>NC_073379.1:40329787-41631454 GCF_028641065.1 Leucoraja erinaceus | reverse complement strand
GTTTGTCATAAGAGCCGTACAACACAGAACCAAGCCCTTTGGCCCACAATGTCCATGCCGTCATTGCATCCATTCTTACTCCTCCCATTTACCTGCATTTAGTCCATGGCCCTCTGGGTCTTTGAACAAAGACTCTGTTTCAAAAGTATTACAGCAAAAGTATTATTTATAGATAATACTGGGATCCTGAGGTGGTAAGAGGGGCAATCAAAAAAACACCTCTGTAATATTTAAAGGTCCTTTTGAATTAAAAAGGTATTGAAGAATAGTTTTCTTATTTGTATTCAATGAAGTGACTGTTTCATCTACATTATACTATTTATTCTCGATGACAAGCTTCCCTTCCCTCTGTGTTTGTCCATTTCCTATAGCAATGGAGCTTTCACATGCAGTCAGCTCTGGACCATCGCAAAGACACGGTGATCGGGCAAATCGAATCATCAATATTTGAGATGATTATGTTCTGTCTGGCTTGATGAGTGTCAAGAGTCAATTTAATTGTCATTTGGACCCCTAGAGGTCCAAACGAAATGCCGTTTCTGCAGCCATACATTACACACAAATAGACCCAGACACAACATAATTACAATTTTACATAAACATCCATCACATAGCTGTGATGGAAGGCCAAAAAAAACGTATCTCTCCACTGTATTTCTGTACTAATCTAGTGATTAATAGAAAAGGAAGTACCACTGACTGGCTGATAAAGCAGCAAGCAGCCAGATTGATTTATCTTTCTGCTGCTCTTTTGTGACTATTGTTGATTCACTGGATGTTGTTGGCATGGAATATAAAAGTTGGGCCAATGTTGGTGACCTGACTTAAAGCCAAAGTGAGAAAAACAGGAATTTCCTTCTGATAGAAAGGAAATGCAGATGCTGGTTTATACTGAAGATAGACAAAAACTGCTGGAGTAATTCAATGGGTCAGGTAGCATCTCTGGAAAAAATGAATAGGCGATGTTCTGGGTTGGAACCCTTCTTCAGGCCGTTCAAATGAGTTGGAAGAAGGGTTCCGACCCAAAATGACGCATATTCCTTTTCTCCAGGGATGCTGCCTGAACCGCTGAGTTACTCCAGCATTTTGTGTCTATCTTTAGTATAAACTAGCATTTGTATTTCCTTCCTACACACAATATTTCCTTCTGCATTCGTACATCATACTATAGGAACAGGTTTCAGGAAAAGCTTGGGTTAACTTGCGCACTGGTTTGGTGTGTGCAAACAGTGAAAATAGTTTTAAAATTGGGGCTGTTTTTGTAGAATAGGCAGATTCAGAATTGGATAAACAGATGAAAGCAAGACGTATGTGGTGTGAATGGATGGGAATAGACATAGAAATATAGAAAATAGGTGCAGGAGTAGGCCATTTGGCCCTTCGAGCCTGCACCGCCATTCAATATGATCATGGCTGATCATCCAACTCGGTATCCTGTACCTGCTTTCTCTCCATACCCCCTGGTCCCTTTTGTCACAAGGGCCACATCTAACTCTTAAATATAGTCAATGAACTGGCCTCAACTACCTTCTGTGGCAGAGAATTCCAGAGATTAACCACTCTCTGTGTGAAAAATGTTTTCCTCATCTCGGTCCTAAAAGATTTCCCCCTTATCCTTAAACTGTGACCCCTTGTTCTAGACTTCCCCAACATTGGGAACAATCTTCTTGCATCTAGCCTGTCCAACCCCTTAAGAATTTTGTAAGTTTTTATATGATCCCCCCCCCCCCTCGATCTTCTAAATTCTAGCGAGTACAAGCCGAGTCTATCCAGTCTTTCTTCATATGAAAGTCCTGACATCCCAGGAATCAGTCTGGTGAACCTTCTCTGTACTCCCTCTATGGCAAGAATGTCTTTCCTCAGATTAGGAGACCAAAACTGTACGCGATACTCCAGGTGTGGTCTCACCAAGACCGTGTACAACTGCAGTAGAACATCCCTGCTCCTATACTCAAATCTTTTTGCTATGAAAGCTAACACACCATTCGCTTTCTTCACTGCCTGCTGCACCTGCATGCCTACTTTCAATGACTGGTGTACCATGACGCCCAGGTCTCGTTGCATCTCCCCCTTTCCTAATCGGCCACCATTCAGATAATAGTCTGGCACCATTCAGATAACAGCCCATGCATGATGAGCTGAATGCCCCTACCCCTTCTCCTCCTGCGCTTTGCCATTGATGAGGAGAGGACATCATTGATAGATTGGAATGTAATAACTTTAAGTGTTCATTTTTAAAACCAGAACAATTGTACTCTAATATTTAATGTCGATAAGGGGTTTTGATGAGGTAAATAGCGAGAGGCTGCTTCCGGTAACAGAAACATAGTAGCAAAACGGGATGGGTTTATCAGACAATAGGTGAGGCAAGGATAAATGTCCTTGCAGGAACTAATGACCTGGAAAGCACTGTCTGCTCACAGATTCAGTAGCAACCTTCAAAAGGGTATTGGATAAAGACTTGGAAAGAACAGGTGAGAAGTAAATGGGGAGGGCGGTTAACCTTTTCAAAAGGATCAGCACAACCACGGTGGGCTAAATGGCCTTACTCTGAGCTATAGGGTTCTTCCCGCAAATTATGAAAAATGTGGGATAGCTTGAAGCTATGTCCATATGATTTTTAGCTTTAAGTTAAGGACCTTTTGCCTTTTAAAAGATGTTCTTAAGATCTTGTACCATGAAATTGGTAGAACATTGCAGCCTTTGTTTCCCTCCGGTATTTTGCCGATCAAAAGTTACAGTGAAGCACAAAGTGATTTCAACATGTGACCATAACCTGGTGACCATAATCCTTGATTTTTGTTTCTGACTGCTGATTATAAATGGCAATTCAATCTCAATAACACTTTATTTTGGAATAATGTTTATTATTGTTGTCATACGAATAATAACTGACCACATAAAGCTTCCAACATTCAGTGTTTCAAGTAAAACCTTCACTCATTGGCGCAAAGAAGGTCTGATCCATAGTGATGTTTGGAGCCGAATAACTGGGGCATACATTTATCCCAGTGTTCATTGTACTAATACTCGTGCAAAGTCATGCAATAATCACTCTGTGAATTGTACTGAGTTCTCTGGCATTTTTTCTAGTTGTTATATTTAGCCAGATTTTTTAATTTAGACCCTGCATGGAGGGCCAGCCATCCGGGATCAACCCTGAACTCTGGTATTGCCTGTGTGGAGTTGTTCTTCTCTGTGACTGAATGAGTTTTCCTTTGCTTGCTCTGGTTTCTTCCCTCATCCCAAAGGCGTGCAGGTTGGTAGGTTAATTGGCCACTGTAAATTGTGCGTAGATGTCTGGGGGGAGTTTCTGGGAATGTGGGCTGAATAAATTGTGATAGGATAGGGTTAGTGCAAAAATGGGTGCTTGATGGCTGCCATGCATTTGGTGGGTTGAAGGGTCTGCTTCCATGTCATATCCCTCTTTGATTATGCTCGATTTCATAGTCTAGAAACAGGCCAACAGGTCAATGTTCCCACCCCTCTTCACCTCACCCCACCCAATGTCCATTCAGTCCTTTTTTCCACAGGTTTATCCAGCCATCCCTTAAATGCATCTGTGATCTGCAGCTCCACCATTTCCTGCAAGTGCAGGTTCCATGTTTTCACTATTTTTTTCCAGTAAAGGACTTTCTCTTCACACACCTATTTGATTTAAGAATGACTGACCATCTTACACCCTTGGCCAATAGTTTTGACCTGTTGCATTATTTCTCTATCCACCCTGCCAAACCAGTACATAATTTTAAAGTTCTCGAGCAGTGCTTTCATTGCCTTGTTTCTATAATCCCCATATAATTCCCATAATCTATGAACCACTGTTGTATAGAAACATAGAAATTAGGTGCAGGAGTAGGCCATTCGGCCCTTCGAGCCTGCACCACCATTCAATATGATCATGGCTGATCGTCCAACTCAGTATCCCGTACCTGCATTCTCTCCATACCCCCTGATCCCCTTAGCCACAAGGGCCACATCTAACTCCCTCTTAAACATAGCCAATGAACTGGCCTCAACTACCCTCTGTGGCAGAGAGTTCCAGAGATTCACCACTCTCTGTGTGAAAAAAGTTCTTCTCATCTCAGTTTTAAAGGATTTCCCCCTTATCCTTAAGCTGTGACCCCTTGTCCTGGACTTCCCCAACATCGGGAACAATCTTCCTGCATCTAGCCTGTCCAACCCCTTAAGAATTTTGTAATTTTCTATAAGATCCCCTCTCAATCTTCTAAATTCTAGAGAGTATAAACCAAGTCTATCGTTAGTACCTCCACCAATGTAAAGCACTTTGGCCAACGAGAGTTGTTTTTTAAATGTGCTATATAAATAAAAGTGACTTGACGACTTGTTTGTCTTCCCTTCTCACTGGTTTCCTGCTCTTTCCCCCTTTGTTGCTTCTCTGGACATGTTTCTGACTCCATGCTCTCTTTTCCAGCTCTTATTTTTCAGGCTCATTATCATTACCTCTCGCCCATATATGATCACATAATGAACAAAAAAAGAAAGATTCAACTCGGATGCTTTGCGACCATTTGCCTTGTTTTATTTATGATTGTCGGCACTTTGAGAGATAGACAACATAATAAAAATAATTCCTACTGGGTATCGATGGTTCCAAGAAATTGTCACTGTTTTCTTGCTGTGTTCCTACACATTCTTAATAATGTGTTTCTATAAAAATTGCACTATGAAAACTCAAAAATATACTTGTTTACAAGCATATCTAGTTCTCAAAACTAAATGATACGTTATGCTATTTATTTTTTTGCTTACCATGTCCGATTGTTGCAGTTGGCAGCAGTGAGCTTGTAATATTTTCCTCTCATTTTTGACTTTTAAAGAATTGCAACTTAACATGCTTCCTTAAAGGACAACTTTTCCGACATATTGCAATATGTTTATTGCCACATCCTTATTTTCCATATGGAATTATCCCATTTAGAATTGGCAACCATGAAAGTGGTTGCTAACCTCTACGAGGACTACTTTTACTGTAGTGTACTGTGAGGAAGAACCTTCAGAATGCTGAGATGCATTAGGTAATGGAAAGTAAATTCTGTAGGCTGGAGATTCGAATATTTAAGTAAAATAAAAAATGTTTATTAATATTGTGGACCATGCAAACTTTGTGTTTTTGCTTGAGAGTAAACGCTTTCGAGATTTAATAAGGAGGGGCTATTTGGTGTTTAAAACACTGGACTGAATTATTCATTTCCTTTCCTTTCAATAAAGAACATCATAAATGTTATTATAATGATATTATTACTTTAGCATGAGCATATCTGCCAGGATTTCACTAGTAACAGGACTGACTGAGAATGGGTTTATCCCCCATCACATTCAATTAAAGTGTATTAAAAATAATTTGTCATTTTTGCGAATTCTACTTTACGGAACTTGTCATCGCCCTCACCAACTTCTCTTTTGAATCCTCTGACTTTCTTCAAGCCAACCGTATATCCATGGCCCCTTGCTATGTCTGCCATTTTGTTGGTTACGTCAAAAGTCCTTGTTCTAAATGTACATTGGCACCATCCCCCAACTCTTTCTCAGCTACTTTAGCAACTGCATTGGGGATGCCACCTGCACCTCTGCAGACACCATCGATATCACCAACTTTACCACTGTCTTCAAATTTGCTTAGACTATCCCTGACACCTTTCTCCCCTTTCTCAATGTCTCTGTCTCATTCATGGGGGACAGACTACCCACTGACATAAATCCACTAACCCACAGTTATCTGGACCACATCCCCTCCCACTCTACCTCTTACGAGGAAGCCATCACCTCATCTGTGACATAAAGCTGGGTGGCAGTGTGAACTGTGAGTAGGATGCTATGAGGATGCGGGGTGATTGGGACAGGTTGGGTGAATGGACAGAAGCATGGCAGATGCAGTTTAATGTGGATAAATGTGTGGTTATCCACTTTGGTGGCTAAAACAGGAAGACAGATTATTATCTAAATTATGTCGTTGGGAAAAGGGGAAGTACAACGGGATCTGCAGGTCCTTGTTCATTTAAGAATCAAGAAGTTCCCCCTCATATTACCCCTAAACTTCTGTCCCTTAATTCTGAAGTCATGTCCTCTTATTTGAATCTTCCCTATTCTCAAAGGGAAAAGCTTGTCTACATCAACTCTGTCTATCCCTCTCATCATTTTAAAGACCTCTTATCAAGTCCCCCCTCAACCTTCTGCGCTCCAGAGAATAAAGACCTAACTTATTCAACCTATCTCTGTAACTTAGTTGTTGAAACCCAGGCAACATTCTAGTAAATCTCCTCTGTACTCTAAGTTAGGTCTCTATTTAGTTGACATCCTTCCTATAATTGCGCGACCAAAATTGTACACCATACTCCAGATTTGGTCTCACCAATGCCTTGTACAATTTTAACATTACATCCCAGCTTCTATACTGAATGCTCTGATTTATAAAGGCTAGCATACCAAAAGCTTTCTTTACCACCCTATCTATATGAGATTCCACCTTCAAGGAACTATGCACGGTTAGAAACATAGACATAGAAACATAGAAAGTAGGTGCGAGAGTAGACCACCAGGTCCATCGAGCCCGCACCGCCAATTCGCTCATTCCCCTGAACACCAAACAGACACACTTCCCCAGGTCCCACAAACAGTAGACACATGACACAGAACATTCAAGACATTTCAGCCCTCCAATGTGATACCGCTAGTCACCATCTCCCATCCCACCCTCTCTGTTTCATAGACAGCTCCCTCGTGATCTCCTGGGGGATCCTAAAAAAAACCGGATAAAAACCCAGTATGTTACTCGGGAAAAAAGATGCAAAAATGTCCCTACTCCCTCCCTCACATCTAGGCGAGGGACACTTGTCCAGGAGAGTCACTCAGGTCTTACTATTGCACGAATTGTGGACCATACCTAGGCCATATCCAAGCCCTCTCCCCTATTATTCAATTTATCCCCCTTGGCAGCTAAAAAACCATCTATTTTAGGACTTCGCATATTTAAACTCTCTGCTTCCACTGCTCCCTGGGGCAGTGAATTCCATGAAATTAACCACCCTCTCAGTGAAGAAGTTCTTCCTAGCTATTATCAGGCAGTTTGAATCATTCCACCCCCCTTAGAGCTGCAGAGCTACTATCTACCCTAGTTGTCTCTCGGACTCCCCGATCATTGGGGACATGCTGGCTTTACATCCACCTAAATATTATTCCCCCTCATGATCTTATATGTTTCATTGATTGTGATCATGGACTCTCATTCTTCTAAACTGGTTAAGAGTATCAGTTCCAGCCTACTGTACCCTTACACATGACAATAATGTCAAACTGAACTGCACTGAACTGAACATGCACCTCCTCTAAACCTTCGCATCCACTGCATTCCAGGGCTAGTACATCCTTTCTTAAGTATGGACCCCAGAACTGTACACAGTATTCCAAATGTGGTCTCACTAATACTGTGTACAGCTGCAGCAAGACCTTAGCCACCCTTTTTCTTTTTATATAGTTATAAAAACTCTTACTATTAGTTTTTATGTTGTTCGCTAAATCCCTCTGTTCAACTGTATTCTTCAATTCCCTACCATTTACCATGTACGTCCTATTTTGATTTGTCCTGCCAAGGTGTAGCACCTCACATTTATCAGCATTAAACTCCATCTGCCATCTTTCAGCCCATATTTCCTAATTTGAGGCATCCCTCAAATATAGCCACAGAAATAGATCATCACAAAATATTTCATTGCTGTGATATTATCACCTTTCTTTTTCCCCAATTTCCTTTCTTTCCATCTTTGTTCTAATCATTCTTTCATTCCTTCCTCATTTCCACCATTTTTTCTTGCCACCCTTCTTTCTTTCTTTGCCGCCTTCTTTATTTTTGCTTTTCTGTAAGCAAATTAACTTTCCTTTCTGATATCACAACAATGACCACGTATCAAAAATACTTCATTGGCTGTTAAGTACCTAGGGATGTATTGGGAAATCTAAATTTGCTTTTCCTTATCCTCTCGCCCCTGCTCTCACCCTTTCCCTCTTGCTGCCTCTCCTCCTTCCTTTTCAAAAGGCATTAAGTAACATAAAAGCTGACTATGACTTAAGAATTCAGGGTGTAAAATTGCAGATGAGATTTTTTATACTAAATTGTTGGAGGTCATTACATGACGTGTGTATGTGTGCACGTGTGTGTGTGTGTGTGTGTGTGTGGAACAACACGTGTTCTTGTTCAGCAATGCACATCTGATCTGACGGGCACAGTTGTTATCACAAGTTGTTTAACTTCAGTTTTCTCTCTCTTGTTCTATTTCCTCTACATCCCGCACAAACAGCCCACTGTGCTGAGAAATGTGTCCATGGAAGATGTATCGCTCCCAATACCTGCCAGTGTGAACCAGGATGGGGAGGTCCAAACTGTTCCAGCGGTAAGTTCCCACCTGCTTTTGTCAATTTTTGTGCTTTTCCTTTTATTGCTGCCAAAGTAATCCGATCTTCTCTCCATTGAACGGTGCATATCTGATCTTTACCATTGCAATGTTGAAGCATAGAATGAAAATAAAAGGAGGGCTTGCAAATAACAGGTGCAAGAGTGAATGTTTAAGAAGGAATTGCAGATGCTGGAAGAATCGAAGGTAGATAAAAACGCTGGTGAAACTCAGCGGGTGAGGCAGCATCAATGGAGTGAAGGAAAAGGTGACTTTTCGGGTCGAGAGTGAAGGTGTGTTAACCACACATGCTGTTACAAATGCGCGAATTACCGTAAACTGATATCTGGCATCACTGCACTTTGGTAGCGCTGGACTGGCTGGTTTTCTGTATTATTGAATGTCATTCCTCTAAATACCCAACACATATTTAATTATCTTTTTAAATTTAAAAAAAAACCACAGTAATAAAGTAAATTTCCCAGTAAAACAAATATGTTTAAAGGGAGCTTGGGAAACAGGACTCGTCTGTTGAAGGAGATCACGGGGACTGAGGTCCCGATGAGTAGGAACAGAGGGTGAGAACTGTGCCCTCATGTGTTGGATCAGAGTGCAGTCTGAAGAGGGGTCTCGATCCGAAACATCACCCATTCCTTCTATCCAGAGGTGCTGCCTGTCCCACTGAGTTACTCCAGCATTTGTGCCATCTTCTGTGTGTACCAGCATCTGTAGTTCCTTCCTACACATTTTGTCTGCAACAAACATTACTTGGTGAACCAGATGCTGAACCATTGGGGTTTCAGAATGGTCACTTGATGGATTATCAGAGTTTTAATTTAGTCAGTAAAGGTGGTGAATAATTACACTGTGTGTAAACAACTGAAATGTTTATGTGTCAGGTGGTAAATTATTCTTATAAAAAAAATTAAACAATTTACAGTATATTTTTAAAATCTTCTCTCACTTTATGCTGGCATCAGCAGTTTAGTTGCTAGCACTTTCAATTCAAATTCAGATCTTAAGAATGGTATGCTAAGCAAAGTGCTGTATGTCCCTTCAAACTGAGGATCCCAACCCCGTTCTGGTGAAGGACATGAAAGTTCTTCTGATATCCTGGTCAACAGTTATTCCTGAGTCGTCATTATAGAAGTAGATTCCGTTATTGTTTGTGGAAGTTTCTGATGTGACCACTTCATTCGCTATTGAGTGCTTTGAGATATTCAAACATAGAACAGTACAGCACAGGAACAGGCTCTCCAGCCCTTAATATCTGTGCTAAACATGACCTTCAGTTATACTCATTTCATCTGCCTACTCATGATGCATACCTCTCCATCCCTAAGTATACCGTGCCCAACTAAAAGCTACTTAAATACTGCTATTGTGTCGGCTTCCACCACCATCCCTAGCAGCTCGTTCCATGCAACTACCACTTGCTGTGTCAAAGAAAAATTTGCTCTACTCATTTCCTTTAACCTATCTCTCTCTGACCTAAGAGCTCTGCCCTCTGGTCTTTGAAATTTCCACCCAAGGGAAAAAGGTTCTGATGGATATAAGACTGATGGATATTCTGAAAGGGACATGAAAGTCACTTAGAAGTGCCAGAGTTTCCTTTTTTTTCTCTTCCTGATTATCTTATTTTCTTTCCCATCACTCCGCTCCTCAATTCTCAGCTCTTAAGAAGATGGATTGTGAGTTCATTGGTCATTGAGAACCCAACTATCCTGTCACTGCATATTGTCAGCTTGTACTCCCAAAACACCATGACATTCATAAATGGTGCAAGATCATGTCGAACTGGGTAAATTATGAGTTATTTAACACCTCTGGGGAAAGGGAGGTATATGCTGTAAGTGTAATTGACAATAAGTATTTACAGGGTATTTGGCAAGCACATTTCTTCCAGATTTTAAGGTCAATGAAAGGTCCACTGCCTTATTATTACTGCATGTTATTGAAGGTTCAGAGCTGAATATTTATATAGTTACAGGTGGTATTCCATTTTGAAGCAATGTAACGATTCCCCTCGAGTATATGTGCTAAACTGGTGATATTATTATATTGTATGTTTGGAGAACTGCTTTTAAGATTTGGTTAAATTGAAGTCCATACAATAAAACATTGTGCATTTAGGGTACATAATAGAAGACAAATATCTACATCTCTGATTCTTGCATTGATACTACAAGATGGTATATGGATACATTGAGCATCTTCTTTCTCAAACTGAATTGAAGCAACAGTCTGTTTACAAAGCCAAATCAAGATGTTCCCCAAATGAATGATTGATGTAGATATTAAAGTTGCTATGATATTCAAAGCTCTAGCTCATAACTCCAGCCACACTGCACAGACTTATAATAAGTCCAGATTTTAGTTTTCTGTAGTCGGGTACATGATTTTGCAAACAACCATTGAAATAAAAGCAGACAATGAAATAAACTCAACAGGTTTCACAACAGTTGTGGAAAAGTCAACATAGTTAATGCTTTAAGTCAAAGGTCCATTGCCAAAACTTGGAGAACAAATCAATTTTAAGTTGGGCGATGGGTGTATAGGACAGAGGGAACATATGTGATAGAGTGAGACCAGCGTTGCCATGAGGATAGGAATGGTCGATTGATTAATGGGGCCTGTTAGAGAATGAGAAAATGAATGAAATGCATTGAATAGATGTGAAATACAGGGCAGTCAAACCTACAAAGAAGATCAACTTGTGCTTATGGCAAGAGAAATACTGAGCCAAGAGTTTTCTTCCTTCCTCCCAAAACACTCTAAACAGATGTGTTTAGGGAAGTGGAGCAAACAGAGGCAAAAGTCATTGTGTCATGTTAACTGCGTTCACACTGAATGATGGAACAAGCTCAAGGGCTGAATGACCTTCTCAACTCCCTACGTTACCAAGGAGTAGAAGTTCTTCAATTTCAGATTGCATGAATGTCAGTAGATTCCTCAATGTGTTAATACACTGTAAACATGTCACTGAGGAGCTGCTGTTAGCATGTTAATGGAATATCATATATTTTGCTTGCATTCTCACAAAGACGTGGTTTTAACATGTAGGCCCCAAGGATCTAACTGGTCATCTGCCAACCTCATTCCTGGATGGTAATCAGCCAAAAGAACCAAGATAGGGGAGGGTTTGTGGTTGTTTAGGGTGCAAATGGGAGTAAATGTTTGACATTTTATAAAGGGTTTAAAAAGAGAAAATGAGAGGACAATATTTCCAATGGGAGGAGTGTTGGAACCAGCGCACATCAATTTTGAGAAAGAAACTGATAGGGCAGCACAATGGTGTAGCTGAGAGACCTGCTGCCACACAGCGTCAGAGGTCCGAGTTCTATCCCAACCTTGGGTGTTGGCTGTGTGGAGTTTGCACATTCTCCCTGTAACAGCATGGGTTTCCTCCCACATCTCAAAGGTTGATTGGTCTCCATAAAATTATCCTTGATATGTCTGGACCGGATGAGAATGTGGAATAAAGTTGAACTTGTGTCAAAGAGTGACTGATGGCCGGTGTGGACCAAAGGGCATGTCTATGCTGTATTTTTCAACTAACCCATCAAAAAAATAAATACGATGAGTATTTTTTGCCTTATATTTAATTTCGATCTGCCCTAAAGGGCACTTACAAATAGGGAAATGGATAAATGCTTGAAAATGAAATGTGGAGAAAGAACAGTAACTAGTTGGACTATTTGGCGAGTTTTGTCAAAAGATTTTTTTCACAGATTACAGGCCAAGCTGCCTCCTAAATACCATCTCATTTCCTGATTCAGGCTTTAAGAAGCTATCCAAATCTATATAATTTATCCACGATGAGTGAAGGATGGCTAATGCAGGAAGAATGCCTTGATGTGGGCTCTTCAGTGGTGCAGTTTATTTCAGTAATCAAAACCCACCAGAGGGAAAATATTATGAAACTAAACGGTCCGCCTGCAAAATAACCTGTCAGGAGAATCTATATGGGGTTTTCAGGAACCTGCATCTCATCATTTTTATCCATGAAGATTATTTGATGGAAAATCATAAGGGATGCTGGATGATTGAAACCAATGGTTGAACATGCGCTCCAAAAAAAAGCCCGCCTGTATAATATGTTTCCAGGTCAAAGTCCTTTCTATCTCCCAGTCCTTTCCTATTCATGAGATATCCTCTTTGTTGTACTATGTGAAATCAGGTGGCCAGTGTGCCAGTCATGGATTTGTACAGCACAAAAACGGGTCATTTGTCCCACCACATCTATGTCACCCTTTTTGCCCATCGACACTAATCCCGTTTGCCTACATTAGGTCCCTGTCCATCCATGCCCATCGAGTTCTCACAAACAGCAGAGCGATAATGACACGCAATCTATTTTAGTGTCTAAAGAAAATTCACCTATCCATGTTTTCCAGAGATGCTGCCTGATCAGCGAAGCTATCCCATAGCTTTTTATCTTCTTTTGTAAACGAGCATATGGAGTTCCTTGTCTGTCTATTTTAGTGATATCTGTAAAAGAATGAATGTTGTGCTGAATTGCCTAATGTTAAGATCATGTAATGGGATGTTTAATGCTAATCTGAAAGAGCAGGGTTAGTTTCATATTTCATGTGGAAAGGCCACCTCCACATGAGGAGGTATTGTACACCCCCTGTATTGCCACAGGAAATGCCATCCTGTGCAACTTGCTAAAATGCCAGGAACGATACTACAAACTCTGTCCTCTGAGGTTTTACTTGGACTGTATATTGCTGTGAAATTGTGGAGGAATTATTGAATAAAGCTGGTTGAGAAACTCCCTGTGATGGTGCCAGCAAGGGGTTCATTTCAGTATTCCTTCCAAAAGATTTTTGGGGGGATTTCTGCCAAGATGCTCACACAGTTTCCAAGCTAATATTTTTTAATATTTGGAAAGTCAAACATGAAAAATGAAATGTTGACACTCTCCTGTGTTTTAGTTATGGCATCCCTGTTGGCTGGATGGAGCTGTGGAAATCATGAAATGCCTTTGACCCAGTTCATTAAAGGAATTCTGTTCTTTTCTCCAGGAATTGTTTATGGGGATTAATATAGACTTGCAACTTAGCTTATGTAGAAGGCATTTTAATAAAAGGGAGAGAATAAGAATACATTGCATTTTGCCAGGAACATTCAGGGTCACGCAAACACTGGGGCAGAGGAGCATTTTTATATCATAATGAAGACTTTGTTTAAGAAAAGTTTTTAATTACAAAATATTAATGTTAGAAAATGTTAAAATATTGGAAGTTATGAATATTAGCATTTCGTGACTAATAAAGAGCCTGACTTTGGATACTGATTCGGGAACCGGTCAGACATAAGGAATAGGAGTAGAGTTAGGCCATTCGGCCCATCAAGTCTACTCTGCCATTCAATCAGCCGATCTATCTCTCCCTCCAAACCCCGTTCTCCTTCCTTCTCCACATAACCTCTGACACCCGCATTGATCAAGAATCTATCTATCTCTGCGTTAAAAAAATATCCATTGACTTGGTCTCCACAGCCTTCTGTAGCAAAGAATTCCACAGAGCATTTCGCTGTACCTCGGTGCACGTGACAATAATAAACTCAACCAAATGAAACAGGGAGATGGTCAAAGGATGAGGGAATTCCGGAGTTTAGAACCCGTGGTAGCTGAATGCATGGCCACTAGTAGTGGAGCAACTCGATTCAGGGAAGGCAGGAGGCTAGATAGAAGAGGAGAGCAGAGACCTCTGGAGGTTATGGGGCTGCAGGAAATTTAAGATAGGCAGTAGTGGAACCAATGCTTGTTTTCTTGTGACAGTACATGTCAGCACAGTGTACTGGCAACTTTTTGTAAATCAAAAAAATAGATTTCCATATTTTTAGAATTTTTATTCAATTTTATACTTTTTAGTTATTACTTTATTAAATTAGTAGTAGATAAATCAAGTCAGAAGATGGGAGTGCATTGATGGAATAAGTTGTTGATAAATGTAGATCTTGTTTTTACTTGATATGCGTATACGTTCTCCTGGTGACTGCATGGGTTTCCTCCCATACTCCAAAGACCTGCAGGTATGTATGTAAATTGGTTTGGTATGAATATAAAATTGTCCCTAGTGTGTGTAGGATAGTGTTACTGTGCGGGGATCGCTGGTCGGTGCGGACTCGGTGGGCCAAAGGTCCTGTTTCCGTGTTGTATCTCGAAACTAAAGAAAACAAAACTAAACTATAATAGTCTACTGAGCCTGCATGCAAGTGGTGCCATGTTTTGGCGTCATTTTCCAAGTCCAATCCACGCTTCAGTTGATATGAACGGTGCCTGATTCAGGCAAGGCCCCGCCCACTGCAGGCCACCAGCCATCGCCTTCCTTGGTCGACCTGCAATTGACGTCCTCGCCTCACTGGCCCGCCTTTGTGCCATGGGGTGTCTCCCGCGGTCGACCTTGAAGGCGCAGTAGACCAGATCTCGGTTCCCTCTCCTCTGTTACTGGCCTCGCGATTCTCCATTGTCGCCGTCAGCTCCATTCTTCCGGTCTCTGGTCTTGGTGGCGCCGAGCAGCGGTGGCTCGGCGGGCTCTACCTCCAGGCCCAATGGTTTCCAGGAGGGTCCATCGGGACTTGCGAGTATAGTCTGGCTTGGCGACTACCCACTGCTGGCCTTGGTCCGCTGGGTCTTATGGTCGGTGCGGTCCGCCGTTTGGCCATGTTCCATGGCTTCCCCAGTAAACCGCAGCATGCCTTCAGCCACGAGCTATGTCAGCACCAGATAAACTGAGGCAGAGGCAGTAGTGGGTAGTTTTATGGGGGCTGCAATAGACTATCTCATTGATGGCACACATATGGGAGCCATAAATATTGGGATTAAATATACAATCTAAGTTGTGAAAAAGTGGAATGCAGGGGGAAGATGCCCAAGCTGATGGAACAGCGGGGGAATCTCAGACAGATGCATCATGTGGAGAAAGAGATTGCAGCAGCTCTAACTTTTCAGATGACTTCTGAATGGATGATGTTGGCAATGTCAGTACACTTTCCATCCACTGAGCAGCCCATTGAATGGGATGGTGGTGCTGCGGTAGAGTTGCTGTCTTACAGCACCAGGTTCGATCTTGACTAATACGTGTCTTATTTGTGCAGAGTTTGTACATTCTCCCTGTAACCGCGTGGGTTTTCTCTGGGTGCTCTGGTTTTCTCCCACATTCCAAAGATGTACTGATTTGTAGGTTAATTGGCTTTGGTAAGTTGTAAAATTGTCCCGGGTGTGTAGGATAGTGCTAGTGTGTGGTGTGATCGTTGGTTGGCATGGACCCAGTGGGCTGAAGGGCCTGTTTCCATGCTGTATCTCCAAAGTAAACATCCCTGGATAATTTTGCCATCAAAAAGCAGATTCAGGGAATCTGAAATAAAATAAAAAATTACTGGGGATACTCAGCAGGTCAGGCAGTATCAGCAGGATGGAAAAACATGGTTAACATTTTGGGTCTGCATTGAAAGGTCAGCAAACTGAAACATTAATTCTGTTTCTGCCTTTATAGAAGCATTCTGATATGTTAACTGCTTCCTGCATTTTCTGTTGTTTACTTATGTTGCAGTTTTACATCTAGCCTGCCCTCAGGAACTGATTATTGCCATTACTGCCATAATAATGAGTGCCGTTCTGAGGTAATTGTACTTTGAGGAGACCATTGCTTGTAGCTTGGATGCAGCAGAATGATCTCTAGGTATAATGAACCATGATAATGACAGAGAAGTTATGCCATAGTTCTCAGCAAAACAAAATTTCATAATAAATTGATTTTATTCATAAAATAAACAGTAATATAATTGGGATGTCATTATTTTTATTCATGTAACTAAACTATACAAGATATAGCAATGAAGCTGCTGGAGGAACTCACTGGTTCTGGCAGCAAATGTGGAGGCAGTATGGTTGACATTTCAGGGCAAAACACTGCCTCAGGAGTGTGGATGGGTGATTGCCACTATCGGGAGGTGAGAGGGAGGGGTGAGGCTGTGGGCCCTCTTTGTGTCCATGCACAAGTGTTCAGCAAATGTCTGAAGAAGGATCCTGACACCTATTCATGTTCCCCAGGGATGCTGCTTGACCCACTGAGTTTTTTTTCAGGAAAAGTCTATCTAGTACACTAGAATTTAGCCTTTTATAATGAGTGACGAAGAATACTACTAATGTCCTGTGACAAATAGGGAGTTATTAAACTTCTTGCACTCATGGTAACATTTCTTTAACTTTGCCCAGAAATATGTGGAAAACAATGAAAATAATAAAGTATTTTGCAAGAGTATGAGAGGAAAGTAAATGATGAGATTGATTTAATTCCTTGCAAATAGCGTGAGATATAATACAGAAAGCTACTCCTCAATGGCAGTGTTGATCATACATTGTTCGATTTGCATTGTCCATGCAACCCTTTAGCAGGAGAAGTGTGCAGCGATACACATTCTTTAGCTGAAATAATGTGGTGCAAAAGGAGGAGATGGAATGTTTGCAAAGCTACTGGGACAATTTATGTTTTTTAAATCTAATACTTTAACTGATGCCAGCCATGCCTATGTGTAATGTGATGGACGAGTCTAATTTCTATTCAACAAAAGATACTTTTTACATGAGCATAAAGTGCAAATTTTCGAGCCTACCCCTTTTTACATCTTGAGGGAGAATTATGAATATTTTGAATTTATTGGATAAGATTTCCAGTTCCGTTGTGATAGAATTACTTTGCATTCGATGCAACATTTAACTTTGTGGTAACATCCCTGGTATCTGAGACAGATAATTGTAGTTTGGAGCATGAGGCCCAGATTGATGCTAATGGAGGTGCTGCATTTTGTACAGGTACTAAGGCCCCATCTACCCTCTTGGGTGGATGCAAGAGATCCCTTGAAACGATTTTGATGAAGAGCAGGAGAGTTCTCCCTGTTTATCCCTTAATGAATATCACTGCTATAGCACTGTCACATTGGTCTTTGTGGGAGCTTGCTATGCACAATTGACTGCTGCGTTTCCTCAAATTAAGAGACCAAAAACTGGAGTATTGTGTGGAGTTTTTGGTCTCCTAATTTGAGGAAGGACATTCTTGCTATTGAGCGAGTGCAGTGTAGGTTCACCAGGTTAATTCCCAGAATGGCGGGACTGACAAATGATGAAAGAATGGATCGACTGAGCTTATATTCACTGGAATTTAGTAGAATGAGAGGAGATCTTATAGAAAGGTACAGAATTCTTAAGGGGTTGGAAGGGCTAGATGCAGGAAAGATTTCCCCCAATGTTGGGGGAGTTGAGAATCAGGGGTCACAGTTTAATAATAAGGGGTAGGCCATTTAGGACTAAGATGAGGAAAAACATTTTCACCCAGGGAGTTGTGGATCTATGGAATTCTCTGCCACAGAAGGCAGTGGAGGCCAATTCACTGGATGTTTTCAAGAGAGTTAGATAGAGCTCTTGGGTCTAATGGAATCAAGGGATATGGGGAGAAAGCAGGAATGAGGTACCGATTTGGGATGATCAGCCATGATCATATTGAATGGTGGTGCTGGCTCGAAGGGCCGAATGGCCAACTCTTGCACCTATTTTCTGTGTTTCTACGACTGTCATGTTTCCGACATTATGACAAGGGGCTACTCTATTAGCTGCAAGGCATTTTGGAATGCCCTGAGATCATTCAAGAAACAATGGGAACCTTCCATTCTTTATACATCATTTAGGGCCGCTGTTTCGCCTTCTGTGCCCATTTTGAGCTTGGGAGAGAGAAATTCATGCTGAATTTTCCACTGTGATTCTCAGTCAAAATTGTGATTAATGAATGCATCTTGCACAATCACCCTAACATTTAGCAATAGATCCCGCCTTCATGCACAAGAGAATAATCTTAACCTTCTGTGCTGTAAATTGATTGCACTTATTGCAATCATTTTAAATTTTAAGTTTCAGGGGAGTTGACCAGTTGCCCTCCTGGATTAGAAATTGCATCTTATGAATGCTAATATCTTTATATGTAACATATGGTCTGCATGATCTCCTGGATGGCTTCTGAGTGCCTGACGAGACTGAAGAGAAAAAAAATTGACATTGCATCCCCTCCCCCCCCCCCCCCCCCCCCCCCCCCCCCCCCCCCCCCCCCCTCCTCCCCCCTACCTAAACTGTTCTTTCAAACTCCTCCTTTCACAAAGCCTAACTGTTCTGATCTGATGTTTTCGAACGTGGAACAGTGTCCATTGTTATTGACCATGTGGCTGGAGGGGGGTAGGGAAGTATTTTTCACTATCACGCCCGATGTCATGGTGTGTGTGGTTGGGAGTGATTAGATTAGATTAGATTAGATTCCTTTATTTGTCATTCAGACCTTTCGGTCTGAATGAAATTTCGTTGCCTGCAGTCATACATATAATAATAAATAACAAAACACACAATAAACACAAATTAACATCCACCACAGTGAGTTCACCAGGCACCTCCTCACTGTGATGGAGGCAAAAGTCTTAAAGTCACTGTCTCTTACCTCCTTATTCTCCCTCTGCGCTGAGGCGATCCAGGCCTCCGATGTTGTTACCCCACCGGGCGATGGTAATTCAGTCCCGCGGCTCAACCAGGCTCCGCGAACGGGCCGGTTCAAGCTCCGTGGCCCGGGGTGGTCGAAGCTGCCGAAGATGTCGCCCTCCAGTCCAGCGGACGCAGCTGTTGCCGCGGGAGCTCCATAAAAGCAGGTCATCAGCCCGTGACCTGCGAGCTCCCGACGATGTCGCCCACTGGCCCGCGGCCGAGCCCTGGATTTAGGTTGCCGCCGCCGGAACACCACAGCAGTCACCGGAACACCGCCTCAGCCACGAGTCGTGCCGCCGCCACCGGAGCACCGTCTCAGCCACGAGTCGTGCCTGAGTAGTGTGTTGGGATGGGGGGAATGGCTGGTGATGGGTGATGATTGATACACCAGTTGGTCTTTTCCTTCCAACAATCATTGCATGTTATGTGAACCGGTACTGCCTTTGCTTACATTTCACATATTTGCGATAGACTCTGCATCTATCATGTGCAATACCTGAACATCACCGACTGCATCTAATGTTCATTGTTCAAATCCATTGTGGGCTCCTGTACATCTGCAAGAGCAAGCGTTGACTTGGTGACCGCTTTGCCGAATGCTTGCACTTAGTCTGCAAAGCCCTATTGGATCTCCCGGTTGTCAACTACTTTAACTCCCCTTCCCGTTCCCATACTGACCTTTCTGTCCAGGGCCTCCTCCATTGCCAGAGTGAGGCCACATGCAAAATGGAGGAACAGACCCTCATATTTCACTTGGGTAGCTTACAACCCAATAGGCTTATAACCCATGGTCTGAACATTGAATTCTCCAGTTTTGGGTAACTTCTACAAGAGAAGCATTCAAGGGGAAGATGGATAAACAAATGAAAGAAAGGTGAAGAGGAATGGGATGAGGCTTGTGTGGCAAAGATGCCTGAGCATAAGGGTCAAACCAAATGGCTTGTTTTGACGCTGTAGTTTCAATATAATTAAAACTAATTTCAACATAACCATCATATTCTTTATCCAAATTCTAGTATCAAAGTTCAGTTCTCTGCTTCAAAAGACGGAACTGTTTCAAGATGAAAGTAAGCCGACCTTTGGATGGACCTAATACTTTTGGTATATGGAAGCCTTGCACAGAGATGGTCAGAATTATCAAACTTATTTCCCAAAGATAGAGGAAAATTAAATTATCCAGCATGATTCGGTGTACTTACCCTAAGAGTAAGGAAATCAGGCCAGGAAATATTCCAGCACCAATGTTATTGTGAGAAAATCAGAGCCAGTAATTTAATTTCATGACTGAATATATAATTCAGTTTGTAAATTGCTGCAATTGGTTAGAACATTTGTTCAATTACTTTTTGTCACATTACTTAATGAGACCAAATGTCAGCAGTGATGCTAATCAGATAGTTTCTCCAATTCTATCACTGGATTCACAATGACGGGTTGATTTTGTTATCACAGTGCAGGCCCAATGTCGAGAAAGAAGGGGCCATTGTTTTGGGAGTTGGCTGCCTCTCTGGAAGAGAGAGTCTGTAAGGAGAGGAAGGGATTACTGTATGTTGTGGGAGGTTTGGGCAGTGAGGAGGATCAGGGGAACATTACATTATTGACAATGGTGGTGGTAGGAGTGGGGTTGGAGGAGACATTGACGTGGGAAGGATGTTTTCAAGGAAAGGATATTGCAAAGGTGGAGGAGAATGCCCACCTCCTCTATTTAATTAGGTTAGAGCCAAACTGAAAAACTCGAGAAGATAGACATAAAGTGCTGGTGTAACTCAAGAGGGTCAGGCAGCATCCCTGCAGAACATGGAACAAGGAGCAGACGTTTTGGGTTGGGACCCTTTGATTTTCTCGAAAAAATCGAGACTGGGTTCTGAACTGAGAGACCCCAGGATGTCGTTTGACTCCAAAACCCTCTTTTTGGCCTGGCATTGTCACTGAGGCAGAGAGAGATACACTCACATCAGCACACTGGATCTGTGCCACACATCAGCCATCTGTTTACACTTATCCTCCAGTTGCAACATGCAGTGCAGGATAATGAGCCCGGTACATCAGGACGGGCACATACTCCACTCCCAGAGATGAAAAAAACCATGAGCTCCCATCAGAGCTGGGCGACTGATGCAGTCTGAGAAATCGTTAACTCAAGTTGTAGAGTTCAATATTAAGTCCAGAAAGTTGCAATGTATTCTGATAGAAGATGAGGTGCTGTTCCATCTTGCATTAGGCCTCAATTGGGGAAGTGTAGGAGACCATCAATAGAAAGGCCAGATCCAAAAGTTGTCAAAAGTGTTTAATTGTCATATGCGCCAACAATGATATTATTTACTTGCAGCAGCAGAATAGGCCTGTAAATCCAATAGGCATCAATATTACAAAAACTCGGATCTTGACCGCTTTTGGCCCACTGTGCTGCGATTTTCGACAGAACGCCGCTACCTACGGCCGTCATTTTTGGCCACCTCGCTCAGAGCCCCCCTCCGCCTTACGGGTGTGGAGGATTTTTCCCATCGATGACAAATCAAAGAGATATTAATATTAAAAAAAAACTCACCATTCTCTCTGCTGCCCCTGCTGGAGGGAGGGGGAGGGGCTATAAAACCAGGAAGTGGTGTGCCTCACTCAGTCTGCAAGATTCATGAAGCCAAAGGGTCATGTCTCTCTGAGCTCTGAATAACACTGAACAAATGTTTACTCAACTGTGAGTCCCCATAATGTGGTTTGAAAATGAAAATATGGTTTGTTTGAAGTAAAAAGGCACTGCCTGCAAATGGTTGTTTGGGTGCTTTGGCTTGAAGTTGAAAGGCACTACTTACTGCACATGGTGGCTTGGGTGCTTTGTCTTGAAGTTGAAAGGTACTACTTACTGGAAATGGTGGCTTCGGTGCTTTGGCTTGAAGTTGAATGGCACTACTTACTGCAAATGGTGGCTTGGGTAGTTTGGCTTGAAGTTAAAAGGCACTACTGCAAATGCACTTACTTCCTGTTTGCACTGTATATTGATTTTAGATAAAACACTACCACTTACGGCTGTGATTTTTGGCCATCTTACTCAGTCCCCCTCCGCTGAGCAGGTGCAGACAATTCTTCCCATCAATGAAAAATAAATGTGTTATTAGTGTTTAAAACATGTTGAGAATCACTCTCCTGTCAATCATGCCATGAAAGCCACACCTTTTCCAGTGGGAGGGGGAGGGGTTATAAAACCCGGAAGTCTGGATGTGGCTCAGTCTCTGCATGATGGGGGAGGGAGAGGTCACGACTCTGTCTGAGCTGCGAATCAACTGAACACACTGAATGTCTACTGAACTGTGAGTTTGGTGTTTTGTGTGGTTTTATGGTGGTTTCACACTGCATGAAATGGTATAAAGCTGCATTTGAATTTGGTGGGCCTTGCACCCTGCTTGAAATGGAATGAAACTGCACTTGAATTTGGTGGCCTTGCACCCTGCTTGAAATGGTAGGAACATGGATTTGAATTTGGTGGCCTTGCACCCTGCTTGAAATGGAATTTCAAGGAATACTCACGAGCCAACGGCCAGCCCACCAGCCGTGAGTGAGCTGCCAGCAGATCAGGCTTGACGGACTGAGCTGCCACCCCAAGAACCCATACCAGCACTCCCGAAAGCCCCCCCACTGGCCACCAATATTGGAATTGGTGGAAAGGTGGAATATTGTGTCAGGGGACCAGCCCTCCCGTGTGAACATGGGACCCAATGGGTCCCACTTAGTCTAGTAGATAATATATAATGAACCAAAAAATAATTGAAATTAATAACCACACTGCTAGTGCAACCCCCTGCCCCAAAGTCTTCAATGCAACCATAGATCATAGATAGGCCATAGAAGTTTATAGTTGAGGTTAGTGTTGTGAAGTATTCGAGCCCTATGGTTGTTGGGAAAAGGCATTTCTTGAACCTTGTGCTCACTGTTTTCAGATTTCTACAGCTTCTTCTCGATGCTAAAATTGAAACGAGAGCACGGCCAGGATGATGTGGGCCATAGAGTCATACAGCAGAGAAACAGGCCCTTCGGCCCAGCCAAGTTGGCCAGGCTACCCATTTACACTAGTCCCAGCTGCCTGTTTGTGGCCCATATCCCTCTAAACCATTACTGTCCATGTACCTGTCCAAATGTCTTTTAAATGTTGTTATAGTATCTGCCTCAACTACCCCCTCTGGCAGCTCATTCCATGTACCCACCTGTACTATGTGGAAAAGTTGCCCCTCGGATTCCTATTAAATCTTTCCCCTCTCATGTTAAACCTATGTCCTCTGGTTCTTGATTCCCGTACTCCGGGTAAGACTCTGTACTTCTATATCTTTTCCCCTCATACATCTCTACACCCCTCATCTTAGCAATCTACAATACCACCCACTTTATGGTCATCTGCAAAAGTAGACATCCTGCCTTAAACATTTGCATTCAATATTAATATAAACCACAAACAGCAATGGGCCTAGCAACGACCCCTGAGACACACCACTATACACAGGCCTGCAATCCAAAAAACAACTATGAATCATCACTCTCTGCTTCCTTCCATGAAGCTACTTTTCTATCCAGTTGGCTTACTCTCGCTGGATCCCATGAGATCGAACCTTCTAGAGCAGCCTACCATGCGGAAGCTTATGAAATGCATGATAATGATGGTATTGGCCGCCTTCTTGAGACAGTGTCTTCCACGGAGTGGGGTGTGGAACTAGGAAGATAGGCACAAAATATTGCAGCTCAGTGGGTCAGACAGCATCTCTAGAGAAAAGGAATAGGCGACATTTTGGATCAAGACCTTTCTTTAGATTGAGAGTCAGGGGAGAGGAAACTAGAAGTATGTAAAGGTACAGAACAAATCCAACTAGGAACTCAGAAGCTCAGGGTTGTCCCTGCTGACTAAACGTAAGTGACCCATAAAGCAATCACCCAGTCTGTATTTTCATCGTATCTGAACCTAGCATCAAATCTGAACCTTTTGTATAGATCATAACAATCTCGAGTTGACTTTTCTCCCATGTAGAGGTGACCACTGCGAACTGATGCTTTGGAACCAGCTCCATCATTGTCAAAGGCTCCTGTAACGCATGGCCAGGGGCAGAGAAAGCGTTAAATAAATAGATTTACATGCAACCAAGCCTAGTCATCTGGCTCAGTCGAATGGCAAAAATGTGGAACATTCAGAAGCTATTAAGCCTTTCCAAAATTGACTTTAAGAAAATTATTCTCTTGAACAATTCAGAAAACCAGCTTTTGTATTTGGGAAAAGTAAATTCAAATTTAGCAGTGGAACTAAATGTTTGAAGCCTGTTCTGCTTAAAGCAAGGTTTTGCATATCATCAGGGCCTCCTGCAACGTAAAATGAGGAGCAGACCAAGCCTCAAGGACAGAATCACTGGCTCAACCAGTCCACTTAACTTTTCACATAATTTTCAAGCATTTTAAGAGTGTTGGTCACTCTGAAAAGGAGAGGACTTGTGGGAGTGTGGGAAGGGTTAATGTGCATGACAGGAGATGCAGCTGGAAGTGGGGGAGGTGTGGGTTAAATATTTATTGTGGGTGATGTGGGGCATCTTGTGCGGAAAAGAGGAAGGTGGTTGATGGGGATAGGCTGGAGGATGAAAATGAAGAGAGAGTGGGGTTGAATTGTTTTGGGACCGGGAAGGAAAGAATTAAAATAAAATTACTCGCTGGCTGTGATCGTATTGATAACATACTTTCTTGTGTATATGTAGTAAAAAAAATGTTGCTCACCAATACGTTCAGTTTTCTTTTCAAATCCAATTGGGAGATTTCTACATTTTCTATTTCCCATCTTCTTACTTTTCTGATGATTTCCCTCTGTCACTCAATATTCAACTTTTTCTTTAAATGATTTGATTATTTTTGCTACTTCTGTTTGATTGCGATGATCTTTTGCTTCATCTCACTGTGACTCCTCTGTGCTTATCATTCTGCGGTGACCTCAGTCATGCAGTTTCTGCATCACAGGTTCATACCCCAGTTCTGAGGCTCGAGCACAATACACTCCTGCCATTGGAAAGCAGCTATAGAAACCTGAAAGCTGGAGCACCCAGGTTCACGAGGAGCATCTTCCCTCCAACCATCAGGCTTTTAAATGCTATAAATAAGCTCCAAACTACATAGAATTAGGGGCATTATTTCTCTCTATGCATTATTATTGTTTTTTTTTTTACACACACATGCACTGAGCTTTATTTGATGAAGAAGGAACTGTAGATGCTGGAACAATTGAAGATAGACAAAAATGCTGGAGAAACTCAGCGGGTGATGCTGCATCTATGGCGGGAAGGAATAGGTGATGCTTCGGGTCGAGTCCCTTCAGACTGATTCAAACTTTATTTGTTGTTATTATGGTGTTTTCAGAGTATTATTTTTACACATCTTAGTTCTTTAGTTGAAGTGAGAGATGCAACATGGAAATAGTCCGCGCCGACCATCAAACACCCGTACACTATGTTATCCCACCTTTGCATCCTACACTCTAGGGGCAATTTACAGAAGCCGATTAACCTCCAAACCTGGAATGTGGTGATATGTTGTAAGATGACAATAAAACACTCTTGATCTCCTCGTGCTGAGGGCAAACTGCACCATTGGATTGGCTTTCAGATGACACTATAAAATTAAGCTTTGTGTGCCCTCTCAAGTGAAATAAAAAATAAAAATGGCCATTATATTAAACAACTGTGCAAGGAGATATCTAGGATGGTGTGGGCCAAATTGTAAATGTTTATCTCCTTCAATGCCAATAAAATAGATGATTTGATCATCATCGTACTGGCATGAAGCCCAACTGCTACGATTCCTATATTATGCTGAAACTGCATTTTCAAAAGAACATCATTACTTCCCAATCCTTTGGGATGTTCTGAAAGGAATGTGAAGGGTGATAAAGCAATGTAAGTCATTTTATGTCCCTCCCATCCGGCCACACTTTCTGAGCATTCAACTCTTAGTTTTCACTTCTGAATCAATCCAGGACACCAATTATTTGCTCCGCAGGTGCTGACTTGATCTTGTGTACTTCTTGCATAACAACATCTGCTTCTTATGCAATGTAAATATGTAACCACTTTTTTTAACAATGCCAGTTTGTCTCTTGCATGATCCAGCAGCATGAGGTTTTTCACATTTATAATTTTGGAAATGATTTGCTACATTTGGTTTTAGAAGATGTAGAATAATGTCAATTTTCTGAGAGGTACAATGAATTGTGTTGTAGGCATAAATTCCTTACCAAATTGGATTTTAATCTCCATGACCATGTAGCATATAAACTGCCTGCTGTGCTTTTCAGTGTGTCTCCAAGGTGGTATAATCCTGCAAGTGTCAAAAGCATTTATCATTAATGAAAATAAATGGTCCAGTGGATAAATGGAACTTGTTTGAGGTTTGTTCAAATCTGTGAAACTGCATTAATTTTTAGAATATTCCACATGGGCACAGCTGCAAAATACATTGGTTCCCTACATTTCCTACCTTTGCCTGGATTTGCTTCGGGCAATTTCCCATTATGTCTTTAAGCTTAAGGCTGTGTTGTCCGACTGTAATTTAATTTGATGGTAGAAGTCGTTTCAGGGTAGAGGTCAGTACAGGCTACATCTGGGTTACAAATTGTTTGTCTTGTGGACCTCTGTACATGCGAAGAAACTTGCATGACATTATCAACTTCAGAAGTCCGATGTATCTACATATCCAGAACTTGCTTCCTCTCTCTCCACTTTTGGTAATTGCACTTTCATTTCAGTCTTGTGTCATTTTGATGAGATTCAAAACAAATCATGTGGAAATATGGTTATTATATCGTGTGATTTTTGTACATTTTCTACTGTTACAAGGAAGTACAAGAGCCACCCCAGAAACCCAAACAGTGATTGATGCAGCTACACCTGACATGGATGTAATGCCAATGCTCGATCAGGGACTTGTCAGGCCTCATTTGGAGTATTGTGAGCTATTTTGAGCAACGTATCTGAGGAAGGATGTACTGGCTCGAGAGAGAGAGGGTCCAGAGAAGGTTTACAAGAATAATCCCATGAATGAGTGGGTTACCGCAATTTGAGTGTTTGGCAGCACTGGGCCTGTACTCGTTGGAGTTTAGAAGAATGAGAGGGGACCTCTTTGAAACATACAGAATAGTGAAAGGCTTGGATAGAGTGAATGTGGAGAGGATGTTTCCACTAGTGGGAGAGTCTAGGCCTAAAGGTCATAGCCTCAGAATTAAAGGATGCTCCATTAGGAAGATGAAGAGGAATTTCTTTAGTTAGAGGGTGGTGAATCTGTGGAATTCTTTGCCGTAAAAGGCTGTGGAGGCCGTCAATGGTTATTTTTAAGGCAGAGATAGATTCTTGATTAGTACAGGTGTCGGGTTATGGGGAGTATGGGGTTAGGAGGGAGAGATAGATCAGCCATGATTGAATGGCAGAGATGGGCCGTATGGCCTAATTCTGCTCCTATGACAAAAAAAACATATGACCTTATGATACTGAGTGCAGTACCAAAGGAGAGTTGTACTGTCAAAGGTGCATTCTGTTTTGAATGAAGCACAATAGTGAGTCTCTCTAAGGAACTCAAAACTTCCCCTGAAGATTGTAAGGGATCCTTTTTATTGCCCTCCGGTTTATGTGTATAAAATAATTTAGATTGTTTAATTCTCATATAGATTTTCTGCGTGCTTTGCACATTTTTTCCGCTAAAATAATCATCTGTTTGCCATTCAAATCAACATTTTTCACTCACTAGGGAGTAAACGTTGGCCTTGTCAGCACGGCCCACGTTACATGGATGAATAAATGAATGAAAAAATAAATACATTTGCACATGCTGACAATGAACAACGAAGTGGGAATTGAAATGTGAACAGGAAAAGAAAACAAAAATCAAGGGTGGACTTCCAACCTGAGTCACTAAAATAGACATCACAATCTTTTTTCATATTGTTGCTTTGTTAACACTCTTTAATAAAAAGAGCAAGTCAACCGTGTTCACAAAAATAATGAAAAGTTCAAACTTGGAAAAGTATTTGAATTTGAATCATAACGTAGGTCAGTGTAATGTCGGAGCGAAAAGTTTGCTCCGTCATTATCATTTCAGACATTCAGACGTTATCTGTGAATAGATTTATAATGTACTAGACCAAGTGCAGACCTGTTGGGTTTGCTCCCCAACGTAAGATTCCACCACTCACCCGTTCCCCCAACGCAATATTGCACCACTCACGCATAGCCCCCAACTGCGCAGACGCGGCTCGTTTCCCCTCATCCCTCAGCACTCCCTCCTCCTCTTCACCCTCCCTCTTCACCCTCCCTCTTCAATCCCTAGAGATGGATGGAGGGGGGAGGGGGGGCAGAGCACGATGGGGTGGTAGGGAGGGAGGGTAGAGAGGGAGGGGGGTAGAGAGGGACAGGGGTAAAAGGGGAGGTGAGTGAGTGGAGGGGGTAGAGGGAGGGGGAGGGGTAGAGAGAGGGTGAGGGGGTAGAGAGTAAGAGGGGCAGAGAGGGAGGGGGTAGAGGGAGAGGGAGGGCAGTAGAGTGGGAGGAAGGGAGGGTGGAGAGGGAGAGGGAGGGGGTAGAGTCGGAGGGCGATAGAGAGGGTGGGAGTGATGGTAGATAGGGAGGGAGCATTTCCCTCCCCCACCCCTCCCTATCTCCCTCCTCCACCCCTCCTCATCTCCCTCTACCATCCCTCTCCCCACCCCATCTCCCTCCTCCTCATTTCTCTCATCCTCCTCCCCTCACTCCCACTCCCTTACCCAGGACCTACCCAGGTCGTAGAGCAGTGCCAGGGCCTGGAACTCGGCCTGGTTCTTGTACTCAGCCCGGCCCTGGCTGTAGACTCCGGCCGTCAGCTCGATCGACGCCTGGGCTCCAGTACAGGTCCCAACTTCATCTCCAGGCTCTGCACTGACCTTGGGCCCAGCCTCATCTTTCTCGGTCCCGGCCACGGCCCCATCCCAAGCCCTGGGCTTGACCTTTGCTCCAGCTCTAGCACCAGGCTCGGCTCCAGCCCAGGCCCAGGCCCAGTCCCCGGGCTCGGCCCGTGGCATCATCCTCCCCACCAGGTACTGGGCGGGTGTCAGACGCTGGCAGCTGCCACCACTCCTCATTCACCGTAAACGTGGAATGCCCCTCCCTCCTGGAGTGTCCCATCCTGCCTTGCGAGTGCATTGTGATGTCACTCGGGCTTTTTTTCGAAATGGGTGAGATTTTGGGGCTGTTTTCAAAACTTAAAGGATTAATAGCTGGAAATATAGGGGTGGGAATGCGACGGGAAGATGTTTATCGCCATGACAGGAAAATGTGAGTAGGATATGTGAAAATGGGAAGGCTGTGGCCTAGCGTTTGGAAGAAGATAGGAAAAGCAGATTGACATATCGTGGGCACATCGTCGATACAAACAAGCCAAAGACTTTTGGTTATATAGAGATTGTGCAAATAAATTGGCTGATTTGTACCTGTCACCCTCCTATTAGCAATGTTACAACATTTTGAGATTTTAAAAATCAAGTCTGCAATTTATCCCATCAGATAAAGCATAACAATAAGTTTAATTTGACACCAAATTCACTTTCATATCTCAAGTATTAAAAAGGTTATGGCCATTTTCATACTCGGAAATTAGCATCTTGTTCCCTATTGATTTTCAATGGACATTACAAAAAAGCTGTGATCTTGGATAGTCAAAAGCCCATTTCTTAAGGAAAGATGAACATTTTTAAATAGCCTAAGTGTCCAAAGATTATTCACAGATAATTCACAATATAACATGATTTTTATATCTAATTTACATTAATTTATAGGCCAAATGGAAGGAATTTAGTGTTCAATTGCTGTAAATAAATGCCCATTTAAATCGGCTTTCTAGTGGGTTCATGTGAACGCGCTGGTTTAGAACGTTGACATCGCGCTGGATTAGTGCCCTCAAATGCCGAGAAAAATACTGCGGGATATAAAAAGCCCAAAATGAACTACTCGCTATAGATAACTTGATATACAGGGTTATATATATGCCCCATTTAATGTAAAAATAAGGTACATACCTTTAATTGTTTGCTCTATAAAACCCTGGGGCTGCGAGAGGTTGCGGAATGAGACAGTAATTTTAAAACTATTATAACTATATTATCGAGGCCTATAAAACTAATAATACCTTTTGCGACCGGGTCTTGCAGCGATTTTTCGTTAATGATTTACTAGGCTGAACATCTGCGATTAGTACAGCCTAGTAAAAATCGCGTTTTAAACCCGCCCCCTCCAAACAGCGCCAAAATCGCCGACATGGCTGTGGGCAGATTCCCAATGACGATTCAGGTAGGTTTTGTAACATACCTACTCCTATTCCTTTAGCTGTGTTTATTATTTGTAGACCCAGAGAGTCCAATTGCCCTCGATGCTTGGCTGACGCAGTCATCTTGAAAAGTGACCTGGATGTTGCTGAAACTCAGATAGGATTCCTAACGCCTAGCTCCCAGATTACTATTGTGGACTTTTGACAAATATGCAGTTTCCAAAGGCCTTTAAACTGCTTTTAAAGTGCATCTGATAAAAGATGCTTGGAATCTGTTCAAATGGATACAAAAAGCATTAATTGAACAAAAACACTTAACAGACCTTTAAGTGTTAAAAAAGTTTAAAAATAGTGGCAAATGATTTGTACTTGATTATGGACTGTCACCCAATCAAATGATTCAATTTTTTAATTTAGAAATAAAGAACTGCAGTTGCTGGTATATACCAAAGATAAACAAAATTGCTGGAGTAACTCAAAGGGTCAGGCAGCATCTCTGGCGGGTGATGTTTCAGGTCGGGACCCATCTTGTGTCTGAAAGTAGAGGTTGGGGAGGAAGGGGGGGTGAAGAGTTGGTGGCAAGAATAGACCAGGACCAGTCAGGTCCAGCAACAATTACCCTCAGGCAGGGAGGTATCCTAGTAGACCCATTGTTGACTAGGGGAGGTGTGATCTCAAGAGGTCCTCCCACTTCAGATCACACCATCCCTAGCCAACAATAGGTTACCTTGTCTCCAGGTCTTCACCCCCCCAACACCCGACCCCTTACTTTCAGTCTGAAGAAGGGACCCAACCCGAAACGTTACCTATCCTTTTACTCCAGAGATGTCGCCTGACCCGTTGTGTTACTCCAGCACTTTGTGTCTATTTTCAAATTTTGATTTAGTCAACTTTAGTTACTACACGGAAACACGGCCTTCGATACACCGAGTCCACACCTACCATCAATCTCCTGTTTACGCTAGTTCTATGCTTTCCCACTTTCTCATCCACTCCCTACACATTTGGGGGAAACAAACCCACACGTATTTCGGATGGTGGAGTGCCCGGTGGAAACCCATGGCAACATAAGGAGAACGCGCAAACTCCATAAGGACAGCACCCAACGTCACGATTGAATGTGGACCTCTGGTGCTGTGAGGCAGCAGCTCTACCAGCTACGCCACTGTGCCTCTCCATAAAAGATGGATAAGGTGAGGCTCTCAGTTGTAGCACTCGAATATGCCAGTCATCTCATGGGTAAAGCTCAGAAGGTTTGTTCTCCCTGGAGGTGAGCCAGGCAGCAGGGCAGGGCCTCCGATGGGCTGAGTCCAGCTCATTCCTCACTTCCACTTTGCAGTGTGCAGTTGTAGATAATGCCAACAAGCTGATCTCCACAATGAGTTCACTCCTCACTGGCTGAAGAGCTGTACAATTCATCCCAGTGCCGTAGTCTGATACATTTACTCCCTTCTTAATCAAAGCTTTTTTACAAAAACAAACATCCCCGTGTTCAAATCCCAGATCTTTCATTGTGGCGGCACTGGTGGTGCAGCGGTACAGCTACTGTCCCCACAGTGGTGCAGCATTACAGCTACTGTCCCACAGTGGTGCAGTATTGCAGCTACTGTCCCACAGTGGTGCAGTATTGCAGCTACTGTCCCACAGTGGTGCAACATTACAGCTACTGTCCCCACAGTGGTGCAGCATTACAGCTACTGCCCCCACAGTGGTGCAGCATTACAGCTACTGCCCCCACAGTGGTGCAGCATTACAGCTACTGTCCCCACAGTGGTGCAGTATTACAGCTACTGTCCCACAGTGGTGCAGCATTACAGCTACTGCCCCCACAGTGGTGCAGTATTACAGCTACTGTCCCACAGTGGTGCAGCATTATAGCTACTGTCCCCACAGTGGTGCAGCGTTACAGCAGCTACTGTCCCCACAGTGGTGCAGCATTACAGCTACTGTCCCACAGTGGTGCACCAGTACAGCTACTGCCCCACAGTGGCAGAGGCCTGGGGTTTGATCCTGATCTTGCGTGCTGTCTGAGCTGGGTTGGTACGTTCTCCCTATGAACGCGTAGGGTTTTCTCCGGATGCTCTGGTTTCCTCCCTCGTTCCAAACACATGCGGGTTTGTAGGCTAATTGGCTTCCGTAAATTGTCTAGAATGTAGAACTAGTGTATGGGTGATTGATGGTTGGCTTGGACTCGGTGGGCAAAAAGACGTTTCTTCTCTCCATCTCCAACTCCCCCTCCCACTCCCCTCCCCCTCCACTTCCACCACCTCCTCCATGTCCCTCTCCCCCTCCTACACCCCTTTCCTTCCCCCTCTCCCTCATTTTCTCTCTCTACGTCTCTCTGACCTCAAGTTTCCTGTACTGCCTCTATCCTGATACCTCTTTCTATTGCTGCACTCCTATAATCCCTGTGCATCTCCAATTGTCATTGATGTCCAATTGGTGACCATGCACAGCCTCTCAACTTCTCCTTCTCTGACATATCAGCTTCTTTACCTTTTCTCCTTTAAAACACTTCGTAAAACCTACTTCTTTGACCAACCGCCTAAAGCAGCAACCCTTGCTTGAGCTGACATCTCACATTAGATTTAATCTGGTAATGTTGCTGTAAACACTGCATTCCTGGGAGGGAATACATCAAAGTCCCTCACCCTGAGCACAGGATCGCCCCAGGGTTGCATCCTCAGCCCCCTATTGTACTCCCTGTACACACATGACTGTGTGGCTAGGTTCAGCTCCAACTCAGTTCAACTAGGTTCAGCTCCTCCAGTGCTTCTACGCAGCGGCGGTGGAAAGCATCTTGTCCGGGAACATTACCATCTGGTTTGGGAATTGCTCTGCCAAGGACAAGGAGGCTCTGCAGAGAGTAGTGCGTTTGGCCGAACGCACTATGGGAACTTCACGGCCCCCTGCAGGAACTATACATCAGGAGGTGCAACTCCAGAGCCAACAATATCATGAGAGACCCCTTCCACCCCTGCAATGGACTGTTCCAGCTGCTACGGTCAGGCAAACGCCTCCGTTGCCATACGGTGAGAACGGAGAGGTTGAGAAGGAGTTACTTCCTAGAGGCCATTCGGACTGTAAACGCCTATCTCACCAGGGACTAACTCTACTGAACGTTTTTCCTTCCGTTATTTATTATGTAAAAGAATATGTGTGTTATGATTGTGTTTATAGTTTGTTTGGTTGTTTGGTTGTTTGTCTTTTGCACAAAAGTCCGCGAGCATTGCCACTTTCATTTCACTGCACATCTCGTATGTGTATGTGACAAATAAACTTGACTTGACTTGACTTGACATAAAATAATTTAAAAGACAGAGTATGAAATGCAAATTCCTATTACTGTATTTGAGAAAAAGATAATTGATAGGAATGGCTTTACAAATTAAAGGTTATGCAAGACTATCACAGACCATATTTTCTCTGTACATGGTAGATCGACCCCTTCCCAGTTCTCCCATTAGTCTTACTGTCTCTGGCTATATTTTATCTCTGTCCCGCCCACTCCCCTGACATCAGTCTGAAGAAGGGTCTCGACCTGAAACGTCACCCATTCCTTCTCTCCTGAGATGCTGCCTGTCCCGCTGAGTTACTCCAGCATTTTGTGTCTACATTTTCTTTGTACATGATTGGAAAGAAAAATGTTTGAATGAAGAGTTCAAAAATCATCAGAGCACACTTGGAGCAGATTGTTAATTGGATATACAGTAGGATGGTGTTGCTATTATGAGATCGGGTGGAGAATAATTTGCAAATCTTGTTGCTCATGGTGTGGATACGTTGACTGTACAATGTAAAATTATAGAGGGTGTTGCAGAATCCAGAAATACAGCACATCATTTTCTTATCCACCCTCCTTCTTGCGTTAACCATGTATTATGTTTGGGTTCTGAAAATATTATTAAAATGCGTGAGGAATGTTTTATGCCCGTGGCTGTTTCTGAATATAGTTTTAATGAGCAATAGTTTAAGTCACCAATTGTGTACAATGTTTTTGATTAAATGTGGTGATTTGAACAAAGTAAAAGGCAAATAATAGTTTGCAGTTAGTGATATGTACAGCTTGCAAATGCACGGCACCAATTTAGTGTTTTCCTTAGTATGGTTGGCACTGCACACAATTGCAGAGAATCGTGGATGTAGTCCAGACCATCACGCAAACCAACCAAAGGACGAGTCTCACCCCAGTCACTCCCTCTCCTCCCCTCACCAATCGGGCAAGAGGTACAGAAACACACACCTCCAGATTCAGGGACAGTTTCTTCCCAGGTGTTGTCAGGCAGGCAACTGAACCATTCTATCATCAACTACAGAGTGGTCTTGAGCTACTATCGACTTCATTGGAGACCCTCGAATGGGTTGTACTTTACTGTACTTTATCTTGCTCTAAACGTTATTCCCTTTATCCCATATATGTACACTGTGGACGGCTCGATTGTAATCATGTATAGTCTTTCTGCTGACTGGTTAGCACGCAACAAAAGCTTTTCACTGTACCTCGGTACATGTGACAATAAACTAAACTAAATTAAACCAAGGCAGTTGCAGGAAGCATCCACAGAATCTGCTGCAGCTGCTTGTCTCGGCTACTCCAGCATAGCCTGCTAAACCTGTAAGCTCTGCCACCAAGAAGGAAAATGGCATAAAGCCGATGGTGCACCACTACCTGCTGGTGTTCCTCCAAATCGTTTACCTATCTGACTTGATTTTTCTATAGAAACAAGGAACTGCAGATGCTAGTTGACAAAAAAAGACACAAAGTGCTGGAGTAACTCAGTGGTTCGGCAGCATCCCTGGAGAACATGGATAGGTGATATTTCGGGTCAGATCTAACTCTCATGAAGGGTCCCGACCCAAAACGTCACCTATCCATGTTCTCCAGAGATGCTGCCTGACCTGATGACCTCTGTGTCTTGACTTGACTCCCACAGTCCTACACAATGGGGCTGTGGGAGTGCCTCAACCAGAAGAACAACAGTGGTTCAACTATATTCAGCTCATCACAAACATTCTCAAGGATAATTAAAGATGGGCAATTAATGCTGGCCTTGCCAGAGTTTTTCATATCCACAGTACAAACCTAGGAAGAAAATGTAATTGATCTATTTCATGGGAATATACATGAGGATAAATAGCATTTAAATAAAATTGAATTATGTTTGATCTTTCCCAACAAACATTTCTCACCCTTTTAATTCATCTTTGTGTTCAGATTTCTGGGCAATTCTGTGATCAGTGAGAAAACTGCTTCTCTATATTTTTACCAATTACAGTAATATAGCAGCTGCAGCTTGTAACTGGATGGTGGTCAAAGGCAAAGCTTGGAACTGTTTTCTTCCTTGCATTCCTTGAATTTATCATGGAGATCAAAGAAATTATGGAACAATTAAAGAAATACTTTGGTTCTGTCCTCACAGAAGAAGACATGAATGACTTACCAGAAACGCTGGGAAATGGAGAATCTAAAAGAAAGGAGTTCAAGGAAATTAATATTAATAATATGATTGTGCTGGAGAGACTAATGGCACTGAAAACCATTAATTACTAAAAGAGGAAGCCATGGAAATAACAGATTAATTGGTCCAAAAATCTGTAGGTTATGGAATGCTGCCTGTAGATTGGAGGGTCGAAATTGTAACCCTACTTCATGGGGGGGGGGGGGGGGGGGGGGGGGGGGGCAGAGAGAGAAGAGAGAGAGAGAGAGAGAAAGAAAGAAAGAAAGAAATGAACAGGTAGCCTAATATAAATGGTAAGGGAAAGGCCATATTCTATTATAAGGGATATGATAAGAAGACATTTAGGAAATATCAGTGGGATTCAACAACCTTAATATGGAGTGATGAAGGGGAATTGTGTTTGGCAGACTTGCTGGAATGTTTTGAAGATGTAGCTGGTAAAATGGATAAACAAGAGCCCGCGGATCTGGTGTATTAATGTCTTCAAAATGTTTTTGATAAATTGTTATTTAAAGTTAGGCCATATAGGATTGGGGTTAACACTGACATGGATTGAAAATTGTTTGACGGATAGGAACAGACAGCACAAATATGCAGTATTTTCATGGGCTGGCAGACGATGAATAGTGGGTTGCCACAGGGATCAGTGCTACAGCCCTAGCTAGTCACAATCAATGATCAGGATGTGGGATCCAAATGTAATGTTTTTAGGTTCACTGACAACATGAAACTGGATGTGGTTGAGAGTTGGGAGGAAGATGTGAAGATGTTTCACTTGAGTGAGCAGACAGATGAATGGCAGTATGAGCTGAGTAAATGGGAATTGTCAATGTACAGAGAGACCAGTGGTTCCTCGTACACTGGGAAGGAAATGCAGATCTCTTTGTACATTAGTCGCTGGAAGCAAACATGCAAGTTAATCAAGCAGTTGAGGCAATTGGCCTCCATTGCAAGAGGTTTTGAGTACAGGAACACTATTTATCTGGGACCTTGGTGAGAACATGGCTGGAGTACCGCAGGCAATTTAGGTCTCCTTACCTATAAGCTTACCCTTGCCATTGATGGAGTGGAACTAGACTAATTCCTAGAATGGGGATTTTGTTTTATTGGGAAAGATTGTTAACCAGGTCTGTTTTTTACTCAAACTTAGAAGAATGAAAGGAGCTCACTTTGAAATGGGCAATGTTCTGACAGGCTCGCCATGCAGAAGTTTCTTTGGTTCGGAAGTCTAGAATTAGCATATATCTTAGAGTACATTTTAGGATACATTTTGGAATATGTAGGTTGAAGATGAGGAGATATTCATCAAGGTGGTGAACAAACAAAATTCTACCCCTCAGAAGGTGAAAGAGGTCAGGTCACTGAAGGAGAGAGATACCTTTGTGGACATCAAGACATGGGGAAAGAATGGGAATGCAGTAAAGAGACATGGATCAGACGTGATCATATTGATTAGCGGGACAGGCCAAAGGGGCCAATACCTGCTTTTGTATTCTATATCTCATACTTAAATTCAAGTTTCTCAATACGAGACAACACATTATATCCATTCCCTTGGCAAATGTAGCTGCTCTATATTACTCACCACCTTTTAATGTCATTGGATACACATCACTGGATTTAATGCACATCCATGAAATGCCATCAAACACGTGCTGGTGTATCACAGTCGTGAGCTTTTACCGTCTATGTGGTGAAGGTGCTCTCACAATGCTCTTGGATAGGTAGATCAATGACTAAGATTCAGCTACTATGAAGAAACGGTGATCTATTTCCAAGTTGGGATAATCCATGACTTGGACTGGAACTTCCCAAACTTTCACTGCCTTTATCCTTCTTAGTGGTGGTGATCAAATGTTTTGGAGATGTTGTCAAAGCCATCGTATTTTCTGGATGTATGCACTGCCTTAGCAGTGGAGGAGTGGATGTTTAAAACACGTGGTTGAGTTTAATGTCAAATGCACAAGTACAGTGAGGTACAGGTAAAATGAAAATCTTGCTTACCGCAGTCTCACAGGCACGGAGGAAAATAAATTAACCATTACATATGCATATGTTACACATAGGTTCTGCAAGACAATGAAAATAAAAAGTCTGCAAACTAAAAACTAGAAACTAGCAAAAATACACAATTAGAAAGCAGGTCTATGTTGGTGCAAGTAGTGATCTGTAAGCTCCGTTGCTGAGGTAGGATTCGGGATGTATAGGTCGGCTCAAAATTCTGATAGTTCTCGGAAAGTAGCTGTTCTTGAAGCTGATGTAGTTGGACTTCAGGCTTCCTAGCCAATGATAGTAGCAAGAAGAGAGCATGACCCAGAAGGTATGATGATAGATGTCCCTTCCTGAGGCAGTGTCTCGTGGAGGAGCTTTCAATGGTGGGGAGAGTTGTGCCAATGATGACCAAAGCATTTTGGATGTTGGATGAGATTGCAGGCAAGCAGATTGTTTTTCCCTTGATGGTGTCAAACATCTTGAGAGTTGTTGGAGCTACACTCATCCAATCACATAGATAGTATTCTATCACCTGTGCCTTAGAGACAGTGGGAAGATTTTGCGGACATGGAAAGTGTGTCACTCATCCTAGGGTTACCATTTTCGGTCATGCTCTGGTTTCCGCAATATTTAAATGGCAGCTCCAATTATGTTCATGGTCAGTGGTGATCCCTGGGGTATTCATGGTCTTCATCAAACAGAGAATAATGGCTTGTTGAAGTTGTGGTGGCCTGAGCCATTTTGGTATCGAACCGTCGTTGGTCAGACTCCAAACGAGCCACAAGAACTGATCTTCTTTCTGGTGGATTCCTTTTCTAACCTTGTTATCCATGGGATGATTGGTTGACAAATGCTGTCAATATTTCCAGTGATCCTCCCAGCACGGTGTCTGCCTTACAGCGGCAGAGACCCGGATTCCATCCTGACCACGGGTGCTGCCTGTACAGAGTTTGTACGTTCTCCCCGTGACCACGTGGGTTTTCTCCGGTCACTCCGGTTTCCTCCCACACTCCAAAGATGTCCACATTTGTAGTTTAATTGGCTTTGGTAAAACTGTAAATTGTCCCTAGTGTGTAGGATAGTGCTAGTGTACAGGGTGATCGCTGATCGCCAGACTCAATGAGCCAAAGGGCCTGTTTCCATGCTGTATCTCTAAAGTCTAAAGTCACTCCAAACTCTATCTGGCCATCTCTTTCCCTTATCCCGACTCCTCACCCCAATACACTGCCCAAAGATCACCCTGCACTCTGCAGGAAGAGAAGTCATTGAACATCTTTGTGTGTGACTGTCTGTGGAAGGACATTTTAAATCACACAGGACTGGATGGAGGGGTCTTGCATTAAACTGACATGACTCTCTTGTGGCAATATGTGAACAGTTGCTAGTTTTTTCCATTTAGTTTGATGGCTAAGTTTAAAATTTGAACGGTCATGAAACTGGGTATATATATGTATGTAGCCTTCCAATTCAATGAAACATTGTTAACCAGAAAGAGATTTTTACGTCTTTATAACACAGTGCCTTTTGTGATGATAAACAACCCTTAAACTTCCCACCTTCCATCTTCGTATGTTCAACTAATCTTCCTGTGCAACTGCTGTGCTCACCCTGGGCTAGAAGTCATAAAATATATATATATATTTTAAACCCTTGACAAATTGAGAGATGAGGCCCAAGTTTATCTTAGTAGACAACAAACTGCTCCACACAGCTGCCAGTCATTAAAAGATGATTTGCAAGTTGGTTTGACAAGATATGAATGAACGATTGAATGCCCTGCTGAGTTCTCAACCACGTACAGGGAGAGATTGATCTGCGGTTCTGTAGCGTGTGAAGCCGATTCCGAATGAGGATTTGTGAATTGCAGTCTCCAGCGCGTTGTGTGAAATGTGGTAGCCAGTTGGTGGACAGCGAGCAGAATAACCATAATTAGATGATCTGCTTCAGTGATCTTGACTGAAGAATAAACACTGGTTCCCGGACTCTAGACATCACGGTCCTGATGTAGGGTCTTGACCGAAACAACAACCACACCTTTGCTTCCACAGATACTGTCTGAACTGCGTGGTAGAGTTGCTGCCTTACGAGACCAGAGATCCGAAATCCATCCTGACTACAGGTGCTGCCTGTACGGAGTTTGTATGTTCTACTGTGACTGCATGGGGTTTCCCTGGGTGCACTGGTTTCCTTCCACTCCACAGGTTTGTAGGTTAATTGGCTTAGGTAAAAATTGTAAATTATAAAATCTAGTGCGTAGGATAGTGCTAGTGTATGGGGATCACTGGTCGGCACGGACTCGATGGGCCAAAGGGCCTGTTTCCATGCTGTATCTCTAAACTAAACTAAACTGCTAAGTACAGTATTTCCAGCAGTTCAGAATAACTTTTTTTGTTCCAGGATCCTGTGTCCACAGTCTCCTCTGTCATCGTACTATTGATACTGCCAGGGAATGTTTGATGTTCTCTTTGGAGACGCAGTTTACATTTTCTCCCAAAAAATCAAACATAAGGCAATGCAGCAGGCTATGTGGCCCATTGGGTTAGCACTGACCACCAACTACCTTTTTAGATTAATCCTGCATTAATCCTACTTTTCATTCATCCTACATCCTTATAAACAACCGTCCCTCCAACCACCCACACCACTAATACCACTCTCCTACACCTGAGGGGCTACTTACAGTAACCAATCAACCTTTCAGCCCTCATGTCTTTGGGATTTTGGAGGAAACCGGAACACCTGGATGAAACCCACGTGCTCACATGAGGAATGTGCAAAGTTCACAACAAACAGTACCCGCGGTCAGGATAAATCCAGGTCTCCGGTGCTATGAGGCTAGGGTTGCCAACTTTCTCATTCCCAAATAAGGAACAAAAAGTCATAATAAGGGACAAATTCCCGACGGAAATTCATTGACTGACTCGGCCGTGGTTGGGAGAATGAGGAGTTGGCTCGGGTGCTGGACTGCTCACAAAGCCCAGCTGGTGGGCCAGCTGAGGAGTTTTGGTCCAACACACCATCCAACTCATGAACTGATGATCGGCCATGAGAAGGAGGGGTGGTGGTGTCGGGAGGTAAGCGAAGTTCAGAAGGTCGGACAGCTGGCGTGGCTGCCGACCGACGGGGCCAAGGGCGAGGCACTGCTGCTGCACTCCATGGGCTGCACTACGTCAGGACGGGGGTGTGATGCGTTCGGACGCGAAACTCCAACCCAACAACCCTCTCGACCCAAGTAGTAGCAGTCAAATATGGGGCAAGGGCGGTCCCGTATGGGACAAACCAATTTAGCCCAATATACGGGATGTTCCGGCTAATACAGAACAGTTGGCAACCCTATGTGAGGCTGTGGCTCTACTGTGTGCTGTCACCTGTGGCAGCTGCAACAGTGCAGTACTTCCTCAGTACTCTGCTGGAAGTTTCTGCTGAGAGCTTTGTCTGAGGCTGGCACTTAAACGCACATTTTTCTGACTGTATTGATTAATAGGCTCATGACAAACATTAAAAATACATATATTTTTCAGCCCCGCATCTGAGAGATCTTCAGTAATTTGCAGATGCACACATTATGATTGGCAAAAGTCAATGCGACTCACAAGATCCAATTCAATCAAACACAATTCTACCCCAACATGGGTGAATGGAACAAGCTGCCAGGTGAGGTATTTGAGGCAGGGACTATCCCAACATTTAAGAAACAGTTAGACAGGTACATGGATAGGACAGGTTTTTAGGGATATAAACCAACGCGTGCAGGTGGGACTAGTGTGGCTGGGACATGTTGACTGGTGTGGGTAAGTGGGCCGAAGGGCCTGTTTCCACACTGTATTACTCTGTGACAATTTATTGTGTTGTACCTCACCTATCCACGTTCTCCACGGATGCTGCTTGACCTATGGAGTTACTCCAGCACTTTGTATTTTATTTTTGCAAGCCAGCATCTGCAGTACATTGTGTCTACAATTGTTTGCAAAGTGCGTAGCGAGTTGGAATCCTTCAACAGAAAGGTAAAGGATGAAATTTCAAGATGTTCAGGTGAACTGAGAAACAATTTCTGCTAATCAGGTCTCTGGAGCATGGCATAAACATCAGCCAGGCCTTTCCAACAAGGAGGTTAACAAACATTTTAATGTGCACAGAGTAGTAGAAATTGCTACATCTTGGTGATCATGCTGGGTCATTGCTAATGTTAAATTTGAGATTTACAGATTTTTACGAACTAGAAAAATTAAGGGATTGGTCACAGATAAGCCTCAATCTTATTGCAAGCTCCAGGACCCAAATTGTCTCTTCCCACATCTATATAAATCGGTAGGCGGCGCGACTCTCGTCAGCAGTGGCCTCTGCAGCCCGTCTGCGTTTTTATTATTTTCTGTCTATGTTTTTATGTAGTTTTTGTTATTTTTTGTTGGGGTATGTGTGTGGGGGTGGGGTGGGAGGGAGGGGGTAACTTTTAAATCTCTCCCTGCATGGGAGACCTGACCTTTTCTTTGTCGGGTCTCCGTTGTCGTTGGGGCTGCAACATGGAGCGGCCTCCAACAGGAAGACCGGGGGCTCTGGTGCCGACTACTCACCTCACCGTCGCGGAGCTGGCCGAGTCCAGAACGGGTGGAGCGGTGGTGGAGCGCTGCTGCGGCCCGACCTCCGGAGATTCGGAGGCTGCAACTGCGGGTCTGGCGGACGGCGGCACCGGGAGCCCGCGGGTCCCTGGAGGGAGACAGCTTTTCAGGGCTCCCGCAACGGCGACTTCTCCCGCCCGAGTTGCGGGGTCGAAGAGCCCCTGGAGCGGGGCCTTACAGCACCGCCCCGCGTGGCTTGGAATGGCCGCGGGACTCTGCGAGCGCACGCCGGGGGCTCTAACATCAAGACCCGGTGTGCGACCTTGCATCACCCGGCGTGGCTTTAATGGCCACGGGACAATCGCCATCGCCAACCGGGGGCTTTGACTTTGACTCTGACATCGGGGGGGGGGGGGGGGAAGTGCAGTGGAGAGATAAGTTTTTTGGCCTTCCATCACAGCAATGTGATGGATGTTTATGTAAATTATGTTGTGTCTTGGGTCTATTTGTTTGTAATGTATGGCTGCAGAAACGTCATTTCGTTTGGACCTCAAGGGGTCCAAATGATAAATAAATTGAATCTTGAATCTTGAATCTTGAAATCAAATAAGAGAAACAAATCAACAAATTTTAATTATTTTTGGATCATGGATATAACTACTCTACTTGGAGTCATACAGTGGGGAAATAGGCCCTTCGGCCCAACTAGCCCATGCCGACCAACATGCCCCATCTATACCAGTCCCTCCTGCCCACTCTTGGCCCATATCGCTCTGAACCTATCCTATCCATTTACCTGTCCAAATGTCTCTTAAATGTTATGATAGCACCTGCCTCAACTACCTCTTCCGGCCACTCGTTCCATATACCCATCACCCTTTGTGTAAAAAAAGTTACCCCTCAGGTTCCTATTAAATCTTTCCCCCTTCACATTAAAACTCTGTTCTCTGGTTCTTGATTCCCCTACTCTAGGCAAAAGGCTCACTGTGCATTTATCCAATCCATTCCACTCATGATCTTGTAGACTGTAAGATCATCCCTCATCCTCCTGCGCTCCAAGGAAAAAGGTCCTAGCCTGCTCAACCTCCCCTTATAGCTCAGGCCCTCGAGTCCTCGCAACATCCTCGTAAATCTTCTCTGCTCACTTTCCACCTTGACAACATCTTTCCTATAACATGGCCATACTTTCTCGTATTCAGCTATTTACGTCACTTGGTGGTCCTTTTGCCCTCGAGCATTCCGTACCTCCTCAAACTAGCCTTCAACCTCCCACCACTCCAAATCCCAGCAAATGTGAGCAGCCACCAATTATGTTTGATTGAATACCATCAGTTTGTGCCTGGGTTCTCGATCACATAGGCAACAATGGTTGTAATCATCCAGGGTTCATCACTTGACCAGCAGTGGCTTCAAGGCACAATTTGCTGTACCATTGTTTCACTGATGAGTCTGTGAGAAACCCAGTGTCATTCATCTGCATTCTGCCCTCAATTTGACTTTGGTATCTCTACCCTCCCCTGCACCCGGTCCTCAACTTTGAAATGCAGGCACCGTTTTTCATGCGTGTGACCGGGTGACAAAGCCTTTTGCTTTGTGTGCAAAGTTTATAGAATTATTGTCGATGTGAAAAGAAGCAGTAATTGTATCTGCACAATAACCAGTGTTAACTAGACTACATGTGAACAGCAGTCATACCCAAAAAGAACAACTACTTTGGATCTTGAGAAATCTCATCTCTACATTCAACATGTTTTCATGCTGTAAATAAGTTTTACCCTGAAGACATAGGAAAGGTTTTTTCACAATCCCGAGAAATGAAGGGGACCAGATTTCCCCCTGACCCAAATTAATTCACCCTTGGTGCCATACCACTGAGTCAATTGAAGTTGGTCTTACAGATCAAATTGACCACAAACCATTTAAATAAATAAAAAAATAAATTACAAGCTTATTTTACTTATGCCTTTGACCACATGATCCTTAGCTCATGATTATTGCATCAACACAAGGAACCAAGGGAATGTGTCCCACTTTTAGTTGTCAGTTGAAGCATACACACTCTAATGTGTCCGGATACAATATGGAGCAGATTCAGTGTGAACATCTGTTTGTGGGAAAGATTGTATTTATGTTGATTTAAAAATTTTGTTAACCATGAAAAATATATTCTGGCTTTTTAAGTGGCTTGGCGTTTACTGAATGCAAAATGACTGGCTTTGTACCAGCTTAAATGTTATCAGTATGTTAACGACAGTTACTGCTGTCAATGCGCAAATTGTCCATTGCGTTCAAGAGCTGAAGACTTGTGAATCTGAAGAGGTTGATTGATGTTGCTCTGCCGGTTGCTATCCTCAGCAACCACAACAACTTGCATTTATATAGCACACTTAGATGTGAAGCATCTCATGGTGCTTCTTGGGAGTTCAATCAAGTAAAAGTGACACTGCACCTCACAAGATGTTGGAACAGATGACCAAATGTTTAGTCGAAGACTTTCACTCCAAGGAAGCAGCATTTCCACGTACAAGATACAGAGGCATGTGTAAATTAATCCAATCATGTTTCTGATTTGTAATAGATTACTGTTAATGTTTAGCTATTGTGTGTTGCATATCTGTCAGTCCTAGCAATATACCTTTCCTCCTTATTCTATCCCTTACAGATTGTAAACACCAATGGGAAACAGTTGGACTGAATGGCATTTTTTAAATGCTGTAATATATATGTAATAAATGCAAGGAAGCTGTTATCAAGCTTTCAACACTTCTCCTTTGTGACTAAGGCACGTGTGGAAATTGACTGTCATATTTCCCCGTGTTTAAGCAGTGGTTAGGCCGAGACATTTCAGGACTGTGGATGTCTGAAGAAGGATTCTGACCTGAAACATGTCCTCCAGAGATGCTGCCTGACTCGCTGAGTTACTCCAGTACTTTGTGCTCTATACAAATTTCCAGCATCAGCAGCTCCTTGTATCCCCATGTAGAAATATGCCATCTTTGACCAGAAAGTATCGCTCCTCAGTTTTAAAAAGAAAATTTAAATTGAAGTTTATCAGAAAAGTTTCACGCACAGGGTGGTTGTTGTATGGGACAAGCTGGCAGACCATCCCAACCTTTAATAAACAGTTAGGTACATGAATAGGCAAAAATGCTGGAGAAACTCAACGGATGAGGCAGCATCTATGGAACGAAGGAAATAGGCAACGTTTCGGGTCGAAACCCTTCTTCAGACTGGGCAATGTTTTGACCCGAAACGTTGCCTATTTCCTTCGCTCCATAGATGCTGCCTCACCCGCTGAGTTTCTCCAGCATTTTTGTCTACCTTCGATTTTTCAGTATCTGCAGTTCCTTCTTAAACAGGTACATGAATAGGACAGGTTTGGAGGGATATAGACCAAATGCAGTCGTTTGGGACTAGTGTAGCTGGAATATGTTGGGCAGTGTGGGCAAGTTGGGCCAAAGGACCTGTTTCCACACTGTATCACTCTACGACTCCATGACTCTAAAACTTAAATTATATATAGTAATGATCACCACAATGATCAAAAATAACCACATTTGAACTGCTCTGTTAATAGTAACAATTTTGCTTTGCTGCTTTGATTTTTTGCTTATTTATTTAAAATAACATAATAAAGTACTGTATGTAAACCCTTCATGCTTCTACATCCTCCCAGTGCTTGTGTGACAGATGACTCTCTCTTTTACATTGTAGCATGTGACAGCAGTCACTGGGGGCCCCACTGTAACAACCGGTGTCAGTGCAAGAATGGAGCTTTGTGTAATCCCATCACTGGGGCGTGCCTCTGCACACCAGGCTACAAGGGCTGGAGGTGTGAGGAGCTCTGTGGCCCTGGAACGTACGGCAATGGGTGCCAGTTGAAATGCCAGTGCCAGAATGGGGCAACCTGTGACCACGTGACCGGCGAATGCAAGTGCACTCCTGGATACACCGGAGCTTTGTAAGTACACGTTCCAATGGTCACCTGCTAATGTCCTCCTCCTCAGGGAAGGAGAAACACCACCTAATTATCACTGTTGCTATCTGTAATTCTAAAAAATGTATAATTATTACTGTTTGTCAATGATAATTCCAATTAATTTCTAGCTGGTGTGCCTTGTTCCACTCTCTGTGACCTTGTGGCCAAACAAACCTTTGCTGCCAGGCCCCTAATCAGCAGCAGAGCCCATTCCTCCAGCACCTCGCTGAACTTTGACCTCCATTGGCTCTAGGCTGTGAAATTTTGATATTACAATACCTATCCTTGTTTTCAAATACTTACATGATTTTGCACACCCCACCCCTTCTTGCACCTCAAATTGAAACAGTCCATTGTTGACTGCTGTGCCTACAGCTATTGAAGTTTAAAATCCCATCCCAAATCCCTTTGCCCCTTTACCTCTCTTTCCTTGTATAAAACATCCATTGAAACCATTCTACTTGACTAGGTTCCTGCTTTAATTTCTCTTTCTGGGATTTGGAAATATTATTTTAATTGTTTGCTCGGAGTCCTGCAAAATGCCTTGGATTATTTATGCTCCATTACAGGTCAGGTCAAGTCGAAGTTATTGCCAGAAACACAAGTACAGTGAGGTACAGGTACAATTAAAATCATATTTCCAGCAGCATCACAGACACATAGACTCAGACAAACACACAAAACATAAATGCATAAATTAAATGTAAATCACCCATAAATTTTACAAGCTCTTTAAATGGGCGTCGTAGTTAAATTAGTTGTCCATTTTGACACAACTTGTCATCCAATCTGTGGCACACTCTGCAGAGGCTTATTACCTAAACATAGTTTTGAACATGAAGTGTTTGATATTTTGCTGAATATCAATGTGATTTTCCTGGCCACCTACAGCAGGTATGTGGAGCATTGCATCATCAAGCACAATCTGCACATACATTATAACATCATCTTGGATACTTAAGTATAAGCACAATTAAAGAAAAATATATATAATTTCAATGTAGCCAAATATGTATTCTTGTTTAGCAACTGATAAGAATGTGATCAACACAATATCCCATTGTTTCAGATCACCATTTTAAATCAAATGATTTATTTTCATTATTGTAAATGAAATCATTGGAGTAGTATACTGAAGAGATGCAATAATTTGTTATCTGGTCTTCACTATTCACCTCCGCATTTACTAACCATCAATATTCATCTATTTGTTTATTTTTCTCAGTCGTTCATGAGATGTGGGCAGTGTCAACAAACTGGCATTTATTACCCATTTTAATTGAACATAAGAAAGGGGTATTGAACTGCCTTCTTGATCTGTTGTATTCTGCCTTTTAACGTTATTCATACAGAGCTGTTTGGAAGGGAATTCTAGGATATTGCTAATCGAGCTCTCAGGCTTTGTCAATCCATCTACAGTATTTGTCCATGAAACCATCTATCTGTCGATCAATCCACCTATCTTTCTGCCAATCAATTTATTTGCCTGTCAATCCATCAATCATCTATCCATCTATCCACCTGTCAAACCACCCATCTGTGTGTTAATCCATCTACTTGTTTGCCAATCCATCTGTCTCAAAACCATCTTTCATTTGTATTTGTCAAACAATCTATCTGCCTTCAATTCATCTATAAGTCTGTCAATTCACTTACAGTATCTGTCAACCTATCTGTCTACCAATCATTCCATCTGTCAATTCCTCTATCATCAATTCATCTATTTATCTCTATGTCAATCCATCAATGCCAGTTAATCCATCGATGCGTCAGTCAATCCATCGATGCTTCCGTCAATCCATCTATCATCTATCAGCCTGTCAATCGACCTATCTGTCTGCCAATAATCCATCTATCATCTATCCATCTATCAGCCTGTCAATCTATCTATAGTCTCTCAATCTATTTGTCTCTTTACCTGCAAGTTGATAAAGACATGTTTAAACTATATTGGATCTTTATTCAAACAGCTACCACTGAGCGGCCTTTTTCAATGATGTTGATTCGAAAGGATCTCAACGGCACAGTGGCGCAGCATTCGAGTTGATCTCGAATTGAGTTGATTCGAGTTGAACTCGAGAACTCGAGTTCAAGAGATCAGGTTTGATCCTGACTACGGATGCTGTCTGCACGGAGTTTGCACGTTCTCCCAGTGACCATGAGGGTTTTCTCTGGGTGCTCCAGTTTCCTCTTACGTTCAAACGTCATGCAGGTTTGTAGGTTAATTGGCTTCTGTAAAATTGTCCCGAGAGTATAGAATAGAACTAGTGTATGGGTGATTGTTGGTTGGTGCTGGCTCGCTGGGCTGAAGGGCCCGTTTCCACTCTGAATCTTTAAACAAAACTAAACAAAATCTTAAACTCAATGCAATTGTCGATAACAAAATATTAAAACATTTTTGTTAATCTCTCTATCCCTCTCTATAATCATTTTGATTTCACTGAGCAGCACAATGACTTTGTCAGAAGATTGTGTGTTCAAGTCAGAGATCTGAGTGCATAATCCGAGATGGTGCTTCCTGTTCATAAGCAAAGAAATGTTGCATTGTTGGGTTGCCATCTTTTTTGCCACCCGCCATTGCAGTTGGACATAAAAGATTCTAACACAGTGTTATGAAGAAAAGCTGGGGAGTTTACTCCAGTGCACTGGCGAATGTAAACATTGCTAAAGCAACTTGCATTTTGGGTGCTAGCTGCCCACAGATTGGCTGCTGTGTTTCCTGCATTATTCCCATGACTACAGCCCGGGCAGCATAGTGGCACAGCAGTAGGGTTGCTGCCTTAACATCCTCGGGTGCTGTCTGCACCGAGTTTGTACATTCTCCTTGTGATCTGCGTGGGTTTGCTCCAGGTTCCTCCCACACTCCAAAGATGTGTGGATTTGTAAATTAATTGGTTTAAATAAAATTGTACATTTCCCCTAGTGTGTAGGATAGAACTGGTGTATGGGTGATTGCTGGTCGGAGCGGACCTGGTGGGTCGAAGGGTTTGTTTCTTCCATGTATCTCTAAAGTTTAAAGCTCAGAAAACATTTTGGAGGTTTCAATTTAGGCCCTGAAGTCGTAAAAGGTGCTATAGAAATGCAAGTCCTTTTCTTTCTGTTAAGCCATGTTCATTTTGCAGTATTTTTTCTTGAATTTTCAGCTGTGAAGACTTGTGTCCCCCTGATAAACATGGACCACAGTGTGAGGAACGATGTCCTTGTCAGAACGGTGGAGTCTGTCACCATGTGACGGGAGAATGTGCCTGCCCTCCTGGATGGATGGTAATCTATATTTCTATATCAATATTTAGTAATCCTGCATCCATTCACACTTTGTATGTCCAGAGCATTGCTTCAGTTTCCCACTCAAACTTTGACAATCCCTCAGGATCAACAGCAACCTTGAAACTACCCATGTAAAACTTCTTATAACGATACGAAGGTTGATGAAGGTTATCAGTTTAGGGGGATATAGGCCAAATGAGGGAAGGTGGGATGAGTGTAGATGGGGCATGTTGGTCTGCAAGGGCAAGTTGGATTGAAGGGCCTGATTTCATGCTGTATGACTCGATTACATATATCTCTATGTAAACAGACACTACTTATGGTTGTTGATGAATTAGCAATACAGGTGCACAACCTTTTATCCGAAGATCCAAATAACGAAAACCTCCGAATAGCGACATTTTTTCAGTCCTTGAAAAAAGGTCCTTGAAAACGTTCACGGAGGGCGGCCCGCAGAGGTGACAGAGGAACCTCCGGTCGGTCCTCGAAGAAAGGGGAACTAAATCCCCATCCATAAAAGAGAAGGTGAGGGTATATTGCGCGGGAGGGTTAATAATTGACAATATGCTGCTGTCTGCCCGCTGAGTTAAAAAAGTTCCCACGGTAGACTCACGATACACAGTGTATCGTGAGTCTTGCGTGGGAACTTTTTTAACTCAGCGGGCAGGGAGCTGCAGATTGTCGCTCCCTTCAGTTTCACCCCACCTACACCCCTCTGCTTCCCGGCCATGTGTGTGACCCCTTCCCTCCCCTCTCCAGCTCCCCGCCCATTGCACCGGCGTGGGGGCTTTGCACTGTCTTCACGTCGGCAATGCCAGTCACCGGAGACGTCAGGACCAACGGGACACCGACCCCCAGGCCCACTGCAAGCACGGAGATCCCAGAGACCCACAGCCAGCAGCAGCCCAGCCCCGTTCCAACTCCAGAGGAAAACTGCGAACTAGCGGGAGACATCGAGACCACCAGGAGCCGCTCCCCGATGGGCCGCTACGGCGACAAGTGGCAGTTCGCCCACAGCCCGAGCTGTGCCCCCTCATCGGGACACCGACCCCCAGGCCCACTTCAAGCACGGAGATCCCAGATCAGCAACTCCAGCCCAGCCCCGCTCCAACTCCAGAGGGGCAGCTGCTGCTGGTGCGCAAGGTGCGTCTTGTTCTCGGGCTGTGGGCGAACTGCCACTTGTCGCCGTAGCGGCCCATCGGGGAGCGGATTCCTCTGGAGTTGGGGGTGGGGGGGAGGGGGAGGGGGGTATTGTGCTGTTTGATCGCCCCCTGCTATCCCAGGGACAGGGAGACAGGACGTTCACCGAGGGCGGCCCGCAGAGGTGACAGCGGAACCTCCGGTCGGTCCTCGACGAAAGGGGAACTAAATCCCCATTCATAAAAGAGAAGGTGAGGGTACATTGACCGGGAGAGTAGGAATCCCAAGACAAAGTTGAGTGAGCGTTCACCGAGGGTGGCCCGCAGAGGTGACAGCGGAACCTCGGATCGGTCCTGGAAGAAAGGGGAACTAAAAAGAGAAGTGGAGGGTATATTGCGCGGGAGGGTATATCGCCTACCTGGAAGAAACCAGACATTTTTTCCAGGATGTCGTCTGCACACCAAAGCTCACGTTTGGCGTCTCTGCTGCACACGGATATAAGAGTGTGAAAATGTCGCCTTAGGCCGCCTTAGGGCATGAAGCCCCGCTAGGGTGACATGAGTGCGGGAGGTGATTCAATGCTGCGGTCACATTTACAAATTCAGGAATTCATTCAACACACTGCATTTCATACAGACATTTATTCTGCAAGAAAAAAACTACACTGAAGACTCAAACTCGCGACCGAGGAACTGCCGGGATCAAGGCGCAAACTCGCGACCTTGCGGATATGAGCCGGGCACTCTACCACTGAGCCAGCCATTAAAATCTACGCTAAAAAATTTCCATTCCGAAGACCGACAAATTCCAAATTACGAAAAGTGTCTGGTCCCAAGGCTGTCGGATAAAAGGTTGTGCACCTGTATCACTCAAAATTCATTTTTAAGATTATTTTCCCCAGATGATTAATCTCCAATATCCTAATGATCATCCTTTTGAGGTTCAACCATTGATCATGGTTCTAGCATGCATAGAGTTTTTACGTTAGATTCTTGTTAATATTAATTTTACAGGGCTCCTTATTGCCACCCACACTCAAAAGCTGCCATATCAAAGACAATCACTCTCAGCTCGCCTTATATTTCGACCAATGTAGTTTACTCTGTGGCAGTCTGCTTGAAGCAAAACCCAAACTGGATATTGGTGATTAGGTTATTAGTGACTAGAGCAACTTGACATCACATTGTATTATTTTGTTGCTGATTGAAGTGTCTAATTAGATTTAGGTAGCAAGATTGTATTTATTGTGCTTTTTGGACAGATTTTTTTGAATTATTGGGTAGATGCCTGTACTGTAATTGATATAGAACTATTTAGTGAGAAGTTTAACTTGTTTAGGAGTGCTAGACTTCAACTCAAATGCACTAGCACAGCCTTTGGTCATCTGAGGAAAAACAATGTTTGAAGATCAAAACCTGAAACCTTGCACAAAGAGGAATGTGGAGGCAGCTGTGATCCCTGCCCTCCTTCACAGACCTGGGCTGCCTACAGCTGAGACCTCGAAGAAGTAGAATAGATACAACCAACAATGTCTCCTCCAAATCCATTGTTAGAATATAAAGACCATCAACAGTGGGGCGGCATGGTGGTGCAGCGGTCGAGTTGCTGCCTCACAGTGCCAGAGATCCTGGTTCGATCCTGACTACGGGTGCTGTATGTATGGAGTTTGCATGTTCTCCCGTGCCATGCGTGCGTTATCCCCATGACACGTGTGCATTTTCTCCATGTGTTACGGTTTCCTCCCACATTCCAAAGGCATGGAGATTTGTAGGTTAATTGGCTTCAGTAATTGTCCCTAGTATGAAGGGGTGATCGCTGGGTGGCACGAACTTGGTGGACAGAAGGGCATGTTGCCACACTGTATCTCTAAACCAAACCAAACTAAACTGAACTAAACTAAACTAAACTAAACTAAACTAAACTAAACTAAACTAAACTAAACTAAACTAAACTAAACTAAACTAAACTAAACAGCATCCTCTCCTAGTAGGCTATGGGCCGAGGAGCTTTTTCGTTCAAGTTTGTGACCCAACTCACGGAACTACCTGAATTTTTAATATATTGTGTAAAAATATAATATAAATCATACCTGAAACTCGTCAAGAACAAAACCTGCACATTGAAAAAAAATATGACAAAAACTTCCAATTTTCCATGTAGTAATTGTCCAATCAATGCACGTTTGACATTGAGGTCGGGCACAAATTGACCAATCCCGCACTTTGTGTTATGGTCACTAGGCAGCGAGGACCCTGGGATCATGGCTGTCTCCTCATTACATCAATAACAATAGCAACGTTTCTGAGGAATAAAGGTAATGCTAACCTTGCTGATAATTTTGTTTTTCTATTGATTTATCTTTATAAAGTTATGATGTGAACTGTTAAATAAAAATTAAATAACAAATGTAGAGTTAAGGTTAGGGTCAGGGTCAGGGTTCGGGTTCAGGTCACAGGGTCAGGTCAAGGTCAGGGTCAGGGTCAGGGTCAGGGTCAGGGTCAGTCTGTCGGTCGGTCAGTCGGGCTTGTCGGTAAGCCAAAGGATACTGAGGAGGATCGGTTGGGCTGTAGGTAGGCTGAGGGATGCTGTGGAGGATCTGTCAGGCAGTCGGTGGGTGGTGAGAGTGGCCTGGTCGCCGTTGGATGGTGAGAGTGGTTGGTCCGTCGGTGGGTGCTGCGAGGGGTCAGACGACCGACCGGTGGGTGCCGCGACGACCGGTGGGTGCTGCGAGGGGCCGGTCCCACTATGCCCCAGTCCCACTATGGCCGTGACCCCTACTCTGCACACTGGCAGTCAGAGGGGTTCAGTGAACAGGGGAAACCCACAGGAACTGCCTTAACCCATTAATTAGGCTGGTTCAGGAGCTGGACCTCTGGGGGTAGTCTCATTCAAAATACACACCATTATATTAATTATATTTTTTTGATTACAGTCATATTCTCTTCATGTACAGTCATATATATATGGTATAATAATATATGGTTTAAATAGACTACAACACGGAAATAAGCTCCCCGTGACGTTATATGGGCTTTGGACACTAGATGGCGCTTACTTTTTCGATCTCATTTTCTAATTAGTTTAATTAATTAATGTGCAACCTTTGGCACTGACGAGTTATGACTTCCTTCTCAATTCTATTTTATAGAAATCTCTGCAAAATTTCATGTAGTTCCGAGACATGGGTCATTAAAGTTGATTTCTAGACACATTTATTTTTCTCGGCCCACAGCCTATAGGCCCACACCCCATCTTTGGGGCTCTGATTGCACTCAATCAGCTCAGATGGGCAAGCTGTGTTGTGCCTGCGCCCAACATTGGACTCCCAATACTATCTCTCGATTCTGAGTTTGGTCATGGATAGAACAAAAGATCCAAGAAAGATTACAAGGTTGCCTTGAAAAAGCATAACATTCCCAATTATGCCTGGGAATCTCTGGCCCATCACCATCAGTGGTGAAGGGACATTTGGATTGAGATTCGGAACCTCAAGCCTGTGTATTGGGGGCACAGGGAGGCTCAGCACAAAGAATGGAAGATCCCCACCACCTCACAAACTACCTACCAGCCTGTTCTCTTCAGTCCTTGCTGTGCCACCTGTGCCACCTGTGCCAAAATCTGTGGATCCTCTGTTGACCTACAGAACTGATGTGAAACAGGTCAGGCTCCATTTCAAGGGACTAACTACTGTGAACTATATACAAGGTGATAGACAATCACGTCAGTGTTAAGATGGGACTTCATCTTCATAAAAACCATACAGTGCCACACCTAACACTGCTGTCATAGACGGGTGATAGATACCTCTGCTACAGATGGAATGGCGACAGGGATATTGGCAGATATATCTTTCGTGTTGTCTCACGCACAACCTGTAAAATGGATATGTTTCACAGCTATGCACTTCTGTACCTATTGAGGTTCATCAGTGGTGGTATAACTGAGCACCTTCTGAAGAGGGACTTTGAAGTTCCCCACCCAGGGTACTTTCTGTGTTCATTGCTACTTTAAATTTTTCTTTTAAGTTCTGTGTGAGTTTCTTTTGGGCTGGCACAGTGGTACGGCGGTAGAGTTGTTGCCTTGCAGTGCCGGAGACCCAAATTTGATCTGGACCTCAGGTGTTATCTGTGTGTGGAATTTGCACCTTCTCTCAGTGACCGCGTGGGTTTCCTCCCGGGTGCTCTGGTTTCCTTCCACATTCCAAAGATGTGCAGGTTTGCAGGTTAATTGGCTTCTGCAAATTGTCCTTATAGTGTGGGATAGAACTACTGTATGGGTTGATTGTTGGTCGGTGCTGACTCGGTGGGCCGAAGGGCCTGTTTCCATGCTGTATCTCAAAACTAAACTAAAGTGCTGCTGAATATGGGAGAGCATTCATTAACTAGCTGAAAGAGCAATGTACATGGTAATCGGAGGAAGATTTCCTTGGCCACGTTTGACTTGATGCCAAGAAATGTCACGAAGGCTGAAGTCAACGTCGAGGACTCTGAAGGTAGACACGTAATTCTGGAGCAACTCAGCGGGTGAGGCAACATCTCTGGAGAGACAGAATGGGCGACTTTTCGGGTCGAGACCCTTCTTCAGGCTGAGGACTCCCTCTCTCTGCATCTCCACCTGCGGTTCTGTCCCAGGATGTGCTAATTGTCAGTACTATAATATTTCTTTATTTTAAATGTACTTTATTTCTAATAATATATACATGAAATAAAATCACACCACTTTATCTCCATTCATTGTACCATCAAATCAATACATTCTCTTTGAGTGCATAAATGCGTCTCATATTTCCTCCTTAAACAATGCACCTGTGCAGTGTTACACAAGCCCAACCCAGTCCCTCGATGTCCAGTGGTGACATTCTATCTGAGTCCTCAACATTTCCTGATGAATACATCCTCACTGATTCGATGTCGTCATTGCAAACTTTCCACTGTGCGCTTTTAAATAAAATAGACTAAGATGTTACACAGCACTCCGAGGGCAACATGGCAGCATTATCCACATTCAATCCAATTTTAATATAACTTCTTTGCTTTTAATTTCTTCCCTCTCTCTAAATGAAATCCAGTTAATTTTTTGTTATGATTATTTAAATTATGGAAATCTGCTTCCTGTTGCCTAATTAAACTTGGTAATGTGTAGGAAGAAATTGCAGATGCTGGTTTACATAGAAGATAGACACAAAATATGGAGTAACAGCATCTCTGGAGAAAAGGAATAGGTGACATTTCAGGTCAAGATTTTAATGTATTGGCTTGGAAATTATTGTCAGTGTTTGAATTTATTATCTGAACATTGAACAAAATGGAAAGAGTTATCATCTGTCATGTATAGTTTTAACAACATATAAACTTGTTGAATAGTATAACACAGATACAGGCTTTAAATGGATGGCGGTTAAGAATTTAAAATAACACAAAATGCATAACCATATTAGTTGAAAGACCTCAGCTAATGAGATTAGAAACATGGAAACATAGAAACATAGAATATAGGTGCAGTGTGAAAAATATACATCTTCTAGATGGGCTGGGACGCATCCTCAGTGATGTGATCTGGGGTCATCGGGTTTTTCCGGTCTCACAACATCAGACACCCTCACCAGGCGACCCAGCCGGGGTTGATCAGGCCCCGACTTGCATCCCAGCAGCAACCGCCCATGGATCAGTCATCTTAATAACTACTCTGCAGGGGTTGGGAGACTAGTGTGTGGAGGGACTGGGCTCTGTGGGGTGAGTCCTGGCCAGGCTGCTCCTGCGTCTCACCAGGTTCAAGGCATGTGCGCTGCACCTCTTTCTCCTTCTCCGAGCATTTCATTCTCGTCTGATGGATTTTTAGGCCACGGTGGTTCATTAGGCCTTTCAGTAGCTTTGTTGGGTGTCTTTCTCACGAAAGACATAGACTGGGGTGCTAACCCAGCCTGTCCCGGGTGCCGTCTTTCCGTGAGGTCAACTGTCTCTCCAGTAGTCACCAAACTAGTCTTGGTTGTCACCCAGTCTATTCCTAGGTGCCATTGGCTGAGCCAGACTTCAGTGTAAAAATATACATCTTCTAGATACGCTGGGACACATCCTCAGTGATGTGATCTGGGGTCATCGGTGGTTTTGGGTTCACAACATCAGACACCCTCGCCCAGGCGACCCAGCCGGGGTTGATCAGGCCTCAACATGCGTCAGGACAGATATATGATGAAAGAATGCATCGACTGGGCTTATATTCATTGGAATTTAGAAGGATGAGGGAATCTTATAGAAACATATAAAATTCTTAAAGGATTGGACAGGCTAGATGCAGGAAAAAATGTTCCCGATGTTGGGGGAGTCCAGAACCAGTGGTCACAGTTTAAGAATAAGGGGTGGGCCATTTGGGACTGAGATGAGGAAAAACCTTTTCACCCAGAGAGTTGTGAATCTGTGGAATTCTCCGCCACACAACGCAGTGAAGGCCAGTGGCGGACTGGCCAGGGTGTCAGCTTGCCCGATGGCAAGTGGGCCCCTGATGAAGTGGGCCCCCTTTATCTCCTGGCAACCAATATTTTTAGACCCAGTCCGCCACTGGTGAAGGCCAATTCATTGGATGATTTCAAGAGAGAGTTAGATATAGCTCTTAGGGCTAATGGAATCAAGGGATATGGGAAGAAAGCAGGAACGGGGTACTGATTTTGGATGATCAGCCAGGATCATATTGAATGGCGGTGCTGGCTCGAAGGGCCAAATGGCCTACTCCTGCACCTATTTTCTATGTTTTTACGCTTCCTGTGTTTCATGACCCATTACAAGATCCTGCATTCAGCAATATTTATTTGCTTCTCAGCAAGGTTCCTATCAAACTGATTAACCTCATAGTTCCCTCAATGTATTCAATCTGCAACTTTCTTTAACTACTCACCTAGTATGTCCATCTCTCTTCGCAGATTCTTTCCTGCTCCTCAGTGCTTGATTTCCCACCAAAATATGTTCCACCATTGCACATCTAATCAATAATAAACAGAATCAGAGGAATTGTCTCCGGAACAGGGACCACCCATTAAACTGATGAAGGATTCAATCCGAGACTTTAACCATCCCTCTGCCTCCATAGATGCTGCCTCACCTGCTGATTTCCTTCAGCAGTTTCTATTTTTGCTTCAAGTTCCAGCATCTGCAATCGGTTGTGTCTACAATCAGCCATTTAGGTTTTAGACATGAGGGAATTGACAAATTGATAGACAACTCGCAGTGAATGTAGGATTTGTGTGGTAAAAATACTTGAGGATCGGAACTGTTCTTATTGATCAGGAAAGCAATTAATCTTGACTCCTGTGCGTATTTGTGATGCATCTATTTTCTAAATACTGGCTCAGACTGCCCAATAGCTTCCTTAAAGAATCTCATGATTCCAAAGAATCAGTTTGGTAGTATTTACCTGTATTTAGCAGTATTTTAGTATTTATGCCATTTATGGTTTAAAAACTATGATTTAAGCAAAAATGTTTTATTCCAAAAGAACTAATGTTTAAATGAAATATCTTTAAAGGGAACCGTTTGTGGTCAGCCATGCCCTGAGGGAAGATATGGATTAAACTGCTCACAGGAATGTCAGTGTCACAATGGTGGAAAATGTGACACATCAACGGGACAATGCCAGTGTGCAGCTGGCTACACAGGGGAGAGGTAATATTATTTCTGATTATTGTATTGTCAACCTTCAGTGTTTCTAGGTTGCATCCAAGTCCATTGTCACATCTACCACCATCTGTAACAACCTGCGGCGCTCCCAACATCGTTATGGTGGCACGGCGGTAGAGTTGCAGTGTTTGCAGCGTTGGAGACCTGAGTACGATCCCGACTAGGGGTGCTGTCGATACGGAGTTTATATGTTCTCCCCATGAACGTGTGGGTTTTTTTTTCGAGATCTTCAGTTTCCTCCCACACTCCAAAGACGTACAGATTTGTTGGTTAATTGGCTTGGTAAAATTGTAAATTGTAAATTGTCCCTAGTGTATAAAGTATCCGGTGGGCGGCGCGACTCACGTCGCAGCGGCCTCTGCAGTCCGTTTGTCTTTTTGTTATTTTTTGTCCCGTTTTAATGTAGTTTTTTTTTTTTTTTTTTGATGGGGGTGTGTGTGTGTGGGGGGGGGCGGGGGGTGGAAACTTTTAAAATCTTTCCCCTGCACGGAGAACCCGACCTTTTCCCTGTCGGGTCTCCGTTGTCGTTGGGGCTGCAACATGGAGCGGCCTCCAGCAGGAACAGCCTGGGGCTCCAGTCACGGAGCTGCGGAGCTACTCACCATCATGGAGCTGGCCGAGTCCGGAGCGGGAGGAGCGGAGGTGGCGCGCTGCTGTGACCCGACTCCCGGAGATTCGGAGGCTTACCGCAGGTCTGGCAGACAGTAATATCGGGAGCCCGCGGGTCCCTGGTGGGAGACCGCTTTTTGAGGCTTCTGCAACGGAGACTTCACCCACCCGAGTCGCGGGGTCGAGGATGACCTGGAGCGGGGCCTTACATCATCGCCCGGCGCGACTTCAACGGCTGCGGGACTTTGCTAGAGCCCGCCGGGGGCTCCAACAACAAGACCCGGAGCAGGGCCTTGCATCGCCCCGCGTGGCTTTAATGGCCGCGGGACAATTGCCATCGCCCGCCGGGGGTTTTGACTCTGACATCGGGAGGGGAATGAGTGCAGGGGAGAGATAAGTTTTTTTGCCTTCCATCACAGCGAGGAGGAGATGCGCTGTGATGGATGTCTGTGTAAATTGTGTTGTGTCTTGGGTCTTTTTTTTCAAGTGTATATGACTGCAGAAACAACATTTCATTTGAGCCTCTATGAGGTTCAAGTGACAAATAAATAGTATTGTGTATTGTGTGTATTGTGTGTGTATAGGATAGCGTTAATGTGCAGGGATCGCTGGTCGGTGTGGACTAGGTGGGCCGAAGGGCCTGTTTCCATGCTGTATCTCTAAACTAAAGAACTAAATGTTTGTTCTTTTAAGTTTATTCCCTTGCATTTTTTCATTTCTCCATCTCTGTCAGCTGTAAACCTCCCCATCTCACAATCACGTTTTGAACTCTACTTCGTCAATTACATTTTTGGCACTTTAGTAATTATGAGTTAATTGGACTATTATTGTTGTGGCTGAATTATCTAAAGACTTACATGAGTGGAAGAAGATATCATAAACTAGTGACGATTTTACATTTTCCCTGCTGCTGAGCATGAAACAATGGTTAACACTCAACTTTCTGCGAGTTTCATGGAGTTGCAGCATTTCCTTGTTAATTATTATGTGAACTCCCCACAGAATGTCAGGGCTAGTCACCAACAGCATTAGGACTTTAAGATAGAGAGGTCACCAACAGCCAAATCTCATTCCTGTAGGTACTAAAATATGAAGTATTCAGAAAATATTTGCCTTTATGATCTCCTTTTTTATTTCTCTATTGGCATCTGATTTGACTCAGTTTCCTTCTCTGTCTTTCCTCTATTTTGTTGTCAATCCTTATCTTTCGTTGGTTGAGTATGAGTCTTGGCCCACTGTTCCTTAATGCCCTGGATGTCCCATTGTCCTCAGCGAGCCGTTAGCAGCTTGTGCTCACAGCAGGTCGCAAAGCAAATGTTTTTTGAGTTTAAGAATGTGGAAAATAATCTTACTAACAGGATAACACATGAGATACCCGACTGCAGTGAGATCTGGGCCATTAGTTTGCAGCTGGAAATACAGAGATAGAATTCCATGGAGAATGTAGTGAACAGGATCTTAATGACCCTGTCCCACAGTACGAGTTCATTCCAAGAGCTCTCCCGAGTTTGCCCTGATTTGAACTCGGAGATTTATGGCAATGGCCGCTCGTCGGTACTCGGGGCTCTCGTGGACATTTTTCACCATGTTGAAAAATCTTCACGAGTCTTCCCGAGCTTACCTGCCGTTAGCGAGTCTTCCCGAGTACCTGCCGTTAGCGTTACGAGCCGCTAAGAGACGTTCGTGAGCGCCAACTTACCCGCTACGTTCATTCTCCATGCTTACCACGAGTTTGATTTTTTTTTAAACTCGGGAGAGCTCTTGGAATGAACTCGTACCGTGGGACAGGGCCATAAGGGAAGCAATGCTATCTTCTCCCTCCCTGTGCTAAACATATTACAGTTAATGCTTTACTCCAGCACTGATGGATCCGCACTGATGCTGTAGGGCCACTTACTAAGCTGTAGAGCATGCTCTTAACAGTCACAACTCTGCAAATGCTGGTTAACTTTCTCATGGAGGGTATATGCCTAATCCTTTTAGCCACGATTAATCAAGACATGTTTAAGAGAGGTCTCTGTGCGTCCTAGTGATTTACCCTTGACATACGCCTCTGGTATATATTACTCTGCTTCTTACATCTAAGATGTTGTAGCTTACAGTATAGGTTTTTGTGGAAATGCTCCCTGCTGCCACTTTAATGTGGGTTTAACTAGTTACAAGATTCTTCTGCAATGGGTCAGTTCCTCAGAACTTTTGGAGGTTCGATCCGACATCCTTACCAGCAACTTGTACAGAGTCTCCCCAGCTTACCCATGACCTCAACTGCAAAATTCAACTTTACACAAATACTCCCTCACATTTTAAAAGCATGTTTCTAGATAATAATAATGATAATGATAATGATAATGATAATGAATAATAATAATAATAATAATAATAATAATAATAATAATAATAATAATAATAATGATAATAATAATAATAATAATAATAATAATAATAATAATACAACAAAATATTTCATGGTATTAATTAATGACTGGATGGATATATGGTTACCTATGACCTGATCTGCAAAATTCAACTTTACACAAATTCTCCATCGCATTTTTCTAGTTAGTAATAAATAATAATAATAATAATACTACTAATAATGTTAATAATAATGTAATAATAATAATAATAATAACAACAACAAAATATTTAATGGTATTAATGACTGGATGGATATATGATATATAATATACGTACAAATAAATATGTAATTATAGGTGATGTGAGGGTGATCATTCAACGAATTATGGCAAGTATATGTAAAATGACACAAATGGGTTATTATTGAAAATAAATATTTCTGACACAGAGAATTGGCTTGCAGACATTTCTCATGAACAGAAGTTTTAACCAGGGATTGTCTATATTTATAAAAAATGGCTTCAAAGTGACAGCAGCATTATTAAATATTTTGTAACTGAGTCACACAGGAAGATATTAGAGCAGGTGTCCTAAAACCTACTGAACAGGAAGGTTTAATGATAAGGATGGATTTCCAAAGCTTAAGGTTCAGGGAGCTGAAATCAGTTGCCAACAGTGGAGCAATTAATGGGTCTTGGTCGTCTCCGTATCTCTATTGTCTGAATCAGCCCCTTTATCTCATTGTGATTTCTTGAGTGCAATGACCCTGGAGGGAGGGAGGAGGCCACAGGGGGATTGAGAACATGAACCCACATACACGTACATACGCATGCCCACACATATTCACCCACACACTCATACTTACACTCATTTTCCAGCAATGTTTAGATTAAAGTAAGACACAAAGTGCTGGAGTCACTCCAATGGGTCAGATAGAATCTCTGGAGAAAATAGATAGTTGATGTTTTGGGTCAGGGCCCTTCTTCAGTCTGAAGAAGGGTCCCGACCTGAAACGTCACCTACCCATGTTCTCCAGAGATGCTGCCTAACCGTCTGTGATACAAAAAGCACTTTGTGTCTTTTTTTGTAAACCAGCATCAGCAGTTCCTTGTATCTCCCTAGCATTGGTTGAAGTGGTGGGGTAGAGCACCAGAACCTTGAGCCATTTGCTGTTGACCTTTCTTGCTTCTATTGGAAGAGCAGCAGAAAGTTGCTTTGCCATTAATGCTGAATTTGCAAAGGAGATCAGGAGGCCCACCGCTGCTACTCATCGTGTTGGTTGCAGGCTATTTTCCTGAATCCTTGTGGTGAGGGGCAATTCTCACTGTATTTTGCTTTATTATCTTTTTGACTATTCAGCACTTGGCAAAAATTTAGTTTCTTTCCAGTGAGCAAATGTTGGGCAAACAGTGGGTTCAATTAATTCCAGATGACTCTTCCAAAATTGAATTTTGGAACGAGGAACGAAGATTGGGTTATTTAACGGGAATAAAAACATTTTAATTTCCCCTTTTAGTGTGGTGGTTCTGATTGACTGTGTCAAGCCTTGCAGTCTTGAATGACGTGCTGCTTAAATGCAACTAACTGTACAGCGTCCATGTCTCTGTGGTTATGTTGCTGCTAGTCAACCTGCTGCTGGGAATGCTGTGTCAACAAACTTTCATTGATATTTACACAGACAGCATTGGCTGTAGCTCATAGAAAACTCCCTCACCTCTCGGTCAAAAGGTGGAGGGTTCAGGTTCCTCTGCAATAACCAGTACAAACATCTTGCTTGTCACTGATAGAGTGCTAAATTGTCAGTGGCACCGCTGTTTGAACTGGTTACCCTTTCAAGTGGATTTAAATGACCATGTGCCATGATGTAGAAGAAGAGCAACATGGACCAACATTTGTCCATTGATCATATTTGGTAAGAGCTTGCTGTGTTCAAGTGTGCCTTCTGCTATGAACGGGGTACTGATTGGGGATGATTAGCCATGATCATATTGAATGGTGGTGCTGGCTGAACGACCGAATGGCCAGATGGCCTGCACCAATTGTCTATTGTCTATTGTCTATAACTCAACAGACTGTAAAAGATTCTTTAGATGAGTAAAAAGGAAAAGATTAGTGAAGACAAATGTAGGTCCCTTACAGTCAGAGACAGGTGAATTTATAATGGGAAACAAGGAAATGTCAGAACAGTTAAACAAGTACTTTGGTTCTGTCTTCATTGAGGAAGACACAAACAATCTCCCAGAATACTAGAGGACCGAGGTAATCGTGGGAGGGAGGAACTGAAAGGAATCACATTAGTCAGGAAATGGTGTTAGGTAAACTGTTGGGACTGAAGGCAGATAAATCCCCAGGACCTGTTGGTCTGCATCCCAGTTTACTCAAGGAGGTGGCCCTAGAAATCGTGAATGGTGATTATTTTCCAATGTTCTCTCGACTCTGGATCAGTTCCTGTGAGCTAGAGGGTAGCCAATGTAATTCCACTTTTTAAGAAAGGAGGGAGAGATAAAACAGGGAATTATCGACCAATTAACCTTACATTGGAAGCGGGGAAGATGCTGGGATCGATTATTAAAGATGTTATAGCAGCGCATTTGGAACACAGTGACAGGATCGGTCAAAGTCAGCATGGATTTATGAAGGGGAAATCATGCTTGACTAATCTTCTAGATTTTTTTTTAGGATGTAACAAGTACAATGGATAGGGAGAGCCAGTGGATGTGGACTTTCAAAAAGCATTTGACAAGGTCCCACACAAGAGATTAGTGTGCAAAATTAGTGCACATTGTGTTGGGGATAGGGTATTGACATGGATAGAGAACTGGTTAGCAGACAGGAAGCGAAGAGTAGGAATTAACGGGTCCTTTTCAGATTGGCAGGCAGTGACTAGTGGGGTGCCGCAAGGCTCGGTGCTGAGACCCCAGTTATTTACAATATATATTAAAAATTTAGACAAGATAATTAAATGTGACATCTCCACGTTTGCGGATGACACAAAGCTGGGTGGCAGTGTGAGCTGTGAGGAGGATGCTATGAGGCTACAGGGTGACTTGGAGAGGTTGGGTGAGTGGGCAGATGCATGGCAGATGCAGTATAATATGGATAAATGTGAGGTTATCCACTTTGGTGGCAAGAACAGGAAGGCAGATTATTATCTGAATGGTGACAGATTAGGAGAAGGGAGGTGCAACGAGACCTGGATGTGCTTGTACATCAGTCACTGAAAGTAAATGCATTTCGTTGTCTCTGCACTGTACACTGACAATGAAAGCTAATGGCATATTGGCCTTCATTGCGAGAGGATTTGAGTTTAGGAGCAAATAGGTCCTACTGTAGTTGTACATGGGCTTGGTGTGACCGCACCTGGAAGTATTGTGTGCAATTTTGGTCTCCTAATTTGAGGAAGGACATTATTGCTATTGAGGGAGTGCAGCGTAGTTTCACCAGGTTAATTCCCGGGATGGCGGGACTGCCATATGATGAAAGAATGGGTCAACTGGGCTTGTAGTCACTGGAATTCAGAAGAATGACAGGAGACCTTATAGAAACATGATATTCGTAAAGGATTGGACAGGCTAGATGCAGGAAAAATGTTCCCGATGTCCGAGAACCAGGTGTCACATTTCAAGAATAAGAGGTGGGCCATTTAGGACTGAGATGAGGAAAAACCTTTTCATCCAGACAGTTGTGAATCTGTGGAATTCTCTTCCACAGAAGGCAGTTGTGTCCAATTCACTGGATGTTTTCAAGAGACAGTTAGCTTTAGCTCTTCGGGCTAAAGGAATCAAGGGATATGGGGGAAAAAGCAAGAATGGGGTACTGATTTCAGATGATCAGCCATGATCATATTGAATGGCGGTGCTGGCTCGAAGGGCCAAATGGCCTACTCCTGCACCTATTTTGCAATGTGTCTATGTTTCTTATATCTGATTGCAGAAATGCACACAGAAAGATTTATATTTATGCTAATAGAAAAACACAAAATCTTGGTCTTGACACGACTTGTGAACATTGTGATAAAGACCTGAAGTTTAATAGATCTACCTATGAATAAAGATTTCAAAGGGCACATACATTTGCAGCACAATGTGCTGTATGCTAGATTCTTCCCTTTTTAGAATTTTAATGAAATGCTTGTAGATGCAATGGGGGTATTCACAATCCATCGCCATTGTTCAAAACATTATCCCAACAGGATGGGGTCCCTGCACTTATATTGATGAGCCTTAGTCAAGGTCACAGAGCTTTTCCAGATTACCCAAGGGAATAGAGTTGGCATTGTCTAAACCAGGGGCCGCAGACAAAATAAATCGCCGCCCAACAAAGAATCGTTGTACTGCAATCATCATCTCAGCTGAATCTGGGTAGTATTTTAGTGACTAAGTGATATGACTCTGTTGCCTTAAAATAGACTATCTTTCCAAAAATATGTAAGATTATCAGTTAAATTTAAAAAAAAACCACAATTTGCCTATTTTAAATTTAAAATCCCAGCCTGGCATGACAATTATAGATTCAGGGATTTATAAGACAAAGCTTATGAACATCAATCTTGCTAATTTGATTTTACTTTGAATTTTCATGACGGATGCTGGCTTTTCAGCAACATTGGTGTTGTTTGTGGTGCACAAGCTCCTCTCCCTCTTCATCCCACTATATCTCCATATTCTTCCTGTCCTTATACCTTCCTCCAATTCCCTTATAAACCCATCATAACCACCCCGTGTGGTCGCGGATTTGATATTCACTACCCTTTGGGGTAGTGCAGAGGGAGAATAAGGAGGGAAGAGACAGTGACTTTAAGACTTTTGCCTCCATCACAGTGAGGAGGTGCCTGGTGAACTCACTGTGGTGGATGTTAATTTGTGTTTATTGTGTGTTTTGTTATTTATTATTATATGTACGACTGCAGGCAACGATATTTCATTCAGACCGAAAGGTCTGAATGACAAATAAAGGAATCTAATCTAATCTAATCTAATCTAAATAATTTCTCCTAATTTCCCTGTTGGATTTATCAGTGACCATCTTGTATTTATTTCCACTCACATCAGCCCCATTCAAGGGGAGTTCTTGTCTGCATTTCCGCCTTCAGTTTTAAGACCTCACAAAGCTCAGGATATGGTCGCAAATCTAGATCCATTTTTTGAACTCATCTTGAGGTCATGATGTTTAGATTAGTAATGAACAATCATGAGTAAAACTTCTTAATTGGCAATGGTCTCATTTCAAAGGAGATGATCAAGAATCTAAAATAAAACCAAAAAAAATGCTAGAAAGGCACAGCAAATCTGGCAGCATCTTTGGAATTGTGCTTCACGTACCTTCTCCAGGTAACTCTTTAGGTAACTCACCCTTTTTTATGTCTGCATCAGAACTGTTGTCATCATTTTGGTTCATTTTGTTAACTTTGCACCTCCAGACTCAGGAACAGCGTCATTCCCAGAGCTATAGCCCCTGAACCGGCCCTGCTGAGTGCCCCCCCACCCCCATGAACTGTCTCACTCGGATGGTCACGTCGCACAGACACATCTGCACTTTAGTCTATTTTGACTGTTTTGACTGTTTTACTGTTTTAATGGTATTTTTACAAACCATGTTCTCGGGGTATCTAAATCTAAATGTTATTAGTTATTTAAGTTATGACATCGGATGGAAGCTGCATACCAAATCTCGTTGCACTTATGTGCAATGACAATAAAATATATTATTATTATTATTATTGTTATTGTTATTATTATTATTATTATTATTATTATTATTATTATTATTGTTATTCAGAACTGGGGGAGATTTGAAAAACACATTAGTTTTCTATAGCAGATAAGGTAGAGGAATGATCACAATCAATCACACAATCATGATAATAATTTATTAGCCAAGTATGTTTTGCAACATTTGAGGAATTTAATTTGCCAAGTCAGTCATACAAATAAAAATCAACCGAACACACAAAACACATTTTAACTTAAACATCCATCACAGTGACTCCTCCACATTCCTCACTGTGATGGAAGGCGAAAAAAAGTTCAATCTCTTCCTTTTGCTCTCCCGCAGTCGGGGGCCTCGTGCCCTCCATTGACGGGATGATCTTGATTCCCGTAGCTGGCGGAAGGCCCTCCGCATCGAGGTGATCAGCTCCTGCATCGGGGGGATGTCATCTCCCTCGCGCCGGACGATCAGATGATTTAACGTGGGTGTTTAGGGATAGTAAATATATGGTGTAAGGTTAATGGGATTTGTTCCACAGGCTAGACTATACAAAAAACTATAGAGAGCTTGGTGTGGGCAAGTTGGGCCAAAGGGCCTGTTTCCACGCATGCTGTGTGTGACTCTCTGACACTAAGCTGGAAAAGTTTAAAAAAATGAACCAAAATGATGACAAGAGTTCTGATGCAGACATAAAAAAGGGTGAGTTACCTAAAGTTGGAGAATTTGATAGACATTGAGTTCAGAAATTAGCAATGAAAGATGGGATGCAGTTTGCATTAGGTCTTGTTGAAACATGGAAGCCAGAGAGAGGGCAGACTGGGAGCAGGAAATTGGCCAGAATAAAATATAAATAAATACTGGCAAGTAAATTTGTAACGGAGCAGTATGTGTTGTTTAAAATGTAAATATTTCAGGGACAGGCTGGATATATTCCACAAGAGGGAAAGACGGAGCTACCAGGCTGAGAAAGGAGATGGAAAAATAGTGAAACAAAATGTGGTTCCGTTGACTGCCTTTACCTTTGGTATTTTTATATTTGCAGGAATTATTTAGATGGGAACTAAGCTGAGTATTATAAACTGAGGGGGGTGAACAAGCTGAGGGGGGGGGGGGGGGGGGGGAGATAAAACAAGCAACAAATGAAATAATAATAGCATGGCAGCTGACATAAAAATAAACCTAAAAGTCTTCTTTACGCAGGTGGATAGTTAGTGACTTGGAAGAGAAGAGGTCGGTCAAAAAGGGACAGGAGGGTGAAATGTGCACGGAGGCAAAAAAACATGGCTGAGATATTTAAGGGACTCTTTTAGCAAGGAAGAGAATGCTGCCAACCTCTCAGAAGATGAGCAGGTAGTAGTGATAAGAAATGCAAATTGATAATAAATAGATACTGGGAAGTTGGCAGTGTGCAAAAGGCAATGTTCTGATACAGTAGGAAATGCAGGTTCATTTAAACAAAAAAAAATCAAACTGCCGGAGGAACTCAGTGGGTCAAGCGGCACCTGTGAAGGCAACCTGTGGAGTGGTTGATGTTTTGTCAGACACTGCCCAAGCTGCCGACTGCCTCTAGTAGTGTGGGGTTTTTTTTGCTACCTCCAGCAGCGTGTTTTTTAAACTTGTGGTTAATGGACGCAAATCCCATGACAAAAGGAGAGGAAGTGGAAGTAAAATTCCGTTATCTGAATGATGAAGTGAATCACCGACACTGGCATGGAGCACAGCAGAGTCAGCCTGGGCTGGTGGAGATCCTGCCTCACAGAGAGAGCAATGGGGTTCAAACTGTGGATTGGAGGGTAGCTAATGTTATCTCACTTTTTAAGAAAGGCGGGAGAGAGAAAACAGGAAATTATAGACCAGTTCGCCTGACATTGGTGGTGGGGAAGATGCTGGAGTCAATTATAAAAGATGAGATGGCCGAACATTTGGATAACAGTAACAGTATCGGTCCGAGTCAGCATGGATTTACGAAGGCAAAATCATGCTTGACTAATCTTCTGGAATTTTTTGAAGATGTAACTAGGAAAATGGACACGGGAGAGCCAGTGGATGTAGTGTACCTGGACATTCAGAAAGCATTTGATAAAGTCCCACATAGGAGATTAGTGGGCAAGATTAGGGCACATGGTATTGGGTGTGGAGTGCTGACATGGATAGAGAAGTGGTTGGCAGACAGGAAACAAAGAGCAGGGATAAACGGGTCCCTTTCAGAATGGCAGGCAGTGACTAGTGGGGTTCCGCAAGGCTCGGTGCCGGTACCGCAGCTATTTACAATATACATCAATGATTTGGATGAAGGGATTCAAAGTAACATTAGCAAATTTGCAGATGACACAAAGCTGGGTGGCAGTGTGAACTGTGAGGAGGATGCTTTGAGAATGCAGGGTGACTTGGACAAGTTGGGGGTGGGCAGATGCATGGCAGATGAAGTTTAATGCGGATAAATGTGAGGTTATCCACGTTGGTAGCAAAAACAGGAAGGTAGATTACTATCTAAATGGCGTCAAGTTGGGAAAAGAGGAAGTACAACGGGATTCGGGGGGTCCTTGTACATCAGTCTATGAAAGTAAGCATGCAGGTACAGCAGGCAGTGTAGAAAGTGAATGGCATGTTAGCCTTTATAACAAGAGGAATTGAATATAGGAGCAAAGAGATCCTTCTGCAATTGTACAGAGCCCTAGTGAGACCACACCTGGAGTATTGTGTGCAGTTTTGGTCCCCTAATTTGAGGAAGGACATTCTTGCTATTGAGGGAGTGCAGCGTAGGTTTACAAGGTTAGTTCCCGGGATGGCGGGACTGTCGTATGCTGAGAGAATGGAGCAGCTCGGCTTGTACACTCTGGAGTTTAGAAGGATGAGAGGGTATCTCATTGAAACATATAAGATTGTTAAGGGCTTGGACACGCTAGAGGCAGGAAACATGTTCCCGATGTTGGGGGAGTCCAGAACCAAGATTTCAAGATTCAAGATTCAATTTATTTGTCATTTGGACCCCTTGAGGTCCAAACGAAATGATGTTTCTGCAGCCATACATTACAAACAAATAGACCTAAGACACAACATAATTTACATAAACATCCATCACATTGCTGTGATGGAAGGCCAAAAAGACTTATCTCTCCACTGCACAACCAGGGACCACAGTTTAAGAATAAGGAGTAAGTAATTTAGAACGGAGACGTGGAAACATTTTTTCTCACAGAGAGTGGTGTGTGTGGAATTCTCTGCCTCAGAGGGAGGTGGAGGCAGGTTCACTGGATGCTTTCAAAGAGAGCTAGATAGGGCTCTTAAAAATAGCGGAGTTGGGGGATATGGGGTGAAGGCAGGAACGGGGTACTGATTGGGGATGATCAGCCATGATCACATTGAATGGCAGTACTGGCTCGAAGGACCAAATGGCCTACTCCTGCACTATTGTCTATTGTCTATTGTCAATCCCCTGCTCCGCTGCTGCCTTCAGGTGTGGAGCTAGAAGGCTCTTCCTATGATCGAGTCGAGTACTCTGGTTTCCTTCAACATCCCAAATTCATATCAGCTGGTTAATGAAATGGCCACTAAATTGATCCCTCCTTGTATGGTGAGTGGTAGATTGCGGGGAGGATAACTGGTGAAGGACGAGTGTAACAGGGTACTCCATGGCCAGTGAAGTAGAAACAAAATGCTAGAGTAACTCAGCAGGACAGGCAGCATCTCTGGAGAGAAGGAATGGGTGATGTTTCATGTTAAGACACTTCTTCAGTCTGAAGAAGGGTCTCGACACAAAACATCACCCATTACTTCTATCCAGAGATGCTGCTTGTCCAGCTGTTTCACTCCAGCATTTTGTGTCTATCTTCGGTGTAAACCAGCATCTGCAGTTCCTTCCTATGCACATGGTCAGTGAACTTCTGCACTGTCTGAATCTATGACTCCACAATCAATTATAGATGAAGGTTATTGTTTAAAATTAACACACTGGTTTTTAAGACCTCAATTTTTGTATATTTTGTTTTACAAGATGTCAAGATCAATGCTCCTTTGGTACTTATGGTAGAAACTGCAGTGAACGATGCAGCTGCGTCAATGGGGGCAAGTGCTACCACATCAGTGGGTCATGTCGGTGTGAGCCAGGCTTCACGGGGGATTCCTGCCAGACCCGCATGTGTCCTGACAATATCTACGGGATGAACTGTGACAAGCACTGCCCCTGCAACCCACAAACTACACTCGGGTAAGCCTAAAACTAATTTGGCCAATAGGTCAATGTCTGAACATGCTATTTGCAAATTGTTAGTCCTCGGGTAGATTTGTTTTGTTGATCTCTTGTACTCAAAGTGAAATGCAGGTGAACCCACCTTACAGCAGTTCGGGCTACAGAAATTCACCCATGCGGAATTTACAAAACATTGCAAAAGAAAATGAGTAGAAAGGAACAGCAGAGTCTGGTAGATACCAAAGAGGATACCAAAGATACTCCTCTAGGGGTGCTGCACTGGCAGCAGCCTCTACCTACAGCCTGTCTGTTATTTTAATCTTTTTTTAAATTTTTAGTTAGTCTAAAGTTTTGTGTTGGGGGAAACTTTAACTTTTCTATGTGGGGGAGGGGGGCAGGGTAAGGGGGAAACCGTTTTCCCAGTCTCTTCCTGGCGGGGACGCGACTATTTCTCCGAGTCACGTCCTCGCCCCCCACCTCGCGGCCTACCAGCTGGATCGGAGCGGCCTTTCCTGCCGGGGACCGGGAACCGGACCGGGGCTGCTACAGCGGCGGCGCAGCGCTGGAGTCACCGCGGAGCGGGCGATGCCTACCTGGGTCGCCGTTTGGAGCTCCGGAGCGTTGGGCCGCTGCTCCAACATCGTGGAGCACTGTTGCGGAGAGCTTCCAACGCGGGCGGCGCTGACCGTCATCGTGGAGTCCTGGGGCGCCTTGCAGAGGGTCTACAGCAGCAGTCTCCACCCGGCGCGGCCTACGGTAGGAGGGGGGCGACTCTGTGTCCACGCCGCTGAGGACGTCCCGCAGCCCCGACGTCGGACTTGTATCACCCCGGCGAGCGGTCCTGGACATCGGGCCGTCCGTAGCTGCAACTGCGGAGGGCTTGGGGAGGCCCTGACCACGGGGAACAGTGGAGGAAGAGACTGACTTTGGTGCCTTCCCACACAGTGGGAAACTTTGATTCTGCTGTGTGGGGATGTTTTATGTCAAATTCTATAGTGTGTGGTCTTTATTTTTTTTATTGTATGGCTGTATGGGAATTTCATTTCACTGTGCCATCTGGCACATGTGACAATTAAATGTATCTTGAATCTTGAATCTTGAGATAGGCACAAAGTGCAGGAGTAAATCATCGGGTCAGGAGCATTTCTGGAGAAAAAGAATGGGTGACATTTTGGGTCAGGACCCATCGTCAGAAATGTCACCCATCCTTTTTCTCCAGAGATGCTGCCTGACCCGCTGAGTTACTCCAGCATTTTGTGTCTACCAAAGAAAATGAGATACAGAATAAACATTTGCTCTCACTAAATTTAAGTGGATATAAACCCAAATAAATAAAAACAATGTATTTTTCTTGCGGTGTGGACAGTTTTCCAGGAACACAACTCCCCCCTCCTCCCCCCGAGCCCCATATCTTGTGGGTCGCATGTAGATTGCCTTTGTACATTACACTCTGTTTCTAAAAGTTATCAACCAAATGACAGGGGAGCAGTTCAACATCACAGACTTGACTATAAGAAGCCCAAGAAAAGACACAAAGTGCTGGAGTAACTCGGCAAGTCAGGTAGAAACTTTACCAGATGTTGCTTGATCTGCTGAGTTTTTCCAGCACATTCTGTTTTTCTCCCTCTGTCCATGTTTCTCTCCATCTGCTCCTCACTCTTCTTGTACAGTACAATATACATCTTGCATATAAATGCGGTTTTGTGTTTTAAAATGATCTAACAAATAGAATAAAACTGCCTCACTCGTACTCTTCTGTTCAAAATAAATGGATATTTTATCCAAGTCGATCAAATCAATATGAGGAGCCGAGCTTCACCGAAGCTGTGAGTAAAGTAATTTATCAAACAGAACAATGCCTTTCACTGTGAATGCTCTTGGAGCTGGTCAGAACAATCTTGAATAACATCAAAGCCTTTCTCTCCCTGTCAGTCAAACATATTGTTAAAGGGAACAATAAACCATAATGCAGCTATTCTGCAAGTGGAAATTAAAATGCTTCTTGGCACATTAACAATAGGGCAACCTTTATAGAACGATGTCAGAGATGTAAATTGAGACATGTCAAATTCATTTAGAGATATCTGGCCCATTTATGCTTATTGGATCGTGTCTTGGGCATTAATTTGGCACAAGCCCCTGTATGTGCTGGGCATAGTACTCTGGATGGGTCTTGACCCAAAACGTCATCCATTCCTTCTCTCCAGAGATGCTGCCTGTGCCGCTGAGTTACTCCAGCATTTTGTTTCTACCTTCGATTTAAACCAGCATCTGCAGTTCTTTCCTACTGCTCTGGATGATGTGCTTATTTACAAAGATTAAAACAGCTGCCTCATCGGCCTTGAAAATGACAGGTGTGTCACATGGGAACAGCTGGCTGTCGACCAGGTATCACGACGTGTGAGATTCATGACCTCCCCGGGGCAGTTGCTGTCTTCTACAATTACTGCTTGGATGACAGACTGCGAGCACAACTGCGACCACAATTCTACAGTCCCGGCAGCAGACTTAGTAAGAGTAATAGAGTGATACAGCGTGGAAACAGGCCCTGCGGCCCAACTTGCCCACACTGACCAGTTACACTAGTCCCACCTGCCCGTGTTTGCCCCATATCCCTCCTAACCTGTCCTATCCATGTAGTTAGTGGATTCTAGTCCCACCTCAAAGACCTGTAGAGAGGAATCTGCAAAGAAGTACTGAGGGATTGCTGCAATGTCAGGGGAGTTATAGGACATAAGTGATTTTCAACTATGGTCGTACCTGTTGTCCCATACTACTATTGCATGTAAGAAAAGGAGAATTTATCTTTGTGCCCGAGGAATATTTATTACTCATCACCAAAAAACGGCATCATCCAGTCATTGTTACATTGCTGATGCTGGGAGTTTGCTCTGCGTTAAATTATCCATTTTCTTTCTACACTACAACAGGGAACACACTTTATAATGTACCACACTGGCTGTGGAGAGTTTTAGGGCTGTTCTGACAGGTGTTGTGGCAAGGTTAGTGTTCCACAGGGATAGAGCCTCAGCTGCGACCTGTTAAGATCATTGAATGAGTTCAGATTAGTTTAGTTTAGTTTAGTTTAGTGATACAGTGTGGAAATAGGCTCATTGGCCCATCGAGTCCACTAACCATAAATCACCCGCTCAGAATCATTCCACTACCTACACACCAGGGGCAATTTGCACAGGTCAATTATCCTACAAATCTTGCGATGTGGAAGGAAACAGGAGCACCCGGAGGTAACCCGCGTTGTCACAGGGAGAACGTGAAAATTCCACACAGGCAGCACTCGAGGTCAGGATCGAACCATGGTCTTTGGAACTTCGAGGCAGCAGCTCAACCAGCTGTGCCTTTGTGCCGACCGCCAACACAGCTGTGCCGACCGCGCAACACACAAACCCAAAGCATGCGGCCTCTGGCACTCAGACCCTTGTGGGTCGGAAATATGGCAGCAACGCTGTCACTGAGATTAACGTTACTGAAAGAGCTCAAAGAACCACTGCTGGAACCAATTTAAGGGAAAATAATTCAAATAGCTATTCTTTTTCTCTTAAAATAATCACTCAAGAAGAGGATTACAAGGAGTAGAAACTGGAGTTAGTGTTTCAGGCACAACGGTTGTGTGCTTAAGACTATTGCTATGTTACACGAGACTGAAAGGCCTTTTATCCTCCCTCACCAGCTGTCACCCCATGTCTGGCGAATGTACTTGCAAACCCGGATGGTCTGGACTCTACTGCAACGAGACATGTGCTCCTGGATTTTATGGTATATCTTGTCGTCAAATCTGCAGCTGCCAAAACGGAGCAGACTGCGATGGCGAAACTGGCAACTGCATCTGTGCACCAGGATATAAGGTAACAGGATGTGTCTGCTCTGCACAAAAATAGGCTGGGTTTTTTTTCTTCCTTTGTCTCTATAAATGAATTGTTTAAGTTTGTTTGTCTGTTCAGTTTCTGTTGCTCTTTCCAGCAACTGGTTTCTCTTTCTTGCCCCCACACAAGAAAACTGTGATGTTTCTCACATCTGTTGCCCGTGTTAATCCTGTCCCCACTCCTCCTTCTTCATATGAATATATCCTTCCATTCCTTTCACCTTCATTCCTTTAACCAGCTTCCCCTTAAATGTTTAGGAAGAAGGGTTCCGACCCAAAATGTCACCTATTCCTGACGCCTGACCCGCTGAGTTACTCCAGAACATTGTGTTCGCCTACCCTTAAATGTATCTCTTCTCTTATTCACAAACACTCCCCGACAGAGTGAATTTCACATTCTCACTGCTCGCTGGATAAATAGGGATTTCATCTATTCTTCATTGGATGTATCCATTACTATCTTGTATTGAAGGCCCAAGTTCTGATATTGTGCCATCTGTGGAAACAGTATCATCTCAAAGCTTTCAAGAAGGAACTGCAGATGCTGGAAAATCTGACGTCTGAAGAAGGGTTTCGGCCCAAAACGTTGCCTATTTCCTTTGCTCCATAGATGCTGCTGCACCCGCTGTGTTTCTCCAGCATTTTTGTGTACCTTCATCTCAAAGCTTTGCCATTTTTAAAAAAGGACTCCAGTCATCCTTTACTGTTCCTCGTCATTTACAGATACAGCATGGAAACGGGCTCTTTGGACCACCAAGTCCACACCAACCATTGATCACCTGTTCACACTGATATTCTCATATCCACTTTTGCATTTCACTCCCTGCAAACCAGGGACAATTTACAGAGGTTTAATTAACCTACAATCCCCTGGATTTTTTTATGGGATGAAACCACTTTTTTTCCCTGATCCCTTTGGAAAAGTGGAGTGATTTTAAGCAGTTACTATTTCTAGCTATGTTAGCCATTGTTATTTAATTGCAGAATATTTGCAGTTTTCTTTCTTTTTTTTTGAAAGCTCTTAAATCTTTCTCTGTATCACTTCTTCGGCAGGGGTCTGATTGCTCGATTCCTTGTCCGTCTGGTACCAATGGAGTTAACTGTTCCTCTACCTGTGTCTGTAAAAATGAAGCAGCCTGTTCACCAGTCGATGGCTCTTGTACATGTAAAACAGGTAGGCAAGGGGAAGTGTGGAGGTGGTTTTGCATGGGTTGGTGGCCTGATAACCTATGGTGCTGAGACATCTTCTCCACTCAAAGCATTCTGATTAAATAGTCTTACTTGCAATCTCCAGCTCCCCGCCCTAAACATTCATTATTTGGGTACTTTAATATGGAATACCTTTAATACTGCATTGGTTATGTAGTAAAATGTTCCAAGGCACAAAAGCCTTTGCTCTCAGCAGTGCTCCATTCATTCAGTAGTGCACTAGAGTGGCAGCCAGGGTTATTTGGTCAAGTCTCTAGAGATGTATTTGAGTTTTAAATCCAAGGCCGTTGGACTACAAGCCAGAGGTGACCCAAGCTGGAGGAGATGACCAAAATAGAGACTGGAAAGGACATGAATGGATTTGGGGAAGGGTGGTCATTTTAAAAACTTGGTGCAGCATCCAGTTGTTATTTGAGCACAGGAATTGACTTAAACATGCAAATTAATTCATGCTTTCACATGTGCCAAATAAATTGACTTCATACATTTTAGATGCACTACTTGGATGCTGTGCTTACAGAAATCACAGAACTGGGATATTCCTGCTTTAATAAATAGTTATCTAGTTTATTGTAGTGAAGTTGCTCAAACTATTATGACTGCACTGCAGCTGAAGTCATTAGTTGAACTGCCGTATAAGATGGTGAGGGCTTTTTTATTGGATAAAAGGATGGTGGTACACATGGTGTTTCTTGCTGTTGGTGTCAATCGCAGATCATCGCTCTATAATCTGCTTAAGCTGTTTAAGGGCCTGACTGCCCAATTTAATTAAGACATTTTTATTTCTTATTTTCTAGAAATATTTATTCGGACTTTATTGGACTTTATCTTGCACTAGACATTATTTCCTTTATCATGTATCTGAACAAGTGGACGGCTTGATTGTAGTCATGTATATTCTTTCCACTGACTGGTTAGCATGCAACAAAAGCTTTTCACCGTGCCTCAGTACACATGACAGTAAAGTAAAGTAAACTAACTGTGGAAGAGTAGCAGCTTTCACATTGGCCCCATTGATCTCTTCAGAATCCATAGCACTGGAGTGGATGAAGAAATGAAAAAGAGTTGTAATTGATTCCCTCTAGAGCATCACAGGGCATCATTAGTATTGCTCACAGGGAATTAGCTTTCTAGACATGAAGATGCCACACTTTTAGTTCAAGGGTCAGCATTGTCTCTGTAATGTAACGGCAATGTAAGGGGTTGGGAAGGGGAACATGGGGGTTATAGTGCTTATGCCTCCTGGGGAGACCACCTCTCTGAAGCCTCCACTCGCCTCCACTCACCTCCAGCTCAGGAACGGGCCTGATTACTTTGCATGACTACTGGTGGCCCATGTTTCTGTTATTAGTGGCAGGATTGAGTCTGCTCTAGAGGGGTGCATGAGCTGCACTTACAGCTTCACAGGAGCCCCTGTGTCTATGGAGAGAACCAGCATCCATTTAAAAAAAATGTAAAAATCACAAGGCATTTGTGTTTTTCTTTCATGCTATAATTCTGTCACTGGGGATGAGGGGATGCCACTTTCATTCATAGTTCATTATCTTCAGCATTCCATAGTCTTCCACAAGTCATGACCTTTCAATACATTTTCAGTTCTGAAGTAATTAATTGAACAGTGCACATTAATGAAGTCATCATATGCACAAAATTTGATGGATTTATGAAACATGCTAGGAAGTGCCCCGAGCAAATCTAATCAACAGGAAATTTCTAAATTTCCTTCCAACATAGCAGGAGATCTATGCCGACTTGCATAGCAGTCTCATTCCCCATGAATTTTCTAGTACCCAATTCTTCCCACGATCCCATCAACCATTTTTCTGCTCACCTGCACTTGAAGAGCAATTTAAAGGGACATTTAGCCGACTAACCCAGAGTTTTGGGTTACTGGAAGTGAATGTATACTCTACACGGACAGCATCAGAGCTCAAGATTGAACCCAGATCATTGGGGGTCCAATTGGTATCCATTAGCTCTATGAGTATTTAGACGTGTCAATGCTTTGAAGGCTGCCATGTAAATGGAGTGAGTGGGATGAAATCAAGTTGCCTTATCTGAGCAGCATTCATTGCCAGAGGACAATGAGTGGATTTTAGAGCAAAGGACAGTATTTAGTGTGGCTGATGCTTGGTGTTCAGAACTGGTACAGGGATACACGTATTGTAGTTCTCTGACATCGATATGGGGGCAACACAATGCATTTTCTGAGCCTGTTGGAAGTAGGTTAAGGAAATGTAACTCTTGTTTCAAAGATATGTTTCAAAGCGATTCAGTTTCTTTTTTTTTCACACCCTAATTTTAGAGGCAGTGTATCAGAATGGAACAGTGTTCCACATATACACCAAACCTGAAGCACTGTAAACAGTTATGTGCTCTGCACATTATGAAGGTTGTACTGGCATCAGAAGGTGTGCAGTCTAAATTTACCTCAAATCCAATGGTTACGTTTAGGCTACTTTTCGACTTTAATGATTCAATACGGAGTATTGCAGAGGAATTTACTAATTTGCACTGTGTTTCCCAAAACTTAGAAGATTAAAAAGGTTTTGATTGAAGTTTTTGTTTTGGATATTAATGTGGAGTGATGGATATAACATAGCTTTTTGCTTGTGGGTGAATCTGGTTCTAAAAGTGAGAGCCAGACTTTTCAGGAGTGAAGTCAGGAGACACAAATACACTTAGAGGGTGGAAAAAATGTTTAAATCTACTTTCCCAATGAGCAATTGATGCAAGATGTGATTAAATTTATGAGAGAGATTGATAGATTTTTATTAAACAAAAGCACACAGAGGTGGAGAGTACAGAAGTTGCAGATTTATGGAGTTAGCTATAGATTTGTTGGTGCGGCATGGTGGCGCAGTGGTAGAATTGCTGCATTACAGCACCAGGGAACCAGATTCGATCATTCAATCAGGGTGCTGTCTGTACGGAGTTTGTACATTCTCCCCGTGACCACGTAGGTTTTCTCCAGGTGCTCCGGTTTCCTCCCACACTCCAAAGACATACAGGTTTGTGGGTTAATTGGCTTTGGTAAAGTTGTAAATTGTCCCTTGTGTGCAGGATAGTGTCAGTGTACGGGATTGCTGGCTCGGTGGGCGTTTCCATGCTGTATCTCTAAACTAAACTAAGATCACAGATCAGACAGGAGTGTGTGGAATGACGGAACAAGCTCAAGCAGTTGAATGGCTTCCTCCTTTTATTAGGTTCTTAGAAGAGACAAGGAACTGCAAATGTTGCTCTATACCAGAAATATACACAAAGAGCTGGTGACTCAACGGGTCAGGCAGCATCACTGAAGAAAAAGGATGGATGACGTTTTGGGTCGGGACCTTTCTTCAGATTGAACGTAGGAGGTGGGGGAATGGGTGAAGAACTGGAGGCGAGACAAGAGCAATCAAGGCGGGTCGCAAATGACTTCAGGTGTGATCACGCGGGAGGGGGGGGGGGGGGGGGTGCAGGACAGAAAGGTCAGTATGGGAAGGGGAGTTGAAATGGTTGGCAACTTGGAGATCCCGTAGGCCTATGCGGATCGAGTATAGATGCTCGGCAAAACTGTCGCCGAGTCTACGACCTGGGACCTCCTCCATTGCCAGAGTGAGGCCACATGCAAATTGGAGGAATAGCACCTCATATTTTGCTTGGGTAGCTTACAACCCAGTAGTATGAACACTGAATTCTCGAATTTGAAGTAACGTCTACTTACACTCTCCTCCCCTCCCCTTCCTCCCTTGACCCCTTCCTGCACCCTAGTCGTTTTACCAGTTCCACAGTACACCACATGGTTTTCCTTTTGAGATCACACATTTCCTAGCCACCAATGGGCTCACCAGGCACCACCTTGACTGGTCCTGGTCTTTTCTCGCCTTCAACATTGATTCTTAGTCGTTCTTTTTCTAAAAATGATGAGACATTTACCATTTTTACTCTTGTATAAACAGTTGAAGAGGAAGGGAAGGAGCCATACTGTCAAACTGTTCACTTCATATTGACGAGGTAGCTCACTCAGTACATTGTTGTCATCTGCAGCATGCTACCTCAAGAGGCAGTGGTAGCAGAGTCCAATTTCCAACACAGAGTGGCTACATAGTTTAAAAGGAAGAATTTGGAGAGGTATGGAGACAGAGCTATGTATCCAGTGCGCACACCACGATCAAAACAAAATGTTAACCATGTGTTAATTGGGAGAAATGTAGACCACAGCTGCCTCTGACAGACTACTGTAAGCCAACAATGATAAGCAAGACAAAAATACCACCTGCCATTCATAGCAGGAGAGAATGTTACTTATTGTTCAGTGTTGAAAGAACACCACTCATGTTTAAGGACCGTATATCACAGCAGGAGAATATTTGGCCAACTGTGCCTTTCCTGGCTTCTTGAGAGATGTCTTCAGTTAGTTCTGGTCTTCCCTGGCATTGCCATGCAAATGTTTTCTAGTCTACCATTTATCCAATACAGTACAATAGCTAAAAATGTTCTGAAATTGTCTTATCACGGTGTGAAATTAGAATGGGTTTGGGTAGTGATTAGCAGCAGAAGGGAGTAGCAAACATTAGTGGAATATATACAGTAACCTCCAAATAGTAGTAGTATTGCAGTAAGGCAATTAGAGGTAGCAGCAGAAAGGATAATACAGACATCATGGTGAACTGTGATCTACATGCAGACTGGATACATCAAATTAGTACTTGCGATATAGAGAGTAAGTCCCTGTAATGCTGTATAATTGTTTTTTAATCAGTGCATTGAAGCAGAGATTGGGGAACTGGTTCCTTTAGGTCTTGTACTGTGCAATGAAGAAAAACTAATTATTAATCTTGTAAAGAGGCCCCGAGGAAAGAGTGACCATAATACTATTGAATTTTACATGTTTAAAAGTGATAATAGTTCAATCTGAAACCAGGGTTTTCAAATAAAAGAAAGGTAATTGTTGACTGGAGTGAATTTTAATTCTGGTAAAAGAATATGACAGGAGACAGGCTGTGGGTAGCATTTAAATGTGCATTACTTTAAAGCACAAAGACACAACAGGAAAAGTGGAGTAGGCATGGATTACAGAATAAATTAAAGATAGCACAAATTGAAGAAGAACATTTATTAGATTGCCAGAAAAATTATGCTCGAGGATGGGGGTATTTTTGAATTTAACAACATTATATAATTGGAATAAGCTAGCCAGAACTATAAAAAACTGATAGTAAGTGCTTTGACAGATGTTTAAAAGCGACGCGTTTACACAGTAACTGTTAGTGCAATGAAAGTGAGCCTGGGGAATTAATAATTAAAAATAATAATAAGAGGATGGCAAATTAATTTCTCTCAAGATGGCAGATATTTTGCATTACATTGCAGTGTGGAAAATAAAGTAACATTCCAGAGATAGCTGTATGTTTGAAATTGGGCGGAACTCAGCAAGATTACTCCCACTAGGGCAGTGGTATTGTGCAGATTGGAGCTGTGGGCTATAAAGAAACAGGGTAGCTATAAATGAGCCTTTTAGTGGCTGGCAAGATGTAACGAGTAGTGTGCCACAGGGATTGGTGCTAAGGCCTTAAATTTTACAACATATCATCTGGATGAAGAGACGGGGATGCGGTTACGAACATTGCCGATGGCACAACGATAGGTAGGAAAGCAAATTGTAAGAGTGCTACAAAGGAATACAAATAGGTTGTACCATTGGGCAAATAAATGGCAAATGGGCTATAACATGGGAAAATGTGAAATATTCCCATGTCAGGAAAAATGTGAAAGCATCTTAGCTAAGTGGTGAGCGATTGCAAAGCAAAGCTTTGATTTGTAAAATACTGAAATCCAGATGATGTAGGATATATTACATTGGTGGGATCACAGCTGGAAAACTGTGTACAGTATTAGTCTCCTTATTTAAGGAATAATATTAATGTGTGGGAACCAGGTCTTGGAAGGTTTACTAGCTTTATACCTGAGACGGGCGACGTACTATGAGTGAAGGTGGGATAGGTAGGGCTTGTATCTGTTGGAGTAAAAGGGTGAGAGCACACTTGATTGAATCATATCAGATTCTGGGGTAGCATGACAGGGTGGATGCGAAAAGGATATTTCCTCTTGTACGAGAACCGAGAATGAGGGGTTACTTTATAAAAATGAAATGTCACCCATTTGGGGCAGAAATAAGGTGTTTATTTTCTCTCTGGAAGTCAGGAGCTTTTGGAAATCTTTTATTCAAAGGGCAAAGGAAGCTGAGATTTTGAAGAGTTTTGAGACTGAGGTAGATAATGAACAGCGGTGAATTGGGGATAGGAAGGAATGTGCAGTTGAGGTACAATTAGATCAGCCTTGATCATATTGAATGTTGGGGAAAATCTTGCCGTGGCCTACTCCAGCTACTAGGTTAGTACGTATGTAGCAAAGGATGATATGAAACTGATAAAGGAGAAAAAGGATCAAACTAGCACTAAACACCAAACAGCTTCTGTAGGACCTGGATGGTATTGAGATCAGTGGAGGTGGGATGATGGGGCTTTTGAAGAGCATTAAGGTGGATAAATCCTTGGGGCCTGATGGGATCTATCCCATGTTATTGACGGAAGCAAGAGAAGAAATTGCAGGGGCGTTGAAGATCTTTGAAGCTTTTGTAGCCACAGGCAAGGTACCCAATGGCTGGAGAGTAACCAATGCTGTTCCTTTGTTTAAGAAGGGAAGTAAAGATAATCCAGCACATTATAGACCAGTGAGCCTCATGTCAGTGGTAGAGGGAAGATTTTCGGTATAAGATTTACCTCCATTTGGAAGGGAATGGGTTAATTTGACAGTCAGCGTGGCTTTGTATGCAACAGGGCATATCTTAGTAACTTGAAGGAATTTTTGGAGGAGGTGATTGGTGATGGTAGGGTGGTGGATGCTATGTACATGGGTTTTAGAAAGGCATTTGGCTGATCCAGAAGATTAAGATGCACATGATTCACAGGCATCTGGATTCAGAACTGACTTACTGATAGAATGCAGAGAGTTTTGATGGAAGGGCGTTATTCTGGCTGGTGGTCTGTGACCATTGGAGTTCCATAGGGATCTGTGCTGGGTTGTTTTGTTATACTGTATATATGAATGACAAATTGTTGGAATTACAGACAGTTAGGAAGCCAGTCAAATTCTATGGTGAGATAAAAAGACAGAATTGGTTGGAGAAGTGTCAGCAAGAGTGAGGTGTGCAATTTGGGAAGTTGAATGTAAGGGGAAAGTATACAGTTTATGTCAAACCACAACAGCATTAAGGTACAGATGAATCTTGGGGTTCAAGGCCAATGGTCCCTAAAAATGGCAACACAAGTAGATAGAGTGATAAAGGCGTATGGTATGCTTGCCCTCATTGATCAGGGCATTGAGTATGAGAGTTAGGAATTAATAATGCAGCCTCATAAGACTTTGGTTAGACTGCATTTGGATTATTGTGTAGAGTTCTGCTCGCCACATCACAGGAAGGATGTGAAAGCTATGGAGAGGGTGCAGAAGAGGTTTAGCAGAATGCTGCCTGGATTAGAGGGGACTAGCTATAAGGAAGGGTTGGATAAATTTGGATTGTTTTCTCTGGAGCACTGGAGACTGAGAGGAGACCATTGATGTGGACAGTCAGAACCCTTTTCCCAGTGTAGAGATGTCAAAGATTATAGGGCACACAAAATTGCTGGAGAAACTCAGCGGGTGCAGCAGCATCTATGGAGCGAAGAAAATAGGCGACGTTTCGGGCAGAAACCCTTCTTCAGACTGAGGGGGGGTGGGAAGGGAGAAGAAGGAAAATGTAAGGAAGGGGAGGAGAAGCAAAATTAGGATTCATGCCATCAGGATGCAAGCTGCCCAGGTGGAATATGAGGTGCTGTTCCTCCAATTTCCGGTGTTGTATGAGGTTCTGTTCCTCCAAAGATTATAGGGCATTGCTTTAAGGTAAGAGGGGCAATGTTTAAAGGAGATGTGCGGGGCAAATATTTTATGCAAAAGGCCTGGAACACATTGCTAGGATTGGTGGTGGAGGCCAGGTATTTATTACCACTATCATTAGACTTTTAGATTGGTGCATGGATATGCAGTGAATAGAATGATATGGAACATGTTCAGACAAATTAAATACATTTATTTTGGTATCATGTTTGGCACAGACATTGTGGGCCCAAAGGCCTGTTTATGAGTTGTACTTTTTTTGTGTTCTGTGTTAAATGTAGGTATGTAAAAAGGATCATTAGAGCAAATATAGACCCCCAGCTGACAGGGTTAGAATTTACAATAGGACTAAGGAAATGGCAAGGAAACAAATACTTTGAGTCTGTCTTCACTTACAAATACACAAGAGAACCCAGGCCCCAATGCAAGCAAGGAACACAAGGAATTAAGAATTATTAAATAAATCTTGAACTTTAATTAGCCTGAAGACGGATAATTCCCAAGGACCCGATATCTGTCCACATCAATGTGTGGCTCAGGGGACAGCAGAGGCCCTTGGTTATTACCTTTCAAAATACTGCGGATTCTGGAGTGGTTCCTGCAAATTGAAGGGAACCAAATGCAGCCTCACAATTTAAAGAGGGAGAGAGAAACATATTACTACCAACATCTGTAGTTGAGAAAATGCCAGAATCTATAAAGATACTAGGAAAACAATGCCATCATTCAGCAGAGTCAACATGTACTAGTGAGAGGGCAATCATATTTCACTAATCTACTGGCATTTTCTGAGCATGTATCTTGAAGATGAGGAGGAAACAAGTGGATGGTGTGTTTGGATTTTGAGAAGGCTTTCAATAAGATCCCAGGCAAGAGGTTGAAAAACAGTGGTAGTCCAAAAGGAATATATTAGTTTAGTTTAGTTTAGTTTAGTTTAGAGATACAGCGCAGAAACAGGCCCTTCGGCCCACCGAGTCCGCACCGACCAGCGATCCCCACACATTAACACTACCCTACACACACTATGGACAATTTACACTTATACCAAGCCAATTTACCTATAAACCTTTACGCCTTTAGAGTGTGGGAGGAAATAGAAGATCTTGTAGAAAACCCACGCGGTCACGGGGAGAACGCACCAATTCCGTACAGACAGCACCCGTAGTTGGGATTAACCCGGGTCTCCGGGGCTTCAAGCGCTGTAAGGCAGCACCTCTAGTGCTGTGCCACCGTGCCCCCCGAGTGTGAATTGAAAGTTAGTTGTTTTCAATATAAAACAGCACATTCCAGAAAACATGCTCTTCTAACCACAGGAGGCAGTTCTGAAGCCCTATTGATTCACAATCTACATCAGACATTTAGCTGAGGTGGCTGAATGTAATATTTCCATGTGTAGGAAGGAGCTGCAGATGCTGGTTTAAACCAAAAATTGACATAAAAAGCTGGAGTAAGTCAGCGGGTCAGACAGCATCTCTGGAAAAAAGGAATAGGTGACTTTTCGGGTCGAGACTGTCTTCAGATTGTAGTCCAGTCTGAAGGGTCTCGACCTGAAATGTTACCTATTCCTTTCCTCCAGAGATGCTGTCAGACTGACCCGCTGAGTTACTCCAGGTTTATGTGTCTATCTTCATGTAATATGTCCATGTTTGCCAATTACACAAAATGAAGTGAGAATGTGAATGACGATCAAGATGCAAAGAAGCTGCCAGCCAAGTGAGTGGGCCGCCACACAACTGATCTTTAATGACGGAACGAAGGAAATAGGCGACGTTTCGAGCCAAAACCCTTCTTCAGACTGATGTGAGGATGGGGGGGTGGAGGGGGGGGGGCAGGAGGAAGAAAGGAGGAAGGAAGAGGAGGAGCCAGTGGGCTGAGGGAGAGCTGAGAATGGGAGGAGAAAGTAAGGACTACCTGAAATTAGAGAAGTCAATGTTCATACCGCTGGGCTGCAAATTGCCCAATCGAAATATGAGGTGCTGCTTCTCCAATTTACAGTGGTCCTCACTCTGGCCATGGTGGAGGCCGAGGACAGAAAGGTCGGATTCGGAATGGGAGGGGGAAACGGAATGGGAAACCTGCACCTCCTCCATCCTCATCTATTGCATCCGCTGCTCTAGATGTCAGCTGCTCTTCATCGGTACATCGAGACCAAGCGTAGGCTTGGCGATCGCTTCGCCGAACATCTCCGCTCGGTTCGCAATAACCAACCTGATCTCCCGGTGGCTCAGCACACCTCAACTCAACTACAATGTATAAAAATGTTAAAATAAAAATAAAAAATGCAAAATATTTTTTTTAATTATTGGAGATAATAACAAATTCAAATCGTACTACGTAGCAAAAATCATTCTTTTCATTTTTAATCCTTCAAGTTCCAAATATATGATCACTAGAATCCCCACCCTAAACTCTGTTTTTTGTTATCCTTTAAGAACCACACAAAGCTTCTTTTGTCCTGTCCTTCACAATACAATAAGAATTTGGAAACAAATAAAAGTATCCTTGAAATTAAATAATCTATCAGTACTAACCCCACTATTGAACAACCCCGCATTTAAACCATCTCTCATCGACAGAACATATCAACAATGGGATAGATTGGGGATTAGGAAAGTAGGGGATATGTATGAATTGGGCAAACTGTTATCATTTCAACATTTAAAACTAAAATTTAAACTGAAGAATAATCAATATTTTAAATATATACAGATATGTGACTTTATGAAGAAATATACACATAGATTTCAAACTATATTTTTAGACCCTTTAGAAGAAGCAATGAATATTAAGGCTGATTCACAAAAACTAATATCATACTTTTATAATAATATATTTAATAGAGAATTAACCTCAACAGAAGCACTAAGAGAAGATTGGGAACATAAGCTAATGATAAAGATCTCGAAGGATAGATGGGAAAAGTATCCGATGAACACACATAATTGTTCTATTAATGCAAGACATAATTTAATTCAATTCAAATTATTACATAGACTATATTATTCAAAAACGATGTTGAATAAATTTTATCCAAACATCTCTCCCAAATGCGATAAATGTTTGTTTCAAAACGCTAATATAACACATTCATTTGTAGGATGTACAAAGTTGAATAAATTTTGGAGCGATATATTTGATATATTTACAAAGCTCTTCAAGTCCAGAATAGAACCTAAAATGGAATGGATTATATTTGGAATATAGTAGAAGATATCAATTTAAATAAAGACCAAAACGTTTTTTTTAATTATGGGTTAATAATTGGAAAGAAATTTATACTTTAATTTTGGAAAAATACAACCATACCAACTGTTAAAATGTGAATTAGGAATATGATGGACATAGCACGCCTTGAAGAAATGAGACTTCAACTAATAGATAAATATGACCAATTCTTAAGGATCTCCTTTCATCGACTTTTTGGAATCATGTGATGCAGCGGTACCGTAAAGATTGCTGATTTCAGTTCATGCCATGGATAGATCTACATCTCCGAATACAGATTTGAAAATTTCTCTTTTAAGGGGCCTTCTCTTCTATTTCTACTTTCCACTTTTTCTTTTTTTTATATACACACTTCACGTTTTTCTATTCTCTACCAGTCCTCTTTTTCCCCTTTCTATTGTTTTCTTTTTCTTGTCTTGCTTACTTCCTTCTCAAAACATAAAACTAGAGGTTGTACATAGAATGGATTACGGTATGACATAGTTGGCACCTAAAATTAGGTTCCACTGTACTGTTTTGTACTGTATTAACTCCTAATAAAATAAACAAAAATAATAAAACAAAAGACAAAAAAAAAAGCTTCTTTTGTCCAATTTTCCCCTGATTTGGCTTGGTATGAAATGTTGGATTATTTTGTCATGAGATGTTAAAGGTGCTGCATAATTGCAAGGTTCTGAGGCAAAGTATTGGGCATGATTTTATTGAATAGCAGAGCAGCTATGAGGGGCTGAATGATTTAGTCTGTATTTTTTTTTCATCTATGTTTTGCTGGAAATATTGACTGCTACATAGATAATTTATTGATAATTTATTGATACAAACTTAAAGCACAAGGCATTGGGGGTTCAGTATTGATGTGGATAGAGAACTGGCTGGCAAACAGGAAGCAAAGAGTAGGAGTAAACGGGTCCTTTTCACAATGGCAGGCAGTGACTAGTGGGGTACCCCAAGGCTCAGTACTGGGACCCCAGCTATTTACAATATATATTAATGATCTGGATGAGGGAATTGAAGGCAATATCTCCAAGTTTGCGGATGACACTAAGCTGGGGGGCAGTGTTAGCTGTGAGGAGGATGCTAGGAGACTGCAGGGTGACTTGGATAGGATGGGTGAGTGGGCAAATGTTTGGCAGATGCAGTATAATGTGGATAAATGTGAGGTTATCCATTTTGGTGGCAAAAACAGGAAAGCAGACTATTATCTAAATGGTGGCCGATTGGGAAAGGGGGAGATGCAGCGAGACCTGGGTGTCATGGTACACCAGTCATTGAAGGTAGGCATGCAGGTGCAGCAGGCAGTAAAGAAAGCGAATGGTATGTTAGCTTTCATTGCAAAAGGATTTGAGTATAGGAGCAGAGAGGTTCTACTGCAGTTGTACAGGGTCTTGGTGAGACCACACCTGGAGTATTGCGTACAGTTTTGGTCTCCAAATCTGAGGAAGGACATTATTGCCATAGAGGGAGTGCAGAGACGGTTCACCAGACTGATTCCTGGGATGTCAGGACTGTCTTATGAAGAAAGGCTGGATAGACTTGGTTTATACTCTCTAGAATTTAGAAGATTGAGAGGGGATCTTATAGAAACTTACAAAATTCTTAATGGGTTGGACAGGCTAGATGCAGGAAGATTGTTCCCGATGTTGGGGAAGTCCAGGACCAGGGGTCACAGCTTAAGGATAAAGGGGAAATCCTTTAAAACCGAGATGAGAAGAACTTTTTTCACACAGAGAGTGGTGAATCTCTGGAACTCTCTGCCACAGAGGGTAGTTGAGGCCAGTTCATTGGCTATATTTAAGAGGGAGTTAGATGTGGTCCTTGTGGCTAAGGGGATCAGGGGGTATGGAGAGAAGGCAGGTACGGGATACTGAGTTGGATGATCAGCCATGATCATATTGAATGGCGGTGCAGGCTCGAAGGGCCGAATGGCCTACTCCTGCACCTAATTTCTATGTTTCTATGTTTCTATAACATAAATGTGTGCCTGACCTATTGCAATGCAAATTATATTTCCCTTGATCCCGCCAGGTTGGCATGGGGTGGATTGTTCGATTCCCTGCCCTCGAGGTAAATGGGGTCTTGGATGCAACGCAACATGTCGTTGTGCAAATGGAGGAGCCTGTAACGCTGTGGATGGGAGCTGCACTTGTTTAGCTGGATGGCGAGGGTATAAATGTGTACATCCATGCCAGGTAGGGTGCTTGCCATCACCACATCCTGCAATGAGATTAAAATGGGTATACTTATCCACAGCGTTAAAGAACATCCAAATTCAGGGATACGATTACAAATTCATCAGATGAATGTGTTGCTTAAAATTGGACAATTGATGGTTTGTTAAATTCAGTAACACTCTCAAGATTCTCCCATTCACGAATCCAATTTAGGGTTAGAAAGAAATTAATTCAACAATAGCCAAAACTTACACTGGTTACGAGTATTAACCACTAATGACTAGGCACTGCTTGGAATGTCATCACGAATATCCAGACACCAACCAGGAATTGAAGAAGAGTAACTGGGAGTTAATACTAACCACCAACATTCAGGCAGCGACAACTTAATTTAACAAAGATACAGTAAGTGTTTAAATATTGTTTAGGATGGAACTGCAGATGCTGGTTTAAACTGAAGATAGACACAAAAAGCTGGATTAACTCAGCGGGACAGGCAGCATCTCTGGAGAGAAGGAATGGGTGATGTTTTCGGGTCGAGACCCGAAACGTCCCCCATTCCTTCTCTCCAGAGATGCTGCCCAAAGATCCTCTGCTATAGGATCTTTGATGCTGCCTGTCTCGCTGAGTTACACCAGCTTTTTGTGTCTATCTTCTGATTAAATATTGTTGTTCACCTATCTTATTTTCAGCTTGTTTTCAACTAATTTCTCATCCTGTAACTTACTTCCATTAAAGAAATGCTGCTTTCAAGCATTTTAGCACCAGTTTTAAGATCCACAAGAAAGAACAGTCCTTTGGATTAGTTCGATCTTTGGAACTGTTTGTATGTGCAATAACCAATGTCCAATAACCAAGTGTAAGAATTTAATTAGATACTCTTGGGCCAGCATTCAACATAGCAACCTAGCATTTAGTTTCTTTATAAAAAACCTATATTGTGGGCCATACTGACTTCATGGAATATGAGTTGCTCTTTGGTCTCAACAAAATTAGATTATATCATGAGATCAAGAGATTATCCTAAACATTGGCAGGAACTGTTTTTTCTTGAATTTAGAATGATAATCTCATTCAAATGTTACCGCTTTGAAAGAGAGAGTAGAGATTGTTTCCATAGCTGGGTTATTCCGAATGAGAACATCTCGGGGTAAGAGGTCAGACACTTTAGATTGAGAGAGAAAACATCTTCACTCAAAGGATTTGAACTATTGGACCCCACAGGTCCCTGGATGCCCAGTCATGTTGAACATTAGAGAAGTAGGATTGATAGATTTATGTGTGCTGGGAAAATCATAGAAATTGGAAGGGATAGCATTGTTGAGGTGGTGGGTTAGTTATGTTCTCATTGAATAATGGTCGAGGTTCGAGGGAATGGCCGTCACCTGTTTTCACATTGCAGTTTGTGGCCACCTTCCAGATGCTAACTCGCCCTCCTTTGCATGGGTATGAGACACTGAGACAATAGGAGGGAGGACATTGGCCATCAAACAACTTTGCTCATCAGCCATGGGTCCATGGTCATCTGCCCATCCTTTGAATTGGAATTCAGGGTGCAATCTAGATAATAGTAATCGGAGGAGGTCTTCCAGTTCCTTAAGCCTGTTTTGCTTTCAGTTGGATTATTGTGGCTCAATGGATAGTGAAATGGTGACTTCTTTCTTAACCTCCAATTATCCGCCTAAATCCTTAATACCTCTTGTCCTGCAAATGTTTAAATCCCAGTTCGGATAGGCTCAGTAGCTCTTAGAGGAGAAGGCGATGATATCACATCTCCTGATATCACAATCAGAAGTCTTTCCTTAATTTTGTTAATGTGCTTGGTTTAGGCCATTGGTTTTTATTTCATCGAATTAATTTCTCCGACATAAACATGAGAGGTTTAATTTCTCCGACATTAACATGAGGGATTTAATTTCTCAGACAATAACATATGTTTGTTTGTTTATCAGGACGGCTCATACGGAATTAATTGCATTGAGCGTTGCGACTGCAGTCACGCTGATGGATGTCGCCCTACCACTGGGCATTGCCGCTGTCTGGCTGGTTGGACAGGTCAGTGACAGTTCTTAAGGGATTGCCAAGCTGGATGCAGGAAAAATGTTCCCAATGTTGGGGGAGTCCAGGACCAGGGGTCACCGTTTAAGAATAAGGGGTGGTCATTTAGGACTGAGATGAGAAAATAGTTTTTCAACCAGACAGTTGTGAATCTGTGGAATTATCTGCCATGGAAGGCAGTGGAGGCCAAATAACTGGATGTATTCAAGAGAGAGACAATAGACAATAGGTGCAGGAGTAGGCCATTTGGCCCTTCGAGCCAGTACCACCATTCAATGTGATCATGGCTGATCATCCACAATCAGTACCCCGTTCTGAGGGGTAACGGAATCAAGGGATATGGGGAGAGAGCAGGAACGGGGTACTGATTTTGGATGATCAACCATGATCGTATTGAATGGCAATGCTGGCTCGTAGGGCCAAATGTCCTATTCCTGAACATATTTTCTAAGTTTCTATGTTTCTATGTTTATCCAACGTCAAAGTGACAACTTAATAGCATCCAGTTTGTAGCATAGGAACAAGCTAATTGGTCCATGCTAGTGGTGATGCTCCATATATAACCCCCCCCCCCCCCCCCCCCCACTCCTTCCCTCCCACTCACCTGCCCAAGCTGGAGGGACCTTTCTCACAACCTCAGGAATCTTCCATCAGTGAGTCTGCTCCCCTTCTCCTTTGTATTGAGATTTACAGTACCAAAGGAGTGGTCAAGGGCTTGGAGCCTGGGCTTGGAGCCTAAAGTCGTGGATAAATAGCACTATTTCCTTACTTTCCTTTCTCGCTCAGAGCACTATTTCCTTTACCCTGAACTTCATCTCTGCTATTAGCCTTCATGTGAGCGAGAATTCCACATTCTCACAAGGTTTAGGGGGAAATGGGCCAAACATGGGCAAATGGGACTAGCATAGATGGGTGTCTTGGTCAGCATGAATGAATTGGTCCAAAGGACCTGTTTCCATGCTATATGTTTCTATATGTTGCTCTATGATTCTATGACTCTCACAAGTTTCTGGGGAAATTCTGACGGGATTTATATTGTGATCCAACTGCTGGTTCCACTTCTCTAGCACCTCAGGCTCCAATCTCAGGAATCTCCCTCAACCTCTCCGTCTGAACTCAAAATCTCTGCACTCTCTAATACTAATGAGCAGGGGCTCACTAACAGAGGAACCCTGAGGACATGAGAAAGGTCCATCAAGCTGGGACAGGAATGTGAGGGAGGAGGAATTGTGATGCCTGAAAAATGATAATTTAAAACTGGAATCTTGTGACGACTTTCTGCATTTAAAAGCTGTGGCCAGTGTGAGGTGCGACTAAAAGGGAAGCAGGGTGAAGAAGGCCAACCATTTTGCGAAGAGCAATCATTTTGAGAAGGGCAACCATTTTGATAAGGGCAACCATTTTGAGAAGGGCAACCATTTTGTGAAGTGCTACTTTGAGGTTGATAGCTGTCAGTATAATATAATCACAATTGTAGGAGATCTTTAGTTCCCTCATATTGACTGGGAATCCCATAGTGCAAAGGTGCATAGTGATGCAACGGAATTTTTAAAGTGTGCCTAGGAAAGTTTTATTAAACAATATATGGATGGCTACTAGAGAGGACAAGGTGGCTATGGGGGTGGCACGGTGGTGCAGCAGTAGAGTTGCTGCCTTGCAGGGCCAGAGACCAGGGTTTAATCCTGACTACGGGTTCTGTCAGTACGAAGTTTGTATGTTCTCCCCATTACCATGTGGGTTTTCCCCAGGTGCTCCAGTTTCTTCCCACATTCTAAAGATGTAGTTTGTTAATTGGCTTCATGAAAAGATTGTAAATTGACCCTGGTGTGTAGGATAGATAATACTTGTGTACGGGTGCGATCGCTGGTCGGTGCAGACTCAGTGGGCCTAAGGACCTTTTTTCACGCTGTATCTCTAAACTAAACTAAAATAAACTAAGACTTTGGACATCCTTAAAGAGAACAAAGCAAGGTAAGTGACTGAAGTGTCAGAGGAGGAACACTATGGCCAGTAATAATTATCATTTTATTAGCTTTAAAATATTTTTGGAAAAAGATAGGACCTGTCTACATGTTAAGGTCCTAAATTCGGGCAAGGCTAATTGTGAAAGTATTAGACAGGAACTTGCATGGTTGATTGGGAGATGCTACTTACAGGTTACGGGACATCTGGCAAGTTGAAAGATTTTAAAGGTGATATTGAAAGTATTCATAGACATCATGCATTTATAGAGTGAAGGGCAAAGCTGGCAGTGCCTGTTGGCAAGGGATATTGGGACCCTAGTAAGATAAAAGGAGGCATGCATTAGGTATAGGCTGCTGGGATCAAAAGGAAATACAGGCTAAAAAAACGGCGAACCTGACATCAATGGTGACAACAAGAAGGTACACAGTCCACGGGAGGAAAGACAGTAAGTTTTGCACAAATGACCCTTACTGGGTCTTTACCTACCCCGTTATTCCTGTGATATCGTGCTGACGACCACTCCACTCTGTCTCCTCGCCCCGTGTAAACTACCCTCCTGTGGGTTTTCCCCGCCCGTTTCTTCCCACATTCTAAAGATGTAGGGTTAATTGGCTCATCCTCCTGGTGTGTAGGATCCCCTACGGGTTCGCTGGTCTTGCAGACCGGTGGGCCTAAGGACCCTTTTTTCACCCCTCCCACCCTAAAATAAACTCAGTCCTGAGAGAACAAAGGGTTTCGGCCCGAAACTATCGCCAGTATTTATCATTTTCGCTTTAAAACTAGATGCTGCTGCACCATGCTGAGTTTCTCCAGCTAATTGTTTTGTGTACCTTCGATGCTTTCCAGCATCTGCAGTTCAGATTCAGATTCAGATTCAATTTTAATTGTCATTGTCAGTGTACAGTGACTATGGGAGTTCCTTCTTGAACACATCAATGGTGCATGGTGCCGACATTGCTGGAGTGGGTTATGAGGAATTCAGGATTTGGATAGGCAAGGACCGATTCGGGATAGTCAACACAACTTTGTGCATGGGAAATCAAATCTCTGAAATTTGGCAGAGTGTTTTGAATAAGTCACTGAGAGGATTGATGAGGGTAGGGCAGTGGACGTTATCTACATGAACGTCAGCAAGGCCGAGGGTAAGGTGCAGAAAGATGCATTACATGGGATTTATTTTTTCCCTGGAGCATCAGAGGCTCAGGGTTGACCTTATAGAAGTATACAAATTCGTGAGAGGCATAGGTGAATAGTCATAGTCTTTTTGCCAATGTAGAGGAGTCCAGAACTAGAGAGCATAGGCTTAAAATGAGAGGCTTAAAAGAGACATGAGTGGCAAATTCTTCACACAGAGGCTGGTACATATGTGGAACAAGCTGTCAGAGGAAGTTGTAGAGGTGGGTACAATTACAATTTAAAAATCCCTCAGACAGGTACATAGGTAGGATAGATTCAGAGGAATATGGGCCATATGTAGGCAAATGGGACTAGCACAGTTTTAAAAGCAAGTCTCATGGAAGACTTGGGCCAAAGGGCTTGTTTCCCTGATGAATGTATAACTCTCTGACTACATGACTGTATTAACCTGGCTTTGCCTGATACATCACTGGGCCTCAATGACCCGAATTCCCCGTAGCTCTCCATTGATCCAACCCACTTGCATGAAGTCTCTTCATTAAAAGAATATAGATTTATTCTTCATCACTGATTCCAATGTGACTGCATATGGATGGAAAATATCCGTTTCTAGGAGCCTAAATGCATCCAGTTTCATGAAACAAAACATTTAATGGATCCATCAACCGTGTATGGGAATTAACTGGCAAGGGAAACAAACAATTATTTTATAAAGTGGCCATTGGTCCTAACTGTGGTTTACAATCCAAATTAATTACTTTCTAAAAGGCAAATAATTCTGTTGTGATTTATTACATCTGTTGAGGCACAAAGTGTTACACATGGACTTTAAAAAATAAATTATTATATAGAAATAAAGAGCTGCAGATGATGGTTTACTAAACAAAAGACACACAGTGCTGGAGTAATTCAGCGGGTCAGGCTGCATTCCTGGAGAATATGGATAGGTGACGATTCGGGTCAGGACCCTTCTTCAGACAGAACAGAAATTATTACAACTGATGTGCACATGACCGAGTTCTTTGGTAAAGAACTGTACCAGGTGTCTATTTATTTAAACATATGAATCTCTGCACTGTGTTTTGGTAGATGGATTTACCAAAGCTCCACACGAGTTTGCTCCTATCCCTCTTCATTTACCTCAATCAGCAGATCCTTTTTGCTTGTGTTTCTGCTGCTTCCCTCCTCCCCCACCCCAACAAGTGGAAGCATCTTCTTTATGCCTAACATAACAAACCCCTTTTCATAGCCACAGCCACCTTCTGGGAAGCCCCTCAGCTTTCCACTTCACTGGGTGATGGGGCCCCACTCTGCTCGATCGCTCAGAAGTAACGTGCAGCATATTTTTCGGTATTATTTGTGGTGAATTCCCCTCCAGGTGGGTGCCACCACCAAATAACAGCAAGCTAAAAGCGGTGGCCATCCATGATTTCACAGAAAACAACCTCTGACCCAGGCCCTGTCACAACGGGCTCGGGTGAATGCTGAATTAAACTTACTGTAAGTGCCCCACATGTGAAGCAACGGGCACAGAATGAATGCGCATTTATTTTTCAAGAGCTCCGCCTGAGCTGAAGTTTATTGCAACACTGAGGAATTGCCTAGCAACGAATAAGACTCTCAATGCGCTCTTTGTCCTTCACATTGGCATTCCATTCCATCAGGGTAGTACTTGCTCAGTGGGACAACAAGCTAGAGTAGTCTCCAGAATGATCTTTCTTCTGAAGATAGCGTAAAATGTATATATTAAATGTAACAAAAAAATTTAAATGACAAGATTTATTCTGAAGATTGAGGGGAACCGTTAGTTATTGCAGAAAATAAAACTCTGCTGTTTTTCTAACAAATAAACATGCTTCACTAATTTGCTTTGCAGTATTTACGCTGTTACATAATACATCGTAGTTTCTGTGGGACTCAGTCAGCTTTCCCATCAGCTGTGCTCAAATGATTCATTTAGTAACAAGACAGGCTCAATTGTAACGCCAGTGGAAACAATAAGGTCTAAACTCTGAAATGGATGTTTACTGGCATTCCATTTTAAAAAGAGAGGCATTCAGTGATTGGTGTAAAATTATAAAGGCGACAAGATTGTTTTATTGTATAAACCTTTCTTTTCATTAATATGCTGCAGATTATGTGACACGTCTGCTGGTGGAGTCTGGAGTAATTTGTCCCACATGTTTATCATATTGATCTTTATAGTTTTGGAACTAAAGTGCTGCACATAACATGTCAACATCTCAAGATAGTCGTTACGTTGCTCCACACTCTCCTTCCTGGTACATCGAGCTATCCCGGAATCACGAGCAGTTCATGTGTGAAGTGATTTTAACTTATCATCATGCATCACACAAAAACAACTGAATATCCCAATGATCTCATTGAATGGTGGAGGAAGCTCGAGAGGGCGAATAGTCTCATCCCGATCCCATGTTTCCATCCCAAATGCGGCAGCTCCTTTCTCCCTGTTTCTAAGAGTTTTATTTGGAACTGTTAATCCCTTTTTTGACCACAGTGCATTCTTGCATTAGCAAACTGAAAGCACCATGAACATAAGCTTTAGTCAAGCTCCCTGTCAGAAATACTAATACCAGGGACTGGGCAGCACAATGGTGCAGCCAGTAAAGCCGCTGCCTCACAGCGCAAGGTTCCTCACCTCAGGTGCCCTCTGTGTGTGAAGTTTGCACATTCTTCTTGTGACCGCGTGGGTTTCGTCCGGGTCCAGTTTCCTCCCACATCCCCAGAACGTGCGTTAATTGTCAACTGGTGTGTTGGTGTCTAGGGGGAGAATCTAGGGGGAGTTGATGAGAATGTGAGTCAAATAAAAATGGGATTAATGTAGGATTCGTGGAATTGGGTGTTGAGGGTTGGTATGGACTGTGGGCTGAAGGGCCAGTTTCTGTGCTGTATCTCTGTGATTCTATGATTATTGTGTGGATGACGGGGTTAAGTTTAAAAAAAAAAATTTCCTCCACCTGGAAACCAGATGATGTCCTGCGATACAAACAGAATCACGTTTCCTCCATTTCCAAGATGTTTATGATTTGCCTTGTGTGCCTCCCTTATTTTCTGTTCCTGATTGTGGCTTTAGCATGGTAAAATGTCCCCAGGTGCTTCTCGTAAGTGGCTATCAGCACAATTTAAACTGAGCCATGTAAGTGATGAAGTACCTGATCAAAGTTAAGTTTATATCCTCTGACGACACGTAAGGCTTTATGACCCACAAAGTCTAAGCAAGCCCTCAGAACATTCCCATCATCAGTCCCATACCCTCATTTATTTCCCTCTCTCACGTACTCACCAACTCCCCCTTGATTCGCCTACCACCCATCTCAACAGCAACGTATAATTGGGACATGGAAGGAAACTAGAGTAACCAGTTGGCAGAAACTGGTGGACGTTGCCCATCAACCATCAAAGTCATCAACCCCATGCACAACCTTAACTACAGTAGCTACCTCAACACCGAACTACTATGACTTTGCACTACTAAAGTTGCACTGCGTAATTTGGCTCACATTGTTATATCCTGGTTTACCTAGATTAACTGATATTTTATCGCATATTTATTTGTTGTGTTTTTGCATTTAATGTACCTGTAAAGCTGAAAAAAAAAGGAATTTCACCACGCTGGTCCCGGTGCAGATGACAATGAAACGCTCTTGAGGTCAGGATTGAACTTGGTTTGCTGGAGCTGTGATGCAGCAACACTAAATGCTGCAGCAGTAAAGGGAGGTACAAGTAGAGGGAAGGAGGTCTCACTGTGGTTGCTGTTTGGGTGACACAGGCACTATTGCCAGAAGCACAATCACTCAGGCACCGTGATGGTGCAGATTGAACAAGTGTTCTGTTGGAGTTGAACTCCAGGGCTCCTCTCATTGACTGTGACTCCTCATGCTCTGTATTTGCAGGGATTCACTGTGACAGCGTGTGTGCCGAAGGACGTTGGGGGCCAAACTGTACCTTGCCCTGTAACTGCAAGAATGGAGCCTCCTGCTCCCCTGATGACGGGGCCTGCAAGTGTGCACGGGGATATCGAGGAACCACCTGCCAACGCAGTAAGGAATCCAGCCACTAACTTCAGTATCAGATCTAACTTCAGTACTTCAGCAGTAACTTTCCTGTAGTTAAAATCTTAAGGCTGAATTTTAGTAGCCCAAATCAGGCCTGTTGTATTTGAGATTGGCGTTAACCTTTTCTACGTTTCCCGCTGAACACAATCGATGTCTATCTTGTCCACTAATATCTTATGTGTCTCTGTGTCAAATTTTGTGTTCCAATAACTCCCCTATTGTTTGACTTAACTGAAAGCGGTATCAGACTAGGTAGTGTTGTTTGTTTCTGTCAAATGCACTGAGTTCATGTAATGTGACCAGTTAACTTTCCATTCCAGTCTGTTCTCCTGGATTCTATGGGCACCGTTGCAGTCAAGCCTGTCCTCACTGTGTCCATAGCATTGGGCCTTGCCACCATGTGACCGGCCAGTGTGACTGCCTGCCTGGTTTCACAGGAGCTCTTTGCAATGAAGGTACTTTCTTCTTTTCCACCTGGACCAGAAACCTTAGCACATGAGTTCTGTTTGCATGCATCCTGATGTTGTTCTGTGAGGTACGTATGTCGATGAACAGAGGTAATAGTCGTATCACCTGCACATTTGGTACAGAGGTAGTGTTTTCTCTCCTGGTCAGCTATCACCCTCTGTAGCCATCAAATCACCCAGCACGTTAATTCCTGAATCAAAATTCACGTCAAGTCCCAATAACCCGTCACTCACTATGTTCACTGATTTTCATCAGCTTCTTTCCATGGCTCTTCCCATCCTTATTTTCTGATTTCTCCCTGATCTTCCTCCATCCCTCTGTCGGTAATTTCCCATTTTACCTCCAAAATCTTTCTGTTCCTTTAATTATGGTTTCTTGTTTCTCTCATAGTTCTGTAGTTCTCATAGGGCATTCTATAATGTCATCCAGTAAATGCATGAATGGACACTGCTAAGAAATGCAAGTGTTGGGAAAAGGTAATGAATAAAAGTAGTGAATCCTGCTCTGTCCTTAGGCTAACGATTTGGTGGATGTTTAGGGCTTGGCAGCAAACAAAATCTATCTAACAGACTTTCTGCAAACGAGAGCAAACGGGGTTCAAAATCAAAACCACAGGCTCACAATAGAAGAATTATTTATTGTACAAAATGCAATGAGCAAACAGTAATTCTGTATCACAAATTATGTAATTCGATCAAAGTTGCCACAGTGTACGATCTCCAGGAATGATTAAGTACCTAATTACCTCAATTTTGGCCAGTAAGTGTACTGCCACTATCTGTAATCTTAAGGCAATTTATTCATTTTTATATGAAAGAAAGGATTGCTGATTTTGTATTTTAGATTTTTTGTTTTTATTTTACAGTGTGTCCGAGTGGACAGTTCGGAAAGGGCTGTACTAGAGCCTGCACTTGCACTAACAATGGAACATGTAACCCCATTGATGGCTCCTGTCAATGCTATCCTGGCTGGATTGGAAGTGACTGTTCTCAAGGTATGTCCTTCCCTGGACATTTCATGCAGATTTTTACAAATATGTCTTAAAATATGTCCTTCTCTCCACTATTTATGTTACCTTTGCAAAACTTAAATCAAGCTCTCTGCGATTCTAATATAGGTTCATGCTGTTGTGTGTTTTGACTGTTCTCCATAAATTCTTCTTGATCTTTTATAGATTACTTGTTAGGCTGCAGTGAGAGTGAAGTGATTGTTTTAGGGCATCGGACTTTGAGAACTAAGTCAAGGATCCAGTGAAGCTACAAAAGTGAATGGTCCCAGGCATAAGGGTTGTGCAGAGAGCTCGAAGTAGCTTCTAAGGGCAGAGACAGTTATTTAGTAGAGACGTTTAAAATGATGTTAGACACAAAAAGCTGGGGTAATTCCGCGGGACAAGCAGCATCTCTGGAGAGAAGGAATAGGTCTTAAAATGATGAATGATTTTGTGGATGAGGTGAAAGCTTCCTCTGGCACGAGGATCAGAAAGCAAAGAACTGGGATTTAAGAGACGTGGGAAAATATCCAGAGGGGAAATTGTGGAGTTGTTTTTATATGCGATGAGTTGGTCTGATCTGGAAGGTGTGACCTGAAAGTAAAACAGATTTGTTTGTAACTTTCAGAAGAGAATTGTATAGATGCTTGAGAAGGATAAATTTACAGGACTGTGGGCAATAGACTAAGTGGCCATCATTTGCTGATTCTGTTGCCTAGAAATTGGATAGTATTCCATTATTTTTCTCCAGCACAATGCCATGTGTTAGCATTGTAGAGGTTCCTGAGGAGGTTTACGAGAATGATCCCAGGGATGATTGGGTTAAAATATTGTGAGCGTTTGATGGAGTTTAGAATGATGAGGGAGGGTGGATCTCATTGAAACTCACCGAATAATGAAAGGCGTGGATATATTGGATGTGGAGATGATGTTTCCACTAGTGGGAGAGTCTAGGACAGGGGTTCCTAACCTTTTTCATCCTGTTTATTACCCCTGGCAACTTTTATAGCAATGTTATTTCACTTATGAACAACTAATGATGAACAGATATCGGTATACCAGAACCAAACACAGTCAGTCAATGGGAAAAAATATGTACAAATCCAGAATCAACAAATTTATCCACTGGGTAGGCAAAATGTACCCCCTGGGGTACCCCTGGGGGGTAAATTTACCCCAGGTTGGGAACCCTTGGTCTCAGACCAGAAGGCACAACCTCTGAATAAAAGGACATACCTATATAAAGGAGATGAGGAGGAATGTCTTTAGTCAGAGGATGGTGAATCTGTGGAATCCATTGCCACAGACAGTTGTGTAGGACAAGGCACTGGGTATTTTTAAAGTGGAGATTGATAGGTTCTTGATTGAATGACCAAAATCCTTGGTTGATGTTATTTCATGGAGGGAAACCCTCTATTATCAATTCAGAGGGATTCAGTAACATTAGTCTGATTCTCTAGAATAGTAAAAGAGATGACCTCGTTGAAATATGCAAGCATACACCTCGAGATTTGAGACCTTGGAACCAGCAGGTATCTTCTCAGGATTAGTGGTCGCTCGTTCAGGGCCAAGACGACTGTGGGTCATAGTCTGGGTTAATAGATTATTGGATATTGATGTAGATAGTGGTGATGAGGATTGGGTTTAAAGGTGTACTTAAGGTAATGGATCAGGCACTGGCTTGTGGAATGGTGGGGCAGCTTCAAGGAGCTGGGAGAACTACCTGCTCCTTTTTTATTGTCACGATATTTTCCGTAATATTCAAACTCGATACGCGTCAGATGGCAGTAAGTGACTCCTGTTTTTGTATTTGTTTCCTCAGCCTGCCCGCCAGGATACTGGGGCCCGAACTGTATCCACACCTGCAACTGCCACAATGGAGCCTACTGCAGTGCTTATGATGGGGAATGCAAGTGCACGCCAGGATGGACGGGTCTGTACTGCACACAGAGTAAGGACCTCTTTGCTCTCTCCATGAGCTGGCCTGCTGTGTGCAGTTCAGCATTTGCTCCCTTTGCTTCATCATGTTGCACAGTACATCAACATTTAATTGCAATTGAAAGTTAGACTACTTGGCACATTTAAAATACCGTATTAAAAGTAGCACTTGGTCATATCAAACATCAACATCAACTTTAAAATCTAAGGTTCTGGTTAAAGTTCTTTGCTCAAGGTTTTAGTAATTTCTCTTTAGTAAATTAAAATTCATTTAATTGAGGAAAGCTGCACCTTCTACAGCCATTCTACACCTTATTTGATTATTAGTTCATGGGCAGGGGATTTTCTAAATGGTCTGGCATTTACTATCTACTTTGTTGCCCCTTGAAATGAATGGCCTGCACAGCAACTTCAAAGGGCACAAGTCATTCACATTGCCCTAGGCCTGAAGTCATATATAGGGTAGACTAAGTTTAGTTTAGTTTATTAATGTCATGTGTACAGAGTTTCAGTAAAAATCTTTTGTTTGCATGCTATCCAGTCAAAGAAAAGACTATACATGAATGCAATCAAGCTCTCTGCAGTGCACAGATAAAGAGGAGAGATTTGGTATTTCTTTAAACAGTTCTGAGGAAGTTGAAACATGGAGAAAGAGATTCCACATGAAGTAGTTAATTTTTGATTCAATGTTAATTTTGCAGAAATAATTATGCTATTAACATTGTATTCATGCTTTTAATGGTGGTTTAATTTTCAGCAATGATATAAAAGGCAAGTCCAGTAGGTTCACTTGAAGCAGCAAGGATAAGTTGGTGTCCTCACGAATAAAATATTATATTTATACAGTATTGAAAAAATATGCCAAGGTTCTTCCCATGAGAATGCTCAGGATATGACAGTGAATTGTGGAAAGAGGCATCAGGAGAGATGCACTGAGACTGTATGATTTCATGAAAGGAGAAATGAAAAGAAGTTTAGAGAGAGAGGATTTCAAAGCTTAGGAACTCAGGAGATGAAAGCACAACTGCCTGTGATGGGAGCATGAAGTCAGGGCTTTTCAGGTGGAGTTTAATTGGGTTGATTCGCAGCAGCTTTTGAAACTGTGTATTTATCTCTGCTCCCTTACAGTGGCATTGCTCCTGCTGTCAACTCGACCGCAAATCCTGTTATGTTACCTCGTCTACTGTGATCCGGTTTGCAATCGCTTTATTTAGCTTCATGATTGAGCTACAAATTGCTGTTTTTCTTTGTTACTGCAGGGTGCCCGTTAGGTTACTTTGGGAAGGACTGTGCCGAGGTGTGCCAGTGCCAGAACGGAGCAGACTGCGAGCACATCATAGGGCAGTGCACCTGCCGCATCGGATTCATGGGCAAACACTGCCAACAGAGTAAGTCAGTGAAGCCAGTCAGAGGGCTACATAGCATAGAAACAGGCCCTTTGGCCCAACTCATTCATGCTGATCAAGCTGCTTTACCTGAGTTATTCCTGTTTGCATGCATTTGGCCCACTTCCCTCCAAACCTTGTGTGTGAAGGAACCGCAAATGCTTGTTTAAACCGAAGATAGGCACAAAAAGCTGGAGTAACTCACCGGGTCAGACAGCATCCCTGGGGAAAAGGAATAGGTGAAGTTTCGGATCGAGTCTGAAGAAGGGTCTTGACCCAAATTGTCACCTATTCCTTTTCTCCAGAGATGCTGACTGACCCGCTGAGTTACTTCAGATTTTTGTGTCTATCTTCCCTCTAAACCTTACTTGCCTGTTACCTGTCCAAATGTATTTTTAATCATTGTACTTGTATCCATCTCTACCACTTGTCTCTCTCGGCTCATTTCACATGCCCACCATTCTTTGTTTGAAAGATTTTCACCCTCAGATCCCCTTTAAATCTTCCCTCTCCCACCTTAAACCTGTAGCCTCTAGTTTAAGATTCCCGTACCCTAGGAGAAAGACTGGGACCATCCACCTTACCTATGTCCCTCATCTATATATTACTAAAACACTCATCTTGTTTATTCTGTCTCTTTGTCTGTCTGTCTGTCTGTTTGTCTGTCTGTCTGTCTGTCTGTCTGTCTGTCTGTCTGTCTGTCTGTCTGTCTGTCTGTCTGTCTGTCTGTCTGTCTGTCTCTGCCTGTCCGTCTGCCTGCCTGTCTGCGATGTCCTGAATTACGCCAAAACAGTACACGATAGCCCTGCAATTTTGGCCCACATTGCTCACAATTGTTCTGTGGTGTGTTGTATCAAGTTTCGTTCAGATTGATCGTATATTTTACGTTATTCACATTTTAAACTTTACAAAATCCAGTTTGAAAAAAATCACTTGAACTTGCAGTTAGCAGGGTATGACGTCACAATGGGATCTCATTTACATAAACTGCCCGTCAACAGTGTTCCACCCCACAATTACATCACAATGAGATCTAATTTACATTAAAAAAACAGCAGCTTCCACCTCACAATGACGTCAAGGGGGGTAGGGAGGGGCGAGGGGTTATGGAGGGAGGGAGTGATTGAGGGTAGGGGAAAGGAGAGGGTGAGGGAGGGAGTGGGGGAGGAGAGGTGGAGAGGGGAAAGAAGAGGGAGGGTGAAGAGGAGGGGGTGGAAGTGCTGGGGATGAGGGGGAATGGAGGAGGATAGGGGTAGGAAGAGGGATGGCGAGGCACACTTGGGGAGGGTTGCCGTGACTTGCATCACAACGGGGATCTCTGGCGTCACAACGGGAACCCGTCGGCCATGTGGGGGAGCAGGGAGATAGAGGGAGAGGAGGGGGAGGGTAGGGAGGGGAGGGGGGTTATGGAGGGAGGGAGGAAGTGACTGAGGGTAGGAAAGGAAAGGAGAGGGAGGGAGAGTTGAGGGAGGCATCACAACGGGGATCTCTGGCATCACAATGGGAACCCGTCAGCCACGCCTGCGCAGTTGGGGGCTATGGGTGAGTGGTGGAATATTGCGTTTGGGGACCAGCCCTCCCGTGTGACAGGGACCCAACAGATCCCACTTGGTCTAGTGACTTTATAAATCTCTGCAAAGTCATCCCTGATGAACATCTGATGGAAGCAGATGCAATAAGGAACAATGGCTCCTCCATTGCACTATCAATGTCCACAAGGCTTTGGTTAGAGTGCACTTGGAGTACCGTAAGAATTTATTGGCACAATGCCTGGAGGAGGATGTATTTCCCTTAGAGGAACTGCTGCATAGGAGAGCCAGAATATTACTTGGACAAGGTTAAAGTACAAGATATAATTAAAAAAAGAACTGCTGATGCTGGTTTATACCAAAGATAGACACAAAATGCTGGAGTAACTCGGCGAGTTAGTCAGCAGCTCTGGAGAAAATAGACGTGGCATTTCGGTTCAAATGTCTGAAAAAGGGTCCTGACCCGAAATGGCACATCTATTTTTTCCAGAGATGCTGCCTGACCGGCTGAGATACTCCAACATTTTGTGTCTATCTTTGATAAAATACAAGAATTTCCTTAGAATAGAATGTCAAATTCATGTAACGATGTAAAACAATTATGTAAAAAATGGTAAAGGAAAGATTAGGGAGACAAACTTATTTTATGGAGACAGAAACTGATTAAGGAGTCCTGGAACAGCAGGGCATTGTCTAAGTTTTAAAGTCATGCTTTTTTAGAGTAAGGTTAGGATATGCAGCTGCAGGGTAGAACATAATGTGGATCTCTCTTCCTCAATCGATAGTTAGAACTGGAGAGTTTTAAGGGCCTGTTCCACTGTGGGGACCTAATTAGTGACGTTAGAAGAGTTTGCCCTCGACTCATACTCGCAGCATGGTCGACACGAGGTCTTAGGAGGTCTTTGTAACTCTCCTTCATGCTCGAGAGTAGTCCCCGCGTACTCGAGGCCTCAGTAAAGGGGCTATCCCACTGCGGCGACGTAATTGGCGACTTTAGATGAGCTTAGGAGAGTTTGAAAAAATGTCATGTCGAAGACCTCCTTCGACTATGTAGAAGCCCTCCTTCGACCTCCTTCGACTATGTTGAAGACCAGCTTCAACTAGCTTCGGGAAAATTGGACACCAAATAGTGGAGAGTGATGACGACCTCCTTCGATCTCCTTCGACTTACCTTCGACTATGTTGAAGACTATCTATGACTACCTTTGACTACCTTCAATTACCTTCGACAACACGCCGACCTACTTCAACTAAACCTACGAGCAAAAAAAGTATCGATTTTTTCCATGGCGACCTTTTTTTACTCGCAGGCATTTTTCAACATGTTGAAAAATACGCCGCAACCTAGCTGAGGTCTGGAGTACGTGGGGACCACTCTCGAGCATGAAGGAGAGTTACAAAGACATCCTACAACCTTGTGTCAACCATGCTGCGAGTATGAGTCGAGGCAAACTTGCCAGAACTCGCGGATTAGGTCGCCGCAGTGGGGCAGCTTCTTTAGGTTGCGGCGTTTTTTTCAGCAAGCTGAAAAATCCCCGCGAGTAAAAAAAGGTCGTCATGGAAAAAATCGATGTTTTTTACTCGTAGGTTTAGTCGAGGTAGGTTGTAGTAGGTCGTAATGCTATCGTAGGTAATCAAAGGCAATCGAAGATGTGTGTGTGTGTGTGCAGACGGTCGATCCAGCTCACGGGTTCATCGCTTACAGTCGATCCAGCTCGAGGTTTTTCAGGCGAGTGCCTTCGAGCTTGAAGATCGAAGACAGTCCCTGAAAAGTCGTGTTAGTGAGACAGGCCCTTTAGGTCCTGGATCACAGTGAATGGCAAATTAAGTTAAAGGAGCTGAAAATACTCATCCTTTCCTTTTGTTCCCACCATTCAATGAGCTCGTAACAACTATTGTGCCATTTGTATTTCATAGAGAGTAATTCTGGAGTCACAAGGGTTCATGTCTCTCTGCAGAAATTTGAATACGAATACCAAGTTGACACCGTGTGCGGACGTGGCGTCGAAGGACGAGAAGCCGAAGCAAAGAAGTGGAAGCCAAATAACCGAACGGAAACTAAGCTGAAAAGCCAAATAACCGAAAGTGTACAAAGCCTAAATGCCAACTAACTGAAAGGGTGGGACACCTAAAGTCAACTCACCGAAAGGCCGCTATGCGTCGCCTAGAAGCCAACTCACTGAAAGACCGCTGTGCCGAAAAGCCAAATACTGGACATGACGTGCCGGGGGGGGGGGGGGGGGGGGGGGGGGGGGGGGGGGACGGGTACCTGTCAGCGATTGGTCCAGTCCCCCCGCATCCATCGCATCACTGGCCGGGGTAGACAGGAGGGTGGGGGTCATTTTCCCACACAAGACTGCCCTGGGCTAGAGGGTGACTGGGCTCTCTGAACCCGAGCACCAAGTTACAGCGGCCGCAGGAGCGCATCCCTCGGGACAGCCCCCGGCTTTGTTTCCGTTAGGTTATTTGGCTTCCACTTCTTTGCTTCGGCTTCTCGTCCTTCGACACCACGTCTGGGCACCAGCTGACACAACAGTGCAGTGTTGAGGGATTGCTGCATCGTCAGAGGTGCTGCAGTTTGGCTGAAGCTTATCAAGTACTTATTTGTTTAATTCCCACAACTCTGTTTCGGAGAACAATATGAGAGTTGTAGAGCATGGAAACAGGCACTTCAGCCACCGAGTCTGCACAAACCATCAGCCATCCATTTTGCTTACCCACAGCTGCTGTCTGATCAGGGGCGGAAAACCCGGGGGGGCCAGAGGGGACACGCCCCCCCCCCCTGTTTTGAGAGGTGGGGGACATCTCCCCCAAGTTTTTGTGATCCCGATTTTAAAATCTCCGTTTTTTGCGCTGGATTGAGCCTCCTAAGCCTCGCGCTTGCATGTGAGTGTGCGCATGCGCGCGTGGCCGCCAAAAAATGGTGTCCCCGTCCCCTCCATGTTTTGATAGCGAGTGTCTGGTAACATGGAGGCAGTATTTGTGAACCACCATTTTGATCTTATTTGGAAGGTTGGGATGTGCCCATCGCTTGAAAGGTTCCTTGAAAGGTTCCATCCCTTGAGATCACACCTCACCACTTTACAGCACTAAGAAAGGTGGAGGTCAGGAAAGGCGGAGAATTGAAGTCAGAGGCCATCTGAAACTTAGGATCTCAAGTGAGTGATGAGTGGAGGTGTAGTACAAACCAGTCACCAACTAAGTTTTTGGCCTGTTTAGAGTGGATGTTTCCAGCAATTGGAGAGTCCAGAACCTGAGGGCACTGTCTCACAATAATAGGATGTATCTGTAGGATGGAGATTAGGAGGAATTTCTTTGGCCAGAAGGTGGTGAATCTATAAAATTCATTGCCACAGATGGCTGTGGAGGCCAAGACGTTGAGTATTTTTAAAGCAGAGATTAATAGGTTCTTGATTAGGAAGGGTGTCAAAGATTACAGGGAGAAGGCAAAAGAATGGGGGTGAGAGGAAAAAATAGTCATGACTGAATAACAATGGGTTGAATGACCTAATTGTGCTCCTATATTTTATGGTCTATGGTCTCTCCAATGTCACAGAGAGTGATTAATAAACCAGCTGCTCTATTTTAATAGTTTATCACCCACACTTTAACAATGCGGAACTCGCAGCTTTCTTTTTGTTCACTATCAACCAGTGCAATATTATTTTCTATGATTCTTCCCAGGGTGAAAGCTTTAACCGCTGAGGGCAGGCATTAGTGCAGTCCATGCTGTTCTGATGTTGCTTCCCCCTCTGGTGGTGATAGATTAAACTGTAATGTTAATAGGTTCACCAAATGACATAGGATTTGAACTGAATCATGGAAGGTACAGAATGGAATGATGCCTTTTGGCCCACTGTGTCTACACTGGGTCTCTGAATAAGTTGTTAGATTAAAATAGATATTTCTGTGTTGTCTTTCTCGTTGCTTTCCTAATCCCATCTCGGACCCGCAAACACTCAGCATAGGAGCTCCGCAAGGCTGAGTACTCTCCCCTCTCCTCTGCTCCCTCTACACCAATGACTGCACCTCCACTGGCTCCTCTGTCACGCTTCTCAAGTTTGTGGATGACACAACCTTGATTGGACTGATCCAGGATGGGGAGGAATCTGCCTACAGACAGGAAGTGTCACAGCTGGCGTCCTGGTGCCATCGCAACAACCTGGAGCTCAATGCACTTAAGACAGTGGAATTGATTGTAGACTTTAGGAGAGCTCCCCCTCCCCTCACCCCACTCACCATCAACAACACCACAGTCGCATCTGTGGAGTATTTTAAGTTCCTGGGAACCATCATCTCCTAGGACCTTAAGTGGGGGGGGGCAACCATCGACTCCACAGTCAAAAAGGCACAACAGAGAATGTACTTCCTGTGGCAGCTGAGGAAGCACCATCTGCCACAGGCAATGATGGTCCAATTCTATATGGCCATCATAGAGTCTGTTCTCACCTTCTCCATCATGGTCTGGTTTGGCTCAGCCTCCAAGCACGACAACCGGCGAATTGTCCGATCAGCTGAGAAGGTTATTGGCTGCAACCTTCCCTCCATTGACGAACTGTACACTGCAAGGATCAGGAAGCGAGCGGGTAAGATCATCTCTGACCCCTCTCACCCTGGCCACAAACTCTTTGAATCACTTCCCTCTGGAAGGCCACTCCGGATTGTCAAAGCTGCCACAGCCAGACATAAAAACAGCTTTTTTTCCACGAGTAATAGCTCTTCTCAGTAACCAAAAATCTGTAGCCTCCTTTTGCTCTGGTATTTTATTTAATTCACATGTTTAATCAACAATGTTTTATTATTAATGTTTAATGTTTCATGTATGATTCTTAACTGTCACTGTATGTTATGTTGTCACTTGTGGGCGGAGCACCAAGGCAAATTCCTTGTATGTGAATATTGGCCAATAAACTTATTCAATTCAATTAAATTCTTAGCCATGTTCTCACCTCATTACAACCATTGGGAAGAAGGTACAATAGCCTGCAAAGCATAACCGCCAATTTGAAGGACAGCTTCTTCCCAGCAACCATCAGTCTCTGAACACTGCACAACACTAACCACAACTCAACCTCAGCCATGATCTACTGCAGACTTTGTTTTGGCTGCACTACATACTTCGATATTGCGCTATTCTGGTCTGGCTATCTTGTATTACTGATCAATTTATAATATCATTGATTATTGTGTATTTATTTGTTCTGTTATTGTGTAGATGCATTAGTAATGCTGTAGCAGCATGTAAGATTATCGTTGTTCTCTTTCTGGTGACAACTAAGCACTCTTGGCTATTGACTATAGACAAGGTCTTGTAAATGTTTCCTTTAATTTTTGATTAAAGGAATGTTAGTGACAAAATGGCTGTTGTATCTCCAACATGACAAGGACGATGAACTTCAAAACCACTTAATTGACTCTGGGCAATTTGTGACCTCCTGAGCTTGTTATCTGTATTGTGGAAAAGTTGGCTTTTTCCTGAGGGAAACTTTAAAAATCTCAATGAAGACACCTGTGTACAATGAGTTAGAGAGCAGGTTTTTTTTGTTGAAGAATAATCTATGTCTTGATAACTAATTATAAAGTCTGCAAACTCTCAGGAATAACCGGGAACAACTGATCAGATTGTCCATATCTTTCCTACAGGATGTCTATCAGGGACCTATGGTTACGGCTGTCGCCAGGTGTGTGATTGTCTGAATAACTCGACATGTGATCACATTAAAGGCACCTGCTATTGCAGCCCCGGATGGAAGGGCTCAAGGTGTGACCAAGGTATGTCCTCTCGTGCTAAGATTGTGCGTTTTCCCCAGTTGTACGTTTACTTCACTGCTCAAGTCACGAAGATCAGAGGAAGCATTGAATGGTAACAATTCCAAAGGAAGTACCATTTACTGCCTCAATTCTGTAACCAGCTGTTTGCGTGAGCAATGTATCTTGTTCCAATCCTATCCCTTACACTGTTGTCTTGCAGCTTTATTTTGTTTTTGCAGCACTGGTCCAATTCCCCTTTGAAAACCATGCTTGAACTTTCCTCCAATTAGGCATTGTGCTCCAGATGAGGATCCCTTTGGGGAAAGAGATGAGGATCCCTTTTGTCCTTGTCTTACCTTGGTGTTTTCTTAAATCTGTGTCCACTGCTTTCCCCCTTCCACCAGTGGCTATATTTTCTCTCTGACTGCTTTGTCCGAACCCTTATTGCTTTAAACCCTCCTTTAGATCTTTACTCACCTTCTCTGGAAAACAATCTCAGATTCACCAACCTTTCCTGTCACATGTCTCTCATCTCTGGCAAGATTCTGGTGAAACATTTTTGCATCTTGCATCTTCCCCAAGACGTTCACATCCTCTTTAAAGGCAATGCCCAGAACTGGTTCATCATATCTCCCAGATCTGGCATCCTGTCTTTTAATTAGGGAACCCTGTAACCCCTATATGTTTTCTCAATGTGTTGTTGTTGCATCCAAATGTGTCAGCACTCTAATTACCTGCAGCCTCTTGTGAATTGGCTCTTCAGTTCAAAGTCCGTATTGAAACCCCAGTCGCTCGATGAGTGTTAGCAAAGGTGTTTTGCTGTTTTGCAAATGCTCAGCCAGAGTAAAAGACTGGCTACAAGAGAAGTCGATCAAAATAGAGGAAGCAACAGGAAAACAGGCCTTTGGAACTATCCTGCGCATGCCACCTCTTACCCTTCACGCAAACAATGAGTTCAGATCGTATTTACCTGCTCTGTTCCCATATTTCTTCCCCCATTTTTCTTCATCTCATCATCAAACCTAACCTTGAATGTTTTACACAGCAATATATGTGATGATGATGTGCACGGTGTAGGAAGCTGACTCCTCCCCTAAGCCAGTCAGGCCCGTCCCCAATGAGAACATGCTGTCAAAGCTGCTGCAGGTTTTCCATTCTTGCCAATTCAATCTCACGGGGTTGGTGACTTCACCTTTAGCTCCCAGGCATTGCTCCTTGTGAGGGAGCACCAGTCAGAGCGTGATACTTCCTGAACTGAAGGCAGCACACAGATTGACTGTCACACTTCCAAAATTATCCACCGACCCCCAAGAAGGGTGAATCTCTCAGCCTTGTGTCTCTGTCCTCACATTTCACTACCATGTTGATTGTTGGAGCTTGCTGTGTACAAATTGGCTGCTGCACTACAATGAATACTTAAGGGGCTGTCCCACTGCGGTGACCTGACCTGCGAGTTGAGAAGAGTTTGCCCTCGACAAACTCGCTGCATGGTTCACACGTGGTCCTAGGAGGTCCTATGAGGTCACTTGAACTCTCCTTCATGTTTAAGGGAAGTCCCCAAGTATTCGTGGCCTCAGTTTGGTCGAGGAAAACTCGTTGAAATGTTGAAAGGTTTTCTGCGAATAAAAATTGGTTGGGATGGTTCTTTTGAACTCGTAGTGCAGTGGATTGGGGTCGCTATGTAGTTACAGGCAGTCGAGGGCAGCCGTGGGCAATCTCCTTCGCTGATCGGGCATTTTAATTGGCTCATTGGAGTTTTCAGGACCAAGGAAACCGACCGGTAGATAAAATGCCCACTAACTTTATTCTGGCTTCTTAAAAGTCCTTCTTCCCCCTCTTCTCCCCCCCTTTCTCTCCCCTACTCTCCCCTTCTCTGCCCTTCTCACCCCGTCTCTCCCCATCTCTCCCCCCCCCCACCCTCCGCGCTCTCTAAAGGACTTACTGTACACTGCGCAGCCGTCTTTTACCTTCGTCTTCATCGCGTGTGTGAATTTCAGACAGCGCTCCCCCGCTTTCCCTGGCCCCCGCCTTTGCGATGTGTGAGGTCGGTCGATCCAGCTCGCAGTTTCATCGCTGACGATCGATTCAGCTCGAGATTTTCCAGGTGAGTGTCCAAGAGCTTGAGGGTCGAAGACACTCTTCTGAACTCACGGATTAGGTCGCCGCAGTGGGACAGCCCCTTTACCAATTCTACTATTTTTGGACATCCTACAAGGGATGTGAGCGGTTATATACAAATGCTTTCTTTTCTGCAGTGCACTGATTATGAAATCATCACACCATGACAAATGACCCTTACAGAGAACAACATCTTGAAACAATGATCAGCACTATAATCCCTGCTCCACCCACCGTGTAACTGCATCTTGACAGGCAGCCACACGCCATCCAGGGGTGACAAGACTTGTTCCCACACTTGTAAACACAATGTGATGTTACATTTGTTGTCCTCATATTTCCAGCTGGCGTTATTATCGTTGGAAACCTCAACAGCCTTAGCCGGACCAGTACAGCCATTCCAGTTGATTCCCACCAGATTGGAGCCACAGTGGGGATTGTGGTCCTCCTCCTGCTTGTCCTCTTTCTTCTGGTGCTCTTCATCTTGTACCGGCGCAAGCAGAAGGGGAAGGAGACCAACATGGCAGCCGTAACCTACTCGCCCACCCTCCGAGTTATGAACACGGATTATGCCATCACAGGTGAGAAACTTTCAAAGAAAAACACAAGTGATAAGTCTTAACGAATGTTTAATGTTTATTGTGGAGCAAAGAAAAGGTGTCGGAAGTACCTGAGCAGGAAGGCCATTCTGTCCCTCACGTCAATGGGATCATAGCTGACCTGGCTTGACTCCATATACAGTACCCGCTTTTTCCTCACACCCTTTTATACTTTTGGTTAACACGGTCTAAAATTTAAGATTATCAATTAACCTGGCATCAAATGTTATTTGCAGAATAGAGTTCCAAATTTCCTCCACAATTTAGTTTAGTTTAGAGATACAGCGTGGAAACTGGCCTTTGGCACACCAGGTCCGCATCGACCAGCGATCACCCATACACTAGTTCTATCCTACACACTAGGGACAATTTACAGAAGCCAATTAATCTACAAACCTGCACGTCTTTGGAATGTGGGAGGAAATCGGAACACCCGGAGAAAACCCACACAGACACAGGGAGAATGTACAAGCTCTGTACAGACAGCACCCGTGGTCGGGATCGAAGCTGGTTCTTTGGCGCTGTAAGGCAGCAGTGTCCCGCTGCACAACTGTGCCACTTCAGCATACAGAGACATTTCCTGACTTCATCCCTGAATGTCTTTGCACTAATTTTGGGATGAGTGGCAAACTCCCCAACCAGTGGAAGTGATTACTCTATCCGTTCCGGTTAACATCTCAAAACTTTCATCAAGTCATCCTCCTTAATCCCTCTTCTTCAAGGCAGTAGTTCATGCAGTCTCACTACTTAATGTATAAAAGTGTTGCCTAAGAGCTGGAGAGGTCCATTCCTATCAAAGCTGATCTGCATCTTAAGTCAAGTCAAGTTTATTTCATGTGCACAAGTATGGTGAGGTAAAGAAAATCCTGCTTGCAGCAACATCACAGACAGATGGGCTCAGACAAAGCCACAAGAACATAAATAATACATGAATTCTGCAAGTGTGAAAAGAGAAAATATCTCAAAAAACCCCCCATTAGTACCCAAATAAATTCTGATGCAGCATATTGACCTAAACGTCGATTATCCCTCTGGCCCCACAGATGCTGCCTGACCCACTGAGTTCTTCTAACAGTTTGATTTTTGCTCCAAATCGCAATATTTACTGTTTCTTGTGCAAGTATATGTCCAAGTATATGATTCGGTGTGAAGATCTGTTTGAAAGCATTTCTATATGTTTCCTTGGGTTGGCTTACTATATTACAGGCAAGGTAATGTTTCACTGAATCAATGTATTGAAGCGGCATGGTGGCGCAGCAGAGACCCGGGTTCGATCCAGACTACGGGTGCTGTATGTACAGAGTTTGTACGTTTTACCCATGACCACGTAGGTTTTCATTGAGATCTTCAGTTTCCTCCCACAATCCAAGACGTACAGGTTTGTAGGTTAATTGGCTTCGAAAAATTGTATAAATGTAAAATGGTCCAAGTGTGTGTAGGGTAGTGTTATGCCCCTGTCCCACTTAGGAAACCAGAACGGAAACCTCTGGAGACTTTGCACCCCACCCAAGGTTTCCGTGCGGTTCCCGGAGGTTTTTGTCAGTCTCCCTACCTGCTTCCACTACCTGCAACCTCTGGCAATCACCTGCAACCTCCGGGTCTGTGCTGACTCGGTGGCCGAAGGGCCTGTTTATGCGCTGTATCTCTAAACTAAACTAAACAACCTCATTCATACATGTTGCCAAATTGGAGAAGTAAGTTTGAACATGATAATAAAACTGTAAACACTTTCTGACCCCAATTGACTGCTTTCTTTGCAGAAAACATGGCACAAGGAAATACTGGGAATGGAAACAGTCACTATTTCTCCAACCCAAGTTACCATACCCTCGCCCAATGTGGGAGTCCATCACACACCAACAACTGCCAACGGGGCACATCTGGAAAGGTAAATCACTGTGAACCAAATCATTATGGCCTTGGTTTCAGTTACCACTAGTTGTTCGGGTAGCTCACAATACAGGTGCACAACCTTTTATCCGGTGTTCCGGAAACCGAAAAACTCCGAAAACTGGCCATTTTTTCCAGGATGTCGTCTGCACACCAAAGCTCGCGTTTGGCGCCAAACCTGACCCGAAACGACCCACGGTCAACCCAGGTCTGTACTACTGTAGCGGCTGCCTCCTCCCCGGAGACCGGCGAGACACTTAAACATCTGTAAATCATTGCTTAAATGTTAGTCAGTTAATTTGGAGGGCTTTTATGTGAAGGGGGGGTTGAAGGGGTAAACTTTAATTCTTAGTCCCCTACCTGGCCTGAGAGACGGGGAGCGGTCAATGCCTTACCGGGTCGCTGTGCAGTAAGCTCCACAGCGCTGTGGCCGCCAACTCCCAGCTGGGGCTGCGGGCGGCACCGGTTGTAGCTCCGACCCCGGCAACTCTACCCCTGGCTGCGAGGCGCTCCAAATCCACCGCCGCCCGCGGCGCTGGGATACCAGCGGGGAGCGGGCAATGCCTTACCGGGTCGCCGTGCGGTAAGCTCCAGGGTGCTGAGGCCGCCTTCTCCCAACATTCGCGGAGCTGGGGGCTGCGGGCGGCGCTGGATTTGGAGCGCCTCGCAGCCAGGGGTCGAGTTGCCGGGGTCGGAGCTACAACCGGCGCCGCCCGCGGCCGGACGGAGTCCCCAGCTCCGCGATGTTGGGAGTCGCCGACCAGGTAGGGGACTAAGAATTAAAGTTTCCCCCTTCACCCACCCACTCCACCACCACATAAAATCCCTCCAAACTAACTGACTAACATTTATGCAATGATTTACAATGATTCCCTGGTCTCCGGGGAGGAGGCAGTCGCTCCAGGCTTTTCAAGCCGCCCGCGCTACCTACCTAATCTACGCTAAAAAATCTTCCATTCGGAAATCCGAACATGTCCGAAATCCGACAAGTGTTTGGTCCCAAGGCTTTCGGATAAAAGGTTGTGCACCTGTACTAGTGATAGTCAACCTGCCAACTTCCCACAGCAACAACGGTTGGCCTCTGAAATGATAATAATTACACTTTTGTGACCTCATATATTGGCTTAGGCAACGGCAGCAGAACAAAGCAGAGCATTCGGGTACTGGCAGAAGGCACAATAATTTGTCTCTGGTTGGTAATGCTGAATGAGTGCAAGAGTGTTGGAAACAAGTGGAACTGCCCTCCAAAGACTTGATCCAATTATCTGCAATGGAACTGGATGTATGGAACCACATCCAGATGGCAGCTAAAGCTTGTGGCCATATTTTTGCACAGCTGAGCGATGTTGAAAGTTCTTCCTGCTGCATTTAAAAAAGCCAAAGGCATGAGATTAATTGGATTTACCACATACGATTTGGCTTTAGTGAGCTCAACTTTCTTTCTATAGTCACAGACCCATCCCAAGTGACATACTTCACCCAATCATCGTCTCATCATTTCTTACTCCACTAATCTTTCAGTCAGCTATTTAAAAAATGATCCAGTCATTATTTCAGCACTCTTTGTGGAAACTAGCTGTTTGCAAATTGGCAACTGGGTTTCCTACATTACACCAGAGGCTTTACTTAAAATGTTCTTTATTGGCTATAAAGTATTTTGGGATGTTGTGAAACTGTTCCAAAGTGTACATTTTTCATTTATTTTCTTTACTGAAATGCTAGTTAGTAGCTTCAGCACCAAGCTGCATTAGAATGGTAATTCTGGCCTTGGGAACAAGGCCATTCAATGTCAAGCTTCCAATTCAGCAAGAATAGCCCAGTGAAGTTGTGACTGCTAAAGGTGAATCATATTAAATTCTGCTGGTGATGTGTTTTATTTGCTCAATTTTAATCAACAGTCAAAAAACAATCAGCTGTTTGTTAACATAAAGAACCTCAAAAGTCAAGGAAAGCAAGGCTCCATGATGGACTACACAGCAACTCTACCTGCAGACTGGAAGCAAGGAGGCTACCCGAATGATTTAGGTATTCTGTTTTCTACATTATTGTTAACGAAAGGAAGAATAAAACAGTGCAGGGATATTATGATTTAAATATTGGTACTTCTTTTGATTAAGTTTAAGAATTTCTATATTCAAGCCTGAGGTGTGGCTATTGCTGGGAAGACTGACATTTATTCCCCTGCACTCTAGTTGCCACTTGACTGATTGATAAGGAACCATCTTCTTTAACTGCATTTGTGGAATTCCCTGCCACAGAGGGCAGTGGAGTCAAAATCACTGGATGGATTTAAGAGAGAGTTGGATAGAGCTCTCGGGGCTAGTGGAATCAAGGGATATGGGGAGAAGGCAGGCACGGGTTATTGATTGGGCACGATTAGCCATGATCACAATGAATGGCGGTGCTGGCTCGAAGGGCCGAATGGCCTCCTCCTGCACCTATTTTCTATTTACCTATTTTTCAAACTGCTCAAACTGTGTCTGTTGGCTTCAGTGTCTTTTGGAACATTCTGGAAGACAACAGAAAAGCAACACAGATGATATGAATAGAACCAACAATTAATTTTGCTTTGTTCCAGATAGTTTCAGAACATATTAGTAGTATAAAGAGGAGTCTAAGTCTGCTTGCCATTCATTGAGATCACAATAATCTGTCACCTGATTCCATACATCTGCCTTTCCCCATCCTTTTAGCCTTTACTTATCACAAATCAACTAGCCTGATTTAAATTTAACAATAAGCGAGTTTGGTATTCCGACTGTGCCTGCCCAGGTCATAGGTCATTTGCGATAAACATTCTCGGCAGCTGAGCTGCTGCGTGTATACAGACCTGCGTTTCATCCGTATTTACCAGCTTTGCTCCTTCGAGGTAAGAAAATACTGCTTTCAAAACTATTAACTGGGTGTATTTATGGTTCATTTGCACAAAATTACAATGATTTTGTTGGTTTTATTGCTTTTTGTTTCTGTGTTTGTTGCTTTATGCTTTGGAACATAAGTGTTATAGCAGTGTTTCAAACAAACTGCTATGTTCAGTACATTTTGAGACACTGGTATAACAGTTATACACTCATTGCAGTTATTGGTGAGTGCCTGGTAAGAACCTTGGCAAACAAACTTTTACTGTTTTCTGTGATATATTTGGATTTGTTTACTCCTTGCGGTGTAGTAATGTACCTTTATCAATGGCAGTATGTAGGACATCGGTACTAAGTGCGGTGATCATTCGGGTCGCTTTGTGTTTTATTTTTTTATCAGCTGAAAATAAACAAACTGTTGAAACAGACTCTCGCTCTTGCTACTGCCGTTGCAGTGTCAACGCTTGTGGGTCCATCATTTACATGCCGCTGGAAATTAAATCTCACCCCACACTCCTTCACTCTCACACTCTTCACGAACAGCCACCCGCTACAATAGGCGAATGGTCCTTTCTTTTGTTAATCCCGCCTGCAGTCTCTGATGGGGCCGGTTTCACAGACTTAACCGTGACCGGTCGTGTTTAACCTGGGCTCTGGGAACTCGGCATCTGATGGGGACGAGGAAGGCTCCAAAGGGAAGGCAGGGACAACTTAGAATCTGGCAGCAGAGTGGCTCTGTAAATGGATTCATTCCACAGTTAGTTTAGTTCGGAAAGATCCGCGGCCACTGGTTCAGGAGATCGATCCAATTATTGACCAACAGGCAGTGGAATCCGTCTGTGACAGACTCCACAAGGAGTAGGCCACTTGGCTCCTCAAATCTGATCCGCTATTCATTAAAACCAAAGTTATTTCTGATCGTTGACCAAGCTTGATCAATCTTTGAAGTTCCCTGATTGCCATTAGTTATTCTGTATTGTGGCTGTATCAATGCTGAAAGTTCTCCCTGTTGCATTTGAAACAAAAGCCAAAGGCATGAGATCAATTGAGCTTACCGATTGGCAATAGTGAGCTCAACTTTCTTTCTATAGTCACAAACCCATCCCAAGTGATTATACTACACATTAAATAATCTCTGGATTAAAGAACAAATCACAACCTTCTGTGAGAAAATGTTCTCCTCTTTAATGAACAAGCCTTATTCTGAATGCGTGGCCCCTAGTTCTAGAGGCCATTGATTTATTATACTGTAGATAGACTGATCTTTAACAACACAGAGATTTGTAATAATTTTACTCAACCATTCAACCTATGCAAATATGAGCTCCTTTGTCTGTGATTCATTTGATTTAAATGTTCATTGAGATTTGATGGAGTTGCTCAGTGTCTCAAGTCTGTTTATTAGATGTTGACTATTCTATACCTTACAACTTGCTGTACATAAACAGTAGGATCTACCCAGTATTTAAACATTCAATTATCTACCCCCACCCCCCCCCCCCCCCCCCCCCCCCCCCCCCCCCCCCCCCCCCCCACCAACCCTGCAGAGTTTTGAGTGGAGAGCATCCCAGATTTCCATTATTTTTTGTATGGGCCTAATTTTGTTTTGTACTGTTGCTCTGCATGCTTCTCAACAGAGGAAGCAGATTCCTCTCCATCTACCCTCACAGATCTTTACGGTATTTTAAAAACAAAGATCTGTTATCACGAATCTGTTATTTCTGAATACTTGAATCCCTTGAGGAAAACATTATAAGCTGTTATAGAGTCATAGAAACATAGTCATACAGGTCCTTCCACCCAATATACCCACACCAACCAACATGCCCCATCTGCACTAGTCGACCCTACCAGCGCTTGGCCCATAACCTCCTCGCCTTAAACCTCTGCCCTCTGCTTCACGATACCCCCACTCTGGGCAAAAGACACTGTACATTTACCCAATCTAATCCTCTCATGATCTTGTACACTTCTATATGATCGTCCCTCATCCTCCTGTGCTCCAAGGAATATAGTCTTAGCCTGATCAACCTCTCCCTATAGCTCAGGCCTTGAGTCCTGGCAAAATCCTCATAAATCTTCTTTGCACTCTTTCGAGATTGACAACATCTTTCCATTGATTCAATCCCATTATATAGTCACGATATATTCCGAGGACAATATCTTCTTTCTCAGGATTGCTTCTCAGAACAAATACAGTTCTCTGGATAATCTATGTTTTGCCTCAGCTGCCATTTAACCTTTGTATAAACATTATTTTGGTTTGCTTACAGGTGCTTTTGGTGCTGATAGGGGATACGTTGGAAAATCTCTAAAAGGTAACATTTTAAATGGTCTCGGTGATTTCAAAGCATTTATACTTCCAAGGACCTGTTTCTTTGACACTGTGTTCAGCTTTTGATGAGCAATCTCTTCAAATAACCATTTGAGCCAGAGGCTATGAGCATTGCTGGCCATGACACCATCGCCAGCTAATAAATGGACCTGATGGCATTTATTAGCTGTCGATGGTGCCCCTGAGAAGCTGGTGGCAAACTACCGTCTTGCTCTGCTGCAGTGAGTGTGGTGAAAGTATTGCACATGGATAGGAAACATTAGGAAGATATGGGCCAAATGCGGGCAGGTCTACACTAGTGTAGACAGGGCATCTTGGTCGGCATGGGCAATTTGGGGCAAAGGGCCTATTTTAGTGCTGTATGACTATGACTCAAAAACTGTTTCTGTGGTGCAGTAGAGTCAGTGACTGCAAAAATTGACATCAATAGAAACATAGAAAATAGGTGCAGGAGTAGGCCATTCGGCCCTTCAAGCCTGCACCGCTTAGTAGAAGAACAGCCACTCATTTCTAGGTGTGTAACATGAGGGGAATTTTGGTTTGGTGTTTTTCCAAAGTGCCTGTTGCCCTTGTCCTTCTAAGTGAGAGTCTGTGGGTTTGGGAGGTGCTGCCATCGAAGCCATGGTGGATATAAACAGTGAATCAGCATGCACTGTAACCATGGTGCAGGAAGCAAAAGTTTACCAGAGACCGTGTCCGCATAAATACATGAACTTTTAGTCATCTTAAGTCATGGTAGTGGAGTCAAATATCCATTTGCAACTTTTACCCATCACTGTTTAATTCAGTTGTTAAATAATTCAGTGGGATCAATTAACAATTTTCTGTGCCCATTTTGATACCAATTGACATTCAGCTATCCAAATGCCACTCTTCAGAATTTCAATCCCTAGTTTAGAATGGAGAACAACTCTGGAAATCGTGGATAAATGGTAACTTTAATAATAGCAGCAAAAGTATCTGAAAAAAAGACCTTTCGACTTTAGAGATAAAGTGTGCTAACAAACAGGTCCTTCGGCCCACTGAATTCATGCCGACCAGCAATCATCCCATATGTTAGCACTATCCTACACACTAGGGACAATTTACAGAAGCCAATTAACCTGCAAACCTGTACATCTTTGGAGTGTGGGAAGAAACCGGAGCATCCGAAGAAACCTGTGGTCATACAGAGAACGTACAACTCTGTACAGATAGCACCCGTAGTCAGGATCAAACCCGAGTCAGTGGAGCTGTAAGGCAGCAACTCTGTCACTGCGCCATTGTGCCTCCCTGAATAAGAAACCTCTGGAATGCTATTGGGGAAGGAACATTCAAGAGTGGAGATGTTTAGAGCTCTTTCAAAGAGTTGGCACAAGGAGGAGAGGCCAACAAAAACCAACTTCTATATTGTAGGATTCTGTATGAAGTTAAACGATTAATGAAAATTGACTTCTAGAATTACTCAGCAGATGTCATTATCTGAAAAGGGAGAGAAACAAGAGTTAATGTTAAAGACCATAGATAAATTAAATAGGTTGGACCTGACTACCTGGATCTTTTATTTTAGAAACTAATTTTGTTTTGGTAAAAATGGGGGGGAGGGGAGAGAGGAGGAGAGAGGGAGGGAGAAATGTTACTACCGTGGGGAAATGAGCTTAAATCCAAAGAACAGTCAAAGGAATGTGAAAGTTCTCTGAAGCATCCAACAGCTAAAGAGTAAATATGATTTCCCTGTGAAGCATAAACATCTATTTGCAAGCCTTGCAGGATAAATTATCATCTTTGGGTATATTTTTTAAATTAACTCTTTTTATTTTTAATGTGTGATTTGTTTTCACACCCACAGATCTGGTGAAAACTTCAGGCTTTAGTGCCAGCACATGCTCACTCAACAGTACTGAGAACCCTTATGCCACCATCAAGGATCCACCAATTTTTACATCAAAAAATTCAGAGTGTGGCTATGTGGAGATGAAGTCTCCAGCTCGCCGAGATTCACCGTATGCTGAGATTGGCAACTCCACTTCAGCTAATAAAAATGTTTACGAAGTTGGTATGTTTGATATAATCTACATTATAGTGCTCTATCAAAGAAACATTCTTAAGATTACATACAGAGCTGTTATGTGAATGACCTTCCATCAAGGTGAGGAATTGCCCAAGAATTATAAGCAAGCAGAGCCCAGCCATTTTCCACATCTTCCCTAGTTGAGTGAACCTTGCATCTGAATGTACATCACTTCAATCTCTCTTTGGTTCGTGAAAACAAAGCAAAACTGCAGATGTTGGGAATTTGAAATGAGAACAGGAAATGCTGGAAACATTCAGCACATCAGCAGCATCTGCACTGCTCAACCTGCTGAGTGTTCCAGCATTTTCTGTCTTTGCCATTACTCTTCAATTCATGCGGTTGACTTTTTGGGATATTAGATGATAATTAAGTCATCAGACAGATTGTCTTATGCAGACATCAAAGGGATATCCTGACGAATATCACCGTTGGGGAGTATCGAGTTCCATATCACCATCCTATGAAGGTCAATATCACTATGGATGAATATTGCAGTCATTGTCACCACTGGGTAATATCACCCGGGGAAATATTCTGACCAATGTCCCCAGGGCAAGATCCCGATTCATGCCACTATAATGTTAATATAACCCGTGGAGCCCGATATCATCATAGAAATGTCCTGATCAATATTACCTGGAGAGCATTCCAGTCAATATCACCACTGGGCAATATTCTGATCAAAGGTACACAAAAAAGCTGGAGAAACTCAGTGGGTGAGGCAGCATCTATGGAGCGAAGGAAATAGACAAGGCCGAAACCCTTCTTCAGATATTCTGATCAATATTAGCTTGCCGAATATTCCAGATAGTATCACTTTTGCGATGTCACAATGCAAATATCCTGAACAGTACCATTGTTGGGGAATATTATGTTAACATGACTCGGTGAATATGCTGATCAATAACACCCAGGATTATAAACTATTTATTATCACCAGACAATATACTAACAGACTGGATGTCAAGAGGTTGTTTTCCGTGACTTGAGATTTCGGGTTGAGACCCTTCTTCAGACTGCTTCAGCAGGGGATTATCTTAATTGATATCACCAGGGGCATGAGGTGTTCAGTGCCATTAAGGATTTCCAAATCTTAAATATTGGTATTGTGAAACAAGCTAGGTATTTTACTTGTTTAAGAAGGAACTGAAGGAAATGTCCTGATCAATATTACCTGGATAGCATTCCAGTCAATATCACCACTGGGCAATATTCTGATCAAAGGTACACAAAAAAGCTGGAGAAACTCAGCGGGTGAGGCAACATCTATGGAGCGAAGGAAATAGGCAAAGTTTCGGGTCGAGACCCTTCCGCAGACTGATGTGGGGGTGGGCGGGAAGAAGAAAGGAAGAGGCGGAGACAGTGGGCTGCGGGAGAGCTGGGAAGGGGAGGGGAAAGAAGGAGAAAGCAGGGACTACCTGAAATTGGAGAAGTTAATATTCATACCGCTGGGGTGTAAACTACCCAAGCGAAATATGAGGCGCTGCTATTCCAATTTACGGTGGGCCTCACTCTGGCCATGGAGGAGGCCCAGGACAGAAAGGCCAGATTCAGAATAGGAGGGGGAGTTGAAGTGCTGAGCCACCGGGAGATTACGTTGGTTATTGCGAACCGAGAAGGTGTTGGGTGAAGCGATCGCCAAGCCTACGCTTGGTCTCACTGATGTAGAGCAGCTGACACCTAGAGCAGCGGATGCAATAGAGGAGGTTGGAGGAGGTGCAGGTGAACCTCTGCCTCACCTGGAAAGACTGCTTGGGACCTGGATGGAGTCGAGGGGGGAGGTAAAGCGACAAGTGTAGCATTTCCTGCGGTTGCAAGGGAAAGTGCCAGGAGAGAGGGTGGTTATTAATCCTTCCATCATTGTCAACATTTTCTGAAATTATACTATATAAGCCATCATTTTAAATATCTCCAATAAATAACACCTCCTAACTTCCTCTGCTCTATTGAGAATGGATTTATCATAATTGGGTGGTTTGGTTTGGAAGGGACGAATTGATCAGGGAGTTACGGAGGGAGCGGTCTCTGTGTAAAGCTGAAAGGGTAGGAGATGGGAAGATGTGGCCAGTGGTGGGATCCCGTTGGAGGTGGTGAAAATGTCAGAGGATTATTTGTTGTATGTGACGGCTGGTGGGGTGGAAGGTGAGGACAAGGGGGACTCTGCCCTTGTTACTAGATGGGGAGTGAGAGCCGAGTTACGGATAATAGAAGAGACCCTGGTGAGAGCCTCATCTATTCTTACTTGATAGCTTGAATCTAAAGAAGGGTCCCAACTCGAAACGTCACCAATCCGTGTTCCCCAGGAATGCTGCCTGACTCACTGAGTTACTCCGGACCTTTGTGTCATTATTTTAAATCTTACTTTCACCCGTTTTGCTTTGCCAATTATATTAATCTGTGTTCTCTGGTTATTAATCCTTCAATCATTGTCAACATGTTTCTGAAATTATACTATATAAGCCATCATTTTAAATATCTCCAATAAATAACACCTCCTAACTTCCTCTGCTCTATTGAGAATGGATTTATCATCTGTCCTGTAAAACAATTATTGCAGATACACTTTTACAATGAAATCATTAACTATGATATTCTTGTGTTCTAGAACCTACTGTGAGTGTCGTTAATGGAACATGCAATGGAAACACTCCCTTTGGTCCTTATGACCTCCCCAAGAACAGTCACATTCCATGCCATTACGACTTGCTGCCAGTCCGAAGCAGTCCTTCAACGTCACAGAGAATGAACGACAATGAATGAATTAGATGGCAGTGATTTACAGATGGCGAACAGTCCAGTTGAATAGCTCTCTGGGGCAACAATAGAAGGAGTCTGGCCAATGCCTTACCAAGTCCTCTGGACATATTTAGATGATGATTTAACACCAGTGCTCAACTGAGTTACAGATGAAGAGCGGGGAAATTTTGAAGGCCGCTACACAACTAAAGAGAATTCCCTTTACAAAATTCCTTTTTTTTTCTAGATGTCTTTGAGGGTTGACGTTAAACTCCTGTCTTTGGGCATTCATGCTAATATTTTGTAGTTCACCTTGTGAAAAACATTGCTAGTGAAGAATTTAATTGTTTAACAATTTTTCAGGAAGAATGTCCTTTGAATTGTCTTATAACATGCAATTCCTTAATTCCCACAAGCCTTTTAAAGTAAGTCATTCCATGTATACATAAATAATACTCAATAATACCAATTGATAATCATTTCAAGTAGGTAGCATAAAAGTATTTTAGTTCTTTATATTTTTATAGAACAGTTTTGACTTAACTAAGGAAAAGAAACAAATGATGATTGCGAGTGGTCACAGCAAAGTGCAAGTTATTGATAGATTCTTAGTGATTAAAAAGCACACTGTAAATGCAAGCATCTATAGAGACTTCCAATGCTTTGCCACCACATACTGTATCTTTGAGCTTATTGCATCCACAGCCATTTTCTGTTTCTTCTCTGCGAGCTTCTTGTAAAATAAAAACAATGCTGTGCTTAAGCTGGTCTTGTGCATCACAAATAAATTTGTAAAAATAGTAGTGATTTTAGTTTACTTTTGTTTTATTTTTACTTTCCCAATAACCAGCTGCATAATTGAAGGCTGTTACACTGTGTTCTGGTGATATATGCTCTTGTTTTTGCATTTAAATCTGTGTTCAGATTAATGATTGGTTTCATGAGAGTGTTATGTTTTTTTTTCTTCTGAGGATATTGTGTCACAATCCTGAGCCTATGTTATTAATCCTGTGTATTGTATAATAAATTGTACATAGAGGCAAACCAGGTTAAACTGATTGACAAGTGGTAACTTGTTTAATGGACAAAACTGTACAGTACAGAAAATACATCTTGGCCTGCCAGTATCATTAACTTGTATGTGCTGTTGCACTATAGCTGGATTGGATTGTGACATATATACTGCCCCACCGAGACCATAGGTTCTTTCACCTAAGCAATAACATCTTTATTACATTATTTATGTTTTTTCTCATGACCAGTATAAACCATAACAAACCATGGAAGTGTATTATTCCAACTCATTTACTCCAACTGAATGCTAACGCTAAATGGTTTTCATCCTGCTTTAAATCATTAAGCATTATCTGCAACATTTTATGTAGAGATTGTTTGTCACCAGCTTTTTAATAAAAATTACTTTTTGAAAGTGTATTTGGTCTATGTTTCTATCACATGACTATTGTTCAAGGAAGCCTGAAGTCCCACACCACCTGGTTCAGGAACCGACAGCTATCAGATTCTTGGACCAACCAACACAAGCCTAACCCTAGTTTGACTGTAGAACACAATAGCCCACCTTTTGCACTACTATGGAATTGTGTTTTATCTAATCATATTTTTTGTCTGAGGTCTTGTATCTATGGCAATCTTTTCTTTTAAAATTGTGTATTAATTTATGTATAATGTGTGCATAATTTGTTTTTTGTGTTTGAGTCTACGTGCCTGTGGTGCTGCTGCAAGCAAGTCTTTTCAATGTCCCTGTGCCTCACTCTTATTGTGCATATGACAATAATCTTCAAGATAGACACAAAATGCTGAAGTAACTGAGCTGGACAAGCAGCATCTCAGCAGAGAAGGAATGAGTGACATTTGGGTTCAAGACCCTTCTTCAGATTTGAACGTACTGTAACTTGGGCAGTTTTACAACCCAGTGGTAAGAATATTGATTTCTCTAACTTCAAGTAACCCTTGCTGTCCCCCCTCTCCATCTCTCTCCCATCCTAGTTCTCCCACTAGTTCTCCAGTCCTCCTGCTTAAACATTACTGATTGTATGCCTCCTTGTCACCATCCCCTCAGCTAACAATGAACCATTCTACATTTCCTTATCATCATCTACTTTGATTCTGCCATTTTCACCACCTTAGTCATAGAGTGATACAGCGTGGAAACTGTCCCTTTCGTCCCAACTTGTCCACACCAGCCAACATGTCTCAGCTACACTAGTCCCACCTGCCCAGGTTTGATCCATATCCCTCCAAACCCGTCCTATCCATGTGCCTAGAGAAGGAATGGGTGATGTTTCAGGTCGAGACCCTTCTTCAGACTGGGTCTTGACCCGAAACATCAACCATTCCTTCTCTCCAGAGATGCTGCCTGAACTGCTGAGTTACTCCAGTCTTTTGTGTCTATCTTTGGTTTAAACCAGCATCTGTAGTTCCTTCTTACACACTATCCATGTTCCTGTCTAACTGTTTCTATAGGATAGTCCCTATCAGGCAGGTGCCGTGAGCAATTACTCAAGGTAGGCAGTCGGCCGGCTTTTTATAAAAAATCTTAAATCGCGCATGCGCAGATTGTTCTCTCCATAAAAAATAAAAATAAGTAACAATTCAATTTTCCCAAGCCTTCTAAATCTCCTTCATTTTTTAATTACTGAATGGGCGGGGGACGGATGATGAAGGCAAGTGGAGAGATGGTGGGAAAAACGGGAGCACACCGGGATGTTGAATCAGTTGTCATCTTATTGAATGACAATACTAATTCAAGGGTCCAATTGGAGGGAGAGTTCCTTTCACAGCGTGTGGAGAGTCTGTGCCAGGGGTTAAAGATGCGGGGAGGGCAGGAGTGTTGAGAAGGAGAAGGTCGGACTCAAGTCAGACTCACTCACCGCTGCCGCAGCGCTCCGGGCACGGACAGCAGAACTGGCCGCCGCTTCCGGGGAAGGAAGCAGCTCGGGTGACTGCGAGCGGCTGCCACGACCCGACAGCAGAACCGGCTGCCATTTCAGCGCCTTCTGCTGGCCCGCTCACCTCAGGCAGTGCTCTCCGTCTGAACTCCTCTCACCTGCCGTTCGCCGGCTTCGCTCATATGCAACCCACTTGCGACGCTCCGGGCACGGAGCCACCATATTGTGGCCGGGGAATGAATTAGCTCGGGTGGCTGCGAGTGGCCGCCGGGACCAGACAACCCCTTCGCTCATATCAGCCGCTTCCCGCAAATCCTTAAATTCCGACAGCCGAGTAACCTTGAGTGCGCTGTCGGAATTTAAGGATTTGCGAGAAGCGGCTGATATGAGCGAAGCCGGCGAGCGGCAGGAGCAAGGTTTTCAGACAGAGAGCAATGCCAAAGGTGGACGGGGGCTGGCAGAAGGGGTCGTCTGGTCCCGGCGGCCACTCGCAGCAACCCGAGCTAATTCACTCCCCGGCCACAATGCGGTGGCTCCGTGCCCAGAGCGTCGCAAGTGGGTTACTGGCCCCGATCCCTTCCTTCACAACGCTCCTGCCCTCCCCGCAACTTTACCCCAGGCCAGACGCCCCAAACACTGTGAAACGAGATCTCCTCACCCACCCCGGGAAATACAGTATTTAAAAACATAAAGCACCAAGAAATGTACTTACTTAATGGTACATGAACTCCATCCTTCACTCTTTGTTTCCTAAGATACTCTTAAAATAATGGCAATCCATATTTGAAAAACCCGCCAAAGAAACTCGCGCTGCGCATGCGCAGTAGGCTGCTGCACATGCACTGTACTGCAAAAGCAGAATTTCTGCTGCTTTCAGCTCCGCTTGAAATTGACTGCTTGAAGCAGCGCTGACGGCACGTGGGCTGCACAGACCTTCCCGTGTTACAAGTGCTGTGGTTGAAAGGCACGGAGAATTATGCCTACCTAAGAGATCGATCTCTTAGATAGGCATAATTCTCCCATGCCTTTACTATTTATATTTAATAATTTCCATTTCATAATTTTAGTCAGGGTAGGCAATGCCTACCTTGCCTACCCTGACAGCACGTGCCTGGTCCCTATAGGATAGTCCCTATCTAGCTGCATTCAAAGTCAGGATTGGACTCATAAACCACCTGAGAGTCCATAAAAACAACAGAACGTAGACCATCATCCTTGACCTCGAGGGATAACCACGACGATCTAATTGGGATAGTCCCTACTTCAACTACCTCCTCTGGCAGCTTGTTCCATACACCCACCACCCATTGTGTGCAAAGGTAACCCCTCTGATTCCTATTAAATCTTTTTGCCTCACCTGAAACCTATGTCCTCTGGTCCTCAATCCCCCTACTCTGGGCAAGACTCTGCATCTACCCGATCTATTCCTCTTGTGATTTTATACACTTCTATAAAATCACAACTCATCCTCCTGCGCTCCAAGGAATACTCAGCCTACTCGACCTCTATAACATGGTGCCCAGAACTGCGCACAATCTATCTATCTATCTATCCACCTTTTACTAAAACTCTCACCTTGCTTGTTGTGTGCATGTTTGTCTGTCTGTAATTGTGATCCAGGAACGACAAAACGGTACACAATAGCGTTAAAATGTTTGCACCACCTTACTCACCATTGTCCTGTGGTCGTTTGTGCCAAGTTCAGTTTGATGTTATATTTCACAAGTTATTGACATTTAAACATTTACAAATTCAAGTTTAAGAAACATTTAGCAGCTATTGGGATGCAAATCATTGCTGGCCCAGCTTGCAACAAAGTTGCAATCGAGGATCACTCAGTCCTTCCAGCAAGTTTTTAGCTGAATAGGATGGGGAGGGGGCAATTGCATCCTTTTTTAAAGTCCTCGAAGCAAGGGGAGGGGGAGGCAGTGCTGGGGGATACGTCCCTGCACAGTTGGGGGCTATGGGTGAGTGGTGGAATATGGGGGAACAGGTGAGTGGTGGATTATTGCGTTGGGGAAAGGGTTGCATTGGGGGGACCAGGCCTCCCATGAGGGCTATGGGTGAGTGGTTGAATATTGCGTTGGGTGAACTGCTTGCATTGGGGGAACGGACGAGTGGTTGAAATATTGTGTTGGGAAATGGGTTGCATTGAGGGATGAGGCCCCCCGTGTGGGTCATAGTTTAAGGATAAGGGGGAAATCTTTTAGGAACGAGATGAGGAAAACTTTTTTCACACAGAGAGTGGTGAATCTCTGGAATTCTCTGCCGCAGAAGGTAGTTGAGGCCAGTTCATTGGCTATATTTAAGAGGGAGTTAGATGTGGTCCTTGTGGCTAAAGGGATCAGGGGGTATGGAGAGAAGGCAGGAACAGGATACTGAGTTGGATGATCAGCCATGATCATATTGCATGGTGGTGCAGGCTCGAAGGGCCGAATGGCCTACTCTTGCACCTATTTTCTATTTTCTATGTTTCTATGTGGGCAATGGTTGAGTGGTCGAATATGGTGTTGGGAGAATGGGTTGCGTTGGAGGACCAGGCCTCCTGTGTGACAGGGACCCAATGGATCTAGTTTGTTTCTATGTGTGCATGTGAGCATGCGTGTCTGTCTGTAATTGTGATCCTGGACCTACGCCAAAACAACATTTTTTGCATCACCTTACAATTGTCCTGTGGTGGTTTGTATCAAGTTTCATTCAGATTGATCTTATATTTCACAAGTTAACATTTTTAGATTTACAACACCCCAATTTGAGAAAAATGTCTTCCCTGTGCTTACAGCTATGACATCACAATGGGATTGTAGCCCTGCTCGCAACATTGTTGCTATCCAAGTACACCGAGTCCTGCTAGCCCTAGCCAGTGCTTAGTCACAGTACACTAAGTTCTGCTTTTTTTTTAAGTTTAAAAATGAGGGAGGGTAAATAAGGTGAAATGAGCAGCCCCTGCGTAGTTGCAGGCTATGGGTGAGTGGTGGAATATTGTGTTGGGGGAACGGGTTGCATTGGGGAAATGGATGAGTGGTGGAATATTGCCTTGGGGAACGGGTTGCGTTGGGGGACCAGGCCTCTCATGGGGGCTATGAGTGGTGGAATATTCTGTTGGGTGGAATATTGCCTTGGGGGACGGGTTGCGTTGGGGGACCAGGCCTCCCGTGGGGGCTATGGATGAGTGGTGGAATATTGCGTTGGGGGAACGGGTTGCATTGGGGGATCAGGCCTCCTGTGTGACAGGGAACTAACGGGTCCCACTTGCCCTTTAATATTACTAAAACTCTAATCTTGGTTGTTTCTATGCGTGTCAGTGAGCGTGCGTGTCTGTTTGTCTGTTCGAGTGATTCCGGAACTACGCCAAAACGGTACATGATAGTGCTAAATGTTTTGCACCACCTTATGCCCCTGTCCCACCTTGGTGCTTTTTTTTGGCAACGACAGGCGACAAGGCTGTTTTCACATGGTCGCGGGGTGACGCCTGTCGCCTAAAGAGTCGTAACGTTTTTCTGGTCGCCGCTGGATTTTGAAATGCTCAAAACCTTTCGCCGACTGTGCTTGTCTTCCTCTTCCGTATGTACTGACATATAGGTTGTTGCCAGGTGACACCCACATCAACCAGCGACAGGTACCGGCGACTGAATTGTCTTCAGTTGTCGCCGATAGGGTCGTTGCTTGTCGTAGCTTGTCGCGGGTGGATATAGGTTGACTTTGGTTGTCACCTGTGTGGTTTTCCTTGTGAGCGAGGATTGGGGGAGGAGGGAGGCGAGATCCCCATTTCATTGTGGAGGGGTGGAATTAAAAAAAAATCCAGAATTCTCCTTGTGGGGGGTGTGATTGGGGGGGGGGGTTGGGCGCCGATGCCGCTACCCCATGTGGGGACGATTGATTGCCTCCGTGGAGCGCTGACACCACCCCCAACATGAGGTTTTATTTACTTTGCCCGCTTTCTTGTATGGTGTCAAAAGGACACCCTACGGGTCCTCAGCACGCCTTTCCAAATTTTCTTTCTTGTTTTCCTCGCTTCAAATTCCATTTTACTGTTTCTCCAGGCCCACGGCCTTCTCCCTCCCCGTCGTCCGGCTCAGCTCGGCACGTCTTCCCCGACAGACCCTGGCCCAAGGAGCGGCACCAGGCCCGCGACCTACCCCGGCTCCGCACCACTTGGTCCGTCCCCCCAACAGCCCCGCGGGGAGGAACCTCGGCCTCTCCCTCTTTACTGGGGAGAGAGAGACAGGGAAAGAGACAGAAATAAAGAGACAGATGTATAGATAGAGAGAGAGAGAGAGAGAGACAGAGAAAGAGACAGAGAGAGAGAGAGAGAGAGAGAGAGAGAGAGAGAGAGAGAGAGAGAGAGAGAGAGAGAGAGAGAGAGATAGAGAGAGAGAGAGAGAGACAGAGAGAGAGAGAGAGAGAGACAGAGAGACACAGAGAGAGAGAGAGAGAGAGAGAGAGACAGAGAGATAGAGAGAGAGAGACAGAGATGAGAGAGAGAGAGAGAGAGAGAGAGAGAGAGAGAGAGAGAGAGAGAGAGAGAGATGAGACAGAGAGAGAGAGAGAGAGAGAGACCTGCACTGGAGAGAGAGAGAGGGAGAGAGAGAGAGAGAGAGGGAGAGAGTGGAATATTGGGTTGGGGGAGCAGGACCCAACGGGTCCCACTTGGTCTCATATTTATCTATCTATCCATACATAACCAAAACTCTGATCTTGTTATCTTCCAGTTTGGCAGTCTTTCTATTTGTGCAAAAACGGTTCGCGATAACGCTACGATTTTTCACCAGTTCACTCACTGTTCTGTGCAGCGAATGCACCAAGTTTCATTCCAATTGGTTGAATGTCGAAAAAGTTAGCGAGGTTTAAAAATCGTATAAAATGCGCGTGCGCAGATCGATCTCTTCTCCTGCCAGTCGGTGCCGTGCGGATTACTCTCTTCTCCTGTCACTCCCTGGGACGGTCTGCCCCTTCCTGCACCATTGTGTCTTTACTGGAGCTGAGGTTTCCAACCGGACTTTCGGAGGGACCTGAAGCAGCCCAGCCCTGCCCCAAGCAGCCCCGCCGCAAGCAACAGCCCAGCTCCAAGCAGCAGCCCAGCATGGGAGTCCCAGCCCAGCCCAGAATCGGAGACCCAGCCCAGTCCAGCCCAGAGTCGGAGACCCAGCCCAGCCCGGAGTCGGAGATGTTGCTGATGTCGCCAAACGGAAAGGGAAGACTCTGATCCCGACGGAGGAGAACAAACAGTGACCAGCACCCGCTGTGATCCCTATCGCACATTTGGGGGCTATGGGTGAGTGGTAGAATATTGCGTTGGGGGAACGGATGGCGATGATGGAACGGGTGATTGGTGGAAACGGGTTAAGTTGGGGGAACAGGTGAGTGGTGGAATATTGCGTTGGGAGAACGGGGCGCAATGGGTCAGGGGGTAGGGAGAGGAGAGGGATAATGGAGGGAGAGAGGGAGTGACTGAGGATAGGAAGCGACTGAGGGTAGGGAAAAGGAGAGGGAGGGAGAAGTGAGGGAAGGAGGGAGGGAGTGCAGGAGAGAGGAGAGAAGAGGTAGGGTGAAGAGGAGGGGGAGGGGATGTTGTTGTGGGGAATGAGCTGCGCCTGCGCAGTTGGGGGGCTATGGGTGAGTGGTGGAATATTGTGTTGGGGGAACGGGTTGCGTTGGCAGAACGGGTCCCATTTGGTCTAGTGTATTACTAAAACTCTCATTTTGTTTGTGATTCTGCATGCGTGCGTGCCCATGTGCTCCCGGAACTACGCCAAAACGTTACACGGGAAATGGGGGAATGGGGAAGTGGTGGAAACGGGTTGCGTTGGGGGAACGGGTGAGTGGTGGAATATTGCGTTGGGGGAACGGGGTCCAACGGGTCCCACTTGGTCTAGTAATACTCTAAATGCGGCTTCACCATAGCCTTATACAACTGCAACGCGATCTCCCAACTTCTATACTCAATACCCATCCATACCTCTCCCCTGTCAGTGTGAAGAAGGGTCTCCTGTTCCTTCCCTCCACAGATGCTGCCTGTCCAGCTGAGTGCCAGTGTCAGTGTCAGTGCCCCTCCCCCTGCCCCTCCCCCCCCCAGTGTCTGCCCTCTGGGTCTTTAACACGTCGCGTTCTCCGCTCGGCGGCCGCTGTGCGCGATGACGTCTGACGGCCGGCCGGCGTGCCGATCGGTGACGTGGCGGGCGCTGACGTTGCTGTGGTGACGCGGCCATCTTGGTCCCAGCGGCTGGAGGAGCGCGGCGGGTAAGAGGCCGCTCTGTCGGTCGTTCTGTCTGTGGGGTCTGTGTCCAGGGCACGGCCGCCGGGTCCGACTGGGGGGAAGTGCAAGGGAAAGGGAAAGGGCCACCGACCAAGGCCTCGGACTCCTAACCGAATGGGTCTTATTCCCGGGGGGATTCAGGCGAGGGGACGTGGCAACGGTGGCTGCAGTCGGTTCCAGGTTCCACCCCACTCATTGCCCGGGGCTCCCTCCCTCCCTCCCTCCCTCCCTTGCAGTCTCTGGGGGTTGTGGGTTCAAGCCCCGGGTGCAGCACTTCAGGGTAATACTTCCAGTGTGGCTTCCTAATGGAGGTCCCACCTTTGGCTTGGTACATTGCACCTGGGCTAAAACTGTCAGGAAGAAGACCAGAGCCACACTCCTTGGCTCGTTTTTTTTTTTGTCCCAGTCAGTACGATCACATAACAAGTTTTCTTGTTAATATCACATTTCTGTTGTGCACGAATTAGCTGTTGCACTTTCAACACAGCAGTTGTCATTGATTAAAAAGTATTTCTGAAAGCTGATGTAAAAATCCTGCTATTTTGTAAAGCATTTCTAAATGCACCGAATCGGTGAAAGCCATTAAAGGGATGCATGTTATTATGCCTGTCATCTATGTGTGGAGTGGTTGTTTAAATCATATGATTGAATGCTGCTCAAGCCCAGTAAATATTGCTGATTTCAAGCAATATAGAAGGATGAGTCGTCCCACCCTCCTAACCACAGAGACGTGGCAGTGTAGATGTGTTTGATGTTATATGGGCAACTTTAGAACACCAATAATAATAATAATAATAACCATCAATGGTGCAGTAACCTGTTGAGATATTGATAAAGAGATACAGAGAGTTGTGAATCTGGAATTCTCTGCTAGTTCTCTGGATACTTTCAAGAGAGAGCGGAGATAGCGGAGTCAGGGGATATGGGGAGAAGGCAGGAATGGGGTACTGTGATTGGGGATGATCACATTGAATGGCGGTGCTGGCTTGAAGGGCCGAATGGCCTACTCCTGCACCAATTGTCTATTGACTATTGATGTGAGGGATTGCAATACTTATCCTAGTGCCTGTGAAACAATGGCAATATATACCTAATGATATGTGAGGATGGTTCCCACAATCTCATTTTTGCCACCATGCTCGTAGGTGTGTTGGGAATGGGCAATGCTTTCACAGATAGTACATATTGTGGATGCAGTCGACCTGTGGTGCAGAATATCGATAATGAATTGGCAAGAGTTTTACCCTCTTCTCTAAGATGCCAAATATTTGCCTATCCAGCTGTCCAGTTTAGAATTACAGCATGGAAATATGCCCTTTGGCCCATCTAGTCCATGCCAACCATCAATCTCCCATTCATACTAGTTCTATGGTATCCCACTTTTGCATCCACCCTACACTGCAGGGAATTTACAGAGGCCAATTAACCTACTAACCTGCATGTCTGGGATGTGGGAGGAACCCCATGCAGTCACAGGGAGAATGTACAAACTGCGCAAAGACAACACCCAAAGTCAGAATCAAACCTGGATCTCTGGTGCTGAGGCAACAGCTCTACCTGTTGTGCCCCCATGCCTCCCGCGGAGTGTATCGTGTTATAGTGTCATATTCATCAAATTCTTCTAAAGTCCTTCTTTACCGTGCATTGCAGCAGGTGATTTCCCCCCCCCCCTTTCCAAAAATGTCCTTGAATCATAAAACATCCGGTTGTACAATATGAGACTTTGTCACCACACCGAGCAAATCTTTGCAAACACATGCAATACGTAGGTTGTCAACACAACATCAGTTTTCCATTTCCAACCATTCAAGAGAGTAAAGAGTGTTTAATTGTCATATGTACCGACAATGAAACAATGAAGTTCTTTCAGAGCAGATATCTGGCCGGCAAACACAAACTCAGATAACATAATAAACTTTGACAAACTAAATAAATTAATAACCTCAACACCAGTGCAAAAAAGCCCATATTCTGTTGTGTAATCAAAAACTGTTCATAGTTTAGTTAGTGTTTTGCAGTGTTCAAGAGCTTGATAGATGGTGGGAAGGAGCTCTGGTGGTAACGGTTTTCAGACTCCTATATGTTCTTCTCAATGGTGGAGTGAAACGAGAGTGTTGCTAGGGTGGTGTGGGTCGTTGATGCTGGCAGCTATTTTGAGGCTGTGACTCCTATTGATTCCTTCAATTGATCAGTATCACTGTGCCGTGTCCACCACATGTTCTGATCTCTTCATTCTGGGGAATTTGAGTTGCTGAACCAGACAGTGATACAACCAGTCAATAAACTAGAGAGAGATTAGTAGACAGTGCCTAGTATCTCTGTGCAGGAGCAGAAGGGCTCGAAACTCAGGCTTTTCCTCAGTGTAGCTGGCACAATTGCTACAGGCTTCAGTGTTTCTCTCAACACATAGAGTCCTTTGAGTTTAGTTTATTGTTGCGTGTATCGAGGCACAGTGAGAAGCTTTTGTTGCGTGCTAACCAGTCAGCGGAGAGACAATACATGATTATATTTGAGCCACAGTGTACAGATACATGATAAAGAGAAAATGTTTAGTGCAAGATAAAGACAGTGAAGACTGACGAAAGATACTGATGGTGTCCAATGAGGTAGATAGTAGTTCAGGACTGCTCTCTGCACCTTAGAATGTGCCATTGTACATCATTTGGTTGTGGATAGCTCCCTATGCCAGGAAACCAAGACTCAGACATAATCAGCAAGTGCATCTTTCACCAAACCAGTGATTTACCAGTAGCATTTGATGCTTGTCGCAGTATGGCTCATTGGCAACTTATCATAGTGTGGTGTAACTGCTCTGGCTGAAAATTCATGATTTAAAGGAAATGTGTGGGGCAAGTTTTTTTTATACAGTGGGTGATGAATGTAACACATTGCTGGGAGAGGCATCCAATAGTGACATTTTAGAGCCTTGTGTGGGCATGTGAATATGGAGGGATATGGATTATGACTAGGCAGATGACATTTGGTCTTGGCATCACGTTTGACACAGACATCGTGGGCTGAATGGCCTGTTCTTGTGCTGTATTATTCTATGTTCTATCAGCAAACACACATGACAGGAAATGAATACTGGGCAGCATGATGGAATTGACTCCAGCTGAAGGAACTGATGGGGGGGTCACCCTTCCCATCACAAGCCAAGCATTAGCTTGCTGCTTGTTTGATAGTTCTGGTAATGAGTCATAATGCATGCATGGGTAATCATCCAACAAGACCCATTGTCTCCTTTTCCGTTGTTAGCAGGATCAGGGTATTTCGTAATGAATGCTGTAGTTACTCACCATGCAGGGTTTATAGTGGGTTTCATGGTGAACTTGCCTCATCTCTCGCTAACAGAATCCCGGATCCAACGTCCAATAAGTCAGTCCCATAAAGGATCAACCTTCATTTTAAAATTTGCACAAACTTATCCAAACTTTTATAATATAAAATTTACTGTTATCTATATTACTAAAAGTCTGATCTTGACCACTTCCTGGTTTTCTGTTTCATGATTTGAGAAAAGATGCTGCCACTTACGGCTGTGATTTTTGGCCATCTTACTCAGAGTCCCCCTCCGCTGCGCAGGACAAGAGGATTTTCCCCATCGATGAAAAATAAAAAAGTTATTAATGTTAAAAAAAATGTTGAGATTCTCTCTGCTGCTCCTGCTGGTGGGAGGGGGAGGGACTATAAAACCCGGAAGTGTTGTGCCTCAGTTATTCTCTGCAAGATGGAGGAAGCGAGAGGGTCACGTCGCTCTGTGCTGTGAATAACACTGAACAAATGTTAACTCAACTGTGAGTGCCCTTAATATGGTTTCAAAATGAAATGCGGTTGGTTTGAAATGCTGCACTGCAAATGGTTGTTGGTGGTGGTTGCTTTGAAATGCTGCATTGCAAATGGTTGTTGGTGGTGGTTGCTTTGAAATGCTGCACTGCAAATGGTTGTTGGTGGTGGTTGCTTTGAAATGCTGCACTGCAAATGGTTGTTGGTGGTGGTTGCTTTGAAATGCTGCACTGCAAATGGTTGTTGGTGGTGGTTGCTTTGAAATGCTGCACTGCAAATGGTTGTTGGCCGTGTTTGCTTTGAAACGCTGCACTGCAAATGGTTGTTGGTGGTGGTTGCTTTGAAACGCTGCACTGCAAATGGTTGTTGGTGGTGGTTGCTTTGAAACGCTGCACTGCAAATGGTTGTTGACAATAGGTGCAGGAGTAGGCCATTCGGCCCTTCGTGTCAGCACCACCATTCAATGTGATCATGGCTGATCATCCCCAATCAGTACCCCGTTCCTGCCTTCTCCCCATATCCCCTAGCTCCGCTATTTTTAAGAGCCCTATCTAGCTCTCTCTTGAAAGCATCCAGAGAACCCGCCTCCACCGCCCTCTGAGGCAGAGAATTCCACAGAATCGCCAATCTCTGTGAGAAAAAGTGTTTCCTCGTCTCCGTTCAAAATAGCTTACTCCTTATTCTTAAACTGTGGCCCCTGGTTCTGGACTCCCCCAACATCGGGAACATGTTTCTTGCCTCTAGCGTGTCCAAACCCCTAACAATCTTATATGTTGCAATGAGATGCCCTCTCATCCTTCTAAACTCCAGAGTGTACAAGCCCGGTAATTAACCTTGTAAACCTATGCTGCAATCCCCCAATAGCAAGAATGTCCTTCCTCAAATTAGGGGACCAAAACTGTACACAACACTATACGCAATACTCCAAGTGTGGTCTCACTAGGGCTCTGTACAACTGCACTTCAATTTGATGGCCTTGCACCCTGCTTGGTGGCATGAATCTCCACTTGAATTTTGTGGCCTTGCACCCTGCTTGAAGTGGCATGAAACTGCACTTGAATTTGGTGGCCTCGCACCCTGCTTGAAATGGCATGAAACTGCACTTGAATTTGGTGGCCCTGCACCCTGCTTGAAGTGGTATGAAACTACACTTGAAACTGCACTTGAATTCGGTGGCCTTGCACCCTGCTTGAAGTGGTATGAAACTGCACTTGAATTCGGTGGCCTTGCACCCTGCTTGAAGAGGTAGGAAACTGCACCTGAATTTGGTGGCCTTGCACCCTGCTTGAAATGGAATTTTAAGGAATAGCCATGAGTCAACTGCCAGCCCACCAGCCGTGAGTGAGCTGCCAGCACATCAGGCTTGAGTGACTGAGCTGCCACCCCAAGAATCCATTTGGCCCACAATGTCCATACTAGTCCTCTGGAAACCAGTCCCTTCAGCCCACAACACCCATACTAGCGCTCCAGTAAGGCCCCCCCACCCCACTGGCCACCAATATTGGAATTGGTGGGGAGGTAGAATTTTGCGTTGGGGGACCAGCCCTCCCATGTGAACATGGGACCCAACGGGTCCCACTTAGTCTAGTTTAAACTGTAGTTTAACATCAGTGAGGCTAGGTACAAGGGCTCCCCGCTTTACAAATGACCTGCCTTATGGGAATCTAACAAATGTTTCAAGCTAAGGGCGGCATAGTAACGCAGCAGTAGAGTTGCAGCCTGACAGTGCCAGAGACCCGGCTTCTATCCTGACTTTGGGTGCTGTCTGTACAGAGTTTGTGTCGCGTAGGCTTTCTCTGGCTGCTCCGGTTTCCTCCCACACTCGAAAGACATGCAGGTTTGTAGGTTATGAGTGCTATGAGTGCTGTAAAAGTATTTGGTGTTATTCTTGATAAGCGATAAAACAAAGTAAAGCTGATGACAACCTGCAGTGTTTTTGCATGGGTAGTGGGGGACAGAAAATACTTCAGTGTTCAGAAGGGCCATTGTTTCAAGATGTCACTGACCATGCTGTACCGAAAGGTATTTTTTGTCAATTTATCTGGATTTTGAGAAAGCTCTCAAATGACCTCCCCATTCCTAGGGTCTATTCATATTTCATTATCAATTTATCAAATTTGATTTGGTTTTACTGTTGAAAATGCAGCCACCACTTTTTCATCCAGTAGGTGACTCATCGCCATATCCTGCAGGTATAAATGCTAAATTCATCATTCAAACAATTGCCTTCATGTCTCTAGAGCAGTGGTTCATAACCTTTTTGACATACGCGAACAAAATACTGTATGTGGCATGTACCTTTGTCAGATTCCTAAAAATGGGCTTAACAAATGGATATTTTATTTATGACCCCTTCATGTCCCCGGTAAAGCCCCAAATGACCCCGCATGGAGGTGCCAACACCCAGGTTAAGAACTACTGCTCTAGAGAAAGTTTACCTTATTTACTCTCAAACCCTGTTATCGATTTCATTTAATGAAGGTTTCCCAGTCCCTCAACCTAATATATTGTGTAAGGTGGGATACTTTTGCAAATATCTCTGGATTGATATTTTGAACGCCAAGGTCTGGCGCCGTACAATCGTTGCCTCGCCAACTGTCTGTCTCGTCCCTTTTGCTCTTCATAGTTTTTTAGCCTGTTGTTTTAGTGTATCTTTAGTTTTGTATTATGTGAGGGGTGGAGGAACCTTTTTTTATCTCTTTCCTTGATGGCGATACAACTTTTCCTTATCGTATCACCGTCTGCACCCCGGCCTAACATCGTGGAGCTGGCGGCCTCTTGCTAGGGATCGACCTTGGGAGCTCCAACCACGGGAGCCTGCAGATTTAACATCTCGGAGCTGGCGGTCCCTTTGCCAAGGATCGACCTCAGATGCTCCAACCACGGGAGCCTGCGGACTTAACATCGTAGAGCTCACGGTCTCATGTTAGCGACCGGTTTCGGGAGCTCCAAGCCACAGGAGCGTCAACTGCCCCGATCATGGGAGCTTCAATCGCCCCGACTAGGGGCGATTCGACTCCCCCCTATGTGGAAGAAAAAGGAGGAAAAGCTAAGACTTTATTGCCTTCCATCACAGTGACGAGAGTGGAGGAGCCACTATGATGGATTTTATGTTAAAATGTTTATGTGGTTGCGTGTTTTGTTGCTTTTTTGGTATGAATGTATGGCAAATCAAATTCCTCATATGATTTACATGTTTTGTTTTCATACTTGGCTAATAAAATCAATTATGATTACAATTACTCATTGTTGAAAAATAGGGGCAAATTGTTTTCTTGACCAGCAATCTTGAGATTCCGTTTTAAGTTGTGAAATGTGACTGTAATTTACTTACAGTATATTGTGGTCAAACGAACAAAAGATGATGGAGGAAAGTGGGATTGAGACAACACCTCCCACAACCCCACCACCAAATACTACCATGACACCAAGCAACCCTCCAATTTCAACAGGTATTGCTGCTTCACATTTCAGTTTCATGTGTGGTACCTATTTCTAAATGATATATTTTTTATCAAAAAATTAGTCCTAATAAAATAGGAAGGACCAAGCTTTAACAATCTATAAGGGGAAACATGATTTGCAGCTTTTGTAGTACCTGAAAGTTTTTGGGTGTTTTTCTGGGGAAAATTTTGTTGACATTATATTTAAGAAAGAACTGCAGATTTTGGAAAAATCGAAGGGAGACAAAAAAGCTGGAGGCATTCAGCGGGTGAGGCAGCATCTATGGAGCGAAGGAATAGGCGATGTTTCGGGTCGAGACCCTTCTTCAGACTGATGTCGGGGGAGGTGGGAAAAAGAAAGGAAGAGGCGGAGACAGTAGGCTGTGGGAGAGCTGGGAAGGGGAGGGGAAGGAAGGAGAAAGCAAGGACTACCTGAAATTTGTTGTGGATTTATTGTAAAGACATCTACACTAACATTTTAAAAGGGAATTTAAATATTTGGAAGGGAAAAAAACCTGAAAGCAGACAAGAAAATTGAACATTGTAGATGGCTTTAGGTGAAAATTAGTATAATTGCAAAGGGCCAATTTATTGATCACATTGCCTTTATGAACATCTTGGAATAAGTTATTTTTATCAAGCTGTTTAGATGTGGTTTTGAAAATTTGATGTGACACTTTAATGCTGAACAAAAAGTTCCTACTACTACTACTGGTGAATTTTCAGAAACATGGAACACTGAATTTCCTCACGAGGCGTAATTAATTTTAATCAGCAAAGTTACTGAGATTCATCAGGGAGCGTCACAAAATAAATTACAAGATTTGAATATATCTAACAAATTCAATGTGAGGCTATGTTTTCCATTTGCCACTATTAAATCACAGCCAAATAATTTGCATCTGTAGTAAAATCAAAAATGAAGTTAAACATTTATTCTAAGTCATGAACTCTAAAATGGAATGTTTCTAATTATGTTAATGTAATGCTGCATCATACTGAATGGAAATGTGGTGTTGTGCACCACTGTTCACTTTATGGTGCCACGGGTTCTGCAGTATTGATATTTTTATCTGCTAAACAGCTATTATTATTATTGTGGACAATAATACTGTGAATAATATTTGCATTAATCATGTTTTTTTTTTCACCTTTTGTTTCCCTTTTGACATCTGTCCAGTTCTACCTAGCACTTTACCTAATCCCATTACTACCTCCATTTCAGCCATGTCTCCCCAAGTCTTTTCGACACCTCCTCATTCTAGAACCCACATGCCACCTGTTAGGTCCTCTACACCCCTAACTGCTGTTGCATCCCCTATTCATCCAGCTGCTGGTCATTCTGGTGCTGCAGCTTATGGCTTTCCTCCTTCGATGCCTTCTATGGGCCCTCCTGCTGGTCCTGCCTTTTCTGCACCTCCAGCAGGTCCACCCACCACTGGGTTCTCCATGTCTGCAAACTACGACATCACTCGAGGCCATGCTGGGAGATCTCCACAAACCCCGTTGATGCCAATTTTTTCTGCATCTGGCACAGGTGGTGATTTTATTTCAATGTTATGTCTGCAAATAGAGACTGACTTACATTTACTTAGAAAGTTTTGTATAGATGCCATTATATAGCTTAAATTGTTAAACAATATTCACCATAAGTTTAACTTGTTCTTGCTCCTTAAAATAAAAAAAAGACCATTTGAACCACTATCAGTATTCTAACAATTAATTATAACAGCATAATGTTATTGTGTTGAAGGAGGAGAGAGTAAGAATGCCTCACTACTTTACTGTTCCTACTCGCCTTCACATCTTCCAGAATCTTGTAGCTAATATGGATTTTGTGGTGTCCTCCAGGTTCTCTGACTCCAATTTTAAACGTTGGTTCTGGCCATGATGGCAAGCTGACTATATTGCTTGCTATTCAACATCCGAGAAAGATTACTTTCTCTGTCTTTTAATGAAAAAGCACTCCACTAACGTGTTTCCAATGTTTTGAGCATTGCATCCTGCCCTGTCTACAAACAGATAGACACATATGATAGAGACATATAGATAGGTAGATAATATCTAAATATAAATGCATGTGGCAATTGTCAGGGAGCAGGAAGTCAGAAAAATGTGTATACATGCTAAATGTTAATTAATGTAAAGTGTTTTATTTAACTGTTATTGCTATGGCATGTTTCTGCCAAATATGGACAGAGCAGTGTTGGTCACTCACTTTATTTATTATTGGCAGGAGTTGTTCCAGGTGCCATGACTCAGGCCCCTACTCCTGCTGGAAGTGGCTCCTCCATTACTTTCCCAGTGGAACCTGAGGACCCCAGGATGTCTGCACACTATGACCAAAGTGGTGCTGGAGGCGGATTATGGGGCTTCTTTAAGGTAGGCCTCAATAATGTAATTCCTGTCACTCTTTTGGTTTCACTTCTCTAACCTCCAATATAAATATAATTATGATTTAATGTATATTTAATCATCAGTGCAAAGAGGCACTTCAGCCCCCCCTGAAGAATTTTATTTTTATAGTTGATGGCAAGATTATAAAGGGAAGAATCTATTGCAGTAGCTCCACGGAAATCTTGTTTAAAGAGAAAAAAATATTTCACATGTATTGCCTATTACCTTTCTTTCATTACCCCCCCCCCCCCCCCCCCCCCCCCCCTTGCGTTCTGCAGCCAATGAAAGACTCCTGCACATAACAGTTTGATAATGATCAGATAAATCTGTTTAGTTATACTGTTTGGCCAATATATTGGAATAATCCCCCACCTATTTTTTTTAAGCTAATGGATTTTTGAATGTAAACTCCTTGAGAACTGCAGCAGACTGTCAGCCTTGATTTTTGAGCTCAAATTTCAAGTGGGTCTTGAACTCAAAACCTTAATGCACCCCGACAGTCACCCATTGAGTCACAGCTAACACTTTAAATGACACAGGACAATCTGAGCACAGAAACTTGGGCAAAATGTTGTTTCATGGGGTGGAGTACAGTGCGGAATGGCGAGTAAACTATCAAAAAACTGGATTATGTTGTGAGATTAGATCAATTACGGTTAGTTTCCCTGGTTCAGAGAAGGTTGAGGAATAGTTGAATTTAATAGTTTGAGGGTTTGGGACAAAACATAACAGGGGTGAAGAGAGATTAAAATAAAATTCCACGAGTGGAAGAGGATATTACAATAAGAGCCAGGACTATATAGTAGAGATGTTAGGAAACACCACTACATGCGACCCATGTGGCCCATGCCATCATATAACTCCTCTGTTCCCAATTATGGCCCATGCTTCCAAGTAAGTGCAGGGGCTATCTTACAAGACCATTAATCCAAAAGTCTAGACTGATAAGCAAAATATCTGATTTGAATTTTCATCATTTTGTTAACAATCTGGAATACAAAAATATGTTGATAATGACCGAAAAAGTACTGGATTGTTGCAAAAACCCAACCCATCTACTACTGTGCTTCACGGGATTAAATCTCTCATAATTTAATAGTCTGGCCAATATATGACTTGAATGTGATTGTCTCTTAAATACAGGCCAGTCAGTCCGATGCCATTCAGGGATGGGCAACAAATACCAACCTTGCCAATGATACCCAGATCCTGAATAAAATAATAATTTTGAATCTGAGATTGATAGAATTTTACCAGGTGATGGTATAATATGCTACTCGTGGATTGAATTAGGATGCAGATCATGAGGGTTGAATATATTCTCTTTGTCTATATTTGATTTTTGTCATTAAAAGTAATTGAAAGAAATAATTAATTTTGTGGCAATCTCTTCAAGTAAATATAATTTTGCTCCCAGTTATCATAATATATTCCCATGTTGGTTTCCAATGTTTTGAACCAAAATTTGTCGAACCATTCTTTCAAACCATATGCCACTATGGCATCTTGTAGAGCTAAGCAGGGACCATCACAATCTTTAACAAACATTTGGATAAGACATGGATCAGGCAGGTTTACAGGGACATTATTATCTAAATGGTGGCCGATTAGGAAAAGGGGAAATGCAACGAGACCTGGGTGTCATGGTACACCAGTCATTAAAAGTAGGCATGCAGGTGCAGCAGGCAGTGAAGAAAGCGAATGGTATGTTAGCATTCATAGCAAAAGGATTTGAGTATAGGAGCAGGGAGGTTTTACTGCAGTGTACGGGGTCTTGGTGAGACCACACCTGGAGTATTGCATACAGTTTTGGTCTCCTAATCTGAAGAAAGACATTCTTGCCATAGAGGGAGTACAGAGACGGTTCACCAGACTGATTCCTGGGATGTCAGGACTTTCATATGAAGAAAGACTGGATAGACTCGGCTTATACTCGCTAGAAATTTAGAAGATTGAGGGGGGGATCTTATAGAAACTTAAGGGGTTGGACAGGCTAGATGCAGGAAGATTGTTCCCGATGTTGGGGAAGTCCAGAACAAGGGGTCACAGTTTAAGGATAAGGGGGAAATATTTTAGGACCAAGATGAGGAAAACATTTTTCACACAGAGTGGTGAATCTCTGGAATTCTCTGCCACAGAAGGTAGTTGAGGCCAGTTCATTGGCTTTATTTAAGAGGGAGTTGGATGTGGCCCTTGTGGCTAAAGGGATCAGGGGGTATGGAGAGAAGGCAGGTACAGGATACTGAGTTGGATGATCAGCCATTATCATATTGAATGGCGGTGCTTAATTGAAGGGCCGAATTGCCTACTCCTGCACCTATTTTCTATGTCTATGGGCCAATGCATGCAAGTGGGACTAGTTTAGATGGGGCATGATTGTTGACGTGGGCAAGTTGATCCGAAGGGGCCCGTTTCCATGCTGTCTGACTCTGTAACTCTTTGTTTCAGTATGATGGTTTCTTACCCATAAACTGCATACAAAGAATAGCCCAAATGCATCTAGAGTAGTTTCATTTGGAATCCTTGTAGCTAGTGAGAGATTTGTAACAAATTAGGCAGGAATTGGATTCTAATTTCATGGTTGAAATTCAGGAAACTTGGTTTTGCTGGGCTGTTAGGCAATGTGCTGACAAGCAGATCTTTTCAATCATGCTACTAGGTTTCTTTATGTGTAGGATCATAGCAAAATAGAAATATTGAAACCACTGAGAATGTCCACTGTATATCAATATTTGCTTAGCAACCAGAAATGAAAATCATCTACTGCTTAGTTTAATTTGCTGGTTATGTTGTCTTTAATATTCCACTTGTTTCAGATGCAGCTGTATTGATTCATGATTATAGACCTTATTTAGTTCATAAAAGAAACAGCAGAAATCCTGAATAACTGGTAGAAATCCTCGCTACAAGCAATTATTTGTTATACTGTCAGTCCTGCTCCATTATATTGGACATTCTGAATGTTACTGGTGAATATAATTTGCACAAACATTCCTGTTATTAGCAGGGGAGTATGTATCTTAGTAGAAATACCCCCAGTAGATAGCTAATTGTTTGATAAAGTTGATTTTATTTCAATGAGGAAAAATGCTTTGCAAATCTATACAGACCAAGAGATCATCAATCCTCTGTGATTTCTGTGAACTGGAAGAAAAGGCTGATAACACTGGGAATCATTTTTCTTCAGGGAAAGGTAGCAGCTGAGTGAGAAAATAGAAAGTCAAATCAATGCAGCATTTTGCTGCATTAAAAGATTCACTAAAGTCATAATAAACAGAACCATCTTTTGCTTGTATGTATCATCTTGACATGGGCTGAAGTATCTCGTTGTAGTTCTATGGCAGTTGCAGTATTTATAAATACCAGGAGGTCATGAGTAGGCCATTCGGCCCATCAAGTCTAGTCTGCCATTCAATCATGGCTGATCTATCTCCCCCTCTTAACCCCATTCTCCTGCCTTCTCCCCATAACGTCTGACACCCGTACTAATCAAGAATCTATCTATCTCGGCCTTTAAAATATCCACTGTCTTGGCCGTCACAGCTTTCTGTGGCAAAGAATTCCACAGATTCACCGCCGTCTGACTAAAGAAATTTCTCCTCATCTTCCTAAAAGAGCGTTCTTTAATCCTGAGGCTATGACCTCTAGTCCTCGACTCTCCATTAATTTGGTTAAATTGGTTACTGGAGAATAAATTAGTGCCTTAGTTGATGAAACATTTCAGGAAAGGTATGTGCTAAAGTAAATTTCAAATGACTTACTCCAGCATTTGTGGTTTTTTTTGGTAAACCAGCATCTGCTGCTCAAATAAACTGCTTTTGACTCATTGGTTTTAGGGTGTGGCAGGGAACTCCGTTGTGAAATCAGTTTTGGACAAAACAAAGCATTCTGTTGAGTCGATGATCACCACGCTGGATCCAGGCATGGCTCCCTACATCAGTAAGTATGGTGCACGAAAGACATCTCAGTTGTTTGATACATTCAAATGGGAAAGAATCTGATTGAGTTTGTCTAATCCCGCTGGTGTGTCAGTTCCCTCGTCTAAATTCCTCATCATTGCCTGTATCAATTCAGGATTTGCCATTTCCTTGGGTCCTCTAGCTGGCTTCCCAATCAATTTGCAGTTAGTTTCAACTGCTTTAAACTTCACTCACCATGCATTATTCAGCAGCAAATATTACTTGCCCACAACTGCTCCCTGGTAACTAAGAATTCCCTGCATTTATAATGTTTGTATTTAAGCAGATTGCCCGGTCTTATCCGTAACAGCAGCAAGCCCACCATTACCCTGACTCCAATTTTTTGTATTGTATACTCACATTGCTGATTAACCTTTATTTTTAATTGATGAATCAATTCCTACTTATCTCGCGACCTAGAGTATTGTACTGGAAGCAAAGGCAGGTTGCACAGATGAAGGACCTGTTCTTTACACTGCCCTCCCTTCCCCCAAATATTGTGACAGTCTACATTATTGATGCATTGTGCTTCTTGGACCATGTCTTGGAATTGCCATCCTCATCCCTTCCATCTTCCATAAAAGATGAGACTGTTTCGCATCGAACTGTAGTCTTGCGGCTCTACAAATCAGCAGCATAGAAATTAAACTAACCAGCCTTTTAGTCCAGCTAAATCTATTCAATACTAGATACCCATCAGTATCTATTCTAACCCTAACCCAGTGTCAAATGGTCTTAGTGAATATTGTGTTTGTAGAATGGCAGGCAAGCACTCTGGTTCTGAAATGTAGAACAATGTGATGACCTGCTCTCAGCACTTCTTAATTCATAGCACTGCCACCTCTATGAGATACATTCTATAGATTTACATTCCTCTCCAGACTTTGCATATTATTATTATTATTATTATTAAATTATTATTAAAGCTTTATTTCAGGCACAGGTCCACATACACATCAAACATCTCCATCTAGTCTCTATTTTCGTGCTGTACTGAGGGAATCATGACACTGCCCAAGGTGCAATTTGTCCAAAGAGGAGGTTCGGTTGAGTTCTGTCTGTTCTTTGTGGTTCCGGAGGTTGTGAAATTCCCACGGTATTTTTGATAGGGAGCTGGCAGTATTCCAGTTGGCCTTACTATAATTTCTGCCTCTACCAACAACACCTGAACTGGATTAACTGGTCGTTACTATTTCAGGATCATTGCTGTGTGCAAATTAGTTGCACTTTATTGCCTACGTAACAGAAATTGTATTTCAAGTGTTGCTTTTTAATATCATGAGAACGTGAGGATGGAATATGCCAATGAAGCTGCATTGACAACATTTGTCATTCAGCATAGTCATAGAGTTGCACTGCGCACAAACAGGCCCTTTGGCCGAACTCATCCATGCAAACAAAATATCAATCTGAGCTGGTCCCATTTGCCTGTGATTGGTCATATTGTGGCGGCTCCTAAGGGTCGTCCCATTATACTGCCGAACCCCTCGGCACAGGAGTGGTGCAGTCCGGAGGCGGTCCTTAGCCGGAGGGTATAAAAGGCAGGGTTTGGGTGCCATCTTTGCCTGGTTTCGTCTTCCCCTGAACCGGGAGGAAATAAAGTATAGTGCTTCTCAAACTGCGGACTACTTGCCTCATTTGAGACCCACGCACTACATTGGTGACCCCCGACGCTCCATTGGCATCATGATGGAGACCGAACAAAGCCCTACCTCCTCACACGCCAGCCCGACCCTATCTCTGGACGCGGTCTCCGTGAAACTGCCCAGCTTCTGGACCACACGGCCACACATCTGGTTCCAGCAGGCGGAGGCCCAGTTCAACCTGCGGGGCATCACGGTCGATGCCACCCGCTTCTATTACCTGGTGGGAGCCCTCGACCAGGATGCGGTGGAAGAAGTATCGGACTTCCTCGCAGCCCCCCCGGACAATGATAAATATCTCGGCCTGAAACAACTCCTGCTCCAAATTTACGGACTAAGTAGGATGGAGCGGGCAGGTAGGATCCTGCATATGGGGGGCCTGGGCGACCGGCGGCCATCTACCCTCCTAAAGGAAATGGTGGCATTATTAGACGGGCACACGCCGTGCCTGTTGTTTGAGTACACTTACCTGCATCTGCTGCCGGCCTACATTCGATTGCAACTCACCGACGCCTCGTTTGCTGATCTTCGGGCCCTCGGGAGGCGCGCCGACGCCATGTGGTTGGCGCGCCCTGATGACGTCAGCGCGCTGGGCGTCAGCAGAGACGAGGTCGCGCTCAGGTCGACGCGCCCGGATGACGTCAACGCGCTGGCCGTCGGCAGGCACGCCGGTGACGTCAACGCGCTGGCCGTCGGCAGGAACCCCGATGACGTCACCCCAGCAGCTCCCGATTTCCTCCGGTGGGGCGGGGGAGCTGTGGAAGGAGTGACAGCTCCAGCCCGACGGCCCGCTCGATTACCCCCAGCGGCAGTGAGGGGTACTGCACCTGCAGTCCAGCGCCAGCAAGCTGCAGGTACCACCAGCAGGGGCAGGCAAGCTCCAAATAGCACGAACACAAGGAGCTGGTGCTATTTCCATCAGCGCTGGGGTGCTGCAGCACGACAATGCCGCCAGCCGTGCACGTTTCCGGGAAACGCCTGGGCCGGCTGCCAATAGTCCCCGCGGTGGCCGGCCAAATTCACCGCCTTTTCGCTTGGGATCGGCGCTCCGGGACTCGCTTCCTCGTGGATACAGGTGCGGAGCTCAGCGTCCTGCCCCCTTCGCTGGCCGACATTCGTTCCGGTAAGCGGGGGCCCGTCCTCACCGCGGCGAACGGCAGCCCCATCCGCACATATGGACTGCGCATGGTTCCCATCGTGCTCGGCTCCTGCCATTTTTCATGGAACTTTACCGTTGCCGACGTCTCCCAACCATTGCTCGGGGCCGATTTTCTCCGGACGCATTCCCTCATGGTGGACGTCGGGCGTCAGCGTTTGGTCAACGCCACTACAATGGAGCCGATCACGTTGCGCTTGGGTCAACCGGTGGGACGGCCACTGGCGTCCGTGGACTCCCGATACGCACGAATCTTGGCTGTGTTCCCGGACATTCTCACTCCGCAGTTTCATTCAGCAACCCCCAGCCACGGAGTTGTACATTATATCCCGACTACCGGCCCACCCCTCCATGCACGAGCACGACGACTGCCCCCAGATAAACTGCGTCTGGCACGGCGGGAATTCCGCATGATGGAGGCCTTGGGGATCGTCCGCCCTTCGAGCAGCCCTTGGGCGTCCCCACTCCACATGGTCCCTAAGTCAAGCGGGGGCTGGTGACCTTGTGGGGATTACCGACGGCTGAACGCTGCAACAACAGCGGATCGATACCCCGTACCCCACATCCAGGACTTCACGGCCCATTTGGCTGGGGCCACATTTTTTTCGAAAGTGGGTCTGGTGCGGGGTTATAACCAGATCCCGGTTCACCCGGATGACGTACCCAAGACAGCGATCATCACGCCATTCGGGCTTTACGAGTTTACTCGGATGCCGTTCGGCCTCAAGAACGCCGCACAGGCCTTTCAGCGCCTCATGGACGGGGTTTGTCGTGACCTCGAATTCGTGTTCGTGTACCTGGACGACATCCTGGTGGCCAGCCGCTCGCAGCAGGAACACTGCGCTCACCTTCGACAGCTCTGTCAGCGGCTCAGCGAGCATGGTTTGGCCATCAACCTGGACAAGTGCCGTTTTGGGGTCAACGAAATTGACTTTCTCGGCCACCGCGTGACTGCGCAGGGCGCGGTTCCCCTACCTGACAGGGTTGACGCCGTCCGTCGGTTTCCCCGCCCACGCACGGTGCGTGGCCTGCAGGAATTTGTCGGCATGGTGGCATTCTACCATCGTTTCGTGCCATCCGCGGCCCACATCATGCGGCCCCTGTATCAACTTCTGGCGGGTGGGCAGCAGAAGAGCGTTGAGTGGACCCACGAGGCGGAGGCAGCTTTCGACGGCGCGAAGGAGGCCCTTGCTCGGGCCGTGCTGCTGGTGCACCCGCGGGAAGATGCCCCGACTGCTCTCACTGTGGATGCCTCGGAGTCGGCAGTTGGTGCTGTACTGGAGCAGCTGACGGGCGGAGTTTGGCGGCCTCTGGCCTTCTTCAGTCGGCACCTCAACCGCGCGCAGACCAAGTACAGTGCGTTCGATCGTGAGCTCCTGGCTTTGTACCTGGCTGTGCGCCATTTTCGTTACTTCCTGGAGGGCCGCCCGTTCACCGCCTACACCGACCATAAGCCGCTCACTTTCGCCCTGCAGAAGGTTTCCGACCCCTGGTCCGCACGTCAGCAGCGGCAGTTGGCTTACATCTCCGAGTACACCACAGCCATCCGCTACGTCAAGGGGAAAGAGAACCGGGTGGCCGACGCATTGTCCCGCCCTGCTATAAATGCCGTGTTCGAGGTGGCGCCCGGATTGGACTATTCTGCTCTGGCGGCGGCACAGCTCACGGACGACGAGGTGCCCACCTACCGGACTGCCATCTCCGGACTCCGTCTTGAGGATGTCCCTCTCGGTCCTGGGGGTATGACAATCCTGTGCGATGTGTCGTCCGGTCAGCCGCGCCCCATCGTCCCTGCCACCTGGCGCCGGAGAGTGTTCGAGGTCATCCACGGACTGGCTCACCCATCAATCCGGGCGACAACGGCACTGGTGGCAGCTCGCTTCATGTGGCACGGTCTGCGCAAGCAAGTTGCCCATTGGGCTCGCACCTGCATCCCGTGCCAGACAGCAAAGATCCAGCACCATGTCCGCGCACCTCTCCAGGAGTTCGGTCTACCTCACCGGCGGTTCGACCATCTCCACGTGGACATTGTGGGGCCCCTTCCACCGTCCCGGGGCATCACCCACCCTTTGACCATGGTGGACCGCTTCACGCAGTGGCCGGAGGCCATTCCGTTGGCTGACACCTCATCGGCTACGTGTGCTCGTGCGTTGTCCGCGCACTGGATTGCTCGCTTCGGGGTGCCGGCGCACATCTCCTCCGACCGGGGGCCACAGTTCACCTCCGAGCTGTGGTCAGCCATGGCTCGCTTGCTGGGGGTGCAGCTGCACCACACCACGGCTTACCACCCGCAGGCTAACGGTCTGGTGGAGAGGTTCCACCGGCAGCTGAAGGCGGCATTGAAGGCACGGCTCACCGGCCCGGACTGGATGGACGAGTTGCCGTGGGTCATGCTGGGCATCCGGACTGCTCCCAAAGAGGACTTGGCCTCATCATCGGCGGAGCTGGTGTACGGGTCGACACTCACAGTGCCCGGGGAGTTCGTGCCGTCGGCGCCGGAGCAGCAGGAAACGCCCTCCTCCACCCTTCAACGCCTTCGCGAGCGAGTTGGCAGGCTCGCACCCGTCCCGACATCCCGCCATGGGTCATTTCGCCCACACGTGCCAATGGCCCTCACGGACTGCCCATACGTCTTCCTGCGCCGTGATGCCCACCGGACGCCACTTCAGAGGCCGTACGAGGGCCCGTTCCGGGTGCTGGAACACGGGCAGTCGACTTTTGTCCTGGACATGGGGGGCCGGCCGGAGGCCGTTTCGATTGACCGTTTGAAGCCGGCGCACCTGGACATTGACCAGCCGGTGCTGGTTGCTCAACCTCGGCCCCGAGGGCGTCCCCCCTCACGGCTCCCTCCACCTGTCACTCCACCTGTCCTCCCGCCGGCCCCTCGACCTGTCCCTCCACCTACGCCCCCGCAAGCCCCGGGATCTGCTGACTTCCGCACGCGGGCCGGCCGGGTCGTGCGCCCGCCGGTGCGTTTTGTGCCTCTGGTTCTGGGGGGGGGTCCTGTGGCGGCTCCTAAGGGTCGTCCCATTATACTGCCGAACCCCTCGGCACAGGAGTGGTGCAGTCCGGAGGCGGTCCTTAGCCGGAGGGTATAAAAGGCAGGGTTTGGGTGCCATCTTTGCCTGGTTTCGTCTTCCCCTGAACCGGGAGGAAATAAAGTATAGTGCTTCTCAAACTGCGGACTACTTGCCTCATTTGAGACCCACGCACTACAATATGATCATATCCCACTGAAAACATTTACCTAGACATTGAACACGTCTAAATGTATTTCAAACACTGCAATTGTACCTACCTGAACACGTCTAAATGTATTTCAAACACTGCAATTGTACCTACCTCTACAGCTTCCTCTTGCAAATGTTTCCAGATACCCACCTCTGTGTGGAAAAAGTTGCCCCCAGGTTCCTTACAACCATTTTCCTCCCTCTGTGCCCTCTAGCTTTAAACTCTTATACCCTGTAGAAAAAGATTGTAACTATTCCTCCAATCCATGGCCCTAATGATTTTGTGTACCTCTGTATGGTCACCTTTCGCCACAAACACTCAAGGCAAAATAAAATCTCATCCTATCTAGTATTTCCTTATAACTCGAGTCCTCCAGTCCCAGTAACCACCTTGTGAATCATTTCTATGCCCTTTCCAGCTTAAATGAACATCCTTTCAATAGCTGGACGAACCAGAACTGCTCACAATACCTTGTGCGTTCTCATCACAGGAAACTTCAGTGAATTACTTGTTCCCACTCCAGTTCTGCATGTTGTGAAGTGGCTGTTGAGACCAGTGTTAGATCTGCAGAATTTGCCAGCTTAGGCAGGACGTGCTTGGCATGGAAGGTGATGTGGATGATGGTGCACTACTTCCACCATTTTCAATGGGTTTCTGTGCAAAGATTCAAACTTTCAATCCTTCATCTTGAGTGGGCATGAGCCAGGAATTCTTAAGCGTCAGGTGAGGTAGTTACTTTCTTTGAGGAGGCTTCAGGAACATCCTTGAGTCTGAAGAAGGGTTTTGTCCCGAAACGTTGCCTATTTCCTTCGCTCCATAGATGCTGCTGCACCCGCTGAGTTTCTCCAGCTTTTTTGTGTATCCTTGAATCTTTTTCTTGGTCTTCCAAGTAGTTTTTGTAATGGAGTTGGTTAACAGTATCTGTTTGTATTTACTCTACAACTGCATTGTTGGTTGGAAGTAAACCTGCTTTACACAAAATATACACCCTTTAATGCCCGTGTTTAGCCCAGGTTAGTTTATTTTTGTAGCTTTATGTGACTAGCGAGCCCTAAATTTATTTTATTTATTTCGTTTTGTCTCCTCTCTAGAATCAGGTGGTGATTTGGATATCTTGGTAACTTCTAATAAAGAGGTTAAAGTGGCAGCTATTCGAGATGCTTTCCAGGAAATCTTTGGAATGGCCACGGTTACCGGGGAAGCTGGCCAGTCAAATATTGCTCCACAACCTATTGGGTATGCGGCAGGATTAAAGGTAAGTGTTTGCCAACATAGTTCGAAATGAAAGCTCGGGTGAAGTTCAATATTAGTTGAATAACTTTGCTACATAGTGGGTGTGGCATTGACTAAAACATAGATTTGGTTCCCAGTTGTCCTCCTTTTGTCTGGACCTAACTGACATTCTGATGAGCCTGATGGAGTGATGGCTCAGTCAAAGTAAATTATCTCACCCACACTGAATTAGAGTTCTAACTGTGTACATCGTGGAATGAGGTACTTGAAAATTAATTTGGATTAATTGGTCATGGTACAATGATATCGAATTGTCAGTGAGACATCAGATGTGATCTAAGATTTTTTTTAAGTGGTGTTAATTAACTTAAGGTGTCAACAAGGTGGCAACTTGTTGGAGCTGTTTTGCTTGTTCCGAGTTTAATTTAAAATATTTGGGAAAAATTCTTGAATATCAAGGATGTTGATTTGGATGTAGGATTGGAACAAGACCTTTCCAATGTCATATCCAAGACTTGTGAACAGCTAAAATGTAATAACATGGAACTGCAGATGCTGGTTTATATCAAAGATAGACACAACATGCTGGAGTAACTCAACGAGTCGGGCAGCATCTTTGGAGAAAATGGATAGGTGATATTTCGGATCAGGACCCCCCCTTCAATAGAACAACTTATTGCTTGTATCTTTACAAAAATGCAACTTAATTATTTGATTGTCTTAAAGGCAAATGGTTGCCTCTGCACATTCCAAGATATATGAAGATAAAGTGTTGCCATTCATTTGATGGATGTGAGGTGAATTAATATCAATGCTTTTCCATTTCTTGCTTTCCTACTTTTTGAGGTCTCTGCACCCTCTTTATTAAGTCTCAGTGTGCTATGTTTGGTCCTTGCTCACTAGACCAAATAATTGGGGAACCTACCTTTATCTTGAGACTCAGATTGATTTCTGCAAGTTACTTACCAAAAATGCTATTTTTTGTTCATATGCGGAAAGTAAATGGGTGTGCTCCTTCATCTAATTTTGCTTTGTATTTGAAGATCTTTAAAAAAAAAAATTCCAGTTTCTGACCTGTAAAATGTTGTTGTATTGTATACAAATATAGCTACTAGCTTGCACACATGAATATCCCAAAGCAGAAGTAAGGTAGATAACCGTGCTTTCTACTGTTGTTGAGAGATGAATGTTGGCCAGGTGCTGGGATTCTACGTCCTTCCCCTACCAATCTCAGGCATCCTCCAAGATTTATGAGGATAAAAGAAAGCTGGCAGTATGTTTAGCTTAGTGTCGCATTTAAGCCATCACATCATGCTGTCACTGGAGTTTAGAAGAATGAGGGGGGACCTCATTGAAATATACAGAATAGTGAAAGGCTTGGATAGAATTGATGTGGAGAGGATGTTTCCATGAGTGGGAGTCTAGAAAACTAGTTGTCATAGCCTCAGAATTAAAGGACGTTCTTTTAGGAAGGAGATGAGGAGAAATTTATTTAGACAGAGGGTGGTGAATCTGTGGAATTCTTTGCCCCAGAAGGCTGTAAAGGCCAAGTCAGTGGATATTTTTAAGGCAGAGTAGATACATTTGTGATTAGTACAGGTTTCAGAGGTTATGGGGAGAGATACATCAGCCATGATTGAATGGCAGAGCAGACGTGATGGGCTGAAAGGCCTAAGTCTACTCCTCTTCCTTTATGACAGGGGTCAGCAACCTATGGCTTCTGGGCCGAATGCGGCCCGTAACCCAAAATCATCTGGCCCGCCGAGCGCCCCCCCCCCCCCCCCCAAGCGCTTCCCCGAGCGTGGCCGAGCTCTGGCTGTACCGCATCTTGCGCACCTTCTGTGAACACGTTTAAGAAAAAACTGCAGATGCTGGAAAAATTGAAGGTAAACAAAAATGCTGGAGAAACTCAGCGGGTGAGATGCAAGGATTGCATGAGGCTGCCTCACCCGCTGAGTTTCTCCAGCATTTTTGTCTACCTACTGTGAACACGTGATTTGATGCCTGCCATCCGGGTGGGATGGGGGCGGGATCTACGTGTACACGCGATCGATGTGGCCCGCCATCCGCTCACAGACATGCGTCCCGGCCCCTATGCAGAACAAGGTTGCCGACCCCTGCTTTATGACATGTAGACATATGGAACTGCAGGTGCTGGTTTACCGAAAAAGACACAAAGTGCTGGAGCAACTCAGCGGGTCAGGCAGCATTTCTGGAGAACATGGATAGGTGATATTTTTTGTCTTTAGTTTTGATTTGATTATTTGACCGCGGTCTATATTGTAGTGTTGCCACTAGAGGGCAGTGATGACCAAATTAAAATTGGTTTGCATGAAACAGATCAGGTTGGTTGATCATCAATTGTCTGTTCTGCATCCCTACCATAGTTGAATCCTACCAAAGTTTTGCTTTTTAATTTTATTTTGTGGATTGCACAGTATAGGACAGCGTTTCTGAACCTTTTTACCATTGCAGAACCCTTGAAATAATTTTAATGTCTCAGGGAACCTCTACATAAAAATTATTATATATCTTTATTAATCTCTTTCTTTCTCTTTCATAAACTTAAAGTTCATAAGGCAAACATATTATATTTTTCTGATAACTGTTTTAAGCAAAAAATAACTTGCGTTTTTCACAAGTTTATTGACAATGCAAAATAAAATAACTGAAATTAAACTGCTTGTTCAAAACTGAAGCAAATAAAGGCAAACAGAACTAACCTTGGAGGAGATAGAGAGAGAAAACAGCACACGTAAACTTTTCATAAACTAACAAAAACATACATAGATAAACTTTTCATGAACTAACAAAAATAAATGTTTAAAATTCATATAACATCCCTAAATGATGGGTAAAATTTACTAAATAATGTGTGAATGAGGGACTGTACCTGCACACCAGGAAGCACAGACAGGACTGATGGAGATCGTGCATGCGTCTGTACTCGAGTGAGTCACTTGATACACAAATCCGTCACGTACAGCTCCTGTCTACTGACCACTAAGTGTAGATGTCGCTAAATATGACATCGCTAAATATGACGTCGCTAAACATGATGTCGCTAAATGGACATCACTAACTATGTCGTGCGTGTATAATAAAATTACGAATATGAAATTAAACACAAATGACTCATAAATGCATTTACATATGATTAGCCTTTTTATCACTATTTCTCTCGGAGCCCCTAGCGACCTCTCGCGGAACCCTAGCGTTCCGGGGAGCCCCGGTTGAGAAACGCTGGTCTAGATTATCTGAATTAAAAATGCCACCATTGCTAGTTTCCACAGATGAAGGTACACGAGGTTGCAGATACTGGACAGTAAAAACAACTGTTGGAGGAACAGTGGGCAGACAGCAACTATGGAGGGATATGGATAGATGAGGTTCTGGGTCTGCTCATTTCAGTCTGAAGAAGGGACCCAGCCGGAAATGGCGTCTGTCCATTTTCCTCCACAAATGCTGCCTGATCACTGAGTTCCTTCAGCAGTTTTGTTTTATTAATTTCTATAGTTTAATATTTTTTAGTCAAACCTGCTCTTGGTTCTTGGTATTTTGTTTCTGGTAAAATGTTCTCGGCGTTAAAATTACCAGTAGCCTTTTAATGAACAACTATACCAAGTACGGACCCGTTCCCCCAACGTAATATTCCACCACTCACCCATAGCCCCCAACTGCTCAGGCACGGCTGATGGGTTCCCGTTGTGACGCTAGAGATCCCCGTTGTGACCAGAGTCACGGCAACCCTCCCCGCATCTCCCCCTCTACTCCCTCCCTCACATCTCCCTCCCTCTCCTTTCCCACACCCTGTCACTCCCTCCCTCCTTCCATAACCCTTCTCCCCTCCCTACCCTCTTCCCTCTATCCCGCTCCTTCCCCACTGCTCGCCTCCCCCTATCCCACCTTCCCACACCCTCCTCACCTCTCCCACTGCCCTCCTCTCCCTCTATCCCCCACTCCCTACCTCCCTCACTCCCCCTCTCCTCTCCCTCTACCCCCTCCTCCCTCCACTCTCCCTCCTCACCTTCCCCACTTTCCCCTCCCTGCCCCATCCTCTCCCTCAATACCCCCACTCTCCCTCCTCACCTCCCGAGGATCTCGATGTAAACCACCTCCGGCCCCGTTTTCTCCACCACGTCGGCGATTAAGTTGTACTTGATGCGGGGGCTGTTGTGGGGGACGGGCTGAGTGGCCTGGAGAGGCCGGTGCTGCGGCCTGGTCCTTGCCCGGATCCCGATCCTCTCCCTCTCCAGGCCCCGGGTCCCCGGCGCGACCTCTCCCCGCACCGACTTCCAACTCTTTGCCTCGAGTCCCTCTCCTCTCCCTCCCTGCGCGCTCCCTCCCCGCAGACCCAGTGCCGCTCCTCTCCCTCCCTGCGGGCCCGGGGCTGCAGCAACCCTGGGTAGCGCTCTTCTCTCCCCACGGGCCCGGAGCAGCAGTAAAATGGAAGGAAACTTACCTGTGCAGCCGTTGTGGCCCAAGCAAAAAAAGGATGGCGGTCTGAAATTGTGCATAGGCCGCGCTGAGGTCACGTTTGGGTGTTCTTAGTGACGCCAGTCAAGGACGGCAAGTGGGGGCGCTATTTTAATCTGAAGGAGATTCATTTTTCGTACATCACAGGACAATAGTGAGTAAGGTGGTGTTAAAATTGTAGTGCTATGGTGTACCGTTTTTGCGCAAATGTAGGTACAAATATAGATACAGACCAATATAGAAACAAACAAACAAGATGCGAGTTTTAGTAATATATATAGGTATAGATGGATATATCTATATATATATATATATGATTGCAGAGGTAGCTCAGATTGTATTCAATATGTTTGTTTCCTTTTACTTCAGGGAGCTCAGGAAAGAATAGATAGTCTGAGGAGATTGGGGTTGATGCATGAAAAGCAGGTGACCGTTTCTGTTGAGAACTTCATTGCAGAATTGCTCCCAGACAGGTAAGCAGAACTTTACTCAAAGTATTTATGCCACAAATTTTAAATGACAAAATACAGACAGCTATTTTTGTCAAATGAGGCAGGCTAAAAGTTGCTGCATTTCAAAAATATTTATTTGATAGTGAAGCACTTTGGGTCTTCACAAAAGTAACATAAATGGTGCAATAGAAAAGCCAAGCTTTTGAGAGGAAGAAAAGAATATGCTTGCCATTCTTGAAAGTTATACTGGCAATTTAACCAAAAAGTAAAGTTGTAAGTGTCATAGAAACATAGAAACATAGAAAATAGGTGCAGGAGGAGGCCATTCGGCCCTTCGAGCCAGCACCGCCATTCATTGTGATCATGGCTGATCGTCCCCTATCAATAACCCGTGCCTGCCTTCTCCCCATATCCCTTGACTCCACTAGCCCCTAGAGCTCTATCTAACTCTCTCTTAAATCCATCCAGTGACTTGGCCTCTGTGACAGGGAATTCCATAAATTCACAACTCTCTGGGTAAAACTTGACTTGGAAAACGTTATTAATCACCTCAGTCTTAAATGACCTCCCCTTTATTCTAAGACTGTGGCCCCTGGTTCTGGACTCGCCCAACATTTTTCCTGCATCCAGCTTGTCCAGTCCTTTAATAATTTTATATGTTTTTATAAGAACCCCCTCATCCTTCTAAACTCCAGTGAATACAAGCCTAGTCTTTTCAATCTTTCCTCATACGACAGTCCCGCCATCCCAGGGATCAATCTCGTGAACCTTCGCTGCATTGCCTCAATCATAAGGATGTCCTTCCTCAAATTAGGAGACCAAAAATGTACACAATACTCGAGATGTGGTCTCACCAGAGCCCTATACAACTGCAAAAGAACCTCTTTACTCCTATACTGAAATCCTCTTGTTATGAAGGCCAACATTCCATTAGCTTTCGGATGTGTCGGATGAAGCCAAAATATTAAGAACATTTGCAAAGAATACAACTTAATTTTATTCCTGAGATGTCCTCGTTTTTTAGGAAACGGGGGTTCCCCTCTCCCCTCATAGATGAGGCCCTCGCTCGTGACTCCTCGGTACCCCACAGCCCCCGCCCTTGCTCCCCTCCCCCTAGTCGCAACAGAGACGGAGTCCCCCTAGTCCTTACCTTCCACCCCATCAGCCATCGCATGCAACACATAATCCTCCGAAATTTCTGCCACCTCCAACGGGATCCCACCACTAGCCACATTTTCCCATCTCCACTCCTTTCCGCCTTCCACAACTCTCTGGTTAACTCATCCCTTCCCACCCAAACCACCCCCTCTCCAGGTACCTTCCCCTGCAACTGCAGAAGATGCAACACCTGTCGCTATACCTCCTCCCTTGTCTCCACCCAGAGACCTTGACAGTCCTTTCAGGTTAGGCAGAAGTTCAGTTGCACCTCCTCCAACCTCATCTACTGTATCCGTTGTTCAACATGTAGACTCTTATACATTGGCGAGACCAAACGCAGACTGGGCGATTGTTTCGCGGAACACCTTCACTCAGCCCGCGTGAACCAACCTGATCTCCCAGTTGCTGGACACTTTAATTCTTCTTCCCATTCCTACACAGACCTTTCTGTCCTTGGTCTCCTCCATTGTCAGAGTGAGGCTAAACAATAATTGGAGGAACAGTGTCTCATATTTTGCTTGGGCAGCTTAAAGCCCAGTGGTATGAATATTGATTTCTCTCACTTAATGTAGCCTCGGCATTCCTTCTCTCTCTATCCCTCCCCCAACCAAGTCGCACTAGCTCATCATTTTCACCCTACAAACAGCTTACAATGAATGGCCTGTTTCCTTTATCATCATTACTTTTTTGCATATCTTTTATTCATTGTTCTTTATCTCTCCACATTACCGTCTATATCTCTCGTTTCCCTTATCCCCAACCAGTCTGAAGAAGGATTTCGGCTCGAAACATCACCCATTCCTTCTCTCCAGAGATGATGCCTGTCCTGCTGAGTTACTCCAGCTTTTTATCTTTGGTTTAAACCAGCGTCTGCAGTTCCTTCATACACAAAACTAATTTTAGGCTGTGTAAGTTGTGAGGGAACATCTGGAAGTCTATAAAGGGATAATATCAACCTAATTTAATAGGCAGATGGCCATAATGTGGGGAAATATTAGTTTATTTGGGGAAAAAAATGAACACGCTATTTAAATGACTGTCACAGAATTCTAACATGCAAATATAGCAAGTAATAAGGAGAGCAAAAGGATTCTTAACATTTTTGCAAGAGGTATCGAGTAAAATAAAATAATGAACTCTTGCTGTAATTAAAACATAGCATTTTGGAAATATTCAGCTTGTCAGTGGAGAGAGGTGCAGTTAATGTTTCAGGTCAATAACTTTTCATCAACAGTTGGAAAAATTAGAAATCAAAATTTCTATTTGGAGGGATAGTGAATACAGCCCATGTCTGTGAGAGACTGGCGTCAAGTGATTGAAAGACAAAAACAAGGTGGTGTTGCTGGTTAAGGTGGACCAGTCTTCCAATGCAATATAAAGCGTTCACTTTCTAACTTTTTCAAGTGTTCATGAAAGATTACCAACTTTAAACATTAATACTAAACATCTACCTCCACCGGTTCTGTCTGACTTGTTGAGTTATGTCTAGTACTTTGCATGTTTTTTTTTTTCAAATTCCCACATCTGTTATTTTATTTTAAGTCTGCAGGACATTAGTGAGACATCACCTGGCGTGCTGCATAGTCTTGGTCTCCTTGTTGAAGGCAAGGATGCTGTGGAGAACTAGGGAACTGTTCTTAGGAGGAAATATTGAATAGATTAGGCGTACTCCAAAGAGATTGGAGGGAAGAGGTGATTTAATTTAATACGTTTCAGATTCAGTTAGGGTTTTCCAGGTTCGATGCTGTAAGATTGTTTCTCTGTGTGGGAAATGATGATATAATTTATGGTAGAAGTGGGAATTTATTCAATGAGTGGTTGTGAATCTTTAGAATTGCTCATAGGATAACGGGGTGTTTGAGTCACTGACTATAGTTGAGACTGATATTCATCCATAGTGTAGCAGTTAACACGGTTCTCTCCAGCTCCAGGCATTGCGTTTGAATCTGACTTAAGTTGCTGCCTGTGTGGACTTTGCATATTCTTTCCCCTGTGGTTTTCCTCTGGATTCACTGGTTTTCCTCTGAATGCTCACGGTTCCTCCCATATCCAGTGCTGGTACTGCTGACTCTAAATTATCCTTTACTGTAGTTAATGTCAAAATGAATAAGGGGAGTTGATGGAAATTTGAGATGATACAGGAGGAAGAATGGGCTAAATGGAATTGCTTCCTTGGGAGCATAGACCATGTGTTATAAGAAAAAGTCATTGAGACTGCACTAAGCCATAGGAAAGCAGCAAACTTGTAGGTGGGTGATTGGGATTTTGCATTCAAATGTTTGATTGTGAGGTAAAATATGATCTGAATTTATTCTAAATATTTTTTATCTGTTGGAGTGAGAGAAGTTGTCTGCTTTTGTAATTTGTCATTCCAGGGCAACACACGCATCAATCTCTAGAATCTTTAGAATGGATGAATTGCCTTTGCTCATAATTCAACTGCTGTAAAGTTTGGGATTGCGGGACTAAACCAGTGTGAATCTGGGGAAATAAAGCCTCAGCAATCGAAAGAGCACATGGCGCTGTTGTGGAATGGGAGAGCTGCCTCTCTATACAATTTATGCTTGCTAGTGTGTGTTTATATTTTCGGTTAAAATTTGGTTCACACTTCAAATATGAAATTGTCAGATGTGATTTGATTGTTTTCCAGGTGGTTTGACATAGGATGTCTGATCCTTGAAGATCCAGCTCATGGTATTTGCTTAAAAAATTTCACACAAGCAACACCAGTGCCTTCAGAATTTGTGCAACAGGTTAGTCAATGACTTTAACACTTTTATTCATTCAAAAGATGAGGGAGTGGCAAATAAGTCCAGTGCTTAGCTGACATTTCCAAATTGCCCTTGAGGTGGTGGTGGAGTTGATGCTGTGGGGATTCAGATATAAAATGCTACTGAATGTTGAGGTGGCTTAACTACTACCATTAGTATGGTGTATATATTTTTTTGCCATTTAATAAGTCAATGCTTGAATGATATCCAGGTCTTGCTGCATTTAGACACAGACTGTTACATTATGATGAATTGCAAATGGAGCCAAACACTCTAATCATCAGCAAACATTATTTTTCCTGACTTTGCGATGGAAGAAAGGTCACGGTGAAACAACTGATGACAATGCGCCAAGGGTGCTGCCCTGAAGAACTCTGGCAATGATGTCCTGTGATGGAAGTGAATGACAATACAAACATCTTGCATCATGCTTGATGTGACTTTAGCCAATGGAGTCCAGTTGATGTTGCATTTGGTCAGTTGCTGGCTTTAATGTCAAGGGTGGGTCGCTCAGCTCACCTCACCTCTGGAGTTCAATATTATCAGTGTCTGGATGGCACGGTGGCGCAGCGGTAGAGTTGCTGCCTTACAGTGCTTGCACCGCCGGAGACCCGGGTTCAATCCCGACTACGGTTGATGTCTTTACTGACTTTGTATGTTCTCCCCATGACCGCGTGGGTTTTCTTCAAGATCTTTGATTTCCTGCCACATTCAAAAGACTTACTGATTTGGAGGTTAATTGGCTTGGTATAAGTGTAAATTGTTCCCAGAGTGTGACGGATAGTGTTAATGTGCAGGGATTGCTGGTCGGTGCGGACTCAGTGGGCTGAAGGGCCTTTTTCCACGCTGTATCTCTAAACTAAACTAAAGAAGTCTGGAGACATATGGTCATTTAATATTTAGGAACATTTATTATATGTTTTGTCACAATAGTTAAGCCCAAAGTATCTAACTTTGACAAGAGGCCTTGAGTAATGGAATTGTTCAGTGATTAAAGTGGTTATTCACGTTGTAACCAACTAGGAGTTTGCTATGATAGCTTTATGCATAATTTATGATTAACAAATATGGGCTCTGTGCCATTAGTATTTCTAAAGTGAATGTAATTTTATGCATTAACTTTGTTCAAATTGTTTAAGTTGACACTGTGCAATTTAGCCAAACCTTCTTCAAATGTAGCTTTTCAACCATTCCTACCAATCGGGTATTCATCCAGTAGCCCTTTAGTCATTTATCTGGTCCTATCATAATACTTAATAATCTCCTTTGATTACTGACCTGCCAAAGGCAAAGGCTTTTTATTTGCCCCATGGAAATCCTTCATCATGCCTTTGCAATATGCTCCTAATCATCACTGTTAAAAGGGAATGAGAAATTAAATCTTTAGATTGCTATATCTATACCAATATCTGAATTCCTTTTTATTTGGTTGAGAATATAATTTACTACACCCCTTACACCACCAAGATTTTGTGTGAAGGTAAGTTTTACAATGCATGTGTAAACACAAGAAGAAATTTAAGTATGGTATTTAATATAATAATATGATATTTAAGTATTAGATGGTTGGTGAACTGCAGGCTCATTTAACACAAGGTGTTGCTGTGTCTTGGCAGTAACAGAGACCAGGCTTATAAAAAAGAGAGGAATGGTATACAAATATTCTTGGATACAGTGAAGAGGTAGGAAATAAAAGGGGACTATTACTGGAGCTATTTTTTTAGACTGCCAGCTAAGAGCAATCATGCAGGGCTGTTAGATGCGCACATGTCATGGTGAGGCCATCGTTTGAAACCTCAAATATCACCATGCAGATTAAAACAGCAGTTCAAAATTTGGCGTGAGTGAGATATTTTCAGGAGAAATGTCTTGTACAGGTTATTTCAATCTATGTAAAATGCAGCATTTATTGGAATAAAACTGAACTCTGGAGATACTTGTGTAAGAAGGAACTGCAGATACTGGTTTAAACCGAAGATAGACACAAAAAGCTGGAATGAAGGGCCTGTCCCACTTAGGCGACTCTTTTGGGCGACTGCCAGGGACCAGTTTTAATGGAATCCATCTACGACACCTGGCAACAACCTGCGACACCTATGACAACCTACGACGGCAAAGATTGTCGCCACTGTCGCCGAAAATGGTTCAGCATGTTGAAAATTTTACGGCAGTCGCTTGTAGTCACCCAAAAAATCGCCTAAGTGGGACAGGCCCTTAACTCAGCGGGACAGGCAGCATCCCTGGAGAGAAGGAATGGGTGACATTTCGAGTCACAGGTTCAAAGGTCTTTTATTGTCATGTGTACCAATTAAGGTACAGTGATATTTGATTTACCATATAGCCATACTAAAAAAAACAAAATGACACAGAACTACATAAAAGTTAACATAAACATTCACCACAGTGAATTCCCCACATTCCTCACTGTGATGGAAGGCAATAAAGTCCAATCTTCTTCCTTCTTCCCGCGACCCTTCTTCAGACTGGTTAGGGAAATACTGGAGATACTTAGCAGGTTGATCAGCCTCTGTGTCAGAACTAGAGGAGAAATCAATCATGTTTTAAGTTGCAATCTAAGGGGGAGCAGTGGGTAGATCAAAGGCAATGTCCATGACCAGCTATGGATCAAAGGAAGTTGGCACTAGTAGAATAGAGAAATTTGTTTAAAATGACAGGAAAAAAAATGAACAATGGTTTAAAAATAAAGTTAAGGATTAAAACATAAATGCATAACGAACGAAGAGCAAAGGACTCATGGTGAACCTTTATTAAAGACTAGTTTGGTCACAACTGGAGTATTTATCTAGTTCTTAGTACCATACTCTTGGAAAGATGTAGGGATTCAGCAAGCGTATGGAAGAGATTTGTCAAAATGGTTTAACGGTGAGAGGTATTTGTTATGTGGATAGACTCGAGAGGCAGTGATTGGTCTGATAAAGGTATTCAAAGCCTTTGGCAGGTGGTTCTTGACTTTCTGTCAATGGGATCTGCTTTGTTCCAAGGGACTAAGGACCAGGATACACTACCCATGTTTGTAGAGGTGAAAATTCAATTGCCGCTTTCAGATGGGTGCCAGCTCAGGATCTGGAAAGAAATACTTTACAGGGTGTGGAGAGCGAGTAGCGGAGTGAGAACAGCTGATTTGCACTTGTATATGATCGATATAGCTTTGATGGACCGCCTACCTGAAGGAAGGATATTGAGGAGCAAACTTTATTCTCTAACCATTTTGTGACAATGTGATCGAATGAACACCCAACTTTGCAGTGTGGTAGATTGGTACAGTTTTGCAATTTGGTCTATCTTCTCCTTCCTCTTTGACTATGGTATGAAAATGTGCCTCCAGTATCCTGGATGCGGTTGCTTAATTGAAAACTCTTTTCTTTTGAAACAGGCACAAAACCTTACGCCAGCTGACTACAACCTGAGATGGTCTGGTTTGATGGTGACAATAGGTGAAGTTTTGGAGAGGAGTATACCCCACGTCAGTCGCAATGATTGGCATATCGTGTTTACAGGCATGTCTCGAAGACAGATGATCTACAGTGCAGCCAAAGCCTTAGCAGGGATGTACAAGCGACAACTGCCATCAAAATCCATTTAACCATCAAAACTGTGGCCCACTGTTCTAAGGGGATTTTTTTTAATCTCAGTGCACTTCCTGCACAAGAACTGTTTAAACATTGATGTATTTTTATATATTCAAATCAGAAGTGCAGTCTCTGAGGCAAAACTCTCCCATCTACCAGCATAGGAACTGGTTAATTGGAACATTCCAGAAACTGAATGTGATCCTTTGTGATGGGAACTATTTTAAAATATGCATTTTCTTTATTCTCACTTTATACTAAAAATAGTTTGTTACAATTACTTTGATAGATACTGTCGCAAAATGCAAATTGAGGTACTAAGCATTAGCAATGCTTGTCTATATTCCTGCCACCTAATCATAAATACACATTTGTGTCCAAGAGTGAGTTAATGTGCATGGAATAATGTGCAGGTAGTTCTGTTCTTTGCTTCTATCCTTGTAACATGAGCTTATAAGGTAACAACATTCAAAATGATGGATATATGATTTACGTTGAAACTTGTCAACCCACACTTTTGAAAAAAATCTGATAAATGGTCAAGGTGAATTGTCACAAGGTTAAATGAAAGATTTTATTTTAAATAAAATGCAAACGCTGTTATTTGAGAAACCTTAATCAACCCCTCTCTACTGCCAAGTCAAGCTACTACAAGGCTCATTGGAAGTATCATTGGCCTATTTTGTTATTTTTTGTAAAGGAAATAAAACTGAAATATCAGAAATGACATCAGTATTTCCTTTGTAATCTTAATTTAATTTTGGCATTTATCAGAATTGTTTTTAATTAATTTTCTCCATTGAGACGATGCTAGTTAGCTTCCATTGCAATATGCTGCACTGTAATGGTTGGTACATAATTGATTGCTTTCTTGAAATGTGCAATTAATCATAATGCAAGTAGTTTACAAATAAACCTTTGCCAAAAGACTTTAGTGCTATAAGCTGAAGTTTTAAACAGTAACTGTTTGAATATAGTTGGTCCAATTAGAAGCTAATCATTTAGATGTTGCCTGATGGTTAAATGAAGAGTTGAAAATAGTCCCCAAAAAATAGTTTAGTTGTAATTTTCTGCCAAATGAATCGCTGCATTCATTTTATTTTGCCTCTTCCCAATTCAACACTCTTTGTGCAAAATAAAAACTGTAGCGGGACTCCAGTGTAATTATGACCATAAAACTGATGCCTCAATGCAGGGATAATGTCTAGAAGGAACTATCCCAGAAATCTGGCATGTATGGGTGGATTTCGGTAGCGATAGAGAAGGAATCAGTTATGAGGTTCAAAGTCAAGTGATAGATTTTGTAGGCAATAGTATTAAAGGATGCAGAATGAATATGGGTGGGTTCACATCACTCACAATGTAATTAAATGACATAATGGGTTTATCACCTGTCCTGTTCCTGTGCTCCAGCCTCGCAAGAGCCAAATGGCTGCCGCATCTTCCATTGTAATGGACTTGATTGGCCTTTTGTTTTGTTGTCCTCATCCTGTAGGAAGGGCCACTTCATATGGAACTTGTACATTGGTTAATTATGCTCCCTGTTTGTAATTCTGACTGGGACATTTGCATTAGGGAGGTGAATCAATGATTATACGTAAGTAACAATGATAATTGAGCATGCGACACAGATGTGGCTCGTGCGTACACATTGATGAAAAATCGTTTTCTATCCAAATCTGCATAATTTGTTTAGCTGATACTGAGATTTATTTTCTGCCCGAGTATTAAGATGTTTTTCATCTGATTCAGCTTAATGATGAGTTGCTTGTGATGCTGAATAGATCCAACTAAAGCCTGCAGAAAAATAGGTGCAGCAGTCAACCATTTGGCCCTTCGAGGCAGCACTGCCATTCAATATCATGGCTGATCATCTAAAGCCCGTTCCTGCTTTTTCTCCATATGCCTTGGTTCCTTTAGCCCTATGAGCTAAATCTAACTCTCTTGAAAATACCCAGTGAATTGTCCTCCACTAACTTCTGTGGCAGATAATTCCACAGATTCCAACTCTCTGGGTGTAGACATTTTTCCTCATCTTAGTCCTAAATGGCCAACACCTTATTCTTAAACTGTGAACATTGGTTCTGGACTCCCCCAACATCGGGAACATTTTGCCTGCATCTAGCCTGTCCAATCCTTTAAGAATTCTATATGTTTCTATAAGATCCCCTCTCATCCATCTAAATTCCAGTGAATACAAGCCCAGTCGACCCATTCTTTCATCATATGTCAGTCCCGCCATACCAGGAATTAACCTGGTGAACCTACGCTGCACTCTCTCACTAGCAATAATTCTTGCATGCATTCGAAAAAAGATTCCTTAATCAGTCGGATACAAAAAGAAAAATGTTATTATACGGTTGCTTCAATTTGGTGAATTTGATTTGGAATGGGTATGAAATGATTCCAAGGCAGAGAGAAACAATGGCATCACTATGAACACACGGCCCCCACTCCTGTCCCTGTGCTCTTGTACCTCTTGGTTCATTGCGATTTTAAAATTAGTGCCACTCGGGTGAATATCTCAACCAGTGTAAAATTGTTTCCTTCCCATTTAGAACTTGATTTCATTGTTATTTGGCAGTAATTGCCAAATTTCATGTGTGCAGATTTTGTCATTTGGATCCTTATCATGTTTATATTTTAACCTTATTTTATAATAAAATGACCTTTGTAAATATGGTAGTAAAATCATTAATTTTATGGATACGTACTAATTTAGAATGAATTAAGTTTCAGGTTCCATTTTCTTTGTCCCCTATATAGAACTGAGCCTGTGGTATTTAGTTATTTGGCAAGTTATTTCATGATTTAAATATCAATATGATATTACAGTAATATATTGGTTATGTTAATGGCCAGCAATTGTGAAGCTTGAATGAATGAGCTACAGGCTCAAGTTCAAATCACCAGGACAGCTTGGAATCTAAATGCTAAAGAAATAAGCAATGGAATACTATGCGTGAAGTTGACCACAGTATCACTGGACTGTCATTTAAAAGCTAATGAATCATTAATATATTTAAGGAAGGAATCTACCATCTTTACCCAGTCAGCCCTATGTGACGCTAGACCTAATTTTATGATATCGGAATGCATTCAAATGACCCAGCACACCTTCAGTTCAAGGATATTTAGGGAAGGCTTGTTGATTTTATTTTTATTTTCATCTTCTGAATGAAATTAAAATCCTTGTTGAATGATTTCGTCCAAAAGGGTGGCATCATAAAGATTTAAATTTCATCCAATTCTGATGAAAGCACGTCAAGTTCAAATGTTAACTCTTTCTCCAAACATCTGAATCTCCGGTCTTTTTCTAACATCAAATTATGCCGTATTTCCCTGTTGCTGATAGCTTGAGTCCAATTGTAAATTATTTCAGCAGTACTTTTGGAAGCAGATGCAATAGTGGCATTTAAGATGCCTTTAGATAGGCGCGGATATGCAGGAGATTGAGCAATATGGATCATGACTAGGCAGATTAACTTGGCATCATGTTCAGCACGAATGTGAGCCGAAGTGCCTGTTTCTTTGCCATACTATTCTATCTGGAACTCCTACGGTAATTTAACGATATTGAATAAGTTCAGTGTAACTGCACATTACTGACACTTTGAAGTAGTGAGGAAAAGGTTCATAGCACTGAATGCAGCTGGGTCTCTTTAGAGGTGTGCACTGAGATTTAACATCGTTGGAAAACTACAAGAGAAGGAATGCCAGAAATGCAGCCTGTCCCACTGAGAAAACTACAATGCAGAGTAAACATTTTGTGTATAAGAAATGAACAAGCCAGTGGTTCAAATTATCATTGCTATGATTGGAAAGTGTATTGAAGTCATAAAACAGTTACTGCCTGACCTGTTCAATTACTCCAGCACTGTGTTTAATCTTGCAAATTATTTTGAACTTCCTTTTCAACCCTGAAAGGAGTTGTTTCGTTCTTTAGTTGTAGCCACAGAGAGAGCAAAAAATAGAACTAGGCATTTGGTCATTGAGTCTGCACATGGCATCAAGCACCTATTTGCATGAATCCCTTTTTATTATTCTTTCCATGTTCTCATCAATTCTCCTTGGATTCTACCACTCGCCTGCATTCCAGGTGCAATTTACAGTGGCCAATAAACCTGGCCTGCACATTTTTTTAAAATAAGGGAGGCAATCCACATGGTCACATGGACTCAAGAGTGTTTTATTATCATAGGGAGAGAGAGATATACATAAAAACAAACTAACAATGATGGTGGAAAAAGACAAAACCAATACCCCCAAGTCTGTAGTTCAGAGCTTATTTGGAGGTTGCATTGTGTAATAGCCTAATAGCTGTAAGTTGTTCCTGAACCCAGACATTACAGTTTTCAGGCTCCCATATCATTTTCCCGATGGCAGGATTGAATTGAAATGATTGTGTGGCCAGGGTGGTGTGGGTCTATGATGATACTGGCTCTTTGAGGCAGCGACTCCTGTAAATCCCTTCGATGGTGGGGAGGTCAGAGCCAGTGATGGACAGGGCAGTGTTCACAACTTTTTGCAATCTTCTTCGCTCCCGGGCGATCTAGTTGCCGATCCAGGCTGTGATGCAACCAGTCAATATGCTCTCTACTGTACACTTGTAGAAGTTCAAGAGAATCCTTTCTGACATACCAAATCTCCACAATCTTCTCAGGAAGTAGAGGTGTTGATGGGCTTACTTTATAATTGCATTGGTGTGCTGGGTCCAGCAATGATCTGCAGAAATATGTGCCCCGGAATAAACTCCAGACACTTGTGCTTTGTGGCAAGGGCACTACTAACTGTTCCACTGTACATCCAAAATGTTTTGTTACCTTATAATCCTAAATTGGATGCTTCTCTAACTTCTACACCAAAGGAATCCAATTTGACCCTCCACATCAGTCGTCATACTTTAGATGCTTGCTTGTTGTTGATGGCACCTGTGTTATTTTATATCAGCATCTTTCAACTAGTAGTATCTCAAGGTTCCTCGAGAACATTATCTGATATAATCTGACATTAAACCACGAAAGGAGGTAAAAATATAATAAAATGCAGATTTAAAGAAGTTTTTTGAAGGAGAATATAGAGAGAGATATTGAAATCACTCCAAACTTTACATGAGGTAACAGTGAAGAATGAAATATCAGCACAATTTGAAGGGTTTCAGTCAAAGCGGCACATTCTTGAAACAGTTGTGATAAATTGTTGGATGAAGCCATGCAGTTTTGTTGAAGGCCACTGGCTGCGCTGTTCTCTGACTTTTGTGGAAATCCCTTTGTTTAAAGGGTTGCCTAATTGAAATAAAGAAGCATCCTGCAAGAATGTTTATCAAGTCAAGTCAAGTCAAGTTTATTTGTCACATACACATACGAGATGTGCAGTGAAATGAAAGTAGCAATGCTCGCGGACTTTTGTGCAAAAGACAAACAACAAAACAACCAAACAAATTATAAACACAATCATAACACACATATTCTTTTACATAATAAATAATGGAAGGAAAAACGTTCTGTAGAGTTAGTCCCTGGTGAGATAGGCGTTTACAGTCCGAATTGCGTCTGGGAAGAAACTCCTTCTCAACCTCTCCGTTCTCACTGCATGGCAACGGAGGCGTTTGCCTGACCGTAGCAGCTGGAACAGTCCGTTGCAGGGGTGGAAGGGGTCTCCCATGATTTTATTTGCTCTGGAGTTGCACCTCCTATTGTATAGTTCCTGCAGGGTGGTGAGTGAAGTTCCCATAGTGCGTTCGGCCGAACGCACTACTCTCTGCAGAGCCTTCTTGTCCTTGGCAGAGCAATTCCCAAACCAGATGGTAATGTTCCCAGACAAGATGCTTTCCACCGCCGCTGCGTAGAAGCACTGGAGGATCCTCAGAGACACTCTGAATTTCCTCAATTGCCTGAGGTGGTAAAGGCGCTGCCTTGCCTTACTCACGAGTGCTGAGGCGTGTGATGCCCATGTCATATCCTCAGAGATGTGGACTCCCAGATATTTAAAACAGTTCACCCTATCCACAGGATCCCCATTTATCCTCAATGTATCAGTTTGCATTGGAATCCTCCGGCACCATTCCCGTTTCTAAATATTTCTGTCATAGCCCCTGCCATTTCTACACTAACTTCCTTCAATGTCCTAGGAAATATCCTGTCAGGACCTGAAGACTTATCCACTTTTATATTTTTTTAAAGTGTCAGTACTTCCTCTTCTTTGATCATCATAGTTTCCATAGCTACTCTACTTGTTTTCCTTACCTCACATAATTCAATATCCTTCTCCTTGGTGAATACCGAAGAAAATAAATTGTTCAATATCTCCCCCATCTCTTTTGGCTCTGCAGATAGCTGTCAACTCTGACTCTCTAAAGGACCAATTTTATCCCTCGTTATCCTTTTGCTATTAATATAGCTGTAGAAACCCTTTGGATTTACTTTCACCTTACTTGCCAAAGCAACCTCATATCTTTTAGCTTTTCTAATTTATTTCTTAAGATTCTTTTTACATTCTTTTACATTACATTTACTCCTCAAGCACCTCATTTACTCCATGCTGCCTATTATTATTGTAGATCTCTCTCTTCCGAACCAAGTGTCCAATTTCCCTTGAAAACCATGGCTCTTTCCAATTTATACTCTTTCCTTTCAACCGAACAGGGACATAAAGATTCTGTACTCTTACAATTTCAAATTTAAATGTCCTCCATTTCTCTACTACATCCTTCCCATAAAACAAAATGTCCCAATTCACTCCTTTTAAATCCTTTTGCATCTCCTCAAAGTTAGCCTTTTTCCAATCAAAAATCTCAACCCTTGCTGCAAAAAACTATCCTGCACACATTTTACAAACTCCAAACCATCCAGCCCATTTACAGAATGTGTTTCCCAGTCTATGGGTGGAAAATTGAAACCCCCCACAATCACTACCTTGTGCTTACTACTAATATCTGCTATCTCCTTACATATTTGCTCTTCCAATTCTTACTCCCCATTAGGTGGTCTATAATACACCCCTATAAGTGTTGCTACACCTTTCCCATTTCTCAGTTCCACCCAAATAGCCTCCTTAGACGAACCCTCTTATCTATCCTGCCAAAGCACTGCTGTAATATCTTCCCTGACAAGCAATGCAACACCTCCACCTCTTGCCCCTCCAATTCTATCACACCTGAAGCAACGAAATCCTGGAATATTTTGTTTCCAATCACAGCCATCCTGCAACCATGTTTCACTAATCGCCACAACATCATACTTCCAGGTGTCAATCCAGGCTCTAAGCTCATCCACCTTTCTTACAATGCTCCTAGCATTAAAATATACACATTTAAGAAACCTATCACCTCTTATTCTCCGTTTATTATCTTTTTCTTCTTTCTCCCCTACATGTTGGGTCTGAGTGCTTCCCTTCTCTGCTTCCTGCCTCACACACTGTCTACTAGCTTTCTCTATTTGAGTCCCTCCCCCTAACCATTCTAGTTTAAAGTCTCCCCAGTAGCCTTTGCAAATTTCCCCGCCAGGATATTGGTCCCCCTCGGGTTCAAGTGCAACCCGTCCGTTTTGTACAGGTCACACCTTCCCCAAAAGAGGTCCCAATGATCCAGAAACTTGAATCCCTGCCCTCTGCACCAGTCCCTCAGCCACGCATTTATCCTCCACCTCACTCCATTCCTACTCTCACTGTCGCATGGCACAGGCAGTAATCCTGAGATTGTTACTTCTGCGGTCCTTCTCCTTAACTCTCTTCCTAACTACCTAATTGTCCTTTCAGGACCTCTTCTCTTTTTCTACCTATGTCATTGGTACCTATATGTACCACGACCTCAGGCTCCTCTCCCTCCCATCTCAGGATATCGTGAACACGTTCAGACACATCCCGGACCCTGACACCTGGGAGGCAAACTACCATCCGGGTCTCCTAACTGCGTCCACAGAATCGCCTATCTGACCCCCTAACTAGAGCCCCTATTACTATTGCCTTCCTCTTCTTTTCCCTACCCTTCTGAGCAACAGGGCCGGTCTCTGTGCTGGAGGCCCGTCCGCTGTCGCTACCCCCAGGTAGGCTGCCCCCCCCCCCCCCCCCCCCCCCCAACTATACTCAAACAGGAGTACTTTATTTCCAAGGTGTACTGCCACCGGGGTACTCTCTAGTCACTGCCTCTGCCCCTTGCCCCTCCTAACCGTGACTCACTTGTCTGCCTCCCGTGGTCTTGGAGTGGCCACCTCTCTGTAACTCCTCTCTATGACCTCCTCAATCTCCCTGACCAGACAGGTCATCGAGCTGCTGCTCCAGGTTCCTAATACGGTCCCTTAGGAGCCCCATCTTGACGCACCTGGCGCAGATGTGGACGTCTGGAAGGCTATCAGACTCCATGACTTCCCACGTCTGACATCCAGAACAGTAAACTTCCCTGGCACTCATAGCCCCATACCCAGGATACAATACAAATTGCTGGAAGAAATCAGCAGGGCCGGCAGTATCTTGGGTTACTCCCAATCAGCGGCTTCCTCCAGCCCACTTGTTTTGAAGTGTGATGGAACGTTGCAGAGTGGGCGCTCCAACCGCTCCTGGGCCTCTATTATACTGCATCTGCCACGCATCTGCCCACTCACTCAACCTGTCCAGGTCACCCTGCAACCTCCTAACATCCTCTTCACAGTTCACACTGCCACCCAGCTTTGTGTCATCTGCAAACTTTCTAGTGTTGCTCCTAATTCCCTCTTCCAAATCATTAATATATATGGTAAACAGTTGCGGCCCCAACACCGAGCCTTGCGGCACTCCACTCGCCACTGCCTGCCATTCTGAAAAGGACCCGTTCACTCCTACTCTTTACTTCTTATCTGCCAACCAATTTTCTATCCATGTCAACACCCTACCCCCAATACCATGTGCTCTAATTTTAGTCACCAGTCTCCCGTGCGGGACCTTATCAAAGGCTTTCTGAAAGTCTAGATACACTACATCCACTGGCACCCCTTCATCCATTTTACCTGTCACATCCTCGAATGCTTAGAGAAATAAGCACGATTTAGGTTTGTTTTGATTATTTTGCTTTAAGTAGACCAGGTTGAATTGAATAATTAAAAAATATCATAATGTAAGTCAACACAAGATAATTAGCAACAAGTTATTTCAGACATTTTATAAAACTATGTTTGCATGCATTTATTGATTCACGGCTTTTTGCCGACAACTGTTGCACTGTAGAAATGGTTGAACGCGGATATTTTTGCATTCAGCATATACAGTATCTGTTCTGGTTTTTCGGATTACATGGGAAACGCGTTTAAACCCGGGTGTCAGTATTTAAAGACACCAGGAATATGTATGTTTAACCAGACCCTCACAATGTTCTGTCTAACCTACTTCAGCCTCCCATTTGACAGCGTTGGATCCCGAGCCACTCCGACGCCGGATAGGGATGAAGACTCTTGCGGTCTGTTAAACAACTTTTTCCACTGTATCGTTCGTTCTCTCTCAACAATTCGTATTGTTTCCAACTGCACTACCAATGCAACGGAGTTTATAGACAGTGTCCTCACGCAGGAGGTGATTTATGTGGCTATTGTTGGGAGAGGCGGGTACAGATTGAAACCACTCCTGGATCCATTAAGGAGGTGGCTGCGCCCTGAGTGACAGGGGCTGATCTCCTTGAACAAGTGGTTGGTTGCAATGCACACTGAGCGCATCCAGTTACAACACTGGCGCAAGTCGCTGTTTTACTTGTAAGGGCTATTTATAGACCGCTGCTGTAATTCATTGCAAGGTTTAACGTCGCCACGCCCCTGCTCTTTTACTCAGTAAGTGAGTGCATGTTTGTTGGCGACTCTTAGTTCAAAGGCTAAGAGCTCAAAGCAGCAACATCCAGCGTTAAAGGGAGCCGGAGCATCATGGAAAACAACCCCATCCCTGTTGTCACCGTTCAGACTAGCCCTTACGATGACCAGAGACCTGGGACCAGCGGCTTGAGGAAGAAAACCTCCGTCTTCGAAAGCAAGAGGAACTATCTGCAGAACTTTACCCAAAGCGTCCTATCTTCCATAGACCTGAGGGATCGGCAGGGCTGTACAATGGTGTTGGGGAGTGATGGCCGATACTTCAGCAGGACCGCGATAGAGACCATCGTGCAGATGGCTGCTGCAAACGGGGTAAGAGGCAGAAAGTGTTCTTCAACTTCATAAAGGTACCATCCTCGCACGGCGTGCCGTGACTGCAAGGGCAGCGAGGAAGATGCGCTATTAACAGGCTAAGTTTCCCCACAGAATGTTTGTAGATCTCCTTTTGAATTATTTTGAATTATCCTCGGTCTTGCTGTAGATGTCCTCGTCATTTTAAGCGAAGCTTGGAAAAGTTCCCCTGAACCTTGGTGGCTTTGATATTCGTATTTGCTTCTTTTCTCGTTTAAATCGGGGTGTAAGTTAAACGTTTATTTTTCTAATGGGATATCATAAGCTGATACTTGTTTGTTTTATGTGATCTTTAGAATTTAATGGGCTAATAATTCCGTGGGTTGCGAAAGTCTCTGCCTAAATCATATCCACCCATTCTGCAGGGAACATGGGTAGTGATGTCTTTATATAAATTGTGCGGAGCAAAATAAATCCAGTTTGCTATTTCTAGTGGGTGACTTTAAATCTCACGTCGGACTTTAGCGGATCTCTTCCCTCTGACCACTAGGGGAGGCAGTAATCTGGTTTAGAATGGATCCATATGACCACTCGTCCAATTGACCTCGAGGAGGTGGAAGTGACTTGCTTTTCAATGAATCATACAGCACAGAAGCAGGCCCTTCGGCCCAACATACCCTTGCGTCTATAAAAACGCCCAACTAAACTAATACTATTACCATACTCTATCTGCACCTCCCTCCCCCCCCCCTCTCTCTCTCTCCCTCTCTCTCTCACATCGATCACTTACATTTCTCTCAATTTCTCTCATATCTCTCGCACGCCCCTCCCTCTCTGTCACACCTCTTCCCCCCCTCCCTCTCTGTCACACCCCCCCCCCCCTCTCTGTCACACCCTCTCCCCTCTGTCCACCCCGCCCCCCCCCCGTCACCCCCCCCCCCACCCCCCCCGCATCTGTCACATCTCTGTCTCTGTCACATCTCTGTCTCTGTCACACCTCTCCCTCCCTATGTCACACTTCCCCCTGTGTCACACCACCCATACCCTCTGTCACAATTCCCCCTTGTCTCTGTCACACCTCTGTCTGTCACACCTACCCCTGTCTCTGTCACACCTACCCCTGTCTCTGTCACACCTCCCCCTGCCTCTGTCACGCCTCTCACTCTGTCACGCCTCTCCCTCTGGTCTCTGTCATGACTCTTCCTCTCTCTCGTACTCCTTTCTCACACATCTCTTGCTCCCTCTTGACTGAAGGTCAGGGGTTCAAATTTCACTCCCGAGATCTGAGCACAAAATAAATCAAGGCTAATGCACCCAGAGCAGGACAGAATGATTACTGCATTATCAGAGATGCTGCCCTTTGTGGCAAATGTAAAGATCCTGGCATTAATTTGGAGAAACATAGGATTTCCATCCTGGACAATATTTATCCTTCCAATCAACATCGATCATAAGACCTGGCTTGTTATTATTAATACCATTCCGTATTGCTGTTTGGGGGAATGTGCTGCACATACATTGGCAGCCACTTGACACAATAGGGACTGAACAAAACACCTCAATTCATTTTGAAAGGTTGGAGAAGTTGCCATTGGAGATGCATCTTTTTTATAACCCTTCTGATTTCAATGTGTTGACCCCATGTGCCTGGACTGCTTGTAGATAGCTTATTCCATATGTGTTTGGTGAGAGCATAAGGTGGAACCCGCAACTAGGTGTTGAATTTTAAGATGAGCATCTTTGAGAGTAGTTCCCCCTGGATGTTCATAAACCAGAACTGAAAGATCATAAAGGTCCCAGAGGATTGGAGGAAGTGACTGTGATATAATGGAGTATGAGCTCAGAGCAATTAGAAAAATAAAGGAGCGCATGTTTGCTACTGAGTTACATGTTCCCATTAAAATCTCTATCCAAAGGATACTTACTGTCCAAACTTAAACAGATCTTGATTTTTAAATAAAGAGGAGCTTAATAAGTTGGAGATACAGGAGGAAATTGTTAAAAGATGCAACATTTGTGATGTCTTCACTTCAAACAGGGGAAATGCAGAGAAAAGAGCTCAACCTGTAAGTACTGCAAAGTACTTACAGTACTCAAGCAGATCATTTGAGATCTACTCAGGGTTGCTCCAACACTATTTCACCTCACTCCATCATCATATCTTTCAAAGGTACACAAAAATGCTGGAGAAACTCAGCGGGTGCAGCAGCATCTATGGAGCGAAGGAGATAGCTAACGTTTCGGGCCAAAACCCTTCTTCAGACCCTTCTTCGCTCCATAGATGCTGCTGCACCCGCTGAGTTTCTCCAGCATTTTTGTGTACCTTCGATTTTCCAGCATCTGCAGTTCCTTCTTGAACATCATACCTTTCATACCTTTCTCAGTCTTGCATTGTGAGATTTTTCTAGAGGTATGTGTTATTTACATCCCTGTGGATATGAGTTCCACATTTTCACAATCCAGGCTGAAATAGCTTTGTCTGCATTTTATTAGGGAATTATCAGTGATTCTGAGATACTTAGCTCTTTATTCCACCCACAAATGGACCCTCTTAAAAAATAAAATAATAGAAAATCCAGAAAAAGGGCAGGTCTGGCAGCATCTGTGAAAAGGTGCCCACAAGCAGTCAATGTGCACACGGCAAGTTCCCACTAACAATAAGAGAACAATAAGCTGTGCCTCTTCTCCCTTATTGTTTGATCAAATTTAACCTGTATCTCCTCCCATAATGTGAATTTCATGCCAAACACATCCTTCGACGCATTGCAAAAATATCTAATGTTTTGACGAGCCCAGATTTTTAACACGGTTAAAAATCATTAAGAAAAACAGAAGAATTTTGCACAAATGAGAATGGCAAGCATTTAAGAAGGCCATTTGCATGTTGTTCTTTATAACAAGTTTTATGCGTCAAAAATACTTGGATAGAATTATACAGAGTTATACAGAATTATACAGGGCTTTGTAGAGCCTGACACTGTCCTGCTGTATGAAGTTTTGAGAAAGTTAAAGCTGCAAAGCAAGAATGCTAATTTTTAACAGACTGATTCCCAGGATGGTTCTACGAGTGGAAATTGAAGGGCCTGTCCCACTAGGAGATTTTTTAGGGGACTGTCGGTGACTACGACATTGAAATTCAACGGTTAGCACCGGTGACAACCTATGTCACCTGGCGACAACCGACAACCTACGACAGCACCTACGTCAGGAGAAGACAAGCTATGACAAGCCCACTGTCACCGAAAAGTTTTGAACATTTCAAAATCCAGCGGCGACCAAAAAAACTTTACGACTCTTTGGGCGACTGAGGAGAGTACTCACGTCCATACAGGCGACACCCCGGCAACCGTGTGGCAACAGCAGTCGCCTAAAAAATAGCCTAAGTGGGACAGGCCCATGCGTCAATTAAGTTACTAGAGTTTAGAAGAATGAGAAGAGGCCTGGACAGGCTAGATATAGGGAGGATGTTTCCCTGACTGCTCTGTTTACGACCAGGGCTCACAGTATCAGGATATGGATGCATTTAGGACTAAGATAAGGCAATTTTTTTTCACCTAAGGCTGGTAAACCTGTTGTGTAATTTTCTGCCACAGATAGCTGTGGAGGCCAAGACACTAAATATATAGAAGGACCCAGACATTTCTAGGTATCAAGGTATCTTGGGAAAGTGTGTGAATTTAGTATTTGGACAGGGGAATCACACTTTCCACCATTGATTGCATCTACATGTTGCCTTAGAAAAGCAGCCAACATAAACAAGGGCTTGTCCCACCCCAGTCATTCCTTCTTCTCTCTGCTCCCATCTAGCAGAAGGTACAGAAGTTTGAAAGCGTGCACCACCAGATTTATGAACAACTTCTTCCCCTCTGTTAGCAGGCTTCTGGGTGGTCCTTCCACAAGCTAGGTACTGTCTGATTCACCCCTACCCCATGGAGGACATTGGACTCTCTCTATGGAAGTGATACGCTACAATGCTGAGAACTATATTAAGCACTCTGTATCTTCACCGTTGCTCTATCTATTGCACTTGAGTTTGACGATTGTCTTTATGTACGGTATATCTGATCTGTTGGATTTGCATACAGAACAAAGCTTGTCACTGTACATTTGTACATGTGACAATAATAAACCTAAACCTAACCTTGTTTATATCAAAGGGAGCAAGCCTGACAGGCCAAATGTACTAAACCTAATCCTATCATTTCTATTTTGAATGTTTGGAGTCAGTCTTGGTTCGTGAACATGTGGGAATACTACTAGAGGGCAGAGTAAACTGCATAACCAAGAATGTGGACTTTAAAAATAGGACAAAGGATCAGGGTTTCAAAGATGAGAGGTGATCATATGTATCAATGTCATCAGGAAGTGTAACTAATGTTGGTTGTTGGTGTGATGTTCTAGCTTTAGGTTTGGGCTACCAAATGTTGAACAGATTTAAGGTTAGCATTCTAATTACAGTGTTGGTGTTTCATATGAATATGTTATTTTCACTCTTCCAAGAAACGAAGAGTGAGAAAGCAAACATTCTTGATCAGCTCGTAAACGTCTGTTAGGAATGTTACAAAATTTTGAGAAAAAATCAAGATTTATCCCATGAGAAAGCATAAAAATAAACATTTACCCAATTGATCAGCTCGTAGTTAACATACTCGGAAATTGTTAGGAAATGTTACAGGAAATTCGGCCCTTTTGAGATTCAAAAAATCTGAAGCCTATATCCCGTACCTTTCCATACCCCATCAGAAGGGCCACAAAGCATAAAAAAATAACTGGCCTTAATTCGATACCCAATTCACCACTCTCCTTAGTTCTTCAGTTTTAAAGGAAAGTTATGGCCATTTTCATACTCGGAAATTAGCATCTTCTTCCCTTTTGCTTTTCCATTCCATTGACTTAACACACCAGTTGTGATCGAGGACAGTCAAAAGCCCATAACCTTCTTAAAAATTAAGAGAACTGAATGAAATTTTCAGTTATTATAGATTGAAGCATTCTGAAACAAATATAAAACATCTTACTTGGATGACCTGAAATTAAAGCATATAATTAGTTCGTTACCTAATTGTAGCTAATTACAAAATTGACCATTGTGACGAAAATAGTAATAAACACCCAGACTGCCTTGAAAATTCAAAAATGTGATATTCTCAAGATCAGAACTTTAATATTATTTATTGTATTATATGCTGTAAGTCTGTAACAGATTGGTAAATAAATTACAATTTCTAGCAATAGACCAAGTCATTATGGAGGAGATCAGTTGCTAGCTGGTACATTGGCATATCATAATCAGTAGTATCATCATACTCCTCAGATTGGAACCAATAAGCAACTTGTTTTTCCTCAACTTTTCAATTTTGGCATTGTGAACTACATGTTTTTGTTCTTCAAATCACGCATGACATGCTTTTCCCATTAAGAATGTCCTGTAGATCATCACATTTGAAGTAGTCCAAATTTGGATAATCTCTGCGTATGCTATCTAAATCAGTCTCTTTTGCTGGGCATTTGGATTGACAATTTTGCATTTCTTCTTCGGAGACATCTGTTTAAAATGTAAAGGAAAAAAAACACTGAACAACCAGCTGTGCACTGGGAAATATAAAGTTTCTGCAAAGGGAAAAGATAACAGTTACAGAATCTGAAAGCACAGGTACCAGCCACTCACTTCTTTGTGTCCACGACATCAGAAAAAGCTATCAATGTGTATCAAACACCCCAGATCTTGTCCATAACCCTCTATATCATGGCACATTAAATGCATTGAAGCCTTATTCCTCTACCAGGCAGGGATTTTTAGAACGTGTCCTCAGTTCCCTTCTAATGCCTTAAATCCATGTCTTTTTTGTTTTTAAGCTTTACGCTAAGGGAATTAATTCCTTCCTGTTTAAGCTATGTAAGCCTTTCATAAATCTATACCTCCCCCCCCCCCAAATAAAATCCCAGACCCCTTCCACCTCTCCTCATATTGAAACATCTCCATCCCTGCTAATATGCTTTTGTATCTCTTCTGAATTCCCTACATGCTTCCTGGATTGTTGTGCCCAGAACTGTACATCATGGCACCTTTTTTAATCACACTGTGTCATTTTGAAAGAGCAATGATGATTGTATTCTGGGCAACTAACCGTGCAGACTGCCAAAGCCATTTGTCAGAACCCCCATCACCAGAATTCAGTGAAGAGCCGATACCTCACTTGGCTGGTGGTGAGAGGAGCCATCCCCGTCACATCCTTCCTGTATAGTATAGTAGGGTCCCCCCCCCCCCAATACATACTGCCCTCAGCACAGCTGCAATGAGGATGAGATGACCGACCACCTCTTTGTAGACTGTGTATCTGCAAATAAAGGCTTGGAAAGGATGCAAGGATTCTTGTCACGGTTCATCTGGGACAGCTGTGTTACAGAGGACACTGTGATCTGCAGGCTGGTCATGAGGATGCATACCAATACGAGCATCTAATACTGCAGGAAAGTCATAACTCAGTGGAAGACACGCTTGGGTCTGCCTGGAACCTGTTGGTCGTCCAGTAAACGAGATGTCCTTAAGGGAATGCTGCCGACTGCCACATTCCATACTGCAGGAATACGTGCTGAGGGATGCACTGCAGCTTAGTACAGCCAACACATAGGTTGTATGAAGAAGGAATTGCAGTCCAAAGTGCTGCTGCCACTATCTTGTCCTGTCCTGTATTGAAGCCTCTCAAACACTAAAAGGTTGTGTTGCCTAAAGGCGGCCACATGAATATCAATGGTGTTCTGTAAACAACACGTGCTTAAACTACAAATGTATTGAACCAATATCACTATGAGTGTTTAGAGGAAATGGCACAGTGAATATAAAGAAAGCCTTGAACTGGGTTTTTTTTAACATTTCTTGTATATGTATTTATTTTATTTTGAATAAAAATAGTTTATTTTGAAATTAATAAATGTAGGCAGATAATTTGCAAGCTCCCACAGATAGCAATGTGATCATGAGCTGATTCAATAGCTTTAGTGTTATTTTTTATAAATTACATTTCAGGGCCCTAAATGTCAATTTTAATAGATTTGTCTACATCTTTAGAGCAGGGAGGTTAAGATTTAATAGAGATTCCATACTATGAAGGGTTGTGTTAGAGTTGAGTGGAACGTAAGAGGGTGGATAATTAAATGCAAAGATCTAAAATAATTGACATCAATATCAAAGGGATAATAGTTTTTTGTGATCTGGAATACACCATCTAAAAAGGCAGTGGAACTTTAAAAGGAACATTCAAAAGGGGATTGAATATTTATTAAAAAAGAAAACAGTGCAAGTCCAGGGAAGGGGAAGACCAAGGCAACGGGACTAATTGGAGAATATCTACAAGGAGCTGGGACATACCCAATAAACTGTGTGGCCATCAACGGTCCTATAAAAATCGGAATGAGTTCTATTTGATAGCTTGTCATACAGCATGGAAACAGGCCCTTCAGCCCAACTTGCCCACACTGACCAACTTGTCCCATCTACACTAGTTCCACCTGGCTGCGTAAGGCCCACAAAACCTGTCCTGTCCATGAACCTGTCCAAATGTTTCTTAAACATGGCAATAGTATCTGTGGTACACAAAATTGCTGGAGAAACTCAGCGGGTGCAGCAGCATCTATGGAGCGAAGGAAATAGGCGACGTTTCGGGCCGAAACCCTTCTTCAGACTGATGGGGGGTGGGGGGGAGAAGGAAGGAAAAAGGGAGGAGGAGGAGCCCGAGGGGGGGGGGATGGGAGGAGACAGCTCGAGGGTTAAAGAAGGGGAGGAGACAGCAAGGGCTAGCAAAACTGGGAGAATTCAACGTTCATGCCATCCGGACGCAAGCAACCCAGGCGGAATATGAGGTGCTGTTCCTCCAATTTCCGGTGTTGCTCACTCTGGCAATGGAGGAGACCCAGGACAGAGAGGTCGGATTGGGAATGGGAGGGGAGTTGAAGTGCTGAGCCACCGGGAGTTCAGGTAGGTTATTGCGGACTGAGCGGAGGTGTTCGGCGAAACGATCGCCCAACCTCCGCTTAGTCTCCCCGATGTAAATCAGCTGACATCTAGAGCAGCGGATGCAGTAGATGAGGTTGGAGGAGATACAGGTGAACCTTTGTCGCACCTGGAACGACTGCTTGGGTCCTTGATGGAGTTGATGGAGTGAAGGGAGGTGGGGGTTGAGGTGGGAGGGGGTGGACGGGAGGGAAGGGAAGAATAGACATTTCTTGCGGTCTTTGCAAGGCCGACAAGGGGGTGATGGGAAGGTGGTGGTGGTGGGGTCACGTTGGGGTGGCGGGAATGGGAAGATTATTGACAACGGCTTTGCGGAGGGAGTCTTCAGACTGATGGGGGGTGGGGGGGAGAAGGAAGGAAAAAGGGAGGGGAGGAGCCCGAGGGCGGGGGGGATGGGAGGAGACAGCTCGGGGGGTAAGGAAGGGGAGGAGACAGCAAGGGCTAGCAAAACTGGGAGAATTCAACGTTCATGCCATCCGGACGCAAGCAACCCAGGCGGAATATGAGGTGCTGTTCCTCCAATTTCCGGTGTTGCTCACTCTGGCAATTCAATAGTATCTGCCTTGTTTTTGGTTAAAACCAAATGAATGGCTTAGTTTAGTTTAGTTTAGAGATACAGCGTGGAAACAGGCCCTTCGGCCCACCGGGTTTGCGCCGATCAGCGATCTCAGAGAAAACCCATGCAGGTCACAGGGAGAAAGTACAAACTCCGTACAGACAGCACCCGCAATCTGGATCGAACCCGGGTCTCTGGCGTTGCATTAGCTGTAAGCCAACTCTGCTGCTGCGCCACCGTAAGTGTTTTACAGAATATAATGTCATACAGCATGGTGACAGGCCCTTCGGCCCAACTCATCCACGCTGACCAAGATGCCCCATCTAAGTTAGTCTCATTTACCCACATTTGGCTATATCTCTCTAAACCTTTTCTATCCATATTCTAGGCCAAGTGCCTTTTAAATGCTGTTATAGTACCTGCTTCAAGCTGCCCGTCAGCTTATTTCATATATCTACTGCATTTGAGTAAAAATGTTGCCCCTCAACTTTATGTTAAATCTTGCCCCTTTGACCTTAAATATAAGTCTTCTTGTTTTTGAGTCCCCTATCGCGCTTAAAGGACTCTGTACATTTACCCTATCTATTCTTCTCATGATTTTATAACCTCTATAAGATCATCCCATAGCCTCATGCGCTCCAAGGAATACAGTTGTAGCTTCCCCAACCTCTCCCTATAACTCAGGCATTGAAGTGCTGGAAACGAACATGTAAATCTCCTCTGCACTTCTCCCAACCTAAGGACATCCTTTTATAGCAGGGTAACCAAAACTGAACACAGTACTCCAAGTATGGCTTCATCAACATCATTGTATAACTGTAGTATGATGTCCCAACTTCTAGACTCTGGTGCTAACAAACATTTGGTGTCGCCAGCAAGCTAAAGAACAATGTTAATTATGCTTTTATATTTTAGAAATTAATTTATGGTATCTGCTATGCTTATAAATCCCCCATTTGTTGCTTATAGAGCCCCCGTTACTTAATGCCCTCTGTGAGTTGCATTTTTGAACCATTATAGTTTGTGTGATAAAATGCACTATGTACTGCATTCCAGGATTTAAGCATGATGGTGGTGAAGAGACATCACTATATTTTGAAGTTAAAGTAGTGTGTGGCAAGAAGAGGGACTTGCAAGTGTTGATGTCCTGATGTCTTGAAAATTCTTGTTCCAGGTTTCACAATTGAAAGAACCTGGGAGGATAGCTGCAGCTCAGATTGTCAATAGTACCCTTTACAGCAATGATGTGCCATTGCAGGAGGGAGGGAATGTGTGGGGTGAAGCATGGGATGCCAATAATCCAGGTTGCATTGCCCTGGATGTTGTTGAATTGGCTGAGGGAGTTTAATTCAAGTCGTCGCAAGGTGTTATATTTTGGTATGACAAACTTGTACTGCAAATGCTAAGGCTCTGGGGAGTTTTATCGAACAGAAAGGCTTGGGGGCAGCAGGTGCACATTTCATGAAGGTGGGGCCACAGGAGGACAGGATAGTGAAAAAGGTGTTTGTCACTCTTACCTTCATTGGTCAGGGCATTGAGTACAGAAGTTGGGATGTCATGTTACAGCTGTCGAAGATGTTGCGAAAGCCACATTTGGAGTACCGTGTACAGTTCTGGTCACCTTGCCTTGCGAAGGAGGTCATTGAAATGGAAGAGTGCAAAACAAATTTACAAGGATGTTACAGAATCTGGAAGGTTTAAGTCAAAAGGAGAGACTAGAATTTCTTTTCCTGGAGTCAAGGAGTCAAGAATAACCTTGTAGAGGTATAAAAATTATGAAAGACATAGATAAGGTTAATAGCCTTAGTCTTTTGCTCTTTGAGGTGAGAAGCGAAAGATTTAATAGGAACCAGAGGGGCAGATTTTTCATAGAGAAGATGGTATGTACATGGAACGAACTACTAGAGGGTAGAAGAGGTGGGTATAATCCCAACATTTAAAAGGCACTTGGATAAGAAGGTGAACGGGAAAGGTGTGGAAGAAAGACACAAAAAGCTAGAGTAACTCAGCGCGACAGGCAGCTTCTCTGGAGAGAAGGAATGGGTGACATTTTGGGAATGAAGCACCAAGTCTAAGGAAGGTTCTCGAAACATCACCCATTCCTTCTCTGCAGAGATGCTGCCTGTCCTGCTGAGTTACTCCAGCTTTTTGTCTGTCTTTGGTTTAAACTGGCACGTGCAGTTCCTTCCTACACAAGGTATGGGAGGATATGGGGCAGCCACAGGTGTCAGAGTAGCTTGGTTAGCAACTGCAAGAAATGCAACACTTGTCCCTTTACCTCCCCCCTCGACTCCATTCAAGGACCCAAGCAGTCGTTCCAGGTGCGACAAAGGTTCTCCTGTATCGTCTCCAACCTCATCTATTGCATCCGCTGCTTTAGATGTCAGCTGATCTACATCGGTGAGACTAAGCGGAGGTTGGGCGATCGTTTCGCCGAACACCTCCGCTCGGTCCGCAAGAACCTACCTGACCTCTCGGTGGTTCAGCACTTCAACTCCCCCTCCCATTCCCAATCCGACCTCTTGGTCCTGGGTCTCCTCCATTGCCAGAGGAGCAACACCGGAAATTGGAGGAACAGCACCTCATATTCCGCTTGGGGAGTCTGCATCCGGAGGGCATGAACATTGAATTCTCCCAGTTTTGCTAGCCCTCGCTGTCTCCTCCCCTTCCTTAGCCCTCGAGCTGTCTCCTCCCATCCCCCAGCCCTCAGGCTCCTCCTCCTCCTTTTTCCTTCCTTCTCAGTCTGAAGAAGGGTTTCGGCCCGAAACGTTACCTATTTCTTTCGCTACATAGATGCTGCTGCACCCGCTGAGTTTCTCCAGCATTTTTGTGTACCTTAGCTTGGTTAGCCAACGTGGTGAGCATTGACGTGATGTATAGCTCTATGATTCTATGAATAGCATTAGAGTTCCTTTCATCCTGTAAATATGGAGTATTCATCACAGTCCCGTTTGGTGCCTTGGAAATGCTTTGGATTGGAAAATACACAATCATATTGTGAAAAGTCTCCATGTTGATCTTTAGCATTTATGCAATCAAATCCATGATAAAACTACAAAACCAAAAGACAGAGCTTTGAACTATAGTATTAAAATACAGACATCTCAAATTTAACAGTGCCTATGAAATACATTTTAAACTTTAGTCACTGTAGGAAAGTTGGCAGCCAATTCGCACATTGCAAGCTCCCTCAAATAGCAACGTGACAATAACCAGGTCATTTGTTACTGTAATAATATAGGCTACAGATGTATCTCAACCACATTCATAGCTATGATTACTAAGTCTGCAATCTAAGTTGAGTGAAAGCATGAAGCATCAGTCAAACAGCAGGTTTCCAAATATGTCCGGCATACATCTGGGTCCCTTAAATGCTCATAGCCCATAAAGGGCAACATCAGACTGTCAACAAGATTTTCAACTCCTTTCTGAGTAGTGACCTACTTCTTTCCCAACTATATCGCATGGAAAGCCTGATGGGTCAGGATTGTGTGAAGGAAGAAACATCAAGACTCGCACCAACTAATGATGATAACAAGTAAATTAGGAACTAAGTACATTATACATGACGTTAAAATGCAGTTTGATTATTTAGCTAAAACTGACTGTAGCTACATGTTAAAGATAAGACACAAAATGCTGGAGTAACTCAGCAGGTCATGTGGCATCTCTAAACCATATAACCATATAACAATTACAGCACGGAAACAGGCCATCTTGACCCTTCTAGTCTGTGCCGAACATGTATTCTCCCCTAGTCCCATATACCTGCGCTCAGACCATAACCCTCCATTCCTTTCCCGTCCATATAACTATCTAATTTATTTTTAAATGATAAAAACGAACCTGCCTCCCGCCACCTTCACTGGAAGCTCATTCCACACAGCCACCACTCTCTGAGTAAAGAAGTTCCCCCTCATGTTACCCCTAAACTTCTGTCCCTTAATTCTCAAGTCATGTCCCCTTGTTTGAATCTTCCCTACTCTCAGTGGAAAAAGCTTATCCACGTCAACTCTGTCTATCCCTCTCATCATTTTAAAGACCTATATCAAGTCCCCCCTTAACCTTCCGTGCTCCAAAGAATAAAGCCCTAACTTGTTCAACCTTTCTCTGTAACTTAGTTGCTGAAACCCAGGCAACATTCTAGTAAATCTCCTCTGCACTCTCTCTATTTTGTTGACATCCTTCCTATAATTAGGCGACCAAAGTTGTACACCATACTCCAGATTTGGTCTCACCAATGCCTTGTACAATTTTAACATTACATCCCAACTTCTATACTCAATGCTCTGATTTATAAAGGCCAGCACACCAAAAGCTTTCTTTACCACCCTATCTACATGAGATTCCACTTTCAGGGAACTGTGCACAGTTATTCCCAGATCCCTCTGTTCACCTGCATTCTTCAATTCCCCACCATTTACCATGTACGTCCTATTTTGATTTGTCCTGCCAAGATGTAGCACCTCGCACTTATCAGCATTAAACTCCATCTGCCATCTTTCAGCCCACTCTTCCAACTCTAAAGAAAAAGGATGGGTCACATTTTGGATCGGGATCCTCCTGACTGAAACATCACCTATCCTTTCTCTCCAAAGTTGCTGCATAATTAACTATCTAAGTTAGTCCAGCACTTTGTGTCTATCTTTGGCATAAACCAGTACCTGCAGTTTCCTGTTTCTACATTGTAGCTACATGTTAGTCCATACATCCACTTGTAAATAATGCACACAAAGCAAAATAATGTGAATGCAGGAAATAGAGCAATAGTCATACACCATGGAAACTGGCCCTTCGGCCCAACTTGTGCATTCTGACCAAGATGCCCTATTTACATTTCCTGCTTTTGGCCCATATTTTGTAACCATGTACCAGCCCAAAATGTCTTTTGTATCCATGTACCAGTCCAAATATATTTTAAATGTTGCTTATAGTACCTGCCTCAACTAGCTCCTCCAACAGCTCGTTCCACATAGCCACCACTCTGTGTGTGGAAAATGTTGCCCCTCAGGTTCCTATTAAATCTTTCGCCTCTCACCCTAAATCTATGTCCACTGCTTCTTGATTCCCCTGTTCTGTGTAAAAGACTGTGCATTCACCCTATCTATGCTCCTCGTGATCTTATGGACCTCTATAAGATTACCCCCCTGTCTCCTGCCCTCCAACGAATAAAGTTCTAGCCTGCCCAGCCTCTCCCAATAGCTCAGGCCCTCAAGTCCTGGCAACATCCTTGTAAGTCTTCTCTGCACACTTTCCAGCTTAATGAATGAATTAATTAATTAATTAAAACATTTATTGGCCAAGTATTCACATACAAGGAATTTGCCTTGGTGCTCCGTCCACAAGTGACAACATGACATTCAGTGACAGTTAGGAATGACACATAAAGCATTAAACATTAATAATAAAACATTATTGATTAAACATGTGAATTAAATATAATACCAGAGCAAAAGGAGGCTACAGATTTTTGGTTATTGAGTAGAGCTACTACTCGTGGAAAAAAGCTGTTTTTATGTCTGGCTGTGGCAGCTTTGACAGTCCGGAGTTGCCTTCCAGAGGGAAGTGATTCAAAGAGTTTGAGACCCGTTCGCTTCCTGGAATGGAAGGGAAGGTTTGGACTCGGGTGGAAGGCAGAGGAGGTTACTTACAAAGACATTAGTATCATAAGTCCGATTATATTTGAGAGTCTTATTTCATCTGGATGATATTGCCTCTGACTGTGCAGTACATCCTCAGCGTTTCACTTAGGTCATCAGCCCAGATTCTGCATTCAACAATCTGGACACGAACTTACTGAATCCTGAAGTGAGAGGGGAAAGATTTAATAGGAACCTGAGGGGCAGCTTTTTCACACAAAGGGTGGTGGGTATATGGAACAAAATGCCAAAGGAGGTACTTGAGGCAGGTACTATCATAACATTTAAAATAAATTTGGACAGGCACATGGATAGTAAAGGTTTTGGAGGGTATAGGCCAAATGTAGGTAGGTGAGAGTAATGGAGACAGGGCATCTTGGTCACAGTGGTCACGCTGGGCCGAAAGGCCTGATTCCTTGCTGTATGACTCTATGAATCCTACATCTCAAGGAAAACTGGTAGGTCAATGAACCACTGCAAGAATACCCTCAGAGTGCACATGAGCAGTGGAATCTGGGGAAAGTAGACGAGAATGTGGGAGAATAAAGATGGGATTGGTGTAACATGGGTGCCTGATGACCAGTGTGGACATGATGGGTCATGGTGCTGTTTCCATGCATGACTTTATGCATCCCTCAAAACAGTACTATCCATGGAGTCAAGCAGTAACTCGTCATGGGGCTCACATTGGCTTTGGTCTGTAGTCTCTTCAAACCATCTGTGGATGTCTGACATGAAGGTAGACAAAGGTGCTGGAGAAACTCAGCGGGTGCAGCAGCATCTATGGAGCGAAGGAAATAGGCAACGTTTCGGGCCGAAACCCTTCTTCAGACATGAAACTGAAAATGTTTCTAGTAATGGACTTGATGGGAATTTAGTGTAATTGCACATTCAATTTGATGGCCCCAATTAATTTAGAATAAATGGCCTATGTTGGGAAACTTCCTAAGTGAAGTGAGCACGTAGTGTGTTCATGCTTCCAATGGACCTTGAGCTTTTCTGGCACTTCCATGTACGGCAAACCACTCGGAGGAGATGGAGTACTTGGCAGAATTAGACGGTATTCCTGAGGGAAGCCTTTCCTGCCTTTACAAGACCTTCTTTGTCGTCCAATAATGATGGAATTCCCTCCCCCTCTGTGGATATTTATAGAATCATAAAATGTTCTCAGGAAATTTGAAGTCACACAGCTTTAAGTGAAAATCCCAACCTTTTAATTGTAGACTTTCCTGATTGTAAAAGGTCACCCCATGCATTTTCCATTTAATGCTCTTCCCTAGGTTACAATTATTTGTGGCTCTGAATATTAACAAAGTCGATCACACTTAAGAATCGCTCTACGTGGAGTGATTTTCATTGCATGGTTCTCAAGGGTAGCAATATGCGATTAACTTAATGTTGCAAAGAACCCTAAATGTCCTTGTTATTTCAATCATATTAATTTATAAATTTGTTTATATATGCTGCATTGCTGTTTTCATTTATAAAAATTAGGGTCATAGATTCACAGGGAAATACAACTTGTAAACATGCCCTTTACCCAGTCAAAGGTTAGTTGACCATCAAGCAGGTATTGACTAATCCTACCCTAACCCATTTTATACTCCAACCAGGTCCTATCACTCATCTAAACACTCGAGGTAATTTGGCCAACTAAATTACCAAACTGTGCATTTTTGAGACAGGAAAGGAAACTGGAGCATCCGGCGGAAACCCATGTGGCCACTGGGGGAATTGCAAGCTCCACGTAGACAGCACCTGAGGTCAGGATGAGCCTGGGGTATTGAATCTATGAAGCAACCACTGTGCCACCCGGAAATTGGCTATCTCATTGTAGTACTGATATAACCCTTTTCCAATTCAGTATGTTGTGGGCTCAAGTCCTACTTCAAAGATTGAGCACAAAGATTCTGGACCAACAGCCCAGTGCAGTACTGAGGGAGCACAACACTGCTGGAGACCGCTGAGATGCTAAACCATGGCACTTATTTGTTCTTTCAGATAGATGCAGCAAGTCTCAAATTACTACTGACGAGCTGGAAGGATATCCCCAGAATCGTAACCAATATTTATTCCTCAGTGCTTTTAATAAGGTGATCTGACTTGCCATCAATTGCTGTTTGGGGAAGTTTGCTGCACAAAGTGACAGCTATATTTCCTAAATTGTAAACATAGTAAATATACCCTGGAAAGACGTGTTGAGATCTGCAAACTCTATGCTGAAATGTTGATTAGGGTATATTTTGGTAAGAGCACTTCTTGATTTGGTTATTATTTTCAACAGAAGCAATTGGGGAATAAATAATCTCTATACCGAACATTTTCATGGAAGTTTGCTTACATTTTGGGTTCAAGCTGCCATTCCTATCGCATCATTTACCAACTAGAATCATCCCTAATTATTTCATATTTTCATAAAATACTTTACAATTGTGGGCATCGCTGTAATTTTGAAAATGCTATGATTTATAGATCATAGTGAGATGCAGCACAGAAGCAGATCATGCAGCCCATCGAGTCCAGCTGACCATCAAGCACCCATTTACATTCATCCTACAATAATCTAATCCAACTTTATTCTCTCCATTTCGATTCCCCAGATTCTACCATTCATATAACACAAGTGCCAATTTTACAGCATCTACCAAGCCACATGTCTTTGGGATATGGGGGCATACTGGAACACCTGGCAAAATCCCATGCAGTCACAGGTAGAACGTGCAAACTCTACGCAGGTAGAACCCAAGGTCAGCATCAATCCCAGTCTCTGGCGCTGTGAGGCAGCAGCTCTTAGCTGCATGAATCGTGTGTTTCCACAAATAACAACCTATTTTAGTTTAATGCTGAGTTTTGCCTCAGACCATCAGGACTGGATAGCACGCAACAAAAGCTTTTCACTGTTCTTTGGTACACGTGGCAATAAACTAAACTGAACTGAGGAAGAACTCCACTACTGAGTGAAATAGATTATTTTATGTCCACTTGAGAAAGGAGCCAAGTCATCTGTTTAATAACAAATTTAAACGGCAGCATCGACAGTGCGACCCTCCCTCAATAGTTTGTCAGAGTTCAAATTTACATTTTTGTTTTTATGTCTTTAGCCAATGCACATTCAAAAGTTTAAACCTGATCATTTTTCAAAGGGTTAAGATCGACACGCATATTTCGACATCCTTCTGATTGTTGAGGTGGACAGTACCCCTGCTTACATCCTTGGACTTTGGAGTAGGACTTGAACTCACAACTTGCGTATTCTGTGAGAGTACGACAACAGTTGACGGTGAGGTTATCAACACTAAGACAGTTTACTCATCGGTGGAGTCTTTCTAAATTATTCATAGGATCAGCTGTAATTCATAAATTGGACAGCATTTGAAAATACAGCAGACTAGGATTTTAAAAATAATAACTCGACAATCTATTGCCAACAATAGGACTACAGGGCTGTGATGCATGTTAGTTAAGATTACTGTGGTAGAGATTGATACCATTATGTATTGTATCTGATCAACAGCAAACATGATATAAACATTTAATTGCATCTAGCTGTTCTCCTTAGAGTAGAGAATGAGGAGATTCAATAGACATCCCGGGAAGTGATGAACTACCCTTCTTGTTTTAACATTCTATAACATTAAAATTAAAATGAGAGCAAACAAGGAATGTTGGTAGTTCCCTTACTGCCAACATTAAAGAATGAGATTGATCATTGTACTGGGAAACAGTTGATAGTAAATCAACTGATCAACATATATCTTGAAGGTACATAAAAAAATGCTGGAGAAACTCAGCGGGTACAGCAGCATCTATGGAGCGAAGGAAATAGGTAACGTTTCGTGCCAAAACCCTTCTTCAGTCTATTTCCTTCGCTCCATACATGCTGCTGCACCTGCTGAGTTTCTCCAGCATTTTTTTATGTACCTTCGATTTTCCAGCATCTGCAGTTTCTTCTTGAACAACATATATCTTGAATTTTGTTCCTTCCTTTGAAGCTGACCTGGACATTAGTCATTTTTCAACTGTGCTTTACAGGAAGCGAGGAATTTTTCCAGTACTGCTACGAATCTAAGAGTTAAAATGCCACCATAGCTAGACAATGTCATTGCAGATTTTACAGGACTGAATGTTTAGTAAGAACTTCTGAGGCATTGAGCTCAACGTCAGTGTATTATTCTAACATTAGAACTAGGATTAATCAACCCTGAGCAGTCGCATTCCACAGATGGCATTTCTCAAGGTCAGAACAGCACAGTAGTTATTGTATTCCAAAAGGATTTGATCATCTTTGTCCATAAAGATTCCTACAATCTACAATCCAAATGTATTTACTTTTATTTATTCTCCATTTCATCATCAGCTTTTTGTATGTTACGATTTTTTTAAATGTACAGTCTCGTTTTGACTTGTTCATTATTGTGCATTGTAATTGCGAAACACTGTGCCATAACATCGCAGATTGTGTGTGTGTGTGTGTGTGTATATATATACACACAATCTGCAATGTTAAGGCACATAGTGTTTCGCATATATATGTATACAGTATATATATATATATACACACACAGATTTATTGTCAGATTTTTATTCTCTGGTAACATAAGCTCAACTCTGCAAAATGTAAAATTGTGATGACATTTGGACTGAGGATTCAAGAAACCAGAGGACATAGTTTGATAATTGTCCAAATTCTCTGCGGGGAAGTGAAGAGATATTTTAAGCAGTGAGGTGTGATATGGATCGCAGTGCCTGAAACGGTGATGGAAATATATTCAATAGGAATCCTTAAAAGAGAATTAGATAAATAATTGAATAGGAAAGAATGCAAAATGAGTGAGAGAGTGAGACTAATGGCTTAACTCTTTCCAAGAGCACAGAAGACCTGGTTGTCCCATTCAACACTGCAACATTCTACAGGGAGTAAAGTCATCTGTGGTCACAAGTGTGGATATCTTGCAAAAGTATCACCTGTGGGTTTTACCTGTCACTGTCCACTCAGTTCCAAAAACTTAGCTCACATGTTAAGGTGTTAAATATTTTTTTTTAATCCCTTGTTCTTGATTCCAACAGCAGAGGAAGATGGGCTTCTCTATCTGCCATGCAAATCATTTAACCATCATAAATACCTCATCTAGATCACTACTTGAAAAAGAGAACCCAATATAAATGTCGAGAACAGCAGGATCTGCAGTTCCTACCGACACATCTAGAACAATGGGAACTGAATTAATTGGTGCTCTTTCAAAGGGAGAGCACAGACAAGATGGGCTGAATGGCCTTCAGTGCTAGATCTTTGGTTGATGCCGCAGTCCTAAGGTAATTATTCCTAAGACCATCTTAAGTCCAAATATAATCTTGGGCTTCCACTCTCTACTCTCTCACACTGAAAGCTGGATGAAGGAAACTGATCATTGCAAGTTGTACAGGGAAGCAAGTTGATGGCACTATTTACTCCACTTCTGAGTTATTTTCCTTCAAGAAGAGTTTTACTTTGAGGAATGAAATAACCAAAGATAATACTGGCCCCAAGGAGGTAATGACCAAAATATGATAACGTTCATCCTGCAGTTTGAGAGGGAGTAGATGAAATCATGTGTGTTGGTATTACTGTTGAGTTAAGGTAACTGCAGAGGCATGAGCTAGGAGCAGGCTAAGGTTGATTAGAAAGGGACCCTAGCAGATTCCCTTTACGAATAGACATTCCTTTCATGTAATGATGGCATCAGTTACTTGCTCATATGTACAACTCTACTTTCCCCGTTACAGAAAACAACACTTAAAATTTAACCTATTTGCTCGTCGCTAAATTTCCTTCAGCTTTCATGTTTGGATATTTGTACTCGCATGGAAGAACAAGGTTAAATCAATTAGAAATAATTCAGCTGTGTACAAAGGAGGAAACAGACTGATAAAAAAAAAAGTACGGTTATTGCTATACACTGGTTATTAAAAATAGCATGATTTCAACAAAAAAAAAAAGAAAGAGAGATCTTAATGTCCAAGGAAACATATCTTTAAAGGTGGAAGGAACATATTCCATCATAATAGCAAAATTAGACCAGTTGGCTCATCAAGTCTATTTTGCCATTCAGTCATCACTGATCTATCTTCCCCTCTCAACCCCATTCTCCTGCCTTCTTCCTGTAACCCCTGACACCTGTACTAATCAAGAATCTATCTATCTCTGCCTTAATTAGTGAGCTGATTAAAATAGAATAGAGGAACAACATAGCAATTGTAGAGCAGCTACAGTGTAGAAGACCATTCAACCCATTCTGTTTTATACTCACTCTCTGCTAGAGCAACTCACTATTTCATTCCCTGCTCCTTATTCTGTAGCCTTGCATACCTTTGGATTTGTGGCACAGTAGTACAGGGTAGCAGGGTACAGGGTGTCAGAGCCAGAGCAACTGCTGCCTCACAGCTCCAATGACACTGACCTCTGGTGCTATCCAGCTGGAATCCGTATGTGCTCCCTTGGACTGTGTGGGGTTTCCATCAGTTGCTCCAGTTCCTTCTTGCATCCCAAAGGACATTCTGGTGGATCAATTGGTCACTGTAAATTGCCACAGGCCCGGTTCTGAGTTGTAGAATTGGGGGAAGCGGAGGTATTGGGAATGTGGGGAGAATAAAATGGCATTTAAATAGATGGTCCATAATGATCTAATGAGCAGATTATCTGCTTCATGCAGTACAACTCTATAATTATATGTAGAAACAAACGATGTTTATTTTCCCTTTTTGCATTATATGTATCCAATTCCCTCTCAAAGGCTATATGGAACCTCCCTCCATTGCATTGGCGCTGGGCATTCCAGACTCCAACCATATTAAAACCACATGGTAATGTTTTTCCTCATGTCACATTGAGTTCTCTACCCCCATATTTTATATCTCTGAATGTTTAGCCTGCCACCATCTCTCCCAATATCCACTATATTCAGACTACCCCACACCCTCCTCCATCATTTTTTAACGAGAGCTGTCCTAGTCTCTCTAAGTTATCTTTGTAACTGCAATCGCCCATCACTGGAAACAATTCTTACAACGGTCAGGTTGGAATTTTACGCTGATCAGGACTTAGCTGGAATATTGTGGATAATTCTGGACACTTTACCTCAGGAAAGGAAAATACACATAAGAGCCTTTCTATGATGCTATCTGAATAAGGAAGAATTCTCAATCTTAAACATAGAAACATAGAAATTAGGTGCAGGAGTAGGCCATTCGGCCCTTCGAGCCTGCACCGCCATTCAATATGATCATGGCTGATCATCCAACTCAGTATCCCGTACCTGCCTTCTCTCCATACCCCCTGATCCCCTTAGCCACAAGGGCCACATCTAACTCCCTCTTAAATATAGCCAATGAACTGGCCTCAACTACCCTCTGTGGCAGAGAGTTCCAGAGATTCACCACTCTCTGTGTGAAAAAAGTTCTTCTCATCTCGGTTTTAAAGGATTTCCCCTTTATCCTTAAGCTGTGACCCCTTGTCCTGGACTTCCCTAACATTGGGAACAATCTTCCTGCATCTAGCCTGTCCAACCCCTTAAGAATTTTGTAAGTTTCTATAAGATCCCCTCTCAATCTTCTAAATTCTAGAGAGTATAAACCAAGTCTATCCAGTCTTGGTTTATCTTCCTACCTACCTCATTGCAGCTCTTGCATTTTTTTTAACCTGCACTTTCTCTATAACAGTAACACTATAATATGCATTCCGTTTCCTTTACCTTTCCGCACAACCTGTTGTACTCATGTAGGTTTGAATGTAATCATGCATGGATAATTTTCCTGGATAACACCTAAAACAAATTTTCCACTATCTCAGTATAGTTGGTAATGATAATAAACCACAGTGTGGCACAGTGGCGCAGCTGGTAGAGTTGCTGCCTCACAGCGCCAGACATCCAGGTTCAATCCTCACCTGGGGTGCTGGCCTGACCTGGGGTGCAGCCCTGATCTGACCCTCCCTATGACCGTGTGTGTTTCTTCTGGGTGCTCCAGTTTCCTCCCACATCCTAAAGACATGGGCGTTTATTGGTTAATTGGCCTCTGTAAATTGCCCCTTGTGCGCAGAGAGCAGATGCACAAATGGAATAATATAGAACTGGTCTGAACGGCTGATTTGTGACTGCCATGGACTTGGTGGGCCGGAGGGCTTGATTCCATGCTGCATCTTTCAATCAAACCAAACCAAGTGAAGATAAGGACCCGTTTCTGGAAGAACGGTTAATAGAGGTTTTTTAGGATGATGTGACCTTTTGATTCAGGATAAAAGAATAGTAGAATAGAATAGAATAGTTTCTTTATTGTCATTGTAACATGGGCCATGTACAACGAAATTTAAAATGTCAGCCAGTCAGTGCAGCATTCAAACATTTCTAAAGCTAACGAAACATCCACGGTAAAATAATAAAGATAAGCAAATAAATAAAAAACACAGACAAAGCACGCATACACACCCAACCCTCCATCCTTCTGTCGATTTCACCGTTACCACAGTCCCTTAGTCTGTATCGCCCCTGCGTTCCTTGGCGGCCACATTTAGTGCTTTTATAGCAGTGGGGTAAAAACTGTTTTGTAGTCTATTTGTCCTTGTCCTTGTGGATCTGTACCGTCTGCCTGACGGCAACAGTTCAAACAGGCAACAGTTCAAATAGCGATTTGCTTCAGTGAGTGGCTAATAACTTGATGTCTTGGTGTTAAAATATAACCATATAACAATTACAGCACGGAAACAGGCCATCTCGGCCCTACAAGTCCGTGCCGAACAACCTTTTTCCCTTAGTCCCACCTGCCTGCACTCATACCATAACCCTCCATTCCCTTCTCATCCATATGCCTATCCAATTTATTTTTAAATGATACCAACGAACCTGCCTCCACCACTTCCACTGGAAGCTTATTCCACACCGCTACCACTCTCTGAGTAAAGAAGTTCCCCTCATGTTACCCCTAAACATCTGTCCCTTAATTCTGAAGTCATGTCCTCTTGTTTGAATCTTCCCTATTCTCAAAGGGAAAAGCTGATCCACATCAACTCTGTCTATCCCTCTCATCATTTTAAAGATCTCTATCAAGTCCCCCCTTAACCTTCTGCGCTCCAGAGAATAAAGACCTAGCTTATTCAACCTTTCTCTGTAGCTTAGTTGTTGAAACCCAGGCAACATTCTAGTAAATCTCCTCTGTACTCTCTCTATTTTGTTGACATCCTCCTATAATTGGGCGACCAAAATTGTACACCATACTCCAGATTTGGTCTCACCAATGCCTTGTACAATTTTAACATTACATCCCAGCTTCAATACTCAATACTCTGATTTATAAAGGCTAGCATACCAAAAGCTTTCTTTACCACCCTATCTACATGAGATTCCACCTTCAAGGAACTTGATTCCCAGATCCCTCTGTTCAACTGTATTCTTCAATTCCCTACCATTTACCATGTACGTCCTATTTTGATTTGTCCTGCCAAGGTAGCAGGACAAATGAGGTGTAGCACCTCACATTTATCAGCATTAAACTCCATCTGCCATCTTTCAGCGCATTCTTCCAAATGGCCTAAATCACTCTGTAGACTTTGGAAATCCTCTTCATTATCCACAACACCCCCTATCTTGGTATCATCTGCATACTTACTAATCCAATTTACCACACCTTTTCCAGATCATTGATGTACATGACAAACAACAAAGGACCCAACATCGATCCCTGAGGCACCCCACTAGTCACCTGCCTCCAACCCGACAAACAACCATCCACCATTACCCTCTGGCTTCTCCCATTCAGCCACTGTTGAATCCATCTTGCTACTCCTGCATTTATACCCAACAGTTGAACCTTCTTAACCAACCTTCCATGAGGAACCTTGTCAAAGGCCTTACTAAAGTCCATATAGACAACATCCACTGCTTTACCCTCGTCAATTTACCTAGTAACCTCTTCAAAAAATTCAAGAAGATTAGTCAAACATGACCTTCCAGGCACAAATCCATGCTGACTGTTCCTAATCAGACCCTGTTTATCCAGATGCTTATATATATTATCTCTAAGTATCTTTTCCATTAATTTGCCCACCACTGAAGTCAAACTAACAGGCCTATAATTGCTAGGTTTACTCTTATAACCCTTTTTAAACAATGGAACAACATGCGCTGTACGCCAATCCTCGGGGACTATTCCCGTTTCTAATGACATTTGAAATATTTCTGTCATAGCCCTGGCTATTTCTACACTATCTTCCCTCAATGTCCTAGGGAATATCCTGTCAGGACCTGGAGACTTATCCACTTTATATATTTTTCAAAAGTGTCAGTACTTCTTTTACTTTGAAACTCATAGTATCCATAGCTACTCTACTAGTTTCCCTTACCTCACATAATTCAATATCCTTCTCCTTGGTGAATACCGAAGAAAAGAAATTGTTCAATATCTCCCCCATCTCTTTTGGCTCTGCAGATAGCTGTCCACTCTGTCTCTCCAATGGACCAATTTTATCCTTCGTTATCCTTTTGCTATTAATATAGCTGTAGAAACCCTTTGGATTTACTTTCACCTTACTTGCCAAAGCAACCTCATGTCTTTTTTTAGCTTTTCTAATTTCTTTCTTAAGATTATTTTTACATTCCTTATACTCCCCAAGCACCTCATTTACTTCATGCTGCCTATAATTATTGTAGATCTCCCTCTTTTTCCGAACAAGAAATCCAATTTCCCTTGAAAACCAGGACTCTTTTCAACTTTTACTGTTTCCTTTCAACCGAACAGGAACATAAAGATTCTGTACTCTTTAAATTTCCCCTTTAAATGTCCTCCATTTCTCTTCTACATCCTTCCCATAAAACAAAATGTCCCAGTTCACTCCTTTTAAATCATTTCGCATCTCATCAAAGTTAGCCTTTCTCCAATCAAAAATCTCAACCCTAGGTCCAGTTCTGACCCTCTCCATAATTATATTGAAACTAATGGTATTGTGATCACTGGACCCGAAGTGCTCCCCAATGCATACCTCCGCCACCTGTCCCGTCTCATTTCCTAACAGGAGGTCCAACACTGCCCCTTCTCTAGTAGGTACCTCTATGTATTGCTGCAAAAAACTATCCTGCACACATTTTACAAACTCCAAACCATCCAGCCCATTTACCGAATGTGTTTCCCAGTCTATGTGTGGAAAGTTGAAATCTCCCACAATCACTACTTTGTGCTTACTACTAATATCTGCTATCTCCTTACATATTTGCTCTTCCAATTCTCGATCCCCATTTGGCGGTCTATAATACACCCCTATAAGTGTTGCTACCCCTTTCCCACTTCTCAGTTCCACCCAAATAGCCTCCCTAGATGAGCCTTCCAATCTATCCTGCCAAAGCACTGCTGTAATATCTTCCCTGACTAGTAATGCAACACCTCCACCTCTTGCCCCTCCAATTCTATCACACCTGAAGCAACAAAATCCTGGAATATTTAGTTTCCAATCACAGCCCTCCTGCAACCATGTTTCACTGATCGCCACAACATCATACTTCCAGGTGTCTATCCAGACTCTAAGCTCATCCACCTTTCTTACAATGCTCCTAGCATTAAAATATGCACATTTAAGAAACCCCCCGCCTCTTATTCTCTGTTTATTTCCTTTTTTTTCTTTCTCCTCTTGTGCCCGAGTGCTTCCCTTTTCTGCTTCCTGCCTCCCATTCTGTCTACTAGCTTTCTCTATTCGAGTCCCTCGCCTCAACCATTCTAGTTTAAAGTCTCCCCAGTAGCCTTTGCAAATTTCCCCGCCAGGATATTGGTCCCCCTCGGGTTCAAGTGCAACCCATCCTTTCTGTACAGATCCCACCTTCCCCAAAAGAAGTCCCAATGATCCAGAAACTTGAATCCCTGCCCTCTGCACCAGTCTTTCAGCCACGCATTTATCCTCCACCTCGCTCCATTCCTACTCTCACTGTCGCGTGGCACTGGCAGTAATCCTGAGATTGTTACCTTTTTGGTCCTTTTCCTTAACTCTCCTCCGAACTCCCTAAATCCTCCCTTCAGCACCTCTTCCCTTTTTTTACCTATGTCATTGGTACCTATATGTACCACGACCTCAGGCTCCTCTCCCTCTGATTTCAGGATATCTTGGACGCGTTGAGACACGTCCGAAACCTTGGCTGGACAAAGATTCAGAAAGATAATGAGAAGAGATTTTCATGAACAGTCGTCATGGTTTGCTTTAAATAGATCGTGCTTCACAGATATCTAACCCTGTGCCTTTAAGAACCTATGTCATGGATAGGATTGTCTGAGGGAAGACTATTCAGAAACTACAAATGTCTGCCCAGAAAGTGTCAGTGATCCTCTATTTAATGGATGATTTAATTGAGATGTTTGAGATTTGATCGGATGGATAGAGGGAAGCTATTTCCCCTGCTGGGAAGAGTCCAGAATGAGGGACATACACATAAATTTAGAACCAGGTTGAACTGTATGGCAGTATGATTGACAGTGATATGTTTCCCACCATAGATTATTTTCTTCCCTGTGGAATCATCCAGCACAGACAGAGGCTATTGAGCTTTATAAAAATCTTTGAAAGAGATGTCCGGTTAATCTCACTCTGCCCCACAGGCCTGCAAAGTTTACCTTTGCAACTATTTATTGGAATCCCTTAAAAAGTTTCAGTTTCAACCACACCTTCAGGTAGGGATGCAAGAAATCATACATTGACTCCAGTCATTTCCAATCCCCATCCACACCTCTCCATCCACCCTCCAGTCCCATATTCCTTTGTCCACCCCCATATTCCAAGATTGTCAGGTACATTTGTCGCAAAACTTTGCTCTCTGGCCCACACAGGAAACTTTATATGTGAGATTTCATAGAATCATGCAATTGTTACAGCACAGGAGGATATCATCTGGCTAATGAGTCATAGCTTCTTGTAGGGCAATTCCACCAATCCTATCCTTCTGCTCTTTTCTTGTCAACCTTCACATTATGTATTAACTTCCTGTCCAATTTCCCTCTGCAATCCCCGACTCACAGCAAGTTCCTGATTGTAAATGGATTATTTATTCACACACACACGCACACACACACACACACGCATGCACACACACATACGCACACATAATAGTGTGTGTGGTGTAAGATATATATATATATATAATACATATGGTCAATTTTCTTCGCAGCCTTTCGGAAGGAGAACAGCACCCAATTCTCTCTAGTGAATTAGTTGCTGAAGTCCTTTAGTGGTCATTTTGGATTTTTTTTTTCTGCCAGAGCCTTCCAATCATCCAAATATGGGGATCAGAATTATATCCAGTTTCTGGCTGGAAGAGGTTTTATGCCACATCACTGCTTCTATGTTCCAGCTCCAGTATTTGAAGCTGAGGATCCTTTGTGCTTTGTTAACCATTTTTAGTCCTAGGCATCTTCTCACTCAAGGATTTAAGCATGCAAACACTCCGGTCTCCTTTAGAAGCCTTTAAAGCCAGGATATTTCATTCACATCCCCCCTCTCCTTGTTCTTTCTGTCATTGATGTTTAGCTGTCCTCACGTGTCAGGGGTTTTGGGGAGAAGGCAGGAGAGAGATAGATAGGCCATGATTGAATTGTGGAGTAGAATTGATCAGCCAAATAGCCTAAATCTACTATCAATTAATACCTTATGACCTCTTACTGGTCACAACATACCACACTTTGTTTTTGTCATCTGCAAATTTTTTAAGCATTTCCTAAACATTCAGATCAAATTCACTAATATTGATCAAGAGGTGTTGTGATGCTTCCACTGATCCCTGAATCTTAGCAATCTCTCCCTATAATTCTCTGGCATGGAAAACAGTCACCCACCATAATTATTTTTTTGCATATCTTTCATTCATTATTCTTTATCTCTCCACATCACTATCCATATCTCTCGTTTCCCTTATCCCTAGCCAGTCTAAAGAAGGGTCTTGACCCGAAACGTCACTCATTCCTTCTCTCGAGAGATGCTGCCTGTCCCGCTGAGTTACTCCGGCTTTTTATCTATAATTCTTTGCTTTCTGCACGTGAGCCAATTTTTTTATCCATGGACCACTTGCTCTTTCAATCCATGGGACCCACTTTTGGCTATCAGCTTTATATGTGAAACTATGTCAAATGCCTTCAGAATATCCATACTGATGACGTCTACTGCATTCCCTTCTCTGATCCTGCATCTGTCGTTTCCGTTGTCCATCAAAAAGTACAATTAAGTTGGTCAAACGTGAATTTTTGCCTTTAAACAGTTCACTCTGGCTCTCCATTATTTACTTGGGCTCTCCAAGTAGCTGGTATTTTTTATTAAATGGATTACTATTTCACCACTGCAGATGAAGGGAGCTTTTGTTCTTGCTGGGTATGTCCTTCCACCCCCTTTTTGATTCTGCTTTGGCTCCTCTTTCAAGCAACGCATTCCAGGTTACAAGTGACCTCGACCACTTTCATCTGTGACGCATGAACCAAATCCCCACCCCCATGGACACAGGAGCAACTTCATTGTTGAAATGGAGACACAAACCACACACAAAACGATTGACGGATGTGTGATCTATTGTAAACAGGTGTTTTGACACATCCCTGCCACAAGACGGTTCCAGGCAGCCTTTCTGTGTAAGACCTAGATATCATTCCCCACAGTTACAAATCTAAACCGCCTAATGAGTTATTGTTAATATTGTGTGTATTTGTTGCAGAAAACAATTTGGGTATTTTCCTTAGGTGTGGACACCCCCCCCCCCCCCCCCCCCCCCCCATCCATGTAGGTTCTTATTACCGAACCCCAGCGAAGTGTGATATATGGGCCAATCTAGCTCATCTTGACAGATTAAATCCCCATGTTATAACATCCATCTGGTTTTACTATTATCTCAAGGTATTTTCCCTCCTGTCTCCCCAAGCCCCACTAGCCAGAAACTTCTTGTCGGTATTAATCAACATATGTGTTGCCCAGAAGCATTTCCAGGCCTCCTTTCGCTGATTTGAACCTGCACCTTGCCCTGTTTTATTTTTTTCATTTGGCATGAGCTCAGTAACACGTCTTTATTGGCTTAGTGGAGCTGTAAACTTTTGTCAGAGATTTTTCTGGTTGTTTGGGAATTAATCCAAATCCAAACGTATTCTTCATCGACAATTCTTTTTTTTTTTATATGACGCTATAATTTGTGCTTTTGGGTTTCAGAGTGAGCTCTTCAGAAAATCATAATGGGCTGAGAGTTGGTGCTGCTGCCCACCCGGTTTGCGGCAACCAGCGATCCCCGCACACTAACATTATCCCACACATACTAGGGACAATTTTTACATTTACCAAGCCAATTAACATACATACATGTACGTCTTTGGAGTGTGGGAGGAAACCGAAGATCTCTGAGAAAACCCACGTGGTCACGGAGAGAACGTACAAACTCTGTACAGACAGCACCCGGTGTCGGAATCGAACCCGGGTCTCCAGCATTGCAAGGGCTGTAGGCAGCAACTCTACCGCTGTGCTATCCTAGTTGGGACTCGAGTATTTGAGCAATAGACTCATCTCTCGGATATTTTAATGTAATTGTTAATAATCCATTTGAAATATATTACTCTCCCTGTTACAGTGAGTTCATGTGTTGGTGCTTCTGCTGTTGTTATTGACAGTCATTTTCCTCAATCAACATCACTGAGAACAAATGAACTGGTCATTTTCACAATCCTGTTAGAGTCATAGAATCATACAGCATGGAAACAGGACCTTTGGCCCGACTTTCCCATGCCAAACAAGAATCCCCATCTACATCAGTCCCATCTGCCCACATTTGACACATAGCCCTCCAAACCTTTCCTGTTCATGTACTTGTCCAAATGTCTTTTCAATGTTGCTATGGTACCTGCCTAAACTTCCTCGTCTGGCAGCTCGTTCCATAAACCCACCGCCCTCTGTGTGGAAAAAGTTGCCCCTCAGGTTCTTAATAAATCTTGTTTTGCGTGATCTTGTAAATTGGCTTATTTTTTCCCATACGTTTCACAGTGGCCACATTTTAAAAAGTAGTGCATTGGCTCCAACATGAATTAAGGCCATTAATGTGCAGCAGAAAAGCACGTTTTGTTCGCCCCAATATTGGATAGTTCTAAAGTGCCACCAGGAGCCTTTCCTTGTCGTATCATGGAGTTATACTTCAGCACAATGGTCATCAACTGGGAACCAATCTTGCTCACGTCTGCACACCATTAACTGCCATTAGTCAAGAGTTGTGAATCACAAGTGTCTATTTGTCATCTGCTCTGGATATGAACCAAAACAATGCAATTCTCACTTGCTGCAACACTACGCTGTATTATTAATTATTATGTGACTGAAATGGTACAATGCTCTTAATTGCCAGCTCTAACTTTGTGTGGCAAATTTAACAAGCAATTGATGGGCAAATTGGTGAAAATAGTGGGGCTAGAGAGGGAAAGCGGCTATTGGAATGTAGAAGATAATGGAATGACATAACTTGAGCTGTAAGATGTGCAGCAACAAACTCATGGCTTCCCTCGCTAATCTCTGGACCGGTTAAGTGATTGGTGGATTAATAATCCATGCACTGTGCGCATTCCATTATTGCTCCGGCAAGATCGGCAGCAAAGACATTTCCACTGAGGTAGTGAGAACACTGCAAGATCAGGAAGACACCAGAAATCAGAGACAATTGGGAAATCTGCTCCAACACATCTGGTTTTGTATTTACTGCTGCGTGTGTTTTGTTTGTGTGGATCTGACCTTGAATATCCAGTTCAGAGTGTCAAGGGAATCATTGGATCCAAGGGCTCTTGGACTGCAGCTGCCTGTTTGCATCTGTGAAGTTGATTTGCCTGGAATTCGCTTGCCCTAAGCAGAATTATTTAACCCTGGTATTGGATATAACACATGCGACACATTTTCTTTCGACCAACAAGTTAACGGCCATCAATTGATAAAGCAGATTGTCAAGTTGACCACTTGTGCCTTGATGTTGGGGTATTTAGTTCCCAGACTTTCTTCCAACTCACCCTGCCATCCCTATCTCTCCTTGCCTCACCTTCTCTCTATGGGTAGAAAAAGCACACGGCCAATAAAAGATAACAAAACTCTTGGATCATCTCAGATGCAGCCATTTGGCTTATTGTGCCTGTGCTATATCTTTGAAAGTGCTTTCCCCCTGCCTTCCTGCAAATATTTATTTTCTTAATATTTACCCAATTTCTATGGAAAGTTCTTATTGAATCTACTTATTTTAAACTGCAATCTAGATCACAATAACCATTCGTATGTTTTAAAAATTCTCTTTTTTCCTCCCTTTCCTGTTCTTTTGCAAATCGTTTTTAAACTACAGCCTCTGGTTTATGTTTGTGTGTCTCTCTCTCCTCCCACAGGGAACAGCCAGATCTTATTTTTTAAACAAAAACTTTTAGAAGTTAGAATACGTCTATTTGTGGTCTTTTACACGTGACCCCACCCTTCTCTGCCCCAGCGTCATCAGTCTGGCCCTGAGGTTATTTCACATTGCAAATTGTTCTATTTATTTATAACTGTAACCATGTTATAGGAAATATGTTGTCAAGTTGCAACGGGTAAAGATAACTTTTACGAGGATGTTGCCAGAACTAGAGGGTCTAAGCTACGGGAGAGGTTGAGTAGGCTGGGACTGTATTCCTTGGAGCGCAGGAGGCTGAGGGCTGATCTTATAGAGATGTACAAAATCATGAGAGGAATAGATCGGGTAGATGCCCAGAGTCTCTTTCCCATAGTAGGTAAATCAAGGACCAGACCACATTGGTTTAAGGTGAAAGGAAAAAGATTTAATAGGAATCAGAGGGGTAATTTTTTTACACAAAAAAGAGTGATGGAACAAGCTGCCAGAGGAGGTATTTAAGAAAGAACTGCAAATGTTGGAAAAATCGAACGTAGACAAAAATGCTGGAGAAACTCAGTGGATGAGGCAGCATCTATGGAGCGAAGGAATAGGTGACATTTCGGGTCGGGACCGTTCTTCTGACTGAAGAAGGTTCTTGACCCCAAATTTGACCTATTCCTTCGCTCCATAGATGCTTCCTCACCTGCTGAGTTTCTCCAGCATTTTTGTCTGCCAGAGGAGGTAGTTGAGGCTGGGACTATCCCAACATTTAAGAAACAGTTAGATAGGTACATGGATAGGACAGGTTTGGAGGTATATGGACCAAACGCAGGCAGGTAGGACTAGTGTAGCTGGGACATGTTGGCCGGTGTGGGCAAGTTGGGCTGAAGGGCCTGGTTCCACACTGTATCATTCTATTATTGATGTCATTAAAACCACTCCTGCACATTGTGATTACTGCCATAATCGGAAATCGCCCCAGGTCCTTCTTGAAGGTGTAGTGTATGATGCGCCAGCTAATGAAATGCTCATTGAAGTGCTCTCATTGCTACGGTGGAGACTGCCAACTTCTACACAGCTAGCTCCTGCCAACAACAATGTTTGTCCTGACCAGACCATTTGTTTTTACTTTCATTGATTAGGGGATGACTATTGACCCCAGGCAAGGGTTCAGCTGTTTAGAACAATACAAGATGAAGTTCCACAGCATGTTGTACTCGAGTCTCAGGAGTGAGGGATTGAACCCTTAACCTCATGGTATTCAGAGCCATAGCTAATGCCGTGCTTAAGTTGTGAATCTGGTTTTCAGTGATGTTCATTATGAGTTAAGTATTGGCCCAGAACACCAGGATAATTGTAGCAAAATAAAAGGAGAGATGCTATAGGAACTCAGTAGAATCTGTGGGGGGAAGTGGAAAGTCAATATTTTGGATCAAGACTCTTCATCTAAGACTCATCCACTTCCAGTCACACATGTCGCCTGCCCCGCTGAGTTCCTCCAGCAGCTCCCCATTTTTTTTGTCACAGATTCCAGCATCCGCAATCTCTTGTGAGCCCAGGATAACTCCTCTGCTCTTCACCAGAACATTGCTGTACAGCTCATCCAAAACGTAACATCTATTTAATTGCACAGCACGCCCGTGCAAGAGGAATGGTTTAGAGGGGTATGGGCCAAAAGCAGGTAAATGGGTCAAGCTACAATGGGGCACCTTGGATGAGTCGGGCCAACGAGCCTGTTTCTGTTGATGGTAGACACAAAATGCTGGAGTAGCTCAGCGGGGTCAGACAGCATCTCTGGAGAAAAGGAATAGGTGACGTTTCGGGATGAGACCCTTCTTCAGACTGAGAGTCAGGTGAAAGGTAAAGGAGAAATATGGACGGTGATATAGAGATATAGAACAAATGAATGAAAGATATGCAAAAAAGTAACGGGTAAAGGAAACGGGTCATTGTTAGCTGTGGGCTAGGTGTAAACGAGTTATACAATGAAACTCACCTGGACGACAGTGAAACTAGTACGCGACTAGGGTGGGGGAGGGACGGAGAGAGAGAGGATGTATGGATTACTTGAAGTTAGAGTAATTAATATTCATACCGCTGGGTTGTAAGCTACCCAAGGGATGCAGTCTGACCCACTGACTGCATTTTGTGATTATCTTAGGTTTAAACCAGCATCTGCAGTTTCTTCCTACAGAGCCTGTTTCTGTGCGGTATGACTATGATGTCTCTGTTACGTTGTTGGACCCGTCACCTGAAATCTGCATGCTTGAGTCCCTGGAGTGAGACTGGGTGCACTCAGAGGATTCAAAGTAAAGGGCCTGTCCCACTTTCACGACCTAATGCCCGACCTTTTTTACTCGTGGACATTTTTCGTCATGTTGAAAAAACGCCCCGACCTACTTGATGCCACGAGTACCTACGACTAGCATCATGACCTGCTACAACCTACCGACAACCTCCTATGACCAACGTACGACCTCCTACGACCTCGTGACAACCATGCTGCGAGTATGAGTCAAGGGCAAACTCGGCAGAGGTCGTGAATTAGGTCGTGAAAGTGGGACAAGCCCTTAACCTGATGAACCCCTAAAGGAATCTTAATTTATAGGTTTACAAGGCATTTACAAATTTAATTTTCTGCCCAAACGATAAAGGGGCTGTCCCACTTGGGCGACCTAATGGGAGAGTTCAGAAGAGTTTTAAAAAATGATATGTTGAAGACGTCCTTCGACTATGTAGAAGATCTCCTTCGACCTCCTTCGACTATGTTGAAGACCAGCTTCGACTAGCTATGACTAGCTACGACTAACTTCGGGAAAATTGGACACCGAATAGTGGAGAGTGAAGACGACCTCCCTTCGACTATGATGAAGACTACCTACGACTACCTTCGACTACCCTCGATTTTCTATGACTAACGTGCCGATCTACTGCGACCTACTATGACCTACTACGACTAAACCTACGAGTAAAAAAAGTATCGATTTTTTCCACGGTGACCTTTTTTATTCGCGGGCATTTTTTAACATGTTGAAAAAAACGCCGCGACCCAGCTGAGGCCTCGAGTACGCGGAGACCACTCTCGAGCATGAAGGAGAGTTACGAAGACCTCCTACAACCTCGTGTCGACCATGCTGCGAGTATGAGTCGAGGACAAACTCACCAGAACTCGCGGTTAGGTCGCCCAAGTGGGACAGGCCCTTAACTTCTTCTCTACAAGAAGAAAACTCTCTTTGGTTGCACTAAAAACTTTGGAATTTTTTCCACTATTATTGGGATTATTAATTTTTTGCTTATTATATATTATCTATGTGTATTGTGCTTAGCGGTCTGTTATGTTACTGCAAGTAAGAATTTCATTGTTCTGTTGTTAGTACATTTGACAATTAAACAGTCTTGACTCGACTTTCAATCACACCATTTGGATGGAGGCAGCAAATTTTTGATGGTTTATAATATGGGAGGGGGCAGACTGGAAAATAATGCAGAGCACTGTGATCTCTGAAAGGACAGTTCAGATTTCTGCACAAAAGCGTGATCGTTTATATAGAATGAAAATCCAAAGTTGCAGAAGCTGGAAATCTGAAAAAAGAAACGCATAGAATGTTGGAAATATTCAACTGCTCAGACCTTGTTCACTTAGTGTTTCTGGCACTCTCTGTTTTGACTTGTGGTTTATATAGTGTCAGTTATGATGCTGCAGACTGTTCCAGGAGGTTGTAAGTTCAAGTCCCATTGCAGAGACTGGAACAAGGCTAATGGAATGTTGCATGGTTGGAGGTAATGACATTTTAACCCAACCCATGTATTTGGAACATTGAACAAATAAAGCCCAGGAACAGGTTCGAATGGCCTAATTCTGCTCTTACAATTTATGAACATGAAGGCCGTTTGGCCCACTGTCTATGTTGAACATGATGCCAAGTTAAACTAATCCCTTCTGTCTGCCTGTGATCCAAATCCCTCCATTCCCGGCATATTCACATGTCTATCTAAAAGCCTCTTAAGCACCACCACTGCATATGCTTCCTTTTTGGTGGATATGAATGATTCTAATAGACCCTGGGAAATGGAAATAGACCCTTCAGCCCACTGAATCCATGCTGACCATCAACAACCCGTTTACTATCTACACTAATCTCATTTTAACTTCTCCGCACTTTCTCAGCATCTACCCCTCCTTCTCCACCCCAATTCTAGTACTTACCTACAAATTATTTACAGTGGGCAGTTAACCGAATGGCCTACATATCTTTGCGATGTGGGAATAAAATGGAACACCCAGAGGAAACCCACAAAATCAAAGGGAGAATGCAAACTCCACACAGACAGCATCTCGGGCCAGGATTGCACTCAGGTATCCAGCGTAGTGAGGCAATGGATGTATCAGCTGCACCACTGTGCCTCTGATGCCATTTTGAAGGTAAGGTGGGAAAATCTCCCCAATAGCCTGGGGCATGATTTACACAGTGACACAGATTGTTTAATGGTTAGGAGTAGCACAGCAGTTAATGGTTAGGAGTAGCACAGCAGTTAATGCTACCTGGGTTGATTCCATCCTAGCTGTGTGCGGTTTGCTTTTTCTCCCTGCAACCACATCGGTTTTCCCTTGGGTCCCTGTCCCATCCCATAGGCGTGTGGGTTGGGAGGTTAATTGTTGGCTGTAAATGACTCTGAGTTTAGGTGGGCACGTGAGAGAGAAACGTAACAAGCACGACCCTAATCCCTCCTTGGCAACCGAATGCTACAGACTATCTCGCACCGACCGCCATGGAGTTTTTTAAACTCTAATTGTGTTTTGTGCTATTTTTTCTTGGGACAGTTGTTTATTTATTTTATATCTTGCAGAACATATGTGCAATTTTTCTATAATTGATGTCAATCATACTTTTATGTGTTATCTGAATCTATGTGTCTGCGATGCTGCTGCAAGCAGGATTTTCGTGATATCTGTACTTCACCGTACTAGAGCACAAGGCAATAAACTTAACTTGATTTGGGATTGATGGGAATGCACTGAGAGCAGGCATAGACTGAGTGGACCAAATAGCCTCCTTCTTTCTTTTAGAAAGTATATGTATGTCCTGCTTGAGAGGTAACTTGTAATAGTTGTGGCAAGAAAGGGCATTATTCTAGAGTATGCAAGTCCAAAGCAACTACGAAAGTGTGACTGCCATGTATATGCCCTCTTTATGTGCAATTACAGCTGCATTTCCTCAGAGCTTGTCTCCTGCAGCTACAACGGTATCCATCAATGGCCATACACTTAATGTACTACTTGATTCTGGCAGTTCAGAAAGATTTATGTGAACAAGTTGTGTCTCGACTAAATCTAACTATAATTCCTTCAAATAGGGAAATCTCGATGGCTCTGACAACTGAATACTCAAATTATTGGATCTTTATTGTAGACTTTATTCTGAACAAAACTAGCTATAAATCTGTATGTATTGGTATTTTGAAAAAATTGTGGAGTGATATAATTCTAGTTCAGGATTTTCAGATACAGCATAGGTCACTTCAAATAATGTATGAAGGAACTATGCCTGATCTTGTATTGTCAAAGCCACCAGTATTGTGTGTTTTATCTGCTGCATCGGTTGAATGTCCTTCATTATTCACTAATTTATCCTCTAAGTGCAAGCCAATTGCTACAAAATCAAGACATTTTAGTAAAGATGACAAAAACGTTATCAACACAGAAGTAACTAATCTTTCACGAGAAGGTATCATAGAACCCAGCTCTTTCCCTTGGAGGGCACAAGTTGTCGTGGTTAAGGACCCCTTGGAGAGACCCCCTGCATTGATTACTCTCAAACTATAAACCAGTTCACGGAGCTTGATGCATATCCATTACCTCGTATAGAAGAGATTATCAATACATTAGCTAAGTAGAAGTTATTCTCTACATTTGGCCCAAAAAGTGCTTACTACCAAATTCCTTTGAAAGAATCAGAAAAGAAATACACTTCATTGGAAACAAATGGGAAATTACACCATGACTGCAGAGTTCCTGTTGGTGTAACTGATGGTGTGGCTGTTTTTCAGATGGAGAGATGGACAAACTTCTTAAACAGGAAAACCTTAAAAATATTTTCCCTTATCTTGATTATATAACGACTGCAGGAAAAGACCAAGCTGAACATGACAAAATTGTACAACGGTTTTTAGAAGTTGTACATTATAAAAATCTAACATTAAATTATGCTAAGTCAATAACATCAGTATCATCAATTCATATTCTTGGTTATTGGGTTGGAAATGATATAATCAAGCCTGATCCAGAAAGACTCTGCCCTCTCCAAGAGATACCTGTTCCAGCTACATTAAACTCTCTACGAAGGGTTCTTGGGATGTTTGCATATTATGCTAAATGGATACCAAATTTTACTGACAAAATTCAACCTTTGATTAGAGCAAAATCTTTCCCCCTTGGCTACAGCAATTGGTGCCTTTACTTCTTTAAAGAACCAATTAGAATCTGCGACATTACATGCCATCGATGAGGATCTCCCCTTTGTTGTTGAATGTGATGCCTCTGATTTAGCAGTATCAGCAACATTAAATCAAGGAGGACGACCAGTGGCCTTCATGTCTCGTACTTTCCAAGGTAGTGATTTGCACTACCCGTCTTCTCCATCAGCTCCATCACTCCTTGATAGTATTAATCGAGAACTTCCTTCAGCATTCCCATCATCCCATATGAAAACTTCTATAAGTAATTCTAAAATTGAAAATGTAAATAACAATATGAGTGAAGTTGATGACCAAGCAATATATGTACCACCAGCTATTGAAACACCATTATCTCCAGATGCTTCAGTGATGCGACAGTCATCAAGTCATACTAAACCCCCTGACCGTCTCAAGTTATAAATAGAAGGGGAGAATGAATTGTGCGCATGTGCGGGGCCTCGGGCCGGCAAGGCCTGCGGAATCAGCGATAATTTCCAGGCGCTTTGACGATGTGTATTACAGAAATGAGTTGCTTAAATTAAGTTTAAGTAAATTAGAATTGTTCATTTGCCTCACAACAAGATGAGGTTTTTAGAATATTGCATGGATTTGCAAAGATATGGATATAGAACATTTGCAGGAGATGAGTTTATCTTGGCATCATGTTCAACATGATATTGTAAGATGAAGGACCTGTTCCTGTGCTGTACCGTTCTATGTTTGTTCCAATGTCACAGGGAGGAGAGCAATATTCATTTGTATTTTTATTCCGTGACATCCAAGCACAGGAAATTGTGCTGTGCTTGGTTTGGAAGGGGGGGGGAGGGCTTGATTGGATTAGATAAGCAGGTTAGTTTGAGGTTAAGGGTGGTGACCAAGTTTAAACAAGACAAAACCCTGCTCATCAAATTCACTTCCAATTGGCACAGTATCCTGGGAAACACGTCACTGTTCCTCCAGTCACTGTGTCTAAAACCAGGAGCTCAATAGCTGACGGCAACACAGCAGGACTGCAAAGGTTTACCACCACCTTCTCAAGGACAACTGGGAATAGGCGATAAATGCCAGCCTTTCAAATGACTGCAAGATCCTGACAAAATACCGAGTGGACAAAAACTAATTTGCATCTCTTGATGGCCGTGCAGGATATTGCTTGTAGATGTTCACGCAGTTTGGTTTCAGCATGAATTGGAAACATTCAGGCACAAGGAAACCATTTGACACATTATAACTATTCTGAATCTTTGAATGAGTGATCCAGTAGTCCCACTCCCTTTCTTCTTTTACTCACAGATGTTCATAAGTCATAGGAGCAGAATTAAGCCATTCAACCCATCGAGTCAGATAGCACAAAAAAGACCATTTCACCCCAATGTGTCCACGATGATCATTTAACATCCATTTTCATTTGGTTCTGCACAAATCCCATTTTATTCTCCTGATCAACCACTCTCCTCACCCAAGCTTCTACCACTCACAAAATCCGTGGGGCAAATTACAGTGGACAGTTGATGTATCATCTTGCAAACACAAACAAATGCAGATGCTGGTTTACACTGAAGATGGACACAAAATGCTGGAGTAACTCAGCAGGGCAGGCAGCATCTCTGGAAGGAAGGAATGGGTGACATTTCTGGTCAAGACCCTTCTTCAGACTGAGAGTCAGGGGAGAGGGAGTCTAGTGATTTGAAAGGGTAAGGCGTGAAAATGACAGATCAAAGCAGACGAAAAGGAAATGTTGAATGGTTCATTGTTAGCTGAGGGGAAGGTGACAAGGAGGCATACAATCAGTAAAATTAATCAGGACAATGAAACTAGTCGGAGAATTAGGGTGGGGGAGGGATGGAGAGAGAGGGAAAGCAGGGGTTACTTCTTCTTATCAAGTCCACATCACAAGATTAGAAATTGTTCAGCCAGAGCTGAACAAACTTCTCGGCATTTGCATACAATGGCGCCTTGCGCTTCTTATGCTTCGTGTGCCTGGTGGTGGAAAGATTGATGGAAACAGGGCAGCAACGTGAACGCTCATTTCTTGACTCCAGGGGTTACTTGAAGTTAGAGAAATCAAAGACACAAAAAGCTGGAGTAACTCAGCGGGACAGGCAGCATCTCTGGAGAGAAGGAATGGGTGACTTTTCAGGTCGACATCCTTTAGACATCAATATTCATACCATTGGGTTGTAAGCTGCCCAAGCGAAATATGAGGTGCTGTTCCTCCAATTTGCGTTGGGCCCAACTCTGACAGTGGAGGAGGCTCAGAAAAGCTCTGGCCTCGTGGATTACTTTAATCATGCTCTCATCTAATAGAGCTGGGAAATCCGATTTTGATGTGTAGAATATGACCTTGCTAATTTATATTCAACCTAGCTAAGACCTGGCTAGTACTTTGTATTGCATTACAAGAGAAATGGGAAATAAAAATACAATATCCTGGGATCATTCCTGGGTCAGGCAGTAAAAATGGAGAAAAAGAAAGTTAATAGTTAAACCTCCAAGGATGCTTCGATAAAAGGTTGTGCACCTAAAAACAGGGGGAAGAAGTTACTGATGGTCAGTGAAGAAACAGTGGCCCGTTGCAGTTTGCTGTAAAATGTTTCCTGATTTTCACACCTACTGCTCATGATACTCATTGTGGTGCAGTAGCCAGGAGAAGAATGAAGGTTCTGGTTGCAGAGCCTGTGATCTCCATGTTTTCTGCTGGAGCAGCCACTGAGCCCAATGGTGAAGTAAACCTACTGTGAGGAGGGCTGAATGCACTTCACGTTGCTGACTTGCTCAAGCCCACTCATTTCACCCACAGAGGTAACTGACCATGATTGATAGAATAACACCAGCCGAGTGTGTAGTTTTCTCTTTATTTTACTTAATGTTTTTGATTAATTTCTCGTTTGCAAAGGGATTTTAGAGAACAGATTATGTAATTATTGAAATACTTTGAACAATGTTTAGATGCTTTGATTATCAGAGGCTTTTAGGAAACGGTTCAAAGGCCTTTACCAGCAGCAGCAGCCTGTGGCCTGGTTGCACCCCATGGACCACAGCACATCAATGGAAATCTGTGTGCTTGTGAGGCCTCCAGTTCAAGCAGAACCATGTGGCTGCAGCACACGGCAAGGCAAGTCTGTAGGCAAGAGCACAGGCAGTGAGCTTGATGAAGTACGGTCTGGTGCAATGGCTCTACATTCTCCCTTCCTTCGCTGCCTCAGCTGCTGAAGGCTTCAGCCAGGCCCCACCCTGTGACGCACTGTGATCTGTTATCCCAACATCAACTCAACCACCAATTGGGCCCCTGCAGCTTGAAGTGCTTGTATATCACTTGGACTTGCAAATCCATACACAAGGTTGCTTGACAATGTGTGGAGTTTAACACCAGCCTGGCATTTGTTAGCCTCACCCTGTGAAACAGATTGGTGGCCGATTGGGAAAGGGGGAGATGCAGCGAGACCTGGGTGTCATGGTACACCAGTCATTGAAGGTAGGCATGCAGGGCAGCAGGCAGTAAAGAAAGCGAATTGTACGTTAGCTTCCATTGCAAAAGGATTTGAGCATATGAGCAGGGTGGCTCTACTGCAGCTGTAAAAGGTCTTGGTGACACAACGCCTGGAGTATTGCGTACAGTTTTGGTCTCAAAATCTGAGGAAGGACATTATTGCCATAGAGGGAGTGCAGAGAAGGTTCACCAGACTGATTCCTGGGATGTGTGAGGACTGTCTTATGAAGAAAGACTGGATAGACTTGGTTTATACTCTCTAGAATTTAGGAGATTGAGAGGGGATCTTATAGAAACTTACACAATTCTTAAGGGGTTGGACAGGCTAGATGCAGGAAGATTGTTCCCGATGTAGGGAAGTCCAGGACAAGGGGTCACAGCTTAAGGATAAGGGGGAAATCCTTTAAAACCGAGATGAGAAGAACTTTTTTCACGCAGAGAGTGGTGAATCTCTGGAACTCTCTGCCACAGAGGGTAGTTGAGGCCACTTCATTGGCTATATTTAAGAGGGAGAGATGTGGCCCTTGTGGGGATCAGGGGGTATGGAGAGAAGGCAGGTACGGGATACTGAGTTGGATGATCAGCCATGATCATATTGAATGGCGGTGCAGGCTCGAAGGGCCGACTGGCCTACTCCTGCACCTAATTTCTAGGTTTATATGGGACCTGCGTGGGTTTTCTCCAGGATATGTTTCTAAACTCAGAGTGAGGCCCAGCACAAATTGGAGGGACAGCACCTCATATTTGGCTTGGGCAGCTTACACCCCAGCAGTATGATAATTGACTTCTCTAACTTCAAGTAACCCTTGCTTTCCCCCTCTCTCCATCCCTCCCCCTTCCCAGTTCCCCGACCATTCTGACTGTCCCTCTGATTGCATTGTACCTCTGTCTGCTTTGTTGTCACATTCTCCAAGCTAACAATGGTCTATTGTCCTTGGTACAAAAATGCTGGAGAAACTCAGTGGGTGCAGCAGCATCTATGGAGCGAAGGAAATAGGCAACGTTTCGGGCCGAAACCCTTCTTCAGACTACTATTGTCCTTGATCTGCATCTCTTTTGATCTCTTATACTTCCTTACATCTGTAACTTCCTCTCCCCAGACGCTCTGAAGAAAGGTCTCGACCCGAAACGTCACCCATTCCTTCTCTCCAGAGATGCTGCCTGTCCCGCTGAGTTGCTCCAACATTTTGTGTCTATCTTTGGTGTAAACCAGCACCTGCAGTTCCTTCCTACACGGTAAAGCCTCCAGAACTGTTCTAAGTGGAATTTTTCTGTTGTTTAGATCGGGCGATTGGTGATCGGTCAGCACGGGATCCTATCCACGCCCGCTGTCTCCTGCATTATCAGAAAGGTAAAGGCCATTGGAGGAATCATTCTCACAGCTAGTCACAATCCTGGAGGACCTGGCGGGGACTTTGGTGTGAAGTTTAATGTGGCTAATGGAGGTGAGTCTCATGTTCCGATCACTGACTCATGAGAAGGCGCAGTCGGATAGCTGCAGATATGGACAGGAAAAAGAACAGGCAAAATGTATTGTCTTTCCACTGACTGGTTAGCTCGCAATAATAGCTTTTCACTGTACCTCCGTACACGTGACGATAAACCAAACTATTCGCTATTCAAAATATCTTCTAAAAGCGCAACATTATTAAAATTGAATACAAACTATCCTGTCCTGATATCCGCAGGCGTATAATGGTACAAAACTGCCGCCGAGCTAACGAATGCAGTCCTCAGTGGGCAGACCCAAAGCTAGTCAACAGCTGGCACAGCTGCTGCTTCACGGATCCAGAGACACAGGTTTGACCCTCCTCTCAGGTGCTGTCGATGAGGAATTGGCACATTCTCACTGTGACAGTGCGAATTTCCTCTGGGTGCTTCGTTTTCCTCCCACAGCCCAAAGACATGCGGGTTTGTAGGTTAACTGGACTCTGTAAATTCCCCCTTGTGTGCAGAGAGTGGATGGGAAAGTGGAGTAACATAGAACGTGTGAGCGAGTGATGGATAGTCAGTGTGGGCTTGGTGGGCTGAAGGGCTTGTTTCTGTGCTGCATCTTTCAATCAATATTGGCATGTTTTACGAAATGGATGCAATAATAGTGATTGACTGGGTTTAGGAAGATAAAGGCATGGTCACCAATGGTGGGACAAAGGAAGTTTAAGGCCAGAGTTGGAGGGTCAGTGAGACCTTGGATGGTTGTAAGTCTTGGTTAGAATGGTTGGAAGATTAGAGAAATGGCAAGGGGCAAGGCCACAGAGCTGAGGATAAGGATGGGAGTTTCTGCATGAAGACAGCATCAAACCTGGTCAGGGTGCACCTCAGGGAATGCAAGAGAGATGTTGAAGGGTGGAAGGTGAGAGGCCAAAGTCTTGTAGCAGGCAGCGCTGGTGATGAATGATGTTGTGAGGATGCAAATACGTGGGGAATCATGATGATAAGAACATTGGAATATGGGTGGAGGGTTAGCAAAGCTTAAATAAGGGCAGGGTTAGCCCGAATTAGGGGCTAGGTGGTGAATTGTATCGGTGATGCAGCAAGCAGTTTGTGGCCAGGCTCAAAGCCAGCAGCTTCAATCTTCACATCTTCAGAAGAATTTGCATGTCTTCTAGGTTTGCTTGATAGATAGGTGGTCACATTGCAGTGGTAGAGGAGTGGTGGAGTGGTCCAGTGACCCATCTTGATAAAACTGGAAAGACATGTTACTCCAGCACTGTAAAAACCAACCTTTGTACACCTCTTTTTTAAACCAGCATTTGCAATTCCTTATGTCTCAGACATCTGGCATAAAATAGTGTCCTAAAGTTTCTCCTCAATGAGAAAACATGACTTCTAAAGAGAGGAAGAAACATAGAAACATAGAAATATTAGGTGCCGGAGTAGTCCATTTGGCCCTTCAAGCCAGCACTGACATCAATATGATCATGGCTGATCATCTAAAATCAGTACCCGGTTCCTGCTTTTCCCCCTCATATCCCTTGATTCCTTTAGCCCTAAGAGCTAAATCTAACTATCTCTTGAAAACATCCAGTGAATTGGCCTCCACTGCATTCTGTGGCAGAGAGGCTCCAAAGATGACTACAAAACACATATGAATCAATACATAGGTAAATCCTTGTGGAGTAGTTCCATGGTCCCACGTTGCCTCCGGGAAGTTAGTTGTAAAGTTTAAAGTCTTAAACTTGACTTGTCTTTCGCCTTCAAGCACGGCTTCACCGCTTTGGAATGAGCATCATCCTGTCCTTTTACACAGGCAGACACAGGATTTCCTCCACTTGAAGGAAGAAACAAATGCTGAATAATGGATTCGCCAGGCCAAGGCAATGTTCCTGTCAACACGCTCTCAGATGTGAACTGGATTTTAAACCGTTACCTTTCATTTCTTTTCCAGAAGTATTATTGATAGCAATGTTAGCAATGGCAAATCCTTCCGTGATTCCAACAATTTTCATGGTGTGCTAATCTTATAGGGATGAAGGAAATTTCAGCTGAAGAAGTGAGGACTGAGCTAGAGATTACAATACAGCAGCAGTGTTCACTTGTCCTAACTCATTCCTCATCTTGGTCATCCATCACTCTCATGCTGCACATGTTAGTCTTCTCTAGTCTAATCTAGATTAAAACGATGGATGACCAAGACCAGTCTAGACTAGGGTACACATAAAAGCTGGAGAAACTCAGCGGGTGCAGTTGCATCTATGGAGCGAAGGAAATAGGCAACGTTTCAGTCTGAAGAAGGGTTTCGGCCCGAAACGTTGCCTATTTCCTTCGCTCCATAGATGCTGTTGCACCCGCTGAGTTTCTCCAGCTTTTTTTGTGTACCTTCGATTTTCCAGCATCTGCAGTTCCTTCTTAAACACTAGTCTAGGCTAGTCTTGTTTAGTTTAGTTTACAGCACGGAAAGTGGCCCTTCGGCTCACCAAATCCACACCAACCATCGAGTACACCCATTCACTCTCGTTCATTGTTATCCCATTCCCTACACACTGATGGCAATATACAGAGGTCAACTAACCTACAATCCTGCAGGTCTTCGGGATGCGGGAAGAAACTCACATGGTCACGGGGAAAATGTTCAAACTCCGATCAGACAGCACCCGAGATCAGGATCAAACCCGGGTAATAGGCACTGTGAGGCAGCACCACTACCAGCTGTGCTATTGTGTTGCCTTTGCGTTACCCTAGTCTAGCTTCGTCCTACAATTAATTTTTTTAAACTTATTTTCAAATCCTAACAAGATCTCGACTCTACCTAATATTGGTAATCTCTTCCAGCCCAGCAATCCCTTCAGATCTCTTGATCATCTCCACATTCTATCACTTTACAACGACCAGTCATGCCTCACAATAACACAACCACAAGCTCAAGAATGCATTCCTTGAATCTCTCTGCCTCCCTACCTCTCTTTAGGTTTTAGAGATACAACTTGGAAATAGGCCCTTCAGCCCACCGGGTCTGCGCCGGTCAGAAATCATCCATGCACTGGTTCTATCCTACACTCTAGGGCACTTTTACAGAGCCAAATTAATCTACAAACCTGTACGTCTTTGGGATGTGAGAGAAAAGCAGAGCACCCGGAGAAAACGCACGTGGTCACAGGGAGAAAGTACAGAACGTGGAGGCCTGGAAGGCATCAACTCTACCGCTGTACCACCTTTTAGATGGTCCTTCTGAGCTTTTCACCCAGAGAGTTGTGAATATGTGGAATTCTCTGCCACAGAAGGCAGTGGAGGCCAATTCACTGGATGTTTCCAAGAGAGAGGTAGATAGAGCTCTTGGGGCCATAGGAATCAAGGGATATGGGGAAAAAGTAGGAAAGGGGTACTGATTTTGAATGATCAGCCATGATCATATTGAATGGCGGTGCTGGCTCGAAGAGCCGAATGGCCTACTACTGCACCTATTTTCTATGTTTCTATGCTCAAATATCCAATGGCTAAGTATCAAATTTTATCTCAAAATCCCACCTATGATAACTTGCACAATGGTAAAGATGCCAGCTGTTGTATAGAAAGAGTGCTGCCCAGTCACCGGCATAATCTTTCTGATGAGGCGCAACACAGAGGCCCAGTTTTTGCCTTCGGGAGGAAGCAAAAGATTCCACTGCATCATTTTGAAGAAAAGCACGGGAATTCTTCCTAGTGTCCTGGGGGAAGATTAATCACACAATTAATAAAACCAGATCGGGTGATCCGTTTACTATTATGTTGCTGCGTGTTGCAGGTTGGTATGGCCAATTCACTAATACATTGCAACAAAGGTGACATTCAATTGCTTTCCTTGGCTGTAAAGCTCTGGTGTTTTATGGTCATGAAAGTTCCATTGAAATGCAAGACTTTCTAATCTTTCTGTTAAATGTTGATGTTTATGTAACCAATTATAATTGTTCCAATTATGCAGCTAAACTGCAGCATATCAAATTATGGCCAACTGTTTTGTGTATTGTGGATGCATAGTTTTCATATAGGATGTCGGAATATCTATATGTTTGTCTCTATACTGAAGTTCAGTGTAAGAAATGCTGCCATGCACAATGCAAGTTATTTCATAAATAGGATACATTTGTTAGTTTAAATTAAGTGAGTGAATTAGGGAAGCTCCTGTGACATGGTGACAGATACAGTGGCATAGCTGGTAGAGCAGATGCCTCACACGCCAGAGACTAGGGTTCAATCCTGACCTCGGATGCTGTCGGTGTGGAGTTTGCACGTTCTCCTTGTGACCATGTGGGGTTCCCCGAAGAATATTATTTTTACTGACCATACACTACGTCTACACAGAAGTTGTCATCAAAATTCCATGAAGCTGATAAGATAAGTCATGTAAGGACAGAGACTATTAGATTCCAAGCACCAGCTAAACTTAATGTACTCTTGCTATAAAAGTGGTTCAGTTCCATGAAGGAACACCCGTTAGATGTATCTGTGCCAAAATGTGTTGCAAGTGCAACAAATGAGATATTAAAAATCAAAGAACAGTGGAGACCTGAAATAAAAATAAAAATTGCTGGAAACACCCAGCGCATCAGGAAACATTTGTAGAAAGAGGTACAAAGTTTATGTTTCTGGCCAAAGACCTCTAAAGAGTCAGTCATTGGGAGAGATACCTCTTGACAATAAGCCCTTCAGCCCACTGGGTCTTTACTGGGTCTATGCCAACCTTCAAACAGCCATTCTTACACTAACCCATTGTATTCTCCCCATATTCCCATGAACTCTTCCCCCAATTTTATTGCACACCCACAAATTGACTAATTAACCTATCCAGCCGCACACCTTTGGGATGTGGAAGGAAACTGGAGCACTGGGAAGAATCCCGCACAGTCACAGGGAGAATGTGCTGACTGCATACAGACAGCAACAAAGATCAGGGTTGAACTCTGGTCCTTGGAGCTATGAGGCAGCAGCTCAACTAGCTATGTCACTGTGCTGCCTTCTACTATTAGAACGGTGGAAACAAATTGCAGAGGTAGGGAGAGATGCGGTGATGCAGTTGGATAGGATTGGAATGTGATGTGGACAATTCAAGGTGTGGGTGGAATAAGATTTATGTCACAGACATTGTGGGCCAAAGACCCCGTCCCCATACTCTACTTTTCTACATCAGTCTCCATTTTCAACAGCATAGAAACATAGAAACATACAAAATAGGTGCAGGAGTAGGCCATTCGGCCCTTCGAGCCTGCAGCGCCATTCAATATGATCATGGTTGATCATCCGACTCAGTATCCTGTACCTGCCTTCTCTCCATACCCCCTGATCCCTTTAGCCACAAGGGCCACATCTAATTCCCTCTTAAATATAGCCAATGAACTGGCCACAACTACCTTCTGTGGCAGAGAGTTCCAGAGATTCACCCCTCTCTGTGTGAAAAATGTTTTTCTCATCTCGGCCCTAAAGGATTTCCCCTTTATCCTTAAACTGTGACCCTTGTCCTGGACTTCCCCAACATCGGGAACAATCTTCCTGCATCTAGCCTGTCCAGCCCCTTAAGAATTTTGTAAGTTTCTATAAGATCCCACCTCAATCCCCTATCTTCCCATCTGTGCATGTAGATATTGCATCTCTACATGTTGACCATGAAACCTGGGAGATGAGAAATGGAGGAGTGCGTAGGAGCATCAAGAAAGCTGATCTAAAAACAAAAAATGTTATTGGGTTTTTCACAACGTAGAACTCCAGGTTGAAAATAAGCAGCCAAGATTATGTCACTTTGGACACAAGGATGTTTATTACACTATGGAGGTTGATCTTTAGTTCTTCTTTTACAAAGTAATTGTCGAAATAACTAAAGGGTTTGCTAGTTTTTTTTAATGTTTTGCAATTTTTACATTGTATTTCCAGGTCCTGCTCCCGAGTCGGTGACTGAAAAGATTTACCAGATCAGTAAAACGATAGAAGAGTTTGCCACCTGTCCTGATTTAAGAGTGGATCTCTCTCGGCTGGGCAGGCAAGACTTTGATCTGGAGAACAAGTTTAAACCATTCCGAGGTACATGTTGAGATTGTCTGCTCCCATTCGGAATTGATCCAAATTATTGTCTTTTGCAAATTAAGTTCATAAATTGTAGGAGACAGAATTAGGCCATTTGGCCCATCAAGTCTACTCTGCCATTCAATCATGCTTGATTTATCTTTCCCTCTCAACCCCATCTCCTGCCTTCTCCCCATAACCCTTGACACCCGTACTAATTAAGGATCTTTCAATCTGCACCTTAAAAAGACCCAAATGATTTGGCCTCCACAGACGTCTGTGGCAATGAATTCCACAGATTCAACACCCTCTGACTAAAATAATTCCTCCTCATCTCCTTCCTAAAGGTACATCCCTTTATTCTGAGGCTATGGCCTCTGGTCCTAGACTCTCCCTAGTGGAAACATCCTCTCCACATCCACTCTATCCAGGCCTTTCATGAGGAAGCCCACCTTATGTATATTGCCTTAGTTCAAAGGGTATTTAAGTTGGTTTAGGCTCCAAGAAAATTATCAACTTGGTTATTTCTCAGCAAACATTCTTAACGTATGCTTTCAAAATAAAGGTACCTCAATCCAGCATAGTAGTTCTTGATGCAGAGTAGTGATATGCTTTGTAGTAGGTACAGAATAAAGAAAACAGATTATCTACGTGTTTGATACCAAGGATTGTGTTTTGAACTGATTGGGGATGCAAGCTTTAAGAAAATCCAATATCTCTCGCATGAGGGAAGTTTCCCAAATGGACTCAGGGAAGACCTTTAGGTGTCAGCCATGAATGCGTTGGCCGCACATTCTTTTTTGACGCAAAGCATGATGAGCTCATCTCACACTCTTGGCTCTTCAGCACCAAATCCTAGGTTTGGTTCCAAGTTCCTAAACAGGTGGATGTGCCATAACTCAAATGAGAAGTTAGCTGATATCTGTACACAAGAGGTGGAGAAGAATCCATCACTCTGTATCTGACTGGTAAATTTTGAGATACCTGTTTTATATTCACTGACATTTTCTTACATTTCAATGAAGATTACACTTCATTGATTGCAGAATATTTTAGAACATCCAGAAACACTGAAAGATGTGAAAGAAATCCAATATTTTTCTTTGATATGTAACCATAAACATTCAACACCAAATGACAGATTCTGACTTCAAGTTGAGTTGAGTCATTGCCACACTCCCCTCCCCACCTCCGCCAATTCATCTCTCCGAAGTCCCTGCTATCCACATGATCATGAGGCTTGAGCCCTCGTTCATTGGATTGACTACCGCGAAGGTTTTTCTCTATAGTTGCAACATTGTATACTTCACTCATTTATTTTCTCTTTTGTATGATGTGTTGAATTGATATATGGCATGATAGCACCCGTATGGTATGATCTGCTTGTGTAGCACACAAAACAAAGATTTCCATTGTGTCTCGGTACACGGGATAATAATAAAACAATATTAATTTTCTAAGCAGGTACTTGACCTGAAACTGGACTGGAATAAACAGCAGGAGTGTTGTAGGGGTGGTGGTGTAATGGGGTGGCAGTGTATTGGTACAAGTCGGGTGTAACTATCTAGAGATGTGTTTGTTCCATCACTTACCTTCTCCAATGATCACTAACCATATTGGGCTCAGGGTTGAACATAAGAACAGGTGAAGTAAACTACAGTCGTATTCTTCCTAATTGATCAGTGTGGATGGAGACAAACAGGTTCCCTGAGGGGTAGAGGGCAGAACAAAGGGCTAGAAAAATCTGGAGCCAAGCCTTTCAGAAGTATTATCAGGAAGCAATTCCTCAGACAAGGGGAAGTGAAACCCAGGGCTCACTCCCTCCGAAAAAAGCTTCGGAGGTTGGCAGTCAATGGAAAATTTCAAAACCAAGAATGTTAGACGCTTCTTAAGATAGACACAAAATTCTGGAGTAACTCAGCAGGATAGGCAGCAGGTTACACAGAAAAGCTGGAGAAACTCAGCGGGTGCAGCAGCATCTATGGAGCGAAGGAAATAGGCAACGTTTCGGGCCGAAACCCTTCTTCAGGATAGGCAGCATCTCTGGAGAGAAAGAATATGTGACGTTTCGGGTTGAGATCCTTCTTCAGACTTTTCTTAAACAGAGATCATTAAGGATTATGGAACCAAGGTGAGTAGATGGACTGTCGATACAGACCAATCATAACTTTATTCAGTTACGAGGCTGCTCACAGAACAGTCTTCAGCTTGTGACAATCATGGTCCATTTAGAAAGCACCCAGGTTTTGCAAGAAGAGAGTGTGCAGCTTAAGTGAAGCAATGCTGAGCTTCAGCTGTTATACTGGCAACGCTTGTAGCTGGCTCTCAAGAGTTGAAATGCTGCATACCACAGGCTCCCTCTTGGCAAGCGCTTCCTCAGGCCAGTGTTGAGTGACTGTAAGTTGAGGCAGCTGTACTGAAATGACTGGTGACATGCCCATCAGCAGCAGGTCTTCATCAACGTTGTTGGCTGGAGCTGACGATTGAAATCTGTACATAAGAGATGGGGAATGAAGCAAAATGCATTCATCTGGATTAGCCTGTATGGTAATAGTCAATTACTGGGATACCAGCCTTGTACTAGAGGTGGAGAGAGGCTCACTTCTTCATCTCATGCTCACATACTGGAAGTTGCCACATGTCTGATCTCAATGCAGCATTCTTTTTAATTCATTAATGAAACTTGGGTGTTGCTGGTAAGGCCAGCATTGACCTCCCAGTCTAGTTGCCCCTGAAGTGTCTGCTGGGCTAATTCAATGGATGGTTAAGAGTTAAACACATTGTTGTGGGATTGGATTCATGAAAGGACAGACCAGATCAAGGTGGTGCAGAAAAGGCTGAAATTACTCAACAGGTTAGGCAGCATCTGTGGGAAGAGAAACAGAATCAATGTTTCAGGTCTGAGACCTTTCATCAATACTGTACAGGAGACAGAAGATGCTTGTTAAGCTGCAGGTAGAGTGGGGAAGGGGTTATCTCAGATAAGATAAAGGAGGGTGGCCATGGGAACAAGCTGTACCCATGATCAGCTGGTGAATGCGGGGAGCATGGATTCAGCCGCGGGACTGACATTACTTACCATCGCCCCGCGGGGTCACAACATCCGAAGCCTGGATCGCCTCGCCACAGAGGGAGAATAAGAAGGGAAGAGACAAAGACTTAAGACTTTTGCCTTCCATCACAGTGAGGAGTATTCAACTCACTGTGGTGGATGTTAATTTGTGTTTATTGTGTGTTTTTGTCATTTTTACTATATGTAGGACTGCAAGGCAACAACATTTCGTACAGACCGCAAGGTCTGAATGACAATAAAGACTACTTTGAGTTTGAGTGAGTGGAACCGTTAGAAAGTAAGATCACAGGCAAAGGAATGTCAATGTTGCAAAATGTAGAGCGGGAAGGCATGCCAGACTGGTCAGGCTGGGCAAGAGTCAATTCTCAAGAATGTGTAATTGTCAGATGCACCAGAAACAGAACAATGAAATTCTTACTTGCTGTGGCATCACAGGCACATGAACTCAACAACGCGACCAATAAATATACATTAATCAACAGTACAATAAAAGAGTGAAAACTGAAGTCCATAGTGCAAGCTAAAACAAAGTCTATAGTGGATCTTAGCTGTGGCAGTGTTGTGGCTGGGCTTATGTGGCATGTTTCAAAAGCCTGACAGTTGATGGGAAGAAGGTGTTCTTGAGCTTGGAGACAATGTTTCTCAGGTTCCTGTACCTTCTTCCCGACGGTTGCAGCCAGTTGGGAGCATGACCAAGGCAATGTGGGCCTTTGATGATATTTGCTGTCTTTATGAGGCAGTGCTACTGTTGATCCCTTCGATGGTGGGGAGGTCAATGTCCGTGATGGACCGGGCAATATCCACCACTTTCCACAGCCTCGTTTGTTCTTGGGCATTTAAGTTACCAAACTAGGCAGTGATGCAACCAGTTGGTATGCTCTCTATCACACACTTGTGGAAGTTCAATAGATGATTTGGTGACATGCTAAACTTCCCTGTTCTTCGGAGAAGTAGATGCATTGATGGGCTTAATTTGTGATTACATCACTGTCTGCTGATGAGGAAGTCAAGGACCCAATTGAGTAAGGATTAGCAGAGTCCTAGTTCCTTGAGTTTGATGATAGGTTTAGAGAGGAAGATGCTGTTGTAGTCGATGAACAACAGCCTGACATACATGTTCTTATTTTTCAAGAAGACCAAGCTATGTTTAGGGTTTTGCTAGTTGATTCATGATCCTGATAAATGTAAAAAATGATGCCACCTTCTTGAGGCATCACCTCATGTAAATGCATTCTATTGAGGGGGGGGGGGCAGTGCCCACGATGAACTGGACTGGGCTGAACCCACCACTTCCATTCCTCTGGCCACAAGCTCTGGAATTCACTCTCTTAATCTATCTGCTGTTCGCTCCTCTTTAAGAAACAACTTATAACCTGTGCTGTTTGACCAGACCTTCAGCCACCTGTCTCTGTGTGGTTGGGTGTCAAATATTTTTTCACATACATTGCTTCAAAATAGTACTGTAGGATATTTATGTACACCCCAGAGGGCAGGCAGAACTTTGGTTGAACGTTTTATCCAAAAGCATCCCTCAGTAATGCACAAGTGTGTTCAACTCTCAGGAGTGGAACTTGAACCCGTGATCTTTTGAGGCAGAGGCAAAGCAGCTACTCTGAACCGTGATTGGCGTCCGGTGGGTTGGGTCCAGTCCGAGAAACATGAACGGGCTCTATGATGTTTTAAAGGTACATTCATTCTACGGACCTCTCAAGTTCCAAGATAGCTACTGAAGGTTCATGAAGAAAGTTCCACTGGGGGATCTGATCTGTCAACACTTCTGCAGGGAGGCCGTTAGCAACCTTCAAGTGCTGGACAGCTGCTTAGAGGATGCCACTAGCCAAAGTGACACCAGAAAACTTGCCAGAAATAAAAACCCAGTCACTTTTAAGAATAATTAACCACTTGGCTTGATGTGACAAAGGCTGCCTAGGTATTGGATTCAGCTGTTACCAAAGCAAGCGTTTCGCCCAGTCGTTCCAAACACCAACAGCATCTCAGGCTAGAATACAGCATCTACAATTAGTTGAAAGCATTCTCCATTTTGTGGTCAAAATGTTTACAGTAACATTTTATACCAGCCACCATGGCATTGGGAGGAAGCCAGACCCCATCCAGGAGAAATCCAAATAGTCATCAGGAGAAACGTTGCGGCAGCAACACTACCTGCTGCTCCACGGCAAGGGTGAGAACAAAGGGAATTGATTAGATGAGCATAGAATTGGCAGTGGTCCAGTTATGCTTCCAATATTCACTACCTTAATCACCGATATAAAATGTTATATGTCAAACAACATTTTTGTCATATAATCTCTTCTTTCCATTAAAATATATTCCATGATATACTTCTCATCAGTGACCGAGACTAATCTAATCAAGGAAGCTGAAAATGTGCAGATTACTAAAGACAAGAATTTTAATCAGGACAATGAATGAATGACTCATTAAAATAGCACTGAAATTGACCATAACAATATTGGATTGTTTAACATTGTAACCAATGTACTCACGTTATTCTCCTTGTAAATTAATTGTTCGTTTAAATGGAATAATATTTAAGGTGCGTTGATTTGTGTCCATGTTCTTGTGAGGAACTGAGTGCATTTTGCAGAGCATTCCCAAACCTATGCAATCAGTTGAGTTACTTAACAATGAACCAGGGGTGGAACTAATGTTGTGGATGGTGGGGGGAGGAAGGGGTGATCAGGTTTAATCAACATCCTCAACAAGCAGAGAACATGCTGGAAAGTCTGAGTGGATTTGGATTTCATATTTAAAATTACCCTAAGTATTTATGTTGATTCTGCTGTTTCTGCTCAAAATACATTGGTGTAACAAATGGAAACAAGTCGTAATTTGACTCTCACAAGTTTGAACATTGTTCGGCCATCATCGGACTGTGGAGACCAATTTGATGCCGGCTTCTCTGGTCTGATGGCTTCATGAAAATAATTTAACAAGTTTAAACCTAATCTACCATAGGGAGTATTTTCGAGGCATAAAGTTGCCGAATATTTGATAACAAAGTAGTAATTTTATTCAGATGGCTGGTGTGGAAAATGTTACAAATACACAGGAGGCTGAAAACTCTTTGAAGGTAGGATTAATGCCAAGTTGCATTTGGCTGCACTGTGGCCTAACCTGGAATGCTTGATGCTGACTGATTGGAAAAGGGCTCCAGGTCATGGCATTGGCATCAGCATCCATTGATATAAACATAACATGCTGAAAACATTCAAAAGGTCAGGTAGAACCTATGACAAGAGAAATGAAGTTAACCTTTCAGCTGTGCAGCTCCTCATTACAACTGAAAACTTCCTTGAGGTAACAACATTTAAAACAAATGCAGAAACAGGGGAAGACAGGAAAGATTGGAATGTGACTGGGTGAAATTTGAAAAAAGAAAAGATGGATGTAAATGTCCACACTTAACCCATACTCTCTATAGCCCAACGACTGAGGATAGTGTGTACCACCCTCAGGATACAAAGATACATCACTTCTCTGACTTACACTGTCTTGATTTAGAGATAGTAGTCCCTGGGTCTCGGCAGCACAGCCAGGGGAAACATCAACTTTACATCTATCTTGTCAAACCCTGTATCTGTCAATGGGATCAACTTTCATTCTTCCAAGATCAAGACAAGATAAACCTTGTCTGCTAAACCCACCATCCCAGAATCAGTCTGGTGAATCTTTGTTTAACCTTCGCAATCGCAATAGATCACAATATTCCACAAGTGAACCCAAATCGACTCAGACTTTTTGCCATCTTTTCGTCATAGTCCTAAAGTTATACAGAATAGAAATAGGCCCTTCATCCCAACTTGCCCATGACGATCAACATGCCCCATCTACAGTAGGCCCACCTGCCCGTGCTTGGTGCTCTAAATCTATTCTCTCCATGTAGCTGTCCAAATGTTTCTTAAATGTTATGATCATGCCTTCCTGAACTACCTCCTCTGACACTTTGTTCCATATACCCACTGCCCTTTGTGTAAAAAAAGTTACCCCGCAGGTTCCTATTAAATATTCCTCCCTATGTCCTCTGGTTCTTAATTCCTCTACTCTGGGCAAAAGACTGCATTTAATGGATTTATTCCTCTCATTAATGTGTACACCTCTATAAGATCACCCCTCATCCTCTTGGGTTCCAAGAAATAGTCCTATTCTGCTCATCCTCTCCCTATAGCTCAGGCCCTGGATTCCTGCCAACATCCTCGTAAATCTTGTCCACACCCTTTCCAGCTTGTCGTCTTTCCTATAACATGTTGACCAAAATGGAACACAATAATGTAAATGTGGCCTCACCAATGTATTATACAACTGTAACATGACCTCCCAACTTCAGTACTCAATACTCTGACTGATGAAGGCCAATGTGCCTGGAATAATTTATTCCCAATCTTGGTCACTTTACAGCTTTATCTCTTTAGAGGCTATGTGATCATATCCATTCATCTCTGTTCATGCCATTAATTCATTCATCTTGTTTTGAATACTACATGCATTCTAATAAAATGCCTTTAATTTGGCCTTTGCCTCTACCATTTTTCATTGCTCTGGCTACTATTGGAGGTGTGCCTTCTGTTTGAATGCTCTGTTCTTTCCTGATGAACTCTAGTTGTCATTCCCCATTTTTCTACTTGCTATCAGTGTGTTGTTCTTTTAGTTCAACATTCTCAACTTCCCCTCACATGGTCCTTTGCCCCTGTCATTTCCTTTCCTTTCCATTGAGTGCTTCCAGGATTATTTCCATACTTCCCCAAAACCCTTGTTTGAATTCCACCGATCAGGTTGCTGTCCACATTGCCAAAGGTAGCTCTTATCAAAATCAACTGGAACCAACATCAAAGCACAGCAAGGTGCTGGGAGTGTGTACGATAAACTCTGGAAATACTCAGGAGGTCAGGCAGCATCCATGGAAACAGAAACCGAGTTAACTTTTCAATTTGAAAATCCTTCATCAGAAAGTGAAAAGGATCTTCAATGTGAAATATTAACGACTTCTCTTTCCACAGATGCTGCCTGACCTGCTGAGTGTTTCCAATGATCTCTGTTTATGGAGACACAAGCAACAGCAGGTGCTGGAATCTTGAGCAAAACGCAAAGTGCTGGAGTAACTCAGTGGGTCAGGCAGCATCTGTGAAGGGAGCACTTCTTCAAACTGTTTATATTCCCAATCAAAATCAATGCAAACATCCTATGGGATTGAAATATCTCTTCTGTGCCCTAGACACAGTTGGTTGTATCATTTTCCTTCAATACTTCTTGACTGGTGCACAGATAGATGAGACCATATGTACCTCACTAAATCGTCCAATGGGAGGAAAATAATCCTAATAATGGCCAATCAACTGATACCTGCACACATACCCCTTGTATCTCACAAGGATCATCGATGGCCTTCTCCTGGTTCTCAACTACACACTGTACTTTGGCAACATTATCAGAAATCACTTCAATGACTGATACCAATGACTTCCACTCTATATCATCACCACCTCCTTTGACACCTGCCCTGTCTCTAAACTGACAGATTGCTTGGCCAAGATCCACGATTGGAAGAGCTGAAAAATTAGGATGTCCTTTGACTAAATAGTGAAACAAACTAAATTATCATCTTCAGTTCCTGGCCCGAGTTCTGTTCCACAGTCACTAATTCCATCCATCTCCCTGGCAACCATTCAAAACTGAACCAGACTGTTCACCATCTTTGTGTCATATTTGATTCTTAATTTTATGGATCCATGTTGCCCTAAGATGGCCCATTTGGTAATATTGGAGCATTCCAACTAAGTAGTTCACTGATGCTGACGGTCGCATTTGGTCTTTGTTCCATCTGGTTAAGCTCCCTCATTCTACCCTCTGTAAACATGACACTTTGACACTACTACCCATGTCCCACTTTGGTCCAAAGTCCCATTCTTCCATTAGTTTTGTGTTCACTGAACATCACTGGCTGCCTGGTTAAGTAATGCCTCTGGTTTAAATTTCTCATCCATGGTTTCAAATGCTTTCATTTCAGAGCAATCATCTTGCCTCATGCTCCAGTGAGAGTAATAAAATAGTGTTGCATAGTTGAATATGCAGTTTGTCTCACTGTACATCTACCTGTCTGCCTGTTCATCTGTCTGCTTGGCTTGTCTGGTGAGTCTCATAGATTAAAGACTCACTGCACTCCATCCTTCTCTGCCACCAAACTTCTGTCTGTCAGTGACCATGATTGAACTATAGGAAATATTGATGCCTTTGATGCAATATTTTACCAGTTTCCAAAAACATGGGTATCACCCATGACAATTTGAACATGTTTAACATGTAAAACTGCACGGAAAATGCAGTCCACCCAACTGAAAGATTGAAAGATACGTCACGTTAATTTTATAAGCCTGTGCGTTTTTCTTTGTTTCATGACCATTTTGCGTACAGGCACTGTATTCCCAGGTTGATTCCCATAAATTATGACCAGGACTTCTGCTCGTAACATTAGAGCAAGGATGTGAACTGCACGAGAGAGGACAAAGAGAACGATTTACAAAAATGTTGTCAAGACTGGCAAATTGTAATAAGAAAGATAGGTTAGGCAAGGGCTGGAATTGGTGAAGCTGAAAGGAGATTTAAGTCAGATGCATAAAATCACAAGAGGGAGAGTTGGGATACAAAGGACATTACCTAAAACCAGCGGCATGGATTTAAAGTAGGAGGTGGAAGGTCAGAGGTAAATTATGGAGGATTTTATTTATTCAAGAGCCTGCTGGGAATCAGGCTACCCGCGGGATTGATGTTGGCAAAAAAAGTGCATGAATATATACTTAATATGTCACAAACTAATGGTTGTGTAACAAGAACTGAAATGTGACAGCAGACTGCATCTCTTATCCTCACCTGCCTTGGACATAATGAGAAGAAAAGCCCACGATAATTCTCATGAATCAAGCCTTTCCTTCATCCCCTTCTCATTCCGGAGAAACAGTGCAAGTGCTTTAGCTTGCAACTGGCATCACCCTTAGTCCTCAGTCACTGATGGTGAATGAGATGAACATTTGCATGTACCTCAGCTATTTTACAGGCAATTTATTGACAAAGCAGGAGTTTTTATTAGGGTGGGAGCATCATTTTAATGAGTTGCCTAAGGAAAAATTAGATTAATATTATTGCTTGAAATAGTTTAACAATGTCAATGCCTACTTACCAAACTGCACTCAAAGAGTGACTTTCATTCCTGCTTATTTTAATACTACGTTGATTATCTCCTTCTACCTTTCCAGTTGAAATTGTGGACACAGTGGAGGTTTACCTCAACATGCTGAGGAGCATCTTCGACTTCAGTGCCATCAAAGGATTGCTCACTGGACCCAACCAGTTGAAAATAAGGATAGATGCCATGCATGGAGGCAAGTTGAACATGACCCCAGATGGACTGATGATTGTTTCTTGATTTGTTTCTTTGGTCACTGGCTCTTCTAGTTGAGTTTAGTTTAATTTACAGATACTGTGCAGAAATAGGCCCATCAACCTCCATATACGAGTACTATCCGACACACTAAGGACTGTTTACTAAAGCCAATTAACCTACAAACCTGTACGTCTTTGGAGTGTGGGAGGAAACCAGAGCACACAGTCGTGGGGAGGATGTACAAACTCCATGCAGACAGCACGTATGGTCAGGATCGAACCCGGGTCCCTAGCGTTGTAAGGCAGCAGCTCTACCGCTGTGCCACCGTGCCACCCAAACTGAAGAATAAATTGCAGAAAATGGGGAACTCAAATGCGAATAACATTCATATAAATAATAACTTATGCGACTGTTGCTAGAGATGATCAGGTAGACCTTGACGTTGGTCCTTGGTGTTTAAATACTTGTGCAATTTCCACCCAACACTTGGTTCCACTGGAGATATCTAATTCCAGTGGATCTGGCTCACCTCACAGAGCCAGATACAAGCCATGAATGTAATAAGTACTGCACACCAAGGGCAACCTTCTACCCTGAGATGTTTCAGCTCAGCAATGTGAACACTTTAGAGAGGATATGTTGAAGGTTTTTCAAAATGGTTTCAGCTTTGAGGAATTGCCCTCGTGTGAATAGAGTGGGGAAGATGCGATCATCAATTGTATCTAACAGTGCGGCCTCACAACTTAGCTCACTGATTTTGGGGTACAATTCTTGCTTCGGGCTTTAAGACACCTAATATGCAAAGAGCCCCAGCTTCCAATTCCGGACAGGCCCCATTATATGGGTGGCATGGTGCTGCTCACACAGACCATGGATGGATAGTGCTGCAGGTTGATTTATCACTGAAAAGTGGGAAGACAGATGGTTAAGTGGGTAAACCAAACTTTATTCAGGAGAGAAACAAGGAACTGCAGATGCTGGTTTACTAAAAAAGACAAAAGGTGCTGGAGTAACTCAGCAGGACAGGCAGCATCTCTGGAGAACATGGAAAGGTGATGTTTTGGGTAGAGACCCTCCTTCAGAGAAGTTACGTGGATTCAAGGTAATTAAACTGGAACATAACCTACCCATATATTCCAGAGATGTTGCCTGACCTGCTGAGTTACTCCAGCACGTTGTGTCTTTTTTTCTATTCGGGAGTAAGATTGAAAAGACTAGGCTTGTATTCACTGGAGTTTAGAAGGATGAGGGTGGATCTTATAGAAACATAAAATTATAAAAGGACTGGACAAGCTGGATGCAGGAAAAATGTTTCCAATATTGGGCGAGTCCAGAACCAGGGGTCACAGACTTAGAATAAAGGGGAGGTCATTTAAGACTGTGAGAAAAAAACATTTTCACCCAGAGAGTTGTGAATTTGTGGAATTCCCTGCCATAGAGGGCAGTGGAGGCCAAATCACTGGATGGATTTAAGGGAGAGTTAGATAGAGCTCTAGGGGCTAGTGGAATCAAGGGATATGGGGAGAAGGCAGGCATGGGTTATTGATTGGGGACGATCAGCCATGATCACAATGAATGGTGGAGCTGGCACAAAGGGCCGAATGGCCTCCACCTGCACCTATTTTCTATGTTTCTAGTGTATGTTTCTAGAATTTCTATTCCAGAGTTCAGCTCAGGGGAGTGGGTAGGGTTGAAGATGTCCTGGTTGGGTTGCTCCGCGATTGGCCACGTTGGCCATCCATGAGTCACGGCGCCAGGCGGAAGAGGGCTTTGCCCGAGCTAGATGCTTGTCCTTTTTCCGGGATTACATCCGTGCCTGGGTAGTGTTAGAGTGGGACATAGTTGTATATTAGTTATTTAGTATATTTGTAAAGATTGTAAATATTGGTCATTAAATATTTAATGTCTAGATAATTTGGTGATTTTGTAATATGGTGGTGGGTGTGTTACCATGGTTTTGTTTTATATCTTGATCATAATTAAATACATTATTTTTGTTTAGAAAAAGAGTTCAACTCAGTGCTACAAGCTGATACTAACAGTTGTTTAAACAGTGGAGGTTTATGGGGATCAAGTGTGAAAGTAGAATCAAAACCAAAGAAAAGATCATCCATCACCTTACTGAATGGAGAATAGGCCCAAGGGGACCTCAAGCAGGTGCCTGTTCCATTTTTACTGAATGAAGTTGCTGTGCACTGACAATTCCTTGTGGTCATCTTTGGTTCCTTTACAGTTATGGGTCCGTATGTGAGACGAATACTCTGTGATGAGCTCGGAGCTCCTGCAAACTCTGCTGTCAATTGCGTTCCGTTGGAAGATTTTGGTGGCCAACACCCAGACCCAAACCTTACATATGCCACCTCTCTCCTGGAGGCTATGAAAGGTGGAGAGTATGGGTTTGGTGCAGCCTTTGATGGAGATGGGGTAAGATTTGATCATTATAACTCTTGTGCATGACAATTGATTGTTTCATTAATGGTGCTTAAGATATTTCTTCAGTCTCAAGGCTGTCATTCCTGTAAACGACCTGAGCATTTACATGTTTTGATGGCATACTGCCCAATCTCCATTCCTGTCTTAATGTGACCAGGATGTATCATTATTAGCTCTCTGCTTGAGAGCAAGATATTCATGGACTTTCCATGTCTTTAGGTATAGTCTAAAAACCGTCTAAAAACCTGATCGTCTAAAAACCGATTAAGAACATACAATGTCAAATCAACTTCAATAATAAACATTTGTTGCATTATTTAATACAATTATAATACAAAGCAATAATTCCAGATGGACAATATATTTGGTGTAACCTCTTGGAGCAATACAAAGTAATGAACATACTGTATGTGAGTTATGTGAGTTACCTTGCGTGATTACAAATTCAGAGTTTCCTCCTGGATCCTAACTTTGGATGGTCATAACAAAATGTATCTCCATCCTGCTGATCAGGCTGAATCTCAAATAGGTTTCAGCAAATGAATGGCCTCTTCTGATCAAAACAAATTTCCTTGAAGAATTCAATAAGTAAGTAATTGTACGTGAATGATTCTGCTCTTTAGGGTTAACTTCATTAAATTCAAAGCCATACCAGTCAATTCAATTGAAGGACTAATTCTCAGAGGATCTCCCTGTATCAATGGTTATAGTTCTTGCATGTGCAGGTTAGGGCTTCAGAACCCATCTTCAAATTGCAGCCTCTTTCTCCTCCCTTAGATTCTGGCTCTTTTCTCAGAATCCAGGTAAAATAATGACCAGATTACAGAGCCTGCATTCACTTTGAAACATTCCACATCACTGTTGGAGGTCGTTAGAAGATAAACTAGTCAAATTTGAATTGGGGATAAGGTACAGATATTAAACAAGATTATTTTGTTCATGACAGGATCGCAACTTGATCCTCGGGCGAAATGGGTTCTTTGTCAATCCCTCGGATTCCATTGCTGTGATTGCAGCAAATATCTCCTGCATTCCGTACTTCCAGAAAACAGGAATTCGAGGATTTGCGAGGAGCATGCCCACCAGTACAGCACTGGACAGGTAAGAAAGGATGGCTCACTTAAAGCCCTCACTTAAATAATTAAAGTGTAACGTGATTTTATGCATCAGTGAAAGAAAGACTTGCATTTCTATGGTGCTCGTGATCTGAGTACATCCTAGTTTGTTTCACAGCCAATGAAGTATTGTAGGAACATGACAACATGACAACCAATGCACTCAGCTCGATCCGCAATAGAAGTGTAATAATGACAAGACCAATATTGTTTTAGTGATGTTCACTGAAGGATGTTTACTGACCAAGACACCACTGCTCATCTAGAGGTACAAGAAAATGCAGATGCTGGAATCTTGCACAGGGATACAACGTGCTGGAGTACACTCAGTGGGTCTGGCAGCGCAAATGTGTAGGAAGGAACTGCAGATGTTGGTTTAAACCGAAGATACACACAAAACAGCTGGAGTAACTCAGCGGGACTGGCAGCATCTCTGGAGAGAAGGAATGGGTGACTTCTTCAGACTGGCAGCATTTCTGGAGGACATGGATAGGCAACATTTCAAGTGGGGACCTTTCTTCAGAAGAAGGGTCCCAACCCAAAACGTCACCTATCCATGTCCTCCAGTGATGCTTCTGATCCACTGATTACTTCAGCACTTTATGTTCTACCACTGCACATCTTTGTGGTTATGCCATGGAAATTTTAACTTTACCTGTTGGGGCAGAGAGTTCTTGGACTGATGTTTCATCAGAATGGCAGCACCTCTGACAGTGTAGCACTTACTCAGTACTTCATCGGAGTCTCAGTCTAGATCTTTGTGTTCAACTCTCTAGTGTGGGAACTTCCCAACCTACCTGTCTCTGGGCATGAGAGTGCTATCCATGGTGCTGCTGACTTGTCTTTCTAAACAATTGTATTAAAAAATGCCCTACGTTGGAGAGGGCAAATACTTTTTCTCATTTATTTGGCATTTGTAGAATACAAAATGGGTGGGGAGGGGTGGGGGAGAATATATGGAAACTATTTTCATTTCCCTCGACTGTTTTTCCCAAGACAGCATTTTTTTATGCTTGTCAATTTCCAAAGCTACCTTTAAGTGTAGCGACCCCTCCCTCTGCAACTGGATACTGGACTTTCTAACCAACAGACCCCAGTCTGTGAGGTTAGACAAGCACACCTCTTCAACCCTCACCCTGAACACCGGCGTTCCACAGGGCTGTGTGCTGAGCCCCCTCCTCTACTCCCTCTTCACCTATGACTGCACACCTGTACATGGTACTAACACCATCATCAAGTATGCAGATGATACAACGGTGATTGGGCTCATCAGCAACAACGATGAGCTGGCCTACAGGGAAGAGGTCCAGCACTTAGCAGCATGGTGCGCTGACAACAACCTGGCCCTTAACTCCAAGAAGACCAAGGAGCTCATTGTAGACTTCAGGAAGTCCAGAGGCGGCACGCACACCCCCATCCACATTAACGGGACGGAGGTGGAACGTGTTTCTAGCTTCAGGTTCCTGGGAGTCAACATGTCCGATGACCTCTCTTGGACCCACAATACCTCTACTCTGATCAAGAAGGCTCATCAGCGTCTCTTCTTCCCGAGGAGACTGAAGAAGGTCCATCTGTCTCCTCAGATCCTGGTGAACTTCTACCGCTGCACCATCGAGAGCATCCTTACCAACTGCATCACAGTATGGTATGGCAACTGTTCTGTCTCCGACCGGAAGGCATTGCAGAGGGTGGTGAAAATTGCCCAACGCATCACCGGTTCCTCGCTCCCCTCCATTGAGTCTGTCCAAAGCAAGTGCTGTCTGCGGAGGGCGCTCAGCATCGCCAAGGACTGCTCTCACCCCAACCATGGACTGTTTACCCTCCTACCATCCGGGAGGCGCTACAGGTCTCTCCGTTGCCGAACCAGCAGGTCGAGGAACAGCTTCTTTCCGGCGGCTGTCACTCTACTCAACAACGTACCTCGTGACTGCCATCACCACACCCCCCCCCCCCCCCCCCCGACTGGACACTTATTATTATTTATTCAAATCGTTTGCTATGTCGCTCTTCAAGGGAGATGCTAAATGCAATTCGTTGTCTCTGTACTGTACACTGACAATGACAATTAAAATTGAATCTGAATCTGAAGTGGTTCTCTAGTCACCAATCCGTATTGTGTTATAACCAATTCATCCCATGTAATACAAATGGTGTTCCTTAATTCACCAGTTACATTATATATCCAATTAGAGTTGTGGAAACACAAGGTGTAGCAGAACTACGTTTAATCAAATTCTACCATTTTCATTAACAACTAACATTGTGTTTAGGTTAATTTTAAAGAAAAAACACAATTTTTATTGAGAATTCCATTAAAAAAAAACATTGCGATTTTCATTGGTGGGGGGTGGGATAGGGGGGAGCTTTCATTAAAAAAAACATAGCGAGTTTCATTGTGGGAGGGGGGGGGGGGGGGGGTGGGATAGGGGGTTTCATTTTTATTTAAATTGTGATTTTCATTGAAGAGGGTGTGAGATGCGTTCACGAAGATCTTATATTTTACAGGTTATTGACATTTTGAACTTTACACAAGGTCGCAGTCACGCACTCACTGGCCGGCTGCGCCTGCGCAGTTGGGGGAGGGTTGCCGTGACTCGCGTCACAACAGGGATCTCTGGCGTCACAACGGGAACCCGTCAGCCACGCCTGCAAAGTTGGGGGCTATGGTTCAGTAGTGGAATATTACCTTGGGGGACGGGCCCAATGGGCCCGCTCCTGGTCTAGTATATATTACTAAATCTCTGAACTTGTTTGTTTGTTTGTATGCATGCACGTGAAATCCCAAAACCGCGCCAAAACGGTACACGAAGGCGCTACAATTTTTGGCCCATCTTATTCACCATTGTCCTGTGATGTAAACGAAACACGTTTCGTTTGGGTTGATGTTATATTTTACAAGTTATTCATATTTTAAACTTCACAAAAATCACTTTTCAAACCACTTTTCCACTTGCCCTGCCATCCAGCCACCTTAGGCATCACTCCACCACAAAGGCACACGATAGCGCTACAATTTTAGGCCCACCTTACTTACCATTGCCCTGCGATGTGAATTACCAAGATCGATGTCTGTGATAATTTTAGAATTTAGCCAGGGTATTGTAAGTGTACAATAAGAATCTTCTTAGAGCAGAGGATGGGAATTACTAGTCAATGTCTAGGATAGATCTCAAGTAATGCTGATGTGCTTCTTGGCATAGGAAGGATATCCTTTGATTTTAATGAGGGTATTTCTAAGTTATTCCTCGGGTAGCGTGAGGGTATTTTTAGTCCATTTATAGGGTATAGTACATCTGGATTATATCTAGGTTATTTCCACAGTGTAGTTTGAGGTGTATCTAGAGTATTTCTAAGACATAGTGAAGCTAGCATATTCCAAGAATTGAATGAGCATATTGTTGAAGTATGGTGGGCGATTATGAGGATATTTCTATAGTATACATAGGTTTTACCCAGAGTGTTCTTTGGTACAATATAATAACAGCTTAAGATAATAACAAGAATTACCATTACTCAGCATCATTGACACAATGATAGAAAACATGTCACAATGTGAAGTATTCTTAATTATCAAAATGGATGAAATGGATACCCTGGAGGGCACTAGCTGCACTGAAAGGAAACATCTGTTTTTGTCAGATCCAGAATCAACATGATCTGTAGGACACTGCGCAATGATTTGCAGTTGTCCCAGGGCTAGTGATTTTCTGTTTTGTTGATCAGAAAGAAAAGAGAAAGCAACCACCCGTTGCTTACAGTTACACTGTAAATTTCAGGTCAGCTACACTTTGGTTTCAGGGATAGTTACATGTAGAATTACACCCAGAGTTTCAGGTGCAGTTAAACTGAGTTCTATGTGAAATTATACTGTGAGTTGCTTGTGTACTTTTACCATAGTTTCATTTCTTGTTACTTCATGAGTTTCACCTGATGTACAGTATCACCACTGGTATCAGGCAGTTATACTTTTAGTTCCATGATGTGCTACACCACTGTTTCCATGCAATAGTTGTACCATTATTTTCATGCAGTGCAACCCAACTATTTTCATACAGTGTTACAGCTCCAGGTCTATGCAATCTTACACTGTTCATTCCATGCAGTATAACATCACAATTTTCATGTGGTGTCCCACCATTAATGTGGCAAAGGTCCTGCTAGGGTTTGACTTCCAAAAATGCAACCCTTCACACTTATCTGCATGAAACTCCATCAGCCATTCCTCAGCCGACTTGCCCAACTGATCAAGATCCTGCTGTATTTGTTGATAACCATCTCTGGTACCACCCTCTTTAGTGTCATCTGCAAACGTATTCTTCATGCCTTGTATATTCTTATCCAAGTCATTGGTATAAACACAAACAGCAATGGGCCCCGCACCAATTCCTGAGGCACACCACTAGTTACAGGCCGGCAGTCCAAGAAATAACCTTCCACCATCACCTTCTTTCTTCCATGAAGCCAATTCTCTATCAAGTTGGCTAGCTCTTCCTGGATTCCATGTGATCTAATCTTCCAGAGCTGCCTATCATGTGGAACCTCATCAGATGCACGTCAGACTAAATAGTAGGCACCTCTACACGGTTAGATCACATGGGGTCCAGTGCCAAGTGGTGTGATACCTTTAGTTCTATGCGGTGTTACATTAGTTTGCATGGGCCGCGGAGCTGGGGGGGGGCTACAGCCCCTCTACTTTTTTGGCCAGACATGCTTCATAACCCGAAATTATCCGGCCCCCCAGGCGTATATTTTTCTCTTCTTCTGAGGATCTCCGACATCCAGAATGTCATAACAAGCGCACAATGAGCGCAGCAAATCCAAAGATCATAGAGCGGAGCTTCACTCCATGATCTTTGGGCAAAACCACGACCAGCCGTGGCGGAAACCGACTGCCCCCCCCAAAACCCTCCCGCCCCTCCGCTCAACGGCCAATCACAGCGCGATTCACAATCGAGATATGGGGCAGTGAACAAAGTGCTCTGATTAGCCGACGAGCGGTAGGGAGGGAGAGAGAGTGAGTGAGTCTGTCGGCCCCGAGGGGAAGAGAGTCAGCCCCGAGAGGGAGGGAGAGAGAGTGAGTGAGTCTGTCGGCCCCGAGAGGGAGGGAGAGAGAGTGAGTGAGTCTGTCGGCCCCGAGAGGGAGAGAGTCGGCCCCGAGAGGGAGGGAGAGAGAGTCAGTCCTGAGAGGAAGGAGAGAGGGGGGGGGGGGTGGATGAGGGATATATCCCCCACTTTTTGAGTTGGGGGATGGCGTGTATTATCTCCCAGTTTTTGGAGGTCAAGCAACAACAAAAAATAAGAATTGAGCCACCCTGCCTCCCGCTTGTTCGCTCCGCTCCGCTCCTTCACTGGGTACCCCTGAGGTCAGTGATCAGTGATCGCTCAACCCACCCCACTTTCAAAACGTTCCGCAGCCCCTTCTCTGTCCAACAATCTGCCTATCAAATAACCCCAAATTTGTCTGAAGTCTAAAGAAGGGTCTCGACCCGAAACATCACCCATTTCTTCTCTCCAGAGATACTGCCTGTCCCGCTGAATTACTCCAGCATTTTTTGTCTATATTCGATTAAAACCAGCATCTGCAGTTCTTTCCTACACATCAAATAATTCCCTCGCCTGTTCCCACCTATTACTGGCCATGCTCTGTCCTGCCCCTTCTCTCTCCCAGATTTCATTTCCGCCCCCCTGCTGTGTCTCAAGGAGGGTTCCGACCTGAAATGTCTCCTATCCGTGTTCTCCAGTGATGCGGCCTGACCTGCTGAGTTACTCCAGCATCTTTGTTACATTATGACTTTCATGCTGTTGGACACCAACAGTTTCAGGTAGAATTTCACTGAAGAATTACCCATGCAGAACATTAGTCTCATTGGGTGATGCACTACTCAGGTACTAGAGTTCTGTTGCAATCCAGCAATCTAGTCCCTGATGCTTGAATGTTGTTGAAGTCACGCTTCGTGAATGCGTGGACTGTACCTTAATTGCTACTCGTGACAATAAACAGAGCTTTGAAACCTTTGAATGTAACTAAACAATCTGTAGTCATCTGTGATCCCCAGCGTCTGACATGATGATGCAAGGTCATTGACAAAGCAGGTGATGCTGGTTGTCCTGGGACTGAGATGATTGACCTTCAACAACCACAACCACCTTCCTTTTTCTTTGTGTAAAGTTTAACTCCAACCAGAGAAGAGTTTTTCTCTTGATGTTCTTTGAATACAGATTTATTCAAACGTTTTACTGTTGCACTCAGTCAAATGCTGCCTTGCTATCAAGGGCTTGGTTTGTTGGGTTGCATGTCGCTGCATTTTAAAATGATGCTTTATAATATGGCATTGACCTGCAACTTAATACCAAGTTATTTTTGTTCCAGTGGAACAGTTGGCCCACTTTTGATCCATGCTGGCTATGTACTGTTGCTTTTATCTATCCCATTTACAGACTGTTGGGACAGTGAGCTTTTGAGTTTGGAATGTATTAGCCTTAAGCAAGCCCCCCCTGTGGTGCACTAGGTCATGTCGGGCTATACACATCAGATGCTGCATTTTTCCTGGGGAAAATAAACTTGACAAGTGCTCTCTTGCAATTGTTGCAGCATCCACAGGAAAGGATGGGTAAACCCAGCTCAAGATCCCCGTTCTCTTGCCGTCCTTCTATCTCCCCCTTTTGGGATATGCCTCGAGAGCAGAAAGCAAGTTCAGATTGATGCAGCAATCTTTGCAATGTCAGATATTAAAGGCTGAAAAAGATTGGGATCCTAAGGTCTTGTTCAAACTTGATGGCCTTTTCATCATGATTAAAGATGTCTCCCTTGTCCCACATCTAAAATCTTTCCCACAAACATATCAATGGATATTTCTCAGGCATAGATAGATAGATTCTTGATTAGTACGGATGTCTGGGGTTATGGGGAGCAGGCAGGTGAATGGGGTTAGGAGGGAGAGATGGGTCAGCCCCACAAACTTGATATGGCCATACCCACCTTATGAATTTATGAACCCCACTGCCTCGGCGGCGGAGGAATGGAAAATAATTATTCCGTGTCATTTCCATATGACCACATCAGGTCAGGAATCCAGCCCTGTTAGTCCTGCACATCAGAGTTGTCTAAAAAGACATCCCAGCTCCCTCTTAAAGGCAGAGAATCCGTAAACACCAGATATACAAGCAATGTATCCTGTAAAGTCAGCTACTCTGTAGGAACAGAATAACCACTGATCTGTTCCCTCTCACCTGGTTTACACTGATGATCTCTCATCATCCCATGTCTGTTAGTCCATTAGAATCCATCACTATGTTGACTATGCAGACCACTAATACTCTTCCCGGCCCCTGTGTGGTTTAGTTTAGTTTAGTGTAGAGATACAATGCAGTACCAGGCCCTTCGGCCCACTGAGTCCGCACCGACCAGCGATCCCCGCACACTAACACTATCCTACACTCACTAGAGACAATTAACAATTTTACCAAAACCAATTAACCTACAAACATGTACGGCTTTGGAGTGGAAGAAGAAACCGGAGCATCCGGAGAAAATCCATGCAGGTCACGGGGAGAACGTACAAACTTTATACAGACAGCACCCGTAGTCAAGATTGAACCCTGGTCTCTGGTGCTGTAAGGCAGCAACTCTACTGCTGCGCCATTGGGGTTTTGTGATTATTGTGCTCCTATCAATATTTTAGTGATGATTAGCCAACAGAACAAATGTAACATCAAATACAGATCGTTTCCATCCAGAGTTTTGAAACAGTCATCACAAAGCTTCCTTTTGCACGTAGGAACAAAAAAAAATAGTGGGAGGAAAAACTTAGTTCTAAACTGGTGACAGCCATTATGATGCATTTGGACAGATTCCAATGATGTTCTCAATGCATGCAAAATAACACATGCAAACGGTACAGAAATCCACAAAGTAAGAGGCGTTTGAAGTAAACAAAATGACAAAAAAATCAAACAGTAATTATCTTCAGGTGGAGTTCCATAGAACCAACTGCACCTTAACTTGACATCTCTGATGAAATGAGATTTCATATCCAGTCTAATATTGAGTGCTTTTTATGTGACATCCTTTACCTTGGTGGTCTGTGAATGTTCCTGATTACACATTTGACCATCCATTCAATACCATCATTTACACCATCCCCAGTAAGGGCGGAACATGACTGCACCAAGCAGTCTTGGAGCACAGTCACTAAAAGCCGGGAGGTAGGTCCCGATGTCCTATTTGTTAGCCAAGACCAGCACCTCATTGGTCTGAAGAAGGGTTTGGCCCGAAACGTTTAGCCAAGACCAGCACCTCACCCTCTGAGTTTCTCCAGCTTTTCTGTGTAACCCTCATTGTGATCATGTTGGTTTCACCTCTGTGGTGTTCTAATGCAAATAGACCAAAGTTTCTTGAGTCTTTTGTGGTTCTTTATGCTAGAAATGATTCTGGTGACATTTCTCGGCTTCTCGCTCGCCTATCTGGTGACTGGAACTGGATACATTATTTTCTGTGGGATCTGCCCACAGTCTAAGAATACTTTTACATTTATACTGAACAGAGTAAAAACATTCTATGTGCCACACAAGTCAAGGTGAGTTTATTGTCATATGCATAGCAGTGATGAAGTGCATGTACAATAGTCATAAGAGTGATACAGTGTGGAAACAAGCCCTTCGGCTCAACTTGTCCCACATGCCTGCGTTAACTAGTCCCACCTGCCTGCGCTTGATCCATATCCCTCCAAACTTAATAATCTGAATTTGAATCTGAATCTGAACTTGTCCTATCCAAGTACCTGTCTAACTGTTTCTTAAATGTTGGGATAGCCCCAGCCTCAACTACCTCCTCTGGCAGCTTGTTCCATACACCCACCACCCTTTGTGTGAAATGGAAATCCGGCTTGCAGCAGCATCATAGGCATGTACTTAGACAGCATACAAAAACATAAATTATACATCAATTACTCGTGAATTCTAAAAGAATAGAACAAGACTGCAAAAAAACAAGGCACTAATGCAAAAATATGCAATTAGAAAAAAAGGTCCATGATAGTGCAAATGGAGATACATATTGTTCATATTTTTCACTTTTTTCAACAGAGAGTGGTGAATCTCTGGAATTCTCTCCTGCAGAAGGTAGTTGAGGCTAGTTCATTGGCTATATTTAAGAGGGAGTTAGATGTGGCCCTTGTGGCTAAAGGGATCAGGGGGTATGGAGAGAAGGCAGGTACAGGATACTGAGTTGGATGATCAGCCATGATCATATTGAATGACGGTGCAGGCTCGAAGGGCCGAATGGCCTACTCCTGCACCTATTTTCTATGTTTCTATGTTTCTATGTTTCCAATAGCGAGGTAGGATTAGGGTTGTGCACCTGGATGCAAGAACCTGTTGTAGGAAAGGAGCTCTTTGTAAACCTGCTGGTGTGGGACTTCGAGGCTTCTGTGGCTCCTGCCCAACAGTGGTAGGGAGAACCAGGCATGACCTGCATGGTGGGGATCCTTGATGACCAAAGGACATTTGTCACTGAACCAGGTGAAATATTAGGACAGATACCAAAATCATTGCCAAAGGTATGGTTTAAAGTAGACATTGAAGGGGGAGAAGGAGAAGTACAGAGGCAGAGTTTTAAGTGAGGAGATTCAAGAGTTTAGGGTCCTGGCAGCATATTGTACAGCTGCCAAGGCTGGATTGATTAAAACCTGGAGATAGGAAGCCAACACTGGAGGAATACAGAATTGCTGTGGCTTATAGGTCTGGAGAAGCTGCACAGATTCTCACATAAATAACATGACTGACGACACATTTATGGTGCTGTTCAGAGGAAAAACACATGTATGATATGTCCAGTCACAGGCACCACACGTCTGGAAAGACATCAAGGGCTTGGAGTGTGCGTGGTGGAAGTTTACTTAGAATAATACTGGAAAAGAGGATACAGAGTGAATCTTTTTTTTAACTCATCTATTCACAGAATGTGGATGTCACTGACAAGGTCAGCATTTATTGTTCATTCTTAATTTCCCCGAGGCCATGTGAACTCAACTACATTGGTGGGTTTGGAGTCAGACATTGGCAGCTAAGAATGGCAGCTTTATTTTTCCTGAAGGACATCAGTAATTCAAGCAGGTTTATTTGGCAATCCTGTATTTTGATGCTCAAGGTTACCGTTACCAACTTTTTAGTCCAGATTTTATTTCAATGATGTGTAAAGTTCTCCAAATTTACTGGGCTGGGATTTAAATTCACGACTCTTGCTCAACGGCTCAGGTACTTTGCATAGTAATCCAATAACATTACCGCTGTACTACTGTGCTGATAGCACAAGCTAGGACTGCTTTCTCCAGAATGATGATGATTTGGTGCTGATCTTTGGATTCGGACCTTTGAGCTGCAACCATGAATGACAAAATGTAGAATTTAAATAAATGGAGAAAGACACAGGGAGAAGAAAAACAATGTTTAGACAGTGAGTTTTTGGGACCTGGAAAAGCACTGCCTTGAAAGTAGGGCAAAAGCAGATTCAACTATATTTTCAAAAAATCTATATTACTGAAAGTCTGTTCTTAACTGGTTTTGGCCATCTGTGCTGCGATTTCCGAGAGAACGCCGCCACCTACGGCTATCATTTTTGGCCACCTTGCTCAGAGCCCCCCTCTGCTGTATGTGTGCCGAGGATTTTTCCCGTCCATGAAAAATGACAGAGATATTAATGATTTTACAAAATTCCCCATTCTCTCTGCTGCCCCTGCTGGCGGCAGGGGGGGAGGGACCATAAAACCAGGAAGTGGTGTGCCTCAATCAGTGTCTGCAAGCTGGAGGAAGGCAGAGGGTCACGTTTCTCTGAGCAGTGAATAACACTGAACACATGTCTACTCTCCCCCCCTCCCTCTCCCCCCCCCTCTCCTCTCCCACCCCCTCTCCTCTCTCTCTCTCTCCTCTCCCCCTCTCCCCCCTCCTCCCCCCCCCTCCCCTCCCCCCCTCCCCCCCTCTCTCTCCCTCCCCTCTTTTTCTCCCCCCCCTCCATCGCCTCCCCACCATTCCTCCCCTAAACCCCCTCCCTCCACACACCCCTACCATCTTCCCCCCCCCTCCCCCTCCCTCCCCCCCTCTCCACCCCCTCAACCCCCCCGCAAACCCCCTCCTCCCCCCCCCCCCCCCCCCTCCCCCCCCCGCTCCCCTCCCCCCCCCCCCTCCCCCCCTCCCCCCCCCCTCCCCCCCCCGTCTCTCCCCCTCTCTCCTCCCCCCCTCTCCTCTCTCCTCCCCCCCCTCTCCTCCCCCCCCCCCCTCTCTCTCCCCTCCCCCACCCTCCCTCCCCTAAACCTACTCCCCTCCACCCTTCTCTCCCCACCCTCCCCCCTCCCCCCCCTCTCAGCATCCTCCCTCTCTCCCCCTCCTCACCCTCTCTCTCTCTCTCTCTCCTCCTCCCCCTCTTCCCCCCTTTCCCCCCTCACCCACCCTCCCTCTTCTCCTCCTCTCCACCCCCCTCTCCCTCTTGCCCCCTCTGTGTCTCTGTCTCTCTCTGTGTCTCTGCCCCTTCTCTCTCTTTGCCCTCACCTCTACCCCCCCCCCCCCCCCCCCCTCTCTAGGTGTGACTGCAAGTTGGGGGCTATGCGTCAGTAGATAGGGTGTTTATGGGGTAAAAGGAGCAAATTAAAAATATTAATATAATATCAAGGGGGTAATTAGCATGAGTGCGGGGGGGGGGGATAATTAGTGTGTGACGCTGCATGCCGCCCCCCCCCACAACCGCACATTGGGGGAACAGACCCAATTGGAAAAAAAAACTCCCTCTTCGAATTTCAAAGCGAGCCGGGAAGCCATTCCGCCCACAGCGACTATACTAGTGGTCTAGTAATTGAATAAGTACTTGAATAAGGAACGATTTGCAGACACTAGGAATTGCAGATGCTGAAATCTTGCGTTGGATACAACATGATGCAGGAACTCAGCGGATCACGCAGCATCTCTGGAGAACATGGATAGGCAATATTTCAGGTGGGGAACCTTCTTCACGAGACATGCAGGGCAATGGGGAAAGTAGGGTCCATTGGTGTATTTGTAGAGCTCCGTCTAAAAACAAACACAGGCAGAGGAGAAGTTTAGTCCCTCAAAAAGCTGCAAATCTTTTCTCTCCCATAAGGATGGTGATGCTTGGACGCTGAGTGAATTCAAGATGGGTCAATTGAATGGGGAATCAAGGGATGGGAGTGGGACAGCAAGAGAGAGCAGGGGTGAGCCATGGTGTGAATGAACATGCAGCACACTCCTGAACCTATTGCATATGGTGTTCTGAGAATTACTTTAAGAACTGCAGAATTTTAGTTTGTAGCTTGCCACACAGTACTAAATTACTTCTGTGCTGAGCTGCTTCATGGCAACGAATGAATTTCTGGCAAGAAAGACAACACAGACAGGAGACAGCATGCGGATAAACAGGAACAGATTGCAGCTAAACTTTCTATAGCTTTCCCTACCCCCATTCATTTCCACCACCCCGCCCCAGCTGCAGAACACCAGCGAGATTATTAGCTGGATGGAAACAAGAAACATGTTTCTGTCCGATGGGAGTTTCTGAATGTTTGGCAGAGCAGTGTGAAGTCAAGCCCACTGCAGCAATAATTCCACACAGCAAGGGAATGCTCGTAATTGGAGACTGACACTGCCAAGGTCCATCACAGCCCTTCAGGAAAACACTGCATCCTCCCCATCTGAGAAAACAAATTGAACTCAAGCATTTTGCCAGAAAAAAGTTTCATCTACAGGGGATTACATGTCTTCGTCCTAGAGGTACAATGTACAATGAGGACAGTCTCCACCATATCCTTTTGGGGAATTGCAGGGAGTTTGTGTGCAATAAATAAGTTCTATTTAGTTTCATTGCTAGTCAGGGCCTCATGAAGAATGCATGAAAAATCACGTCAAAGCACAACAGATGATCTTAAAGGGATAATGTCATTATTGAAAGTTTTAGTTTGTTTTAGGGTGCCATAATAGAGGAGGAAATAAAGAACGTGCTTTTCTGCAGTGACTTGCATGACCTCAGAGTGCCTCAAAGCACGTTACAGCCAGTGAAGTATTTTTGCAGTGCACTGTTGTAATGCAGGACATCTCAAAGGCTGATTTAAACCAAGTGTCAGCTCTGTCTGTGGGCAGCACAAGGTTGTGGGTTCAAGCCCCACTACTGAACCCTGAACACAAAATACAGGCCGACACTTCAGTGGAGACATTCCCCTCATCTCCATCCTAATTGGCTGTGCTGGAGCAAATATGCATCCCACATCATCATTGCATTGCAGTTATGGGAATCTGCTGTGTACTAATTCAAGTGTTCAAGTGTTCAAGTCCAAGTGTTCAAGTGAGTTTATTGTCATGTGTCCCTGATAGGACAATGAAATTCTTGCTTTGCTTCAGCACAACAGAACATAGTCGGCATTTACTACAAAACAGATCAGTGTGTCCATATACCGTAATATAAATATATACACACATGAATAAATAATACACACTGTGTTTCCTACATTACAACAGTGATTGAAAGTTCTTAATTGGAAAGTACAATGGGATGTCAACGTTAGGGGGGCACAGAGGCGTAGCAGTAGAGTTGCTGCCTTACAGCGCCAGAGACCTGGGCTCAATCATGACTACCGGTGCTGTCTGTACAGAGTTTGTATGTTCTCCCTGTGACCGTGTGGGCTTAATCATGGTGCTCTGGTTTCCTCCCGCACTCCAAAGACCGACATGTTTGTGGGTTAATTGGCTTCGGTAAAATTGTATATTGTCCCTAGTGTGTAGGATAGTGTTCGTGTACAGGACAATCACTGGTTGGTGTGGGCCGAAGGGCCTATTTCCGCGCTGTATTTCTAAAGTCTAACGTCTAAGATAGAAGTTTATAAATGAAGGCAATCTAAAGAAGATGATTATATTGATGAAAGTGAGGACTGTATGTTATACTTGGCACATTTCAGTCACAATTACAGTTCTTTCCTCCATGCTCAACAATTAGAGAGGCAGAGCATTCCTGGTTCTCGCAACTCATTAATCAAACTAAGTTAACCTTGACATGGGGTGCTGTAACGTTGCTGTAACATTCATGGGGCTTGTAAAGAATGCATGCAGAATTAGGCCCAGGGCTCACTAAGAGAGTGGTGAAAATGTGGAACTCACTGCCGCAGGGACGGGTTGTGATGAGTAGCAAAGATGGGTTAAAGGGGAAAGGGAGAAAGGAATGGAAGGATATGGGGAGATGAAGAGAGATGGGAGGAGAGCCGTGTGGAGCACAAACCTGTCACTGGCGCGAAGAGCCAAATGGCCTAAATATGTGCTTCATGCCTATGCAAAGTTCATGGAAGGTAGGGTTGCCAATTGACCCGTATTAGCCGGGACATCCCGTATATTGGGCTAAATTGGTTTGTCCAATACAAGACCGCCCTTGTCCTGTATTTGACCGCTACTACTCGGATCGAGTGGATTGTCGTGTTGGAGCGCCGCGTCCGGTCCCGCCTCACCCGTCCCAACGTAGTGCAGCCCATGGAGTGCAGCAGCAGCGTCTCGCCCGGGGCCCCGTCGGTCGGCAGCCATGCCAGCTGTCCGACCTTCGGAACTTTGCTTACCTCCCGACGCCACCACCCCTCCTTCTCAAGGCCGATCATCGGTTCATGAGTTGGATGTGGTGTCGGACCAAAACTCCTCAGCTGGCCCACCAGCTGGGCTTTGTGTGCAGTCCAGCACCCGGGCCAACTCCTCATTCACCCAACCACGGCCAAGTCAGTCAACAAATTGCCGTCGGGAATTTGTCCCTTATTTTGACCATTTGTCCCTTATTGGGAGTGAGAAAGATGGCAACCCTAATGGAAGGCTGAATCAATCCAGTATCCACTTAGATAGTTTAGATAGTGGTCACTAGAAGGTTATTTAATTGAAGAGTACAGATAGGTAAGCCTCATCCATTCTTAACCTTCACCTGCACAGACGCGAATACAGACACCAATACATACAAGCACACACACACTACACACCTGCATAAAGAAACATTGCACATAGTGTTACAGAGCTCTTCCATTACGGTATGTTTGCAGCAAGTATTTCAATAGCCCCCACCTCTGGCCCAGGTTGTTCAATTTGGCTTCCACAGTTCTTTGTCATGCTGTTTTCAGATGGCCGTGTGTGGCTGCCTTCAGGCGTCTGTCTCATCGCTTTTCTCCTGGTGGAATAGACTTCCATCCAAAGCTCATGGACAACCACCTCCTGGTGGAGTATTGGTATCCTCTTGGCTGCTCTACGGCAGTAGATCCTTGATCCTGGGCCAAAAATGATCATGGATTTTTTCAGAGATGGAATGGAGGGATAGGGAACACATACGGACAGAGGAGACTAGTTTAAACTGGCATTATAGACATTGTGGGTTGAAGGGCCAATTCCTGTGCTGTACTATTCTATGTTCTATGTAACAATTTGGGTTGTGAAGTACACGTATGTGGTGTTGAAGATGTGATGGGAGAGTGGTTCACCTTCATAACGATGGCCTGTAAGGGATGTGATGGGTTTCCTTCAGATGCTCCTTGTAATGTCTTGTGTTGTACTCCACGATATACAATCCAAGGCAATTTTAAATAGAATTGCAGACAGGGCATGTTCTTGACCTGCTCCCATTTTCATTTCAAACCAGAGCTTACTGTCATCAACGCTGCATGTAAAATGGAGCAGAAGCCTTTGTGGCGATTGATAGTGTGAAGAGGGATTCCACAGGACCAGTTCTCTAAATGCAGCAACAACTTTGTTGAGGTCCACGAGGTTTACGTGGAGGTGTCATCACCATTCTCAACATAATTCGTTATGTTTTGTCGATGAAAGAGCTGATCCGGTCTCTTGAGCTGTTTCGGAAACCTGGCTTGTTTGTTTTCTCAGAACAGCACCATCTTTGATTTAAACTGGCCAGAGTCTTATATAATGTTTGGCTTGCTGCAGATAAGAGTGTAATATGAGGAAAATCGTCACCAGTGCTTTTTTTGTAGACAAAAAAGGTGTTGGTACACTGGTTTAATAAACCTATATATCATATGGTTGGGAAACAAAATAAAATGTACCGGCACGTACAGTCACAAAAAGTGCACGTTATTACAACCATTGAATGCTCCTTTCTCGGGTATCTTTGCTACAAACTTTATTGGACCTCTCACCTGGGATTTGTTCCTTTTCTAAGGCTTATGTGAATAGAAGCCTAGGATAAATTCTACTAAATCAGCCCTCACCTTCATAAATTCTGCATTGACATTGTCCTTACTTGCCCATTTTAACAGATCCATTCATCTAAATACTTTCATCTCCTGTTGGGCTATTTGTGTCAGCATCTTCAGGCTCTAGAATGATTGCTTCCTCTGTACATGGCTCCTTGTTCAGCAGCTCTTTAAAAACCTCAGTCCAGTAGACTGTTTACTGAGGGTGGCCTTGTTTGTCCCTGATGAGTATATGTTTAAACAGCCACCATTTATGCCAGTAATCTGGGTCACCTTGTTGATTGCTCCCATTTCTTCAGGGCTTGTCTAGTTTCTAAAGCAATCTATACACTAGATGCAATTCACCTCTTCCTTTCTTGTTTCGCATCATCAAAATAAGTTTCACAATTTTGTTTATAGATTGCTCTTAACTTATTTGTTTCCCACCTATGTTTCCCTCCTCCTCAACAAGTCCCTGAGGTTTGCTCTTTAACTGCAGAGTGAAGACTTTCTGTATTTCAGAGGACTTGTATAACCATATAACCATATAACAATTACAGCACGGAAACAGGCCATCTCGGCCCTTCTAGTCCGTGCCGAACACTTATTCTCCCCTAGTCCCATCTACCTGCACTCAGACCATAACCCTCCATTCCTTTTCTGTCCATATAACTATCCAATTTATTTTTAAATTATAAAATCGAACCTGCCTCCGCCACCTTCACTGGAAGCTCATTTCACACAGCTACCACTCTCTGAGTAAAGAAGTTCCCCCTCATGTTACCCCTAAACTTCTGTCTCTTAATTCTCAAGTCATGTTCCCTTGTTTGAATCTTCCCTACTCTCAGTGGGAAAAGCTTACCGTTGTCATGTTATGACGATGTTTGGTGGATACACACTTCTCAGACTTAATTTCATGGAGGTTGCCATGAGGCATGGTCCCTGCTTGCCTTCTCACTTTCACATCTCTTAGTGAAGGTGGCCCTTTGTTATTGATTATCAGTCTAGTTCTTATCTCTGCTAACAGGTCAGTTCACCATGCTGAAATAACGTTCATTTTGCTGAGGTGTCAACAAGTCTGCTTCTGTTTTTATGCACAGTGTCACGTTTGCAACTTCCCATTAATCTGAGTGTCACGTTTGCAACTTCCCATTAATCTGTTAGTGTTGTTCTTGTTCATCTTGGCAATCGCTTCTGCCACGGTGAGTTAAGTCATGATGGGATGCATTCTCCAACTCTGCCTATGGTGTGAGGTAGAACCTGTGCTTTGCTTCTTCTTCCCTGTGATTTGGCAGAGTGACGTACTGAATCAGGTGATGTTGCTTTGCCTTTCAGCCTGGCTCTCATAAGCCCAGGCTGATGGGCTTGCACTCAATCAGGAATCACTTCACTTTCTTCATGAACATAGCAACAAAGTATTGTCAATGATCCATCCAAAGTACAGCAGCATTATCCAACATTATTGGAATGATTATCCAATAATGAAGAAGGGTCCCGACCCAAAACGTCACCTATCCATGTTCTCCAGAGATGCTGCCTGACCAGCTGAGTTACCCCTGAACTTTGTGTCTTTTTCTGTTTCAAAATTATCCTGATGCTGTTATTAACCTATCTAATCCTTCCTTTCTCCTCTCACTGACACCCAGGATGTAGAATCAAGTTGTATCATCTGATCTCTGCTGTATGTTTCCTGTTTCGTACATTGTTTCAACGTTCAATAACTAATGTTGGTCTTTGTCTTGATGTTGAGCACCTTTGTCTTCATCCCAGTAACATCCTTTCAGCTTTGTTCACCAACAGTCATTGGAGTCATTGACTTCTGAAGCCCAGGTAGGTTAAGACGTATTGAGTCTTAACCTACCCAATCTCCCGGTTGCTCAACACTTTAACTCCCCCTCCCATTCCCAATCTGACCTTTCTGGCCTGGGCCTCCTCCATGGTCAGAGTGAGGCCCAGCGCAATTTGGAGGAACAGCACCTCATATTTCGCTTGGATAATTTAGCCCCCCGGTGGTATGAACATTGACTTCTCCAACTTCCTAACTGCCCTTGTTTTCTCTCTCCAACCTCTCGCCCTTCCCAGTTCTTCCACTAGTCTTACTGTCTCCGACTACATTCTATCTTTGTCCCACCCCCTACCCTGACATCAGTCTGAAGAAGGGTCTCGACCCGAAACGTCACCCATTCCTTCTCTCCACAGATGCTGCCTGTCCCGCTGAGTTACTCCAGCATTTTGTGTCTACCTTCGACTTAAACCAGCATCTGCAGTTCTGTCCTACACATGATGGAATCAAGGGCATGGCTTAGTGTTGAAGGCAGGAGTAGTTATCGAGGGTAAGGGATGGAGTTGCAAGGTTTAAATCGGTAATAAAGAGAGATGAAACAGAAGATGGCATTGTACGTACTGTATGTCCACACCTTAAGGATTGCAGCAATTCAAGAAGGCAGCTCACCCCCAGTTCTAAATGGGTAATTAGGGAACAACAATTAAATACAGTCTAGGCCTATAATCCCAAATCCTCAGAATGACTAATAATAATGAATTCTGCCTTTAGTAGAGCTGTAAAGGGTTGATGAAACATCACTGCCACAAACTTCCCAGGACAATGGGAGACGCAGTTGCTACAGTATATCATCTTCATGTGAGACAGTGTGCCAGCACTACAAAGACACTTGAGATTGAGAGTTATCTGTAAAATAGTGGTATTATCAAGGGCTTTGGATCTTATATGGGTAACGGAGTTAGGATATATATCAGCTGTGATCCTATTGAATACTGAATCTGGCTCAGTCCAATAGAATCGCTCTTGTTCTTATGTTTGTAGAGATGCTAAAATTGTTTAAATAGAAACAGATTTTGCTCATTCATTATTCTATTCAATTTGCTCTGGCTTCAGTCCCTAGAGTCACGGTAACAGCCTTGGGCATTATTCGACTAGTTCCATACCTCTGCACAGGCAGAAAATGGGCATCATAAACCAAATCCAGATTGGTCAGTTTTCTGCTACAGACATTAATAACATTCTACTGAAAACTCTCCCAGCATTAAAATGGCATCGGCCATAGTTTAAGTAATCTTCCTTAACAATTGTAATTAAAAAACAAGTTCAAGATTCCATTTCAGAAATAATATAGCACATAATGCATAAATAACATCAGCTTGGGTAATTTTCACGAGAGCACTGAAATCTCCTCAACAATTTCTCATCTCCTGTCCTGTTCTTTTTTCCAATCACCTTAAATCTGTGTCCAAAACTAGAAAAAATGACAAGGATGTTGCTGCGTCCATAGGGTTGGGCTGGAACTTTTTTCCCTGGAGCATAGGAGGCTGAGGGGTGATTTTATAGAGGTTTATGAAATCACCAAGGGGGGCATAGATAAGGTGAATAACTACAGCCTTTTCCCCAGGGTAAGGGAGTTTAAAACTAGAGAGCATAGGTTTAAGGTGAGAGGGGAAAGATTTCAATGTGATCTAAGGGGCGACTTTTTCGCACAAGGGGGTAGTACCTATCTGGAATGAACTGCCAGAGAAAGTGGTAGAGGAGGGTATAATTGCAACCTCTAAAGGATGCTCATGGGTAGGAAAGGTTTGGAGGGCTATGGGCCAAACACAGATAAGTGACCAGCGTGGTTAGGCAACTTGGTCGGCATGAAGAAGGTGGGCCGAAGGGTCTTTTTCAGTGCGGTACAGGTCTAATATGCTATTATTTTTCTGCCACTCGAATCATTTTCTTATTTACTTTAATCAAAATGCCTCATGGCTTTAAACACCTCAACTAAATTTCCATTTAACCAGTTCTGTCAAAGAGAACAACGGCAGCTTCCCCAACGCATCTTTCGCTATTTATAGAGCGTATGAAGCATTGGAATTGGTATTTGTTTATTATTATCACGTATAATAATAATAATAATAATAATAATAATAATAATAATAATAATAATAAACTTTATTACGGACTCTAGGTCCAGACAAGGGGCAACATTACATTAAAAATGCATTGCATATACTGAGATAGTGACATTTTAGTTCAGGTTAATTTAGATATACAGTGCAGAAACAGGCCCATTGGCCCACCGAGTCTGCACCGACCATTGATCCCTGTACACTAACACTATCCTACACACTAGGGTCATTTTACAACTTTAACCAAAGCCAATTAGCCTAGGTCTTTAGAATGTGGGAGGAAACTGGAGCACCCGGAGAAAACTTATGCGGTCACGATGAGAATGTACAAACTCCAAACAGACAGCACCTGTAGTCAGGATTGAACCAGGTGTCTACAGCTGCGCCACCGTGATGCCACTAAATTGTTTTATATGTAATCCAGGCAAATCATACTGTACTTGAGTACAATCGAACCATACATGAGTACAACAGGTAATGCAACAAGAAAGGAAAGAGAGTGAAGGATATAGAAACATGGAAACATAGAAAATAGGTGTAGGAGTAGGCCATTTGGCCCTTCGAGTAACCATTCAATATGATCATGGCTGATCATCCAAAATCAGTATCCCGTTCTGGCTTTTTCCCCATATCCCTTGATTCCATTAGCGCTAAGAGCTAAATCTAACTTTCTCTTGAAAACGTCCAGTGATTTGGCCTTCACTGCCTTCTGGGGCAGAGAATTCCACAGATTCACAACTCTCTGGGTGAAGAGGTTTTTCCTCACCTAACAACATTTTCTGACATGTGGATTCCCTTCAGTTCCTTCCTCCCACTAGACCCTCGGTCCCCTAGTATTTCCAAGAGATTGTTTGTGAACTCATTTAACTGTTCTGTCATTTCCTTGTTTCCTATTATAAATTCACCTGTCTCTGATTGTACATTCGTCTTCAGGAATGATTTCCTTTTTACATACCTATAGAAACTTTTACAGTCAGTATTGGTCTGTAAACTGTTACAGTATATTTGCAGAGAAAGTGCTCTTTTATCTACTGCACATCGGGAGAGGAAAGAGATCTATTTATAAACTCTTAAACAGTCTCGTCTATTTTGAGCTGAGATTTTACAATAGAACCATAGCTATAACAAAACCTTGATTTAATTATATTTACTACAACATAAAAGGTAGTCTCACTCATTGCCGTAACTGTGGAGTCATAGAGTCATAGAATGATACAGTGTGGAAACAGGCCCTTCGGCCCAACTCGCCCACACCGGCCAACAATGTTCCAGCTACACTAGTCCTACTTGCCCGTGCTTGGTCCATATCCCTCCAAACCTGTCCTATCCATGTACCTGTCTAACTGTTTCTTAAACGATGGGATAGTCCCAGCCTCAACTACCTCCTCTGTCAGCTTGTTCCATACACCCACCACCCTCTGTGTGAAAATGTTACCCCTCAAATTCCTATTAAATCTTTTCCCCTTCACCTTGAACCTATGTCCTCTAGTCTTCGATTCCCCTACTCTGGGCAAAGACTCCATGCATCGACCCAATCAATTCCTCTCATGATTTTGTATACCTCTATAAGATCTCCCCTCATCCTCCTGCGCTCCATGGAATAGTGACCTAGCCTACTCAACCTCTTCCTATAGCTCACACCCTCTAGTCCTGGCAACATCCTCGTAAATCTTTTCTGAACCCTTTCAAGCTTGACAATATCTTTCCTATAACATGGTGCCTAGAACTGAATACAATATTTAAGATGCGGTCTCACCAACGTCTTATACAACTGCAACATGGCCTCCCAACTTCTATACTCAATACTCTGACTGATGAAGGCTAAAGTGCCAAAAGCCTTTTTGACCACCTTATCTACCTGCTACTCCACCTTCAAGGAACCATCCACCTGTACTGCTAGATCCCTCTGCTCTACAACACTACCCAGAGGCCTACCATTTATTGTGTAGGTCCTGCCCTTGTTTGACATCCCAAAATGTAACACCTCACACTTCTCTGTATTAAATTTCATCAACCATTCCTCCGCCCACCTGGCCAATTGATCCAGATCCTGCTGCAATCATTCACAACCAACTTCACTATCTGCAAAACCACTAACTTTTGTATCATCAGCAAACTTGCTAATCTTGCCCTGTATGTTCTCATCGAAATCATTCATGTAGATAACAAACAGTAACGGTCCCAGCACCGAACCCTGAGGCACATCAGTAGTCATTGGCCTCCAGTCCGAGAAGCAACCTTCCTCCATTACCCTCTGCTTCCTTCCATGGAGCCAATTTGCTATCCATTCAGCTATCTCTCCTTGGATCCCATGCGATCTAACCTTCCAGAGCAGCCTGCCATGCAGAACCTTGTTGAATGCCTTGCTGAAGTCCATGTACACAACATCTACAGGTCTGCCCTCATCAAGCTTTTTGGTCACGTCTTCAAAAAAAATCCGTCAGATTTGTGAGACACGACCTCCCACGTAAAAACCCATGCTGACTATCCCGGCCCATAGTTCCCAGCATTTTCCCTGCAGCCCTTCTTGAAAAGGGGTACAACATTAGCCACCCTCCAGTCTTCTGGCACCTCTATTGTATTTAAGGACGACTCGTAAATTTCAACCAGGTCTCCCTCTCATCCATGAAAAGCATACAATATGATGTCAAGCTGTGACGGGCACATTTTTCATTTAATTCATCTTTTGCATGTGGTTAATGTTCAGTGGCACATTTACGGGCCGCTAACTTTGTGTTTACATTGCGATTATCTGACATAAGAAATCTATCAGCAAATAAAATAGAGACATTGACTGTCAGAGCGTCGTACAGGCCAGATACAGGTCTTCTTACAGCCTGCCATTTCTATGCCGGCCATCTATACTAGTCCTAGTGGCCTGCATTTGGCCTACAGCCTTCTAGTGAGGAAATAAAAGTGAAAACAACTTTCCATTCTTTCAATTTAAAAAAAAAATTCATACACCAGTTTTTTGTAAGAATGTTGCCAAAGTAAATGTGACCTTGAGGTACTTGAGCAGACATTGGGACAGATGACCAAAGGCTCGATGGAGGTGGACGATCTAACAAATGTCTAAACGTAGAAGGGAGGCAGGAATGTCCCTGAGTTTGGAGGTAGCACCAGTGGGCAGGTCAAATGAAAATGTGGAAACAAATAAATCAGAATAAGATGAATACCAATCCTGGAGAGTTGGAGAAGACCGCAGGGATGAGGGGGAGACTACGTCATGGAGGGATTTGAATGCCATTTTGAAAGTCAAGACTTTGCCAGACATGTAGCCACTGGAGGTCACTATCCATAGACATGGAGGGTTCACATGAGTTACGAGTGGGCAGCGGGATTTAGATGCGCACAAATTCATGCTACAGTAAGTGCTGAGCCACAAATCCTGTCATTCCATGGACAAAGCTGTCAAATAGAACCAATGCACTGAGCCACTATATCACTGTTGAAGAATGGAGCTTTTAAATTAAGGCATAATAATCTTCAGCTGCTGTAGCTCCATCATACAGCCAGACCTGGGGAAGTTCACCGATGGTTGTGCAGTGTTCAGTTCCATTCACAGTTCCCTAGATAATGAATCAACCTGCTGGTAAAAATTTGGACAACATTTAAGAATGGGCTGATAAATACCAGGTAATCTTTCATTTTAAAATAAAGGGCCTGTCCCACTTAGGCGATTTTTTTTGGCAACTGCTGGCGACTGTCACAGTCGTAGCAGGTCGCCGAAAAAGAGGTGCCTGGACCCCCCCCCCCACGACTATGTCTATGACACCTACCACCTAGTTGACCAAGTAGCTTGACATAGGTAGTCGTCAATGGAATTCACCGAAGTCAGCGCCCGGCGACAACCAACGTCACCTGGTGACAACCTGCATCATCCTGGCAATAACCCGCAACAGCACCTACGACAGGGGAAGACAAGCTACGTCAAGCCCACAGTCACTGAAAGGTTTTGAACATTTCAAAATCCAGCGGCGACCAGAAAAACGTTGCGACTCTTTCGGCGACTTGAGGAGACAACTAACGACCACATAGGCATCACCCCACGACCATGTGAAAACAGCTTAGTTGCGGAAAAAATCAACTATGTGGGAGAGGGGCTTAAATGTCATTCAACTAAACAGCATGCTGGAAATGTAAGACACTCGATACATTATTTTGTTAAATGGTATCGTCGATATATTCATAGTGTCATCAAGTTGATCCATTCCATTCACAAAGTCCCAAAGCCATTTCCGCAGCCTTTTAAACATTACACTCTCTAAGTGTTTTGTTTAGAGAAACAGCACGGAAACGGGCCCTATGGCCTACCGAGTCCACGTCGACCAGCGATCCCCGTACACTTGCACCATCCTACACACTAGGGACAATTTACAATTTTTACTGAAAACAATTAACCTACAAACCTGTATGTCTTTGAAGTGTGAGAGGAAACTAGAGAACCCAGAGAGAACCCATGCGGTCACGGGAAGAACGTACAAACTCCATACGGACAGCACCAGAAGTCAGGATCGAACCCAGATCCCTGGCGCTGTAAGGCAGGAACTCTACCGCTGTACCACTGTGCCACCCTTATTAGGCTGTGTTTGTGGAACTGTTACACTGGGCCCTGCCTCTCAGTGCCAAGTGGCTGCAGGACCTTAGATTGTAGTTCCTCCTCTCACATAGCCTTTGCATTGGCTGTGCCAAGCTTCTGTGCATCCTTCAGCATGTACTCCAGCAGGCTGCAATGTGCCAGATGCCACCAATCCCTTATGGAATTCTCATTACACTTGCTCATTAGAACAACAGGCTTCAAGCAGACCAAAGTGCATCTTTCACAGAGTCGATGATCTTCCAGCGGCACTTGATGTTTGTCTTAGTATACAGTATGTCCCTGCAAACTGGCAAGGAATATTCAACAAAAGAGCATTGGATCACCCCTCTCTGACCATCACTATCACGATGACCCCAACCATCAATATCCTGAGGACGTTTACTTGAGGGCACGAGGACAAATCAGACACTGGGCCTTTATTTTGGCCTCACGGTCTTGTTTCCTTCGATCATCAGCCTAATGGGGATCTCGCCTCACCTTTGCTTCAGAGCTGCCTGCTCGCCCACCCTAATCCACGGACGCCTACTGACAAACACTCGCAGTCTCACACATGTGAGACACTCCCCCGCCCTCAGAACCACCACCACTCTATTTCCTAGAATTGCCCAGGATTAATCGCGTCCACATGCTCTGACGTGAATGATTCTCTGTGATCTGGAGCTGCAACAGTTGGTGATCGACTGAATACGTCCTTCAAAAACAACTATCAAAATGTCCAGAAATGTTTTTGCTCTAAACAAAAGCGTGATTGTGGCTCTATTAATGAATAGCATCAAAATTACCGTTTTTTATTGTCAAACCTGGCTATTTTCTGCTAAAATTAAACTCAGATATGACACTTTCCAAAAGAGTGAAAGGAGGTTTTTACAAAACAAAGAGAAGCAGATTTTGGTTCCAATTGCAAGAGTGGTCTAAGTTCACTTTTGAGTTATGTGGAGATAATAAAAATCAAAATGTTTCTTTTATCCCAAGTCAGGTCAGAAAGGGCCACATATTGTAATTTCCTCCCGCAATGATTTAACCCAATGTGTAGTGCATTAAGGCTTTGCTCAGCCAATATGTGGGTTGCTTGCTCTGTCAAATATGATCAAATAACACTGGACCTTTCATGAATGTTGTTAGATTGTTGAACAGAGTAAAGGGGTGGTGTTTATGGTGTTTATGTGTGTTGCATGAGGAACAATGGGATGAGCAGACATTGTCCAATTTCACAACTTGCTTTTATATAATGTCCTTAATATAGGAAAACATTCCAAAGGAGTTTTGTAGCAATGTTATTAAATAAAATTTGACACTGAACCTGACCAACAGATGATCAAAAGGTTGGTGACAGAGATAGATTTTACGGAGCTTATTAAAAGAGGAATGTGAGGTAGAGAGGAATGTAGAGACCTGCTCTTCCTCCATGCACCACTCATCCAGAATGCAGAGCAGTGCAGAGCAGTATTGAAGATCTCCACTGATTCATCCAACCAACCAACTGTACCATTAGTGCTGGCCGTACCCAGGAGTTGTTCTGACGATCAGGCACCTTGAAACTGGACTGCAGCTTGCAGTGGGTTTGTTGCACATTCTGGCTCCTCCAAGGGCTATTTTATTTAGCTCCCTAAGTGGTTAATTGATTGAAGGATACAGCAAGCAAACGGTCCTCCACCAAGTCCACACTGGCCATCGATCACCCGCTCACATTAGTTCTATCGTATCCCACTTTCTCATCCATTCCCCACACATTAGGGTCAATTTACAAGGGGCAATTATCCCACAAACCTGCACGTCTTTGAGAATTGGAAGGAAACCGGAGCGCCCGGAGGAAACCCACGCGATCACAGGGAGAACATGCAAACTCTACCAGGAAAGCACCTGAGGTCAGGATCGAACTTGGGTCTCTGGTGCTATGACGCAGCAGCTCTACCAGCTGCATCACTATGCCGGGAGGCAGTGTGATATGATGTATGTAAGCATGGCAACGATGCAGGAACTGTTCAGTGTCCACTCTGAAGAGAAATGGTTAATCTCTGTAGTGTTAGAATTTGGGTCACTTTTCCGATCTCTGATTTCAACTCAGCACTTAACTTCCAACGGCAGTGGCAAGAACAAAGGGCATGTGGATACAATGACTGTTCTTTGAATGAATAATCTGAGCGGGCAACGTTTGCCTTGCAATGGAAAATTCTCCCTTTTGTTGCACAGTGTTCATTTAATCAGAATGATTTCACATCTCAATGACATTTGGAACAGATGGAAAGAATACATGGATCACCTCCTGTGGCAAGGTGAGGGAGTGTCATTCTGTGTTCTCGGAGGGGAAAGGACATCCGCACAGCAGGAGGCTCTACAGTCCCTTGAGCTTGTTACAACATTCAATTAGATAATGCCCTATGCACATCTTAAATCCATGTACTTTATCTTCATTATGTAAATCTCAACACTCTTTGCACATTGAAAAAATGCCCCTCTCCATTTTGAAATGTTCTACTGACCTCCAGCTCAACAGCTTGTAGTAGATTTGCATTGCTCTTTGTATGAGGACGTGCTTCCCGGGACAGCCGATCAACAGCCTGCTTCTAATTATAATATGATGTCCCCTTTACTTGTGGAATTGCTTTCTCTCTTTCCTCTCTCAACTATTACATGCAAAACAATTTTGTGGCGGAAATGTGGTGCGCGGTAGAGTTGCCACCTTACTACGCCAGAGGCCCGGGTTTGATCCTGACCATGGGTGCTGTTCGTACGGAGCTTGTACATTCACCCTTTTCTCCAGGTTCTCCGGTTTCTTCCCGCACCCCAAAGATGTACATGTTTGTAGGTTAATTTGCCTTTGGTAAAAACAGTAAATTGTCCTCTAGTAGGGATTGCTGGGCTCGATGGGCCGAAGGGCCTGTTTCCGCACTGTATACCTAAATTAAACTAAACTAAACTCCTTTAATCGTGAAACACCTCAAAATAATTACCCTTTATCTTCTCTTTTATGTGATATATAAATCCACGCAGATGACACCCATCAAAGCTATTTTATGTCATCCCAGTTGTAAATCGTACGCTATGTCCTTCCAAGTGAATAGATCTTTCCTGAGCTCTGAACTGTGCGGTTTGTAAACAATGGCAGAAGCACATGTAGACCATCCATGGAGGAGCTGTTTACAGAGAGTACAGAACCGATACCTTAGTGGCCAATATTTATTTGTAAATCAACATGAATAATTATTTTTTGCGAGGCTTGGTTTTGGCCAAATGGCTGCTGTATTTTCTACATGGTGACCTCTTCAATAATACTTCAGTGGCTGTGAAGAGAGTTTGGATGTCCTGAGGTTGTAAAAGGGCACAAATCTTTTTATTGTAGTCACTATTGTAAAATAAAATACCTAGCAACTAACTTGAGTATAGCAATGAATAATAACAAGGAGATGATCTATACTTTAGGTTGGTAGGGAAATGAATGTCATTTGGGACACAAAAATTGGGTAGCATAGTAGCACAGTGATAGAGTTGCTGCCTTACAGTGCCAGAGACCTGGGTTCGATCCTAACTACGGGTGCTTGTCTGTACAAAGTTTGTACCTTCTCCCTGTGACCATGAGGGTTTTCTCTGGGTGCTCTGGTTTCCTCTCACACTCCAGCCAAGCAGGTTTCTAGGTTAATTGACTTCTGTAAATTGTAAAGTTGTCCCTAGTGTGTAGGATAGTGCTAGTGTGTGGGTGATTGCTGTGCGTGACTGGTGGGCTAAAGGGCCTGTTTCCATGCTGTATTTCTAAAGTCTAAAGTCTTAAAATAATTGCCTGTGCTTCAAAACACTGATAAGAGGATTTTCTCCTATTTAGTGCCACTTCCAAAGATGGCATCTCTAACAATACTATGATGGGAAAGTTAGCCTTGTCTTTTTGGCTGAGCTTAAAGTTGTCAGCTTCTGATCCCCTGGTTTATTTTAACCATTCCTTTCACTAAAGCTACAATTCCCCCTGTTTTGCTTTTATAGGGTGGGAGAAGCCATGAAGATACCGGTATATGAAACTCCAACAGGTTGGAAGTTCTTTGGGAATTTGATGGATGCTGGAAAATGCTCTCTCTGTGGGGAGGAGAGCTTTGGTACAGGTAATGCACTCCTTCGCAACCATCGTATTAAACCCATGACCACATGGTGTAAAACAGCACGGAATGAATTAAGAGAGAGCCAGACCAGATAGCTTATGGAGCTGGAAGCTGGCACTTCTAAGAGTGCAACACCTCCTCAGTACTGATCTGGAAGTGCAAGTCTGGATGAAGTCAATGGAACAAGAGGGAACCTCCATACTCCAGATGGGCCCAGTGACCTGGTTCAGTGTTGTCAATTCTATTTAATTCTGTCCGTCATTAAGGAGTTATCACTGTAAACAACTACTATGATATTGAATTTGAAACAACCCATCACACTGATACATCTATGCATAGTTTTCTTAAAAATAAGCAAATACATGATTTCAAAGAATATCTGTGGTTTTCATTTTATTTATGAAAAGTGCTGGCACAGAGTGTCAGAGTCCCATTTGTGTGCGCCTGTTTGTTGATGCCTTATGGATGTCCAGAGTGATGTTGTAGGCTCAGGTGGAGGCATACAGGAGGAGGCCATTTGGCCCATCGTCTCTGTGAACTCGTGCCGACTGTCAGTCTATGACACTGAGCTCTTTCCTTTTCAGACACATGCAGACTTTTTGTTGTTTAGAAAAAATATAAGCTCCCTTCAGAGTTAACTGGTACCACCTGCTACAACTGGTGATATATCAGTGCAATCGGTACATTGAGTTAAAACAGCAATGTGAAGGATAGAAACTCAAATGGTCAGAAATTAATTTACCTCCCTCCCCCCTCCCTTTCCATCCCCAGCCATTGTCAGTATTAATCAATCCAATCACTTGTTGCAGTTGCATTGAAGCTGGATGGGCTGCAGTCAATTGGAACCTACTATTTCCTACTTTGGTGCCCACCCTTGAGAGGCAGTTCGATTTAAAAACATCTAAAACGTTTTTCCGAATGTCAGAAATGAATTGCGATCTCTCCACAGAGAAAGGTGCAGTTGGAAGCTCTCTTGTAAAGACTTTTGTAAGGGCAAAACATTCTTTGTGGCTTGAGACTGTGTAAATCAGTGTGAGCAAGTAAGGAAGGGGAGGGGAAAAGATGCGTCAGTGGGGAAGCAAGTTTGTTCACACAGCAGCTGTTTTTAATTCTGTGAGAGGCAATGTTTCATTGACTGACTTTATTTGGCAATATCCTGTCAGTGGACCTACAGGGCTGCCTGCATTGCTACACCACAGAATGCAATGGTTTACTTAATAACAAATAATTACTTCTTTGCACCACATTGGATAGCAAAAGGTTCTCATATTGGATGTCATGAATCAAAATGTTGATGGGTTGGTGAATCCTAATATATATATATATATATATATATATATATATATATATATATATATATATATATAAAAATCCATGACTATTATTTATATGTGGATTAAGAAATAGGCCGCTTGACAAGCTTACGTTTCTCTCGCCCCTTTCATTACATCAGGATATCCCAAAGTGCTTCATGGCCAATGGAAGTGTTATAACCTATTAATTTACGTAGAGCAAGGTCCCACAGGCGGGGAGCGATGACGATCAATTTGTTGCATTTTAGTGATTTGGTTGAGAAATGAGTAATGGGCAGGGATGTTGTATCCTTAAATTAAAATGGCAGCTCAGGCCTTGCGTTTAGCATTGTATCTGATGGAAGGCACCACCAACAGTGCTCCAGTCTCTCAGTTGAGCATCGCCTTGTCAGTTTGGATTAAGTGCTGGAGTCTGTGGACTGGGATTCAAACAGCAAACATGCAGAGTCAGAGGGGTGTGTTACCACAGAGCCCGAGCAATGATGGAGTGTGTGGAGTTATGCTGAACCCTGTTCCTGCAGAATTATGCCAAACTTGTGTCAGGAGAGTAGATCTGTATTCAGAATTGCTCTACTGGTGTCAGTTCTCTCGAGGGTATGTCAGTTTTTGCAAGTTATCTAGACTGACGTGTATGCTAAAGCATCTGGAACAGATTGGATGCCTTTGGAATGCATTGGCAGGAGGGGATCTTGGAAACTATTGTTTCTGTGCATTAATTCAATGAGAACATTCCTGATCTTTACCCTACCTTCGTTGCATGCTGCAATTTGTTATTTGTATTGGTTGTTATTGTAATGGCAACATTTCAAAATGTGCAATTAAAAAGACAATTCATTATTCAGCATTGCTGTAATTGCAAGACACCAAAGCCTATTAACCTAAGTTGTGCTAAATAGGCCCACGATCATTGCCCCATACCCAGTCCCCTAGTATGGGCCCTGTCCAATCCTACGGATGATTATACTGGCCAAAACCCTATTGGAGTAGGTTAGTGAGGATCCTTATGTACATGGAGCTCAAATTATGTAATCTGTTGGGATGTTTAGTTTAGAGATACAATGTGGAAACAGGCCCTTTGGCCCACCATGTCCACACTGACCATTGATCCCCCATTCACACTAGTTGCGTGTTATCTTACTTTATTGTCCATTCATTAAACACACAGGGCAATTTTACAGAAGTCAATTAACCTACAAAGTCATCCAGTATTTAAGCTTAGTTACAAAAAAACATACTGTTTTTACCCCCCCCCCCACCCCACCGAACTTTGCCATTTGTTAAAGCTGCCAAGGTTTCTCAATGGTTCTTATTTAAAAATTAAATAATTTAGAAATATTATATTGCACAAATAAGAAAAACACTTAAAAGCACAAAATAATCACAGACATTGAAGTAAATTCAAATACAGGTGCACAACCTTTTATCCGAAAGCCTTGGGACCAGACACTTCTCGGATTTCGGAATTTTTCAGATTTCCGAATGGAAGATTTTTAGCGTAGATTAGGTAGGTAGCGTGGGCGGCTTGAAAAGTCTGGAGCGGCTGCCTCCTCCCCGGAGACCGGGGAATCATTGTAAATCATTGCTTAAATGTTAGTCAGTTAGTTTGGAGGGATTTTATGTGGTGGGGGGGGGGGTGAAGGGGGAAACTTTAATTCTTAGTCCCCTACCTGGTCGGAGAGGCGGGGAGCGGGCAATGCCTTACCGGGTCGCCGTGCAGTAAGCTCCGGAGCGCTGTGGCCGCCGACTCACAACATTGCGGAGCTGGGGGGTGCGGGCGTCCAGCTGTGGGCGGTGCCGGTTGGAGCTCCGACCCCGACAACTCTACCCCTGGCTGCGCGGCACTCCAAATCCAGCGCCGCCCGCGGCCGGACGCTCGCAACCCCAGCTCCGCGATGTTGGGAGTCGACGGCGTCGCAGCGCTGGGATACCAGCGGGGAGCGGGCAATGCCTTACCGGGTCGCCGTGCGGTAAGCTCCGGAGTGCTGTGGCCGCCGACACACAACATCGCGGAGCTGGGGCTGCGGGCATCCGGCCGCAGGCGGCGCTGGATTTGGAGCGCCGCGCAGCCAGGGATAGAGTTGCCGGGGTCGGAGCTCCAACCGGCGCCGCCCGCGGCCGGACGCCCGCAGCCCCCAGCTCCGCGATGTTGGGAGTCGGCGGCCACAGCGCTCCGGAGCTTACTGCACGGCGACCCGGTAAGGCATTGCCCGCTCCCCGCCTCTCCGACCAGGTAGGGGACTAAGAATTAAAATTTCCTGCTTCACCCCCCCCCTCCCCCCTTCACATAAAAGCCCTCCAAACTAACTGACTAACATATAAGCAATGATTTACAGATGTTTAAGTGTCTCTCCGGGAGGAGACAGCCGCTACAGTAGTACAGACCTGGGTTGACCGTGGGTCGTTTCGGGTCAAGTTTGGTGCCAAACGCGAGCTTTGGTGTGCAGACGACATCCTGGAAAAAATGTCCGGTTTTCGGAGCTTTTCGGTTTCCGGAACTCCGGATAAAAGGTTGTGCACCTGTAACTATAAATTTTAACTGAATGCACTCTTATCTATCTTCTTTGCGGCTGTGTAGGAACCATTGCCGAGAGTGTTCATCTCTGGTGCAAGGACTGAGAGCTCTTGTGCTCTGCAACCTGGAAATCGCTGACAGAGTTCAGCCTTCTGGGTTTGTGCTGGTGTCCCAAAGCCTGCAGGAAGTTACAGCATTAACCATGCCATCGACAGGGTTTTCTGTCATGGCCAAAGTGCTGATATGTGATCTGGAACTCTCGCCCGTCCTGCAGACGTTATCCTCATGTATTTAAAAGGGCTGTCAAGAGACAATACTCAATATTGTGGGGCAATCTGGCCAAAACAAGGGAGAAGGGTAGTAAACTGATTGGCTTTGTATAACCATCCCATAGTTACATCAATATAGAATTCATACAGCAGGGAAACAGGCCCTTCAGCCCAACATGCCCATGCCAATCAAGATTCCTCATCTATACTAGTCGCAGCTGCCCAAGTTTGGCCCATATCCATGTACCTATCCAAATGTCTTTTAAGAGTTGTTATAGTATCTGTCCTAACTCCCTCCTCAATCAGCACGTTCCATATACCCACCAGCCTCTGTATGAAAAAGTTTCCCCTCAGGTTCTGATTAATTCTTTCCCCTCTCATTTTAAACTTGGCTCCTCTGGCTTTTGATTCCCTACTCTGGGTAAAAGGCTCTATGCATTCACCCTGTCTATTCCCCTTATGCTTTTATACAACCCTGTAAGATCAACCCTCAGTCTTCTATGCTCAATGGAATAAAGTCCTTCGGGTCCTTGCAACACCCTCCTAAATCTTCTCTGCACACATTCCATCTTAATGGCATCCTTCCCATCGCAGGGTGACCAAAACAGAACACAATGCTCCAAATGTGGCCTCACCGACGTGTTGTACAATATATTGTAATCATGGATATGTCAGTTGAATATAAACTCACCTTCTGCGACAAACCAGCAGCTCCAGTTCCATTCGATCATGTTTACAATTCCAGCAGTAAATCACTGGTTTATTTCTCTGCTGAAATTAAAGAGGAATTCTCAAAACCACCCCATGGTTGTCCCAGTGACCATTCTGAAGGCTGTGTTGCATTTCCAGACAATTACCAATAGCTCCTTGCAATTTTCTCGTACCAAGAGGGGGAAAGAATGAGATTAAACATTGCACTGAGAAGGTAGTCAGATCTGTTATAAAACACACAGTATGAAAGCATATCATTAATCCCCAAATCCTGCTCCCCATGTTAAAATAGCACATTAGCTTTGACTGTAGGTTTAGGTTATAAACTGGTAAGAGCGAGTTGCCAATAACTAATGCAGTCTTCTAAGAAACCATTGGAAGCATGCCAATAATTCTGTAAAATCAGCCTCAGATTTCCCTCTCACGAACCCCACAAATCTTAAGGTTGCCTCAAGATGTTTTCCAGCATCCATCATTCTGAGGTCATTGCAGAAACTTCAGCAAAAGAAAAAAGACATTTTCATTGTTTCTGTCTTCTTTACCCCACAGCTGTTTTTCATATATGAGTTGTGGTTGGTATTGGCATAAGAGATAGGTTACCCCAGGGATCATTCCCATTGCTGAATCTGAAAGTGAGCTATCTGATGCACCGCCACCAATTCTAAATCATTTCTGTTTTTTAAATCCATTCATGTCTCACCCTCTATATGTCTGCAACCACTGCCCTCCTTTAATACCCCAAAATATCTGTCCTCCTCTAATTCCTACATACTGTTCCCTCTGATTTTATACTCCCCTTAATTGACAATTGTTCCTTTAGTTGACCAGTTCCTAACCTTTGGAACCCGCATCACTCAATCTTTCTCAGCTATCTTTTAATATATCTCTTTGATCAACCTTTTAATCAAGAGTCTCATTCCTACCATTTGTGATTAGGTGTCAAATATTTAATTGCTAACATTCAAATAAACTTCTTGGGATGTTTTTGAAGTAGATTCAGTACACTGCAAATTGGTAGTGGAAAGGTAGGCAGCATTATATTGGATATCATAACTACTTTTCCAAGAGCATTTGATTACAGGAACCAAGAAATCTTTCTGCATTTTTATAGGGAATTGCTGAGATTGCGAGCAGAACCTTGTGTGTTTGGTCCTCCATAGCTAAGCACGGATGTACCTGCCACAGAGGGAATGATTCATAAGATAGGTCCCAGCAATGGTGCGTTCACCATTTAAGAAATCATTAGATAGGCTGTGACTGAATTCTGTCAAGTTTAGAAGAAGGAGAGCTGATCGTATCAAGATGCACAAAATTCTCAGAGCTCGACAGGTCTGATACAGGGGAGGTTTTCTTTGCCTGGTTCAGGAGTCTGGGATCAAGGGGCACTGTTTCAGAATAAAAGGTGGATATTTAGAACTGAGATGCAGAGACATTCTTTCACTGTCGGTAGAGAACCATCAGAATTCACCATCCCAGAATGCTGTGGAGGCTTAGTCATTCCATTCATTCAAATCAGATGACTAATGGGTTTTTGGACATAAAAGGAATCAAGGTATACGGGGATAGAAATGGAAAATTGCACTAAGGTTGATCGGCCATGGACTTAATGAATGGCAGGGCAGATTCAAAGGAAAAGGCTTCCTTTTCCTTATGGTTTGGACATCTCCTTTAGGGCATGCAGAATGTTTCTCCTTCTTTCTGATCATGTTCAAAGCAGTGTTAGGCTCTTACCATTCTGAATGGTGACTATCTTCATAATTCACATTAATTGCCACTGATCAGGTGCTACCGATTGCCTTGAGACCTCAGGAGTTTGTAACCTGCAAAGCTGGCAAGCTGCGCGTGTTCCAACTAAAATGGAAGAGTTTTTCAACTGTTCGCTTAATTAGCTGACTGGGTGCCTACAACCCACTCAGAGAAACGGTGTCTCGTTACAAGGCCCATGTCTGAGATCTACCCTCTTCATAGTGTTGGTGATGCATGCCAATGTGAACAGGATAATGCCTGCTGAAGGTGGGTGCAACATGGAATAAACAGATTAAACCCTCTTGCGGGTTGGAAGCTAGGAAAGTTGAAGCATTTTCATCTGCCACTATTCCTGCAGCACAAACATATGGATGATATTTTGTTGCTAATAACCCAGAGGTTCCTCTGTGGATCACACCATAAATCTGACCTGGGGATATATTGTCGTTTCTTCCTTGTCACTGCGTCTAAGTCCAGGGACTCCCTACCCAACAGCACTGTGGAACAAGGCAGACTGCAGAGGTTCAAGAAGATGACTGACTGTCAGTTAGTGAGGAATGATAAATGCTGCTCCTGCCAGAACTGTCCGCATTCCATGAATGGAAAGTTGGATGGCAGGTCAGCAGTCTGACAACATGGAGGCAATGGATGTCAAGGGAGAGAATTGTTCCGCATCAGCGCGGTATATGTGCACATTAATCTCATTAAGCTATGGTCTAATGGTTGTATATTCATTTGACAATGACATATCCACACTGTGCCTTTAGCATTGTAAAGTATGCCAGGCAGGGTATATCATAGGTAGATCATGAGACATGAGGCGATGTTAGGGGACGTAACCAAATGTTTGCTCTCAGAGGGAGGCTTTTAAGGAATGTCTAAGCAAGGATGGAACGTGGAGTGGAGAGATTTAGTGAGGTGTTTCTAAAATTTAGTGGTCAGAATGGTGGAGCAGTTAAAATCAAAGATGGCCAGTCTGCAGAATTAAACAATTTGGGTGTTTTGAATTCAATTAAAATATCCATTTACCAGTACTTAACAGGATATTCTTGTTTCCTTTAACCAGCAGAGCAAGTGTTATAATCACTACCCCACACATGCCTGAAAAATGTTCATATAAATATTTGCGAGTTGGTGCTTATTTGGCAGAATTACTTTTGCAGATCTTGACGCCTCTCTGGCAGCTTGAAATTAATGCTGGAGTGCCTCGTGAAAGTCATTCTTCGCCTATAAAAGGATGAAAGCTGCCTCTTAACGAGGCGCAGTTTCCCAGAGAAGGTCGCAGGCAGCCAGCCAGCTGTTTGTTGGAATTGTTGAAAAACTCTTCCATTTTAGTTCGGAACACTCCGCAGATCGCTGGCTTGGCAAATATCAATTTCCTGAGGCCATGAGGTAATGCTTAGCACCTGAGCAGTGGCAATTAATGGGCATGAACTGAATAGTCGTGAAACAGAGCTGCAACAGTCCGTGCTGAGAATGAACGCCATTAGAAGGAGGAGGAGATGGTTCACTAATCAAGACCACGACGGGCCTTTAGGGCCAAGTTAAGAGTCTACATTTTTAAGAATTCTGAAACTTGAAGAATACAAGATGGCACCAGAAACTAATGTGGCAACTTCAGAAACAAAAGTGGCAACTAGAGTTACCGAATAGAAAAAAAAGGCCCTTTGGCTGATTGAGTCCATGACGACCATCGACCACCCACCCACACTAGCCCCACATTATCCCACATCATCCACTCCTTACACACGAGGAGAAATTTACAGATTACAATTAACCTACAAACCCGCACGTCTTTGAGATGTGGGAGGAAACTGGCTCCTTAATTTTGTAACTATGTTCCCTTGTTTCCACTCCCTTACTATGTGAATACTGCAACATCTTCACTGCCGAGACCCCTTAGAATCTTACATTTTTTAATATGGTCACCCCTCATCCTTTTAACCTCAAAAGAATGTAGACCCAAACGTTTGAGTTTCTTATGGGGGCAGCCCTCTCCTCACAAAATTGAGCCTGGTGAATCTCCTTTGCATTGCCTTCAATACTACAAAGCTAGATGAACACACAGGGGAGCCAGGTATAGAAGGGGATAGAGGAAGGTCAAGAGTGAAGGGAGGAGGTTCACATGGGGCATAGAACTAGCAAAGAATATTCAGGTCAACTGTTCCGATTCTGGGCGATATTTTCAATGCAATATCTACCCCAAGTTTGCATGTTCAAAATATTCCTTTCAAGGCCAGATTATAGAACTTCTTTCCACATGTTGAATCCAGCCAACGATCTTTTCCATTCATGGAGTTTCCCTTCCACGCTATATCCTGCCAAAACAAAAATGGTATCTGGTGAAAAAAACTTGTTTAAAAGGAATTACTTGCCTCAGCATCCTATACATTGTTCTGTGAATTTTGCTTATGGATGTTCATTTTGAAAGAAAAAAAGTGTCAGCAAACTTCCAGTCTTACTGGGAAGGATACTATTTTGAGAAACAATTTAATTTGGTGGTAAATCTTTGCTCTGATAAAACAGTGACCAGTTAGAGCACATTGTAAAATGATAAAATGATCTGGTTTTTTTTTGCAGCATTGCTTCGAGTGATAATATATTGGGTGCAGATACTGGAAATATCCCTTCCCCCCCCCGTTTTCTTTTTCAAAATAAGGCCATGGGATATAGAAAATAGAAAAAGAGCAACTCAGGAACAGGCCCTATTACCTACAATGTCTGAACAACCATATAACCATATAACCATCTGAACAATTACAGCAATGAAACAGGTCATCTCGGCCCTACAAGTCCGTGCCAAAAATTCTTTTTTGCATACCAAGGTATTAAATGTCAATGAATGAATGCACTGACTAAGTTACAAAGTATACTTTGCCACATGTAACAAGTCACAGTGGAATTCTTTGCTTGCATACCCAAGGTATGCAAATAGTCACCACATAAGGGCACTGACTAAGTTACAAAGTATACACTGTATCCATGCCAGGTCCCCCATCGTTCTCCCCCAACCCCCACTCCCACCCCCCTGACAGCGGTCCCCCACGCCAGGTCCCCATTGGCCTCACTTCCATGTGGTCAATCCTCGTCCAATGATGCCAAGACCTCACCTGCCTGCAATACCTCTACATTCCCTGCATTTCCAGGATATTCTGCATATGTGCTTATCTATAAACTTCTTAAATGCTACTCATGTATCTGCTTCTGCCACCGCCCCAGCAGTGTGTTCTGGGCACTCTGTAAAAAAACTTGCCCTGCACATCTCCTTTAAACTTTACCCCTCTCGCCTTAAAGCCATAGCCTCTATTCTTTGACATTCCCACCTGGAGAAAAAGTTTCTACCTGACAGTCTACCCCGGCTATATCTGTCTGGATTTTATATACTTCCATCAGGTCTCCCCTCAATCTCTGTCATCACAGAGAAAACATTCAAAATCTGCCCAACCTTTCCTGGTGGTTAATCCCACTTAATCCGAGCATCATTCTGGTAAGCCTCTTCTGCACCCTCTCCAAAGTATCCACAGGGCAGTCACGGTGGCGCAGTGGTAGAGTTGCTGCCTTACAGCAAAATGCAGCACCGGAGACCCGGGTTTGATCCCGAATATGGGCGCTGTCTGTTACGGAGTGTGTACGTTCTCCCCGTAACCTGCGTTGGTTTTCTCTGAGATCTTCAGTTTCCTCCCACATTCCAAAGACGTACAGGTTTGTAGGTTAATTGGCTTTATGTATATAAAAATTGTCTAGTCCAACTTCCAGTATAGTCCCTGGTGGACTCTTTGGAAGGTATAAGGTACAAGGTACATCCTGCCAATAATGGACGACCAGAATTGCACACAATACTCCAAATCCAACCTAACCAAAGTCTTGTAAAGTTGCACCATGGCTTCCTGTCTCTTATACCCAAAGAAGGCAAGCATACCACAGGCCATCTTTACCGCTCTTCCTACTTGTGTTGCCACTTTCACGGAGCTATGGACCTGGACCCCAAGATCCCTCTGCACACCTCTGCCTCCAAGGGTCTTCCCATCAACTGTACACCTTCCCCTTACATTTGACCTCCCAACATGCAACACCTTTGTTGTCTGCACCATTAGTCACAAAGAGAAACTCCACCAAGCTGTTCTCAGTCTGCTGATCCCATACTGTGGATTCAGTTAGAAGCAGTGCCACATGTTGCTGGATATATTGGCTTGGATTCTCTTTAGAAAAGCTCACCACCAAAAATTGTCATTTGCATACTTGCTGTCCAAGCACTCTGACCTTGCCCATATAACCATTGACAACCTGGCTGGCTTGACGATAGGATCAACCTGACTGGTGAGGGCTTTGGAGAGAGCAAGATGTTTTTTTGTAACCTGGAGACCAGAGTGTTATCAACAAGCAGGAGTACATGTGTTTTTATCTAATTGCCATACTGCAATTGACCCACAAGGAATCCCGTGGATTTCTTAATTTCCCTGTTGGCCTCAAGTTAAGCAGGTGATTGTTGCCATTGTCCCAAACGAGAAGCTGGAAAGGATTTTCTCTAAGACACCACATTTAAGCAGCCATCAACTGCAGGTGCAGTCGGCACTTACATGTGCTTTGAATTGGGCATTTCTCCGACACTGATTAAGTCCACTATGTTGATATGAGGCAGACCTGATAATGCACAAAGCTGTCTTCCATTAAAGGGAGCTTATCCTAATACTATCCGGCTGTGGCAAGGAATGATCCTGCCTCATTTAAAGTCAAGATGTTCTCAGTCAAAGATCTCCTATCTCCATTTGTCTTCCTTCACCCATAAATCCAGAGTATGTCAAACGTGTTTGCTCACCGTTCTTATCAATGGATGTTTCTGTTTCCCTGCCTTAGATTGCACTTTCTCCTTTCCCCTGTTGTAAATTGGAGTGAAAGGTAATTGGATTCAGTGGCAATGGGTGTTTGTATTGGCCATGGCCCATTGGGTTGTATTCATGTCTCTGCGATAGTCAGAATAGCTTTGTACGTGGGAGATCATATCTCACAAATCTGATTACGTTTTTGGAGAGGTCATCAAGAGAATTAGTGAGAGCAGGGGCAGAGCAGGCAGTGGAGTGCCGCAAGGCTCGGTGTTGGGGCCGCAACTGTTTACCATATATATTAATGATTTGGAAGAGGGAATTAGGAGCAACACTAGCAAGTTTGCGGATGACACAAAGCTGGGTGGCAGTGTGAACTGTGAAGAGGATGTTAGGAGGTTGCAGGGTGACCTGGACAGGTTGGGTGAGTGGGCAGATGCAGTATAATATAGATAAATGTGAGGTTATTCACTTTGGTGGCAAAAACAAGGGGGCAGATTATTATCTCAATGGGGTTAGGTTGGGTAAGGGGGAGGTACAGCGGGACCTGGGTGTCCTTGTACACCAGTCACTGAAAGTTGGCATGCAGGTACAGCAGGCAGTGAAGAAAGCTAATGGAATGTTGGCCTTCATAACAAGAGGATTTCAGTATAAGAGTAAAGAGGTTCTTCTGCAGTTGTATAGGGCTCTGGTGAGACCACATCTGGAGTATTGTGCACAGTTTTGGTCTCCTAATTTGAGGAAGGACATCGTTGTGATTGAGGCAGTGCAGCATAGGTTCACGAGATTGATCCCTGGGATGGCGGGAATGTCATATGAGGAAATATTGAAAAGACTAGGCTTGTATTCACTGGAGTTTAGAAGGATGAGGGGGTATCTTATAGAAACATATAACATTATAAAAGGACTGCACAAGCTAGATGCAGGCAAAATGTTCCCAATGTTGGGTGAGTCCAGAATCAGGGGCCACAGTCTTAGAATAAAGGGGAGGCCATTTAAGACTGAGGTGATAAAAAACGTTTTCAACCAGAGAGTTATGAATTTGTGGACTTCCCTGCCACAGAGGGCAGTGGAGGCCAAATCACTGGATGGATTTAAGAGAGAGTTAGATAGAGCTCTTGGGGCTAGTGGAGTCAAGGGATATGGGGAGAAGGCAGGCACGGGCTATTGATTGGTGGCGATCAGCCATGATCACAATGAATGAAAGGGCCGAATGGCCTCCTTCTGCACCTATTTTCTATGTTTGTATGTTTCTGCCCCCGTTTGTGCGCAATCTAAGCAGATCTCCGACCCTTGGACATATTTTGTGCTCCTCCAATTGTCTGTTTTATCTTCTCTCCACCACCAGCACTCAGCAGCCAAGACTCAAATGTCTGAAATACTCCCCCGAAACTCTTCCCCCTTCATATCATCCTCCCTTTCCACCTTTACGATGACCTGTAGACCTATGTCTCTGACCAAGCCTTGCCTGCTTTAATGTTTTCTCGCATTGGCAGGGCAGCAGTATTTCTTCTGATAATGATCATGTGATGCATCACTATGTTAACTCTCTTGTTCTCGTATTAATCAAAGGGATAACGTAAGGGATGTGGTTGGTTGAAGGCAACTTTATAGCAGGGGGTTCTGCACTTTGAGTTTTTTCACAGAGAGGCTAGGAGCTCAGTCTGTTTGCAGATTCACACAGTGGGCGATTGTGGCCACACAGCTCAGTACTGAATCATGTGGCTTCTACTTGAATGAAAAACTATATTTTTATTCAAAACATGCAGCCGAACAGCGATACAGCAATAACGTGAGCACAGTATACAAGGAATGTCACGGGGAAACAATTTATGCTCTGATTGACATGATCTTTTCTGTCCACTGTTAGTCAGAATCAAAAAGCTTTACAATGAGGAGGGATTGGATAACAATTGGCCCATTGTTTCCATGCCAACCAAAATTGAGGTTTTATATTATTCCTGATTCTTGCTCTCAGACTGTAGTTCAGCCCACTGGTTATTACTCTTCAGGTGAACATTTTAAATGTGATGAGTCCTTTCCTCCGCTGACCCAACCTTCCCTCCCCCACAAGTTTCAAACCAAAAAATAATAGTTCAACAGATTGATGGAAGTTGGAATTTCTCTTTACGGTTGAAGGCAAGCAAAGTAATGGAAGCCATGTTGTGGTTTGAGTTTGATCTTGCACAGAGGATATGCATATGCAGAGGGATTGGTGGGAAGACCATTGTGGGAATGGTGGCATGGTGGCGCAAAGGCAGAGTCGCTGCCTTACAGTGCTTACAGCGCCAGGGACCCTAGGGTTCGATCCTGACTACGGGTGCTGTCTGTACCTAGTTGGTACGTACTCCGCGTGACCTGCATGGATTTTCTCCGAGATCTTCAGTTTCCTCCCACACTCCAAAGATGTACAGGTTTGTAGGCTAATTGGCTTAGTATAAATGTAATAACTGTCTCTAGTGTGTGTGTATGATAGAGTTATTGTGCGTGGATCATTGGTCAGTGCAGACACAGTGGGCCGGAGGGCCTGTTTCCACGCTATATCTCTAAACTAAACTAAAATTGCAAAAAAGTGCAGATGACAAATTTCTGAAATAAAGACAGAAAATGCTGGAAAACTCAGTAGGTCAAGCATCATCTGCGGAAAGAGGAAGAGCTAATATTTCAGGTCTAGGACCTTTCATGGGGGCTGAAGGGGTTGGTGGGAACCAGATAATGGTACTTGAGTTCAAAATGCTGAATACAAGTCCAAGTAATTCATTAGATATGGAAGATTTAGAGCAAACTGATCACAGTGATTATGGCTATAAAACAGAGGTCCCCTTCTTTAGCATCTCAACACCCAGTATGCCCGCGCTGACTGCACCCCTCCCCTTGAGTATCCCCAGTCCCACCCCTTTGAGTGTTCCTCTCCTTAGGTTGACCTGCACTCCCATGGGACTCTGACTCAATGTTGCCTTATAAAAGGGAATTGGGAAATTAATAGGAAAGGATAAATCTTCCAGGTGATGGAAAAGAGCAGAAGGAGAGATACTACTGGAGAGAACGGACATGAAATCCAAATGTTCCACTTTCATTGGCTTCTGATTATGTGTTTCTCTGCACCATCTGCAGTAGCCCTGCTCGGGAAGTCACGTGGTGTTTTATTATGTCTGTTGCAGGCTCTGACCACATTCGAGAGAAAGACGGTCTCTGGGCTGTTTTAGCGTGGCTGTCCATCATTGCAGCTCGTAAACAGAGTGTGGAGGACATACTGAAGGATCACTGGGCAAGGTTCGGTCGGAATTACTACTGCAGGTGAGACGGATAGTCAGCCATGTCGGGACATTGCAATTGTGAAGGCAGGGCCCATAAACATTCATTGGACTCACCACTGATTCACCTTATTTCATATTCCAGAATGTTGAATCATTACAGCAAGGCTGTGCTGTAACTTACTCCACTGTCCAGCTCTCCCATGCTCCGGTTATTTATTACATTGGCGACTATCTTTGTGATCACTATATTAAAGAATAATAAGCACTTAGACATTTATTGGATATAAATTATTTTTCTCTAGATATTCCAAATCTCTAAATAGTCAATCAGATGTTTGGAAAGTGGCTGCCAATAACACTAATGTAGCAGGTTGACATTGTTTCAGAGATAAATGTCAGTCCCAGGATAGCTCCAATGCATTCAAAACAGTGCCACCTGTTCTCTTACATCACCCTGAGTGGATCGACAGGACCTCGGTTTAAAGTCCAACCTGAAAGGTGGCACCGCCAGTACTCCCAAAATTATGCTCTGATTCATGACCTTCAATTAACATGGCAATTCACATCAGTAATGCTGAATTTTAGGCCAACCTTTCCGAACATCAACAACGGGGCCTCTCTATTTACTCTGCCACAGCTCCTGCAAATTCCTCTTCCGGTGCTTTCCCCTCGTCCTCAGACTCCATAGATCCATAGAATCCTACAGCATGGAAACAGGCCCTTCACACCAACTTGTCCAAGATGCCCCATCTACGTTTGTCCCATCTGCCTGCATTTGCCCATATTCCTCTAAACCTTTCCTATCCATGTACCTGTCCATATGTCCTTTAAATGTAGTTATAGTAATTATCTCAACTACCTCTTCTGGCAGCTCATTCCATATACTCATCACTCTCTGTGTGGAAAAAGTTGTCTCTCAGGTTCCTATTAAATAATTCCCATCTCATCTTAAAGCTATGTCCTCTGCTTGTTGATTCCTCTACCCAGTGTAAAAGACTCTGTGCATGAACATGTTTATTCCTCTCATGGTTTACACTCATCTATAAGATTACCCCTCAGACTCCTGCACTCCAAGGAATAAAGTCCTAGCCCACCCCACCTCTTCCCTACAGCTCAGGGCCTCAAGTCCTGTCAAAACCTCACAAATCCTCTCAGCACTCTTTCCAGCCTAACAACATCCTATAGCAGGGTGACCAAAACTGAACACAATGCTACAAATGTAGCCTCAGCAACGTCTTTTGAAACTGTAGCATGACATGCAAATGTTTATACTCAATACCGTGAATGATAAAGGCCAATGTACCAAAAAGTCCTCTTTACCACCCCATCCACCTGTGGTGCCAATTTCAGGGAACTATGTACCTATACTCTTAGATCCCTCTGCTGTACAACACTCCCCAGAGCCCTACCATTCATTGTTAAGGTCCTGTCCTGGTTTGACTTCCCAAAATGCCACACCTCCCTCTTATCTGCATTAATCTCCTTCAACCATCCCTCTGCCCACTTGCCCAACTGATCAAGATCCTGTTGTGATTTTTAATAATCACCTTCGCTGTCTATGATACCGCCCACTTTAATCTAATCTGCAAAGCTGCTAAGCATGCCATGTACAATCTCATCCAAATTGTTGATGTGTATCACAACAGCAAAGGGCCCAACACCAATCTCGGAGGTAAATCACTAGTCACAGGCCTCTAGTCTAAAAAAACAGTCTTCTACATTCATCCTCTGCTTCCTTTCATGAAACCAATTCTATATCCAATTGGTTAACTTCCCTGAACCCATGCAATCTAACCTTCCAGAGCAGCCTACCATTCAGAACCTTATTCCATTGACTCCATCTTCCGCCATAATCCTGCACTTTCCTGTATCATAATCTTGTAAATTCCATACTTTGATCTTCACACACCTCCCTCAGTACCAAATAAGTTGCGCCGGGAGGTCTGCTGGCAGTGACCTCTGGTGATGAGCTCCCATCAACAGAGCAGTGGTGTGATGATCACAGTGTTGTGAGGCTCACCTTCACCCTGGATGGCAATGACAAGCCCTCAACATGACAGCTGTTATAAATTCCACATTAAGGATATCTCAAAGTCAGGCCATTTGTTCAGCAATCATAGACCCAAGATGCCCTAGTTTAAATGTTCCAGAGAAAACACTGAACACACCTAGTTAAAAAATTAGGAACATATTTCTCTGACATGTAATGGGACTTTACAGCCAGTGGTCTGCTTTGTAAGCCCAGACATTGAAATGAAGTGAAATGCAGCAACCAAATTCTGCACAGTAATCTTCTATAGAGGAATGCAGAAATAATTATATTGTCTGGTGGTAATATTAGTTAAGAGATGACTTAGGCCCCAGGACAACTGGAAGAAAGTCTTGCTCTTCTTCATCAGTGGCTGCATGTTCTTCTACTATCAGATCAATGCCTACTATGTTCTGTTGTGCTGAAGCAAAGCAAGAATTTGACAACATGACAACATGACAACAAACTCACTTGAACTTGAGATCTTTCTGTTTCCTTTCTCCCTCATGCATTTTCTCATCATCCCCTTAAATCTATCTCTGCTAATCATTTCAACCATTCCCCGTTGGAGCGAGTTCCACATTCCCACCACTCTTGGAGTTAAGAAATTCCTCCAAAATTCTCTATTCAATTTATTAGTGATTTCCTTACACTGATGGGACTCTTGATTTGCTCTTTTCATCATTGACTTATGTCCTTCGCATCAACCCCTTCAAACGCCTCCCTAATATTAAATCCTCTACCACCTCAAGCTCTGTGTTTCTCTTTTCCAGGGAAAGGTGACCCATCCCGCCCAATCTTAACTGAGAAGAATTTTAGAGTTTGAATATAATCCTTACAAGTGTTTGGTATATCTCTAATATTTATTTTGTCCTTTTCATAATATAGCCGGAAATGTGTTTGGTCACAGAGCCATAGAATGATACAGTGTGGAAACAGACCCTTTGGCCCAACTCGCCCACACGGGCCAACATGTCCCAGCTACATTAGTCCCACGTGCCTGCGTTTTGTCCATATCCCTCCAAACTTGTCCTAACCATGAACCTGTCTAACTGCTCCTTGAACGTTGGGATAGTCCCAGACTCACCTACCTCCTCTGGCAGCTTATTCCATACATCCACCACTCTTTGTGTGAAAAAGTTACCCCTCAGATTCCTATTAAATCTTTTCCCCCTCACCTTAAATCAATGTCCTCTGGTCCTTGATTCACCTACTCTAGGCAAGAGACTCTGTACATCTACCTGGTCTATTCCTCTCATGATCTTATACACCTCTATAAGATCACACCTCATCCTTCTGCACTCCAAGGAATAAAGTCCCAACTTACTCAACCTCTGCCTATAGTTCAGACCCTCTAGTCCTGGCAACATCCTCATAAATGGTTCTCCAAAATTTTTGCATTTAACTAAATCCCATTGTTTTTCAATTCCATTCTCTAGCAGTGAATCCCAGTGACTCTTTTGTTATTTCTATTTGTTTCTCTGCGCTGCTGTGACACACATTCCTAGACTCCCCTATACCCCATTTAGAGTTTCATTTTCCAACCCGTTATCCAATAATGCCCCTGTCCCACTTAGGAAACCTGAACGGAAACCTCTGGAGAATTTGTGCCCCACCCAAGGTTTCCGTGCGTTTCCCGGAGGTTGCAGGTGGTTGCCGGAGGTTGCAGGTAGTGGAAGCAGGTAGGGAGACTGACAAAAACCTCCGGGAACCTCCGGGAACAGCACAGAAACCTTGGGTGGGGCACAAAGTCTCCAGAGGTTTCCGTTCAGGTTTCCTAAGTGGGACAGGGGCATTACTCTCTCTAATAGAAACTGAGGTTGATCTGCTTAGTGAAAGCTAGAGATTTTCAGATGTTTGGTGGGTAAGTCTGGACTGTTCTTCAAAGAGTCAGATGGAAAATGGGACCTGGGTCCAGGTATGTCTTGAAGACAATAAATCCTTTTTAATGCAAATGCTGGCCACTGGACCTTGGAGTCAATGTACTGGGGCTGTATGTTCTTCATGCAAAGGTTACAAGTTAACGGGAAACAAAAAAAACTTCCAGATGTTGGAATCTTGAGTAGAAAAACTAACTGCTGGAGGCAGGTTAGGCAACATCCATGGGGGGGAAAGGACATTGCGAGTGTAGATCCTTCTTTAGATTGATGAAAGGTCCTGATCTAAAATGTTATTTATTCATTTCCCTCCACTGAGAATGCCTGGCTTGGTAAGCTCCCCCAGCAGTTTTCTTTTACTTGACAAGTCGACTGACCTGTTTCATCACCTGAACTAAATGTCCGATATATGTGTCTCCACCTTATCTAACTCTCTCCAACATGCATAACCTGTAGGAGCTCATCACCTTAATCGCAACACCATCCCAATTTGGGACAAGTGGTGGCTCTTCCTTCATTGATGGTGACTCTACATCCTGAAACTCCTAACCCACCAGCAATGTGGGAGCATCTTCACCCAGGCAGATTACAGTGGTTTAAACAGGTGACTCATCACTACCTACTCAGGGACAGTTTGAGGCGGACAGTGAACGATGGCCTAGTCTTAAGCCCTTATACATGTAATGATGCAGTAAGAGGCCAACCAGCTTGTTGGCTGCATTACAACTCCTGGAGAAGCAATCTCATTCGTCCCATTTCCCCTCCCCTTATTTATCTGTATATCTCTGTGGAGTGCTGTGTATTCTGCTGTAGGGACGACACGGTGGCTCAGCGGTAGAGTTGCTGCCTCACAGCGCCAGAGGCTCAGGCTTGATCATGGCGACGAGAGCTGTCTGTACCGAATTTGTACGTTCTCCCTGTGATTCTGTTGGTTTCCTCTGGGTGCTCTGGTTTCCTTCAACACTCAAATGATGCACAGGTTTGTAGGTTAATTGGCTTTGGTAAAAATTGTAAATTGTCCGTCTTGTGCAGGTTAGTACTAGTATATGGGGATGATCGCTGGTCTGCGCGGTCTCGGAGGGTTGAAGGGCCTGCTTCCACACTGTGTCTCCAAAGTCTAAAGTGTACAATCTGCAACTTATAATAATCCTCTGTGCCTACAGACCTGTGCCTCGTACAATTGTCACAAGCCTTGTGCCTGTAAAATCTTTCTCTGTTTACGAGCAGGTTTGATTATGAGGAAGTGGATCCGCGGGTGTCCTTCTACTTGATGAGGGACCTTGAAGCTCTAATCACAGAACGATCATTCGTAAACCAACAATTTGCTGTAGGAAATCACAATTACACAGTGGAGAAAACAGAAAACTTCGAGTACACAGATCCTGTTGATGGCATTGTGACCAGGAACCAGGTCAGTGGTCAATCAATTCTACATGCACTCGATTCGAGATTAGACTGCAGTTGAAAATGTTATGAATTTATGTTTCCAGAGAAATGTACCTTACATTTCCACAGCATCTTTCACCACAGAAAATGTACCAAAGCACTATACATTGAAGGACGTACTTTCCTAAAGTGTGGCCACTGTTGTAATTTCTGAAGTGTAGCAAGCAACAGTAGACTAAAAAATAGTTTCTACCCATGTGCGATAAAAGAACTTAACTCTAACAGAGAACACTGGGGGAAGCACAATATAATTCGGGGTGCAAGATAATGCGCAATGTTCTTTAAAAATGTTTTTAATACCTATTTATATTTTCTTTACTGATCTTGTGCATATGTGAGTCAATGGTTGTTGTGTTTTGTTCTTTTTTAAATCTTTTATCCTGTGTCGAAGGAGATGCAATGAAATTTTGTTGCACAATTGTTGTGCAATGACAATAAACGTATTCTATTCTATTCTATCCTACACACACTGCCTTCCCACAAACAGCAGCTCATTCCTAAATTTGTAATTTTAGTTTTGTCCTGTCATTTTTTAAGTAAAGACACTGGTCAGGACACCAAGGAGATCTCTTTTGGGCCTGTCCCACTTAGGCAATATTTCAGCAGACTGCCGGTAACTGTCAAGTTGCCGGCAGTCGCCTGAAAACCCGGGAACTGGAACGGCGAGTGTCAGAGTGGAACACAAACACACAAATACATAGCAAAGGCGGGGGCCAGGGCAAGCGGGGGAGCGTTCTGAAATTCACATGGTACAAAGCCAAGGTGATCCTGACCCACCATCTAATTCATTGGAGACCCTTGGACTTTCTTTAATCAGACTTTATTGGACTATATCTTGCAATAAACATTATTCCCTTTGTCCTGTATCTGTACACTGTGGACTGCTTGATTGTAACCATGTATAGTCATTTCACTGACTGGACAGCATGTAACAAAAAACTCTTCACTGGACCTCTGTACACGTAACAATAATAAACTAAACTTAACACATCTCCTCTCATGGGTCATCACCTCAGTGAATGTGTCAGCCTTACGTCATTCACTTTGCTGCCTGATCCCCATTAATTGAATGGAAAGTTACAGCAGAGAAAAGGGCCCTTCAGCCCACCCAGCCCAGCCAACCATCGATCACCCATTCATACTAGTTTTGTGTTACATCCAGTCCCTACACACTAGGGGACATTTACAGATGTCAATTAACCTACAAACCCCCATGTCTTTGGGAGGTGAGCGGAAACCAACGCACCCGGCCGGGGGAAGCCCACGAGATCGCAGGAAGAACGTGCAAACTCCACACTCCACTCAACACAGACAACACCTAAGATTGGGATTGAACCTGGGTCTCTGGCAGTGTGAGGCAGCGGCTATCCCACCTGTGCCATTGTGTAGACTTTTAATTAATCCTTTTGGTTGATCTCACCCGTGGATCTCACACTTTATTGTATATTCACAGCCCTCTAGTTGGTGAAATCCCTCCTCACCTAAATGGATGGCCCTTTATCCAGACTCTATGAATGGCTGCATTTAACTAAAAGTCGTTCTTTCCTTTTATATATTCCCTGGTAGTCTATGCTGAGAACATTTTAGTAGTCTTATTACCATGGGCTCCTTCATGTCTCATTTAAACTTTTGTGGTCACAAATGACTATGTCGGTTTGCATGTTAATCAAGATCATGGTGTAACATTGTTTAAGGAGCCGCAAAAGAAAGTTAAACATTGTAAACTGCTTTTCGGTTTTGATGGTAATTGCACTGTCAGGCTCATATTTATTATATTATAAAACAGATTGAAATACAATTGCACAGGAAAAGACTCAGGAAATGAGTTAATTGCTGCTTCCCTGATTGGGGCTCATGGATTTTGTTCCGATTACCCTACTTTGTAATCTATATTTTGTGTTTTGTTGCCAAGTATTTACATTTAATTTCATAAATGTTATGTAAAGGATGATGGTTGGAATGATGTGTATATTTTTTAGAGAACGTTTTGCATCTCAGGCCCCCGAGAAGCCTCAAAGTAAACTGTAGTTGGGGAAGTAGCATTTCAAATGTGGTCATTATACACAGAGAGATCCCACAAATGGTACCTGGATATGGATGGCTCATTTGTTTCCATTGATACAGTTTGAAAGATCAATGTCTGGCCGAACGCTGCATTCCCTCCATATTATGCCATGGGATCTTTGATGATTGTTGGAAAGAACAGCCAAACTAGGTTTTGTGCTCAAGCCACTGGAGTCAAACTGACACTCTCAGCCTCTTGCCTCAGATGTGAAGGGGCTCTCTGCTCAGCCACACTTGGCAATGTCACAGTCAGAAATCCAGAACAGTGTCAGGGATGAGGGATGCCACAGATAGACAGGAGGAGCTCACATATGATTAAGGAGCATACACAATGCAGCAACTGACCACATGGCCCAAATAGTCCATGACAGTCACATAGAAACATAGAAACATAGAAATTAGGTGCAGGAGTAGGCCATTCGGCCCTTCGAGCCTGCACCGCCATTCAATATGATCATGGCTGATCATCCAACTCAGTATCCCGTACCTGCCTTCTCTACATACCCTCTGATCCCCTTGGCCACAAGGGCCACATCTAACTCCCTCTTAAATATAGCCAATGAACTGGCCTCAACTACCCTCTGTGGCAGAGAGTTCCAGAGATTCACCACCCTCTGTGTGAAAAACCACACCATTTCTCACCCAAATGCATCTCCTTTTTCCTTGTTGGGTTTGTCCAACTTCCCCATAAGTGCTTCTCTGCTATTTACCCCAACTACTGGATGCCTGGATTAGGAGGTATTATCTACAGGGAGAGGTTGGACAGACTTAAATCGTTTTCTCTGGAATGGCAGAAGTTGCACAGAGGCATTTATAGGGTAAACAGTCAGAACCTTTTTCCCATGGATGGAATACTAGCTTTAAGATGAGAGGGGCAAAGTTTAAAGGAGATGATTAGGTCAAGATTTTTTATACAGTGCCCGGAACGCACTGCCAGGATTGGTAGTTGAGGCAGATACGATAGTGGCATTGAAGAAACTTACAGATTTACAAGGATGTGCAAGGAATGCTGGGATATGGATCACGTGCAGGCAGATAAGACCAAAGATCATAGAGTTCCGCTCTAGTATCTTTGGATAAGAGTTGGTCTTGGCATCATGTTTGGCACAGACATTGTGGGATGAAGGGCCTGTTCTTGTGCTGTATTGCTCTATGTTCTATATTCTACGTACTCCCTGTGGGAACGAGTTCCACATTCTCACAAATCTCGGGGTACAAAATGTTTGTCTGAATTCCTTGCTGCACTCTCCTCCAGTGTGCAGAGAAGATCAAAGAGACTTTGAAGACAAGTTCACCTTCGAAAGGATATATAGAGTAAATAGAAAGAAACGCCTTCCAGTGGCTGGTGGATAGATGGGGGATGTAAAGAAATGCATGTGTTTTAAAGGAAGTAAACCCTTTAAAAGTAAGGTTCCTCAGTCACCACAGGGAATAAATGCAAGAAGTCACATGATAGAAATCTAACCGTGCCAAGCGGAAATATTGTTTTGAAAAAGAGCATCCCAGTTATGAATATTACTTGATTTTGATTTTAATTCTCACCAGTATTTACATGCTTGGAATTTCTCAGTGTTATTTTGATTACACTTCAAGGTACAAATTGAAAGCATTCCAGCTGAAAGGTTTGCACCAAATTTGAAATGTTTCTACAAACAGTGAAATGGTCAAGAATCATTGGTTTTCCATCAGTGAAAAACTTATTCTGACTTTCACTAATACAGCTCTCAGGCATTCTCTTCTGTTCTAGGTAATTTTGTGAGGCAGCTCTGGCTCATAGGGTCACAAGGTCAACTCTAAGTCTGATGGGTGTGGGTTCAAGTCCTGCTCTGTAGACATGAGCACAAGAATGCAATCTTAATGCCCCTGTCCCACTTAGGAAACCTGAACGGAAACCTGTGGAGACTTTGCGCCCCACCCAAGGTTTCCGTGCGGTTCCCGGAGGTTGCAGGTGGTTGCCGGAAGTTGCAAGTAGTGGAAGCAGGTAGGGAGACTGCCAAAAACCTCCGGGAACCGCACGGAAACCTTGGGTGGGGCACAAAGTCTCCAGAGGTTTCCGTTCATGTTTCCTGTGGAACAGGGGCTTAACGTTCTAGTGCTGAGGGAATGCTGCACAATTGCAGCTGCTACCTCTCTGATGGGGATATAAGTATCAGGGGCAGGACATTCTCTGTGATGGAACACCCCAGTAATGAGGAGAGTCTGGAGAAGCTAGGTCTACTTTTCCTGGACCAGAGGTTGTTCAGAGCGGATGTGGTAGAGGTGTGTACAATTAGATTAGATTAGATTAGATTAGATTAGATTAGATTAGATTAGATTAGATTAGATTGCCTTTATTGTCATTCAGACCGAAGTCTGAATGAAACTTGCAGCAGTCATACGTATAATACAATAAAAACAACAATAAACACATATTAACATCCACCACAGTGAGTCCACCCAACATCTCCTCACTGTGATGGAGGCAAAAGTCTTAGGTCTGCAGTCTCTTCCCTCCTCTTCTCCCTCTGCACTGAGGCTGATACCCCCCGGGCGATGTTATAAATCAGTCCCGCGGCTCAAACACCGCGGCCCGGGGTGGTCGAAGCTGCCGCCCAACAGTCCTGCAGACACAGCCGCTGGCCCGCGGCCGAACCCCGGACTCAGGCCACCACCGCCAGAACACCGTCCCAGCCACCCTCACGTGAGTACCTCACCATCTTCAGCCTCGGGCTGGGCCGCCCCGACATGGGCGCCGAACCTCCCTCCTCGGGCTGCGAGCGCCGCACCTCCCCGAGCTCGGCCGCTCCGACGGGAGACTCGTTCCACCCTCGGGCTGGCCGCCCTCACAGGAGCGTCCCAACCTCTTCCAGCCCTGAGCCGGACCACCCTCACGGGAGCGAGCTCAGGGCGAGTTCTGATGGGCTCTGCCTCCGGAGCCTCGAGGTCCATTAGGCCTCAGCGCAGACGGAGGCAGAGAAGGGGAATACGACAAAAAGGTCGCATTCTCCCGCAGGGAGAGACTGCAAACCCCGTTTCAACCCCCCCCAAAACACAAACTAAAAACCAAAAACTAGACTAACCAAAACAAAATAAACAACACAAAAAAACACAAACAAACGGGACTGCCGGTGAGCCGCTGCAGCCAGAGCCGCGCCGCCACTCCGAAATGATGAGGATTATAGTTAGGGTATACTTCTCATGTTCTCTTCTCACAGGAAAATAAAGCTCGAGGACTTCAGGGTAGAGGGTAAGATATTTAGAGGGGATCAGAGGGAAAAAAATTTCACCTGAGACAGTGGTGAAAGTTGAATCGCTGACAGCAATTAAGAAGTATATTGTGGTGGCACAGTGGTGCCGCAGTAGCGTTGCTGCCTCAGTGCCAGATTTGCGGGTTTAACCGTGACTAACGTCTGTCTATATGGAGTTTACACATTCTCCTTGTGACAGCATGGGTTTTCTCCAGGTGCTCCGGTTTACTCCCACGCTTCAAAGAAATTGAGGTTTGTAGGTCAATCGGCTCTGGTAAAAGTGTAAATTGTCCCCAGTGTGTAGGATAGTGCTAGTGTACAAGGGTGATCACGGGTCGGCATGGGCTTGGTGGGCTGAAAGGCCTGTTTCAGCTCTGTATCTCCACAGTCTTAAAGTCTAAAGTCCTGATGAACACTTGCAGGCCAAGCGCAGAAAGATGGGATAATATGGATGGGAGCCCACTGGATGACCTATTTCCATGCTGTATTAATCCCAGACTGGGCGAGTGTGAAGCGGTTAGTTGATGGTCTGATAAACTGTACAACTCCTCCCCCCTTCTGCTGTGGGGTAGACTGAGACTGACTCCCCTCCCCCCTCCTCCTTCCCCAATCTTTGCAGATCCCCAATCCTTTCCCCTCGTCACTTTAATTTCATGTATTTTGTGTGTTTATAACTGTTAGCAGATTAATTGCTCAAGATTCCAGCATCGGCAGCCACTTGCTTCTCTATTCTAAAGGTTCTGGACCCAAAATGTCGCCCATTCCTTCTCTCCAGACACGCTGCCTCATCTGCTGAGTTACTCCAGCATTTTGTGTCTCCCTTTAGGATAGAGAAGCAAGTGACTGCAGATGCTGGAATCTTGAGCAATAAACACTCACTGAGGAGGAACTCAGTGGGTCAGGCAATATCCAAGGAAGGAAATGGAGTGATGATGTTTTCAGGACCCTTCCTTAGACCGATTCAATGGATGGGAGATAACTGGTAGAAAGAGGTGAGAAGAAGGGGTGGGGAAAGAGCTAGTGATAGACGGATCCTGAAGGAAACATTAATTGAGGTGGCCGCATGTTGGTGCAGTGGTGGAGTTGCTGCCTTGCACCGCCAGAGACCTGGATTCAATCCTGACTCAGGTGCAGTCTGTATGGAGTTTGTACGTTCTCCCTGTGACCACATAGGTTTTCTCCCGGTGCTCCTGATCCCACACTCCAAAGATGTACAGGTTTGTAGGATAATTGGCTTCGGTAAAATTGTAAATTGTCCCTTGTGGTGTGGGATAGTAGTGCAAGTGCATGCAGTGATCGCTTGTCGATACCGCCATGCTGTAGCTCAAAAATCTAGTCTAAAAGACAGATGGGTCAGGTGGGGAGGAGAAGGATAGTGAAGGGTGCTTTAGGATGCTACGAGGCCAGCTATTGTCCTTATAATAGGGAAGGCTGTCATTACCCCCCTCTCACTCCCATTGGAAATTCAAGCAGATGCTCCATTATCAGTGTGGATATCCTGGGCTGCTCATCAAATAATCTCTCCATGACTCATTAGAAAAGTCTCCATCATATGCCAGTGACTGGCACTGGCCATGCCTCTTTCCAAATGTTTATGTTAGCTATTGCATTAATCAAAACATGCATGAAAAAGGACATTAAACAACAGACTTAATAAAATATTTTGGAAAAAAAGTGCACAGTCTTTGAAGCAAGTGAAATAAATAATTTGTTTAAGTTCCTTTTATGATGTTTTCTTCAATTTTGTTGATCACTATAGTCCTGAATATAACTCTGCAACTTGCGGTTCAATTCTAAAGAATTGGCGACTCAGCAACACCTTACTTAACCTGAACATCTTGCCTTGGGCTGATTTCCCTCAATTCCCTGCATATCAATGTGCCTATCTAGACGTCTCTTAAGCACCATATTCTATATTCCTCCTCCTCCATCCCTGGCAACGTGTTCCAGACACCCCCCACCCTCTGTGTAAGATACTTGGCCTGTATCTCCTTTTAACACTACCCCTCTCACCTTAAAGCTATGCTCTCTAGTCTTTAATATCTGCACCCTGGGTAAAAGCATTTAACTGTCTATGCCTCTGAAAATGTTGCAGACTTCTATTAGGAATCCTCTCAACCTCTGGTGCTCCAAGTCCGTACAACCTCTCCACCTAATCTAGGCGATTGACTTAACTGAACCACTGGTGGATGGTGATTGCAATTTACATTCTTTGCTGGAGTTGATTGCCTGCGCTTTGAGAATGGTATTGTCTCGAACCATTCCCGGCTGCTGTGCCTGGGTCTATTCCCAGCTGTCGCACGGCTCTTCAGGAATTCCGGCAATGCCACAAGTCATTGACTGGGTCACCTCCTTCTTTTGAAACATCAGATCCAGGCACTCAGACAGATTTGGCTCCACAATGTGTCAAGGCGACCACTAGGCCTGTCATGATCAGTAGGACGAGAAATGCTTTGTGGGGACAGAGGTTTTCTATCATTTTCTATCAGATTGTTAACCACGACTCAGTGGACACCCCTTTAGTCTTTAGGCATTAGAGATACAGCGTGAAAACAGGCCCTTTGGCCCACCAAGTCCGTGCCGACCAGCGATCACCTCATACACTAACACTGTCCTACACACTAGGGATAATTTACAATTTTACTGAAGACAATTAACCTACAAACGTCTTTGGAATGTGAGTGGAAACTCACACGGGGAAAACCCACACGGTCACCGTGAGAACGTGCAAACTCCGTACAGACGGCACCCATAGTCGGGATCGAACCGTGGTCTTTGTCGCTGTAAGGCAACAGCTCTACCGCTGCGCCATTGTGCCGCCCTGATCCACTGACCATTAAAGTTCAAGGACCCCTCCAGGGACTTGAAAACAAAACCCAGTTTGATGCTGCACTCCGGTGCTGAGATGTTGACACACTGTCAGAAGTAGCACTGTTCAGGTGAGATGTTAAACAAGGCCCTGTCTACTCTCTCCGGTAGATGTAAAAGATCGCAAGCACCCTGTGGAAACAGAAATTAAATCTGGAGTCCATACATAACCCTCAGTGAACATCAGTCAATAAGATATGCATATATCTGAAGAAGGGTCTTGACCCGAAACGTCACCTATTCCTTTGCTCCATAGATGCTGCCTCACCCGCTGAGTTTCTCCAGCATTTTTGTCTACCTTTGCATATATCCTTATCATTTTGCTATTGCAATTTGTGCAGAACTGGGTGCCGGCCTCAAAGGAATCTCTCTGTAAAGCTCAAGTTACTTCACTCACTGACTGTAAAGTGCTTTGAGAGATTGGAAAAGGTGCTATGCAAACACTATTGTTTAATTTTTCTCCGCAGGGACTGAGACTGACATTCACGGACGGCTCCAGAATCATTTTCAGGTTGAGCGGGACGGGGAGTATGGGATCGATAATAAGGTTTTACGTGGAAAGTTATGAGAGGGACCCAAGCAGAAACAACAAAGAACCACAGGTAAGTCAATGAACACCAGTGGGTCCTTGCTCCGGCGTCTACCTTATGTCAGTCAATATTAACTAGGATTCCCCACATTCCCCACACCACCTCTGTGTTGTGCAACTCCCTATTCCCATCATCTCTTCTTCTCAGTCATTTAGTCCTGGGGCTCACAGCAGCAATATCAGGGCGGCACAGTGGCACAGCTGGTAGAGCTGCTGCCTCACAGCGCCTAAGACCCGGGTTCGGTCTATGTGGAGTTTGCACGTTCTCCCCGCGACCACTTGACTGCTCCGGTTTCCTCCCACATCCCAAAGACGTGTGGTTTTGTAGGTTAATTGGCCTCTGTAAATTGCCCCAGGTATGTAGTGGATGAAAAGTAGGATAACAGAACTAGTGGTCGGAGTGACCTCGATGGGCCGAAGGGCCTGTTTCCATTTAATGTGGATAAATGTGAGGTTATCCATTTTGGTGGCAAAAACGGGAAAGCAGATTATTATCTAAACGGTGGCCGATTGGGAAAGGGGGAGATGCAGCGAGACCTGGGTGTCATGGTACACCAGTCATTGAAGGTAGGCATGCAGGTGCAGCAGGGGGTAAAGAAAGCGAATGGCATGTTGGCTTTCATAGCAAGAGGATTTGAGTATAGGAGCAGGGAGGTTCTACTGCAGTTGTATAGGGTCTTGGTGAGACCACACCTGGAGTATTGCGTGCAGTTTTGGTCTCCAAATCTGAGGAAGGACATTATTGCCATAGAGGGAGTGCAGAGAAGGTTCACCAGACTGATTCCTGGGATGTCAGGACTGTCTTATGAAGAAAGACTGGATAGACTTGGTTTATACTCTCTAGAGTTTAGGAGATTGAGAGGGGATCTTATAGAAACTTACAAAATTCTTAAGGGGTTGGACAGGCTAGATGCAGGAAGATTGTTCCCGATGTTGGGGAAGTCCAGGACAAGGGGTCACAGCTTAAGGATAAGGGGGAAATCCTTTAAAACCGAGATGAGGAGAACTTTTTTCACACAGAGAGTGGTGAATCTCTGGAACTCTCTGCCACAGAGGGTAGTTGAGGCCAGTTCATTAGCTATATTTAAGAGGGAGTTAGATGTGGCCCTTGTGGCCAAGGGGATCAGAGGGTATGGAGAGAAGGCAGGTACGGGATACTGAGTTGGATGATCAGCCATGATCATATTAAATGGCGGTGCAGGCTCGAAGGGCCGAATGGCCTACTCCTGCACCTAATTTCTATGTTTCTATGTTTCTATGTTGTGTCTTTCAATCAAGCCGTCTAGTCAGCCAGCCTCATTGGAGAATTCCCACAGGCAGCGAGACAGCGAGGTCTGTTTCATAAATCTTTTTAAACATTTTGCACATAATGAAATAATGATCGGAGCAGATATGATTATGTTTAACACTGAATAGTTAAATTGTTAAATGAAGGTGAACTGTCAGCACTTACAAACCAGCAACCTCTGGAAACAGAAGGGTTTCGGCCCGAAACGTCGCCTATTTCCTTTGCTCCATAGATGCTGCTGCACCCGCTGAGTTTCTCCAGCAATTTTGTGTACCTTCGATCTTCCAGCATCTGCAGTTCCTTCTTGAACCTCGAGACACAAGGAATTGCAGATGCTGGAATCTTGTGCAAAAAAAAAAACTGCTGGAGGAACGTAGAGGACCAGGTAGCAACTGTGGAGGCAAATGGATGAGCAACATTGATCATCACTCTGAAGAAGAGCTCTGACCCGAAATGTAGACTGTCCATTTCTCTCCGCAGATGCTGCTTAACCCAGTTGAGCAGTTTGGTTCTTTTTGTCAGAAATCAGTGAATTGGTGACATTCTTATTGTTCAATGCTCATAAAAAGAGGGATATCCATAGGCCTAGTGTGGACAAATGGGATTTGTGTAGACAGGTGCAGGTAAGCGAGCTGAGCAGAAGGATCCCTGTCTGTGACAGATGATTCTAGGATGTGATGAGTTCATCTGTTTGAGCAGATTAATTGACTGCTATAAATCACAAAGAATTCGCTAAAAGACTCATGGGATAAATAATGGGCATTTGAGCCTTCTTGCACAGCGGGTAGAGCTGCTGCTTCACAGCCTCAGTGACCCAGGTTCAATCCTGACGTCAGAAGCTGTCTGTCGTGGAGTTTGTACATTCTCCCTGTACCAGCGTGAGATTCCTTTGGATGCTGTGGTTTCCTCCCACATGTGCTTTGGTGAGATACTCGGCCAGTGTGAACTGTGCCTAGTGTGGAGGTATCTTGGGGGGAGTTGATGGAAATGCAGACAGAAAAAAATGGTGATAAATGTAAATGATTGATTAAAGATTAGTGCAGAGCAGAATGGTTGAAAGGTTTGTTTCCATGCTTCTTGATGACAAAAGTTCAATAATTTCAAAAAAAAAATTTTTTTAAAGTCCTTTGGATTTTAAAACATTGATCACATGGATCTCCAATCCACATATAAAACTACTAATTAGCTTTCGAGTCAAGACTTGGTATTCTATTCTTTGCTCCACTTATTGTACCAAAGGCTCGCTTGTACTCATGTCTAGTAAGATTTGGCTGGGTAGCACGCAAGCAAAGCTTTTCACTATATCTTGGTACATGTGACAATAATAAACCAACTACCCAATAAAGTGCTGAGATGGGGGATAGTTTCCTGCAGTCTGCCCTAATTATACCCTTCAAAAGTTTATATACCTCAAGCACGGATCCTCTTAAACTCAGATAGACACGAAAAGCTGGAATAACTCAGCGGGTCAGAGCATCTCTGGAGAAAAGGAATAGGTGATGTTTTGAGATGTCGAGTCTGAAGAAGGGTCTCGACCCGAACCGTCACCTATTCCTTTTCTCCAGAGATGCTCTCTGACCCGCTGAGTTACTCCAGCATTTTGAGTGTATCTGAGCTTTAAAGCAGTATCTGCAGTTCCTCTCTACACCCTCTTAACCACCTTCACTCCAGGGAATATAGACCCAGCCCCTCCAGTCTCTGCTTATAACTGATCTGCTTCATCCCAGACAATGTTGGGATAAATCTCCTTTGCACCCTTCTAGTGCTGTCACATCATTCCCAAAGTGTGGTGACCAGAACTCTACACAAAACTCCAGCTGAGGTCCCACCAATGTTTTATAAAGTTGGAGTATAACCTCACAACTCTTGTATTCCATACCCTGAGTAATGAAGTCCAGCATTAATTATGCTTTTCAACCCATGATATCTGTTTCAAGGATCTTTATACTTGCACAGCAAGGTCCCTCTGTTCCACAGAGCTCCCTAGGACTCTACCATTCATGGTGTGTGGCCTGGTCTTGATACTCTCAAGGTGATTCCATGAGAGGAGGAACAGGGCCAATGCACTGCTGGGACCCAGCGTTTACCTTTTTAGTTGTAGTTTTAGATTTAGAGATACACCATGGAAACAGGCCCTTTGGCCCACTGAGCCAGCTCCAATCAGCGATCACCCATATTGGACTCTAGGGAAAATTTACAAACCGAAGCACGTGAAGAAAACCCACACGGTCACTGGAAGAACGTACAAACTCGGTACAGACAGCACTGGATCAATCCCAGGTCTCGGGCGCTGTGAGGCAGCAACTCTAGCCCTAATGGCTTGCTTCTATAGCTGAATAAAGAAGTTATGGCTAATTGACCTGCTCCATTTTATGAGCATATTACAGAGGCTTTTACATCGCAGCACTGATTTCAGACGATTATACGCAAGAAGCTGCCTGCTACTCTCTGGGGAGCTGGGAATTACTGACAGCGGCCTCTGGATCTCCACATTCCAATACACGCGAAGACTCAAGAAGTCACTGTTGACTTGAGAATATAATGAGAGCGTGCTGACAGCTTCACCTTGATTGCAACCACAAAATCCAGGCCTACCTTTAATGATTCAGATTTAACCTTAATGTTCCCTGCAATATTTGATAATGTGTAAGACATTTAAAAAGACTTTAAACAACCACAAAATCCAGGCCTGCTTTTCACAAACCATTTATCACATGTTTATAGTGAAGGAATGAAACTCTTCAAAGGAACTTTCCAGATATATAATGACATGGGAACAGGCACCAAGCCCAAGAAACTATTACCAGGAAACTTCATGATATCCTTAGTTAAAAAGGTGGATTTTAAGGAACAGTTTTTACACTAATCTTCACTATTAATCTTTTGGAAGAAAATAATTCTTACAAACCAGGACTGATAATTGACCAAGCATGTCTATTCGCACTCTTTACCTATGTTTTCACTCAGGGATGAATTCTCATTAAAATTATAAAGTCGCTGGCCAGGGTTTATATTGCCCCATTTAATACAGCAAAGTATTCCGAGGCTTTTCGCAAGCGCATTATTGAACCAGATTTGACATTGAGTCTTGGGAGACAGATGACCAAAGGTTTGTTCCAAAAAACTTTAAAGGAAGAGAGGGAGGTGTGGAGAGATTTGGAGAAATCCATATCTCAAAGCCCATACAATTGAAGGATGGAGCAACAGCAGTGGAGTGATTGATAAAAAAGAACACAGATGTGAATGTCCCTGGAGTGATGATGGGTGGAGGTGTGAGCCAGACAGAGATGACACACACAGCTAGAGTTTTAAAAGTAGAAGGGAATATTTTAAAGTTGAGGTATTGTAAGTGAACCAGTGTAAGACAGTGAATACTGGAGTGAGAAATGAGTAGGAATCAGCATGGAAGCCCTTTGAGATAAGGTGTCCGGTGCAGCCTTACATCTGTGGAAGCTGTCAGAGGAAACTATACTGTACGTGAAAACAAAGCTGGAAGGTGAATGACTAGGCTGCTCTGTAACTGTTACGTTACACTGGACATACCACAAGGTGGTGCAGCTGAGCCAAGCTGTTGAATCTCAGGTTACACAAAAAAGCTGGAGAAACTCAGCGGGTGCAGCAGCATCTATGGAGCGAAGGAAATAGGCAACGTTTCAGGCCGAAACCCTTCTTCAGACTGATCGGGGGCGGAGGTGGGCGGGGACAAGAAAGGGAAAAGGAGGAACTATACTGTAGGGGGGCTAAGGAAGGGGAAAACAGCAAGACTAACAAATTGGAGAATTCGATGTTCATGCCCCCGGGGTGCAGACTCCCCAAACGGAATATGAGGTGCTGTTCCTCCAATTTCCGGTGCTGCTCGCTGTGGCCATGGAGGAGACCCAAGACAGAGAGGTCGGAGGCGGAGTGGGAGGGGGAGTTGAAGTGCTGAGCCACCGGGAGGTCAGCTTGGTTATTGCGGACCGAGCGGAGGTGTCGGCGAAACGATCGCCCAGCTTGAGCCACCGATATAGATCTGCTGACATGTTGAAGTCTCATCTCAGTCCTTACGATGTTGCAAATGATTTTCTATGAAGTCAGCAGCAGATTGAACATTGCGAACTAGAATCCCCACTCAAAACCAATAGTATTATTAAACAGAGCCCAAACATTAGGTTTGCTGCCACCGTTTCTGCTGGCACGGGATTCATTTACCCCAATCAGGCCAAACCCCTTCACTGGCCCTGCCCACAATCAGTTTAATGAAATAGGCACAAAATGCTGGAGTAACTCAGCGGGTCAGGCAGCATCTCTGGAGAAAAGGAATAGGTGACTTTTCGAGTCTGAGCTCTTCTTCAAACTGCAGTCTGAAGAAGGGTTGCGACCCAAAGCGTCACTTATTCTTTTTCTCCAGAGATGCTACTTGGCCCATTGAGTTACTCCAGCATTTTGTGCCTATCTTCGATATAAAGCAGCATCTGCAGTCCCTTCCTGCACATCACTCTGGTGAGATTCTACTGAAGGTGTCAGATTGGAAAAGCCCTTCAAAACAGGATCATTTTCTTACAAATGCATAAACTTTTGTCCCATGTTTGAAAAGTTGTTACATATAAAAAAGTTAAATTGTTTAAAAAATATATACTAATTAAACCATTAAGTGGTTCAATAAATACTTTTTAAAGGTGCAAATGGATCTACTAGCAGGTGAAAGATTAGCTAAACTAATTTAAAATCTCTTTATTCAAAATAAAATATTTCAAGCTGCGTTAGTGATTGAGGATTTGTAGGTCAGTGGTAGATCACCTACAATCACCACCCATGATCGTTGCTCATGCTTGTCAATGAAGAGTGACGATGGGTTGGAGTTATCTTGTTCAACCCCCACCCCTCCCCCCAGCAAGAATCTGGGCAAAGTCAGCCCCAGGGTCATGATGAGGTCCCACACAGTGCCCAAGATACTGCTGATAGTAAGATAGGGTGGGATGGGGTGGGTTTAGAGATACAGTGTGGAAACAGGCCCTTCAGCCCACTCTGATAAACAATACACTGTATACTAGTTCTATCCTAACACCAGGGATAATTTACAGGTCAATTAACCTACAAACCTGCACTTCTTTGGAATGGGAGAGGGAACCAGGGCACCTGGAGATAATGCACACGATCACAGGGATAGTGTACAAACTCTATACAGACAGCACCCATTGTCAGGATCAAATCTGGGTCTCTGGCATTGTACCTGTCTACTGCTCTACCGTTGGATCACTGTGCCAATCCTGGGTGACAGCAGAAAAATCGCTCTTCTCAAAACAGCTGCAGAGGACTTTGGTAGACGGCAAAACCATTATCTCCAATGAAACCAAAATGTTGTCAGTCCATTCCCACCACAGATGCTGCTTGACCTACTGAGCTCCTCCAGCACTTTGTGGGTTTTTTTACTCAGGATCCCTGCATCTGCAGTGTTCCTTGTCTCTCGAGCTTAACTGGTCGACAAACGTGGTCACAAACAAAAATGTTTCTGATATTAAAGAAAATTCAAAATTTAAGAAGATCTATTAAAAGGCTGTTCAAAGTTAAAAAGTAAAAATGATTAAACATACAACTTAATTAAAAGCACACGGAGATGTTTAAGTAAATTCAAACAATTATAAATATTGAAAATTCAGAGGTGTTGACTCTTTTTTGCAGCCTTTCACCTATATTGTAATGTATGGGAAACCTATCCTCCTAAACTGGCATTGATTGTCCGTGCATCCACCCCACTATAAGTGCTACATCTGCTGTAACGTTGTGCTCCAATTCTGGAGCAGCTTTGTGAAGAAAATGCCAGGCAAATGAGTACAACTTCACAACGTTTACGTTCTTGCAGAAATCCCTGAATAACGAGGGGAAAAGATTAAGGTTCATGTGCAAAGCTGCTGACATTTCCCAGTGGAATGCCCACCAAACGAACTGCTCCACTTTATCACTCTTAACTTCACGAAGAAATGCTTTTTCCTAGAAAGACAAATAAAATACTTTAATGTTGCCTCATTGTGTTGTTTCACAAAACCAGACCTGTAAAGAAAGCAGTGCCAATGTCAAGTATGTTTCGGACGTTGTTTCCCATTGAGGGTACTTTTTGCCACCATTTTCCTTCTGCTTGTGATACAAAGGAAGCAATTGCAGTCATGTTAAAACAAACACAAATGATGATTGCTAGCTTTACCGCCATAATGAAACTCCAACTTGCTTTAGCAAAACAATTCTGTCAAGGGAAGTGATTCTCACATAATCAGTATAACAATAAAGAGCTTGAGAAATCATCTCAGATTATTTAATCACACAAAATGTAATTGACACGAGCAAAATATTCTGTAAAAAACATCTTGCTTTTCTATTACACCTTTCACAACCACAGGATGGCCCAACCCGCATTATAGCCAATGCAGTGTGTTTGAAGCCCAGTTGTGGTAGTGTGGGAAACTGTGCCATCAAACCCCCATGACTGCTGAACATGGGCAATAAGAAGGGGGTGACACAGCTGGTAACACACAATGCCATGGTCCCAGGTTCCCCCCTCAGTGTGTGGTAACTTTGCACAATCTCCCCTTTTTTTTATAATACCAAATGCTTTTATTCAAAACAAAACAAATATACAGAGTAGTAACACGATCAAAGGCTGCCTACATTGACAGTTTACAGACAGTTATCAAATTAAAATATCGTCAACCTTTATCAACAATACACTCGACCTCCTGCGGCGACCAGCGTCCCTGTGATCCCCTGGATGCTCCAGTTTCCGCCCTCGTCCACATTGACTTCTGAACCCACAGAGTCATCTTTATACCTAAGGGACTCATGAAGGCGGCAGCTACCATCAAGAACCAAACCCACCCCCCTGAAACCCATCCAGGTCACAACGCTTCTCACTGCTACCATCAGGCAGTAGGTACAAAAGCCTGAAGTCCCACATCACCAGGCTTTGGAACAGCTACATCCCAAAAGCTAGCAGGTTCTTGCACTGACTGACACAACCAAAAAGCTACCTAGACAACACTGCAGACCCATCTCTTGCACCACTGAAAATTTTATTTTCTTTTCTAATTACGTTTTTGCACTAAAGGCTTGTTCTATTGCACAACCTTTTCCTTTTAGAATCAATGTGTAATTTGGGCATCATTTGTTTTTTGGGTAGCTCTGGTATAAACATTGAATTATCCAATTTTAAGTAGAAGTTCCTAACCACTCTCTCTTTGTTTTATGTTCAACCCTCCCCCCCCCACCCCCGCCCTTTCTCCCACTATTCTGCCTCTTCCCACCAATCCTTATCTCCTTTCACTTATTTTCCTCTGACTGGCTTTACATGTCACCTGTCTCCTTTCATTATATGACACCCTTTTGCCTCCTTTTCACCTCCAATCTTTGTTACTTACACTACCCAACCAACAAACAAGCCCCCCCCCTCGCCAATGAAACATCACTTGTCCATTCCTTCCACACATGTTGTCTGACCCGCTGAGTTCCTCCAGCACTTTATGTTTTGCTAAAGATTCCAGCTGTTTAAGTTCCTTACGTCTCCATTTGTTTTTTGTGTGTGTTGTGAGTCTATTTGCCTGTGATGCTGCTACAGGCAAGATTTTTTGTTGTACCTGTGCTTTGCCTTCCTTGTGTCTATGACAATAAACTTGAAATTGAACAATCTAAGATGGGGGAAGAGGAACCGGGAAACACTGTTGCCATTGTGTGCATAGCAAAATCTCACAAACTTTGGTGTGATAGTGGTCAAGTGATCATGGACTTTGGTGCCTTCTCTCACAGTGGGGAACGTTTGATTCTGCTGTGTGGGGATGTTTTATGTTTAAATCTATCGTGTGGTGTGTTCTTTATTTTAGTGTATGGCTGTATGGTGATCACATTTCACTGTGCCATCTGGCGCATGTGACAAATAAATATATCTTGTATCTTGTATCAGTTGTGGATAATAAATCACTATTATCCACAACTGGGTCCTAATCATGCCCGACTCAGAAGGTTGTGGTTTCACATCTTAAATCAGCAAGTTGACCAGGTACATCAAACCTGGCATAACTAAGGAAGTTCTGCACTGTAACAGATTCTCTATTCTACAAGCGTCATCAAACCTAGGTCACCTCTGTTTTTTTAGGTGAAGGTGAAAGATTCCAGGGAACTATTTTGAAGAAGAACAGAGAAATAATCTCTTCAATATTTCCCCTTGATTAACAACACTAGCACAGATTATTTGGGCGTTATCACTCTGGGACACACTTAGCCCACAAACCATGGCACCCACATTCCTATGTTGCTTTTTTTATTTTTATTTTAATATTTTTATTAGAAGTAAAGTACCATAATATAATACATTAATAACATATTACATTTCATGTACAACTTCTTATTTTAAATTTAATAGTAAAAAAGAGAGAGAGAGAGAGAGAGAATATCATATAAAGTAGTGATATTGTTAATTTGTGAAATAGTAGAAAAAGAAAGAACCCATAGAGCTGTGTAGCCCGACAGAGAAAACAAGAAAACAAGAAGGTGGGATGAAGTAAGAAACAAAAAAGAATAGAGAAGAAAAAAAAGAGGGAAAAAAAGAGACATTGAAAGGGATATACCTACTTCGTATCTTTACCCACCCCTCACCCGGTTCTGAAACAGTTAATTTCTAAGGTTATGTTGCACCATATGCTTGTAATAAGTCGATAAAGGGAGACCAAATCTTTAAGAATTGGTCCATTCCTATGTTTCAAAGGTGACCTTACTGTGAGTGTGTTTCTGTGGCTGCAAAAGACTTTGCATAACAGCTCTCCACTGGGTGCATGCCGTCACTTTATCCCATTGTTTCCAGGTGGGGAACCCATGACATTTCAAAATGAGAGGGAATACCAACAGGGAACACTATACTCCTTTCTCAGATACCCTGGCACAGTGCACCGTCTGGATATGTTCACCATCCAGCCAGAGGAGGGCAGTGTGGAGACAGGGAAGAAAAGGAGCCAAATAAATTGCTAATGTATCTTTCTAGACGCAAATGCTTTGGAATAAAGAATGGTGAAGAATTATTGCAAGAGGGTGTCAGTGGTCAGAGGGGCCATGCAGTCATGGAGTGTCCATAGGGGAAGGTATGGTCCAGATATTGAGGCCTGCAATGGTTTTGGAGTGGGGAGATTGGGATTGGAGTAGGATCTTGTTGATCTTGGATCAGAGGCTAGGATGTTAGAAGGAACTGCAGATGCTGGTTTAAACCGAAGATAGATACGAAATGCTGGAGTAACTCAGCAAGACAGGCAGCATCTCTGGAGAGAAGGAATGGGTGATGTTTTGTGTCTGGGGAAAGGTCACGACCCAAAGCATCACCCATTACGTCTCTCCAGAGATGCTGCCTGTCTCGCTGAGTTACTCCAGATTTTTGTGTCTATCTTTAGAGGCTAGGGTGATGGTTTGTGGAGGTTGGAGGTGGTTTGCTGAATATTACAGCCATAGGATTGTAGGCAGGTCCAACGGGAGATGGGGGTGAAGGTTGTCAGCTCATTGAGAGGTTTGAGAACTATGGTGGGATTCTTGGTCAGATGTGCTCCTAGTACTGAACAAACTCCAGGAGGCCACCTTTGAACAGTCCTTTGTGAGAGGCAACAGTACAATGGAAGCACTAATAACAGTTGCTCCTCAAAACAATGTCATGTTCCACAAGGAGCTGAGCTATCTTGCATGCGATTGACTTTGAAATCTCATCAGAAGAATGATCAGTGACCAGAGATGACTTGTTCAATTTCTGTGTTTGGTACTATTACAACTAAATATAATTAGTTATCCCTGGCTATTTATAAATTTATTTTAGAATATTAGACAATATACAATAGACAATAGGTGCAGGAGTGGGTCATTCATCCCGTCGAGCCAGCACCACCATTCAATGTGATCATGGCTGATCACATTGACTTTGATGAACACAATAATTTCTATCAACATGAAGCAGAGGGGAACGATATTCAATCAAATGAAATAATGATGAGAAATAGATGGTAGTGTTCCCAAAGGTGGAAAGAGAGTGAGTGGGAGACATTTTAGAGATGGTGTTGTGTTCAGTGATACTGAGGGAATTGAATTCTCCAAGTTTGCGGAGACACTAAGCTGGGGGGCAGTGTTAGGTGTTGAATGCTATGAGAGAAGGTGCTTGGATAGGCTGGGGTTGGGCCCACACATGTGGATGTGAGGTTATCCATGGTGGGGAAAGCAGACTATTATCTAAAGAGAGGGGAGTGCAGCGAGACCTGGGTGTCATGGTACCAGGATGCAGGTGCAGCAGGCTGAAAGCGAATGGATGGTTTCATAGCAAGAGGATTTGAGTATAGGAGCAGGGAGGTTCTACTGCAGTTGATGGTGGACCTGGAGTATTGCTAGGCAAATCTGAAACAAGCCTAGAGGGAGTGCAGAGACGGTTCACCAGGCTGATTCCTGGGATGTCAGGACTGTCTTATGAAGAAAGGCTGGTTAGACTTGGTTGATACCCTCTAGAATTTAGAAGATTGAGAGGGGATCTTATAGAAACTTACAAATTTCTTAAGGGGTTGGACAGGCTAGATGCAGGAAGATTGTTCCCGATGTTGGGGAAGTCCAGGACAAGGGGTCACAGCTTAAGGATAAGGGGGAAATCCTTTAAAACCGAGAGAAGAACTTTTTTCACGCAGAGAGTGGTGAATCTCTGGAACTCTCTGCCACAGAGGGTAGTTGAAGCCAGTTCATTGGCTATATTTAGAGGGAGTTAGATGTGGCCCTTGTGGCTAAGGGGATCAGAGGGTATGGAGAGAAGGCAGGTACGGGATACTGAGTTGGATGATCAACCATGATCATATTGAATGGCGGTGCAGGCTCGAAGGGCTGAATGGCCTACTCTTGCACCTAATTTCTATGTTTCTATGTTTCTGTTTCTAGAAACTAGGCACAAAAAGCTGGAGTAAATCAACGGGACAGGCAGCATCTCGGGAGAAAGGGAATAGATGAAATTTCGGGTCGAAACCTTTCCTCTAAAGGGCAGAAAGCCAAGGGATATAGTTACACATGTTTATAACATTTTGAAGGGCATAAATGGGATAGATAGTCAAAGTCTCTTTCTGAGTGTAGAGTACTCTAAAACTCGAGGACACTGGTTTAAAGTGAGAGGGAAGAAATGCATTCAAGATCTGAGTGGTAAGTTTTTCAGGCAGAGGGTGGTGGTTGATGGAACGAGCTGTCAGTGGTGTTGTAGAGGCAGATACTATTACACTTTAAAAGGCATTTGGACTTGAACTTGGCTAGGAAAGGTGTAGAGAGATAAAGGTCAGAAGCAGGCAAATGGAATTAGCTCAACCAGACATCGTTCACGTCCATATTAGCAGCAACCTAGCTCGGCCCCTTTAGTGGGAATAGCGTAGACAAACATTGATGTTAGCATGGACGAGCTGGGTTGAAAGAGCCAAAGTGTGTAATGAGTGAGTTCCCTTGCAGAGGGGAGGAAGCTGTGGATGTTCAAGCTGTGGGGGTGTGGGCAAGTCCGACGGAAGTGAATGTTCCCAGATCGTCGCAGAGATCACGGGCACAGTGGGAGCACGGCCTGCCCTCTTTCCCAGGGACGGGGATTTGGGAGGGTGTGGGTTGCGAGGTTGGAGGGTGGAGTGCCGTTGGGTGCTGACAGTGGCTTCTGTTCACCTTCTGCAGGTGGTGCTGGGGCCGCTGATCGCCATCGCTCTGAAACTGTCACACGTCCACGAGCGGACCGGCCGGAGGGGGCCCACGGTCATCACTTGAGCACGGCCCACCCACACCTACCCAGGGGGCCAGGAGAACGTACATCCTTTCCGCAGTCTGTATCAGCTGCTCACGCTTGCACCTCCCTACCTACATGCTGGCAGAACATTACTCTAAACAAGGGAAGAGAAAAGCAACGTTTTGCAAAAAAAAAGATGAGGTCCTTTCTTGCCTTTATCTGGCTGTGTTAACAATATCGTTGTGTTTTATAAAGAACCACTGTGTTATTCTTGCATGACATGTGTTGTTTGGGTTAGCAAATAGGAGAGCTGTGATTTATCTTTATGTTGTAAGTTCAGTGTAAAAGATCCACGTGATGGCTTAGTACAATTATAATATTGTAAACCATCATTTAAAATTGAAATTCTCAACTTTCTTCCCCTGCCCGATCTAAACAAATACTATTAAACTATGTTGCTAACAAAGTGCTGTTAAGTAAGTTATTTTGGACTTCTTCTAAGTCATTGCACATTCATTGGTAATGTTCACTCTTTAATAGAGGGCAATTTACTCCCAAAGACATGCACTTACTGTAGTAACGTCTGAAGAAGGGTCTCGACCCGAAACGTTATCCATTCCTTCTCTCCAGAGATGCTGCCTGTCCCGCTGAGTTACTCCAGCTTGTTGTGTCTGTCTGCAGTAACTGTTGCTTTGTGGTAAAAGTGACAGCCATTCTGTACACAGGAAGGTCGCACAAACTACAGTACAATAATGATAGGGTCCTATATGTTGAGTGATGTTGATTATGGTGTGGTGCCACTTCCAGGTCAGCACCTCAGTGCAGTGCTCTGTAAGCGCGCACAGTCAGGGGTGGTTTATTTCCACTTAACTAAACTAGGGCCCCATGTGCCCTCTAAGGTGCAGTTCAGGGAATTCGTGACCTCTGTAAGGTAATGGGACTATAAGGTAGCTGTCATCCTTCAGCGAACATTCACACAAATCCTTTCATCTGATTCTTATCACAATACTGAAGGAGGTTGGTGTGCACAAATATATTTTTTCATATCTTTATTAATGTCGAACACAAAGGTGGATCAGCACAGCTGGCCGATGGTGGTGTCTATACTCTGTCTTTATGAACCTCCTACCACCACACCGTCTCATCCCCTCAGCTTTCTGTTCCTTTATCCCCATGTTTATCTAATTCTATTTTCATATTTTGAATTCTGAAGTCTTGTACCCTTCCTGATTCAAATGGAGCTATTCTCCACATCGTTAAAGAGTCAGTTAGTCAATCCTACCGTCTCTCCATCTCTAGATCCCCAAACTGTCCCATCTTTCATTCCCTCTGTCTTCCCTCACTTCTTGCTTGCTTTGCAATGCTTGTCACTGTTCTCCATACCTCTGTACCGATCTGTACTGCAATCTTCCTGTCCTTGCTTTATGCTTGCTGGTAACAAAAATAAATGTATGCCCTTTTCTTCTTGGACAGTCCCTTTGAATCAAGACTGATTTGATTCCATGCCAGTTTCGTGGATTATGATGTGACTTGATCTCGTCTATAGGCGTATGAGGTGCCTAATGGGTGGAGAGGGAATAGATTGTGTGGTGGTGCACGCCTTCTACCTTTCGCACATGACATCTGTCTGCTTTTCTTTCTTTGACTCAGCTTCTTAATTCCATCCCAAATACACCTCTGCTCTGAAGAGCCACGAGCTTGGGATTACCAGGAGTTAATTAGGATGTTGCATTTTTTTCTAGGAGACTTTGAACTTATCCTTGAATCCTTTCCTAAGTCTCCCTCTGTGGCCAAACTCAGGAGTATTTGTTTCAGGAGTTTGGTGTCAGGCCCATGGATTGTATGGGCTGACCAATGTAACTACTTGAGTAACTACTAGTGGTGATCCCATGTGTCTACTGCCTTTGCTTGGCATTCAACCCTCTTAACATTGAAGAAAGAGCTGGACTAAATTATTCTGCAGCTTGCTCTCGGCAAATGGAAACCATCTCATGTGAATTAGTGAGATGCACAGGAGTGTAGTGACTAGAATTCAAAAGGAAGAAAGCATTTGTGTTCATATTTCCTCTCTCAGGGTGACCTGGTTTATTTGACCTCAATACAATCCATTTTCATCCGGAACTATTTCAGTTTGCAATAGTAGGAAGGAGGTGACAGCAAAGAGAAAACAGAGAACAGGGTTAAGAGTCCTAAAATTGAAGTATTGATAACCAGATACTAATGTGGTTACTGAGCACTGGGATGATGGCTTTTCAAAAAGGTAGAATAGTGAAAAGGGAATGGCCAATGTGACAGGCATGCCAGATAATACAGCCTTCCTGTTTAGTTTAGTTTAGTTTAGTTTAGTTTAGTTTAACTTATTGTCACGTGTACCGAGGTACAGTGAAAAGCTTTAGTTCTAACCAGTCAGTAGAAAGACAATGCATGATTACACTAGCCATCTCAACTGTACTGGGTCATGAAACAGATTCTCACAACTTCTCAAGGCCATTAAAAATAGGCGATAAATACAGACTTCAGCAATGAAGCTCATAGACCTTTTATAGTGGTATACTGATCTTATAGAGGTGTACAAAATCATGAGAGGAATAGATTAACTAAATGCACAGGGTCTTTGGCCCAGAGTATGGGAATCAAGAACCAGAGGACATAGGGTTAAGGGGAGTGGGGAAAGATTAATTAGGAACTAGAGGGGTAACTTTTTTACACAATGGTTGGTGTACGGAATGAGCTGCCAGGAGAGGTAGTGGTCTCTTGTATGTTTCTGTGACTCTATGACTCATAACAAATGTGACATGTTTCTTGACTGGTGTTAGAACTACATTAATATGGGCAAGTGGTGAATATTCCAGAGCACTCCTGACTTGTGGCCAACGGATGATGCAAAATCTCTTGAAACATGAGTCTCTAGATGCCACTCATCTGCTTCGCCAGCCACTATATTTAAGTGACTGATCCAATTAAATTTCCAGTCAATGTTTCCCCTCGGGGTATAGATGGTGGGCAAGTTGGCAAAGTTAGTACAATTGAATGACAAGTGGAAATAGTTCGATATTCTCATTGGCTAGTACCGGCATGGAGCAAATTTCACTTGGAACTCTGAAACTCATGTTTAGAAATTCTCTGTGTCATTATTGGAATAATTGCAGTTCTGCGATAATAAAAAGCAATTGTAGATTCTTGATTATGAACTGAACTCTTAGCATTCAGTATCAAGTGTTAGGTAATTATTTAGAACAGAGGAATTACAATGATAGATTTGTTATTATTGCAAAATTATGCCAATTCTAACAAGAATGACGGTAAGTCTGTCAATAGAATCTGTCATAGGTTCAGGTTGAGGAGACCAAGTGGCAAGTGCAGCCCAAGTCATCCATCATCTTTAAGTTGTCTTCTTGATGTTAGCTTTCATCCTCCCTCCCCCCACTATCTGCTTTTGATCTCCCCAATGTCTCCTTAGCTTCACCCCCTCCATCTGACTGATTTGACCTTCTTTTCACCCCAGCTCAATACACTCTACCCACTCCCCATCCTGTATTTAGTTCCAGTCCAATCTTCCCTTGACTCTGCTCTTTGTGGAGAAAAGTGTGTACTCACAGTGTGTGCAAGGCCTCAGAATGTCCAATCCCCTGTGATTGCCCCAGCAACTTAGATCATTGCAGGACAGGGATGTACGGCTCTGAACCAGTGAATAGTTCACTCCATCAGCCTGAATTCAGCATTTTTGCTGCCTTGCTCTGGTAAAAAAAATTGAAATCCGAAGCCTAAACGAAGTAATAAAACAAGTAACTGCAAGAGATTTTCTGTTTTTTTTCCTCTTATCAGATATCAATTTTATAACAGTGCCGACTGAATTTAAGTTCTAGAAGTGGTATGAAGGTTCAACAGGAATCACATGCAGTTCAGAGGCAGGTTAAACAAGTGTTGTTCCCAGTTTATGCCAATTTATATGTTCATCGTCTTTCGATACAAGTCATCAGAGAAATTAAACATAAGGCTCTCCTCCATTCTTCAACCTGTCCGATCAACGTTAGATACTGCAAAATCGTAGCCGCCATCAGATCTCCAATTGACTGTCACAGTACAATTTATTAGCTTTGGAGGCTACATGCTACAATGGAGCTTTTGCTTACGTGTGATAATAATGGAATGGCTTGTGATAAGATATATCCTGACAGGCCACATTCCTTTAACCCTGCATTGTCATATTACAAAGAGAAAAGAGGACTGACTTCCATTTCGATAGCATGGACCCTACTTAGGAAGGTGCAACCACTCTACAGCCCATAAAATGCTTCTAAATTTCCGCTCACTAGTGTAATGTATGAAATGCAGCGAAGATCTCAAGGGCAATGAAGGAATTATTATGCAAATTAACAGCTTAATATTGGCCATGCCCCTGGAGAGAAAACATCCAAGTCTTTGGCAAAATCACAACACGGCACCTTTTGCGTCAACTGGTCCTTGGTTTATTGTTTTATCCTGAAGACAGAGATTACAACAGTGCAGCATATCCCCAGTACCACACCACTTCAATGTTAAACTAGCTGGGGTGGGGTTTGACCTCACAGTTTTTTAAACCCACAGCCACTGACATTTGCCACTGAGCCAAGGATGATCCAAGATTTTCATAAAATATACAGCGCAGAAATAGGCCATTCAGCTCAAGTGTTAGTGTCACAGAGAATTTCAGCACCAAAGCGGGCCCTTTGACTCACTGGGTCCTTGCCGACCATCACAACCATCCTTGTTGCACCCCTCTTCTCACCTCTTCAACGTGTTCCAAAATCTTAGCTATATAAGTACATAGAAAGTTATTCTGTCCATGCTGTCCAAAAACAGGGCATTTAGCAAACGCTCTCTTCCCAAGCCTCGGTCTGGTCTTGTAGATTGCAGGACTTCAAGCACTCCTTCCAGCAGATGCCTTGAAGTGCGACATGTACTGTTGGGCTCAAGGATTCATAACACGTTTCCTCTATAAAATCTAAAAAGACATTAGGACAGATACTGTATGTGCAGAGGAAAGATTTAGAGGGATTTGGGTGAAACACGGTAATATGGGAGCAGCATAGATAGGTATCTTGATGTGCATGGACAGGTTGGGCTGAAGGGCCTGTTTCCATGCTGCATGACTGTTTGACCCTGCTGAGGACAGGTAAGAGTCAGGTGAGGGAGGGAAGGATGGAAACCGCAATGGAACCTGGAAGATGAGAAGTGAATCCACAAAAGGGCTGAAGATTATGGAATTGGGACAGTGGAGAGTGGAATAAGGGAGAGATGGTGGGCAGATGGGAACAGTGGGGAGGAGGGGACAGGGGATCCAGTGGGAGGAGTGCATGGATGATGGGCAAATGCATTGGGGTGCTTTTGCTACCATTGTATGCATGTAACACCTGTGACTTTACGAAGGGGAAATCATGCTTGACTAATCTTCTGGAATATTTTGAGGATGTAACTAGGAAAATGGACAAGGGAGAGCCAGTGGATGTAGTGTACCTGGACTATCAGAAAGCATTTGATAAGGTCCCACATAGGAGATTAGTGGGCAAAATTAGGGTACATGGTATTGGGGGTAGAGTGCTGACATGGATAGAAAATTGGTTGGCAGACAGGAAACAAAGAGTATGGATTAACAGGTCCCTTTCAGAATGGCAGGCAGTGATTAGTGGGGTACCGCAAGGCTCGGTGCTGGGACCACAGCTATTTACAGTATACATCAATAATTTGGATGAAGGGATTCAAAGTAACATTAGCAAATTTGCAAATGGCAGTGTGAACTGTGAGGAGGATGCTATGAGAATGCAGGGTGACTTCAACAGGTTGGGGGAGTGGGCAGATGCATGGCAGATGCAGTTTAATGTAGATAAATATGAGGTTATCCACTTTGGTAGCAAAAACAGGAAGGAAGATTATTATCTAAATGGTGTCAAGTTGGGAAAAGGGGAAGTACAATGAGATCTGGGGGTACGTTTATCAGTCAATGAAAGTAAGCATGCAGGTACAGCAGGCAGTGAAGAAAGCGAATGGCATGTTGGCCTTCATAACAAGAGTAGTTGAGTATAGGAGCAAAGAGATCCTTCTGCAGTTGTACAGGGCCCTATTGAGCCCATACCTGGAGTATTGTGTGCAGTTTTGGTCCTCTAATTTGAGGAAGGACATTCTTGCTATTGATGGAGTGCAGCGTAGGTTTACAAGGTTAATTCCCGGGATGGTGGGACTGTCATATGCTGAGAGCGGCTGGGCTTGTATACTCTGGAAATCAGGATGAGAGGTTATCTTATTGAGATTATTAAGTGTTTGGGCACGCTAGAGGCAGGAAACATGTTCCCAATGTTGGGGGAGTCCAGAACCAGGGGCCACAGTTTAAGAATAAGGGGTAAGGCATTTAGAACGGAGCTGAGGAAATACTTTTTCACACAGAGAGTTGTGAGTCTGTGGAATTCTCTGCCTTAGAGGGTGGTGGAGGCCGGTTTTCTGGATACTTTCAAGAGACAGCTAGATAGGGCTTGCTGAGTCAGGGGATATGGGGAGAAGGCAGGAACGGCGTACTGATTGTGGATGATCAGCCATGATCACATTGAATGGTGGTGCTGGCTCGAAGGGCCAAATGGCCTACTCCTGCATATTGTCTATTGTCTAATTTGTGCTCCCAGTGGTTTATAACAACATTTTGCATCTCTCATTGTCGTGTGAAATAAGACTCATAGCAGGCTAACATTTCATCTGGAAAACAAGGCTCATTATTATTCATCGCGTTGAAGACTGTATGAAATATGGTTTTCCTATTGGAGCAATTAGTCAAAAATACAACATTTGATGGTGAACAACATAAGAGAATGTTGATCATTGTTAAAGCTATTGAACCTGATAACTTACCTGTTCAGCAAATTACTAAATGTAAAGACACTGTCTGATAATAATTACTAAAGTAAATAAAATGCATGTTGCATTGTTAGGTCCTAAGGATTTCAGTCTATGAAGGTCATAATCACTCCATTAAGCCTTACTAAAACACTCTTGAGTAAATTTTGGGTACTGTCTAACAGGTGTTTTATCTTTGTATGTTTCATTGTCACCTTCTAGCTAACAATGATCTATTCTCCATTTTCAGAGAACTACATCTCCTTTGATGTCTCGTTTTCACGCCTTACACGTCCATATCTCTGTGACACCCTCTCCCCTGACTCTCAGTCTGAAGGAGGATCTTGACCCGAAACGTCACCCATTCCTTCTATCCCGATTTGATGCCTGTCCCGCTGAGTTATTCCAGCATTTTACATCTAATTTCCTGTTTATCTCAGATTTCTAGCATCTAACTTCAGGTGTGGGGTTGGTAGGCTAATTAGCCATTGTAAATTGCCGCTAGAATCTATGTGAACAGTAACATTTAGGGGAGGGATTGATAGGAATGTGGGGTGAATAAAAGAGGATTTTAGTAGAGGCTTTTTATAAATGGGTTTATGATGGTCAGCACGGACTCAGTGGACCAAGGACCTTGTTCCCATGCATCATCTTCCATGATTACATGACCTCTCTGCCAACAAGGAAGGGCAGCCTCAGAATTCTCCAATGTATTTATTTGTGGAGCAACCCGTTCCAGCATTACTTAGTCAAAGACAAAGGTCACCATGTCCTCCGAGACATTATTTATTCTGTGGCAGGGTCTTGGATCTGAAATCTTAACTCTGTATATTTTTAAGTTTTAGAATTAGAGATTCAGTGTGGGGGGAGGGGTGGTGTGGGAGGGAGGGGGTGGTGTGGGGGAGGGTTGGTGGGGGGGTGGGGGTGGTTTGTGTGGGAGGGGTGGTGTGGGGGGTGGGGTGGGGGGAGGGGTGGTGGTGTGGGAGAGGTGGTGTGGTGGAGGGAGGGGGGGTAGATGGGGGGGGGGGTGGTGTGGGGTGGGGGTGTGGGGGGGTGGTGTGGGGGGTGTTGGTGTGGTGGTGGGGGGGAGGGGGTAGTGTGGGGGGGGGGTGTGTGGGGGGGGGGGTGTGGGGGGGGGGGTGGTGTGGGGGGGGGTGGTGTGGGGTTGGGGGTGGGGGGCGGGTGGTGTGGGTGTTGGTGTGGTGGTGGGGGGGGTAGGTAGGGGGGGGGGGGGTGTGGTGTGGGGGGGTGGGGGGTGGGGGGATGGTGGGGGGAGGAACGGGAGTGGGCTAAGGGGGTGGGGGGAAGAGGTGGGGGGGGGTTGTGTGGTGTGGGTGTGTAGGGTGGGGGAGGGGGGGTGGAGGGGGGGTGGGGGGCTGGGGGAAAGGGGGAGGAACGGGGAGGGGTAAAGGGGGTGTGGGTCTGTGGGGGGAGGGTTAGGGTTCAGCGGCCACCAGCCACGGCACCTCCCGACTCCACACAGCGGCTTTCCCGACTCCACTCATGCGGACACAATCAGCACTTTTGGACAGCCCCGCCTCCGGGGCTTTATTCTCCAGCGGGTGCCGGAAGGGGCATACCTTCATGGTGACAGACAGGCGAGAAGACCAATCTGCTGACCTCACGATTTGTTAAACCTTCATAACATTTGTATAATTCCACCGATCGGAACAAAACTTGGTGTGCTTGGAGTAGAGGAGAACGGTGAGTAAGGTGGTGAACCGGAAGTGGTCAAGGTGAGAGCTTTAGTGAAAGTATAGATAAGAACCATTGACATATTATTTCCATGTGTGCCGCTTGTCAGTCTTAGTCGTTCCCTTAATTAATATTGTAAAGAAAGAGGTCATCTCGTCAATAGTGCATTCATGCTAATGGGAATTTGCAGTGTGCAAATTGGCTACTATAATGATAAATTCCTTTACACACGTCTTGGTGTAACGGGTCATTCTGAGGTTACAAAAGACGTGCTGTCATTTTCTTCTCCGTGCAACAGACTCGATAATATTTTTCTAAAACTAACCCGACTGACGTTCTGTGGGATGGTTATGTTTCCACCAATTTCTAATCTTTAGTAATATGTCTGAAAATATCAATGCATTCCATTTCAGCGAGTGCATTATTGCAGTGAAGAATGCCAGAGCTGCCAACTCTCACACATTGAGCGTGAGACTCACACATTTCGCCCAATTATCACACTCTCACGCTGATCACAAATTTCTCACGCTCTGTCGTGAGAAATTCTGTGATCAACGAGAATTTCAAAACTAATATCAACTGCTTGTGTGCACGTCCGTTGACAAGACAGCAGCATTCTTATTCTCTGTTATTCCCACTTGACAGAACCGTCACACACCTCCAAACCATGTCCTCATGCAAATTTACATTGAAAGACACGGACCGGGCAGTGAATGAGTGTCACCCAGTGCAGCAAGTAAGGCCATGTCCTGCTCCTGGCGGCAGTCAGAATTTACAGATTTGCGGGAAGCGGCTGACTTGAGCAAGGCCGGCGAGCGGCTGGAGAGAGTTACATGGGCCGTGGAACTGGGGGGGGGGCACTTTTTTCGCTAGACATGTTTCAATGTCTCTGGCTATTAACGAGGCGCTGCTGTGCTCTGAGCAACCTGGTTGTGGGTGTTAGAAAGCTGAGGCGGAGGGAGGGATGGAAGCAGAAGCAGCGGCGGGGGCAGATGCGGACGGGGGGATGGCGAGTGTTTGCTGGGCTGATAGTAGCTCTCTACAGCTCCGGCCAGGGAGCAGCGTCAGTGCAAGAGTCCCAGGCCGTCGGAAGCGTCAGAGTCTCTGTGCCAAATTCGCCCTGGTGACCAGCATGGACCAGGCTGCGGCTCGGTGCATCTTGGACGAAAACCAGTGGCTGCTTGAAGTAGGTACCAAGCACTGGGTAGAAGCGGTGGAAGGTAGTGGCCTTCCAATGGGGGTGGTTCGAGAAAGCATCCGGCTTGCCTGCTAGATTTTCACTTACTGTAACTGCAGGAAAAATGTTCCCGATGTTGGGGGAGTTCAGAACCAGGGGTGACAGTTTAAGAATAAGGGGTAGGCCATTTAGGACTGAGATTAGGACAAACGTTCTTCACCCAGAGAGTTGTGAATCAGTGGAATTCTCTGCCACAGAAGGCAGTGGAGGCCAATTCACTGGATATTTATAAGAGAGAGTTACATTTAGCTCTTGGGGCTAGCGAAATCAAGGGATATGGGGAAGAAACAGGAAAGTAGTACTGATTTTAGATGAACAGCCATGATCATATTGAATGGCAGTGCGAGCTCGAAGGGCCAAATGGCCTATTCCTGCATCTATTTTCTACGTTTCTATGCTTGAGTAAATGGCAATAAAACTCGACCACTTGATTTTGAAGCATTCGTTCATGGTGGTGGTATAATGTAGTCATAGAGTGATGCAGTGTGAAAACAGGCCCTTCGGCCCAACTTGCCCACACCCGCCAACATGTCCCTGCCTTTAGTCCATATCCCTCCAAACCTGCCCTATCCATATATCAGTCTAACTGTTTCTTAAATGTTGGGATAGTCCCTACCTCCTCTGGCAGCTTGTTCCATACACCCATCACCCTTTGTGTGGAAAAAGTTACCCCTTAAAAAGTTACCTCTTAAAAATACTTTAAACAAAAAACATTGAAATCATGTCTTGATGCACTAAATGCACTACAATGCACTAAAACATGATTTTAATGCATCAATCATGTCTTGATGCACTACAATGCACTAAAACATAGTAGAGTGGATAAGGTAGAACCAGTGGATGTGTTATATCTGGACTTTCAGAAGGCTTTCGACAAGGTCCCACATAAGAAATTAGTATACAAACTTAAAGCACACGGTATTGGGGGTTCAGTATTGATGTGGATAGAGAACTGGTCTACATTTGGCAGACAGGAAGACATGATATAAAGAGTAGGAGTGGTAACAGCTTTTTTTCACAATGGCAGAAAAAGTGACCTAGTGGGGTTCAGCGACAAGGCTTAATTCAGATTATCTGGCAGGGACAGACTGCAAAAGCTTTTATAGATATGTGAAGAGAAAAAGATAGTTAATGAGGTCCCTTGCAGTCAGAAACGGGGAATTGATCATGGGCAACATCTCCAAGAATAACTACTTTGTTCGGATGACACGAAGCTGCCGGGGGGGGCAGTGTTAGCTTTGAGGAGGATACTAGGAGGCTGCAAGGTACTACTTGGATAGGCTGACAGTAAGTGGGGGCTTTATTCTGTTTTGTTAATTGTTAAAAAGTGGCATTTGATTTTGTGATAATTTGGATTGTGAAAAAATAAATGTTTAGGGAGGTTATCCATTTTGGTATTATTATTATTATTATTTATAAAAAACAGGAAAAGTCAGATGTTATTTTTTTTTTATCAATGAATGGTGGCCGATTAGAAAATAAGGGGGGAGATGCAAACGAGACCTGGGTGCCATGGTTACACCAGTCATTAAAAGTAAATCCCGAGGGCATGCAGGTGCAGCAGGCAGTGAAGAAGGCGAATGGTATGTTAGCATTCATAGCAAAAGGATTTGAGTAGGGGGAGAGAGAAAAAAGGGAATAGGAGCAGCAGGGGGGTTCTACTGCAGTTGTACAGGGTCTTGGTGAGACCACACCTGGAGTATTGCGTACAGTTTTGGTCTCCTAATCTGAGGAAAGACATTCTTGCCATAGAGGGAGTACAGAAAAGGTTCACCAGACTGATTCCTGCGATGTCAGGACTTTCATATGAAGACAAAGACTGGATAGACTCATGTCTGACAAATCTTTTGTTTTCAAGGATGTAACTAGAATGGATTAGAAGATTGATCTGGGGGATCAAGGTTATAGAAACTTACGGTATCGGGGTTCAAATTCTTACAGGAAGCAAAGAGTACGAGTGAACGGGGCAGGTTGGACCCCACAGATATATATTAGATGCAGGGAATTGAAGAGTTTGCGGATGATACCCGAACTGTTGGGGGATGCTAGGAGGCTGCAGGTGAAGTGGGCAATGGGGCAGATCATAATGTTTAAGGATATCCACTTTGGGGGCAAAATCAGGAAAGTTTTGGTGGCCGATTAGGATGGGGAGATGCAAAACTGGGTTGGTTTCATTAACAGAGATGCAGGTGAATCACTAGAGTGGTGAATCTTCTCTGCCGCAGAAGGTAGTTGAGGCCAGCTCATTGGCTATATTTAAGAGGGAGTTAGATGTGGCCCTTGTGGCTAAAGGGATCAGGGGGTGTGGAGAGAAGGCAGGAACAGGATACTGAGTTGGATGATGAGCCATGATCATATTGAATGGCAGTGCAGGCTTGAAGGGCCAAATGGCCTACTCCTGCACCTATTTTCTATGTTTCTATGTTTCTAATGATATGCAGCAAAAATATAATACAATATCTCAATTCTTTTTAAACATTGCAATTAATGCAATTTCTATTTGTTCTTTCCACTTCCAAACAAAAATGTGGTTGGATTATTCAGCGTATGATCAACCTGTGTCAATAAATCCTGGACCATGGTAACATATATACTTAACCATGCACACTACAGGTTGATGCAAGAATGTTTTCTGTGAAGGACTGAAAATTACCATGACATGGCCATAGCATGGGTCATTATTGCTATTGGCACAGAAACACTCTTGCTTCCAACATAATTTATCCATAACAAAATATACAGGTTGCAAGGAAATTTCTAAAGGCATTTTATGATAATAGCTGTTAAAACCGACTATACCCATCTGACAGTTTAAACATTCCACTAACTGACAAGAGATGGCCAAAGGACATAACTGCTGCTGTTTCTATGTTTCTATGTTCTTTTGGTAACATGTTTAAAGGTGTCAAAACGCCACATTACCGGACATTCAGATTAGATGTGCGTGTTGTGAACAGCAATGAAGAAACCCAGTTTGTATGCAACAGATTTCCCTGTTGGGGCCCTTCTTTTGATTGAACTGTTCAAAATCACTAAGGGTTGAGATTTATTTCCAGTGGATGAACAATCAAGGACCAATGTGTTTGAGAAATAGAATCAGGGTGATAACAGGAAATGCCTTTTTAATTTGGATTTGGAATGAGCTACCTGCGGAAATAAATTATATCGTAGTTTTAAGAAGGGAATTGGAGATGTACTTAAGAGAATCTTCAGGGATTTGGAAAGTAGTGGAAGGTTAGAGTAACTAGTTTTCAAACAAGCAGATGGCTGGTTCTGCTGGCTGCCTCCACTGTCCATACTGTGATTCATTGATTTTAAGGTAATTGGCAAAGGAACAAAGGAGCTGGGAATGCTTTTACTCTGCATGTCATTGTGATTGATAAGGTGCTCCCCACAAGGTCAGTGCAAGAAGATTCAACAAGAATTGGATAGAACCTCAATCAGCAGAATGTTTCAGATTTAAGGGAAAATTTAAGCAGGTGAAACTGAGAGGGCTGTTCTTCCAGCGGGCAAGCACAATTTGTACTGGGTGATCAATAATCTTCCTAGGCTCAAAACATCTATCAAAAAATAAACTAATCACAATTAACTAATTAGACCCAATGGAGTTTCCCCCCATTTCAGTCCCTGTATTGTCAAATCATTTCAAATGTAATTGTATCTCAGCCCAGTTGACAATAAGTATTTTCTCTATCATTTTTAATGAAATCAAAATAGCAACAGAACTAGTCTGGTGAGATAACCAACATACTCAAGAGTCACGGAACACTAACAACGTGGCATTTAATGAAGTGCTGACAGTTGATTTATGACATTGAGCATGGGTTCAGCTGGAGGTCAGAGGTAAGAGTAATGATACTGTAGTGAGACAACAATATGCAAAATACTAGATCACCCAGTTCTGGAAGTGGAAGCACTTTCTTCATGCCATAATTGGCTTAAACCGTTGCGATATGGTTTTACATTCATGGCTCCACTCATTGCTGGAAGACTTCTTTTAAGCTCAGCAACATCATGAATTGCTTATTACTAGAGCCAGGATTTTACCATAAATGCTATGTGCCTTTTCATGCCTTTTTGGATCATTTCACCAGGATAATGCCTTTGTCACGATCGAATGGCTAAATCTGCCTTTTTTTGCCGTTTTGCTAAAAGGTTGTGCTATTTTCTGTAGTTGTACTGTGATTACAATGACGTTTTCGATGTTAACATGTTAATATTAATGTTTTTATTAACGTGTTAACATAGTATAACTTACAAGAGAACTTCCACCACCGGGGCGAAACCGGGGGCGCCACCTTCTGTCGTTCATTTGTTCGTGCTGCTGCCCATTGGATCAGTCTTCTCCAAGATCTATTTAAGAAAGAACTGCAGATGCTGAAAAAACAAAGGTAGACAAAAAATGCTGGAGAAACTCAGCGGGTGAGGTAGCATCTATGGAGAGAAGGAATAAGTGACATTTCGGGTCGAGACCCTTCTTCAGACTGATGTGGGGGGGTGGGAAAAAGAAAGGAAGATGCGGAGACAGTAGGACTAGAAAAAGAGCTGGGAAGGGGGAGGGGGAGGAGGGAGAAGATAAGGGCTATCTAAAATTAGAGAAGTTAATGTTGATACCCTTGGGTGTAGACTACCCAAGCGAATTACCAAAGCTTGTCTCCTCACTACATTTAATGCTGGCTCCAGTCACAAATCTGAGCTTTCAAGTGGTCTGTGCAAGGCATTCATTGATGCTGGAATTTCACTGTGGAAATTGGAAAACAAATCTCTCAAGGGCCTGTCCCACTTTCACGACCTAATTCACGACCTGTGCCGAGTTTACCCTTGACTCATACTCGCAGCATGATCGTCACAAGGTCGTAGGAGGTCATAGGTATGAAACATGATGAAAAATGTCCATGAGTAAAAAAGGTCGTGAATTAGGTCGTGAAAGTGGGACAGGCCCTTCAGAGGTTATTTAGAGAAATACACAAAGGAACATATACCAAGCAAGTCATCATTACGGCAAAATGATGTTGACAGCAACTTCAACATTGTTGTGCAGAAAATTAGAGATGAAGCTGCATGCAACAAAATATGGATCTCAATAGATGAGACAACCGGTGAGAAGGGACAACAAAATCCTAGAGTTGCGCACGTACATGCCGCTGGATCTTGGATGCCTGGCAGGGAATGCAGGCTCGAGCCCAGGTCGCAATCTGCTTGCAAAGGCCATGCTACACGAACTTGGCCACCACCAACGCAGAAATCGCCCGGATGGAAGGATGAGTCAGCCCGTGAATGGAGTCAAACACATGCCGCTGCCAACCCGCAGGGACGATAGGTCGTGGCTGCCCGGTAGAGACATCACACAGGACCATCACACCTGCAGGACCAAACGGAACATCGGTCAACACCAATCCCAACACGGCAGTCCGATAGCCTTGCATCTCATCTCCCTCACGCTGTGCAGCAGCCAGCCCAGAATAGTCCAAACCCGGGGACACGGCCTGTACAGCATGGACCACAGGGCAAGAAAAAGCATCTGCCACCTGATTCAGTTAGCCCACCATGTGCCGAACATCGTGGTAAATTCGGAAATGAACGGCAGGTGCCGCTGCTGATGAGCAGACCAGAGGTTGGACACCTTCGCAAAGGCAAGCGTGAGAGGGTTGTGGTCAGCAAACGCAGTAAACATCCTGCCATCCAGGAAATACCGGAAATGCCGGACTGTCAAATAAAGAGCCAGAAGCCCACGGTCGAATGCACTGTAGTTCCGCTCAGCAGGGCGCAGGTGCCGGCTGTAAAAGGCAAGCGGTTGCCAGCGACTGTCGATAAACTGCTCTAGGACCCCTCCGGCAGCAGTATCCGAAGCGTCAACGGTGAGGGCGGTGGGAGCAGCGGCCCGCGGTTGCACAAGCGCATTGGCCAGCGCTTAATTGTCACCATCGAAAACGGCCTTGGTCCGCGGCGTACCGGCCAGGCACTGGAACAAGAGCCGCATGATCTGAGCCGCTGCTGGTACAAAACAATAGTAAAAGTTCAACATCCCCACAAACTCCTGCAGGCCCTTGATGGTGAGCGGCTGAGCGAACTGCCGAATCACCTCCACCTTGCCGGGAAGAGGGGTGGCACGATGTGGGGTAACACGGTGCCCAATTAAGTAAATGGAGCTGAGGCCAAACTGACACTTGGCGGCGTTAATGACCAGGCCGTGATCCCGGAGCGGCTGGAACAGCACGCGGAGACGCTCACAGTGTTCGCGATGAGAGCGGCTGATGACCAGAGTGAAAACAAAGTTCAAACCACGAGCAACCATGTCTAACAGGCGCTAAAGAGCCAGCGCAGCCACTCAAACAGAGTAATGATGGCGGTCTTTGCACATCATCGTGGTGGACGGAAATCTGATGATAGCCACGCACCAGATCTACCTTGGAGAATATGGTAGCACCATCCAAGTGGGCCGTGAAGCCCTGGATGTGTGGGACTGGGTAGCGATCGGCGGTTGTGACGGTATTCAGGCTGCGATAATGGGACGAGTTGGGAACCGTATGAAGTGGGGAAGCCCAAGGGCTGTCAGAACACTGCACGATCCCCATGTCCTCCATCTTCTGGAACTTCTCACTCGCTAAACACAACTTGTCGGGCAGGAGCCTGCGCGCCCGTGCGTGCTGTGAAGGACCAGCAGTGAGGAAGTGGTGCACCACTCCATGCCTAGGGTCGGCCGAGTGAAACCGCGGAGTCAGGATCTACGGGAACTCTGCCAGGATCGGAGCATAGGCCCCACCCACGTCAGACATGGACCAAGCTGCGGATCGGGGAAAACTATGGGCCACAAGGCCGCAGGCTGAGGGGGGCCCGGAGGAATGAAGCGCTGGCCCTGAACGTCCACTATGAGGGAAAAGACCCACCAAAAATTGGCCCTGAGCAACGGCTGGGAGACGTCCGCGATTGTGAAGGTCCATGAATAACGGCGAGAGTCTAGGACAAGGGAAACAGTCCGAGTCCCGTAGGAGTGGATGGGGTTACCATTTATGGCGGTCAGGGCAGGGCCACGCTTACCAGCATGGGTATCGAGGCCAGTCGAAGGTAAGATGCTGAGCTCAGCCCAGAGTCTACGAGGAAACGAAGCCCGGAATGGCGATCCCTAATGTAGAGGCGATGTGTCTGGCCGACTGCAATAGCCTTACTGGCGATCAGCTGAGGCATTTCCCGGATACGAGCAGGGAGCGCCGCACCGGTGGGCATCCGTACCCCAGCGTTGGTGGTAATAACACTGGCACTTACTGCGAACCACGGCGGTCGACTGCGGCCCAGCGATGTCATCCGGGGGAGGAACGGCCCGGCGAGGCTGCTGCGGCCAAGGTGCGGACACGCGGCTGATGGAACCGCAGTCCTGCTGCTTGGCTAGCCACAGTTTGTCTGCCCGTTCAGCGGGTTGCAGGGGATGGGTGAAATCAGACCCAGTGAGAAGCAGGCGGATATCATCGGGAGTCTGTCCCAGGAAAGCCTGTTCGAATAAAAGGCAAGGCTGCTGGCCGTCCATGAGCTAGCATCTTGCTTATCAAAACTGACGGCTTACGATCACCCAGACCGTTCATATGTAGCAGCCGAGTCACGCGATCGCGGCAACTGAGCCCAAAGATGCGTAGCAGCAACGTCTTGAGGCCCTCATATTTGCCAAAAGCGGGCGGATTCTGCAGGAAAGGCAGCAACTGCGTAGCAGTCTGCTGGCTGAGAGCATCCACCATGTAGAAATAGCACGTGGCATCTGCGGAACTCGAACTGAGCCTCGGTGCGCGCGAACCACACTTGAGACTGTAATGACCAGAAAACAGGTCGTTACAGGAAAACCGCGTTCTGCTGGGCGAGCGGGGTTTTGAGATTCTCGGCAGCGTTCATATCAAGAAGAAGTACGAAAAACGCTTGGATCATCGGGGTCACCAATGTAGCAAGGCCAGATAGGTTGAGCAAAATTTTCAATAACACAAACAAAAACCCGTGAAGTACGCGTGTCTGACTGAACTAACAATAATAGCTCCAGTTACTAGGAGCAGAACTGACTGACTAACTCACCCTAAAAAGCCCGCGAACTAACCCCCGGGGTCACATGACTGAACCGATCATTGATGAGGCGTTTTGACCTCCCCACTCCACCACTAGGTGCCGCTATTATGTTGCATTTGTGCAAAGCAGTGGTGAAGCCATATTTGGAATATAGTGTTTAGATTTAGTCGCCCGGTTGGAGGATAGTTGCCATTAATCTACAAAGAGTGCAGAAAAGATTAATGAGGATGTTGCCTAGACTCAAGGGACTCAGTTATAAGGAGAGATTGGGCTGGTCAAAACTTTATTCCTTGGAGTGTAGGAGGTTAAAGGTTGGTCTTATGAAGCTGTATAATATCACTAGACTAAGTGGGACCTGTGGAGGCTTGGTCCCTCAACGCAATATTCCACCACTCACCCATAACCCCCAACTACACAGGCACAGCTCATTTCCCCTCATCCCAAGCACTCTCTCACCCTCCTCTTCACCCTCCCTCTTCTTTCCCCTCTTCTCCTCCCCTCCCCCAATCACTCCCTCACCTCGGATCGGCCCGGAAGCACCAGCCTATCCCCAATCACTCCCTCACGCAACCTCGGATCACTCACCCGGAAGCACCCTAGTCTCTTTCCCCAGCTTCCTCCCTCCCCCAATCACTCCCTCACCTCGGATCGGCCCGGAAGCACCAGCAGCTATGGCAGCGCCAGCGCGCGGGTGGGAGGGAGGTGGGGGGGGGGATAGAGCTCGGAGAAAAGATGAGGGAAGAGCCATAGGGAAGAGGGAGGTATCACGGGGGAGGGGGGCAGGAGCCAGTCAGGAAGACCAGAGGGGTAGTGGCTGGAGCTGCGGGGAGTTGCGATGTCGGTGCGTTTGGTACTCACAGCAGGCGCTGGACGCTCTCCTCCGCCGGGATCAGATTCACTGCATTCCGTTTGGCGACATCGCATCACCACGCCGCTTCCGGTCCCTCCGAAAATGGTGTCCACTTGAAGGCCTCCGCCATCCACCCACATCGTCCCTCAGCTCCAGTAAAGACGCGATGGCGCAGGAAGGGGCGGACCATCCCGGGGAGTGAGACGAGAAGAGACTAATCCGCATGGCGCTGACTGGCCCGAGAGGGGAACAGAGCTTTAGTTATGTATAGGGCATGGATCGGGTGAATACACAGTCATTTTCTTAGGATTGGGCAATGAAGAACTAGAGGACATCGCTTTAAGATGAGAGGCAAAAGATTTAATAGGAATCTGAAGGGCAACTTTTTCACAACAATAGCAACATTTTAAAAGACTTTGGTCAAGCATGTGGATATGAAGTTTTTTGAAGGATAGTGGTTAAATGTGGGCAAGTTAGATAAGTTTTGATGGGCATGGTTGCATGGATGTGCTGGTCTGAAGGGCTGGTGTCCATGGTCTATAATTCTATAACTATGACCCTGTCTAAAAGTCATCACGCCCAGCAGTGCTAAACTCTTTCTATACTGTAAGGGAGAGACAGCCAGGATTATTGCGCTCAAGGTTTTGAAGTGAAACTGTGGCAGAGCTGTCAGGCTTAGAGGAATTAATACTGACGATTGAGCCACGGCTAATGATCAGAGAGTTGGCCGGGACCCATACCGAAGCAAACATGCCAAGAAAACTGTATAAACAGACCCTTCAGAGTTTTCCTGGAAGTTACAATGGGAGATCATTGCAAGTGAAAGAACATCACAGCTGCAACGGAGAAGCAGTCCAGGCCAAGTGTGAGAGTCAGCATTTGTGTGTGCAAGATATCACATACCTCAGTGGGGGCAAAGAATACAGTTTAAGTGTTGCCTTTTATGGTTTCAGGAGAAACACGGTCAGTAAAAGCTGACTGTTCTGTGAATAAGTAAAACATGCTGTTTTTAAGATCAGTGCGGAGGAGGATTTTTGTTACGAAACCCTCACCTATGCCTAGTATGAAAATTTTGAATATATGAAACTTAAGTATTTGGTCATTAGGACAATACTTTTGACAATATCAAAACAAAAACTGCAGATAGATGAAATCTAAAATAAAAAAGAGAGAATTGTGAAAATACTTGGCAGGACAGACAGCATCAGTGGGAAGAGAATCAGCTTGCATTTCAGATCCATCAAGCTTTTATTTTTCTCTCTACATCATTTTCTTCACTAGATGTCAATAGGCCAATCGATTCCAGGACACCAACTGTTACCTACCTGTTAATAATACTTTTTAGCTGAGAAATCTAAGCGCTCCAAACTCCAAGACTATAACATAGACACAAAATGCTGGAGTAACTCAGCAGGACAGGCAGCATCTCTGGATAGAAGGAATGGGTGATGTTTCGGGTCGAGACCCTGGTGGAGGGAGTCAACAATATCATTCGGCCAGGCTGACCCTGCAACTCCAACCCAGTGCCCTCACCCAGACGAAGGCCCCTTATAGCCAAGTTGAGATTCGTATATTGTTTCAACTTGAGGGGTACAGGATGACACTGGAAATGTAGCGATTCTTGTGAAGTCTCATTGTAATCTACTTTTCTTACATTTTTGTACTTGAGTATGATCGTGCCTTTGCACAAGAAGATTTTGACTGAAGAATAGGCAAAAAAGTAATGTCACTGTACATTGGTACATGTGACAATAAAGTACGATTGAACCTTTCGACATTATTGTGTCAGATCATTATAGATCAAGCCTGCTGCCCAAACAGATCCATTCCTAAGTATATTTTTTATTTTTTTATTTAAAAATCACAACATTTTAGAAATTAGTAATTCTATAGAATACTTAAAAAAAAGAAATATACTTAAAGAATATGAAAAGATTTAGAAATATTACAAATGTTAACCTGAAGTGAAATCATCTTTACAAAACCTGACCCTTGTGTTTTCCTGCTAATCTGCAGGTTAAAGTCCCACAAGAATATAAATGACCTGGTCGTCAATGTAGATTGGTTGGTTAGTAAATTGGCAGTTGACACCAGGATTGCTAGGGGCGTGGACTGTTGGGAAGGCTGTCAATGTATACAGCAGGGCATAAATCACACACAGAAATGGGCAGAAAAATGGCAGATGAAGTTTAATCCAGCCAGTGTGAGATGATGCCCTCAGGGAGGTGAGATTTTAGGGAAAATATACAAATAATGGCAAGACCCTTAACTCCATAACGTGACAAAACACAAGTCAAGAGAGTGGTAAAGAAGGTGTATGGTTTGCTTGTTTTCTTATGTCACGGCTTTGATTATTTGAGTTAGGAGCTCATGATGCAGCTTTGTAGGACTTTGGTTAGGTTGCATTGGGGGTATTGTGTGCATTTCAGGTTGCCCCATTGCAGGAATGATCTGAAAGCTTTGGAAAATGTGCAAAGGAGGTTTACCTGACAGATGACTGGAACGTGGATATTAACTACACGGAGAGATTGGACACACTTGGATTGTTTTTCCTGGAATGCCCGAGGTTACTTGGAGACCTGATAGAAGCACAGTATATACAAATAATGAGAAGGCACAGATAGGATAGACGGTCAAGGCCGTTTTCGCAGAATAAAGAAATGAAATACTAGAGTGCATAGTTTTAAGATGACAGGGGCAAAGTTGAAAGGATATGTGCAAGGTACATTTTTTTACATAGAGGGGGGGAGTGCATGGAATACATTGCCAGTGTGGTGGTTGTGGCAGATATAATAGGTTTAGGTTTATTATTACTGAGGTGCAATGAAAACTCTTTGTTCCGTATGCTCTTTCAACAGATTAGATATACCATACATAGATACAATCAGTTTAAACTCGATCCAGGCTGACCGTCCATTCTAACCCTCCATGTTACAGTTGTACAGAACTGTGGTTAGTCCATATTTGGAGTATTGTGTGCAGTTCTGGTCGACACACTAGAGGAATAATACGTAGAAATAAAGAACTGCATATGCTTGTTTACAAAAAAGACACAAAATGATGGAGTAACTTAGCAGGTCATGCAGCATCTCTAGAGAAGATGGATAGGTGACGTTTCGGGTCCATCTTCTGACCTGACCAGGAACATCACCTATCATGTTCTCCAGCGATGCTGACTGACCCACTGAGTTACTCTGGCAATTTGTGTCTTTTTTTACAGGGACGATGTGAGGAAGATGATGCAGGAGCATAAATGATTCACAAGAATATTGCATGGATTGGAGGGTTTGAGTTATAAGGAGAGATTGAATAGGTTAGACCTATTATCCCTGGAGAGAAGGAGATAGGGAAATGACATGATAGAGGTATATAAAATTGTGAGAGGCTTTAGGGTAGATAGCTGGAGTCTGATTCACATGACAAAGATCTCTAAACTAGAGGCTGGAGGTTTAAAGAGGATGAGGGGGTAAACTTTTCACACAAAGAGCAGTTGGTATCTAGAATGAACTGCCGCAGGGGGTAGTGATGACAGGAATAGCAACAGTGACCCACATTCAAATGGCAGCAGAGTGAGCAGTGCCTAGCGGGATGTGTAATTAATGCAGACAGGTGGGATTAGTCAGGCATTATGGTCAGCATAGATGCGGTGGGCAGAAGGGCCATTTTCCATGCTGTGCAATCCCATAACTCTGTAAATATAAGGGCATACCAGTAAATGAAAACATCTTCAAACAAGCTCTGTGTCAGCTTTGGCTTAATGGACACCATTCATAGCAGAGTCTGAATGTTGCAGCTTTGATCTACGGTAGAAACACTATTCCAAACATCTAAATGCTGAGGGAGAGTGATGCAAAAGTAAAAGCATGTCAAGTGGATTTGATAGACGGTTGTAGAGAAGTACAGCAGGGAAACAGGTCCTTCGGGCATCAGGTCCACGTCGATCGTCAACGACCCATTTACACTCATTCCACGTGACTTCCATTTTTAAATTCTCCCCACAATGTCCCAATTCCCCATAATTCTACCACTCTCCTATCGGCAATTTACAGTAGCCAATTAAATTCCAAACAGCATGTCTTTGGGATGCGGGGAAGCGGAGCAACCGGAGGATACTCACAGAGAGTGTGCAAACTCCACACAGTCAGCGGTTATGGAAAGGAGGCAGGAGAATGGGTTTGAGAGGAAAAGATAGATCAGCTGTGATTGAATGGCAGAGTAGACTTGATGGGCCGAATGGCCTAATTCTACTCCTAAAATTTATGAACTTATGAATCCAAGGTCAGGATTGAACCTGGGTCTCTGGCACTATGTGCCACTGGGTCTACTCATTTGCACCATTCTGCTACCCTCAGTGAAGAAAAACAGGGGAGCCCAGACATGCTGCTGAAGGGTCTTTGACCTGAAACATGAACTGTTTCTCTCTCCATAGATGCTGGCTGACCTGCGGACATTTCTATCATTTTTTGTAGTAATTTTAGATCTGCAATTTTTTACATTTCAATATCTTATCACGCCCTGTCTGTGGGTGCTTGCTCTGAAAAAATATGATTGCCGCTTTTCAATGGTGACTGCACTTGAAGAATCTTCATTACCTGTGAAGCACCTTTCAGTGACGTGAGGGTAGATATAAACATGTAGCAGTTCCATTTTCCAAAAGCATTCAGCTTCCAGCACTTGGCAGAGTGTGGCACTGAAATACATTTTATTTTCCTAAATACAGCTTGGTTAATTAAGTTTTGTTTTCCCAGTCAGCAGTTTGTCACAAGAATGAAGTCAATAAACAGTTTTAATCATCTCCAGCAACTCCTCTATAATGATCGAGTTAGGAAATTTATGGGTATTTAAAAAATTAGACTTTGAGGCCACACAGGCTTTAAGTAAACAACCGATTACATCCCACGGTGAGGTTTAATTTGAGTGATCTAATTATTCTGCACAAACTGCTCTTTATTTTGCCTGCTGGGATGTTGGTTTGATCAGGGAGTAATCCATAGCTTTCACGAGGCACTTCCGCGCCACATCGATGACATCGTGATTCTTGGCGTTAACTTCCATCTTGCCGATCACTGTCAGGATCTCCAGTAATTCGCTCTCAATCATCTTTTTAGCGATCTCCTGGTCCGCCATCATGTTGAGAGCAATGACCAAGCCACGGTGCTGGACCTCCAAGCTGTCATGGATACACAGTCTCTGCAAGATCTCCAGCCATTGCACGGTCTGCGTTCAAAGAGAGAAACAAAATCTCACCAAGTTCCTTTAAAAAAAGCACTCAACTGTTTCTGAGGCACCATGGTGCCAGAATCTGAATCTGAATCTGAATACTTTAGTTTAGTTTAGATATACTGCACGGACACAGGCCCTTTGGCCCAACGAGTCCACTCCAACCAGCGATCCCCGTACACTAGCATTATCCTACAAACTAGGGACAAGTTACAATTTTTACAAAAGCCAAATTAACCTACAAACCTGTACGTCTTTGGAATGTGGGAGGAAACCGGAGCACCCAGGGAAAATCCATGTGGTCACAGGGAAAATGCACAAACTCCATATGGACAGCACTGGCAGCCTGGATTAAATCCAGGTACCTCTGGCCATGTTAGGCAGCAGCTCTACCGCTGCGCCATCGTGCTGCCCTGTGTGGAAATGTGGGAGAATTCAGGGGAGAGAAAATGGATGCAAGAATTTATATGTGTGGTCGATGTTCAACCACTCATTGTTTGAAGAAAATATTAGATCATTGATGATGTAGCTCTTGAATGGAACTGAGTGAGGATGAGGGGGTGGGCAAAAAATAAGGATGGAAGGAATGAGGAGCATGGAGTAGAGGGGTGAAAAGTTAGGAAGTGGAAGTTGGTTCGTGCAAGAAAGAAGGAAAAGAGGAACCACTGGAGAGGAGAGGGTTGATGGAGGGAGAGGATTGCAGAGGAAAGAGGGAGGTGAGAATGTTGATCAGGTTGGAATGGTTGAATGGGGCTGGGATAGGGAAGCAAGAGAGGTGAATATATTTGAGGAGGGGGGGGGGGGGGCAGAAATGTGTGAAAGGGCCATTAAATAGTCTTTAAAGAATGTTTGATAAAAAGAGCATTCTTTTATTCGTGTTATTTCATTTTCAGGTCCCGTATTCAGTGGATTGAAGAAAATTGGCAAAAGCAAGAGAATAGCAAAAGCCTAGTTGTCTTCACAAAATGTTCCAGTCTTAGTTTAGTTTATTATTGTCACGTGTACCGAGGGGCAGTGAAAAGCTTTTGTTTACGTAATACCCAGTCAAAGAAAAGACTATACATGATGCATTCAAGCCATCCACAGTGTACAGATAAAGGGCAAAGGGTACAGTATTAAGTGCAAAGTACAGAGATTTCCAATGAGGTGGATGATAGGTCAGGAGTGCACTCTAGCTGATGAAAGGACCGTTCAGTTGCCTATAACAGCTTGGAAGAAATTGTCCCTGAATGTGGAGGTATGCTTTTATGAACTTAGAAACATAGAAACATAGAAATTAGGTGCAGGAGTAGGCCATTCGGCCCTTCGAGCCTGCACCGCCATTCAATATGATCATGGCTGATCATCCAACTCAGTATCCTGTACCTGCCTTCTCTCCACACCCTCTGATCCCCTTAGCCACAAGGGCCACTTCTTTACCTCCTGTTGATTGGAGAGGGAAGAAGAGGGAGTGACCAGGGTTGATGAGCACTTTGGGTGAAGGAAGGTGGCACTTTTATCTCTAATGTGCAGGGCATGCACGTGTTGTCAACTCACGACTGTTGATATCTTGGGGCAGATTTCCTTGTGGCTGGTTGTGAGTGCGGCAAGTGCTCCTGCTGCTGCTCGCTGGAGCTTCGGATCGTCTTCTCCACAAAGCAGCACCATTAGCTTCAGTCTGTCGTTCCCCTCAGCCAAGAAGCGCTCCTGAACCTTGAGGGGAAAAACAAGGTTAACTTGGCTTCATACAAGAGCTTGAGCTATAAGAAGAGGTTGGATGGGCTGAGACTTTCTTCTATGACGCACAGGCGGAGGGGATGATTTTTATGATTTTTAAAGATACAACGTTGAAGCAGGTCCTTCAGCCCACCAGGTTCATGCCAACCAATGATCATCTGTCCACATATGTTTTATGTTATCCCACTTTCCCATTTACTCCCTGCACAGTTAGGGCAGTTTTACAGATGCCTATTAAAACAACTTCACTGAAATATACAAAATCATGAGAAGTATGGATCAAGTGAATGTTCACAGTCTTTTTCGTAGGGTGGAGGATTCTAAAACTAGAAGGCATGCTTAAGGTGAGGAGGGAGAGATCTAAGTGGCAAATAATCCATACCTAGAAGAGGAAGCTATGGAAGCAGGTACAACTCCAACTTTTAAAAGACATCTGGCCAGATATATGGATAGGAAGGTTTCAGATCAAATGTAGGCAAATAGGACAAGCCCAGAATGCCAAGGTGGTCAGGGTGGACAAGTTGGACCAAAGGACCTGTTTCCATGCAGTATAGCTCAATGTCCCTGACACTATCCGAAGGATATGATTGTGTTCGAGAGAGTGCAGAGGAGATTCACCAGGATTGGTTGTCTGGTTTGGAGCATTTCAATTATAAGAAGAGACGCGTGTGTTTTTTTCTGGAGCAGAGGAGACTGAGGGATGTGCTGACAGGTTAAAACACATATGAGAGAGATAGAGAGGGTGGATGGTAAGAATCTTTTTCCGTATGGTGGGGTGTCTAAAACAAGGAATGCAGGTATAAAAGTGAGAGTTAGGATATTTTGAGGGGAGCTGAGGAGGTGTTTTTCACACAGATTGTGTTTGGAATTTAGAAGGTAATTGTGGTAAATGCAGGTACTCTCAACATTTAAGAAGCATCTGAACAAGGACTTGAATCGCCAAGACAGAGAAGCTAAATACATTGTAAAAGGGGTTGGTACTGACAAGTAATGTGGTCGGCATAGGCATGCCGAAGGGTCTGCTACTGTGCTGTGCATCTCTATGATTCTCTATAATATCAGACAGAATGGACTGTGCATCAACTACTTCATTTAGAAATTGGAAAGAGAGATGTAATTTGAGGGCTGACCCATCCACGTCCAGCCTGTCTAATCCATCACAGGAATGATGTGGAGGCTTTGGAGAGCGTTCAGGAGAGGTTTACCAGGATGCTGCCTGGATCGGAAGGTGTTGGCTATAAGTAGGTATGTTGCAAAGCCTACATGAAGATCGCTGAAAATCTGTCCCAGCCTGTGTGCGCGATTTTGGCGCCGTTTAGAGGGGGGCGGGTTTCAAACGCGATTTTCCCTAGGCTGTTCAAATCGAGGTTTTTCAGCCTAGTTAATTATTAACGAAAAATCGCTGGAAGATTCGGTAGCTGGAGCTATTTTTAGTTTTAAGGGCTTTATTTACTTGTTATAGTAGATTAAAAATTAACCTCTAAACCCGCGACCGCCGACAACGGGTCGGATCTCATACAGGGGAAAACGGAAGGTAGGCTGTTTATTTTTACGTTAAAAAAGGCTTCTTAAGATCCCTTTATACAAAGTTGCGAGTAGCTAATTTGGGCCCATTATATCCCGCAGTATTTTTCTGGGCATTTGAGGGCACAAATCTACCGCAATGTGAACGTTCTAAACCAGCGCGTTCACAGGATCCCACTAGAAAGATTTAAATAGACATTAATTTACAGCAATTGAACACTAAATTCCTTCCATTTGGCCTATAAATTAATGTAAATGAGATTTAAAAATCATATTTTATTGTGAATTATTTGTGAATATTATTTGGACACTTAGGCTATTTAAAAATGTTAATCATTTATTAAGAAATGGATAGATGTTTAGATCTAGTAATTGAAGTTTGAAATTAGCTACAATTGGGTAACTAACTAATTATATGCTTTAATTTCAGGTCATCCAAGTAAGATTATTTTATATTTGTTTCAGAATGATTCAATCTATGATAACTGAAAATTTCATTCAGTTCTCTTAATTTTTAAGAAAGTTATGTGCTTTTGACTGTCCACGATCACAGCTTTTTTGTTATGTCCATAAAAAATCAATAGGGAACAAGATGCTAATTTCCGAGTATGAAAATGGCCATAATTTTTTTAATACTTGAGATATGAAAGTGAATTAGGTGTCAAATTAAACTTATTTTATGCTTTATCTGATGGGATAAATTGCAAACTTGATTTTTAAAATCTCACAATTTTGTAACATTGCTTCTATAAGGAGACGTTGGACAAACTTGGATTGTTTTCTCTGAAGTGTTGGAGGCTGAGGGGAGACCTGATAGAAGTTTATGTAACTATGACAAACGTAGACGGAATAGAAAGTTAGAACTTTTTTTCCCAGGTAGAAATGTCTACCACTAAAGGGTATAGCTTTTAAGCCAGAGGGGAAAGTTTAAAGGAAATGCAAAGGGTAAATTATTTTTACACTGAGAGTGGTAGGTGCCTGCATTGCACTGCCAGGGCCAGGAGTGATGGTGGAAGCAGATATAATAGTGGTATTTAAGAGGCTTTTATATAGGCACATGGATATGCAGTGTATTGAGAAATATAGATTACATGCAAGCATGTTCAATTTGGTGTTATGCTTGGCACAGACATCATACCCTGTTCCTGTCCCTGTGCTGTGGTCTATGATATGTTGTACGATCTCACTAAAACCTGCAAGATTGTCAGCATGAATGTTGAGAGACCACAGGATGAAGCAACAAGAACCAAAGGTTGCAGAATCAGAATAAAGGAGTTAAGAAGTTTTGTCATTTAGTGTGCAATTCTCCAGCCTCAACGGCTGTGGGTGCTCAGTCGTTGAGTATATTCAAGACTGGGCTTGGTAGCTTTTTAAGCACTAATGGATTGAAGGGGTGCTGAGAGTGGGCCAGATAGTGGAGCTGAGGGCAAGGATCACCCAATGATAGAGTAGTCTGGAGGTCTTGTGTGTCCCACTCTTTGCTAGTATTTATCACGTTGCATATAACCTACAGCACAAAGAAATGTGGTGTAAGTCTCCAATAAAAGAAACAGCAAACAATGGAAATCAAAAGGTCATAAGTGATAGGAGCAGAATTAGGCCATTTGGCCCGTCGTCTACTCTGCCTTTCAATAATGGCTGATCTATCTCTCCCTCCTAACCCCATTCTCCTGCCTTCTCCCAATAACCTCTGACATCTGTACTAATCAAGAATCTATCTATCTCTGCCTTAAAAACAGCCATTGACTTGGCCTCCACAGTCTTCTGTGGCAAAGAACCCCACAGACTCACCACCCTCTGAATAAAGAAATTCCTTCTCATCTCCTTCCTAAATCTTGGAAGTTGTAAGACCGGAGTGAATTACACTGACCCATGGCTGAGCAATAAGTATCCAGCATCTGAAGGCAATTCAAAGTTCATCCCTTCTCACTTGTACTTCAATTTCAAGGTTTGTTAACAGGTGGAATAAAAAGGCATTCTCAATTCCACCAGATAATAAAAGATTTAACAAAACAGCTTCTCACTTACTTCTTTACAGGTGATCATGTTGCACATACACTCAGTGGCTGCTTGTCGGATTTGATCATGTTCCTCAAACATGTAACACTCAATCTCGGGCAGAGCTTTCTCCTTGATTATCTTTTGCCTGAATGCAGAACGAAAGGAAGATTCAAAATTGCAGGACGTCCAATAACGACTCGCAGCCAATGAATACGGTGACAACTGATACATTGGCATGTATCTAGTGTTACCGAGCAGAAGCAATTTCATCTTGTCTAAGTTTGTTTTTCTCCCAGCATCTTGGCGTTTTATTGATTTTTCATTTCAGATTTCCAGCTGGAATTTGTCTCTCAAACTCTTGCATAACATTATTTTGATTTCAATTAGAATGGAATTTTAACTAATTCATCCAGAAACACTCGAGGTTCTTTGACCTAAAACTTTACCACTGTTACTGTTTCCAACAGATCTGTTTTTTATTTCCCACTTCCAGCATTTGAAGTTTATACTTTCATTTTCATAGAATGGAACATTCTTCCTGATGTCTTCTTTTCCTTTCAGTATCACCAAGTGACTCGATGATACCAAGTTATTATGTCCCTTGTGACAAGATCAGCTGATATCTAGGGACATGCTGATAGCCTGTCAAAAGTGTATGGACTGTTCATTCATGATTAATTATCATGACAATTTCACTCAGGAAAATAAATGTTGCTTTTGAAAGTTGTTTTCTTCCTTCAGATTGATAACGTATGTAATTAGGACAAAGACCTATTTGTGCTATGTTCTATTAATAAATTATTAGAATGAAATATAATCTGGAATTGAATCTACGCACAGTATAGGTCTCTCTATACCAATTTATATGGAAACAATGTGGATTTTGCATTTCCCATAGTTTTGAAGCTGAGTAGTTGTAACCTTCAGCAACATTTTCAAGGTCTGTTCTTGAGAAAGCTGAAGACTGTGGGGTGAATTTAAAGAGGTTTTTAAAATACTGAAAGTATTTGATAGAGCAACATTGGGATGGAGGATTCAGATGGAACTTTCTTACCCACAGTACAAAACTCCCTCCCACAGGAGTGATGTGATAAATAGAAAGCGCGCGCGCGCGTGCACACACACACACACACACACACACACACACACACACACACACACACACACACACACACACACACACACACACACACACACACACACACACGCAACCCTACAGTAAAACATTGATTTTTTTTCAATGGCGACCTTTCTTTAGAAAGCGGGGGATTTTTGCGCTGTTGAAATTCACACCCGTGACCTAGCTGAGGCAGGAAGAGTACACGGGACGGCTTGAGCATGAAGTTAGAGTACAAAGATCCTTAGGACCTCGTGTCAATTATGCTGCGAATACGAGTCGAGGGCAAACTCTTCTAAACTCGCCAATTAGGTCGCTGCAATGGGGCAGGCCCTTTACTACACAAAGGAAAAGGAATAGCAATATATGATGGTAGACTGAGATGAAAACAGATGAGGGAAGATTTGTGTAGTAAATGCTGTCCAGGTTAGAGGAGGGCACATTGTGAGTATTGGATGCAATAGAGCAGGTAGGACGAGGTGCAGTTGAACCTCTGACTCACCTGGAAGGGCTGTATAGTTCCCTGATTATAGTGTTGCACCTTCTGAGGTGGCAGCTGGAAATGCCAGGGTATGGGAGGGGTAAATGGAGAAGGATGGATGAACCAGGGAACCAAGCATATGTGGACTCTGCAGGAAGTAGAAAAGGTAGAAGATGGAAAGATGTCACTGATGGTGAGATCACACTGCAAGAAATGGTAGAGGATGGATGATGTGTTAGGATTCTGAAAAATGGCTTAAAAATTAAATAGGTATTTTAATGATGTAAATAGATTAGGGAGGTTGTAATTGTTCTCCTTAAGGATGGTTAAGGTTAATGGGAGATTTACTAGTACTGGTCCCAAATTATGAAAGGTTTCACCAGAGGAAATAACTAGAAGCTGGCAGAATTGTTTTTAACTAGAGGACAAAGAATTGAGTTAATTAGCAAAAGAAACAGTGGGAAATGAAAGGAGTATTTATCCAGTCCAGGTTAGAGGATCTTGTTTGCATTGCCTGCAAAGTGTGGGTGGATGAGAAGCGTTTCCTAAAAAAACCTCTGACTCGAAAAGAGGGCTGTCTAGTTCCCTGATTGGTGATGACGGAGGACAAGAAGGAACAAGTGTTGCACCTTCTGAGGTGGCAGGTGGAAATGCCAGGGTATGGGAGGGGTCAAATGGGCATAAGTGATTGGAGTAGAATTAGGTCATTTGGCCCATTAAGTCTACTCCGCCATTCAATCATGGCTTATCTATCTCTTCCTCCTAACACAATATTCTTGCCTTCTCCCCCATAACCTCTGACACCTGTACTAATGTACACCTGTACTAATCAAGAAAATTGTCACGTGTGTGTACTGAGATACAGGGAAAAACTTTAAAAGACCACCTTCTATGCTGCATCATTCGAGCATTGCAGACACACACCGCCAGAAACACAAACTTGGATTTCCACAGGTGAGCAACTTGCCTTAACTTCTCGCTTTTGGCAGAAAGGTTGGTGAGAGACATTAGAGCCTCATAATTCTGCAGACCATCCAGCTCAGTGTTCAAAAGGCTGACAAGTGGCCGCACCACTTCATAGACCTGAGGGGAAAGAGGCAAAGAGATCAGGCATTATAAAACACATCGGCAGCGAAGACGACAGAAATGCATATGGCTGAACGTCAGTTTTAAAATGAATGTAAGTGTTAGTGCCACACAAGACTAATGGATATCACTGCAAGGACAAAGTTATGCTGGTGAGTCACCTTCTTGAACCATTGCAGTTCTTCAACTGAAGGTGCTCCCACAGTGGAGTTAGGGAGGCAGTTCCAGGATTTAGACCCATCGATGATGAAGGAACAGCAATTGATTTGCCAGTGCAATCAGTGCATGATTGGAAGGGGGAATATGCAGATTAGCCCTCAAATTATGCACCATGTTCATTGAGCTGCTAGAGGATGGAGGTTTGGCAGGAACTGTTGAATTGGCTTATTGAGTTCTACTATTCATCGCGTGACTGGTGCACTCTGTAGTACTTGTGTAGCTGTAGCTCTGCAATTGTGCTTTAAACCAGATACAAACAACCGCTTGAACTGTCACGGTTATTACTCCATTAATGGGGTTAAAGGGAATGGAAATGGAAGATGGTCAGTGCTCTGTGTCCATATGAACTCAGTTGTCTGTTCTTTGCTTACTGCATTAACTGGGGCAACTGTGTTTATGTATGGGGATAGTCTTGTGGATCGGTATGCAAAAAAATGTATTTCATTGTACCTGGTACACGGGACAATAAAGAAACCATTGAACCATATAAGTGAAATTGGTGCAGGGAGTGGGAGATTCATTTACAAGTCAAATGAACTGGTAACGTGGTCCCTTTCCTGTAAGCATAACTCTCTCCCCAACTGCACTGTGGAAATACATTCAATGCAGGACTGCACAGTTCAAGAAGGGCAGCACAGTGGCGCAGTTGGTAGAGCAGCTGCCTCACAGCACCAGAGACCTGGGTCCAATCCTAACTTCAGGTCCTTTCTGTGTGGAGTTTGCATGATCTCCCTGTGACAGCGTGGGTTTCCATCGCGTGCACTGGTTTTCTCCCTCATCTTAAAGACACGCGGGTTTGTAGGTTAATTGGCCTCTGCAAATGCTCCTAGCGTGTAGGTAGTGGATGAGAAAGTGGGATAACACAGAATTAGTCAATGGTCTGCATGGATTCGGTGGGCCGAAGGGCCAGTTACCACACTGTATTGCCAAACCAAACTAAACTTGGCAGGCTACCATTCAAGGTGTTATATAGTGAACTCATTTTAACTCCATCTTGAGCTTTTTGAAACTAAGCTTCTCAAAAGTCCACATCTTATTAAACATACATGCTTGGAAGCAAACTGCCCCTGAATTGCTCTGAATATTGGCAGATATGTTCCAAACAAGTAGGTCTGTACTATGCTTCTGATGAAGGATCATTGGAGTAATCTTAAATGCAGTTTCTCTGGCAGATGCAGCCAAACCTGACACATAAAAAAAGGTTTTAAACCATCTTCCATGTTGTCAGAATGAACCAAAGTATGACACAGCATATATTGAAGTGTAGTCACAGTTGCAATGTTAGAGAAACAGAAGTCCATTTTAATGCAGGAAGATCTACAAACTGCAATGTGAGGTTAAGTATAACACAGGCAATCTTTAAGAGCTCTATCATTGAATTCTCCTGTGTGCGGATTCATTGCAGAACATGCAATTTGCCACAACTTTTGTCTTTGGAGAAAGACATAGAAAAAATAATGTTATCCCTCATCCTGAGCTTTTACTTTAATGAAGTACCCCTAGTTGTAATTTGAATTACTGACCACTTTGCAGCATCTGGGAGAAAGTTACCATGACTACACACAGATAAACTGATCATATTTGTGATGTTGATTGGCAAATAAATATTGGCTCTTGGACATAAGGGAGAAGCTTCCCTGCTTTCATTAAACAAAGTACATGGGACTGTTTACTTTGGGGGGTAGGCAGGAGGCGGCGCTGCCTTAGCAGCTGCGGCTCGCCTGCAGTCCGTTTGTTTTTTCTTTTTTTGTTTGTTCTTTTGTCCTGTTTTAGTTAATTTTTGGTTTTATTTTAATTTTATTATGTTGTGTATGGGTGTGGTGGGGGGGGGGGGGAAACATGATTTTGGTCTCATCCTTCGGGGGGATGCGACTTCTCTTGTCGTATCCCCCGTGTCCGTCTCTGTCTGCGCCGAGGCCTAATGGCAGAGCTGGCGGCCTCGAAGCTGGGGCAGCGTTCCAGCGGCAACATCGGAGCTGTGGCGTTCTGGCAGCAGCAGCAGCGGCGACCCGACCCGACATCGGAGCTGTGGCGTTCCGGAGGCAGCGGTTGACCCGACATTGGAGCTGTGGCGTTCCGGAGGCAGCGGTGACCTGACCTCGGAGGATCGACCACGGGCCTTGTGGACGGCAGCATCGGGAGCTCACAGGTCGCCTCGGAGCAGAGGGAGAACAAGGAGGGAAGAGACAAGGACTTTAAGATTTTTGCCTTCCATCACAGTGAGGAGGTGCCTGGTGAACTCACTGTGGTGGATGTTCAATTTGTGTTTATTGTGTGTTTTTGTCATTTTTATTATATGTATGACTGCAAGGCAACGAAATTTCGTTCAGACCGAAAGGTCTGAATGACAATAAAGGCTACTTTACTTTACTTGTTTCTTTACTTTAGGAGACCATCAATAAACAGCATCCCTGTCAAGTCAACTAGCACTGCTGCACTGGGCTGTCAGATATAGCTCTGAAGTGGATTAAGCCCAGAACACCTGACTTAGACAAGGTCATGACCCACTGACCACTGCAGAAATGAATACAGAGTCATCAAAAAACAACATCATTTAGCACTCTCTGTTCTTTTGGGCAAATGAATGGCATTTTGAGTTACGTTGGGAACTGTATTCTGATGACACTGGCAGAAACAAACAAATAATCCTTGAAAGCCAAGCAATGGTTTAACTTAACAACACTGTGGGAAAATGAGAAAAGGTTTTGTAAAATTCACCCCGGGAAAGCAATGCAGTGTGCTACCAATTAAAAATCATTAGTGGATAATTTGACTTTGTGAATTATGGACTTTATTTCCAACCAGGCTAAGCGAGAACAATAACATGCATCCAGTAATGTAATAAATCATCCCTCGATATTTAGGCAATGCTTATATGTTACATATGGTTAGGTAGGTACTGAGACAGGGTTCTTCATGGTGTGGAAATTTATGCAAGCTTTCCGAATAATCTTGAAAGAAAGATGGGTTTGCAGATACAAGGCCTCACTCACAGATCTCTTAGGGTGTTCCAAATGCATTCAAAAGCCATTGGGCATTTTGGAGACCCTGTCACTCCAACAGGAACTGGGACAGCCAATTTGTCTACGATATTATTCCCATAATCAGGTTTTAGTAATAATCAAATGTTATTCTTTACAGCTTATATATTGTACAGGTCATCGTGGATTATACTGTTGCCTTTCTTTGTATTGGTATTATTGGATCTTAAACCTCCAGTTTATTAAAGATATAATTTCTGACAGTACAGCACTGCAGTGGATTATCAACCTTGTGTGCTCGTGTGTGACTTACTCTCACAACCTTGGAACTCTGAGGCGGTGGTGGCAGATAAAGACACAGCTCTGTGTGATTAGGCCAGAAGTAACCAGAATGCCAGAAACCCCACCCTCCCTCTCCATTAACAAAGCAACTCATTTATATCTGACAATTTCCCATTGAATCACTCCTGGTTGCCTGGTAAATTTCCACTTACCCTTTCACCAGGGAAAGCTATTTCTGGGTCAGAGATGGCAGCGATCTTAGCAAGAGCATGGGATGCCTTGACTTTGCCAATGTCGGTGCCGTGGAGGGCAAGTGGCAACAACGACTAAAGGAGAAAGTGAGGAAATAAGAGAAAGATTGTAGCAGAATGGTGGCCTCAACATTTAACATTGACACCCCAACCCGAAACCCTCCCTTTTCACAAATTCTTTAAATATTTATCCTCAATTATCTGAGTGTAACAGGTTGTTCCTGTCAGCATTTGTGAGCCTGTTCCACAGCTTGCATTCTCTTAACATCAAAGACAAACATTACAGGAGCATTTATCAAATGACCAAACACTGAGCCACTCATGGTGATTTTAGGATGAGAGACGAAAAGAAGAATCAAAGGGGCACATTTTTAGCCGGTGGGGGAGGAAAAAGAGCTAGAAAGGTTTAGGGAAGAAGTTCCCAACACTGAAGACACAGTCGCCACAAATGGAGCGATTGGAACTGGAGCTGGTCAAGTGGCCAGAATTGGAACAATTCAGGCATGTTGGAAACTTGTAGGGTGGTTGCAGAGTTAGGTAGGGTGAGACCGTATAGGGTTTCATCAGGATGAGAATTTTAAACCACTGAATGATGGCAGGTATTGAGACATCAGCAGGACACCCGAATCAGGTGTAAAAGTTTGAACAAATCTGTCACCCTTTAGAACAACGTTGCTTTAAAAAAAAATCCCTTCATTCATTGCATATCTGCTTATAATACTTTGAGAACTGTTTACCCTCCTACCATCCGGGAGGCGCTACAGGTCTCTCCGTTGCCGAACCAGCAGGTCGAGGAACAGCTTCTTTCCGGTGGCTGTCACTCTACTCAACAACGTACCTCGGTGACTGCCAATCACCACCCCCCCCCCACCGGACACTTATTATTATTTATTCAAATCGTTTGCTATGTCGCTCTTCAAGGGAGATGCTAAATGCATTTCGTTGTCTCTGTACTGTACACTGACAATGACAATTAAAATTGAATCTGAATCTTGAATCTGAATCTGAGAAGAAAGTGAGTAAATTTAAGGGGAGCTTATGGGGAGATTTAATTGAGATGTATGAAATCATATAGGATCGGAATAGAGCACAGAACAAGGATCTACGGACTAGAATAGTCAATAACTAAAGTTCTTTGGTATAAGTTAATCAGGGGAAGGTTAGAGAGCTTAAGTATGGCAATGCACAGAGAGGAGGTGTTACAGTGGTGGGAGGAGGTGTGGTTGGAATGTTGGGCTGGGGAAGCAAAAGTCTCTACACTTAAAATTGGTGTGCTGTAACCCAGAGGTTGAGAAGTGGCATTAGGTCAGATAGCGTAGCTGTGGCCAGCATAGACCAATGTGACCAGGATAGGCTGAATCGTCTGCTCCTGTGCCATAGATAGCTTTACTTGTATGCAAATTGAAATTTCCGAAACTTTGTTCATTACTTATTAAAGCTCCCTGGATGTAAAAATATACATGACTTCTTTTGATGTGCGCACTTAATGTATATTAATGTAAATTCATGTAAAATGTATCTGCATATATTCTAGTTAATGAATTAATTTCTAAAGGTTATTTATTCATCGCTAGAGCTACACCTACATTCAAATCTGTTTCTTCCCTCAATATGATTGCTCCAAAAAATAAGGTAGACAAAAATGCTGCAGAAACTCAGCGGGTCAGGCAGCATCTGTGGAGCGAAGGAATAGGTGACGTTTTGGGTCGAGACCTTCTTCAGACTGATGTGGGGGGGGGGTTGCACAGTCTAGGTTCCTTCGACTGCTGGACATAGGGGGCAGGGTGTAGTGGAGACGCCCCTCAAAATAAGAGAAGGGATTCCACGCTAGTGGGCCACATAAGTGGCAAGGGTGTGGGGTAAAATTGTGATTTGGGGAAACTGTATTGTATGTATGTATAGCCTCCGGGAATGTCGGATGGAGTTTTGTAAGTATCATGTATTGTATATATTTATTTCTCAAATAAAGTCTATTTAAAAATTAAAAAAAAAAAGAACTGAGCAGAGGTGTTGGGCGAAGCAATCGCCAAGCCTACGCTTGGTCTCACTGATGTAGAGCAGCTGATAACTAGAGCAGCGGATGCAATAGATGAGGTTGGAGGAGGTGCAGGTGAACCTCTGCCGCACCTGGAAAGACTGTTTAGGTCCTTGGATGGAATCAAGTGGGGAGCTAAAGTGACAAATGTAGCATTTCCTGCAGTTGCAAGGGAAAGTACCAGGAGAGGGGGTGGTTTGGATGGGAAGGGACAAATTGACCAGGGAGTTATGAAGGGAGTGGTCTCTGCGGAAAGCCGAAAGGGGAGGAGACGGGAAGATGTGGCCAGTGGTGGGATCCCGTTGGACGTGGCGAAAATGGCGGAGGATTGTCTGTTGTATGTGACGGCTGGTAGGGTGTACAGTGAGGGCAAGGTAGACTCTGCCCTTGTTACGACTGGGGGGATGGGGAGATAGAGCAGAGTTACGAGGTATAGAAGAGACCCTGGTGAGAGCCTCATTTATAGTTGAAGAGGGGAACCCCCGTTCCATAAAAATGAGGACATCTGCGATGCCATGGTTTGGAACACTGCTACAAAAACATCACGCTCTCATGAGTTCACTATTGTCAATAACCATTCTTCATAAATCCACTGAATTGAACCACCACAACTCTGCAATGTCACAAAGTCACATTGATAAGTGCCACATTGCCATAAGAGCGGCACAGTGGTAGAGTTGCTTCCTTGCAGCGTCAGAGACCCCGGTTCGATCCTGACTCTGGGTGCTGTCTGTACAGAGTTCGTACGTTCTCCCTGTGACCGCATGGGTTTTCTCTGGGTGTTCTGGTTTCCTCCCACCCACATTCCAAAGATATACAGGGTTGTAGCTTAATTGGCTTTGGTAAATTGTGAAATTATCCTTAGTTTGTACAGATTAGTGTACGGGGTGATCAGCAGTCAGCACAGTCTCGGTAGGCCGAAGAGCTTGTTTCCACACTGTATCTCTAAAGCCATTTCTGAAGTCACATTAACCCCTGAGTTAGACCAGAATGTAAAGGATATTATTATTAACAGGAGTGGTTAGGCCGACTGGAGCATCTTCAACACAATGCCCTGAGGGTTGACCTTTGAAAGATTGGAAAGATTTCAATAGGGGAGATGCAGAGTAGCTGTTTCTACTTGAGGAGGATGCAATTCCGGGGCCTATATCACTTAAAAATAAAACAACCACTAATAAATTCAATAGCGAAATCAGGAGGAAATAACTTTACCCAAAGAGCAGCAGCAGTGTGGAACTCACTCCCACAGGGAGTGGCCAAAATAAATAGAAGAGATGCATTGAAGGACACCTGGTTCAACAGCAAGGGGACAGATATGGTGATAGGGAGGAATGAATAGGGGTGGGAGGTGGCTATTCACCAGGCAGATGAATCCAGATGTCTCTAGCCTGTGCAGCATGCTCAGTGCGAGTCTATATAAATACCTTTCCACCACCTTGTGCCACAATTTTGCCCCGATCTCTGGCATCCTCGACCAAAGCAAGGAACACTCTAAAGGCCAAGAGGAAAAGGAGATTTAGTTGCATATTAACAATACTCAACACTTGGTTTCTAAGAACTGAAAATAGTGTTTGCACAGCAGAGCTAATTAACCCATTGTCCCACAGAGGCAGCGACTCAGGTTCAACCCTGACCCCTGATGCTGTCCGTGTGGTGATGACCACATAAGTTACTTCTGGGTACTGTGGTCTGCTCCTGTATCTCAAAGATCTGTAGGTTGGTAGGTTAATTGGCCACTGAAAATTGCCTTCGAGTAGTTTAATGAGAATGTGGGAAAATCGGGGTTAAAGAAAGGAACAGCTGGTTTACACTGAAGATAGACACAAAAGGCTGGAGTAACTATGGGTTTTTCCTCAGAGATGCTGTCTGAGATACTCCAGCATTTTGTGTCTATAATTGGGGTTAATGTTAATGTTGATTAGTGTAAGTGGGTGGTTGATGGTCGGTGTGAAATCAATGGGTCACAGGGCCATTATCTCTAGGACTCTATGACTATAATAACATCGTGCTTTGATCATGTCCACTTTGCAGAAATCGTGTAATAATGTAATACATGGCAATAGTTCTGCATAGACCACAGAATCCAGGTGGGTACCCCAATGACGTATAGTTGTAGGTGCCAACTAATGGAAGAGACTTATTGTTAAATGGATTAATGTGTTGGGATCTGGCCATCCCTAAAGGTGCATTATCGCCTCTCCATCATTGCACTTGATTTAATGTCATGTATGTTGGTCAGGCTGGCTAAAAATGGCAAATTCCCTCTCTTTGAAGGATATGCATGATTCATATCGGTAATTCAGAAATGTTGTGATCTTAATTATGAAGGACTAATATCTTTTTAATTTAATTTCAATTGATTCAAGTGAATTTAGTTTGCACAGCTGACAGAGTGAGATTATTAGCCTAGGCATCTGGGTTACTGGCCAGTAACTCACCACTGCACCATCATAAAACCCGTCTCAGACAGGCAGGGAAATGATTAACCCCACATTGTCCCGGTAAATATTTATCTCCTCGCCAATATTTCAGTGTGCTCAAATGCTGCAAAAGGAATTTTAAAATTACAAGTCTTGGATAACAGAATATTTTAGCTATGGAAGCTTTGGGAATGCTACTTGCACTTTGGTGTGGTGTTGTATTGAAAGTTCTTCTCAACCTATATCCCACTGTGGACCATGTGCATATATCCCAGTCTGGCACATCTCACACTCACACTCACACACATGCTCACACTCACACTCACACACAACACTCACACATCACAAATCCTTCAGCTCCACTTGTCCATGACAACCAATCCACTTCCTGTCGATTAAATAAATGTAGATGCCAGCAGACTGCTGATCGGGACGGGCACAGGAACCATTTCTTTATAGCATTTGTGTTGTGGCCTGCTTCAATGTTAGTGATCTGTCAGAATGTTGTATATCACTGCAGTTCCAGTGTGCATAAATTAGCCTGCCACTTTAGAGTGTGCTGCATGGTCAGGGGTACAGTGTGTTCCCTGGGAGGTGACATTGAAACCCGTTTTGCCGTTGATCAGGAGTCATTTTGCATGAGAGTCTCCTTAAGCTCAATGGAGATAATATCTCACCGTGCCATAAGCTCCTTGGTCTGGTCTGTCAAGATTGCACTGTCTGCCTTCAGCATGACAGCAAGAGCCGAGACAACGCCAGCCTTGATTAAACGCTTCACCCGCTGCATCACAAAGTCTTTTTTATCCTGCGAGAGCAAGAATCGTATGCTCATTGTTATACAACAAGGAAACTGGCCCTTCAGCCCAACTCGTACATGCCAATCAAGATGCATATCTACGTTCATCCCATTTGCCCGCGTTTGACCCATATCCCTCTAAACCTTCCTAATACAGCTAAAATAATCTAAAATTATCTTACTTGCTTCCTACAACACCCAGGGCTGCATGCTGCTTGTCTAACCCAAGCCTCAAGTTCACCCCCCACCACCCGAGCCCCCTTAGGCCAAGCTTTTGATTTGGTCAAAGCTTTTGGTCTGAAGAAGGTTTTCGGCCCGAAACGTTGCCTATTTCCTTCGCTCCATAGATGCTGCTGCATCCGCTGAGTTTCTCCAGCATTTTTGTGTACCTTCAATTTTCCAGCATCTGCAGTTCCTTCTTAAAAGCTTTTGATTATCTGCTTTAATATCTGTTTATGTGGTCTATCTTATATTTTCTTTGATAACACTCCCACAAAACATTTTGTGATATTTTACTTTTGTAAATGCCTTTCATGAAGTTCTGTTTTAAAGCATCTTGGTCCATCTTCAGATTGTGACAACTACTTTTGCAATGCAAAACCATTTGTTTTACCTTTGGATGATCTTCAGGGACATGTTGCTTTGACAACTTTGCCAATTCAACTAGCTCTGGTATCCTTTCTTTTACATCATAACTGTTTGTGCAGTTCACCAGGACTGATGCCACAGCATAAAGGATTGTCTTGTCAGCTGACTAAAAGAGAGAAAGAACTGATATTAGGACAATGCTCTATTAATAGCAATCCTATATCAATTCCGCTTTATTCCATATGCGGAAGAACAAAAATAATAATGTAATGGATTTAAGAATAGGAAGAGATTGCTTCACGAGTTTAGTTTAGTTTAGTTTAGTTTATTGTCACGTGTGAAAAGCTTTTGTTGCGTGCTAACTCATTAGCAGAAAGACAATACATGGTTACAATCGATCCATTTATGGTGTGCAGATACATGATAAGGGAATAATGTTTAGTGCAAAGTAAAGCCAGCAAAGTCCAATCAAGGATAGTCCGAGGGTCATTAGAGAGATAGATAGTAGTTCAGTACTGCTCTCTGGTTGTGGTAGGATGATTCAGTTGCCTGATGACAGCTGGGGAGAAACTAAATGAAGAAGTGTGGAAAAAATTAAGTATGGAATAAATTAAGAGTTTTTAACTCTTTTTTAACAACTTTCAACAATGAATGTTGAATTTGATAGTTATTAGTTCTAAAGATGCATTCAGGCATTGGTCTGATGACCACAACATTGTTGATGACATTTGTCCATGATTTCTCACTTAACCAAGCGGCCTGTGTACACACAAGTGAACAAGTAGTAATGCAGTTTCTACTGTATGTTCCACCATGCCATTTTATCAACATGCAAGATAATGTCACGTATCACAGACAAAACTATTACAGCAGTTCAACCGGCTGAATAAACCTTTGGCTTGACTTCACAACCATGAAACATTTAGTGTTCACCATCACCACTCTATGAAATCGAAAGTGAATTCAGGTTTCTACAAATGAATAACTGAGGGCATAGATCCTGAAGTTCTTATCAGCAATTCTACCCTTTTCCTTTATCTCTACTGCTATGAAGGCTTCTCCCATACAATCAAGAGGAAATCAATCCAACATGGCATTGAAGCAAGTTATAAATTGTCTCATAGTAAAATAAACTCAAAATATTCTGCTCTATGAGGTTTAAGTGAGTTGGTATTGACGTGCTTACCTCAGCAACCACTGGCCCACAACAAATGATTTTATACATATAAATTAAGGTTTATTCAGCTAGATCGACTGATATAACATTGACATAGCTGAAAAGTTGACATTTGCTGCATTATAGCCATTATACAGCTATTATTTATTCTTGTCCCATGCTTGGAACAAAAAACAATTTCAATGAAAGCAATGGATTGTGTTAGTGGAGAGGGTATAAACAGAGTCAATATTTCAAGTTTTTTACCTTTTATGAGAATGGGAAGAAATTGCAGATCGAAGTAGATTGCCCTGAAACACTAACCCTTTTTTCTCTCTCCATGGATGCTCCCTATAATGCTGAGAATTCCAGCAATTTCTATGTTATTTCCCACTTATTGAAGAATATATTTTTCTGTTACGTGGAAGGGGTTTAGCTCTCTATGGTAGATGGAACTTGAGCCCATTAAGATTGTGTACCTGTGATAAGTCAAACATTGCCTGCATTGCTGGCTCATCCTGAACAAAGTCGTCTTTCACATCAGCATCCAGAGTCAGGTATGCCATGCCCTCAATTGCCCACTTTCTTGTGCGGGAGTCAATGTTCTGGTTGCATAGCCACCTAAAAAAAAAAAAATCAATGTGTTTACTTGACACAACATTGCATTCCATTCACATTATTCCACTTTCATTTAGCTTGGTTTAGTGACAGATATCGAACACAATCAGGGTAGCATAGCAGCGTAGCTTGTAGAACTGCCAGCTACAGTGCCAGATCCGGTTTCTATTCCTATATGTAATGTTGGCTGTATGGAGTTTGCACATTCTCCCTGTGACCACATGGGGGAATTCCCCGCGGGTGCAGCAGTTTCCTCACACTTATTTCCTCAGAAATAATAGGTAGGTTGGTATGATAATCGTCACTGTAAATTGCCCCTAGTGTCCGCATGGGTGGGGGGGGGGGGGGGGGGGGGGGGGGGGGGAGTGAAGTGTGGGGAGAATAAAATCGGTTAGGGTAGAGTTAGTGTAAAAATGGGAGCTTGATGGTCAGGATTGACCCAAAGGGCCTGTTTCCATGGTATGACAGTCATTGAAAATCCAAGCACTCCACTTGGTGAAGGGAGTTACTGTTGTGGATATCAAGTTTATAGATGTGTGATGAATATCAGAATTATTCACGTTGCCTTTTCCAGGACATTCCAAAACACTTTTCAAACAATTGGTTACATGCCATTTACTGCTGTAATAAAGGAAACACACAAGATCTCATAACCTCAATGATATAATTGCCAGATCATTTTTGAGTGAATAATTATTTCAGGTTTATTTCAAGGTCAAACGCAAGGATCTTTTACCTGCACCCAATAGATTCTCAGTATAAAGTTTCATCTGAAGGTCAGCACTTGCAACTCTTTTGTTTTTCACACGAATATCAACTTAGATAAAGTGTTTAAATCTCTAGATAGGAGCTTGAACTTCCCGTCTTTACCCCCTTCTCCAATTTTGGCAGTCATGGATGATCTGTTCCCCGCCCATTATTTTTTTCTGGAGAACTAATATCTATCTGTCTTCATTCTACACCTTATCATTATCATGTTAGAATATAGATAGTTAAACTGAAAATAATTAAGATCTATTGTTCTTGATGAATTTCTATATTACCTCATCAACTAATTTTCGATGTTTTATTCACTAAGTAGGTTTTCTTTTCTTTTGACATATTTGGACAATTATATTTATCAAGAAATGTAATATATTAAAAAACTGATTCTTCAAAAAGAATCCCAGACTATTTTTTTAACAAATCTCTCTTTGCAAGCCTTGCTGTTCATCAGTAAATTGATAGTCTGGTAGACAATATATCATTAAATGTGTGGTTAATAAAAACAACCATGTGATGGGATGATAAACTATGGAAAGTAATTCCTTATCTATAGTGGTTCCTGGTTTGGATGAGTCTTTAAATCTCGCTTCCTTCTTTTCAAGAATGTTGATGGCCCCGTCACTTATTTCCAGCCCTACCACCCTCCAAATTCCCAGCAAACCCCTTGATCCTGCTCTCTAAACGGTAATTTGAATATCACTGTACCTTTATTGGTACATGTGACAATAAAAGAGCTTTGACACCTTTGATACTTTTAAATCATTCCTAAATTTCAACCCTCCCCTTTTGGCAGATGTGGCTTCAGCTTCTAAGGCCCTTTCTAAACACTTGTGCTTCTTTCTCCGCTTTGAAGTGGTTCCTGAAAAAAAACTATCACCTGGACTAAGCTATGATTTATCTGCCATCATCAGTCGCTTGGCTTCAGCTTCTGTCTCTTATTCACACTTTGCTATATGTCTGTGAATTGTTCTTGGCCAACTTACTTTCTGAGAAGACAAAGTACTGGAATAATTCAGCAGGTCAAGCAGCATCGCTGGAAGACATGCAATCAGTCTGAAGAAGGGTCTCGACCTGAAATGTTGCTTGGCCATGTCCTCCAAATATGCTGCCTGACCCATTGAGTCATTCCAATACTTTGTATTGTACACCAGATTTCAGCATCTGTAGTTCCTTGCTTCTCCATACTTACTTTCTACATTGTTTTGCCAGCTTCTCAGTGGATCCTTCAGAGAACTGCTTCAGAGCGTAATCCGTACCCCCAGCTGATCCAAGCTTGCATAGGCCCTTGGAGAGTACAGACAGAACTTTATTTTAACAGTATTTCTTCATAGTGACACCTACAATTTACCATCCATTGTTAAAGCAACACAAGGAGCTAGAACAAAATTAATTAGGTCGCAGATCTGAACCATTAACTCAATTTCTCTCTCCACAGAGTCAGTCTGACCAAAGCCTTCAACATTTTCGGCATTTTATTTACTATAATATGCTTTACAACGAAATGGCCACTTTTTTTTAATGGATCCCACCACACCATGATAGAAGCAGTAGGCAAAGAGGTGCCGGTCTCTAAGTTAATTAGCTTCTGTAAGTTGTCCCCCGTGTCTAGGATAGAACTATTGTATGGTTGATCATGGTCGGCAAGGACTCGATGGGCCAAAGGGCCTGTTCTTTGGCAATGGAATACAATGGCCACCTCTTGCACTACCATGGACTTGTTTTCCAATTGTATTTTGCACTAACATCTTGTTTTTATGTACTTTTTCTTTTTACTGTCCTGTGGGGTTTCTGTAAAATGTACGTATAATTTATGATTCTGTGCAATGTTTTTGTGTCTGTACGCTGCCGCAAGCAAGGTTTTCATCATAACTGTATTTTCCTGTAATTATACGCAAGACAATAAATTCAACTTGACTTGACAAGAGGATAATAAAAATGCAAGGTTGTGGATCATGCCCAACATGTTTGGCTGTGATAATGAAGAGAGAGAAAGTGAATCGATTTCACAAATAACTGAGGTACAGCACAAATAGCCAGTTCTGTTACATACAGAGAAAGTGAGTTACCATAAGTTGAAATCAATATTGACTCAAGAAAGCTACAACATATATATGAAGTCTAAACTGAAGATAAGTTGTTGCTCCTTAAGCTTACACTGGGCCTTGTTATAACAGTGCAGGAGGTCACCGAGTGCAGATCCGATGCAGCAGTGAGATGGAGAGTTAAAGTAGCTTAGGGACACCCCTGTGGAATGAACACAGCCGTCATACCATCTGCATCTGATCAATTCAATGTGGAGGAGATAGCATTATAAGCATTGAATGTAATAAACGACATTGAAAGAAGTGCAAGTCAATTACTGCTTTACCTGGAAAGAGTGTTTGCTTTTTGTGTCACTGGATAATTGGAAGGCAGAAGGTGAGAGGACAAGTGTTGTATCACCAGCAATTACATAGGGGAGAGTCATGGGAAGGTTGATGGATAGACAGGATGTAAAAGTGGAGCAGGATGTCACAATGGGAATGGATCCTTTGAATCATTAAATGAGAGGGAAGGGGAAAATGTGTCTGACGATGGAATATCATTTCTTATCCCTCAGCTCTACTTAATTATAAAATAAGATTTAGGTAATACAGGAGTGCTTTAAATGGTTTAGAAAGAAGCGTGTAATGCAGAGAACCAAAAAATTATTCTGAAGTAATGATGAGATTGTCAGAATTTATTAGGTTGAACCTCAAAAGTCATTCACGGCAATTCTGCCATTAGAATTGCAGTTCTGTGCCTCCTTCAGTAATTGTTCTATGATTTTGCATGGTAACACTAGAATAGCTGAAGAGGACATAAATGTCATGGTTAATTTGCAGAGCACATCTTTTGCAATATCTGGGTTGATGACATTGTGAAGGAACATTAGTTCAGCCTGTCCCTTAAGGGTTCAACAAGGAAAAACATAACTGCCACATTTTTCAATTCAAGAGCTGGTGTTTCAGATGAATGTCATTCTATTTAATCCCAGGGCAATGTAGAGAATATTTTGGCATCAATCTTCAAAATCCCTCCACAATTGGGAACCAAGACTAAATTCTGGAATTTCCTCCTTATACATCACTACTTCAAGACAAATTTATAAGCCGTCTCTTTGGAAAGATTTTAATTAACTGTTCCAATATCTATTCATTTGACTTGATGTCAAATTTTGACTGGTAATGTCACTGAAAGACATTGGGATATTTAAGCCTCTGCAATTTTTTTTGTGGTGATGTTATAATGAAGTTTGACTAACACAGTCCCAAATAAATTGAACATGAAATTATTCTTCCACACGTGGAATAGCACTTTTGCCCATTCTGTAATCATGTTGGGAATGGCGCAGTTTAGAAAAGGAAATTCAATTAGATAATATTCTTTCATATCCTTGAGAAGGGAATTGGTGCAACTTGATGGGGGCACCTGAAAATTAGGTTACCACAAGAAAATTATAATTTTTAATAATGACGCATTCTGCGAATAGCCCAAATTTAAATTGCTGAAAACATATTGAACTACCTGCTGAGAAAATCATATCTCAGTAACTCAAAATATAATTATAATCAACAGCTTTCAAAACATAACTATTAATACCCTTGCACTTAAACATACCAACAATTCTTTTAATTTCCTCGGAGTCTTGAAGTCATGTGCATTTAGGACGTGTTAATTAGCACTTGGCTCTGGTTAATTCAATTGGGTGCCATTAGTGGCTGAGTGGGTTGGGCTGTGTTTTAGCATGATCTTCAAGTCAATACACAGGACTGCATGACCTTCACTTACACTAGATGTAATCTACAGTTATAATGCTATAATTTCTGTTATTGTAGAGACCCATTACAGTGGGGAAAAAACATTAAGGGCAGTAGGATAAAGTGAGTTTAGTTTTAGTTTAGGGTGGAAACAGGCCCTTCAGCCCACTGAGTTCACGCTGACCACCCATCACCTGTGCACTAGTCCGAAATGCTAGGGGCAATTTACAGTGGGCCAATTAACCTACAAACCTGCAAATATTTGGAATGTGGGAGGAAAATGGAGGAAAGCCACACTGTATGGAAGACTAAGTGGAAACTCTAACCCACTGCCTATAGAGTTAGTAAAAACATTTGAATACAACTTACCACCAAGGCTCTGATTTTGATCTTCTCATTGGTTGACTTCTTATACATGTCCTTCATTAAGCTGATTCCATTACTGATGATGAAACCTGCTCTGCTGGCTTTACTAGCAGCATGGATGATGGCCTCCAATGCCACCATTTGGTCAATCTCTCTCTCCGAACCACACAATGCAACCATCATCTCCATCACCCCTTGCAAAGCCAGAATGCTGTTACCAACATCATAAGGTCCCTGAAGGAGTGCGGACACACACTGGATTGCGTGCAGGTTTTTCTCCATGTTCTTAGGGTCAAACTTGCTCCTGCAGCATCATGGTGAAGATAAATAATAGCATTAGCATTCTTTTCCTCCTAAAACTCAGGCTCAGCCAAAATATTGCTGCTAAGTTTTGAATCCCCACCAATCATCTATAATCCATTAGTCCAGCACAATAAGACTTTCAAAGTCATAGAGACAGCATGGAAACAGGCCCTTCAGCCCACAAGGTCCTCACTGACCATCAAACGTCTATTGACACAAATTCTACATAAATCCCATTTAAATCTCTTCCACATTCTTCTCAACTCCTCCTGGGATTCTAACATTAATCTACACATTAGCAGCACCTAACAGTGTCCAGTTCATCTACTTACCACTCAGTCTTTAGACTTTAGAGATACAGCACAGCCCACCAAATCCACACCGACCAGCGATCACCCCCTACACTAACCTACACACATTAGGGACAATTTTACAACTTACCAATGCCAATTAACCTACAAACCTGTACATCTGGAATGTGGAAGAAAACCGTAGAAAACCCATGCAGTCACAGGGAGAACCTACAAACCCTGTACGTACTTGATCACCACCTCTGTGATAGATTTAAAATATCAAAATAGTTTTAATGTGCATTATTGTTTTCCGTTTAATGCGGTTTTTTCATGGATCTCGCTATCCAAGTGAATGAAGAGCAGCCGCAATTCAAATTCAGATTTCAGGCAAACACGCTTTCCTTTCCTTTAAATGTTTCACCAGTTCAGGTCATATCCAAATTGATCAGCTCCACTCCTATTTCACAAATCATATCAATCTGAACAACATCAATCCCGAACTTCATCTTAGTAAGTCTCATCTTGTTTTGTACATTTTGTGGCCCAATGTTATAAAATCATTGGAAATGCAGGTTAAAATGTAACTTTGACATTGATAATTGAAGTTCAGACAAGAGTTACAACTGTGTTACAGATTTGTGGGCTCACATCCACCAACCACAATGGAATCTCAAGCACAAGAAAGCAAACTCAATGCTAGCATTTATTTCAAGAGGACATGTATACAAAAACATGTATACAATGTTGAGATTCTATAAGGCGCTGGTCAGGCCACATTTAGACTATTGTGAGCAATTTTGAGCACCTTTTCTGAGGAAGGATGTGCTGGTTCTGGAGAGGGTCCAGAGGAGAACAAGAATGATCCCATAGATGAGTAAGTTAACCTTTGATGAGCGTTTGTCAGCACTAGGCCTGTACTCGTTGAAGTTTAGAAGAATGAGGGGGGATTCATTGAAACATACAGAATAGTGAAAGGCTTGGATAAAGTAGATGTGGAGAGGATGGTTCCACTAGCAGGAGAAGATGTTCTTTCAGGAAGGAGATGAGGAGAAATGTCTTTAGTCAGAGGGTCATCTGTGGAATTATTTGCCACAGAAGGATGTGGAGGCCAAGTCAGTGGATATTTTTAAGGCAGAGATAGATAGATTCGTGATTAGTACAGATGTCAGAGGTTATGGGGAGAAGGCAGGAGAATTCGGTGAGGTGGGAGAGATAGAACAGCCATGATTGAATGGCGGAGTAGACTTGATGGACCAAGTGGCCAAATTCTACTCTTGTTCCTTATGACTTTATGACAAAATCCAGGATGGCATGGCATTGAGAGTGTCGCACTTGTCAGTGGTGCTGCCTTTTGTACAAGACTTTGAATTCAGGTCTGTCAGCTTTTTCAGGTGGGCAAGAGGAGTTCCCATGGCATGGTTCCCAAGGAAACCAGGGAAGTTCTCACTTGTATCCTAGTTAACACTATATAGGACGGCATGGTGGATCATCGGTAGAGTTGCTGCTTTACAGCACCGACATCCAGGTTCAATACGGGTGCTCTCTGTATGGGCTTTGTACGTTCTCCCCATGACATGTGGGTTTTCTCTGGGTGCTCCAGTTGTCTCCCACACTCCAAACATAAGCTTGTAAGCTAATTGGCTTGGTTAAATTGTAAATTGTCCCTAGTGTGTGTAGGATGGTGTTAGTGTGTGGGGTTTGCTGGTCGGCAAGAACTCAGTGGGACAAAGGGCCTGTTTCTACGCAGTATCTCTAAACTAAAGTAAACTAAATGTCCCTCATTGAATAACACAAAATTAGATAAGCTGGCAATGATCAACTTGCGTTCATATGACTTGTGTAGAAAGGAATTGCAGATGCTGGTTTAAACTGAAGAAAGACACAAAACTCAGCGGGACAGGCAGCATCTCAGGAGGGAAGGAATGGGTGGCATTTCGGGTCGAGACCCTTCCTCAGATGACTTGGATGTCTACAAGTGTTGTGTTACTACAATTCAAACGTACCTCATTGGTTGCAAAGCGCTTCAATGTTGTAAGAACTGCACGTATATTTTTTATCAGTACCCTACATCAGCGATTAGTAATTCAATCAATCCAGCCCTAAACAGAATGCTGTAATATGAGCACTAGTTATACTTTCTCATGCTGGCATCATGGAAAAACATATTTGCTGGTCCATTGAGTTCCATTGTAGTAAGAGGTCACTTCTTGTTTGGTTAGTGAGGTATTTTTAACAAATAGTCTGCTGAGTTCAAGATAAGCTGATTACTGCAACAACACTTCTATATTTTTCAACTGTAAATTAAAAAAAAATAATATAATATCCCTTTTCTGATGCAAACACTTTCTAGTGACCATGTAAATTCCAATCACTGGCTGTATCATGAGGTATTCTCGGAACTTTCAACTCTTCCCATCAGTGCAAGAAGAGTTTATTACTTTACCCTGTATGACGGTATATCCCACCTCCGGCGAAAGAGGGCTCAGTCAAATTCCTACTAAATTAGAAATTTTATACGATCGTGCTCATAATCTAAATCAGGCAAATCATCAGCCATACGACTGTGACCAAATGTATTGAATAGGAAGGAACTGCGGGTGCTGGTTTTCACCAAAGACAAATGTATTTATTGGTAAAAGTGACATCCTGAGATTGTAAAAGGCAATCTCCTTCTTGACAAGTCAAGCTTCTTCATTCTACCTTGGCTAATTTTCTAAATCTACTGCTCTCTAGTATGGTTATGTTGATTTCAAACTTTGTAACCGGAATCATTTTACTATATTCACTTCTCTTATTTGTATTTCTGCAAGAAGGAAGTACATGCAATGGAAATATTCTTGCGTGTTCGATATGCCACATATGAATCAATAAATAATTTCAGAGGTTATATAATGTTATTTCTCTTTAATTGCCCTCATTTCCCTAATAACCAGATTACTTCATCAACAGCTTATCCCCTCTGCAATCCTCTTCTCATCCCATCAGAGATGTTCACTTTGTCCTAACCATCCTTGTCCCACCCTCTCTGCAACCTCAAGTTAACCTGTTTCCTCTCTCAAAAAACTCAGCAGGATAGGCAGCATCTGTGGAGGGAATTGGACAGACACGGTTTCTGATTGGGATCCTTCCTCAGACTGATAGAAATAGAGAGGAGAAAACTGGAAAGGGAAGGTGGATAGCGGGACAAAGCCAGGAAAGTGATGGGTGGATATGGGCAAGGGGGAGGAGGGGTAATGGGCAGATGAGTGCAGTCGGTGACAAAGGATAAAGATGAAAAGAGTCAGATCAGGAAAGGACAGGAGGGAAATGTAAAATGGGACGGGGGAATATGGATAGAAGGGGACAGGGAAGAGAGGAAAGAAGGAAGGAAAAAAGGGAAATGTGGGACTCCACAATGGGAGATGAGCTTACGAACGGGGGTGACTGAGATGACGGGAGATGGTGAAAGAAATGTTGTACACCAGAGTGAGGGGGGGGGGGGGGGGGAGGGGCAAGGGAAAGAGAGGAGGGATATGGGCGAATATTACTTTAAATTATAGCTACTATAGTAACTAGCAATTTAATTACTATAGTACTATAGCAATTAAAGAGAATTAACGTTATATAACCTCGGAAATTATTTATTGATTCATATGCGGAATATCTAACTCGCAAGAATATTTCCATTGCATGTACTTCCTTCTTGCAGAAATGCAAATAAGAGAAGAGAATATAGTAAAATGATTCCGGTTACAAAGTTTGAAATCAACATAACCATACTAGAGAGCAGTAGTTTCCCCACAAATGCTAACAGTGATAATGAGCAGAGAATCTGCTTTAGTGATGTCCAATAAAGGATAAATATTGGTCAAAAGACCAGAGAAATCCCTTTGATATTCTTCATTACATTCCCTTAGACTTAGGATGGCTGCCATTAAGCTGTAGGGAATGCAGAGATGATTTACTAGGATGTTGCCAGGACTCAAGGGCCTGAGTTATAGGGAGAGGTTGGGCAGCATAGGACTTTATTCCTTGGAGCGCAGGAGACTGAGGGATGATCTTACAGAAATGTATACAATTATTAGGGGCATAGGTAGGATTAATGGAGTCTTCATATAAAATCATGAAGGGAAGAAATTGGGTAACAAGACATAGTCAGTTTCCCAGGTTAAGTGAATCAAGAACATGATGGCATAGGTTGAAAGTGAGAGGGGAAAGATTTAACGGGAATCTGAAAGGCAACTGTTTCACATCGAGGGTGGTTTGAACATGGAACAAATTGACAGAGGAAGTAGTTGGGCCAAATGCAATAACAGCATTTAAAGACATTTGGAGAGGTGCAGAGATAGGAAAGGTTTAGAGGGATACGAGCCAAATGGAGACAAATGGGACGAGCTTCGATGGGGTATCTTGGTTGGCATGGACATGTTGGGTCAAATGGACTGCTTCTGTACTGTACGACTCGATGACAACTCTGCCTCTGCTAATGGAATTAAACATCAGGTAAAACAGGCGGCTGGGCCTCCGGCACTTACGTTACGTATACCTCACAGATTTTTCGGAAATTTGCTCGTTCCACATCATCTCGAAGATCATCGTAAAGCTTGTTGAGTAAGATGGAAGCAGTCAGGCAGGTATTCTCAGTCATGGGCAGGCAGTTTTGCAGTTCGGGGAATTGTCCTGCCACTTTCAAAATCTTCCTCAGACCTGAAGGTGAAATATTTTTCTTGAATTGGATACAGAGAGAAATCGATAGGCATTGGGATTTATGGATAGTACTGGTAAAACGATGTAACTAGGGTAACTGAAGTTACAACAAATTGCACTTCTTTCGGTATTTTCAAATGTGTTCGAAATGTTTGGTCTTTCATAATATAATAATAATAATAATAATAATAATATATTTTATTGTCATTGCATGTCAGTGCAACGAGATTTAGTATGCAGCTCCAACCGATGAAAAAGAAAAGTAAAATAAATAAATAAGCTGTGTGTTGTGACCATCCGAGGGAGACAGTCCAGGGGGGATGGGGGGGGCACTCAGCAGGGCCGGTTCAGAGCCGCTATAGCTCTGGGAATAAAGCTGTTTCTGAGTATGGAGGTTCGGGCGTAGAAGGTCTTGTAACGTCTGCCGGAGGGAAGTAGTTCAAACAGTCCGTTACAAGGGTGTGATGAGTCTTTATGGATGCTGACGGCCTTCCTGGGGCACTGTCCCAATGATCCTCTGCGCTCTGTGAACGAGGCACTGAAGAGCTCTCCTCTCCGCCTCCGTGCAGCTGAGATACCACACAGAGACGCCATACGTTAATATGCTCTCTGTGGTGCAGCGGTAGAACGTTGTCAGCAGCTGTTGGGGCAGACCAGTCTTTTTTAATGTCCTCAGGAAGAACAGTCGTTGCTGTGCCTTCTTGACCAGCGCAGCGGTGTTGGTGGACCATGTGAGGTCCTCTGAAATGTGAGTGCCCAGAAACTTAAAGCTGGACACTCTCTCCACATTTCCACTCTCTCTTCATTTCCAGTCTCATGAGTTTCCTCAATTTCCATTGCATCACCATTGATGACTGTGTCTTCAGCTGTCAAACTCCTAAACTCTGGAATTCCCTCCCTAAATCTCTCTCCTCCATTCAAATGCTCCTTACAACCCGACTATGAGCAATCATTTGGACATCTACTCTAATAAGAGGCTTACGTCACTTTTTTTGAGAACCTGTCCTGCTTGCTTCTTTGGAGAAGTTATATAAATGTAAATTGCTGTAGAAGTTGTTGATGTTTAGCTCTCCTCTTAAATGGCCCAACAAGTCTTTTGTTTCACGGGCAATTAAGGGTGAGCAGCAGGTGTTGGCATAACCAGCAGTACCCATATCCCATTAGGACAGATATTATCCTTATGTACTGCAGATTGGCACAGTTCCTCTGGAGAGCTTAGATAACAATCTCAGTATTGACACAAGGAGCGGAATTAGGCGGCTGAGTGGCGCAGCGATAGTGCCAGAGACTATGGGTGCTGCCTGCATGGAGTTTGTACGTTTTCCTTGTGACCGCGTGGGCTTTCTCCGGGTGCTTGGTTTCCCCCCATATTCTGAAGACATACAGGTTTGTAGGTTAATTGGCTTCTGTAAATTATAGATTGTCCCTCGTGTGTAGGATAGAGCTAATGCATTGAGTGACCGTTGGTCAGCATGGACTCGATTGGTCAAACAGCATCTTTCCACGCCGTATCTTTAATGTCTAAAGTGCAGCTCCAACAAAGCTCCAATAGCCCAGAAGTTACCTCCCTGCAACATTACTTCATGATATATAATTCCACAAATTATGGAGACATACGATGAAGTGTTTACTAACCCAGATCAATGGTGTCCAAACTTCTGGTGTTATCTTTAATGCCGAGGTCCTTTCGAGGTACATTTCTAATCAGGACAGTGAGGGCCTGATCCCGTCCATGTCCTGAGACACTGGGGTGAACCAGCATTTCCAGGAGATGTGTGATTATCATCTTCACGTCCTTTGATGTGTCTGCAGAAAATAAAACAGATTTACAACCAAAGAATTTATCTTTTCAAATACATGGCGAAGGCATGAGCCAATAATATTTACATTCAGATCATTTGAGGTCAAACCAGTTAATTGTTTAGAGTGAAGTCAAGGGCCAATTCTCACGAGGTCCTAGGAGGTCTTTGTAACTCTCCTTCATGCTTGAGAGTAGTCCCCGCATACTCAAGGCCTCAGTTATGTCGCAGCGTTTTTTTTTATCAAGGAGGAAAATTCCCGCGAGTAAAAAAAGGTTGCCATGGAAAAAATTCATATTTTTTTACTCGTAGGTTTAGTCGAGGTAGGTTGTAATGCTATCGTAAATAATCAAAGGTAATCGAAGGTAGTTGAAGGTAGTCGAAGGTAATAGCTCGTTAGGAAAAAAAAGGTAAGTAAACCGACTGGTAATGTTAAATGCCCGCTAAACTTTATTAAAAGTTGTCTGGCTTCTTAAAAGTTAATTAAAAGTTGTCCGGCTCCCCTCCTTCTTCCCCCCCCCCCCCTTCTCCCCCTTCTCTCTCCTTCTCTCCCCTTCTCCCCCTCTCCGCGCTCTCTAAAGGACTTACCGTAACTGTGCCAGCCGTCTTTTACCTTCCTGTTCATCGTGGGTGTGAATTTCAGCCAGCACTCCCCCGCTTTCCCTGGCCCCCACCTTTGCGATGTGTGTGTGTGTGTGTGTGTGTGTGTGTGTGTGTGTGTGTGTGTGTGTGTGTGTGTGTGTGTGTGTGTGTGTGTGTGTGTGTGTGTGTGTGCGTGCGTGTGTGTGTGTGTGTGTGTCTGTGCGCACATGCAGACGGTCGATCCAGCTCGCGGTTTCATCACTGACGGTTGATCCAGCTCGAGGTTTTTCAGGCGAGTGCCCTCGAGCGTGAAGGTCAAGGACAGTCGCTGAAAAGGCGCGTTAGTGGGACAGGCCCTTTAAGTTTAAGAGTATATGGCAGCAGCTCTGGGAAGGGGAATTGCCAGATCTGGCCTGGTGTTACACATTGGGCCCAGAGGTTTTTTGTTCAGATCCCACTCCAGCTCAAAATCTAAACTGCGCCATAAAAGAGTAATTGCCACATTCATGTTGTCAAGGGCGATTGTGGATGGACAATAAATACTGGCCCTGTCATCAGCGCCCGCATCCCATAAATTAATAACAGTGAACAACTTTCAGAAGGGAATTGGATAAATAATGGCACAATTGGCAGGGTTTTAGCAATAGCGAGAGCAGAGTGATTAATTAGGTAGATCATTTAAAGGTCTCCAAATAAATAATGGGCCAAATATTTTCCTTTGGAGCCTAATGATTTTATATAACACTAACTGTTTTACACATTGATTCAGTAAAAGAAAATATGAAGTAGAAAAATGTGAGCCGCTGCCCAACAGTGCTAGAGAACAGGGTTTGGTGCTTCTGTGTGGAGTGTGTACGTTCTCCCTGTGCCCGCTTGGGTTTCCTCCAGGTGCTCTAATTTCCTCCCACATCCCAAAGTCGTGCAGGTTTGCAGAGTAATTGATCTTTATGTTGCCCCTGGCGTGTGTGGGGAATAGAACGAATGTGGCTGGGTGATCGACGATCCTCGTTGACTTGGTGGGTCAAATAACCTGTTTCTATGCCGTATCTCCAAACTAAATTAATCTCTAAACTAAACTAAAACTGACAAAAGAGAAATTGTCAATGCTTTGGCATAGGTTTATCTGTGAAGCTTGTGATGGTGATAATTAGTTACTCCCTTTGTCACCAAATGAGTTCAGAGACCATTAAGGAAATGCCTTGGGGCACCCCAAATGTAACTAGATATAGCAATGCAGGAAACCTTCATTATAACGGACCATGGTGTCCGTTATTGCCAATTGGCTGCTATATTCAAGTAAGGGATGGCCGTGTGATAGAGTATCATTGCACAATTAGTAGAAACAAAGAACTGCAGATGATGGTTAATATGCAAAAGGACACAAAGTGCTGGAGTAACTCAGCAGGTCAGGCAGCATTAATGAAGAACATGGATGCTCTCCATAGATGCTGCCTGACCTGCTGAGTTACTCTAGCACTTTATGTTCTTCATCATTGCACAAGTGTTGATCGAACCAATTGCTTGTCAATTGTATGGCCTCCTCAGCCTATCTATGCCTGTGTTCAAAAAGGGACTATGGTGTCTGATTACTGCAGGGACACTCCGTCCACTAGAACCAAAATCCTTTATAAAGAGACCCATAATAACGAGGGTAGATCATATAGCAATATTACACAATTAACGACAACATTATTGTCTGATTTATCATTTATTGACTATAATCATTGCCTAATATGTTTTAAGATGAATAGTTTCCCTTTGTTAGATCTACTTCTGTTACATGCATTTTTAGTATCTCAAAACTCAGATACATACCAAGCACCAGAGCTTCATCTTTCCCATGATGTTCCTTACTATCTTTGCCTTCAAAGTTATCCAGGATGGTCTGGAAGAGGCTGGATGTTGCCAAAGCAATCTCTTCATTGTCCAAGGCCATCCAACTGCAAATCTTATCTAGTTCCACAAAATGTAACACAGCCAATGCCTACAAACATAAAATGATCATCATATTTGTATCCTACCCTCCTGATAAAGAAGACACACGGACATTGACACGTGAAATTAGCAGGCATTAACAGATGTGAAACAGGAGGAATCAACATGATCAGTACTGATCTCAGTTCACCTAACTTGACCCCATATGTTTAGTTAGCGAAAGACTAAAATAAGGTAAGCCGCCTACTCAGTTAGTATCAGAACTATCCATCTGTAGCCGAAATATAGTTCCATTCTCTCCACAGATACTGCCTAACCTGCTGTTCATTTTCAGCATTACGTTTATGGTTTCACGTACCAGCAATGCTCTGCTCTACATTTTGCGACTTTTATGTCCTTTTATTTGTTTCTACTAACAACCCTCATTAATAAATCAACCAGATGGTTGTACAAACAATATATCTTCTGGGCAATTCTGACCTCACCCTATGAGAAATTATTCCTTAATTCTATCCTCCTCCTCTGCTCCCTCTCTGCCACTTACAGTAATACTAATGATCTTCCTTTTTTCCCGATGGACAGACATGGTTAACGTGGTTTAATTTGTCCATGGATATTGCACAACCTCCTGGCTTTTATCATTTTCTGTATTAACTTCAGCTACACAGCAACTGCACTATTCTTTTATATCTATTTTAAATTATTAATTGTGTAGGCAGCTATTGCATTCTCGGGAGAGAGTTCCTCGCTTCTTCCAGAATTTGCAAAAATATTCTGAAACCGATCTTGAATAGTTTGCCTACCTTTGTACGACAATGCCCTACAAATTTTCTCTCCAGGTGGTCCACTAATTCCTTTCTTCTTTTTCTTCTTGCGTATGGCATGCACAGCCTAAAGTTGTAGGACTACTTGTTCTATTTGGTAATATTTGATTGTGCACACCAGGTTGATTGCATTCGTCGAAACAGGGCGGACCACATGAAGGTTGCAATATCCCACGCCAACCAATTTCTTTCAAATTCTCATTCAAGCCACCACTTAATCTTTCATAACCCCGAAACAGCAAGCCAAATATTTTTAATGTCTACTGTCAACCAATCTAAAGCAGAGGGTTGACATTCAGGGACACTACACTGTAGTATATTCAAGGCCCATTCGTCTTCCCAAATCTGTGATTCTGAGAAGTATACACCAGATCTCCAGATGAGGCTGATCTGTTTTTCCCTCTCAACCCCGTACTCCTGCCTTCTCCCATACCAGTCAGAATCGTGTTTTTTCATGAGAATAATCTGCATTTATTTTAAAAACAGAAGTTCTATTTAAAGAGTTTGGGGTGTTTTACACCAATAGAATTCTGTCACATCTGAATATCAAGCATATTTTGCTTTAAGAATGTTGTTTATTGACAATGCAGAATTTGTGCGCAGTCTTCTGACCAACCACTTTTGATTGTGGATGCATAATAGGCCATGCTTCTAAAAATGTGTAACTGGAGGGGCAGCAGGGAGTCCAAAATAGTAAAATTAGCAACATATAGGCAACGATGAACTTGCAGGTTTTTGTTATCAGTGGCAATGAATAAAGTTGAGCCATAAGGTCGTACAGCACACAAATAGGCTATTCAGCCCATCATGTCCATGCTGGCCTTTTACCTAACATCATTAATTCCATTTCCCTGCACTATCTTTCTCTGTCTTGCCTCATGCCTGTCCAAATGCCTCTTAAACATAACAATCAAAGAAAACTTTCCTGAACTGAACCAAAAATAAAAAATGAAAAACTGAAGTTGGATGTAATTCAATCCAATTCTATGAGTATTAATACTTACTCTTGACTTATGACGACTGCACATGCCTGAAAGTGTCCTGATTGCAGCAAGCATCATTTCGTGCTTCTTGGTTTCAATAAGCTGAATCAACAAATTAAGGCCATTGTTTCTGAAGATCCTCTCAGCTCCTGCATCTTCCCTTGCGAGCACAATCAAGTTATTTGCAGCCTGCAAGAAATCACATTTATAGATACAAACACAAACAGTTGAGCAAACTAATTGATTTAGAAGCGTACAAAGTGTATGATGAACTATGACCGTCTGTCTTTCTTCTATAACTAAATTGTGAGCTGGAAGGTGAAGACCCCACACCACCTTACTCAAGAACACAAGAAGGTAAGAACATAAGAAAATAAGAGCAGGAGAGGCCATCAGGCCCTTCAAGCCTTCCCTGCCATTCAATGTGATCGTGGCTGATCTATGCCAGCCTCAATTCCTCTTCTGCCTATTTGTCCATCCCGCACTATTCCTCAATCTTTCAAATATTTCCAATGTCCACCATCTGCCAGAGAAGATATCCACCACCTCTGTGAGAAGAATCTTCTACCTACCTCCGTTTTGTATGTCGGGTCTCTTATCTTCTTGTTATGCCTCCTTGTTTAAGATGTTCACACTGGTGAAAACATCACAACATCTACCCTGTCAAGCTCCCTTAGGATGTTATATGTCTGAATAAGGTCACCTCTCATTATTCTAAACTCCAAGGAACACAGACTATTTAGTCTCTTTTGATAGGGAAACATCTCTGAATTCACCAGGAATTAGATTGTTTTTGATAATGAGACCAAAACTGTATACAATATTCCAGGTGAGACCTCACCAACACTGTAATTGCAACAAAACCTCCATATTTCAAAGCTCTCCCTTTGCAATTAAATTTAAAAAAAAACATTTGCCTTCTCACTAGTTGGGCCTGTTTCTAATTTTAGTGAATATCTGGAACATTTCATGACAGCCAAGGAGTTATCACTGATGTGTAATGTAATGTGTTGCCGCCAATAACAAGCTTGCACAGACAACAATGTGTCCACCAGGTTTAGTTACTGTGGTTGGCTGGACTCTGGAAACATCCCTTCAATGCAGAGGCAGCAGGATGTTTTACCTGTAAACAAAGGAGACAACGGGACCTCTTCATAACCTTAATAGCTGATTTTTTTTAAAGTGGCAGGTGCTGAAAATTGGGAATAAATACAGGAGATGCTGGAAAAACTCAGAAGGTCAGGCAACATCTGCAGTAAAATAGATTTAACATCTCATCCGAACGATGGCACATCTTACTGAGTTCCTACATTGGTAGACCATAGGAAGAGGTAATCATGAACACCAATTCCTTCTTAGTTATGAAGAAACCTTTGTATTATTATAGTTCATTTTGTGATCTGAGAAAATTAAGTATTTCTAGGTAGCCATTTTACAGGCACCATGTTCCCACTGGATAGTTATGTAAGAATGACCAATTTATCTAGTTTATTAAGGTTGGCCAAGGAAGCACTAGTATCCATGAACCTGGGAAGAACATCCCTGCACATCAGTCCATCCGAGAGGAAACTGGCTTAACATCTCCAGCGGAACAACATTTACACAGCGTCCACCATGGACTTTGAACCAACAACCTTCTTACCAATAGGTGAAATTGTAACTATCTGAGCCACAGGGCTGATAACTCTAACTTTGCTGGATATAGACAAAACAAAAATCTTTCCTTCCCCCAGTATCCAATCCACAAATAAAGGAAATCAGTCCAAAGTTGAACAAACCTTTTCCTTCCTTTCTTTATCAATACTCTCGTCAAGTAAAACTTCAAACATCCGTTCCACTCTCGAGTCTGTGGAGAACTGAATTTTTAGCTGTGGGGGGGGAAACAGTATATCATTATCACTCCAAACAGAGAGACATAAAAAAATCATTTGATGGCTTAGTCTGGTTTCTTTACACTTTCCCTGTGAGAATGGGAACACTCCCATGATCTGAATACACAGAGAAGGAATGATTTTGATATAGATTCCACCAAAGGGGCAATGAGGCATAGCAAGGGTTCACAACCTCCAAATAGGATATTAATGCGGACATCAGGCAGGGCCGATTGGACGGATTTTTCCAAATTGGGCCACGTGCCCAATGGGGGCCCCATGTTAATTTTCCGTATTTCATATGGAAATACAAATTCGCTATGTTAAATAAAGATTTTTTTTTAAATTCACCATACGGATTTTTTTACAAAACGAACATGGATAACAAACGATGTGTTAACTACTGCTGTAACACTTGTCGCAATTTGAGAGAGAAGAGAGAGGAAGGGGGGAGAGAGAGATGGGGGGGAGAGAGAGAGATGGGGGGGGGAGAGAGAGGGGGATATTGGAGAGAGAGAAGAGAGGGAGAGAAAGAGAGAGAGAGAGAGAGAGAGAGAGGGGGGGGGAGAGAGATAGAGGGAGGGGGAGAGAGAGAGAGAGGGGGGAGAGAGAGAGGGGGGGTGTAGAGAGAGAGGGGGTGCAGAGAAGGGGGCAGGAGAGAGCTCCTTTCTGCTTCACAGCCTGCGGTGCAGGCTCGAAGGGCCGAATGGCCTACTCCTGCACCTAATTTCTATGTTTCACCACCACTGTTGGCTGCCCTTTGTGGTGATTGGAGACCAAAACCAGTTACCCTTTAGATCTCCCTCCCCCTACCTCTCACTACCTCCCTCCCCCTCCCCTTGCCTCCTTCTTTAGAGAGGGGGGGATGAGGGAAGGAAGGGGGGTGAGGGCAGAGGGGAGAGAGGAGTGTGCCTTGTTTGGTGGAGAAGAGAGATGTGGGAACGCTGTACGCAGGTGGTGACTCACTCTCACACTGGGATCCCCCCCCTGCCATAGCGCAGTCTGAGTCCCTGCATCCCACCTCTATGGAGCGAAGGGAATATGCAACGTTTCGGGTAGCAACACTTCTTTAGACCCGGCCCGAAACGTTGGCTATTTCCTTCGCTCCATAGACGCTGCCTAACACCCGCTGAGTTCCTCCAGCATTTTTGTCTACCTTCGATTTTCCAGAGTCCTGGCCCGTGGTGGCTCCTGATAAGTGATGTGTTCCCTCCGCGGGTGCTGCGTTGCCCACTGAGTTCCTCCAGCACTCCAGCAGTGTTTTTTTGTTTGGCTCTGAAGTTGAAGGTGGATCCCCCTGTGTCTACCTTCAACTCCCTGTCTGTGGTGGCTCAGCGGGACGGGCAGGGGCTCTGGGGAGAGGTTTGCGGATCTGGTCGAGACCCTTCTTCAGACAATCACAAATACTCTCACCGACGAGAGTTCAGTTCAGTCTAAAGACGGGTCATTTCTCCAGAGTCGCTGCCAGAGGTGAGCGGGCCGGCAGAAGGCGCTGAGATGGCAGTCGGTTCCGCTGTCAGGTGATGGAGGCCACTCGTAGCCACGCGAGCTGCTTCCCTCCCCGGCCACAATGCGGTGGCGCCCGGAGCGTAGCGGCAGCAGTGAGTGAGTGTTACTGGCATAAACCCCGACCCTCCCCTTCTCAACGCTCCTTCCCTCCTCGCAACTTTACCCCTGGCTAGATTCCTCACATGATGTGAAAGGAACTCTCCCCCGAATTGTCATGTTACTCACGACACGTGACTCAATCACAATGATTTATTTATATATTTCTACGAAAAAAAATTCCCAATTGGGCCCCGCACCTCCTAAAGCCGGCCCTGACATCAGGCTCACGTCCATGCATTCAGCAGGTTACCTTAAGCTTTGCAGTAAACATTCTGGGACTGCTGAGGAGTTTACATTGAACCTACAACACAAATAAAAAGCCAAACTGCTCTGTACTGTTTTTACACCCCATACAAGCTTCTACTGAAATGTTTTCATCTCACCCCCATTATCAGTCCCCTCTTCTCTTCGCTATTAAAATGGACACAAAATGGTGGAGTAACTCAACAGGTCAGGTGGCATATCTGGAGAAAATGAATAGGTGACACTTCAGGTTGGGATTTTTCTTCAGACTGATTGTGGGAGGAGGGTACAGGAAGCAAAAAAACCCAGGACAAACCAGGGCTGGCAACAGATGTCCTCAGGCAGGGAGGCTTCCTGATGGACTACCTATTGTTTAGGGACAGCGAGATCCCCTTCTCTCTTTATATATTCCTCTCTTAGACAAATCTGTGGTATTAGCCTCAATCTAATGCTAATTAATGAAAGAATGAATGAATGAATTGGCCAAGTATTCACATACAAGGAATTTACCTTCGTGCTCCGCTCACAAGTAACAATATGACATACAGCGACAGTTAAGAATGACACATAAAACATTCAACATTAACAATAAAACATTATTGATTAAACATGTGAATTAAATTAGATTGCCTAATTGAATGTTCTTCACATTTTCACCACTTTCTAAGGAAGTTAGGAAGTCTAAGGAAGTTTCTCCCGACTTCCCCAACGAATTTGTCAGTGATTGTATGGTATTTATGGCCCCAGTTTCTATCTATCTCAAGGGAAATCATCCCTTCCATATCTGCCCCAAGAATCCAGTCATAATGTTAAAAACATCCCTCAAATCATCTTAACTCTCTCTTTTCTGGAGAAATAATCCTTGTCAATCTTTCTTGTTGGAAAGCCTTGTTAATCTTTGTTGATAGTTATAACTGCTCAGTTCTGATCTAATTTATCCCTCTGTATCATTTTTTAAATATAGACTCCGGGCCGGTGCACAGTTCTCCATGTCTGGTGTAGCTAATGTTTGATGCATTACTTCACAGCATTCCTGTTCTTTGATTCTCTCTCCAGAGTTGAAGCCTGTGGGGGTGCTCTATCAGCATGGCAACGTTTAAATGGCTTAAGCAACGTTGGAATATTTACTTTGGCCATGTGCCAATTGGGGCTAATTCTATGCTTTCTTTTCTGTGCAAATTAAACATTGGTTGTCGAACATACAACAATTCGGGGGCAATGCCCCACCTATGTTAAACTGTGATGCTGCAAAGTATTTAATACAAAAACAACTCATGTTTCAGAAGTCTTTTTCAAACGCAAAGAAGTTTACAACCAGAGAGAATTTTCACACAGAGAGTGGTGAATCTCTGGAACTCTCTGCCACAGAGGGTAGTTGAGGCCAGTTCATTGGCTATATTTAAGAGGGAGTTAGATGTGGCCCTTGTGGCTAAGGGGATCAGGGGGTATGGAGAGAAGGCAGGCAAGGGATACTGAGTTGGATGATCAGCCATGATCATATCGAATGGCGGTGCAGGCTCGAAGGGCCGAATGGCCTACTCCTGCACCTAATTTCTATGTTTCTATGTTTCTATGTAACCAATAAAGCATATTTCAAATGTAGTCACAGTTGCAATGTAGGAAATGTGGAAGCCAGTCACACACAGCATGCACTTGTAAATAACTTGTTACATCGTGATTGATGAATATTTAAAATCTTCACCATTATGTTTACATTCTTTGGTTTCCATTTTGCTTTGAAAACCAGAATCCATTTGGGTCTGAAGCTTATAGATTGGCTGGATTACTTAAAGTAACGGGTTATCCAATGGGCCTCAGTTCAACATCACAGTTTATTGTCATTAAATTGTTAGTGAGTCATTTTTTGCAGATATCTTTAATACTATTCGATACGGACAACAGTGAGTTAGGTTGTGTTTGATCTGCCCTGTCTCCCATGCCTGCTTCTCCCACTGTCTGCACAGTGCATTTATTTTATTCATTCCCGAATAAGTTTGAATTATTAAGGGGCTCACTGTTGCTGCCATCTCACAAGGTCAACTTGGCCTCAGTTGGTGGGTCCTGAAGCTCTGGCCATAGATCACCCTGATGGTTCTATGCCCTAATTGGTCAGAACCCTTTAATAACAGCTCAGAAGAATTGTGTAAACAATGATAAATCTTTAAAAGATATGAAATAATACATTTCCTGATAAACTCACATAAGTGGCACAAAATACACTGAAACATTCATCTTTTTGTTTCAGTCTAGGTAGGTAACCCCGTGCAAATGAGTGGGTTGAAGTGGGCCAGCCAGCCCTGTCATAAAGCTAAGGAACTAATGTGAAGTGGGGAGCCCAGCAGTAGAGTCAGAGCTCAGATGCACCAGCACCAGCATCTAGTCTTCAGCCTTCTCCTAACATCCCCCTTGCAAGTTGCAGGCATGTGGATCAGGTATAAGCTGAACCAATACGCTAGCCAGCTGATGAATCTCTAAGGAAGATCTGGCTGGCAATCGGCACCATTACGCTCCACAACCCTCACCTTCTCTTGAATGTCATGATTCAGACGCCGCAATGTTTCTTGAAATGTTTTGTTCTTTGGCTCCATTGTTGCACATCTCTGGACATCTTTGAAAGCTTGATCCAGTTTCCCCACCTTCTCCAGTGCTTGACTACGCCTGAAGAGAGCTTTGATGTCTGATGCATCCACCTCAATGGCTGGCAGAAGAAACAAATTATTGTTCCTTCAGGTAAATGCTTCTTTTTATATTATTTGTCAATGCAACGAAACAGCAACTTTTATTTATAACACATAGAGCTACAGTAAGTGGCCTAAAGTGCTCATATTAGTATTAAACAATTAAAATTCAATGGTAAGCCAAATGAAGGTCTGAATAACGATGACCAAAGAGCAATGTTCAATGAGGACAGAGAGGCAGGGAGATTGAAAGAGAGTAGTTCAGAGCTGAGAGCCATGGCAGCTGAACTATATTTAATATATACAAGAGGCAAGAACTGAGAGGTTTTTAGTGACCGGGTGGGGAGCGGGGAGGTCATTCAGCTGTAGCTATAAGGAAACAGAAGGATTTGAGAACTTGGGCTGAAATTTTAAGAGATGGAATGACTGAGCACTTTACCTTTCGAGGCATCTGATGCAGCAGCCACATACTTTTCCTTGAAAGAAAAAGAAAAAGTTGGGTTATGACTGGATTCTTTTTAATGTCTGACATGAATTTCAATGCATTTCATTCTATTAAGGAAGTAACAGAGCCAAATAAATAATGTTGGGTTGTGTGGAAAAAAACCCCATGCCAATTCAGTTATTAGACAATGCAATAAGGGAAACATGCAGCAAACTCTAAATCAGAAGTTATCTCTTTGGTGTATTTGTTGATAAACAGAGTGTGAACGCTCTGGCTTCAAGTGAATGGAATTACATCCACTTGCCTGGATGAGTGCAGCACCCACAACTCTCACACAGCACTGGTATAAAGTCCCACTTATATTGCCACCCCTTCTAGACACCTAATATCTCTTCCCTCCATCGCCAGAGTACCATGGCTGCACTTTATAGCTTCCAAACAGTTAATCGATTAATTCAGTGGAACTCTTCACTCAACAGCGCCATGGAAAAAGGTTTACTACACACAAACTGAAGTGAACCAAGATGACAGTTCATCACCACCATCTTGAGGAATGTGCAGTAGATGGAGACCTTGCCAGATTTCCACATCTTGAGAATTAATTTATAAGATGATCTCCTGTTTGCACATGAATTATGGTAATTGTGGTTTTTTTTTTTAAATAAGGTAGATGTGAGGTCGTACTGTACAAAAATGAGTTGTCAGATTTCTTCAACTTTAAAACTTTAGATGATGTAGAAGAATTGGAAGCATTCATAATGAAAACAGAAATTGCTGGAAATACTTGGCAATTTGGGCAGCATTGGTGGAGACAGGAAGAGTTTATATGTCAGGTTGATGAATGGCATTTCATTGGGATACATTCTCTGTTCACAGATGCTGCCCAACCTGCTGAGTAATTCCTGTTTTTGTTTCAGCTTTTCAGAATCTGTCATATTTTCTGCTTGCATTCGGTCAATCGAAGATAGCAAAAGGCTCTTCAGAACTGCAAGATATTTTTGACCTCTTTAAGGCTTAGTGTTTATTTAAGCTATTGCTTTTGAATGAGTCCTGCCTGTAAGTTTTCTGTCTTCAAACTATATATTGTGATGATTAATTCTGAGCCATCATCTTCTCTCTCTTAACCTTTCACCGGTAATGTTCCAAAGGCTATCCCTCAATCCATTCTTGGATAGATTTACTACATTAACTGCAAGTTGTTGCTGCTCACACTATCACTGATACCATAATAAACTCTCTCAATTTAATATTGGGCAAAATCTAGCAGAAATGTGCCTGCCAGTAAGTCAGTTAAAACCCTTGCTTCTGTCACCTTCTGCGTGTATAAGATGATAAAGGAATAACAAGGGCAATAGGACATCTGGGACTTCAGTGAATTGCCAGATGAACACTTCCAATCCTTGATCGGGCTTACAGATTGAGAAGGACACACAAAGGAACAGAAGGAAATTGGATACATTGGAGCCAAATCAATACAGAAAGGGAGTGAAAAAAGATTTGATTCAAATAAGAGAAGTGGAAAGTAAGAGCAAAATGATTTGAAATATTTAGAATTTTGAAGAATGTTCTACTAATATAAGAACAAGATTAAACAATTAACATGTTTTTTTTCTCAGCCAGCGAGATTAATTGCATTAATATTTACCACATCGTACAATCTCCAGATTTAACTTTTGAACTGAGTTGAATGAGCAATTAATGAGCAACTCTAAGAAATAACGAAATACATCAGGGAGGATAAGGTTAAGAGACTACTTAAGTGAAGCTATTGATGGAGCATCAGAAGTCAACCAGCAAGTTCGGGAGATTGGCAGCTCTTGACGTTCCTCTCCTGTGATGATAATTTGTACATTAATAATGGTGGATACTTATTGTCTAGGATTTTGTTTCAGTAACATCTGCTTTGCAAGATATGTGAAGCAGATTAAGTAACCGTCCTCAGACTTAAGAGTCAAGAGTGTTTTATTGTCATAGGTCCCGGACGGGACAATGAAATTCTTATTTGCTGCAGCACAACTGAATATGTGAATATGTAAACATTGTATATAATGGGGGGAAAATAAAAAGTTCAATAAATAACAAATATAGTGCAAATAACAAATAATAATATAGTCTTTTGCAGTTCAACTCATAACTTATTCCTTGTGTTTAATATCCTGATGGCTGTGGGGAAGTCGCTATTCCTGAACCTGGACGTTACAGTCTTCAGGATCCTGTACCTTCTTCCTGATGGCAGTGGTGAGGTAAGTGTGTGGCCAGGATGGTGTGGTTCCTTGATGATTATTGGGATCAACTAAACATAAACTAGATTCTGGATAAACTAGAAGTACCTGCATGTAACCGCTTGGATATTGTTATGCTGCTCATTTCTGAATGCCACTCATCTTAGCCCTCAATGCACAGTAATGTCATCATAAGAAGAGAATCAGATTATAAGGTGCAGTCTGTTATCAGAGATATTTGTTCTTATTTCACAATGGAAAACGGATTTCCATCTATGTCCACTTGGAGTACATTTACTTTGAAATATCTCCCATTTGATTCATTAATTTGATACTCCGATTGAGAATCTTTCCCTGAATCTAGAAAGCAGAGCCCTATGGCTAATTGTAGCATGCCAGGCAATGCAGTTACATTCATCCCCCCGCTTTAGCCCATACCACTGCAGAACTTCCACCTTCAAATGCTGGCTTTTAGGAAGGCAACAATTGGATCTGTTTCCACCATCCTACCAGGTAAAACATTGCCAATCCTGAGGCCCAACTGCATAGAAAAGTACTTCCCACATCTGTTATATGCTGTATGTGTATTACCATAGTGAGTCTGCAGCTTGGGGATTATGGTGAACCACAGAATCTTAAAGCACAGAAGGGGAGCATTCAGCCTATTATGCCTCTACTGATTCTTTGGAAGAGATTTCATAAAACACAAATAAACAAAAGCAGGGGAAGGCCAATCAGCCCTTCAAGCATGTTTAACTTTGTTGCAGTTGTGGTAGATCCTCTGCATGGGGGGGAGGGGGAGAAGAAAGAGTAGGGGGTGGGGAAGGAAGGGAAGGTAAGATGTAAAATTGTAGAATTCAATGTTCATACCATTGGGTTGTAGGCTACCCAAGTGGAATATGAGATGCTGGTCCTCCAGTTTGTGTGTGGCCTCACTCTGGCAATAGAGGCCCAGGACAGAAAGGTCAGGATGGGGATTGGAAGAGGAGTTGGTTCGCAACCGAGAGCTCCAGTAGGCCATGATAGAGCGAGTGCAAGTGTTCAGTGAAACAGTTGCCGAGCCAATGCCTGGTCTCGCCAACGTATATACGTGGCCACATCGGGAACCTGTGTAACTAATTGCTTTTATCATTGTGCAAGTGTCACTTTGATTTCTTATAAATGAGGAGCTCCTGCCATAGAATGCAGGAGCATTTGCTGGTAACAACTGCAATCATTTGGATTCAGTGCTTACTTACCTTTTTTAAGTGGCATGCTGATCGATTTCTGTAAAGGATGGCCAGAACCTTCTTCTCTTTGGTTAGCTTAATAGCGTTAGTGTAACAGTCAATGGCTTTGTCATAATCTTTGTTCTGAAAGAATGCATTGCCACTGTCCTTTAACTGAATTGGATCCTCCATCTGAAACCAGAATAAAGTGGAAAGGTTACCCTTTTGGGAGCACATAACTAACCATGTTTATGGTAAAATAGCCCAAGGGCAATCACTCACTTATCCTACATTTGTACTTGGTGTTGACACAATGAAGAAGAGTTGAATGTGAAAATATATTTGTGCTTTAGTGTCAGCTATGGCTCAGCACCTCTTGCGCCTCTGTTTCACCTCTGGCCAAACAAAGCTTTCCACTGGGAGGTTACATTGAACTCCAACTGCATTTTCAGTTGATGAACCAGTTAGTCAGATTGAAATGATCATTCATTTAGTCCCCCACTCCAAATGCCTTGCTTGATAAAACTCTCCTTTAATTATTTTGAATAACAAAAGATTTCTTGAGGCATCGCAAGTGTTGCAATCTAAGAAGCACCGTAGGTGATTGGTGCACAGCAGCTTTTGAGCTTTCGTCTGCTGCAGTGATATTGATGGTGCAACAAACATTAGCCCGTCCACTATTAATGCCTATGAGAGTTTAGCATCTCACCCAGGGAGATCAGCAATACATTTATTGAGATGGTTACAAAGTGCTGGAGTATCTCAGTGGGTCAGGCAGTATTTCTGGAGAAAAAGGATAGGTGACATTTCGGGTTGGGACCCTTCTTCAGAAGTTTGAAAGTGAGGGTCTGAAGAAGGGTCCTAAACCGAAACATCACCTATGCTTTATCTCCAGAAATGCTGCCTGACCCGCCCAGTTACTCCAGCACTTTGTGTCTATCTTTGGTATAAACCAGCGTATGCAGTTTTTAAATTTGTTAATATATTTCCGTAGTTTAAGAGCGTGATCCAGGGCAGTAATGAAAAACACATCTTGATAGTCTGTTCCAGTGGGGGCGAAATATAGCCCATGACTGGGAAGAGAACTACCCTGCTTTCATTCAGAGACTGCAGCAGGCTAATTTACTTCCACTTGAGCTAACAGACAGGCCGCCCTTGGTTCAAATGCCTCATGCAGTGTAGCATTTCCTCATTACTGTGCAGGGAGTGTTTAAAAAGAAACCCTTATTCAAGTCTCTGGAGTGGGGACGTTCAGACCCTGAGGCAATGGAACTACCCACTCTTAAAGGATAGTGACTCACTGAAGGAAGTGGTGAGTATTCCAACTAACAAATTTACAGTAAATGTTCAAATATCACACACAAAAATTACTGCCCGCACAAATCGGCATGCCTTACATAATTTTACACAAAATGAGAAAAAAGTTATCCCTATATCAAAAGTACAAAGCAGATCTTTTAAAGTAGATAAATATTTCCACTAAGGTGGTCACATAGCTTTCTCCTGCCAAGCTACTACTTTTTCTCGCATCATTTTGATCTGTATTTTGTTACAGTTCAAATAGGGAAAATATTTATCTGATTAAGTATCTTTACCTGAAACATCACAGAAGGTTCTCTTACAATAGATGCAGCCTGACCTGCTGACTATTTCCTGTATTTTCTATTTTTATTACAGAGAATGTATCTGTCTCTTTCCATCCGAAAGATTCTACATAACACAATTCGCTAAATCTTGGTCTGAAGAAGGTCTAAATCCGGTCTGAAGAAGGGTTTCGGCCCGAAACGTTGCCTATTTCCTTCGCTCCATAGATGCTGCTGCACCCGCTGAGTTTCTCCAGCTTTTTTGTGTAACCTTCGCTAAATCTTAAGTTTAAGCCACACTTAACAATGAAATTGCCCAAAATAAAAACTACTGGAAGAACTCCACAAGTCAGGCAGCATCTGTGGAGGGAAATGATCAATTTAATTTGTCCTCTGGTCTTTCTGTATGAATTATAGATTCATCACAGATGCTCAGCAGAACGCAGGATTCAGATTTGTTGCAGTTTGTTACTGTTTATTTAACTTTCCTGGCACCGTGTACGGCACTGTGGCGCACTGGTAGAGTTACTGCCTTACAGCGCCAGAGACCTTGTTCGATCCTGACCACGGGTGCTATCTTTATGGAGTATGTACGTTCTCCCCATAACCTGCGTGTTTTTTCTCCGGGTGTTCTGGTTTCCTCCCACACTACAAAGACGTACAGATTTGTAGGCTAATTGGCTTGGTAAAATTGTAAATTGTCCCTAGTGTGTGTAGTATAGTGTTAGTGTGGGGGAAATCACTAGTCAGTATGGACACAGTGGGCCAAATGGTCTGTTTCCATGCTGTCAAGTCAAGTCAAATCGTCACTTTTATTTCTATAGCACATTTAAAAACAACTCCCGTTGACCAAAGTGCTTTACATTGGTGGAGGTACTAACGTTATACAACAGTGGTTCATAGATTAAGTACATACACAAATATATATATATAGCCTTCCCTCAGAGGACATCAAGAAAGGCTTGAGAGTAAAGATGAGTGTTAAGTCTCGACTTAAAAGAGTCGATGGAGGGGGCAGCAAAGACGCGGTCACCCCTGAGCTTATGCCTAGACTGCGGGATGTTCAGTAGCCCCAAGTTGGCCGATCTGAGAGATCTGGAGGTGGTATGGTGGGTAAGCAAACTTTTGATGTAAGTGGGGGCAAACCCATTAAGGGCTTTCTAAACATAAAGAAGGACATGGACGTCTACAAGGCAGAGTCCTACCGACTGCGAAGGGCAGTGAAGGACGCAAAGAGAAGGTACAGGGACAAGATGGAGTTACAGATGGAGCAGCAGGACACCAGAAGCCTGTGGAAGAGGCAACGGATTGTAACCAACTACCGGAGCACCCCTCCCTCATCCGTAAGTGCCGGCACCTCCCTAGCTGATGACCTGAACTCTTTTAGGCTCGTTTCGAGAGGGGCAACACCACTCCAGGTCTGCCGACTATCGACAATACCGCCAGCGGGCTGGCTACCGAAGCTGAAGGGAGGAATGTGCACACATTCTCGCTGTCCAAGCACGACGTGAGGAGGGCTCTGACACGGGTGAACACGAGAAAAGCTGTAGGCCCCGATGGCACCTCGGGGCGAGTACTCAAGTCCTGTGCTACGCAGCTAGCTCCAGTGCTCACTACATTATTCATCCTCTCCCTGGACAAGTCCGTGGTCCCTGCCTGCTTCAAAAAATCCATCATTGTACCGGTGCCAAAAAATGCCTCCCCAGCCTGTCTGAATGACTACTGTCCAGTGGCCCTTACCTCGGTGGTCATTGAAATGCTTTGAGAGGCTGGTGAAGAATCACATCTGCGCCTTCCTCCCTCGGAACATGGACCCATTGCAGTTCGCATACCGTCCAAACAGATCCACGGACGATGCGGTCTCCCAGGTCTTGCACACCGCTCTCTCCCATCTGGACAGCCAGAAGGGGGGCTACGTGAGGATGCTGTTCATAGACTACAGTTCAGCCTTCAACATGATAGTCCCCACCAGACGGGCCGGGAAGCTAATGGAATTGGGGCTCAACACCTCCCTGTGTGTCTGGGTCCTGGACTTTCTCACCGCCAGGCCCCAGGTAGTCAAGATGGGAGGGAATACATCGAAGTCCCTCACCCTGAGCACAGGATCGCCCCAGGGTTGTGTCCTCAGCCCCCTATTGTACTCCCTGTACACACATGACTGTGTGGCTAGGTTCAGCTCCAACTCAATAATTAAGTTTGCTGATGACACTGTGGTGGAGGGCCTGATCTCAGACAACGACGAGAAGGCCTACCGGGAGGAGGTGGCTGGTCTAGCACTCTGGTGCCAGGATAACAGCCTCCTCTTGAACATCAAAAAAACGAAGGAGCTGATCATGGACTTTAGGAGGGCACATCATCCGAGGACGTACACTCCATTGAGGATAAATGGGGATCCTGTGGATAGGGTGAACTGTTTTAAATATCTGGGAGTCCACATCTCCGAGGATATGACATGGGCAGCACACGCCTCAGCACTCATGAGTAAGGCAAGGCAGTGCCTTTACCACCTCAGGCAATTGAGGAAATTCAGAGTGTCTCCGAGGATCCTCCAGTGCTTCTATGCAGCGGCAGTGGAAAGCATCTTGTCCGGGAACATTACCATCTGGTTTGGGAATTGCTCTGCCAAGGACAAGAAGGCTCTGCAGAGAGTGGTGCGTTCGGCCGAACGCACTATGGGAACTTCACTTGCCCCCCTGCAGGAACTATACATCAGGAGGTGCAACTCCAGAGCCAACAATATCATGAGAGACCCCTTCCACCTCTGCAACGGACGGTTCCAGCTGCTATGGTCAGGCAAACGCCTCCGTTGCCATGCGGTGAGAACGGAGAGGTTGAGAAGGAGTTTCTTCCCAGAGGCCATTCGGACTGTAAACGCCTATCTCACCAGGGACTAACTATACTGAACGTTTTTCCTTCCATTATTTATTATGTAAAAGAATATGTGTGTTATGATTGTGTTTATAGTTTGTTTGGTTGTTTGGTTGTTTGTCTTTTGCACAAAAGTCCGCGAGCATTGCCACTTTCATTTCACTGCACATCTCGTATGTGTATGTGACAAATAAACTTGACTTGACTTGACTTGGATCTTGAAATTTATCGGAACCGCACAGGGAGCCATTGGAGAGAGGCCAGTGGAGAGAGGCCAGAAACTAAACTAAACTATATTAAAGGAAGGCTTTAATTCCATTCAACTCCACATAAGCTAAATCATTTACTGCAAGGTTATAGAGGAATGAATGAGGGTTGGGTTAGATTTCCAACGGAAGCTAAGACAACCTCACGTAAGTACAGAGCAGAGTTGGTTATCTTGCAGATTTCTTGTTTCATTAGAATAACCTCATGACTATATCATCAAACAGACTCTCCAGAAACATCAAATATTCATCTCTAGTCCCAATCCTTTTAAAGTTATTATTTACATCTCAACAAGGCTTTGATCTCAAGGATGGGGGAAAAACATTTCCCAGGTTGTCGTCATTGAAGGTCAGATAGCTGAGCTTTCCTTTGCAACAAACAGAAACACTGCTGTCACAAGTCCTTTTAATTCCATCCCAATCTGTCTAACAACAAAACAACTTCAAGAAAGCAGGAATAACTAACACAAACCCAGCCAATATAAATATAACAAAGAAAGCCAAACTAAAACAGGTTGAAGAGTTACAATCACTGCCCAGCTCACAATCCCGAAGTGGTATCTGAGCTCGGGTTAAGTACACCAAAGTATTTAGAATTCACAAAAGCACATGACTGATGCTATCTTGCCTCTTAGTTTCCCATATTTGGGTAGCATTTACTGAGAACATGTCCTCCCTAACAGTTGTTCAGTTCATTAGCTTAGCATCCTAGAATTTTAAAAATCTACTTATTTTTGCAACAATATGGAAATAAAAATTGAATCTCCTTGAAATGTATGTGAAAGCCATCAGAATTTAAGGGGAAAACAAAATAGGCCAGAGATTCAAGTGCAGATCCAATACTGATTTGATTAAGAATCACAACCCTAATTAATAATTTTTCTACCTAACCTCCTCTCACAGCTTGGCTGGGTGAGGATCAGGACGTTTTCAGTTTTAATTCCTTCTTTTCTTTTTCTTTTTTTAATTAGAAGTATCATAATGTAGTACATAAGTACCTAATACATAATGAGATATTACAATTCATGTACAACTTCTTGTTTCAAACTTAACAGAATAATTCTGACAGTTTTGATTCTGAAGTTGGATTTTTACTTTACCCTGTAACTTTCAAGATCTTTGAAAGTATCGGATATCAGAAAACTGACCCGGACAATTTTAAAGACTCAGTCGCAAATGTGGTTTATTTGCTCATTGAGTCTGCAGGAGAATAGTGTGTGAGGTTTGGCTGCCTGATCAATTACTTTTTTTTTAAACGAACCTTTTAAGTGGTTCCCAGGTTGTACAGCACTTTGGGTTGATCTAAGGCCACGCTGTAGAATTGCAAACCTTTCTTTCAAAAGTGGAAAGCGCACAAAATATCTCAAACATTTGCAAAAGGTTGCTTACCTATCCTGCTGAATGCGATTGCCAATTGTTGTGTGCTGTGTCACGCTTCTTTGCACACTTTTTGCATGTGCTAATATGACCTGCTCAGTCTATATATATATATCTCAATGAAATACTTCAAGGTGGAGTATTGACTCTGGTGCTGGTAGGAAAATATTTTGCTCATCCAAACGTTTATGATCCATCCACTCCTTTGTGATTGCCTTTAACAGAAAAGTGGTCTTCAAAGAAAAACATCTTATGATACTGACCACAAAGTTACTTGGATTAAATTATCTGTGAATGAGTTTACTGTAAAGTTTTTCAGACCCCCTCTCAAATTAAGTTAGACTGGCCGTGTCTATTTAGGGAATAAAGAGACAGCTGAAGATTGTGAACAAGTGGTGTGAATGACATAGCCACAGGAGACGACCAATAACAGCTGCTAAATCCAGAGAGTTCCAGCAACTTCCAGTAGTTTTCTCTTGCTTTTGTTAAATTTACCATGTGCAGTGATACGTTTAACAGCGTCTGTTATCTGTGGCCCTGTTTATGTAAAACGGCATTAAATCCTCTCTCTCTCCTGTGGCCTGTGGACGTTGGATTATTTGAAGTATTTAGAGAGGAAGTAGATAAAATTTTGAAAGATCACGGAATTGGGAAGAAAACTGGCACGAGAGAGGAATTGAGTCCTGGGGCAGGTCAGCCATGATTGTATTGAATAGCAGGGCAGGCTAAAGGGGCTGAATAGCCTACTCCCTTTTCCACCTTCTTGGTCTTATGTTCTAAGACAGGGCTGGCACTCCCAAGGCACTTCTAAGAACCTGAGGTTTTCAAAAATTAAATCCATGCACTGTCTGTCTCTCTGGTGAGATAAGAGATGTATTATGGATCTAATTGGAAGAAAAGAGGGGAGATTTTTTCTGGCGCTTTTGTTCAATGATTATTAATTTAAAAACTTTATCACAAATGATCTAGTCATTGTCAAATCTCCTGCTTGTGGGAGCGTGCTGTGCTGAAATTGAATGCTGTGTTTACTGCTGTCATTCCAACAGTGAATGCCTTTTAGAAGTGGTTTATTGGCTGCAAAGTCATTTGACCATCTGTTACTACTTAAGAAGACCAAGAGCGCTAAAAATCTAATCCAGACTCCCCCAGGAACGGCTGCAGTTGACCCACGAGTCCCACCGCACTTCCCTCCAAATGATCATCGGAAGAGGGCGCCGTGGGGGTTGGGTCCCAGTGGAGACGGCACCGGGACTGTTGTCCTGAGAGAGGTAGCAGTGAGAGTAGGGGCTCAAAGATGGAAGCAAGCTGGAAGAAGCCACAGGCAGTGTGTGCTCTTGGAGGAAAAAGCAGTGAGGTGGTGGTCCCATGAGTTGCAAGCTCAACCAGTGCGGAGAAACTCACTGCATTTTGCTCCAATATCAGGGTATTTTGTTTGGTGAGCCAAGTGTTAATCAGTGTTAAAGCACATCCTCGAATTGCTAAGTCCACAGACCACACTGGGGAAGGGAAGAGTGCACTGCGGTTACCTGCCCTGATCACTCTGAGTGCACCTTCGAGACCCTCAAATTCTACCAGCAAGAAGGAAAATAAGAACACGCACACGGTAACAGCATAGAAACAAGAAACTGCAGATGCTAGTTTTCAAAAAAAGACACAAAGTTCTGGAGTAACTCAGCGGGTCAGTAGCATCCCATGGGTAGGTGATGTTTTGGGTTAGGACCTCTCTTCAGGCTGATTGTGGGGTGGTGGAGGGGGATTGGGGGGAAGTGTGACAGGTAATAAATGGACACAGACAAGGGGAAGTTTGACAGGAAGATGGTTAGACAAAGACCAGAGATGAAAAATCCAAAGGTGTGAGAAAAAGGTATTGAAGAGTTGCGAATTGGGACGCCTGGTAGAAGTTCCCTCCACATTGCCTAATGTTTACGCATACATACATACATACATACATACATACATACATACACACATACATACACACATATGTATATATACTGGTCTTTTTTTGTTTATTATATTGTTAACAGTGTACTATGTTTACATATTCTGTTGTGCTGCTACAATTAAGAATGTCATTGTTCTGTTTGGGCCACATGACAATAGAGCTCTAGGGGCTAGTGGAGTCAAGGGATATGGGGAGAAGGCAGGCACGGGTTATTGATAGAGGATGATCAGCCTTGATCTCAATGAATGGCGTTGCTGGCCCGAAGGGCCGGATGGCCTCCTCCTGCACCTATTTTCTATGTTTCTATGTAATAAAACACTCGTGACATGACTTGGTTTTCTGTTTTTAATTCAGCTTTTAAACATTTGCAGTTTTGTAAATAAAATTAATTCCTGTTGTTTGATGATCTCGATGTATTATCAGCAAACAGAACTAGTTTGAGCCCTATGGACTGTGTGGCCTCCTTCTCGGTCACAATAAGTAAGATCCCTGCATTTAGAGTACAATTGACAACGTTGGGGAAAGTTTACTCCAACATTTGTAAAAGTAGCTCATGAACTCCTTCCATGTTGATAGAAGAGGCAGAGGAACAAACGGCAGAATAAACATCAAGCACTGAGAGCAATTGTTCAGATCTTATCAGATGGAACAATCTTTCAATGCTGCAGGTGGGGAAATAATACCTGGCAGGTACATTGTACACCATTTTCAAATTAATAGAAGAAAATAATTACAACTGTTTGCATTCTGTAGCACTGATGTTGCCTTCATATGGGGTTAAACAAGAAGTTTGGGGAGAACATTCAATGGTGCATTCTGGAGAGAAAATAAAGAGGGATTTATCGGGAATGAAAACCCTGGAGAGGATTTATAGGCGATTTTCCAGCATCTGCTGTCACAGTCTCCTCATTCTCATCCACTTCACCTCCCAGTACTTTTCCACCGGTCCCTCCTTCTCCTCACCTGCCTGCCACTCCCCTCTCATCAGCCCAACTCTCCTCACCTGTTGCACTCAGTTGCCTCTGATCACCAATTAACCCGGTATATAGACTCGCCTCACCATTCACACTGTGCCAGATTGTTCTCAGCATTCATGCAAGACTCTCCAGCGATTTCCCGACTGCCTACACGGATTCGAACCTGCCTGCCCATTCCGTCCTTTCGTCTGTCCCTCGCTGGTTTGTTTGCATCGTGTGTTGGATCTCCTGGTTACCGGACCTTCCGCTACCCCGACTACGTCTCCTGCCTGCCCCTCTTCGGAACCCTTGCTCAATCCTGAGCCTCTGTGTGAGTATGGTGTACCCATTCCTGTGTTACTACTCTGTGCTGCTATTGGGTCCAAGCTATACCTGTTACATCTGCAGTTCCTTCTTAAACAGGATTTATAGGCACTTCGGTATTGAAGAGGACAGCCAATACAACATCCAATATCAGAAAGATGTTGATACATTGATACATTTAGTAGGTTTGCAGATTACACCAAAATCGATGATATCGTGGACATTGAAGAAGGTTATGTGTAGGAAGGAACTGCAGATGCTGTTTAAAACAAAGATAGGCATAAAATGCTGAAGTAACAGCAGAATAGGCAGCATCTCTGGAGAGAAGGAATGGGTGAGGTTTCAGGCAGTCTGAAGAAGTGTCTCGACCTGAAATGTCACCCATTCCTTCTCTCCAGAGATGCTGCCTGTCCCACTGAGTTACTCCAGCATTTTGTGAAGAAGGTTATTTTAGGTTACAAGATGTAGATCAACTGGAAAAGTAGACAAGGAATGGCAGATGGAATTTAACTCGGACAAGTGTGAAGTGATGCATTTTGAGAATTAAACCAGGGCATGGTGTTGTTCAACTGAGATAACTTTCAGTTCTCTGAAAATGTAAGCACATGTGGACAGGGTGGTGAGGATGGCAAATGTTATGCTCACCTTCACTGGGTGAAGCAACATGTACAATTGTTGGGGCATCATGTTAAAGTGGTACAAATCATTGGTTAGGTCGCATTTGGAGTTTTGTGTGTAGTTCTGGTCACCATACTATAGGAAAGACATGATTAACCTGTTAATGCTACCCCCAAGTATACTCGGATCATGGCCAATAGTGAAAAGGGTGTCTTAAGTGAGAGGACACAGTGGGTGGCACAGTGGGGGAGCGGTGGTGTTGCTGCCTTACTGTGTGAGAGACTGGCATCCCCCATCTCACCCCCCACCACCCCCCCCCCCCCCCCTCCCTTCCACCCTCCCGGCTATGTTGTCCGATCACTGACAATTGTATCCAATTTATTTGCAACTTATTGAATAAACTGATAGCTGAAGTGTTTAACTAACAATGTTTTAAAATATAATGTAAAACAATGATAATAACCCAAGAGGTCCCTTTGCATTGAGAGTGAAAGCACCGAGGTGAACTTATCTAGGAGGGAGAGGCGATTAACTCCCACCAGAATTAACACTTTGAACATCTCTTCAATTGCGACTGTCTTTAGACTTTAGAGAAACAGGTGCTTCCCCCACCCAGTCCCACCCAGTCTGCACCGACCAGCCCCCCCCCCCCCCCCCCCCCCCCCCCCGTACACTAGTTCTATCCTACACATTGGGGGCAATTTACAATTACAGAAGTCAATTAACCTATAAACCTGCAGATCTTGGAGTGTGGGAGGAAACCGGAGCACCCAGAGAAAACTCACTTGGTCACAGGGAGAAGGTACAAACTCCGTACAGACAGCACCTGTAGTCAGTATTGAACCCAGGTCTCTGGCTCTGTAAGGCAGCAACTCTACCACCGTGCTGCTTGCCCTTGACATAAGTTCCCTTGACTCTATCCGATTACAGATCACAGCTTGTTCCAGCCTTGCTATTCCTCCTGATTGACAGGAAATCAAAGCCATATGGTAAGCAAAAGACAACTGTTGCCTTTGCACCTGGACACCATTCTTGCTCCCGTTCTAAAACCTGTTGAGGGGAACTACAATCACAGAGGCAACCTCATTCTCATCTCACATACGTGGGAACTTTAGAGATGCTAAAATTGTAACCATCTTCCAGGAAGAAGCTGAATCCAATTGTATTAACTATGGAGGAGTCTCCCTGCTGTCTGCTGCAGAGAAAGTCATCACCAGGGTCCTCTTCAATCATCTCCTCCATGTGGCCAAGGAGCTAGTCCCAGAATTGCAATGATGATTCCATCCATATAAATGCACAATGATTGTTACCACATTGTTGTGACACAGTGGTAGAGCTACTGCCTTACAGCACCAAAGAGCCAGGTTTGATCCTGACCACAGGTGCTGTCAGTATGGGGTTTGTGCGTTCTTCCTGTGACTGCGTGTGATTTCTCTGGCTGCTCCAATTTCCTCCCACACTCGAAATAGCATCCCAAAACTTGCCTCATAAATCTCCTTTAAAATTTCTCTCCCTCACTTAAAGTTATGACCTCTAACATTTTACATTTTCTCCCAAGGAAAGGTTTTCTGGAAGTCTACATTATTTAAGTCTCTCAACATTTTACACACTTCGATCAGATCATTTCTCAGCCTCCAACAGATTTATCTAACCTCTCCTTCTAATCAATACTCTCAAATTCAGGCAACATTCTCGTGAACCTCATCTGCAGCCTCTCCGCATCTTTCTTGTAATGTAGCAACCAGAACTGTACTCCAAATATGGTCCAACCAAAGTTTTATACAGCTATAACTTGACTTTACTCAACACTCAATAGACAATAGGTGCAGGAGTAGGCCATTTGCCCCTTCGAGGCAGCACCGCCATTCAATGTGATCATGGCTGATCATCCTCAATCAGTACCCCGTTCCAGCCTTCTCCCCATATTCCCTGACTCCGCTTTCTTTAAGAGCCCTATCTAGCTCTCTCTTGAAAGTATCTAGAGAATTGGCCTCCACTGCCCTCTGAGGCAGAGAATTCCACAGACTTACAACTCTCTGTGTGGAAAAAGTGTTTCCTCATCTCCATTCTAAATGGCTTACCCCTTATTCTTAAACTGTCCCCTGGTTCTGGATTCCCCCAACATCGGCAACATGTTTCCTGCCTCTTGCATGTCCAAGCCCTTAATATTCTTATATGTTTCAATAAGATTCAGATTCAGATTCAGTTTCAATTTTATTGTCATTGCACTTTTCAGTGCGACAAAATGGTTTAGCCTGCAGTCATAACATAGAATGAATAACAAAACACACACTCAACACAGTTTAACATCCACCACAGTGAGTCCACCAGGCACCTCCTCACTGTGACGGAAGGCAAAAAGTCCCAAAGTCCTTTTCTCTTCCCTCCTTGCTCTCCCTCTGCGCTGAGGCGATCCAGGCCTCCGATGTTGTGACCCCGCCGGGTGATGGTAAGCAAGTCCCGCGGCTGAATCCGAGCTCCGCAAACAGGCCGGTTCAAACTCCGCGGCCCGGGGCGTACGAAGCTGCTGCCCTCCAGTCCAGCGGACGAAGCTGTTGTTGCCGGAAACACAGGTCACCAACCTGTGACCTGCGAGCTCCCGACAATGTCGTCCACTGGCCCACGGCCGAGCCTCCGAGGCTCCGAAGTCGGGTCGGAAGTCGGGTCGCAACGCCACCACAGCCCCGAAGTCGGCCAGCCTCGCGTTGGTAAGTCCTGGCTCTGCCTCCGCAGCCTCGAGGTCAGACCCAGTTGGAGGCCGCCAGCTCCGCGATAGGCCTCAGCACAAACGGAGACGGGGGATACGACAAGAAAGGTCGCATCCCCCCCGAAGGAAGAGTCAAAAACATGTTTCTCCAACCCCCCCCACACATACACAACTAAAATAAACTGAAATGAACTGTAACAACGGGACAAAAGAAACCAAGAATAGAAAAGACAAAGGGACTGCAGGCGAGCCGCAGCTGCAAGGCAGCGCCGCCACTTCCGATATGTATAAAATCCCATCTCATCCTTCTAAACTCCAGAGTATACAACCCCAGCCGCTCTATTCTCTCAGCATTTGACAGCCCCGCCATCCCGGGAATTAACCTCGTAAACCTACGCTGCACTCCCTCAATAACAAGAATGTCCTTCCTCAAATTAGGGGTAGGGGACCAAAACGCCCGGCCGATTAAGGCAAGCATGCCATATTGTTTATTTATCATCCCTATCCACTTGCGTTGCCACTTACAGGGAGCAATGAAACTCAAATTCTCTCCTTAAATCAATGTTGCCAAGGATCCTGCTATTTATTATATACTTTTACATTTGCCTTCCTGCAGTGTGTACGTTTGGTGATCGAGCTCCACGTCACAACAGCGTAAGAGGTAAGATCAGGAGCAACCACATTCCTACTACTCTCAAGGTAAATACATTTCTCCTCAATTCCCTATTCAACTTTTAGTGACATATAATTACGATCCCTAGTTTTAATCTCAGTCAAAACAGGAATGTATAGCCCATCAGACGATTGCATAACTTTAAAGACTTGTTGTGTCCCCCCATCAATCTTCTTTGTGCTGTAGGGAATTCCAGTCATCCTTTGTCTCCTCTCACAGCAGATGCCATTACCTCAGTCTTTTTTTTGTACTTCCAGTAAATCTTCAATAATTACTTGCAAAGATGATCAACTCGGGTTATCTTGAGCCCATTGGACATTTTGCACCTCTGGAGCTGCTGGGAAATATATTTATAAAACCAATTTTCCCTCTAAATGATCACTGTGCTCCGACTTCAGCCACTGTGCTCTGGCCTCAGCACTTCAGACAGGTAGGCGACATGGTGGCGCAACGGTAGGCGCCCCACCCAAGGTTTCCGTGCAGTTCCTGGAGGTTGCAGGTGGTTGCCGGAGGTTGCAGGTAGGGAGACTGACAAAAAACCTCCGGGAACCGTACGGAAACCTTGGGTGGGGCGCAAAGTCTCCAGAGGTTTCCGTTCAGGTTTCCTAAGTGGGACAGGGGCATTACAGCGCCAGAGTTCCAGGTTCGATCCTGACCATGGGTGCTGTTTGCACAGAGTTTGAACGCTCTCCCTGTGACCACGTGGGCTTTCTCTGGGTGCACCGGTTTCCTCTCGCATCCCAAAAGCGTGCAGATTTGTAGGTTATTTGCTTTCTGTAAATTGTCCCTAGTGCAAACGATAGTGCTAGTGTAAGGGGTGATCGCTGTGCTGAAGGGCCTCGATGTGCTGAAGGGCCTGTTTCCACACTGTATCTAAATTAAACTAAACTAAATTATTCTCGGTCAAGATTGCAGATTCCTACATTTCTTTACCAACCATGCAAATATTTCAGCTGTAATATACTAGTCTACTTTATTCCATTACTACTCCAGTAAACCACTTTGTGAAAACCAGTCACAAAGCAGCCATGGCAACGTTTGATGACAGTCCTTGAAAGAGGGAGAGTGAAAAGTAGATATCAGTCTGCATCCACATCATTATCCGGTTTAGAATATCATTTGTACAAACCATAGGCTAGCTCATATCTCGAAATACATGCCCTAATCATCTGCAGTCTGGAACTGTGGAAAAAAAAATAAACAAATCGAAGCTTTTAGTGTTTTCCAACATAATTATCAACTTAATGGAGATAAGCAGTGGAGAGTTGAGATCCCACATTTCTCCACTTCTTATATAGGCATAGTAGAAAATAGGACATAGACCAGGACAGCACAGGAATAGGTCCTCCAGCTCACAAAGTCTGTGCTGAGTGTGATACCAAAGTAAACTAATCTCCTCAGCCTGCATGTGATCCATACCCCATCATTTCCTGCATATTTGTGTGCCTATGTATAAGCCTCTTAAATCCCAAAGTGGTATCTGCTTACACCACCACCACACCAGTGTATGAATGGCACCTATCATCCTCTGTGTAAAAAAACAAAACTGCCCCGTGTATCCCCTTTAAACGTTCTCCCTCCAACCTTAAAGCTATGCCCTCTAGTATTTAAAAATCACCGCCTTGGGTAAAAGGTTCTTACTATCCACCCTATCTAGGCCTCTCATAATTTGATCAGGTCTCTGACACTCCTGGGATAACAATCCAAGATTGCCCAATGCGTCCTTATGGCTAATAACTTATAATCCAAACAGCATCCTGGTAAACCTCTTCTGCACCCTCTCCTGCACCTCCACATCCTTCCGGTAATAGGGCATCCAGAACTGCACACAATCTTCCAAATGCAGCCTAACCAACGTTTTATAAAACTGCAACAGGACTTCTTAATTCTTACACTCAATGCCCTGACCAATGAAGGCAAGCATATCACATGCCTTCTTTACCACTCTATCTACACGCGTTGCTACTTTCAGGGACTGTAAGATTTGTCTGTAGATCAATGCAGTTAAGACTCCTGACATGAACTATATATACCTTACATTTGACCTCCCAATTTCAACAGCTCACACTTTGCTGGATTGAACTAAAACCATTTCTCCACCAATATCTGTAGCTGATCTATATCCTGTGATCCCTTTGACAGCTTTCACCACTATCCTCAATTACACCAGTTATTTTGTTACTAATCAACCCATCAAATTTTAATCCAAATTGTATATATGAGTGTGTATATAACATACACACATCAAAAACAACAGAAGATCCAGTACTGATTCCTGCAGAACCATTGATCATAGACCTCCAACCAGAATAATACCTTTCCGCAACTAACCTCTTCCTTCTCCGGGTAAGCAGCTTCTACATATAAACTATTAGGTCACTGTGAACCCCACACAACTTAATCCTGTGGATCGGCCTACCATGAGAAATTTCATCAAACACCTTGCTAAAGTCTATGTGGACAACATCCACTGCTCTACCCTCATCACTCACTCAAGAAATATAATAAAGTTTATAAGACAAGATCTGCCCTGAACAAAGTCATGCTGGCTGTTCCTAATTACCCCATTCTCTTCCAAATGTGAGTAGTTGGGGTAGAAACATTATAACCAATGTCAACAATTGGGTGAGATTTAGACAAGAATGAATTGTGGCAAAATCCACTTGCACACACTCATCCTGCCATAATTTCCCTTTGATTAAAGCATTCATGTAACCAGATGAGATGCCTCCATCACACCCCCCACTCATGCCCATCTCCCAGTGTAAAATTCTGCCAATTGCACCACTTCGGTCTGTACTTCAGGCCGAGCTTCTTGCAGGTGGATAGCTATTCAGCCATATGATCTAGAATTTGTTTCAATTCTATAACAATTGGTTGCTGACTTTCTGATGCAAACTGGCAAAAGACTGCAGATGTTGGAATCTGGAGCAAAAAAACAAACTCCTGGAGAAATTTGATGTGTCAGGCAGCATCTGTGGAGGGAAATGGACAGACAATATTTCACGTTAGAACATCTAAATCATTCACAATAGCTCCTGATATTATATTGTGACATTTACAAATAAATAATAAAATACCATTGAAATCCATATTTTGTGTTAATAAATATATTTATTTATTCCTATTTTTTAGATAGAATAAATAAAGATTAATTTCCAATAGTTGACGGATCAATAACCAAATCTCTCATGTTTAAGCTGACTGAAAAAGGAATTAGGGGACCAAGACTTCTGTGGAATGAATCAATCAAAACTAGCATGTACTGTTGATATAGAGGGACAAACAGATTTAATAGCAGCTTTCAGAAAGGAATGGAATATCTAATTAATGGAGAAGAAATATTGCTAGGATTTAAAGAAAGGAAGGAGGAAAAGGACAAACTGAAAAGCACTAATCTGAGGGCAGACGGCACTCATAACAAGATTGATGAATTGGGACACACAGAACTGCAGAAGCTGGATTCGTGAGTGAAAAACACAAAATACTGGAGTAATTTAATGGGTCAGGTAGCATCTGTGGAAGGAATGGACAGACGATATTTCAGGTTAAGGTAGGTGTTCACTTGTAACTCCTCCAACCTCATCTACTGTATCTGCTGTTCCATGTGTGGACTCCTGTATATTGCAAAGACCAAGCGCAGACTCGGCGATCATTTCGCTGAATACCTCCGCTGAGTCCGCCTAAACCTATCTGATCTCCCGTTTGCTGAACACTTTCACTCCCCCTCCCCCTCCCATTCCCACACTGACCTTTGTGTCTGGGCCTCCTCCATCATCAGAGTGAGGCCCAGCGCTAATTGAAAGAACAGCATCTCATATTTCACTTGGGTAGCTTACACCCCAGCGGTATGAACATTGACTTCTCTAACTTATTACTGTACAATAAAGTAAAGGTACCTATCAAATGCAAAATACCATTTGAGCTCACCTCAAGATAATTAGAATAAAGTTAGTGAGACCCTTGTGCTTCATGCCTGCTGCAAAGAGATTTTATATTACGCACTAATTTAGTCGGCTTCAGTCTCAAATCTCCTCGTTTAGTGATATCCAGTCGATTTCTTTTCTTCAGTAGCAAATCATTTACAGCACTAAAGCCACATTCAGCTAAATATGAAGATGGGAACGGTAACAACAGTTTTCTTGCAAAGCTGGTTGAATTTGGGTATTTAGTTTCTGTCTCATCACAAAGCCATGCCATCGCTCCTTTTATGTTGAATAAAGTTTTAACTGACTCATCATTTTGTATTTCTGAGAGTTCTTCTTGGTACTGCATTGAAACATCAGATAGATCCACTAGCACTGGCTGCATCACCCATGTTGGAAAATCAATCTGTTTTAAATCAGAAAATCTTTCTTTCAAATCAGAGGCCAATATTTTCAGATGATCCACAATGACAAGTACAGCAGCATCAGTCGGCTCACATTTCTTTAGCCAATGAAACTGGTAAACATTTTTGTCAGAAATATGTTTTTGGCATAAACTCGATAAATGAAATAAAGCCAAGTATCTTCGCCTTTGCATCAACAAGAGTTTCATTTGTTCCTTGAAGTTGTTTATTCAACACATTCAGTTTTTCAAAAATATCTGCTAAATAACTCACAAACGCTTTTCCATCAACGGTTAGCAGGTGCTTCATTTCAGGCTTGTCACTTAAAAAGTCACTAAGCTCATCAAATAGTTCCATGAATCTTTTCAAACAATTCCCCTTCGAAAGCCACCGTACCTCAGTGTGAAGTAAAAGTCTCACATGGTCTGCATTGTTATCTTCACAAAATTGCTTGAAAAGACGCCCACATTTGGCATTAGCTTTGATAGCATTGATAGATTTTATAACTGATTTCAGTACCTCATTAAGTACAGGAGAAATATTTTTCGACACTAAGTTCTCTCTATGAATAACACAGTGCACAAGAAGCATTTCCGGATTCTCATCTTTCATCAATTTTAAGCAGCCATTTTTCTTGCCCATCATAACAGGAGCACCATCAGCTGCACAAGATGTTATGTTTTCCATTGGTATATTATTGACATCTAAGTAGTGTTTTAGTTTATTATATATACCAGGTAGTGGTGGTCTCTAACGATTTGCAGAATAACATTTCTTCAGCAAATTCACCTTTATCAATATATCTTACATAGGTTAGCAATAAGGCCTTACTGTCTCTCACAGTTGATTCATCCATTTGTACTGAGAATTTTCTTGATTTCAGCTTTTCAACAAGTTGTGTTTCAATATCTCCACTCATTTCATCTATTCTTCTCCTAACAGTGTTGTTACTGAGTGGCATGGCTTTAACATCTTTGTTATCTTTTTCCAGAACTGTTTTAAGAAATGCTGATATTGATGGTTTAATTAAATCCTCCCCTATAGTATGATTTTTTCCAGATTTAGCAATGAGTAAAGAAATGTCATAACTAGCCTCAAGAGTACGACTGATAGTAACAATTTGTGCAGTGAACAGAGACTTTATTGTTGATCTTTTTTCAAACTTATCCTTTAAAGATTTGAAGTAATTCAAATCTGAATTTACATACGCACTATGTTTCGCCTTCAAATGTGCCTCAAGACGACCTGGTTTCATTGATTCGTTGGTCAAGCATTGTTGGCATAAGAGGCAGAAAGGTGACCGTTCATCATGGACAGCGGGTATGAAACCAAGTTTTAAATATTCCTCTGAATACTGACAAACTTTCTTCTTGCTTGCACCACTCATTTTAGCACGAGCAGACAAAGAAATAATTCTCAGAAAATGGATTGCTTTCCCTTGAGAGAAAACGGAGGAAATAGATATTATAAGGGTAACTTAGCAAAAGCTCTTTGAATCGCATTTCTAAATCCAATTCAATAAATAAGATTCTTCCATGACCTCGCGCGCTTCGTGCGACGTGCATGAAGAGCGATGGCGCGGTGATTATGTAATAACTACACAATAAAGACCTTTTTTACCCAAAAAAATTATTTACACAAAATAACATCTGAAACATAAACTACATATGTTTACCTGATGGAAAATCCTAGTAATTGTTAGAAAAAATAAAAATCGCCCCCCTGGTCCTCACCTTTCACCCCACCAGCCGGCAAATACAAGAAATAATCCTCCGCTATTTCCGTCACCTCCAACGTGACCCCACCACTCGCCACATCTTCCCATCTCCCCCCATGTCTGCCTTCCGCAAAGACCGCTCCCTCCGCAACTCCCTTGTCAATTCTTCCCTTCCCTCCCGTACCACCCCCTCCCCGGGCACTTTCCGTTGCAACCGCAAGAAATGCAACACCTGTTCCTTCATCTCCCCCTCGACTCCATTCAAGGACCCAAGCAGTCGTTCCAGGTGCGACAAAGGTTCACCTGTATCTCCTCCAACCTCATCTACTGCATCCGTTGCTCTAGATGTCAGCTGATTTACATCGGTGAGGCTAAGCGGAGGTTGGACGATCGTTTCGCCGAACACCTCCGCTCAGTCTGCAATAACCTACCTGAACTCCCAGGTGGCTCAGCACTTCAACTCCCCCTCCCATTCCCAATCCGACCTCTCTGTCCTGGGTCTCCTCCATTGCCAGTGAGCAACACCGGAAATTGGAGGAACAGCACCTCATATTACGCCTGGGTTGCTTGCATCCGGTTGGCATGAACATTGAATTCTCCCAATTTTGCTAGCCCTTGCTGTCTCCTCCCCTTCCTTAACCCTCGAGCTGTCTCCTCCCATCCCCCCCGCCCTCGGGCTCCTCCTCCTCCCTTTTTCTTCCTTCTCCCCCCCATCCCCCATCAGTCTGAAGAAGGGTTTCGGCCCGAAATGTCGCCTATTTCCTTCGCTCCATAGATGCTGCTGCACCCGCTGAGTTTCTCCAGCAATTTTGTGTACCAATGAAAACTGCCATGTGGTTTCCTAACTTCTCCTTTTTAGAAAGTAGACAAAAGTGCTGGAGAAACTCAGCGGGTGAGGCAGCATCTAAGGAGTGAAGGAAATAGGCAACGTTTTGGGCCGAAACCCTTCTTCAGACTTTTTAAAAAAGTAATTGATTAATGTATTGGTTTTGTTGTCATTGAGCAAGAGGTTGGTGTTGTAGCACCACTCAACCAGGTGTTCTATCTCTCTCCCTTATGCCGACTCATCACCACCCATCACCACCACACAGTTGCGTCATCAGCAAATTTGTAGATGTCAGTTTCTGAATGCAGGTTGTGGTTAATGAAGTGCCACAAGGGCAGGTGTTGAGATCCCAATGTTTCTCAGTCGACGTCAATGGTCTGGGAGGTGGGAGTGCAAGTAATGAGAAGAATGTAGAGACTTCAAGGGTATGTTGACAAGCTTAGTGATTATGACATGGCAGGTGGAATATAATGATGAAAACATGAAGTTGGCTTCTTTGGTAGGAAAAATTTAGAAAGCTGAAGTATTTTCCAAAAGCTGAGGGATTGTATGATGGTGTTCAGAGGGACCAGATCCACTTTGAACACCATCACCTTTCAATCCCTCAGCATCCTATATGAATCACTGAAAGTTAACATACAGGTAACAGCAGGCAATTGGGAAGGCAAACAACATATGTTGCCTTTCATTGCAAGAAAATTGAAGCACAAGGGTGCGTTTGGCACCCTGCAAATATACAGGGCCTTGTTGAGAGTGCACTAGGCTATTGTGCACAGATGTGATGTCCCTGATCAAGGTAGGTTACACCTGTGACAGAGGGAGTGCAATAAAGGTTTACCTTTCATTAAAAGGGAAGCTGATCCTATCAACATTTTCAAAGGATGGTTAAAAAGGAATTGGAAGGGGCAACAACTAATTGAACGTGTCTTTCGATAAACCAAATGGTACTACCCCCCTCCCCCTCTTCCCTATGTTGTATAATTATCCGGTTTAGGTAATCTGCAGTTTTGCATTTTCAAACCAGCCACCAGAGGGAACACAGTGCAGCAGAATTTGTAACTTTCATTCCCGTACTGCGGCGCCAAGGACTGTCCAGTTCACAGCTGAATGGAACTTACTTCTGTAGGAAGCTGTGTGCACACGCATTCTTCTTTCAGTTGAAAGTCAGTGTTCAACCTTGCGAGGGAAATCAAAACATTCCGGAGAAGTGAAACAGACCTTGCAGCAAGAACCGTGAGTTGTGACCTATTTTTTTTTTTTTTAAATGCAAGCTCCATGAAGGAAATTGAGCTCTAGCTGTGGTTGAATGGGCTGTGAATTTTATGTCAGTTTTACTTGGTAAACCTTGGTCATTTCGCCACGTTTTATGGAGGAGGGAGGGGGAGATAACAGAGACGTGGTGTGTATAATATGATGAGAGTTCATCTTCGTCATTCATCGTACAAAATGACGGGGAATGGTGGATTAACTTACTGCAAAAATCGGGGTCTGGTCCAGAAAATGAGAAAAATAGATACCTACAAACGAAATCTCCCTGCTAAATGAATAATGTGTAAAACGAAGGCGGGAGGATGGTGTCGCAATGTGAAGATGTATACATGGGGGAAGCCTCATTCAGTGGTGTACGTAGCCCCCATAAACGGAGCGCCCGGCGGGGCAGCTGGTACAGTCTGCAGCGCTACTACTGCTACTGCTGTTGCTGCTGCTAGATCTGCGCTCGGCTGAGGGTTATCTGTGTTGAAATATGTTTATTTTCCACCTTATCAGCGGTGCAGCAGGTGGAGGGCTGGGCTCTTTCTGTGCACTGGAAGATTGGACCACACAACAATAGCTGTGTGTGTGTGTGTGTGTGTGTGAGAGGGGGCGGTGCACACAGGCCCGGCTCATCACATGCTCGGAGAGTGGGATTAGCGCTGGAGAGAGAGCAAGAACGGGGCTGGCCGGGGTGAAGCGGCGCTCACCTGGAGCAGGTGGGCACTGAGCGCTAAAGCGGACAGGTGAAGAAGAGAAGGCGTGGATGTAAGGGGCTAGGAGATGCAGAGCGTTATGGAGAAGAGTGGGAAGGTTAATGGAGGCAGAGTGTGGAGAGGGAAGATTGAGGGACTGTGGAGAAGAGAGGTGGATGGAGGGGACAGGTGAACGAGGAGTGGGGGTGGACTGGACAGGTGGACGTGGAGGGAGATGCGATGGTGTGTATGAGTGAAGGAGGCCTGGACGGAAGGGTAGATGAGGGAATAGGTGTTGGTATGGAGGGAGGGACGATGTGTGCGATGCAGGTGCTGTTGGGGAGTTTGGGGGGTGTAGAGGGGAAGAATGTGTAGAAGGACTATGTATGTAAGAAGAGGAATGAGTCGTGTTGGATGTATCTAGAGATTTGTGCCATGCATGGTTATAGACCAAGTGTTTGCTCTATGCCAGGTCACGACAGTGTTTCCTTATAGTGATGTATGGAACAGTGCGTTACTTTAAAACAATTGTTGAGATTTAGTTATTCTGCTATTGTACTTTAATATTCATTTGCATTAAATGGATTATGCACTCCAATCATGTGCCATTCTGCTGTTTGGCATTCATTATATTTATTACATTATTGCATACACTGTTTACTCTGACCTTCATGTGAACAAGGAATTTCATTGCACTCTCCATATACGACAATAAACTAATCTGATTCTAGGAATTGTTAAGTGTTTGGCCATTGGTTTCTGGAAAACAAAATGAATTGATGAAATACCCCTGGGTTCCAGGGTCTTATAAACTGCACTTTCTGCAGAAGAATCCTTGTTTTATGGTGTGACAAACTCTCTAACAGTAGTTGGTTGACAGTATCCTGTTGGTGAGTGGTTCTGTTTTAAATTCTACTCACAAAACCTGCCTCAATGTTAGTGACTATCACATGTCCTTTTCAGGGAATGTAAAAGCTTCATGACATGAATTTGTTTTTGGCACCAGCCGTGGATTAGGTTTTGCTTTAAATTCTGTTTTTCAGACCTCAGTTTTTTTTTACATGATATAAGTCTGTGTTTATTTCAGTTGATGGGTCATGCAGGTAGACAAGGACAGGTGGAGGAGGAAGGATCATTGTTTGAAGAAGGGAGCAGGGGCTTGAAGAGATATGAGAAGGAAGAAATTGATACATTTGCTGCATATAAATGCACTTGTTTATATCTAAATAAAAGGTTTCTGTTTTCATCAACTTATTCCAGTCGTCATAGCATAAATTGAGTTTATTGTGGCTTGTACAATATAATAGTTTTATGTTTTAATTTTTTTTTAATCTAATTCATTTACATTTTTTTTTTAATCTGTCTTTTGATCCCAGTTCACTGTTTTGAAATAGATGTAAATTTTTAATTTAGGAAGTAGAGGCTCTTTTTTTTTTTTCCAGATTGTTTTTGCCTAAACACAAGCAAGCCAGATTAATCATTTAGTGCTTGGCATTAACTAGTTGCAGTGGTGTTGAAAAAATAAAGTAGGCATGATCTTTGTGTGCTTACGGAGTGATGCTAGTGTGCAACTTTCATGCTCGGAGCTCTTTACCTTTTTTTTAAAATCTGACTGAAATGAATTCTTACTTGCATAATTCTGCAGTTTTCATGATCCAAACACTTTAGATCAGGTGGTTTGACCTTTATTTTGACTGGGTAGGGACAGATATCTTATTAATAGATTGGAGCTTGTAAGTGTTATGAAACAGACATAGAGGTGACTTACAAATTGTCACTTCACATACGGCTGTACTTACTTGCCAAATAAGCTGGTAAAGATATGTTATCGTAATAAAACAATAATACATTGCTGTTTGCCTATAACTATGAATGTGAACTTGAATATTTCCTACCAAACCCATGACCTCTGCCAACTGGATAGACAAGCGGTAGGTGAGAGGGATCACCACCGCATACATCTTCCCCTCCTTGTATGGAAGTCGCCATTCCTTCATCATTGCCATTTACAAATCTACTGGCTTCATTCCCGACGCCTACCAGTATGCCTCCACCAGAGGACCTGCATTGGTTTGAGAAGGTCAGCAGCATCACAACCTTGAGCATTTAGGGGTGGGCACTAACCTTGTTTGCGATGGGAAAAATTATAATATTTCTAATGGAGTTGAGAGTCCAACAATCATTGGGTTTTCAATAAGACTTGTTTCTTTTAAACTAGATGTTTGTTTTTTTTATAGAACTATTCCCGATCCCATCCCAATTGCGACATAGTGCATGCTAACACCAGATAATAATTGGTACACATTAGTCATGAGTTTTGCATAACTAAATTCAGCAAAACAAGAAGTGATTTTATGTTTCTAGTCTGAGAAATTCTCAGTTGGGTGCTGTGGAAGGTGAGGTATAAAATCTCACTAAAAAGAAAGCCTTGGTACTGCACTTCAATATCACCTGGATATCTGCTCTTGAGAAGTCTGTAGTCTGCATCTGTCTACATCTGTCTGATGACCTGACGTCCACGGCCAACACCACAGCACTGGTCAAGAGAGCCCAGCAGTGACTACACCCTCTCCGAAGACTACGTAAAGCAGGTCTCCCCACTACACACCTACGGACTTTTTATAGGGGGACTGTCGAGAGCACATTGACCTACGGCATCACTTCCTGGTTCGGGAGCTGCAAGGCGTACGAACGGCACCAACTAGACTGGATTGTGAAGACCGCCAGCGGGATTATTGGTGCTCCACTCCCTTTCCTGCTGGACATATACAGGAAGAGATGTATCAGCAGAGCCATCTCCATCATCAAAGACCCCTACCACCCATCGCATGACATTTTCTCCATCCTGCCATCTGGGAAGAGGTACAGGAGCATTAGCTGCAAAACCAGCAGGATTGTCCTCGGCTTCTTCCCACAGGCTATAAGACTGCTAAATGGACTTTGCCCCCTGCCAAGTATCGTGCACCAACCACCAACCTGGACACACTGCAGCAGAGCCACTGTTGTGCCGCTGCCGATCGGAACGCCTGTTGAATGTTTAGTAGAGTGTTAAATTTGTTCATGATACATGCATTTTTATTTCTATTTATTTCTAATGCACACTGAATGGACACTGGTTGAGCAACGTTTTTTTGTTTCCTCTGGGTATGTGAATACTCAGGAAATGACAATAAAGATATACAATACAATACAATAGTCAGACTTTGATATGAGACCTTACGACTCAAAGGGGAGAGTGCTAACTACTGACCCATGGCTGACATTTGGTACTGAAATAAATGCAGTATGCTCGGGGATTCTTTTAGTTCGAGCTGCATGGTTGGCGTTGATGTTTCAGGTTGGTCACCCTTCACCAGAACTAAGGGGTAAAACAAGTTTAAAGTTACAGAAAGTGTGGGGAAGTGTGAAGAGAGCAAAAGGGAAGTTTGTGGTAGATCGAAACCAAAGGATATCAAATTCATAAGTGGTGGTGATACCAGCTGAAAGATTGTGGTGAAGCTGGAGAATAACAAAAGCTCTATCTGGGGGTGTTGGGTTTGGTTTTGATGAGAGTTGAGTATTTTATTGTCATGTGCATTGGAACAATGAAAATCTGAATTATTAGAAGATGGGAGGGAGGAAAACATTCACAACATATGAGGTACAGCACTGGAAAGGATGGACATATCGGTTTTTTATTGAGTGATGGAGGCTGTTAAGAGAAGATGGCGGGCTATTCTTTATCCTGGAGACTGAATGACAATGTTCCGCAAAGCAGTCACCAAATCTGCTTCGGGTTTCTCTCACATAGACAGCCACACGTGAGCACCAAATGCTGTATGCTAAGTTAGAAGTGCAAGCAAGTTGTTGCTTTACAAGGGAGGACTGTCTGTGGCCTTTCACGGCAAGGCGGTTGCATGGGAAGGTGCAAGAAGAAGGGTGAAAGGTATTAATGGAACTGAAGGAATGGAGCAGGGTGCCATGGAAAGGAAGTTCCTTTTGAATGCTGAAATGGGAGACGATGTGTTTGGTGTTACCTAGTCGAAGTTATCAGAAATTGCCCAGATCTGTTGAATGTAGAGGTTGGTGCGATGGGAGATGAGGATAAAGGGAATGTTAAAGATCGAAACAAATCTGTTCTAACTCAGCAGTTCAGGCAGCATCTCTGGGGAGAAGGAATGGGTGATCCTCACTGTGCTCTGGTTAGCAGAAGTAGGGAATGAATCGGATGTAGTTGAGAACAAGGTCACCTATGGTTAAGAAGATGTATCACAAGAACAAGTGCAGAGACTGAGAAACTGGGGAAATGGAGTAGTACCAGTGCGTGGTCGGTATCGGCCAGTTGGGCCGAAAGGCCTGTTTCCATGCTGTATGACACTGAAGCCGGGAGGGAGGGGCTTTAACCATGACATGTAGAAGTTATTGTAATGAAAGCTTATTCATGAGATGGAGGATAGAAGTGCTGGAAGTGGATATGGTGAAGGTGAGAGAGGGTTGAAACTGGTAAAGATCATAAAACCTTTGATTTCCAAACAAGAGTAGGAAGCAGCACCAATATGATTGGAAAAGGAGATGAAGAACTGAAATGGTTCCACATATAACACAAAGAGCTTGGTTGTCATTAGCTCCACTGATTGAGATGAAGTGAACTGAGGTTACTGAGGTGTAGGCACTAAAGCAGGAAAGGGGAGAAAGTGTTTAATTGGGGACCAGAGGACATGGGTTCAAGGTGAAGGGAAAAAGATTTAATAGGAATCTGAGGGGTAACTTTTTCACACAAAGGGTGGTGGGTGCATGGAACAGCTGCCAGAGGAGGCAGTTGAGGCTGGAACTATCCCATTGTTTAAGAAGCAGTTAAACAGGTACATGGGTCAGACAGGTTTGGAGGGATATGGACCAAGAGCAGGCAAGTGGGACTAATGTAGCTGGGACATTGTTGGCAGTTGGGCCGAAGGTCCCGTTTCCACACTATATGACTCAAACCTGAGGCCAGAATTGGGAATAAAAAGGCATTGCCGGGTTGTAAAATGCTGCAGAGATTTGGTAGGGGTGAAACGCTAGAGTTTTGGAGGGGAGGCTTTTTAAAATTTAGCAATTAGCTTGGTACAAATGTTGGGGTCAGATGAGAGTTAACTCTTGGCAAGATTTCAGAGGAGAACAATCAGGGCTGATGCCCAAGGGTGTAAGCAACCGTTTGGGCATGATGACGACAATGGGAGAGAAGTAGTTACAGGTTAATTTTCCAGGTACAGAATCAATATTGCTTTAATTGATGTTTGACGTAAATTAATGTTTGCAGGCTTTGCCAGTTGTATCACGTGAGGGTGACAGGATTATGTCATGAGGTATACGTGTAAGCAGTTAAAATCAAATAGGTTTTGGGCCTTTCCAAGTTATGTCGTGTATGCTTATTTTGGGCAGCTTTTGTTGGAACCAGGACAGTAACTCGATTGTAAATGGACCCCATAATAGTGGGTATTTTCATTGTTTAAATTTGTCCCATACAGAACCTCTTATTATTCCAACATTAATAGGTTAAGCTTACTCACTGGTTTTAAAACCTCTCGATATGGCACCTGGTTTAGTATTCATTTTGTTTCCCAAGTGTCCATGAGGAGCTGGCTGAATAGTTGTTTGTTTAAATTTGTCTCAATAATTTGCATGCATTTTAGTCAGTTTTGAATGTATTTAAATAGAACCTTTAAAAGTCCAAAGCAATATATCTGGGAACTTTTTAACTCCATCAGTGCTGGAATGCTGAATACTAGTGATACACAATTCCATTTATTTAAAGCAAAACTTGAGGCTTCTGGATTCTGTAATTTAATTTCATGGGCAGTATAGGATTAACACAGCCAATCGCCTGAAGTTGAAAAGGGGAACACTGCCATAAAAAGAGGAATCTGAGATTAATTTTCTATTCATTAGTTGAGACAGCTGGAAAAAATGTTTTGGGGTCTGAGCGAGCTTTATTCAGATCTATTATAGATAACAAGCGTATACTTCTAAAACTAGAGTTGCACATTAATACAAACATTTGATACTGGAGATTTTGAAAAACTGAAATAAAAAGAGAAAATGGCATAAACACTGAGCAGGTCAGTCAGTGGATTTGGAAAGAAGCAGTTAATGTTTTAGATCACAGGTCTCCAAACTATGGCCCAAGGGCCGCACCGGATTTTATCCGGCCCGCAGCAAGCTCTTAACACGTTCCGTGTGGCGAGCTTTTTTTTAATCAAAAAATGTATTCAGTTATTAAAAATAATATTTAGAGTACAATAAAACAAACCAGAACCCACCACCATAATACACCAGCGGTCCCGGAAATCCTCCAGGGTGCCTGTAGATTTTTTTTTCCCCCCCCTACGGCCTGCAAAAATGTGCCAAATATATAATGTGGTCCTCATGCTGAAAAGTTTGGAGGCTCCTGTTTTAGATCATTGGCTAGATTAGAACCAGGATATTGGGCAAGAATTTATTGCAATTGCTTTGGTTTCTTCCCACATCCCCAAGCTGTGCAGATTGGTGGGTTAATTAGTACTATAAATTTCCCCAAGTGCATTTTGATGTTAAACTGTAGGTGTGGGAGGTTGGAAATTAATGGGAGTTTGGAGACAAAGGTTGAAGAGAAATCAGTGAGGGGTTGTTCTGTGAGCTGGCAGAATCTGATGGGGGAAATGACCATCAACGTCATGAAGAGCTATGGAAAGTGGGTGACAGTTGGTCGAAACAGATTTGCAAGAGTCTTGCACAAAAAGGCATGTTTGAACCCCTCCTGGAATTTAACTAGGCTAGTTAATTTATATTAATGATAAGAATATTGTTTGCATACCACCACCTTGCCTGCAAACGCCGCACATCCACCTACTTAATTCCAGTAATATATAAATATATTTAGTTTGGACACAAAATGCTGGAGTAACAGTGGGACAGGCAGCATCTCTGGAGAGAAGGAATGGGGGACGTTTTGGGTCGAGACCCTTCAGAAGGGTCGTTCGTCAGAAGGGATCCATCTGAAGAAAGATCTTGACCTGAAATGTCACCCATTCCTTCTCTCCAGAGATGCTGCCTGTCCCGCTGAGTTACTCCAGCATTTTGTCTATTTTTGGTTTAAACCAGCATTTGCGGTTCCTTCCTATACTTATTTTGTTTAGTTTAGAGATACAGCGTGGAAACAGGCCCTTCTGCCCACCAAGTTCATGCCGACCAGCGATCCCCACATATTAACACTATCCTACACACACTAGGAACAATTTACTTTTATACCAAGCCAATTAACCTATAAACCTATACATCTTTGAAGTGTGGAAGGGAACCGATGATCTCTGAGAAAACCCACGTAGTCATGGGGAGAACGTACAAACTCCATATAGACAGCACCCGTAGTCGGGATTGAATGCGGGTCTCTGGCGCTGTGAGTCTGCAACTCTACCACTGTGCTGCCCTATAATTGCTGGAATTTTTACAGAAGAATAAGGACTTTGTATCCTTACTGTGACTTCACATTTTGCTTTCAGTAACTTCCTAAAGTTCAAATTTCAGGATAATGTTTCAACTGTAGCTTCATTGGGGAATCTGTCTTGCTTCTGAATCAAAAGATTCTTAGTTTGAATCCCAATCCATTGACTCGAGGAAATTGGTCAAGGCCAACATTCGAGCCCAGTGCTGAGAGAGCAGCAGATGCTATCTTTCGATTGGGATAGTATATTGTGGCTCTTTCTTTTCTCCCAGATGGATTAAAAAAAAATCCAAACGCATTACTTCAAACACAACCAGATCACTTGTGCTGGTGAATGTTTATCCCTCAATCAACATACCTTTGGAAACAGATAATCCAGTCATTAAGTTTCCTCCCACATTCCAATGGCGTGGGTGGGTAGATTAATTGGCCCTTAGTGCTAGTAAATTGCCACTAGTTCATAGGGTGAGTGATAGAAACCGAGGAGAAGAATTGATGAGAATCAAAGAATGGAATTTGCCTAAATGTGTGGTTGGTTGGTAGTATTGTAGCCCACAGACTTTGTCTCCACCCATATTTGTTCCATGACTCTGATATTTGTTGTTAATGGGATCTTGCAGCATGTAAATTGGCTACCACCTTTCCTCTATTACGTCAGTGAATACATTCTCAGAAGGGACCTCACCACCAAAGATCAGAGAGCTCTATGATGTTTGCTCAACACTAGTACCTTATTTATTAGCACGTAACACACTTCACCACAAAGTTTATCAGAAGGTCAAAACAAGGAAATTCTCCATGTACACCTGTTGACGGAATGGAGGATTTGCGTTGTGATGTGTTAAAGGGTACAGAAAGATGCAAAGGGACTGTCAGTCGTTCTTCATTGCTACTGGAAGTTCATAGTCAAATATATTCTGGGGAAATTTGTGGCAGTGTTTTTTTTAATGGAAGTACCAGTGATGTGTCTAATTGTCTTGCAGAAGGGGGGTGAAAGAACAATGTATTTGCCATTTCCATCATGGGAGACTAGGTTGGAATGGGTTGCCCAGCCCTGTTTCCTTGAGTGCAAATTCTCAAAACTGAACTCAAAGGAAACGTTGTAAGGTGGGGTTTCTGTCAATAACCCCGGCTGTACTTTGAGGGGTTCAGGTGGGGTTGTTGAGAAACGGATGTTGATTGGACAGATGCTATAAATTGTATTAACAGCAGCTTGGCATTTAGCATAGTTTTTTTAAGGTACCTGTAGTATCCAGAAGCCTGGGTTGTTCATTTTTTTGGGGGGGGAAATTGAATTCCTTACTGATATCCAGTAAATTCAATCAAATTTGGAAAGTTGGTAGCAGCAATGATATCAAAACTATCAGAGTGAGTGTGTGGAAAAAAAAATTACCATATCTCCCGGCAATGAAGATGCTATTTTTTTTTTTTACCCAAAAATAAGGCACGAAAATGTACCTGCGTCTTGGAGGCCAAAGGTCAGGTTGTTAGCCAAGAAAGATAGACTTGGCTATCCAGAATGATGTTGCTGTACTGAAGTATAGCCAAGTTTATCCCTCATTGCTGGCAGCTGATGGGAAGCGGCTGTAAAAGGACAGCGCCGCTGGGGGGAGGGGAGGGGAGAGTTCCTTTCACAACATGTGGGGAGTCTGGCCTGGGTCAGTACGGTTAGCACAAAGTAGTAAACTTGGCTGGGCCGCCAAGGGTAAAGTTGCGGGGTGGGCTGGAGCGTTGAGAAGGAGGGGGTCGAGGAACATGCCAGCAACTCGCTCAGTAGCTCGGGTGGCTGTGAGCGGCCGCCGGGACTGGACAGCGCAACTGGCCGCCACCTTGGCGCCTTCTGCCCGCCGGCCACCGTGTCCTTTGGCACAGGCACAACTGGTGGAGGTGGTGGTTGGCAGGTCGCTACTAGGCGGAAGGCTGGCTGCTCTGTCCCGGGCTCTCTCTCTCTCTCTATCTCTCTCTATCCCTCTCCCCGTTATGTGATCATCCTGAGCCAGGAAGTCCCCGTCCCTCAGACCTGAACCGCACAGCGCATTGTGGGACGGGCGAAGATGGAGGCTCCCCGGTCCTCATTGCCTCCTTGAAGGAGTTCACATCTTCCTTTCTACTGACCAAACCAAGCCCTTGATCCTGTCCCACCAGCCTTTTCTTAACATTTAGCAACTCAAAATGGGATTGCACCTTAATTGCCTGGAAATATGGTAAATTTAAAAACAAATAGCCTGGTTCATTCGCGTTTTCCACCAGGATATATGCTGAAGATAGACACAAAAACCTGGAGTAACTCAGCTGGTCAAACAGCACCTCTAGAGGAAAGGAATAGGTGACTTTTCGGGTTGAGTCCCTTTTTCAGACTGTCCTTGCCCATTGTGTTGTATGTGACCCCAGATACAATCTGGCTCCTAACGTATTCTGAAAATGGTCTGAAAAGTGACTCTGTTCAGCGGCAGTTAGTAATGGGCATTACATGCTGGCCTAGCCAATTTATGCCTTTCCAACAAACATTTTAAAAGGAAACGGATAAATAATTGTAATGTTTTCGGACCAGAATCCTGGAGGAGGACTGGAAAGGATGCTGAGAAACCCTTCACCATCTTTGCGACTGTCTTTTTTACATGCAGTGTGTGCTGTTAATTCTGTGGCGCAGCTGTGGAATATTTGACGGGTTAGACCCACAGCAGTCAGTCAAGTTGCCAGGCAACAGTATGTGCAACCTTTTGTTTTCTCCCCCATTAGTCATGATACCAGGTAAGAGGGGTCGGGAGCGTTGACTTCTCCAGCCTTGTGCCATTTAATCACTGGGTTTGGTATTTTGTCTGTCTTTCTTTGCTCCAACTATGGAGGGTAATTTTTCTACCCCGTTTTCCCGGTATGGCACAATTAGATTGCAGGATTCCAATTTTATACTTGTAAAAGTAATGGGTATAAGATTCTTTACAGGTGCTACTTTCAGCCTCGAGGTTGATCAGCACCAAAACATTCTGTTCACTGGGAATTGGTTGGAAGGCCAAACGAGAATGTAAAATACCAACACGGGGAGCGTGAGAAGGAATGAACAGATTTGCATTTTTTCCCTGCCTTTTTCCTACCTCTGGGCATCCCCACTCATTCTGCAGCCGATCCTTAAAAAGCATTGGAATGTAAGAGACGTAGCAACTGATTTGCACTCAATGGGTTTCGGGATGCGACAACGTAGTAATGACTCACTAGATTGACTTAATGTGTTGAAGGTTTGTTTGTGGAAGACTTACCTTGCCGCCTCCATGAATCATGTGGGACGAGACCTGGGAAGTGTATAGGTTTGACCCACGATATCTGGTGATCCTTACAAGTTAAGGGCCTGTCCCCCTTGGGCGTCATTTGCGCGTCACGCAGGTGGCGAATGCAGGGGCGGATTAACCATTAAGCAGACTAAGCACGTGCTCAGGGCACCAGGGCCAAAGGGGGCACCACAAAGTTGGGAAAAGGATGAAAAGAAAAAAAAACAAATGAAGATTTGTAAAAAAAAAAAAAAAAAAAATTGATAAAACTAGTGCAAATTGATCATAATGTTCTGTTTCTTGATCATGGTGCACCCTAGGGTTATCTTCCCAGGTGTACCACAACAACTAAAATGGACTGGGTCAGTGTGGAAAGGAGGGGGGCACCAAGATTGGTCAGTGCTTAGGGCACCAGTGAGCCTTAATCCGCCCCTGGGCGCATCACGTGCACTTCACGACGCGTAATGATGCCACGCAAATGACACCCAAGTGGGACAGGCCCTTCGTGCATCTGAAACTTTGCGCTACTCAAACCTGTGTATTTCAAGCTGAGTCCCCCAGTTTAATTTAGTGTTTTAGTTTTAGCTTTCATAAATTCTAGGAGCAGAATAAGGTCATTTGGCCCATCAAGTCTGCTCCACCATTCAATCGTGGCTGATCTTTCTTTCCCACTCAACCCCATTCTCCTGCTTTTTTTTAGTTCAGTGATACAGCGTGGAAACCACTGAGTCCGTGCCAACCAACAATCCCTGTACACTAACACAATCCTACACTCACTAGAAACAAGTTACAATTTTCGCCCAAGCAATTAACCTACAAACCTGTATGTCTTTGGAGTGTGGGAAAAGATCAGAGCACCCAGAGAAAACCTACGCAGCACCTGTAGTCAGGATTGAACCCAGATCTCTGGCACTATAAAGCAGTAACTCTACCACTGCACCACCATGCCGCCTTCTCTTCTATAAATGTCTGTGATCCTATAAAACAACTATGAGGCACATTTGGATACTTTGTGATCATATTATTTACAAGTGTGTGGTGTTGCCAACTCCAAAGTCCAAAATATCTGCAGCCTGTCAACGAGGAAACGCCCGGCTAATCGCATATTAATGCTGTCAAAGTCCGATAGGGGCTGGGAGGTGCCTCTATTTGAACCGAAGACTTGACTGATGCAAAGTGTTATTTCTTCTCAAAAGGGAAAGAGTTGCTGAGGTCATCTCTCAATATCTTAATTAGCTGTTCCAAGAGCATTGAAAGATATGCCTCTGGCATATATCTCATGGAGATCAGTCTTGTGGGCTGCACTTCTTTTGGGAATTGGTCAATGCAGATCAAAAAAGATCCAACAGGAAAGTTTAATTTGATCAAGGCTACCCTTGCCCATGTGGTTTAGGGCAACTTCAAACAAGCAATCAACCATACTAGGAACAGGTACTTCAATGCAATTTAGAATTCCTCTTTTGGGGATTTGGGTTGAAAGCAGAGCACCCCTAGGAAATGTTGGGAGTCGTGAAGAACATGTCAACTCCACACAAACTGCACAAGAGGTTAGGATTGAACCCAGGTCTGTAGATCTGTGGGGCCGCACTCTATTACCCATGTCACTGTGCCAGCTTATCTGAAAATATGTCACCAAGATATTTGGAGATTATGGGGTGATAGATTTATAGTAAATAGTTTTGAGTATTTTATGGAGAGAGTGCCTGGAAGGTCATGTTTGACTAATCTTCTTGAATTTTTTGAAGCGGTTACTAGGGAAATTGACGAGGGTAAAGCAGTGGATGTTGTCTATATGGACTTTAGTAAGGCCTTTGACAAGGTTCCTCATGGAAGGTTGGTTAAGAAGGTTAAACTGTTGGGAATAAATGCCGGAATAGCAAGATGGATTCAACAGTGGCTGAATGGGAGAAGCCAGAGGGTAATGGTGGATGGCTGTTTGTCGGGTTGGAGGCAGGTGACTAGTGGGGTGCCACAGGGATCTGTGTTGGGTCCTTTGTTGTTTGTCATGTACATCAATGATCTGGATGAAGGGGTGGTAAATTGGATTAGTAAGTATGCAGATGATACCAAGATAGGGAGTGTTGTGGATAATGAAGAGGATTTCCAAAGTCTACAGAGTGATTTAGGCCATTTGGAAAAATGGGCTGAAAGATGGCAGATGGAGTTTAATGCTGATAAATGTGAGGTGCTACACCTTGGCAGGACAAATCAAAATAGGACGTACATGGTAAATGGTAGGGAATTGAAGAATACAGTTGAACAGAGGGATCTGGGAATAACCGTGCATAGTTCCTTGAAGGTGGAATCTCATATAGATAGGGTGGTAAAGAAAGCTTTTGGTATGCTAGCCTTTATAAATCAGAGCATTGAGTATAGAAGCTGGGATGTAATGTTAAAATTGTACAAGGCATTGGTGAGACCAAATCTGGAGTATGGTGTACAATTTTGGTCGCCCAATTATAGGAAGGATGTCCACAAAATAGAGAGAGTACAGAGGAGATTTACTAGAATGTTGCCTGGGTTTCAACAACTAAGTTACAGAGATAGGTTGAATAAGTTAGGTCTTTATTCTCTGGAGCGCAGAGGGTTAAGGGGGGACTTGATAGAGGTCTTTAAAATGATGAGAGGGATAGACAGAGTTGATGTGGACAAGCTTTTCCCTTTGAGAATAGGGAAGATTCAAACAAGAGGACATGACTTCAGAATTAAGGGACAGAAGTTTAGGGGTAACATGAGGGGGAACTTCTTTACTCAGAGAGTGGTAGTGGTGTGGAATGAGCTTCCAATGGAAGTGGTGGCGGCAGGTTCGTTGGTATCATTTAAAAATAAATTGGATAGGCATATGGATGAGAAAGGAATGGAGGGTTATGGTACGAGTCCAGGCAGGTGGGACTAAGGGGAAAAAGTTGTTCGTCACGGACTTGTAGGGCCGAGATGGCCTGTTTCCGTGCTGTAATTGTTATATGTTATATGGTTATAATGAGACGCACATTGAGATTAAAGGGTGGTGTTTGAAGCTTAGAGCTTCAGGTGTGATCGCCACAGTGATTGATGATGGAGAGATTAAAAGCTAGAAGCAGAGAAACACAATTCTGGAAGGCGATTAGATAATAGGACACGTGAGACCAAGAAGCAATTCGGAAATAAGATGGGAGTCCTATGTTGCTGCAAAACGTGGACGTGCTCTGGGTTAATTCAATCATTTATTTAGGATCTGAACATCACTGGAAATTTTCACTGTGCTGATGGAGAGGGACTTGGAAAGTTTGGACCAACAACGATGAAGGAATAGCAAAACAATTTCCATGTCAGTTTGGCATATTCTGTAGAGAGGTGCCTACAGGTAGTGGTAGCAGTTGAGAGTTTGGGAGCAGTCCAGGCAAGTAACCATTGTCCATTTTGTAGATGGTGCACACTGTAGCTGCAGGGCGCTGGTGATGGATGAGGTGTCAGTTTAAAGTGTGTTGCGATGTGCTGCATGGTGTCGTGCTTTTTGAGAGTTGTAGGAACTGCATCCTTTCATTCCTGGCATTTCTGGCTTGTGCCTAATTGATGATAGAAATGGTTTAAGTGTTGCGTGGTGTCACACCCAGCCTCTGACCTTGTCACCGTATTATGTAGCTGTTCCTGGAGACGCAAAGAACTGCAGATGCTTGTTTACCAAAAAAGACATTGGGTGCTGGATTAACTCAGCAGGTCAGACAACGTGTAGGAAGGAACTGCAGATGCTTTTCTAAATTGAGATAGACACAAAAAGCTGGAGTAACTCAGCGGGACGGGAAGCATCTCTGGAGGGAAGTAATGGGTGGCGTTTTGGGTTGAGACCCTTCTTCAGACAACATCTCTGGAGAACATAGGATAGGTGTAGTTGGTCCTGTTGAATTTATTAATGGTGACCCTACAATGTTGAAGACCCTACAATGTTGATTGTAATGCCTTTGAATGTCAAGGGTGGTAGTTGGGCACTTGTTGCAGATGGTCATTTCCTGACGCCTTTTTCAGGAGAATCAATGTTATCTGCCATTTGGCAGTGTGTTTGAATTTTGTGCATGTCTTGCTGCAGGCAGGCTTGGACTGCTTCATTTGCTGAGTCATTGCGAATGAAATTGAACGTTGCACAATCACCAGCAAGCTTCCCCAATTTGGACCTTGTGATGGAAGGAATGTCCTTCCATTGATGATGACAGGGAGCCCTGGGAGAATCCCAGGAGGTATTCCTGCGGCTGTGATGTTTGACCTCAACCATCTTCCTACTTGTGAGGTATGACAACCGCTAGAGGGCTTTCCTCTTTGTTTTCCCTTTAACTGGGCCTACTGGATTCCACACTCTGTCACATGAAGGCTTGACATGAAGGAGAGGCACTCTTCCCTTACTAATGGCATTCTATTGCATGGTTTGTGTCTGAACTATGGCTGTGATGAGATCTGGGGCCAACAGATGTTGACAAACCCAAGATCTCCATCAGGGGCTTGATAGCATTGTCAATATTTTTTTTTCTGTTTTGCTACCGTTGACGGTACACGGGTAATTTGTCAGAATGGGATTGTCCTACATTTTATGAGGAAAGCATACCTGAATGGTTTTCCATGTCGGGTAAATGCCACCATTGTAACTAACAGAGCAGTTTGGCTTGAGTCACGGCTAGTTCTGGAGTGCAGGTCACCCGTGTTACCAACAGGGATGTTGTAGAGTCTTGTAGTTTGTGCTGCTTTTAGTGCTCTGTTGTTAACTATAACGTATGGAATTGTTGGGAGATTGGCGTCTGTGATATGGTGTATCTGGACTTTCAAAAAGCCTTTGACACGGTCCCACACGAGATCACTGCAAAACTAGAGCCCTTGGTATTGGGGATGCGTATTGGCATGGAGAGAGAACTGGTTGGCAGACAGGAAGCAAAGAGTAGGAATTAACAGGCCCTTTTCAGAATGGCAGGCAATGACTAGTGGAGTGCCGCAAGGCTCAGTGCTGGGACCCCAGTTGTTTACAATATTAACGATTTAGACTAGGGAATTAAATTAACATCTCCAAGTTTGCGGATGACACCAAGCTGGGTGGCAATGTGAACTGCGAGAAGGATGCTATGTGGTTGCAGGGTGACTTGGACAGGTTGGATGAGTGGGGAGAAGCAAGGCAGATGCAGTACAATGCGGATAAATGTGAGGTTATTCACTTTGGTGGCAAGAACAGGAAGGCAGATTATTATCTGAATGGTGTCAAGATTAGGAGAAGGGTAGGTGCACCGAGACCTGGGTGTGCTTGTACATCAGTCACTGAAGGTAAGCAGACACAATGCTGGAGTAACTCAGCGGGACAAGCAGCATCTCTGGAGAGAAGGAATGGGTGATGTTTTGGGTCGAGACCCTTGTTCAATCTATCTTTGATTTAAACCAACATCTGCAGTTCTTTCCTACACACTGTAAGTAAGCATGCAGGTACAGCAGGCAGTGAAGAAAGCTCATGGCATATTGGCCTTCACTGTGAGAGGATTTGAGTTTAGGAGCAAGGAGGTCCTACTGCAGTTGTATAGGGCCCTGGTGAGACTGTACCTGGAGTACTGTGTGTAATTTTGGTCTCCGAATTTGAGGAAGGACATTAGGAGTGTAGCGTAGGTTCACCAGGTTCATTCCCAGGACGGCGGGACTGACATATGATGAAAGAAAGGGTCGACTGGGCTTGTATTCACTGTAATTTAGAAGGATGAGAGAGGATCTTATAGAAACATATACAATTCTTGGATTGGACAGGCTAGATGCAGGAAAAATGTTCCCGATGTTGGTGTCCAGAACCAGTTTAACAATAAGGGGTAGGCCATTTAGGACTGAGATGAGGAAAAACATTTTCACTCGGAGAGTTATGAATCTGTGGAATTTGCTGCCACAGAAGGCAGTGGAGGCCAATTCACTGGATGTTTCCAAGAGTTAGATTTAGTTCTTAGGACTAAGGAAATCGAGGGATATGGTGGGGGAAAAAGCCAGAATGGAGTACTGATTTTGGATGATCAGCCATGGTCACATTGAATGGTGGTGCTGGCTCAAAGAGCTGAATGACCTACTCCTGCACCAATTTTCTATTTTTCTATGATGAGCAAATGGAGTTGGAGCATGGGGAATTACATTAATATCATGGAGCAGACATTATGAATGATCTCAGATTTACAAGGGATGCTGGCCACCTCCTTAGAAATGGCAGGAGCTACAAGACTGCAGATGCTGGAATCTTAAGCAAAACAAATCAAATTGCTGGAGTGACTCAGCCAGTCGGGCATCATCTGTGGAGTGAAATGGATAATTGACTTTTGGGTCAGGTCCCTTCTGCAGACTCCATTTCTGCAGCTGGTCTGTGGATGAGCTGGGTCATAAGTGATGGAAATTATATGGGAATTAGTAGTCTTGGCCACGGTATAGATATTTGCAAGGGGAAATTTCAGGTTGGCAATCTTTCAAAGAGTTCAAATAGATTTTTTAAATGCTTGGAAGATAGACACACAAACCTGGAGCAACTCATCGGGACAGGCAGCATCTCTGGAGAAAAGGAATAGGTGACGTTTTGGTTTGAGACCCAGAAGAAGGGTCTCTACCCGAAAAATCACCTTTCCTTTTCTCTAGAGATGCTGCCTGTCCCGATGAGTTACTCCAGCCTTTTATGTTTATCTTTGGTTTAAATCAGCATCTGCAGTTCCTTCCTACACTTAAAGATGCATGGAGACGGGGTGCGGAACAAAAGGGTGAAAGATGAGGAGAATACAAGGTGATGGTACAGATTTCACTGGCGAGAATATCAGGTAGAACTCTCCTGTTCTTCTTTGAGATAGGGCCATAGCAGTATTTGCACCCACCATGGGGGGAAACGTGTAACGCTCTGCAGCATGAGACGAGCAGACAGTTGCATATCACATTTTGTGCTTCATCGTCAGGAGCAGGTCTTGACGAACAGCCTCCGAATGTGAGCTGTGAGAGTACTACCATGGCCAGTAACAAAGAACGAGGATTGCAGTATCTGAGTTCAGCTAAAAGTCATTGAATTGTGTGGGGAATTTTGAACTTGCTGGAACCGAGATCCAGCATGTTACAAATGATGCTGTGCATTCTCAAGGATGCCATTGACGATGGGTCCTCTGGGCTGTGATGTTTGTCCTACTCGTGAGTCTTTGGCTCACAACAAATAAAGTTGCATCCAGCCCCACATAAAACAGTCTCACGGGGAAATCTAACCTTTTGAACCAGATTTAGTGTTTGGGAATTTCTTTTTATTTTTGATAGGGAAAATGGTCCGAACAACTTGTATTAAACTATGCGCTGTTTTTAAGTTTAACTAAACTAAGTGGGACTTGTTGGGTCATAGTCACACAGGAGGCCTGGTCCCCCAACGTAATATTCCACCACTCACCCGTTTCCCCCAACGTAATATTCCACCACTCACCCATTCCCCCAACGCAATATTCCACCACTCACCCATTTCCCCCAACGTAATATTCCACCACTCACCCGTTTCCCCCAACGCAATATTCCACCACTCACACGTTCCCCCAACGCAACCCGTTCCCAAGCGCAATAGTCCACCACTCACCCATAGCCCCTAACTGTGCATTTCCCTCATCCCCGACCACTCCCTCCCCTCCTTCATCCTCCCTCTTCTTTCCCCTCTCTTCCTCCCCTCCCCAATCCCTCCCTCGCCTCTCCTTTTCCTTTCCCCTCCCCTCAGTCACTCCCTCCCTCCATAACTCATCTCCCCTCCCTACCCCCTCCTATCCCTCCTGACCTCTCCCTCTGCCCTCCTCGCCCTCTATTCCGCACTCCCTACCTCCCCCACTTCCCCCTCCTCTCCCTCTATTCCCCCTCCTCCCCCACACTCCCCTCCTCACCTCCACCACTTCTCCCCCCCCCCCCCTCCCTACCCTCTCTCCCCTCAATCCCCCCCCCCCCCCCCCCATCTCCCTCCTCACCTCCCCAGGATCTCAAGGTAATGGGGAGTCTGAGTCGGCCTCGGCCAGGATCTGCTCGCTCCGCTCCTTCAGCTTTATTCTCCCCACCGGTGAATGACAGAGGACCAATCAGTACGGCGATGTTGCGCCATAAGGGGTATCGCCATCCCGGGTGACGTACACGAGAGGAGACCAATCTGCGTGGCGGTGACTGGCAGGAGAGGAGACTAATCTGCGCATGGGCGGTTGTTAAGATTTGTAAACCTTAACTTTTAAGCTATATCATCGACCCGAATACTTGTTACACTTGTGCACAGGAGAATGTAAGTTGGCGAAAAATTGTAGCACTATCGTGTACCGTTTTCGCGCAAATAGAAAAACCACGCAAACCGGAAGAGAACGAGATCAGAGTTTTAGTTATGTATAGATAGGCAGATGGAAGATTTAGAAATATAGAACAGAAACGGGCTCCTGGCTCACCGAGTCCATGGCCTATCCACTAGCACTATCCTACACACTAGGGGCAATTTACAATTTCTTATCAAAACCAATTAACTACAAACCTGTACGTCTTTGGAATATGGGAGGAAATCGTAGTTCCTATAGAAAACACACGTGGTCACGGGGAGAACGTATAAATGCCGTACAGTCAGCACCCATAGTCTGGATCGAACACTGGTGTCTAGCGCTGTAAGGCAACAATTCTACCACTGCGCCGTGATGCTTGCCCAATGGTGCCAAAAAGTCTTTTTTTTCCCCCAGATTGTTTTATTTTGCTTGCAATCCCTGGCTATAATTTTATCTTTGCAGCAGCTTACTCATTATTTCTGAATTGCAGTAGTCATCAAATTTTGAATTGGAATATTTTTAGTGGTTATTGACGGTCTCCTCAGTTTTCTTTTGCTTCCCCCTGCATCTGAGGCACACTGTGGCTTATTGCATAGCTCTCTCTGGCCATTAAATTCAGGAAACTGTGGTTCAAATCACTTTCCTGGAAGTTCCTGCATCAAGGGACAGTTCCTTGACAGTTGACAGTTCATTGGCCAGTGCCACCTGCCTGTGTACGGTCTGTATCTGTCTAAGCCTTTCCTATCCATGTACATGTCCAAATGTCTTAATTGTTTTTATAGCACCTGCCTCAACTACCTCCTTTGGCAGCTTATTCCATATACCCAAGACCCCTGTGTGAAAATGTTGCCCCTTGGGCTACATTTCTGAGGAAATCTTGCCCCTCTCACCATAAATATGTCCTCTGGCCATTGATACCACTACTCATGGTTTAAGACACTGTGCATTAACTATGCCTCGTGATTTAATACCCTCAAGGATCACCCCTCACCTCCTGCACTCCAGGAAATAAAGTCTTAGCTTGCCCAACTTCTCCCCATAACTCAGGCCCTCGTGTCCTGGTAATATCCTTGTAAATCTCTGCTCTTTTCCAGCTTAATGACATCCTCCTTGTAGCAGGGTGACCCAAACTGAGCACAATACTCCAAATGTGACCTCGCCAAAGCCTCACAATTTCTATACTTGATACCCTGACACGAAATGGCCATTGTACTAAAAGTCAACTTGACCACCCTACCTAATGTGACGTCACTTTCAGGGAACTATATACCTGTACTCCTATATCCCTCTGATCTACAGCACACTACAGGGCCCTGCCATTCACTTTGGAGGTCCTGCCCTGGTTTGACCTCCTAAAATGCAATACCTTCTACGTAACTGCTTTACACTCCATTAGCTATTCCTCAGCCCACTTGCCCAACTGATCAAGATCCTGCTGTAATTTTTGATAACCAATTTTTCTATGGTCCATACCATCCACTTCATTGTCATCTGCTAACTTGCACAGGCCTTCTGTCTGAAAAACAACCTTCCGCCATCACCCGCCCCTTTTCCATGTTAGCTAGCTCTCACTGGATTCCATGAGATCTAAACTTCAGGAGCAGCCTACCATTTGGAATCTTATCAAAAGTCTTGATGAAGTCCATCTAAACATCTATGGATTTGCCCTCATCAATCTTTTTGGTTACTTAAATAAAACTCAAATAAAATTTATAAGACATGATCTCCTGTGTAAAACGAAAAAGAACAACTTGTTCTGACTCTATTGAAACCAGTTTGTGTTGCAAGCATGTACGAGATTTCTATCTTTGGTGGCAATCTTAGTAGCAAAGACTAGTTTATTTCAGTGCAAACCATACAATAACATATTGAATATATGTCATTAGTATAAGATAGTCATGCAAATTCAAATACTGTCGAGAAAATTAGGTCATTTAAAGTTAGGTAATTAAACTTCAATTACTAAAATTCAAGGCCAGCAATAGTCACTATAAAACAGAGATTGCTAAATCCCTGTCTATATTACTAACGTTCTCTGGGGAATGAAATCTGTCTCCCTTAGCGCCACTAATCTGTGTGATGCCTAATCCACAGCAATGTGGATATCTCTAACATGTCCTCTGTGATGGACCTTAATTGAACCAGCCACACACACATGCTGTGGTTTTAAGAACAGTCTTTTCACATGGAGCACATGGCCTTAATATTTAACATCTACAAAATGTACCACCATCGTGCACTGCCTCTAGCATTGAGAGTCCATGGGGCAGGAGAGGCATGGCAACTTCATCTCCTCCAAGTAGCAGGTTATCCTAATCTGGAATTACTTTGCTATCGTTGGTACTAAACCCCAATAGCGAAGTGGGAATGATTTCAGCAACGGCATGAACTAAACGTTCTTTCTGCTGCATCCTGTGAAGCTAGGAGCTGTGTTTGTAGATGCTAGAAGTTACAGTAAGTTACATAAATTGCTGGAAACACTCAACAGGCTGAATGCCATCTACAGGGAGAGAAAAAATCGATCTTTTGAGAGAAATCCCTTTTTTCAAAACTACCATAATATTTGTATTCATAACTGAACTGATTTTTCACCCTGATTAAATGACAAAGAGTCTCATAACAAGGCCCGTTAAATACTCTTAAATCACCCTGGGGAAAATTGTTATCTATAATTTAAAAAAGATTAATAATAGTAATTTGTACAGAATAGGCTGCTGCTCACAGCCAGCTTCTTAAGGGTAATTAGAGATGAAGGTACTTGCCAACGACACCCACCTTCCTTTGGTAAATAAACCTTTAAATATTTTCTGTGTAAATTATATAACTTTTTTGAAAAAGCAAACAAACCAAATCCTTTGTTGTAAAACTAGGAGGTCTCAGTTGCATCAGCAGTTTAGTTTTACTTTAGTCCAACTTAAAGTGTTTGTGTTTTGTCTGCAGTGAAACGTGTTACCTAATCTGGATGAAAATGAGTCTTGGGAAACCATTTAAAACAACAAATAGGTGTTGTTATTTGCTCTTGAAGTGTTGGTATTCTCCTTTTTGGGTTTGGGTTTCAACAACAGTTCTGGTCCTATCTTGACAATGGAGCACTACAGACAAGCCCTTGCACCACCACCATATGCATTTGTTTCCCAACAGCGTTTTGCTCTTTTTGTTGTTTTACTTTTTATATGTAATGTGTGTCAAATTCATGTTTTTGTGTTTGTCTGAGTCTTGGTGCCTGTATTGTTACAGCAAGTACGATTTCTCATTGTACCTGTACCTTGTGCACAATGACAAAAAAAACGGACTTCACGACTTAACATGCTTTCGTATCACTTTCTTTTGCAGAAGAAAATAAGATCAGGTGGTAGCTATTTGGACCCTGCTACCTGTCCTGCCTTTCAGTAGGACCACGGCTCTTCTGCCATAGGCCTCTTCTGCATCAGTGCCAGTTCTTTATTGCCCTTAGTTGTCCAATCTTTCAAAAAATGTATATAGTTCCTTAACTTTCCTATCAACCTGACAGTTGTGAAAACAATACTCGCCTCAATAACTCCCGAAAACACACGAGACTTCTATGCTGGAAATTGACCGATGGCATTTCCAGTTGGAATCCTTCTTCTGACTGACAACAACTCTGATTTCGTCCTGTGATATTCCCTTTATTCCATCTATCCAGTCCCTCAACTTCTTTGCAACTTCATTTAGAACTTGTTTTCTCATTTTCCCACTCTGAATCTAAAAGTAAACTTTATTACACATTGTGTGCATGTATGCAGCCTGACTTGCTGAGTCCCCCAGCATTCTTTGGCTGCATTAGAGATGAGTAAATTTCATTGTATTGCTTGAAACAAGGAACTGCAGATGCTCGTTTACAAAAGAAGACACATAATGCTGGAGTCTTATGTATCTAATGGCTCTACTGTAATCTAATGCAAATGGCTCTACTGTAATCAGTATTGTCTCTGCTGACTGAATAGCACGCAACAATAAGCTTTCCACTGCACCTTGGTACACGTGACAAACTAAGTAGTTCAGCGTGTCAGGCAACATCACAGAAGAACATGGACGGGAAACATTTTGGTTCAGGATTCTTCAGATTGCTTTTGGGGAAGGGGTTTGCAGAAATAACTGGAAGAGAGGATGGGCCAAACAATGTTAGGGTCGTGCATTCAGAAGGGGTAAGATAGGAGTGGGTATATTTAGGGCTAACATATAGCAAATCTTGTTTTGCATACTATCCAGGCAGATCACACCATGCACGAATACAATGGGTAAAAGATACGATAGAACTCTGTTCATCCCCAGAGGGAATTTGGTCTGCCAACAATCATAACAAACAACAAGGTACATGAAAGCATAAAATTAAAATTAAATTAAGAGTGAAAAAAACAAAAGAAAAAGACAAGCGACTGTTGGTTGGCTGCCCTGTGCACTTTCACCGGAACAAATGATCAAACAAACAAAAATGTATCCCCTGGGCAGAGGATTCTAAAACACAATTGCCCCCCATACCGGGTCCCCTTTTGTTCTCCCACCGTCCCTCATGGCGGTCTCCCCACGCCACGTCCCCATTGTCTTTTTTTCCCCCTCCCCCTCCCCCCCAGCTCATCAACCGTTGATCGCCAGGCCCCGCTGCCGCTGAGGCCCCACTGCTGCCTACATCGAGGCTACCGCTGCTGCCGCCGAGGCTTCCACCGCCGCCGTCGAGGCTCCTTCGGCCCAGACAGACCTTGCCGCATGGCTTCTCCGCAGTCCCCTGGGAGTCTTGTGGGGGCGAGTCTGGCCTACCGGGGTGCGTTCCGGTTGATCGGCGGGTGAGTCGGGCCAGTGTGGTATGCCGGGACATTCTTGTTGCGCACACGGCTTGCCAGGATTAAAGTGCAGAAGTTTGTTAGAGCTACATTAGCTAAATCAGAGCGCAGAATTTTGTTAAAGCTACAGGAAAAAGTGCAGATAAAATGATGCGAATATTAAACAAGTTGGATCACAATATCGGGGCTACGTCCTTGTATCTTCCTGTGAAAGAAGAATAAATGTCTGGAGTGAGTCATCACGAGTAGCTACTTTCCCGAGGCAACGTGAAGTGTAGATGGAGTGGATTTGGGGTGTGGGAAGACTCGTTTGCATGATGGACTGTGCTCTGCCAGACCTTTCTGCAGTTTTCTTTTGTGGTTTTGGGCAGAGTAATTGCCATGCCAAGCTGTGATGCAAGCTGATAGGATGCTTTCTCTGGTGCATCTGTAGAAATTGTAGAGGAGGCTAAATTTCCTTAGGCTGAATTTCCTTAGGCTGAATTTCCTTAGGCTGGATCTGATTGTGATCTGGAATACACTGCCTGTGGAAGGCAGGTGGAAGCAGTTTCAGACGCAGCTGTCAAAAGGCAATGGCAGCGGGTGAATGAAGAATGCATGGGGGACACAGGAGGGGAATTGGACCACTGTTTAAAAGAGACAGCCGAGGTGTAGTTGGATGATTGGCAACCCTCTGTTCTAAGTTTACCTGATTTTTCTCCTGACACGTGGCGTGTTAAAGCACTTCCTTTTCATATTGGATGAATACCCCTGGACTTTAAACTAATATGTAAATTTGATAAAGCCTTTCACAGTAGCACTGTTTTTCAAGATATAGTACTGGGTAAAAACATTGAGTGGGCTTTGTAATTGATAGCAAATTATTATTTTTTTAAACTGCAGATGCTGGAAGTCTAATATAAAAACGGAAAATTCTGGAAATGCTCAACCGGTCAGACTGCAATTTGCAAAGAGAAATTGATTAATTCTATGTGACATTACTTTTTTCCATACAGATGCAGTCATACCTGGGTATTTCCAGTCTTTTCTGGATTTTTTCTTTATCGATGGTATCAATCTGTCTAGTGCAAGTGTATCTAGGGCTGATAGCTGGTTAGACTTGTAATGTTAAATCTTTGCATAGCAAAGAGGCAAAGAACTGTTGCAGTGCAGGTTGTGGTCATGGATGGCAGATCTCAGATTCTGGATTGAACTACAGGAGTTCCTCAAGACAAAATCCTGGGTTAGGTCATACCTAAACCATTGCACCCAATTCTGGACAAGGAGATGAGATTATAGGGTTAAACTGAACAAACTGGGGGAGTTCTTATAACCATATAACCATATAACAATTAGAGCACAGAAAGAGGCCATCTTGGCCCTACAAGTCCATGCCGAACAAATTTTTTTTCCCCTTAGTCCCACCTGCCTGCACTCATCCCATAACCCTCCATTCCCTTCTCATCCATATGCCTATCCAATTTAATATAAAACCATTCTTTGATCAAAGAAGGATAAGGTATAAAAGATATGGGGTCGTTTTGGATAGAAAGATGAAAACTGTTCTCGGTAACAAATGACTCAAAAATGAGGGAAACTTGTGAGTGCGTGCTACTTTTTCCCCCCCTTACCATCACTCTAGTCATTGACATCTCTACCTGGGGAGGGAGAGGTTCTGGCTCTCTAGCCTCTCTATCCCTCATTGTATGTTTCTATCAGGTATTCCTTCAACCTGTATCGTCCTACAGAAAACTGTTCAACTTTCTCAAATCTCTTGTAGCTAATACCCCCTAATGAAGGCACCTTTCCATACCACCTACTTGCTGTCATGGGTCAACCAAAACTGCAGGTAATACTCTACATGCAGCTTAGCCAGTCTAACAGAGCTGCATTGTTACTTCCTGACTCTTGTACTCAAACCCCCTACCAATGAATGTGAACATGCCATTCTTTGCAGTTCTATGTACTTGCATTAGCACTTTCAGGGAGCTTTGGATCTGGCCCCCCCAAGATCCCACTCAATATCAATGCTGTACAATCTTGCAGTTTTGCATTTGTTGTTTTCAGTACTGTATCAATTGTTATGTGTACTATGTATTTTAAGCTTTGTGAACAAGGAATTTCAATGCACCCTCGTATATTTGACGATGAACTAATCTGAATCCAAAGGCGTATTCAGAAATGGTAGGATATTAAAGGTGAAAAACAACAGTCCAAAAATGTAGGAGTTCAAAGAATCTGGAGCATTAGTGCGCTAGGTATTTATTGGGACAAAGGAGAGGCACAACAGCAAGATGATGAATGTTCCGAGTGGAAGCCGAAAGGCGTGAGACAGTTATGATAATGATAATTGCAGGTATCCATCCGGTGGTGAACAGAGAATTTATCTTCATGTACTGGACACCATGTTCTCTTTAGTGTAAATAAAATTATTGCGATATGGTAAATGCAATCAAATAATGATTTTCTACTGAACCTAATCCAATGTGATGTTTAGTACATGAAATGTGTAAGAAGGAACTGCAGATGCTGGTTTAAACTGAAGATAGACACAAAAAGCAGGAGTAACTTAACGGGACAGGCAGCATCTCTGTAGAGAAGGAAGAAGGGTCTTGACCAGAAACGTCGCCCATTCCTTCTCTCCAGAGATGCTACTGATCCCGTTGAATTAAGGGCCATGGGTACTCGGGGCTATTTTTTTTTACTCGTGGACATTTTTCATCATGCTGAAAAAACATCCTGACTTACCTGATACCCCGAGTACCTACGGTTGGCATAACAAGCCTCTACGATACATCCACGGACTGCTACGGCCTCCTACGGATTCTTTACGAACCTTCTGCGAGTTTGAAAACTCGGGAGAATTCGTGAATAACTCGGGAAAGTGGGACAGGCCCTTTACTCCAACTTTTTGTGTCCATCTGTGGTGTTTAGTACAGTTGAATTGAGTAGCAGCATTATCCCTCATTTTCTAAATAGACCATGTAATGATCTCCATTGCCCCAATCCATTTGCTCTTGCTCTAATAAGGAAACAGACTGGGATTAATTTCCATCAGTACATCGTGTACTTGCAACAAGTAATCTATCCTACAAAATCATTAAGAATAAATTGTTTCGCTTTTTTTATTTTAGTTGAAGCGGCAGAACTTTGATGCTATGTGCCAAATTGACAACGCCTTACAGTATAATTAATACAAATAGGTTTGCAAAATTTAAACCACAGGGGCAACAGCAAACCAAGATAAAAGTGGAAAAAAATGAACTAATTTTGAGACTTAATCCTTTTATTACTGTTTTATATTGCACTTCAGCATTTCCTACGTGTAGATTGACAGCAGTCAACTTGTTTCCACGTGAACACATTTGGTATATTTGTCATTGATTGGTGTTGCAGGTCGAGAAACGAGTGGTCCAGGGGAAAAAGCACTCTTCTCTGATCATGTGAAACTCATTATCTTTCAGGGTGTAACTTCACCCCACAGTGCCAGGCAATGACAATCTCCATCAAAGGAGTGTATGAGCATCTGTCTTTGAAATTTGGTGACATTAATATCCCGTCTCACCCATTAGCATTCTGAGAATCACTGCAGATCAGGTACTCAAATGGAGCAATCATTATGTGGCTACAATAGCATGTCTGAGAATGGGTATCCTGTAGTGAGTAATTCGCCTCATGCCTTAAAACCCTCCTGTTTTCTAAAGATAAAAGTCAGGAATGTGATGCAACACTCTTAAGGGCCTGTCCCACTTACGAGACCTTTGCGGGTGACTGCCGGAACCTGTCATAGGTCGCCGAAATTTTCAACATGTTGAAAATTCAGCAGCGAGCAGAAAGACGCTACGACTCTTTGGAGACCTCTCACGACCATACAGGCGACCCCTGGCGACATGTCGTGGGTGACCTCTCATGACTATACAGCCTGTATAATACAGCTGTATAATACATGTATAATACAGGCTGTATGGTCGTGAGTGGTCTCCTAAGGTCGTGAGAAGTCTCCAAAGAGTTGTCGTGTCTTTCTGGTCGCTGCTGAATTTTCAACGTTGAAAATTCCGGTGACCTATGACTGGTGCCGGCAAATCCCTGTAAAGGTCGCACAAGTGGGGCAGGCCCTTTACTTTGCCAAAAGGAATGCCACGCTAATACAATGAAGTTCAACTACGTGCAAGGTATAGTAATCTACTTGATTGGTATTCCATTCACTCCCTTAGTCTTTTTGATGTTGAGAACAAAGTTGTTGCCTGCATCAAGGACCTCCAGCACCCTGGTCATGCTCTCATTCCACTCCTGCCTTCAGGAAGAAATAGGAGTATAGGAGTTCAAGAGCATAGTCCCAACAACCATTGGTTCAAGAGCACTACAAATGCCAACTTCTATCCCAACAACCTTGGTTGCACTGTGTTCTTGTGAGTGGGCAGACATACAAACGATAAATGAGACTCCACTTTGGTGCAAAAAACGACAAATGGTGTCTTGGGGGGAAAAAGGGAATTTGCATATGAGGGGCCTTCATAACAATGAAATAAGTTGAGTACGGCATAGGAGAAAAAATGGTTGGCCTTCTGCAAGATTGTATATAGGAGCAAAATGGCCCTGCAGTTGTATGTGAGACCACACCTGGAATATTGTGTGCAGTTTTGGTCTCCTAATTTGAGGAAGGACATTCTTGCTATTGAGGGAGTGCAGCGTAGGTTTGCAAGGTTAATTCCCAGGATGGCATGACTGTCATATGCTGAGAGAATGGAGCAGAGGCTGGGCTTGTACAGAAGGTGTTTAGAAGGATGAGAGGGTATCTTGTTGAAACATATCAGATTATTAAGGGTTTGGACATGCTAGAGGCAGGAAACATGTTCCCGATATTGGGGGAGTCCAGAACCAGGGGCCACAGTTTAAGAATATGGAGTAAACCATTTAGAACGGAGACGAGGAAACACTTTTTCTCAAAATGAGTTGTGACTCTGTGGAATTCTCTACCTCGGAGGGCAGTGGAGGCCAGTTCACTGGATACTTTCAAGAGCTAGATAGGACAGGAACGGGTACTGATTGGAAATGATCAGCCATGATCACATTTAATGGCGGTGCTGTTTCGAACGGCCGAATGGACTACTCCTGCACCTATTGTCTATTGACTTTGGGCTTTTTTGCACTAATATTGGGTTGGTTAATTTATTGAACCATTTTAAATGATGTTTTCTTTATGTTATGCTGTTGCGAGTAAGAATGTCATTGTTTTGTTTTCAGTGCTTATGGCAATTAAAGACTGATGGTTTGCAAGACAGGAGTGTGATGCAATACTGTGCACTTGTTTGGATGAGTGCAATGCTGACAGTAGTTGAATCTCAACACCATCTAGGACAAAGCAGTCTACTTGATTGCCACCATCGTGAGCACCAGGAAACGGTCTCACTACCATCCGTGCCTCGTGTTCATAATATGTATCATCCACAAAACCATTTCCAGCCTAGGCAGCCCCAACAACAATTTGCAAATCTGTGATCGCTGCCACATGAAAAAAAAACAAGAGCAAAGTTTGCAAAGAAAACTTGGCCAAATCATACACCACCCTGGCTTGAAAAAATGTCTTGCTGTTATTTATTTGTCTTTGGGCTTAAACCCTCCAACTCTTCTGATTGTCAGCACTGAGGAAGTGCCATGTGGGTGAACGTGCCTTCCTCTGGATGAGATGTATAGCCGAGACCCTGTCTGAACTCTTGTGCTGGTATTGAAGATTATTTGCTAATATTTTGAAGAAAATCACAACTGTTCTCCCAGGCATACTAGTCAAAATCCACCTCCAAACTGCTAAAACAGATTCATTGTGGAACTGACTGTATGCCTATGGGTGCCATGTTTCCTGTATGATGCTTGTGATTTCTCCACTATGAAACCTGCTACCTGCCCCCTTGACGTTGTCCCCTCTGGTCCTTCTGAAGGATCTCATTGCTATAGCTGGTCCCAGCATCCTCGCCATCATCAACAGAGTTCTGGCCACTGGCACTGTTCCTACCTGCTTCAAGCATGCGGTGGTCCAGCCTCTCCTGAAAAAAACCTAACCTAGACCCCACCTTGCCAAGCAACTACAGACCTATTTCCAAACTGCTTTTCCATTCCAAAGTCCTTGAAAAGGTAATTTTATATCGACGTGCCTTATCTTCACCAAAATCCCATCCTGGAAACTTTCCAATCAGGTTTCAGGGCCCACCACAGCACAGAGTCTGCCTTGTTGAAGGTACATAATGACCTATATCTCACCATTGACCAGCGACTGTGCAATCCTGCTCCTTCTCGACCTCAGTGCTGCAGTCGACCACACCATCCTAATTGACCATCTCCGGTACGGGGTTGGTATTAATGGCACTGCCCTGAGCTGGTTCGTCTCCTATCTCAAAGATAGGAGTTTCTCTACAAACATAGGCAACTCTTTCTCCTCCCCAGCTAGCCTTTGCTGCAGAGTTCCACAAGGCTCCATCCTAAGCCCCATTCTCTTCTCCCTGTACATGCTACCCTTAGGCCGTCATCCAAAGGCATGGCATTTCCTTCCACTGCTATGCAGACGATACACAACTATCTCCCCCTCAAACCCAACAAACAATCTAATCTACTCGGCCTTACCCACTGCCTCGAGGATATGAAGTGTTGGATGGCCCAGAACTTCATCCAACTAAACGAGAGTAAGTCTGAGGTCATCCTACTCGGGGCCCCCGGAATCCATCAAAACGATAGCAGGCAGCCTTCAGCCTTACCCCATTACTCAAACCTCACGTCAAAAACCTTGGCGTGATATTTGATTAGGTGTTGAAATTTGACAAACAAGTCAATGCCGTGGTAAAAGCTAGCTTCTTCCAGCTGCGAGCGATAGCAAAAATAAAACCTCTCCTCTGGTTTGATGACCTTGAAAAGATCATCCACTCATTTATCTCCTCCCGTCTTGATTACTGCAACTCCCTTTACACTGGCATCAGCCACTCATCCCTGTCCCGCCTGCAATTGGTCTAAAACGCCGCAGCGAGACACCTGATGGGCACCCGAAAAAGGGACCACATCACCCCGATTCTGGCCTCTCTCCACTGGCTCCCTGTGCGGTTCCGAATCAATTTCAAGCTCCTTCTTTTTGTTTACAAAGCCCTTAACGGGCTTGCCCCACCTACATCAAAAATCTGCTTACCCACCACACCACCTCCAGGTCCCTCAGATTGGCTGACTTGGGGTTACTGAACATCCCGTGGTCTAGGCATAAGCTCGGGTGACTGCGCTTTTGCGGTTGCAGCACCTGGACTGTGGAACAGCATCCCTCTTCCCATCAGAACTGCCCCCTCCATCGACTCTTAAGTCTAGACTTAAAATTTATTTCTACTCTCAAGCCTTTCTTGAGGTCCTCTGAGGGAGCGCTGTATGTATGTATGTATGTATGTATTGTTGATCTATGTACCACTGTTTGTAGCAAGTTATGGGCCTGTCCCATTTTGGCCGTCAGTTACGCGACAGACTGTTGGCGCGCAAAGATTTCATTCGCTACAAAATTTCAGAGCGCCGCGCGATATCGCGCATAACTACATACCCCTCCGCGCTTCTCAGTGGGACCGGCCAGCGCTGCCATACGATGCCCGTGCGCCTCAACGCGATAACAAGGTCGCGTAATTTGCGTGCCAAGGATACGCAAGTGGGACAGGCCCTTTAGTACCTGCACTATTGTAAAGCACTTTGGTCAACGAGAGTTGTTTTTAAATTGTGCTATGAAATTAAATTGACTTGACTTGACTTGACTTGACTTGACATCCTGGTAAGCACATTGGAAAGTCCTTGGGTTATGAAAGATCATTTATGAATGCAAGTCTCTTGCCAGGTAACCTTAACCATATCAGGTGAATCAGAAGGATTCTATATCAAAAGTGAATATCAATCATTCTTAATGAGTTGTAGTCTGCATAATTTATTTCCATGGCAGAAAACTTAGTGCAGTTGGAAATATAGCAATCACATTACCAAATTTGTGATTACGCTAACTAATTAGTGTGGAAAGAATCAATTGTTCTCTTACACAAAGGGAAAAAGAATTCCTGTTGAATAGAATGGCATCTAGTTTATTTGTGGTGTGTTTCTTAATGGTAATCCTTTTGTAATGCTGGTAATTGAATCTCCCTTAAAAATTATACTTTGAACTTTAATGGATATCTTGATTTTCTTTCCCTTGACGTGTCAGTTTATAAATTCTCTTGTTTTCAAATTGTTTTGTTATTTTGCCCTCCATGTCTGTAGCAGCAGCTTGTCCGAAATTGCACAGGATCTCTCGCTTCTAATTCTGACTTTTTTGTTATCCTCCAATTTAATTACTTTTGGTAGCTGTGCCAAGGTCCTGTGTTCTGTAGTTTTTCTTAAAATGTTGCCATTTTTTTTGTCCTCTATGGCACTCCTTAAAACGTATCTCCTTCAGCTAAACTTTTTGGGCCACGTGTTCCAGAATCAACATGCAAGGCTCAATGTCAAATGTTGTTCAATGACATTCGTGTGAAGTGTGTTGAGATCTCTTCCCCAGTTACCGTCACTATAGAAATAAAGATTGTGGTTTTCAATGGGTTGGCTCTTGTTACTTGCTGATATCTCTGGTCAGTTTTATCATTGACAACTGATAGTGGATGCACTCTCCGAGAGAGAGAAGTTTTCTAATTTGGGCATTTATTTTTCTGTTTTGGCTCAAATCTGCTTCCTGTTTCTGTCTAATGCAGGGTTTCTATAACTGCACCCTTCGGCCCAATTCATCCATGCCAACCAAGATGTCCACCCATTTGCCTGCATTTGACCCTCATCTCTCTCTATCCAATCCTGGGATGGGGGGGAACAATATCCCCCCCCCCCCCCCCCCCCCATGTTTTGTGACCTGGGCGCTACAGCCAATCCCAGGTCGGCTCGCTTGCCCCAGGTCTGGCTGTAGTGCCCAGGTCACCTGCGTGCCTCGGGACTGGCTGTAGCGCCCAGGCCGGCTCCCCTGCCCACACTCCAAAGACGTGCAGCTTTGTAGGTGAAGTGCTTCAGTAAATTGTAAATTGTCCCTAGTGTGTCGGATGGTGCTAGTGTACGGGCTGATTGCTGGTCGGCGCAGACACGGTGGCACATAGGACCTGTTGTTCCCAGGTTGGCTGGCAGGTCTGGCTGTAGCACCCAGGTCAGCACACTTGCCCCAGGTCTGCCTGTGGCACCCAGGTCAGCACACTTGCCCCAGGTCTGGCTCTAGCGCCCAGGTCGACTACATACCCTGGGACTGGCTGCAGCTCCCAGGTCGCCAAAATACGCCTGCGGGCCGGATCCGGCCTGTGGTCCGTAGGTTGACAAGCCCTGTCCTAGATGTTAGGCCTCATTGTGTTCCCCCCCCCCCATGTTTAAAAAGCAATTTCCGCCCATGCTATCCATTAATCTGTACAAATCTTTTTAATGTTGCACTCAACATTTGTGTCTCAACTAGTTCTTCTGGCAGCTCGTTCAATTTAATTATACGCTCTCTGTATGAAAAAAACATTGCACTTCGGGACCCTTTTAAATCTCTTCCCTCTTAAACCCATGCTCTTTAGTTCTTGGTTCCCTAACCCTGGGGAAAAAGACTCTGTGCATTCACCCAATGTATTCCCTTCATGATTGCGCACACCTCTGAGATTACCTGTCTTTTACCCTCCCAGGTATAAAGTGGCAGTCTGCCCAACCTCTCCCTATAACTCAGACTCACCAATCCTAGCAACATGCTCTTAAACCTTTTCTGCACTCCTTCCTACTTTGTGGCATCTTTCCTGTGGCGGATGACCAAAACTGAACCCAATACTCCCAATGTGGCCTCACGAACATCTTGAGCTAATGCAAAATACCACCCGTATTGTATTCATTGTATTGTATTCAAATTTATTGTCATTGTCTCAATTTGAGACCATGAAATGAATTTCCCTTGCAGGCAGTATCATAAAAAAAATCACAAAAAAAATAAATTTATAATAAATAAATAATAAAACATATTAAAAATAAAATTGAAATTGAATTTTAAAAAAGCACAAACACAGAAAGTCCACGACACAACAAAACATAAATGGCACCAAGGTGAGGATGGCACCATAGTCCAGCCAGCCTCCCCTCCGTGTTCATCCGTGGTCGGGGCCTTCCGAGCACCCGCAGTCGCTGCCCCGGGTGGCCCGATGTTCAGGCCCTCACGCCGGGCTGGTGGAACGCCGACGCCGAACCCCGACGGTGAGCATCCTCCTCCTCAGCGGCCCGGACCTCCCGATCAGCCGCCTCCCGCTGCCGGAGTCTGCAGCTCCTGAGTCCACAGGCTGAGCCGGGCAGATTCACAGGACCCCGTGCTGTCCATCAGCGCCGCCCGCGTTGGGAGCTCCGCAAACCGCAGCTCCATGATGTCGGTGCAGCAGGTCCAGCACTCCGGGCTCCAGACGGCGACCCCCGGTAAGGCATCGCCAGCCCCACGATGTTTCAGCGCTGTCCCGCCGCTGCTGGAGCTCTGGTCGATCCCGGCAGGAAGGCCGCGCCAATCCAGGTAGGTAGGCCGCTGGGGGGAGGGGGGGGGGCGAGGACGCGACTCGAATAATAGTCGCGTCCTCACCAGGAAGCGGCTGAAGGGCGGTATCCCCCGCATCGTGCCCTCTTCCCCCACATAAAAACACCAAAAAAACACTTTTGCATAACTAAATAAACAAAAAAACAAAAAGATACCGGGCTGTAGGTGGAGGCTGCTGGCACCAGCGCCACCGGAAGTACAACACTAACCTTCTATACTTAATATTAATTCTTCAGCTATCTTAGAATGTAATATTTGAACTAAATTGAATTTTCAGTGGAAATACTCGTGAGTTTAATCATATTCCTGTATGAGATCGTTTAAAGGAAAATTACTAGTGCAATAATTTAAGTAGTAATGGGTTAAGTTACTTTATTTGATATTCAGATGAATTAGTCATTCACATATTACCTCTTGAGATTTTGTGTGTCTGATTAATTCCTAGATTCAAACTGCCAAGGTGAATTATTTTTCCTTTTAGAAGAGAAGGGCAGTTTGACTCAGTACCTGAAACGTGGGGGCAGAAAATAATAGTAGGTGTAGGCCATCAATTCCTTTTAAACCTACAGTGTCATTCATTAAGATTGTGGCTGATCCTCTACCTCAAAACCATATTCCAACTCTTTCCCATATTCCTTGATGCATTTTGCGTCTGTAAATCAGTTTGCCTGTGGAAATATATTCAACAATTTGTGTGTTTGTGATATGGAATTGGCATGCGTTCGCTATTCAAGGTTTCAAGGTTAGTTTATTGTCAAATGTACCTATTCTATGTACTCCAGGACAAACAGACTCAGGAATAGTTGCTTTCCGAGAATTATAACTACTATAAATTCAAATTCACACATGCACTGACTACACCGCCCAACACGGACTTCCATCTGTATATATGTATATATGTATGTAGCGCCGCAGAATTTGTGCACCTATTCCCCCCCCCCCCCCCATCTCCCTTCTGTTTTTTTTTTTTTTTTCTGTTTCTTGTTTTTTTGTGCTAAATTGTATGTATGCACTGAGTACGAGCAGCTTTCAGTTTCACTGTACATGTATAGTGACAATAAATGGCATATCCATATCCTATTAAGGTACAGTGGCATTTGAGTTGCCATACAGCCATTATAAGTGAAAAGCAACAAGACACACAACCACAAAGTTAACATAAACATCCATCGCAGTGGATTCCACATTCCTCACTGATGGAAGGCAATAAAGTTCAATCTTCTTCCTCTTGTTCTCCCGGGGTCGGGGCAGTCAAACCATCTGCAGTCGGGGCAATCAAACCCCAGCAGCCGACGATTGAAGCCCCCATCTGGGTGATCGAAAACCCCGCGTCAGGGTAGTTGAAATGCTCTCCGCGGCATTGAGCTCCAGAGTCGGCCTCTTCTTACCAGAGTGCAGGCATCATGATGGTAATGTCCACAGGTCCCGCGGTTGGAGCTTTGATCCCGCGGACTCCTGCGGACTCCTGCAGCTTGGTGCGCCCGTCAGTCTCCCGGAAAGACCACGTCATTCCACAATGTTGGGCCGCAGTGGATGCAAAAAAAAATCCTTGCTTCGGTCTGAATGTTTTTATGTCATTATCTTGAAATTGTTATTCAGAATTCCAATCCCTGAGCTAGGAGAAATATCCACCTTGTATCCACTGTTGAGGCCCTGTTATTATAATCGGAGTTGTAAAGTGTGTAATTGGGCTTTGGAATTTGGCCCAACGTGGCTGTGTTGACCAAAGTGTCTCCCTAAGCTTATCCCATTTGCCTACAGTTGGGCCATATCCCACTAAACCTTTAGACACAAAAAGCTGGAGTAACTCAGTGGTTCAGGCAACATCTCTGGAGAAAAGGAATAGGTGACATTTTGAGTTGAGACCCTCCTTCAGACTGGTAGTCAGGGGAAAGGGAACCAAGAGTTATAGATGGTGACATAAAACAAAAGAATGAAAGATATGCAGAAAGCAATGATGATCAAGGAAAGGTAGAGCACGATGGTCCATGGTTGGCTGTGGGGTAAGTGACAACTAATTATACAGACAGTGAAACTCGATAGGATGACAATGAAACTAGTGCGACAACTAGGATGGGGGAGGGACGGGGAGAGAGAGAAAGGGGGGAATGCAAAGGTTATTAGAAGTTGAGGAAATCAACATTCCTACCATTGGGTTATAAGCCTCCCCAGCTACATTTTCCCACTAAGCATTTCCTATCTACAATAATGCAAATATGATAGTGGTGTTTAAACTTTTGGATAGGCAATGAATATACAGGGAAAGGACAGATATGGAACTCATGCAGGCAGAAAGAATTTGTTTAAATTTGGCATCATAGTCCCAGACAGTATGGGATGAAGGCCTGTTCCTGTGCGGTATAGTTCTGTGTTTCTCTGTACCTGTCCAAATATCCCTTTAACATTATAATTGTTCTTCTGAGTGTGAATAGGCACAGGCCTGATTGACCTAATCATGTGACAGTTTTGCTTTTCCATGAATGGGTCTGGCAATTCTCTGGCAAGGATATATGTGGGGAAGGATTACCAAGTCTCCACGCATGCTAGTGCGAGGGTTATTGGGAACCCTCTCCAAGGCCTTGCTAATTGTACAAGACCTAGCCGCACACTTAAAGCCTCTTGCAATGAAAGCCAGTGTTGCACGTGTAGCCTTTACTGTGCTGCATCAGCCTTCAGTGATTAGCCTAAGGACATCATGTCCAACAGCTTGCAATCTCTCCATTTAAATAATACGATATCTTGCTATAGAAGTACATTATACTGCATCTGCCATTTACTTGTCCATTTGCTTGTCTAAATCTTTTTGAAGCCTCTTGTTTGCTTCTTAGCTGACAATCACACTCCGTTTTATGTCATTGGCCGACTTAGAAATATTATTTTCGTGTGCTCTCATCCAGATCATTGATGTATATTATTAATGCACTGCAGATTGTTAATGGCTTGAACCAAGCCTGGATCCCTGTGGTACCCTACTAATGACTGCTTGTCAAAATCCTTTTTATTCCAACTCTGTTTCATGGCTCTATTAACCTCTCTAAACCAAATTTCAATCTTGTATACTGACCAACAATTCCATTTGCTTCAATTTTGCATGATAAATTCTTTGGTGTGACTTGATCAAAGGCCTCTGAAAATCTAAATTATCTTTATGTATTATTTCAATTCAATTCAATTCAACTTTAATGTCATCGCACAAATACAAGTAAGTATCAGTACAACGAAATGCAGTTTTGCGTCAGTCCGTAGTAGTTGTACAAAAAGAAAAACAAAAAAGATAGAAAGAGGGAAGATACAGAATAATCAGGAAATACAGAATGATTAAACAAAGGGGACGGAGGGACCAGAGAAGTCTATCGTCGGGACTCCGAGTTCAGCAGTGTGATTGTGTTGTTGCAGAGTAGTTGTGGAATAATGGTAGAGTAATATACATTTCAGCTTTATAGAACGTTGGTTCTGTGTGCAATTCTAGTCCTCCATAATGTGGAGGCGGTGGACAGTGTGCAGAAGGGGTTTGCCAGGATTAGAGAATTTTAGCAATAATGAGGGTGACAAACTTGGATTATTTTCTCTGGAGTGTTGGAGGTTGAGGGGAGATGTAATTGTAGGTTATAAAATTAAGAAGCATAGATAGAGAAGACAACCAGAAACTGTTACCCAGGATGGAAATGTATAGCTCTACATAGCATCGCAGATTAGAAGTCTGCAGTGAGAGGGAAGGAAAGTTTAAAGCAGATACGCAGGGCAAGTCTTTTTTTTGTTTTGGCCGGTACGATAGTGGCATTTAAGGAGCTTTCGGTAGGTACGTGACTATGCAGGGAATGGGCGATATTGATCATGCACAAGTAGAAGGGATGAGTTTAATTTGCTTTCCAGTACAGACATTATGGGCTGAAGGGCCCTTTCCTGTGTTGTATTGTTCTATGTTCACCACAGAAACGGGGCATTTGTCCCATTGATTCCATGCTGACCATCCAGCATAAACTCTGGGATTCTACCACTTGCCTGCACACTTGACAATTTATAGTAGCAGTTTAATCTACCAACCTGTGTGTCTTCAGTGTGAATTAATTAACTGGAGCACACGGAGAGAGCACCAGAGGTTGGGATCAAACCAGGTTTGCTGGAGCTGGGCCAACCAAGGACAGTTGCTAGCTTGTAAAGCTAGGCAATTGTGCGACTTCCGGCCAGTATTTAACATCAGTGGAAACCATTGGTACATGGTTGTTATCATATTGAGTGTGCAAATTGGGACCTATGCTCCTTGAAATTCCACATCAATCACCTGCTTGGCAGCACAGTGCCACAGCTAGTACCGCCACTGACGTGCTGTTCCAGTTCGATCCCGACCTCAAACGCTGCATGTGTGGAATTTGCACATTCTCCCTATGACTGCATGGGTTCCTCTGTGTGCTCTGGTTACCCATTTACTGGTTGACAGGTTAATTGGCACTGTAAATAGCCCTGTTTTATTTGGGGTTTTTTTAAGATAACAGGAATTAGGTGCAGGAGTAGGCCATTCGGCCCTTCGAGCCTGCACCGCCATTTAATATGATCATGGCTGATCATCCAACTCGCCATAACTGGTGGACTATGGGGAGAATAAAATAAGTGTAGGAAGAGTGTAAATGGTCTGATGGTCTGTTGATGGTCTGCATCGATTTGATGGGCCGAAGTGTCTGTTTCTGTGCTGCTGACTTTGATTCTCTAACTTAGCCTTAAGATGTTGTGAATTGTTGAGATTGTGAAATGCCTGGTAGGATAAAAAGCAGTTCATCTACAAATCAGTTTGGCATTGCTGGAAGCTTGCTTTATGTTAATTGAAAACTTTGTTTCCTGCATTACCAGTGACTACATATCAAAAGTGTTTTTGGTTGGGAGGCAAGAGCATTTATGGGACTTGGAAAGTTGCTATAGCAATGCAAAATGCTTAGAATTTTGGTGAGATTCTCCTCATTTCCCACTGCAGCTCCTTTACAGTTTCCTTAAACCTGTGTAGGAAGAAACTGCAGATGCTGGTTTACACCGAAGACGGATACAAAATGCTGGAGTAACTCAGCGGGACAGGCAGCATCCCTGGAGAGAGGGAATGGATTACGTTTCGGGTCGGGTCTCAACTGTCTTCCTTAAACCTGTGTGTTTGGTGAATAACCCTTCCACTAGTATGAACGGAAGCAGTGCTTTGTGGGAAGTTTTTCCCTGCTTGGATAAAACAATCAATTTAAACCACGCTTCTCTCTTAAAAAGGTGCTGAAGCTCTATTGGTGAGCTATTACCCATTCTAAATTTTACTGCAATTTTGAAAACTGTAATGCAGGGCGGCGCAGTGGTGGAGTTGCTCCCTAAGCACCGTGACTCGGGCTCAATCCTGACTACGGGTGCTATCTGTACAGAGTTTGTATGTTCTCCCTGTGACAGTGTGGGTTTTCTCCGGGTGCTCCGGTTTCCTGCAGCACTTCAAAGATGTTCAAGTTTGTAGGTTAATTGGTTTTGGTTAAAAATTGTCCCTAGTGTGTAGGATAGTGCTAGTGTATGGGGTTGATCACTGGTTGGCACGGACTCGCAGTGCCAAAGTGCCTCTTTTCACGCTGTATCTCCAAAGAGTCGGGCAGCACGGTGGCGCAGCGGTAGAGTTGCTGCCTTGCAGTGCGGAGACCCGGGTTTGATCCCAACTACAGGTGCTGTTTGTATGTTCTCACGGTGATCGTGTGTGTTTTCTCCGCGATCTTTGGTTTTTTTCCCACACTCCAAAGACGTACGGGGTTGTAGGTTAATTGGCTTAGTGTTTAAGTGTAAATTGTCCCGTGTGTGTGTGTGTGTGTAGGATAGTGTGCGGGGATTGCTAGGCACTGCGGACTCGTGGGCCGAAGGGCTTGTTTCCGTGTTGTATTGCACACATTTTGTAACAGATATCCTTGGTAATAAATGGTGCCTCCACCCTTGGGGGTTATTGCCTTGATGCTTGCTTGCTGTAGAAAATTTACAATAGCATGCTGGCATACATAATTATTCCCTAAATCGTTCAATTTGTGGGGAGGAACAGAAAGTACAGAGGAGGGCGTAGAGTGCTGTGAACTCAAAGTGTTCTCCACTCAATTAGAAATCTTTTTTTAAATACTTTAGTTTTGACTGTGGTGAGGTCACATTTCTGTTTGGTGCAATAGCATTGCTTCCTATGGTAACAAATTACTTAATCTCTAATTTAAGTCCGGTCTCAACATACTATTTTAGTTTGCTAATTGGGAGGGGCATTGTTTGTATTTGAACTTCGTAATTCGAGAGTTTAAGTTTGACTTTGAGTTTCAATGCAGCCGTTTTTCGTTGAACAACCCTGAATGATTTGGGCAAAATGGGGTGTTTTGCTGAAAGTCTTAACATTATAGTAATTTAGTCACCCGTGCGGTGTGTACAAGGGATATTGGGGGAGGTCATTCAATCCCTCGAGTCTATTCAGTCAGTAAAGTCCCTGCTAATTTTAATCTTCATCTTTGCCCCATCTATCAGCTTTGTTTCAGCTTTGTTTCATGTTTGTTAATTAGAAACAAGAACCTGGCAATCTTTTGAAATGACTCCTCGAATTCACTCGCTCACTGCTGGGAACCTGTACTTGCTATTTTTCTTCCACAGTTCGTGATGGACTTTGCATTTTCTCTTGAGCTTTTTTTTCTCAGTGTGTACACACTTGCCAGGGTTATGTGAGCTTGCAGATGAAAGAAGCTTTGAAGTGGTGGTTAAATGATAATTACATGGACTGCAGTGCGAGTAGGTCATTCTGCTCAACTGGTCCATGCCAGTGTTTATGTTCCACTTGAGTCACACTTCATCTCACTCAATCAGCATATCCTTCTGTATCTCTTTCCCTTGTTTATTTATCCAGATTTCCCCTGAAGTACCAAAGTAAAAGGCTCCAGATACTGCACCAAACTTCAGTGCACCTCTTCACGTAGTATTGCACCTTGGAATGGGCCAGTTGGCATCACTCATTTATTGACAACTCCTAACATTGGAAGACCAAAAGTTCCAGGTACACAGTGCATCATTTACTGCATTAATCTTCCAGCAGCAGTCAATGTGTTTCCCTGGGAACAGTCATAGAAACCGTTGTGGACCATTTTGTTTTAACCTTGTGTACCTGACTTAAAGGGATGACTTTTAAGTCCCTATATAATGTTTTACCCAAATTAGGCATTTTAATTCTTAGTAAACGACAACATCTGCATGCATTGCCAGTGGTTAATAGAATTGGTATCTCAATGTGTATTGGAAGTAACTTTAGTTTATTTTCTAGGCCAAGATGTTGATTTGGAAAGCTAAGTACAAACTTCCACATGGCCAGCAGTAATTCCTTGGAAATGTTTTATTGTGGACTTAAAGTGGTACGAACAATAAAATAAAGCATGGCCTCAGTGATTGCGAAATCACTTTGCTTTAATCATTATGTTTAGTCATTTCATATTGGTTTATTATTGTCACGTGTATAAACTTTGATTTGCACGCTGTCCAGTCAAATTGTAACGTTAATTTAAATTTGACAATGGTCATGGGTTGATTATTTTAAATACTTTTAAAGAAAGGATGACACCTCCTTGGGCCTGTGTTTTTCTTGCACCATTCATAAGCTGCACACTGAAATGTTGTGTACAAACAAAAATAATCATGGTTGCAAAATGACATAATTAGGCTCGTGGAATCAATACATGTACGATTAAAGGGATCTCCTCTCTTGGATCCAGTTTAAAGGCCTTTCCTTCAGGAGTTGGTATTTTGCTGAATGTTTGCTTTTAAAGGTGGTTGAGTCTTGTTTCAGCACAAAGCTAATTTAAATGTTTTAACAAGATCTTGATTTTGAACCTTAAGAAAATGTCAGCCAGGCATAGAAAGAGGATGAGACTGTCCAGTTCTAGTTTTTAGCTTTAGTGTTAGTGTGGAAACTGTCCTTTGGCCCACTGCGTCCGTGCTGACCAACATTCATCCATGCATACACTACGTCTATCCTATGCACTAGGGGCAATTTACACAAGCCAATTAACATACAAACCTGTGCGCGTTTCGAATGTGGGAGAAAACTGGAGCACCGGGAGAAAACCCATGCAGTCACAGGGAGAATGTACAGACTCCGTACAGCCAGCACCCATAGTCAGGATTGAACCCAGGTCTCTGGTGCTGCAAGGCAACAATTCTACTGCTACGCGACCGCCATCCCACAAGACTAGATGAGATCATGTCTAGCTGTGACCAAGCTCTATATTTAATCATTGTTTCTTTAAGCAGCCATACATTTGGGTTAAACTCTAAGTGGCAATTCCCTAAATATTCTGGAACGATGGAGATGAGGTCAACTTTTATTTTCTGTTGTGTTCAAGCTGGGGCTTCACACTAAACTCTTTCTGCACCCTCCATTAACTCTGAGCTTTTGTCAAACAAGGAGTGTTTAATTGTCATGAGTGCTGGGAACAGAATGCAATTCTTACTTGCTGCAGGCATATTAACACAACAAATAACTACACAATAAACAATAATACAATAAATTGTCAGTTACACGAGGTAACCAGACCATAGCAGTGCAAGCCGAAGTATGTATTTCAACCTTGTATAAAGTCTACAGTAGATGCGAGGAACTGCTGATGTTGGTTTACAAAAATAACACAAAAAATGCTTGAGTAACTCGGTGGGTGATAGAGGTATAGAGAATTGTGAAGGCAGAGGAAGGAATATGGAGGAAGAGGGGGAAAGAGAGATGGATGCAAATCCAAGTGGGGCATGGGGAAGAAGAGAGGAGGAGGGGGGAGGAGGCAGTTTTGTAGATTAGTTACATAAAACTGGAAGATTTTATGTTCATACATTTCGTTGTAAGCTGCCAAAGTGAAATATGAGGTACTGTTCCTCCAGTTCGTGTGTGGCTCTCTGTGGCAATGTAGGTGGCTCAGGACAGAAATGTTGATATGGTCAGGGGAGTTAAAATGGTGAGCAGCTAAAATGGGAAGTGCAATGGCACAGCTGGTAAAGCTGCTGCCTTGCGGCCCAGCAACCCGAGTTCAGTCCTATCCTTGGGTGCTGCCTGTGTAGCATTTGAGTTCTTCCTGTGACAGCATAGCTTTGCTGGTTTCCTCCCACATCCCAAAGAGATGCAGTGAAATGGGTGAATTGGGCACTTGAATTGCCCCCATTGAGTGGCTAAGTGGTAGAATCGGGAGAGGTGATGGGCATGTGGAGAGAATAACGTGGGATAAGTATAGAATTGACATTGCGTCAAATGTACACATGGTGAGGTATGGTACAACCAAATTCTTGATTGTAGCAATATCACTGGCATGTACACATGGGTGCTTGATGGTCAACATGAACTTGGTGGACTCGAGCGTTTGTTTCCATGCTGAATAACTCTGATTCTTGCATTGAGACTAATATTTTAGTGATGCTAGAATGAATGTGTTTGTAGTTTTTGTGCTTCCACCTCCAGCATCAACCTGACTAGGACCCAGCCTCGACATCTGCTAAACCGATCATTCAGTCCTTTGTTCCCTCTAGTCTTGATTATACCATTGCTTTATGTAATACAGGACAGAACTAGGCCCTTTGGCTCACCTTGTTGATGCTGACCAATAAGTCCTCCTCTATACTCCATTTATCAACTCTTGATCAGTAGTCTTCTACATCCTCAACGAATTAATTACTGACTGCTGACTTGTGTTCAAATCTCAATTGGGTATTTTTGTTTTCTTTCACGATGACTCGGTTATAAAATAATGCAGCTAGTAAAGCTGCTGCCTCACATATTTGAACCATCTTCTATTCAACTTGTTCCAATTTCTTAAAGTCCAGTGTCCGTCTTTGCTCAACAGTGGTTTCTGTGAATTACCTTTTGACGTTTCACTATCCGGTGCTATACAAATACAATTTACTGTAGCAATTGCATTCCTATTCCATTTTGGACAAATAATTGCAGCATTGAGTGGTGAACATGTTTGTCTAAAACAATGAGGAGATGAAAATCACATACAGGATTGCTTTTAGTTGACTAAATTGTGGGAATTCTCACTTTTCTTCATTTTCACTTTTCTCTTGTTTTTCATTCAGCCTTGATTCTTTGCTTTCTTTCCTTTACTATTCTATCTATATTTCAATGGATAAATTATCCACCAAGATCTTATAAACCTTACTCAGAACAACATTGATCCTACAAGCTTCCACATGGCTTCTGGTAAGAGCTTTGTTCCACTTTTCCCACTTTCTCTGTCAACTTCCTTTCTTCCCTGATAACATTATCATCCGTTCTAACACATCAAATAGATCATTATAATTCAACCTTTAGTTGCAGGTAAAATGTAGCATCTCACACAGATGCCCACTTTGGTTTCTGAGGGGCCTTATTCTCTCCCTAGTTTGCCTTTTCCACTTATAAAATCTCTTCAGATTCTCCTTAATCTTATCTGGAAGAGACTGGTATGTGGAACACCTACGTTGTACCACAAGCATGAACCCGAGTTCTCTGACCCACTCCCTGTGTTACCTCTCCTTTGTCTGCCTCCAACGTTATTGAAGTGCAACATATGTCCAAGGAACATCATCTCGTCTTTTTACAAAGTACTTCACAATCTTCTGGATTCAACAATGATTTTGACACCTCTAGATCGGATCTACTGCGCTACCTCTTTCGATAGCAGTTGTTAGTGGTGACTGCCATTCCAACTTGTTTCCTATCGGTTTATCTTTTGCTTTTATTTGTCCCATTTTTGTCTGGCACTATCTTCCCTTTTGCTTATATTTATGTGTTTAAGGCATTGCTGGCAAGGTCAAGATTTTATTGCCCAAAACTAAATGCCACCCTCTATGCAGTGAAGATACCCCTAGTGTTGATGGACATGGAGTTCTGATTTAGATGCAGCAACCATGACGGATTGATGATATTTTCAATTCAAAATGGTGGAGAACGTGCAGATGTCTCCCTGCACCTACTGCCCTTTATCCTCCTTGCATGTAGAGGACATGGGTTTGAGAGATGTCTAAGTGAGTAACTGCAATTCATTTTGTAAATGGCATGCACTCCAGCTGCATTGGTGGGAGGGGGAATGAATGGTTAGCACAGTAGGTGGGCTGACAATCGGGTAGATAGACATTCTACATTTTGACAATCGGGTAGGTTGTTTTTTCTTGCATAGTGGGAATCAGTGAGAAGGATATTGGGTGAGTAGGGACCATTTGATAGCACTCTTGGCAACACCTACCAACATTTCTTGATCAGAGGATTCTTGTTTGCGAACAGGATACTCTTGAGTAATTCTCTATATTTTTGAGTAAATGCATTATTAGACTGGACAAAAGCCGAAAGCCTGAGCATTTCTGTAGTGCGAATATTCACTGCATAGAGGGTGGCATTTAGTTTTGGGCAATAAAAACTTGAGGCCTTAAACACATACATTAAAAACAGGACCGTTGTTTGATCCAATTTGTTTCCATGTATCTAGAGCTGTCAGCCAAGTCTTCATATCACTTAGAGTGAACTGAATTAGCCAATGTGGTTTTTGTGATGGGATTCTCAGGAGGAAGCTGAGATGTATTATTCACTGGACACTTATGGCTAAACATGATTAAAAATATTTCAAGCTCCGTCATGCACTTTCTCCTTTCCACCCTATCAAAAAAATTGTTCTACCCTTTCCCCTTTCTCTGCATCTTAAAGCCTTAAGTATCTTATGTATCTCATCTTTCTGATGCAAGTTATCAAAATAGCATATTAAACGTACATTTCTCCAACCTGCTACCTATTTCCACTAGTATAGTTAGATAATGAATTTGTTGGTGATTTGAATGTATTTTTATATGGAATGGTTAATAACTCTAATGTACCTAAAAGGTTTTAAACATTTGACATCAAGACATATTAGTCATGAAGTTGCACAGCACAGAAACGTTCCAATTGGCCACCATTTCCATGCCAACCATATGCCCCACATTAGGTCTGTATCCTTGTGTGTCTTACCTATTTAAGTGTCTGTTGAAACATCTCCCAAATGTAGTGATTACATCTGACTCCACCACCACCTCTGGCAGTGAGTTCCAGACATCAACCAGCGATATTTCAGCAATCTTAAAAGATTTTGTGCTCCATGGGCAATTTTTTTTAATGAATTATGTAACGTTGAGAACTAAGACTATTAGCATTAAAATTGTCCCAAAGCATAACGGTGTTATTCTGAAAATTATCAAGCTAAAAATAAGTTAGCTAAAATATTTAAATAAAGGAAATGACCAATATTGCAAAACCAAAGTCCCTGGTCCAACCGAGGCGTTTCGGAGTTTAGCTGAAGTTTGTAGTGTTTAATAGCCTGATGGTTGTTTGGAGGAAGATGCTCCTGAACCTGGATGTTAGTATTGTCAGGCTCTTATACTGCCTTCCAGATGGCAGGAGTCAAATGAGAGCATTGACAGGATGCAGTGTATACCTGATGATACTGGCTGCCTTTTTCACTCAGCATCTCCCTGCAATAGTGGCGAGATCAGTACATGTGATAGACCCAGCAATGTTCACCACTTTTTGTTATCTCCTTCGTTCCTGGGCATTCGAGTTGTCAAATTGGGCCATGCTGCAACCAGTCAATATGCTCTCGACCATACACCTGTGGAATCTCGTCATTCTTCTAAGGAAGTAGATGTGTCGATGGACTTCCTTTATGATTGCATCAATGTGCTGGGTCCAGGAAAAATCTTCAGAGATGTGCATGCCGAGGATCTTGAAGTTGTTGACTCTCCTCTACCAACCTATTGAAAACCACTGCCTTCCTCTTCTAAAGTCAACAATCAATTCCTTGGTTTTACTGACATTAAGAGCGAGATTGTTGGTTCTGGCAACTTTCAATCAGATGATGGATCTCTCTCCTATACTTCGATTTATCATTATCCACAATTTGTCCAACGACGGTGATGTCTTCAGTGACTTTAACGATAGTTGAACTGTATCTGGCTACACAGTCGTGGATAGAGAGTGAATAGAGCAGGGGCCTGGCCACAGTCTTCAGATGCCCCTTTACTGATGGTTATTGAGGAAGAAGTGTTGTTGGTGATATGTACCGATTCTTTTCTAACAAGTGAGGTATTGCATTTTGGGAAGTAAAACCAGAGCAGAACATATGATAAACAATACGGCCGTCGAAACTGATGTAAAACTGAGAGATCTGGGGTTGGAGGTATGTAATTCCCTGAAAGTGGCGACCCAGGTGAGAGAGAGGGGTCCGGTGTTCCAGAAACCGAAAAGCTCCGAAAACCGGGATGTCGTTTGCGCACCAAAGCTCGCGTTTCATCACCCACGGTCAGTCTGACATTGAGTACTGTAAGAGTCGGGGCAGGGGTAAACATGTTGCAGGCGGGGACAATGTATGCAAAATGCTGGTGAGTTGTACCACCGGCAACATGGAGTATTGTGCATTGAAAATGTAGTCAGCGACGTCGCAGTTCTGGGTACCAGCTCGGGCAATAGGAAGAATGTAATCGCGGAGCGTCGCTTGAAAAGAGTTCATGAGGTTGTTACTGGAATATGTGTGTGTGTCGGCGGCCACAGCGCTTGAGCTTACCCGGTAAGGCATTGGTTCCCCGGTATCCCAGGTGCGACGCCACACCGGATTCCCGGAGCTGGACGTCCGACCCCGGCGCTGGATTTGGAGTCGCAGCCAGGGGTAAGTTGTTGAGCTCCAAGGCGTGCCCCCAGCTCCGCGAGGTTTCGCCGACCAGGTAGGGGACTAAGAATTAAATACCCCGACTCCACCACCACCACATAAAATCCCTCCAAACTAACTGACTAACATTTATGCAATGAGTCTCCCGGTCACCCGGGAGGAGGCAGCAGCTCCAGACTTTTCAAGCCGCCCGCGCTACCTACCTAATCTACGCTAAAAATCTTCCATTCTGAAATCCGAAAATGTCCGAAATCCGACAAGTGTCTGGTCCCAAGGCTTTCGGATAAAAGGTTGTGCACCTGTATATACTTTATGGAGGTTAGAGGGTCGACTGGGCTTGAATTCACTGGAATTTAGAAGGATGAGAGGTTATCTTATAGAAACATATATAATTCTTAGAGGATTGGATGGGCTAGAGGCAGGAAAAATGTTCCAGGTGTTGGTCCAGAACCAGGGCTCACAGTTTAAGAATAAGGAGTAAGCCATTTAGGACTCGGATGAGGAAAAACATCTTTACCGAGATACCATATACCAATTACAGCACGGAAACAGGCCATCTCGGCCCTTCTCGTCCGTGCCGAACACTTTTTCTCCCCTAGTCCCATCTACCTGCACTCAGACCATAACCCTCCATTCCTTTCTCGTCCATATAACTATCCAATTTATTTTTAAATGATAAATTCGAACCTGCCTCCACCACCTTCACTGGAAGCTCATTCCACACAGCTACCACTCTCTGAGTAAAGAAATTCCCCCTCATGTTACCCCTAAACTTCTGTCCCTTAATTCTCAAGTCATGTCCTCTTGTTTGAATCTTCCCTACTCTCAGTGGGAAAAGCTTATCCACGTCAACTCTGTCTATCCCTCTCATCATTTTAAAGACTTTTATCAAGTCCCCCCCCCCCCCTTAACTTTCTGCGCTCAAAAGAATAAAGACCTAACTTGTTTAACCTTTCTCTGTAACTTAGTTGCTGAAACCCAGGCAACATTCTAGTAAATCTCCTCTGTACTCTCTCTATTTTGTTGACATACTTCCTATAATTAGGCGACCAAAATTGTACACCATACTCCAGAATTAGCCTCACCAATGCCTTGTACAATTTTAACATTACATCCCAACTTCTATACTCGATGCTCTGATTTATAAAGGCCAGCACCCCAAAAGCTTTCTTTAATAATAATAATAATAAATTTTATTTATGGGCGCCTTTCAAGAGTCTCAAGGACACCTCACAAAGATTTAGCAGGTAGAGCATGGTAGCAGGTAAAACATGTAAGGGGAATGAAATGAATAGTAGAGACATGACTAGTACACAAAGTAAATACAGAATTCAATACAAAACACAGTATGAGGCAATTAATGCACAGATGAAAAGGGATGGCACGTGGGGCTAAGGATAGGCAGAGGTGAAGAGATAGGTCTTGAGGCGGGACTGGAAGATGGTGAGGGACACGGAATTGCAGATCAGTTGGGGGAGGGTGTTCCAGAGCCTGGGAGCTGCCCTGGACAAGGCTCTGTCCCCAAAACTGCAGAGGTTGGACTTGTGGATGGAGAGGAGACCGGCTGATATGGATCTGAGGGACCGTGAGGGTTGGTAGGGGGAGAGGAGGTCAGTGAGATATGGGGGGGCCAGATGGTGAAGGGCTTTGTAGGTGAGGATCAGGATTTTGTAGGTGATCCGGTGGGAGATGGGAAGCCAGTGAAGTTGTTTGAGGACTGGAGTGATGTGATGCCAGGATTTGGTGTGGGTGATGAGTCGGGCGGCTGCATTCTGGACCAGATGGAGTCGGTCGATGTAGGTGGAGCTGATGCCAAGGAGAAGTGAGTTGTAATAGTCCAGTCGGGAGGAGATGAAGGTATGGATGAGTCTTTCAGCAGCGGGAGGTGTGAGAGAGGGTCTGAGTTTGGCGATGTTGCGGAGATGAAAGAAGGAGGTTTTAATGACATGGCGGATGTGAGGCTCAAGGGAGAGGGTGGAATCAAAGATCACGCCAAGGTTGCGGGCCTGGGGAGATGGGGAGACAGTGGTGCCGTCGATGGTGAGAGTGGGGTTATTGATTTTGCTGAGTGTGGCTTTGGAGCCTATGAGGAGGAATTCTGTTTTATCGCTGTTGAGTTTGAGGAAGTTATGTTGCATCCAGGTTTTTATAGCTGACAAACAGGTGTTGATATGGGAGAGAGGGGGGTTGTGGGGGGGATTTGGTGCCGAGGTAGATCTGGGTGTCATCGGCGTAACAGTGGAAGTTCAGGTTGAAGTGGCGGAGTATCTGACCAAGGGGGAGGATGTAGATGATGAAGAGAAGAGGGCCGAGTACGGAGCCTTGGGGAACGCCTTGAGTGACTGTGGCTGTAGCAGACGTGTGGTTGTGGACAGAGATGAAGTGGGATCTGTTGGAAAGGTAGGAACGGAGCCAGCTGAGTGCAGAGCCTTCAATGCTGAGGTCTTTACCACCCTATCTAAATGAGATTCTACCTTCAGGGAACTGTGCACAGTTATTCCTAGATCCCTCTGTTCAACTGCATTCCTCAATTCACTACCATTTACCATGTGCGTCCTATTTTGATTTGTCCTGCCAAGATGTAGCACCTCACACTTATTAGCATTAAACTCCATCTGCCATCTTTCAGCCCACTCTTCCAACTGGCCTAAATCTCTCTGTAGACTTTGAAAATCTACTTCATTATCCACAACACCACCTATCTTAGTATCATCTGCATACTTACTAATCCAAATTACCACACCATCATCCAGATCATTGATGTACATGACAAACAACAGTGGACTCAACACAGATCCCTGTGGCACCCCACTCGTCACTGGTCTCCAACCTGACAACAGCCATCCACCATTACTCTCTGGCATCTCCCATTCAGCCACTGTTGAATCCATCTTGCTACTCCACCATTAATACCCAACAATTGAACCTTCTTAACCAACCTTCCATGAGGAACCTTACTACTAAAGTCCTTATAGACAACATCCACTGCTTTACCCTCGTCAATTTCCCTAGTAACCTCTTCAAAAAATTCAAGAAGATTAGTCAAACATGACCTTCCAGGCACAAATCCATGTTGACTGTTCCTAATCAGACCCTGTTTATCCAGATGCTTATATATATTATCTCTAAGTATCCTTTCCATTAATTTGCCCTCCACTAACGTCAAACTAACAGGTCTATAATTGCTAGGTTTACTCTTAGAACCCTTTTTAAACAATGGAACAACATGCGCAGTACGCCAATCCTCCGGTACTATTCCCGTTTCTAATGACATTTGAAATATTTCTGTCATAGCATGTCATATACATGTCAGAGAAAAATTGAATGCTAGAAATTTAGTGTCATTATTATCTAACGCAAAGAAATTACATTTTCCGAAAATGAGGGAGATGTCTAAAGTTGGTACAGTAAACCCTTGTTTTAACAGACCTCTTTACAATGGATTTCAGTTGGTGGACGGACGTGCTGATGCCACACCTGGCTTGGCCCGCCTCCCCGGCCGCTTAAAGCCCCGGCTTCCAACCACTGCCAACTCACCAGCAAACCCTTCACCCACTGGCTGCGGTTGTTGGTCACGTTGTAGCCCCTTGGGACAGTGCTTACTTCGGGCTGCCGCCACTGACTGGATGTGCTCGGTCACCGCGGGGCTACCTCCCCACCCACCTGCTGCTGCTTCTACCTGTCGGCCCTTGGTTTGTCCAGTTGACCGTTGCTGCCGCCGTCTCCTCCCGTCGCTCTGTCTGTGTCACTGGACTGTGTGCGGTGGCTGTAGAAGCGCTCACTAGTGCTGATCAGCAGCCACAGCACCTTGTTTTAAGGTGAAACAACATATAGTGCTGCAGTAACTCAGCATTCAGTCTGAAGATCCCCATGTTACCTATGTATGTTCTCCAGTGATGCTGCCTGACCTGCTGAGTTGCTCCAGCACTTTGTGTCCTCTTGTGTGTTAACCGTCAGCTGCAATGTTTTGTTTCAACTACATACATTGATAGTACCATACCCGGTTATGACGGACAATAGCCATTAACGGACACCCCCCCCCCCCCCCCCCCCCCCCCCCCCCCCCCCCAACCTATGGTTCGTTGTAACGAGGGTTTAATATTGTTGGCTTCGGAATTTTTAGCAAAGGCCATGAAGGCTTAGTAACAAGGCTTGCAAGAAACCTGGATTAAGTGTAGAGAAACTGCAGTGAGGTTATGATCACCCCTTGTCTTTTTGAAAAGATCATCTTTGCTGCTAAATGCAGGGGGTGGGATAGTAATAGATCTATTGCTTTCCTGCTTTCCTACTTTTTCTTTCCATTAATTTGCCATCAATGTCATCTCTGCTCAGCACACTGAATGTGAGCTGGACCGCAGCAACGTTGTCTCTTGTGTTAGAGATATCGTCTGGTCAATGTCCTTTCACTTCCGGTGTCACTTTTTCCTTTGGGTGTTTGGGAAACAAGTCTTCAAATACTTTGCCTTCATTGGGTCCAATATATTGTGTATTATTTCATAAATTTTCACACACAATCGAACGTGACAGAGCAGTGCCCCATTATCAGAAACATTGCGTTTAATGGAAATCCCCCTTTAGATTCACTGGCATTTACTTTTAGTATACGAGCTTTCTCCAAAATCTCAGAGAAACGGGTTCTATGATGGCATTAAAATTTGGTGCTTGCTGTGTGCAAATTACCTGTCATGTTTCTGTAATCACAACTGACGCTATTCGTCAAGAGCATTTCCTTAGTTGCAAAGCACTTTGGAAGAATGGACCAGTGCCTCCAGCAGACTTATTAAAGTGGTGTTGGATTTCAGTTTCTATCCTGTCTTTGTCCTTAATCCCTCAATGGTGTTTTTATGTTAACAATAATCAAGATGCATTTAACCAAGAAAATGTTGCACTATCAAGTTTCTTTCGTTTTGCACATTATTGAGACCGGCAACTCAAAGCAAGGGTCGGGTTTAGGTCAAGTCTTGGGTGATTATGGAATTACACAACACTTGCAACAGAATTAGGGATTCAAGGGATATGGGGATAAAGCAGGAATGGGTACTGATTTTGGATGATCAGCCATGATCATAGTGAATGGCAGTGCTGGCTCGAAGGGCCGAATGGCCTACCCCTACACCTATTTTTAATGGTTATATGTTCTATGTTTCTATAAGGCAATTCTACCCAATGGGTCCTCATTGGTATTTGTAATCCACATGAATCTCTTCGCATCCCCTTCGCCTCATCCTTCCAGCAAATGCTATTTCAAGGTCAGTTTATTATCACATGTACCAATTAACGTACAGTGAAATTTAAGTTACCATTCAGCCATACTAAGTGAAAAGACACACAACCACATAAGTTAACATAAACATCCAACACAGTGGATTCCACATTCTTCACTGTGATGGGAGGCAATAAATTTCAATCTTCTTCCCCTTGTTATCCAGCGGTCGGGGTCAGTCAAACCATCGCAGTCGGGGTGACCAAAGCCCCTGCAGCCGACAATCGAAGCCCCCGTCGGGGTGATCGAAACCCCCGCGTCGGGGCAGTTGAAACTCTCTCCGCGGCATGGAGCTCCTGAGTTGGTCTCTTCTCCCGCGTGCTTCACCATGTTAAAGGCCACAGGCCCCGCGGTTGGAGCTTCGACCCCCGGCAAAGCTCATTTGTATATTTACCCCAACTGCACTGCCAGTTTGTCCTTGGGCAAGTTCTTGGATTGCCATTCTCAAAAAGGAGGATTTAGGGGCTCTTGCAATCACGGAGAGATGGTAAGTTAAGTATTAGTTAAAAATCTCAATTGAAGTCTGATTATTGCAGTGCAGTTACTAGGATTTTCTTAGGTTAGACACTTGTCACAGTACCACAGCAAACAAAAAAAATCCTGAAGACCACAAGCATGAAAGTGAGGCTAATCTTAAAATATAGAAGCTAAATCTGTCAATGCTTTTCACATTGACTACTCCTTCACACAGCCCTCTGAGGTAGAGCTTTTCAAAGATTCACAACCCTCTGAAGCAAATCCTCCTATTGTCACTTCAAAATGGCCGACCTAATGTCCCCTGCATTTTCAGAGGCTCCTGAAGTTCTAAGCAGTGGAAACCACTTCTCGGCATCTACACTATTACTCCCCTCCAGTATCTATGACTTTGTAGATACTGGTTCAGTTATCTCAGCAAGAAGTTTAATTGGGGCGAGCATGATGAAGGCTGCCACTTGCGGATGAAATGTTGTCCAGCAGTGTTAATGCACTTTCTTGAAACTAACTGCAGCTTTTCAAGTTGCCACAAGATATTCAATTGAAGTTTCAAATAGAGAAATGGGATTGATTAATGTACTTTCACTGTCATGAGATAATGTGATCTGTGTGCCTTCAGAACTGTAATTTGCATTGGTTCAATAGAATGGCCATAAATTGTGTGAACAGTTGCAGATACTGTGCAAGATCAGAATTATTCTGCATGTGCTGTTCTTGCACCACTGTGTACATCAGTTGGAACATTTTCTGATTTAGAAAGAGGAATTTGAATGATACCCACCCTCCTTTTGTACTATGCCCACCCTCTGCACCATTTCTGCCCCCAAATCCTCCTACTATAATGCTGACTAGATTGAGTCCAAGGCTTTTTGCATCTGATCCAATTTTCCTCTCGGCTAACGCTAATGATGGCCTCAGTTTGCACCCACTCGTGCGGGTTTGATTACAATTTATCTTTGGGGAAACTAAGAAATAATTTGCAGTTCCACAATGATTTTGATAATGTTAAATCTCCCAAACATTTGATAGTCGTTGGAGAATTACTTAGCTGTGTCACTCTGAAAGTGTAGGCAAAGTGGCAGCTTATTCATACATGAGTTCTAGTTTAATTGGGTATAAACATTGGTTGCAAGACTGGGGAGAGCTCCCTTACTCCTCTCTGAAAGTATGCTGTGCGAGCTTTACCAAAAAAAATGACCATGCATTTCCAGTACTACATAGTCAGCTGCAATTTTATTTGTGTGGAATGAGTTTTGTGCCCATAATCTTGGGATTTGGAGGCGGGAGTGTACTCTTTTTCTTGGGTAGTCTGGGTAGAGAACAATTTGCTACCCTCGACGCCGGCGTGAGAATTTATTTTAACGTGGGTTGGCCATTTATACCAACCAGTACATGTTCATGACTGAACTTTGTCCTTTGACAATGGCAAGGAGGTCCAATTGGAGATCAGGCTCTGCTGCACAGATTTCATTGCACGCATATGCGCACACACCTCGCCATGAAAACTGTGACACAATCTTTACCTCCATTCCCCTCCCTTGCACCCTCCAAACCTGATCTCCTTCCTCGGTCTCCCTGTGTCAGTTCACTTACCCTATATTTAAGAGGGAGTTAGATGGGGCCCTTGTGGCTAAAGGGATCTGGGGGTATGGAGAGAAGGCAGGTACAGGATACTGAGTTGGATGATCGGCCATGATCACATTGAATGGCGGTGCAGGCTCGAAGGGCCAAATGGCCTACTCCTGCACCTATTTTCTATGTTTCCCCCCCAATGGCCTTCTTCCTCCTCCTCACTCCCTTCCCCCCTAGCCTTCTCAATTCCCTGCTACCATCATGTGGTTACCAGATAACTCATTTCCACTTCAGTCCCAGTCCCTCCCCCTCCCTTCCACTCCACTCCCCAAAACTATTCCACCTGCTGAAAGCTTGCTCTAACAGTTTTGCTGCCCAATGCCTGTTGTGGTTTGCCTACAGGAATAGTGCCCTAATTTCCAAATGGCTTTCCCCATAAGCAGTCATGCTATCCAAAGCTGGCAGACCAGCCTCAATCTCTCTCAGAAGACCTCGGGTGAATCTTTCTGTCCCATTAGTGCTGCTCAATGTCGGTAGATTGAGGTCCACAGTTGGACCCCACCATGCACTTTTCCCCAGTGAATGGGGATAGATTCATCCCACAGGAGTGGGAGCCGATCACTCAGCTGCCATTTATTGTCCTGCAAAACCAATATATGCCCAAGTGCAGGGAATCTGTTTACCAAATTCCTCTTAAAGCTCCTGGGGGGCCCTCTCCCAGCCTCCCCATTGAGCACACATTGAACACAACTTCAGGAATATTGAGGGCAGGACTCGGAGCAAGAGTGGAGAATCCCTCTCTGGCCAACAGAGGTATCTTGTGTTTGGTTGCCAGTGGCTGGCAGGATACTGTGGTAAATTGATGTTTAGTGACCACAGATAGAAGTGTGGTAGGGAGATGTGATGAAAGCAACCAATCGGATAAATCAATTTTGGCTCTTTAAGAGCTTGTATACGTTTCTGAGATCTTTTATGTAATCTGTGATTCTTCTTATTCCCTTGAATCTGGTGGTGTATATAAAATCATTGGCATTCAAACAAAACGGGGGCTAAAAGAGCATAGCTGGGGGATTTAGACAAATACCTGAATTGCCAATGCATGGAAGACTATGCATCTAATGTGGTTAAATGGGATTGGAGCAGATGGGTAAATGGGATTAGAGTAGACGGGTACAACCTGGTCATGGTGGGCCAAATTGTACTTTAGTTTAGAAGCAGCGTGACCCTTCAACCCACCAAGTCGACACCGACTAGCGATACCCGTACACTAGTTCCACCCTACACACTAGTGACAATTTACAGAAGCCAATTAAACCAACAAGCCTGCACGTCTTTGGAACGTGGGAGGACATTGGAGCACCCAGAGGACCCACGCGGTCACAGAGGAAACGTGCAAACACCATACAGACTGCCATCCCTTGTCAGAATCAAACCCAGATCTCTGGTGCTGTAAGGCAGAAACTCTACTTCTGTGCCACTGGCTTCTCCCTGTGCTGTAGGTTAAGGGTTATTATTGAAACACCTACCATAATATAGAGAAAGCTTTGTTTTGCTTTTTATGTTCCTGATGGGTAGTGCTGAGCACAAAAGGAATGAGGAAGAAAATTATTTTAATAGGAAGTCTTGAACTGGGTGTGGAATTTGAGTTGGTGCAATTAACGTAATACCAGGTCTGACTCATTTAATTATTCAGATTCGAAAACAGCACTGTTCCTGGATCGGGAAATAACATGAAATATTTTGAAGGCTTGAAAATACTGTGTTTTTCATTATTTTTATAGAATGTGGGTGGTACTGACGGGGCTGGCATTTAATGCCCAACCCTTGCCTCCCTTGAGAAGGTAGTGGCGAGCCATCACCACTCGTGTGTGTGTGTGTGTGTGTGTATGTGTGTGTGTGTGTGTGTGATGAAGGTGATTGCGCAGTGCTGTAATGTAAGGCAGTCCAGGATTTAAATCCAGTGACAATAAAGGTGTTGCCAACATGTTACCAAGGACGCACGATGTGGATGGAAATTTACAGGTGATGGCATTCTATGCACCTGCTGACCTTATTCTTTCAGAAATTAAGAGAGAAGTATTGGGAGGTGCAGATGAAAAGGCTGTTGGAAAATGTGTTGACAGCAACCACGCTGCACTGGTGATGAAATAGTCACAGCTCGGCTTGCTGTGCTTTCTTTAATACAGCAAGCATGTTCCTGAAAGATGGCTTGTTTCAGCCACCTTGCCCTGCAGTACCTCATTACCGGATAGCCCCAGTGTAAACTGCTCTTATCCAGCTAAGGAATTTGGCGTTTCATGTTCTCCATTTTTATGCTGATCTGTTTGGGTTCGGGCTCGAAGCTGTCCATTCAGGACAGATGAGAACCGGTTTCCCCACCCTGAGTAGTAAATCCAGAGAGATGTAATTGTTATATGGTTATAGAATACTTGAGCATGTTGAAAAACCAATGTATGAAAGGGAATGATGGGGAGAAATCTAGGGATATGGAGTTTATGCAGAAAGGTGGTGCTGTGCTGAAAAGTTTAGTTTAGAGATACAGCACGGAAACAGGCCCTTTGGCCCATCGAGTCCACACCGACCAGCGATCCACGCATTAACACTATCAAACCAATGAACCTACAAACCTAGAGTGTGGGAGGAAACCGAAGATCGCTGAGAAAACACACGGGGACAACATACAAACACCATACAGACAGCACCCGTAGTAGGGATTGAGTTCGGGTCTCCGATGCTGCAAGGCAGCAACTCTACTGCTGTGCCACCCTGACCAGGTCATCAGAGGTCCAAATAACAGAGCAGGCAGGAAGGTCAATCAGCCCACTGCCTCTTCGATTTCATACATTCAGCATTTGGTTTTGAGGGAAGAATGAGTAAACTAGGAAAATTAGTATGTAGATTATCATTGTGCAAATGTTTAAGGTGCTTTTTCAAGCATTCGTGTTGAGGTGCCTTTTGTGCTCAAGCTGACTCTTCTGAAAGTAATCAAATTACTCCCACTCCATTCCCTTTTCTCTGTAGCCTTATAAATGTTTTCCTTTTCAAGTGTTTATCCAATTTCCTTTTAAGAGCAGCCATTGAATATGTTAGGACTGCCTTTTAATGCAGCATGTTCCAGCTCACAACTCATTTTTGATGTTTGTATGTATATACTGTGCCTTCCATAATGTTTGGGGCAAAGACTCATCATTTATTTGCCTCTGTACTCAGTTTGGGATTTGTAATAGAAAAATCACATGTGGTTAAAGTGCACATTGTCAGATTTTAATAAAGGCCATTTTTATACATTTTGGTTTCACTATGTAGAAATTACAGCAGTGTTTACACATAGTCACCGCATTTCAGGGCACCATAATGTTTGGGACACAGCAGTGTCATATAAATGAAAGTAGTCGTGTTTAGTATTTTGTTGCATTTCCTTTGCATGCAATGACTGCTTGAAGTCTGATTCATGGACATCAACAGTTGCTGGGTGTCTTTGGTGATGCTCTGCCAGGCCCCGTATTGCTGCCATCTTTAGCTTATGCTTGTTTTGGGGGCTAGTACTCTTCAGTTTTCTCTTCAGCATGTAAAAGGCATGCTCAGTTGGGTTCGGATCGGGTGATTGACTTGGCCACTCAAGAATTGACCATTTTTTAGCTTTGAAAAACTCCTTTGTTGCTTTAGCAGTATGTTTGGGATCATTGTCTTGCTGTAGAATGAACGGCCAGCCAATGTGTTTTGAGGCATTTGTTTGAACTTGAGCAGATAGGATGTGTCTATACACTTCAGAATTCATTATGCTGCTACCATCAGCAGTTGTATCAGCAATGAAAAGTGAGGCAGTACCTTCAGCAGCCATACATGCCCAGGCCATAACACCCCCACTACCGTGTTTCACAGATGAGGTGGTATGCTTTGGATCTTGGGCAGTTCCTTATCACCTCCATACTTTGCTGCCATCACTCTGATATAAGTTAATCTTCGTCTCATTTGTCCACAAGACCTTTTTCCAAAACTGTGGTTGTTCTTTTAAGTACTTCTTGGCAAACTGTAACCCGGCCATCCTATTTTTGCAGCTAACCAGTGGTTTGCATCTTGCAGTGTAGCCTCTGTATTTCTGTTCATGAAGTCTTCTGCGGACAGTGATCATTGACAAATCTACACTTGACTCCTGAAGAGTGTTTCTGATCGGTCGGACAGGTGTTTGGGGATTTTTCTTTATTATAGAAAGAATTCTTGTCATCAGCTGTGGAGGTCTTCCTTGGCTTGCCAGTCCTTTGTGATTAGTAAGCTCACCAGTGCTCTCTTTCTTGTTAATGATGTTCCAAACAGTTGATTTTGATAAGCCTAAGGTTTGGCTGATGTCTCTAACAGTGTTATTCTTGTTGCTCAGATTCATAATAGCTTCTTTTACTTTCATTGGCACAACTTTGGTCCTCGTGTTGATAAAAATAACAGCAATAACGCCTAATGCCTTCCCCTATTGATAGAATTATTTTGAAAAACACTGTTTTCTATAAAGCAGTTTCTTAGGAATGTAGCTATGGTATTATAGTTGAACTACTTGTACACATAGTAATGATGGTAAACATCGTCAGATGAGGCTCACAGAGGCAATACCCATGTAAGGTGTTAATTTCAATCTCCACTCCAAAGACATGCACAAAGCACCTAGATTGGCTCTCCAGTGGTGCGATCTTTTAGACAAAGATGTTCAGCTATGGTCTGGATGCTCTCTTAAATGGGTATAACAGATTCCATGGTGCTAGTTCAGAGTTATCCCACCTGTCCTGCTAAAACGTTATCCCACAAACTGCATCCTAAAAGCCGATGATCTAGCCTTGACCCGAAACGTCACCCATTCCTTCTCACCAGACATGCTGCGTGTCCCACTGAGTTACTCCAGCATTTTGTCTACCTTCGATCTGGACATTAACTTGGTGTTTATGGGAGCTAGCTTGGTGGAAATTGACTGGTGAACCTCCTACAATATAGCATTGACACTTTCAAAAGCATTTTGAACCCTGACTAGCGGAGTCGGGGGATATGGGGAGAAGGCAGGACCGGGGTACTGATTGGGGATGATCAGCCATGATCACATTGAATGGCGGTGCTGGCTCGAAGGGCCGAATGGCCAACTCCTGCACCTATTGTCTATTGGTTTTTGTCTATTGTCATTTCATTGGCTGCAAAGCATTTGGGACTTCCTGATTTGGTAACGGCTTTTGTAAAAATGCAAACATTTCGAATGCAGTTAGATTTCATCAAATCTCCATTCTCCTTTTTGCTTAATTAAAAATAATAGGAATTTAAAATTACACAAAGGAATGGCTTCGAACTTGGAGTTTAACCAAGTGCAGGAAATCTGCAATGATTTATTTCTTAATCTGCCTGTCAGTACTTATCTGCAGTTTGACAGTTTGAGGGAGTGTTAACCTTTGTACTTGTGGTTTTCTATCCCAGAGGTGACCGTGCCATTTTATAATTTATACTTTGTATTGTGATCTTTGTTAATATTTTAAAACAAATGATTGTAAGACCTTTTTCATGCTGCCAGCCCTTGTAATTTTCAGCTGATGTGCTTCATGTTTTTGCTTTAGCTGCTATTTCAGGGGTTTGCCGTGACTATCATTAGTGATGATTTGAATTATTTTGTTTCCCTTTGACAATTTGTTGGATGCAGGAGACCAGAGATGTTAGTGGCCATTGCTGTCGGCTTGTTTCATTATCAGTCAAGTGTGTGCTCACAAATGCGCATAAATGCTTTAAGTACGCATTATAAATACTGGAAATTTAAAAATAGAAATTCCAAGGGGCGCTCTTCAGCATCCTCAGGCAAAGAAACAACAATGGCATTTTGGCGTCTGTCTCTCCACTGCTATATTATAAGATTCAAACTGTGATTAGAGACACCATTCTATTTAAAAAAAAAAAATTATGCTTGGAATTTTTGGATTGAACATTTTTTAGTGGGGGGGGGTCAGAACGAGGTATCAGAGGTAGGAAGGAATGTAATTTGAAATTGATTCCCTTTTTTTCTATCTTCCCATCCTCCAGTGGCCTGTTCTGCTTGCCCCTCGGTAGGAAGGATGTCATTAAGCTGGAAGGGGTACAGAAAAGATTCACCAGGTTGTTGCCAGGACTTGAGAGCTTGAGTTACGTGGAGAGACTGGGACTGTTTCCCTTGGAGCATATGAGGCTGAGAGTTTTATAAAATCAAGAGCGACATAGATAAGGTGCATGATCACAGTATCATTTTCAAGAAAGAGCAGCCTACAACTGGAGAACATAGGTTTATAGTAAGAGGGGAATGATTTAGGAGTCCTGAGGGATATCATCCTCGCACAAAAGGTGGTGCAAATAATGAACGAGCTGCCAAAGGAAGCTGAGAACATGGATACAATTACAATGTTTAAAAGGCATTTCGACGGGTCCATGGATCAGAAGGGTTGAGAGGGATTTGGGCCAAACACGGGCAGATGGGACAATTGTAGCGGCACCTAGTGGTATGGCTGGGAAGTCAGAACTGTCATTGGTCGGCACGGTCACATGACAGCGGGGGTTCATTCACGGGCCTTTAGCCAGTTATCAGTGCTCCTCCCAGCGACAGGAGCTGTGTTTTGTAAGCTCAGCAAGGCACGCGATTTTCACGAGTTTTAGTTTCGTTTTCTGTAGATAAAAACTTTCACTCAACCTGCCTGGTCTCGCTTCGGTGGTGACCCCGACGATCCGAACGTTTGGCGGATCTCAACATGAACGCCGCAGAAAACCTCGATGCCAACCCCACCCAGCAGAACGCGGTTTCACTTAAACTGCCCGTTTTCTAGCCGGTTCAGCCTCGTGTGCGGTTTCAGCACATCGAGGCCCAGTTTGAGATCCGCCAGATTGTTGCGGATTCCACCCGCTATTTCTACGTGGTTGGTGCGCTCAGCCAGGACACCGCCATCCGTTTGCCCACTTACCTGCAGAATCCGCCTGCCGTCAATAAATATGAAGGTCTCAAGGGGCTGCTGCTGCGCACCTTCGGGTTCAGCTGCCGCGATTGCGCGGCCCAGCTCTTACACATGGACGGCCTCGGCGATCGTAAGCCATCGGTGTTAATGAGCGAGATGCTGTCACTCATGGACGACCACCAGCCTTGCCTTTTGTTCGAGCAGGCTTTCCTGGAGCTGATGCCCGACGACATCCGACTGTTTCTCGCCGGGTCCGACTTCGCTGACCCCCTGCAGCTCGCCAGAACGGGTGGATGAGCTGTGGCTCGCCAAGCTGCAGGACGGTGTTTCCATCAGCCGGGTGTCCGCGACTCCACAACAGCGTCGACGGTCCGTTCCACCATCGGCCGACAGCGCCAAACTGCAGCCGACCACCGTGGATAGCAGAAAGCGCCATGGTGTTATTACCACCATTGCTGGGGTACGGCGGCCCGCCAATGCAGCGCCCCTGCTCGTATCCACGAAATGCCTCGGCCGATCACCAGTAGTGGCTATCGCAGTAGGCCAGAAACCGCCTCTATGTCCGGGACTGCCATTCCAGGCTCCGATTTCTTGTGGACACTGGGAGTTTCTTACCTCCGTCCAGTCGATACCCGTGCTGGTAAGCATGTCCCCACCCTGTCCACCGTCAACGGCAGCCCCATCCGCACCTATGGTACTCGCACCGTTTCCCTCGTCTTTGACCCTCGCTGTTACTCGTGGCCATTCAGGATCGCGGATGTTTCCCAGCCACTGCTAGGCGCCGATTTAAATTAAAAAAAAATGTTATGGGCCTTCTCCCTCCTGGTTGACGTCCGGGGGCCAGCGCCTCAATCCTCCGGAGTCCCTACCGCATGCGTCACCGCGGCCCGCGGTTTCCTCCGGCCCACATCTTGGATCTGTGTCGGATGCAGACGGTGCATACGCTCCGATTCTGGCCAGGTTTCCACACATTCTGACCCCTCTGTTTCGTTCGGCCGTCCCCAAGCATGGGATTATCCATCACATCCTCACCACCGCCCTCTGCTTCACGCACGGGCGAGCAGGCTCCAGCCCGATAAGCTGCGTTTGGCTAAGGAAGAGTTACAGAGGATGGAGGACATGGGAATTGTGTGGCACTCCGACAGCCCATGACCTTCCCCACTCCATATGGTTCCCAAATCTTCCAGCGAGTGGAGGCTTTGTGGGGACTACCGCCGCATTAACACCGTCACGAACGCTGACCGCTACTGAGTCCCGCACATCCAGGGGGTTGGACTTTGTATTCATTTGCCTAGACGACATTCTGGTCGCCAGCCGCTCCCACCAGGAGCACTGTGCGCACCTCCGGGTGCTGTCCCAGCGGCTCCAGGACCACCAGCTCGCTATAGGGTGATTTCACTAAAGGTCACTGGAGCGTAGATCCGCACCCACGTGACCAAAATTCTCAAGTGGAGGACACTCGAGGGTTCGGTACATGTTAGTGGATGGGAAAAAACGCATTTTCCCACCCGTTAAAAACATAGAAAACGGCGAGGTTGTGAGCTGCAATTTACTGTGCCAGTCGGGGTGAACGTGAGGCACAGCTACCTAGATTTACAGGGGAAAAAAAAGATAGCAAGTAAGGTAAATTCAAGAGGGAACTGAAGGTGCCAAACCGGCGGAAATGAACAGCCGACATTTGCCGTGGATATTTACAGGTCGAAAATATCGGGAATTATCGCGTTTGCTCGCTGAATTTCATCAAAAGTAAGTTAATAATGCCTTACTTTTGATGAAATTCAGCGAGCAAACGCGGTAATTCCTCGAGTGTCCTCCACTTGAGAATTTTGGTCACGTGGGTGCGGATCTACGCTCCAGTGACCTTTAGTGAAATCACCCTATTAACGCTGCCAAGTGCCAGTTTGGTCTCGGTTCCATTCCTTCCTCGGACACCATGTTACCCCACAAGGAGCTACTCCTCTCCCCGGCAAGGTGGAGGCGATTCAGCAGTTTCCTCAGCCGCTCACCATTAAAGGGCTCCAGGAGTTCGTGGGGATGATTAATTTTACGTTGTTTTGTGCCAGCTGCGGCCTGGGTCATGCGGCCTTTGTTCCAGTGCGTGGCCGGCAGGCCGCGGGACCCGGTGAGGGACGCCGAGATGGTGCCAATGCCTCCATGCTCATGCACCATGGGGTCTGCTGCCCTAACCGCCCTCACTGTCAACGCTTCGGATACTGCCGTCGATGGGGGACCTCGAGCAGTTTATTGACCGGTTCGTCTCCGAGTTTACCACCAATGTCCTGCACATGGCAGGCAAACTAAACAAGGTCAATGACGCCTTATCTCATCCTGCGATCCATGCCGTGCTGTCCGTGGCCCCTGGGTGTTGACTATTCTGGGCTGTCTGCTGCGCAGCGAAACGGGGACGAGATGATTGCCTATCGTAATGCTGTTTCGGGGTTGGTGTTGTTGGATGTCCCGCTCGGACCTTCGGGTGTGATGGTCCTGTGTGATGTCTCCACCGGGCAGCCGCGGCCCATCGTCCCTATGGGTTGGTAGCGGCGTGTGTTGGACTCCATTCACGGGCTGGCCCACCCTTCCATCTGGCAACTACAGCGTTGGTGGTGGCCAAGTTCGTCTGGTACAGCCTCCGCAAGCAGGTTGGGGCCTGGGCCAAGGCCTGCATTCCCTGCCAGACGTCATCGATCCAGCGGCCTGTGCGTGCGCCGCTCCAACCTGTAAATAAAGACTATTTGACTCAACCTGCCTGGTCTCGCTTCACAATTATAAAACCTGGTCAGCATGGCTAAGTTGGGCCGGAGGGCTTGTTTTTGTGATGTGTGGTTCTGACTCGGTGCACCCAGAGCTCCCACACATCTTCCTCCTCAAAGTGTCGGCTGTGGGTCCAAAGACTACACTCTCGCCTCTCGAGTCCATAGATCCCAGGTTCAAATATTTCTCTAGAAGGTTGATCACATGAGCAAGGCTTCTGTTTCATTATAGTATTGAAGGAGGACTCCACAGCTGGGGGCATTGTCCTTGAGATGAGGCTCTATGTTCTCACTCTAATGGACATAATGGGCCTTTATGATCAAAATATACCCCCCTCCCTCATTTCCAAACTCTATCCTCTAGGCAATATCAGTAAACTGAATGATCTGATATCAGTTGTATGGGCTATGTCCATAACCTGACATCTCAAAGTGTGCAGACAGTTTTAAGTGCTCCATAAGCTGGTCTTTTACTTTTGTGCCACTTTCCTGCATTAACCCTATATCCCATGATCACTTTAATAATATCTAAATATCTCAATCATTCAGTAACCAAGTTCACAGCCCTCTGGCAGATAGATTTGAATAGTCAAATTCTCCTCAACTCTACCCTGAATGGCCAGCTCCTTATTTTGAGACAATAATTCTTTGGGTTTTTTTTTTAAAGGCAACTCAATTGGATGATATTATTCTTGAATCTCTCCTGTCAAAGCTCTGAAAATGTTATCCATTTCTTGAGTACAGAGTCAAGAGTGGTTCTTGGGTTCTTGGTCCTCCCAAATATTCCAAATTGAATTTAAACTGGAGGTGGTGGAGGGAGGACTTAAGCCAGACCTAATTGGAACTGAAATTCTCACTTGCTTACATTTCAGAGAGATTACTACTTTTTCTTTACTCGAAGGGTCTGATCACTTTATTGGCCGCAGTGTTTCTTGGGATTTTCCGAAATTGTAAAATATGGGGCAGGAATGCAATGACGGTAAAAGTCAAAGAATTTGAAGACTCTGCTTCCTCCTTGCATTGTTAAATAAAAAAATTACTTCTGCCTTAGTTAAATGCTAGAGGCATGCAGAAAGCTTTTTTGAATCTCATGGAATGCTGATGTGACCCACCCACAGCAGGTGAATAGGTATTTCCAACTAGGCTGACGTTATTTGCATCATTATTTGCCTGCAACCTTCTATGTTGCACAGCAGGAAGCATCTGCATTACTGTAAAGAAATGATTGTAAAACAGGTTGATGGATTTGAAGGCTCTGGAAATGTGAGTGATTGCTTATCCTTATAAATGTTATTTGCCTGGTTTCTGTATATTTGTATCTGTAATTCAATGCCAAAATTACTGGACCAGTAACCCAGAATTTGTCTGCTGAATTATATTCCAACATATTATATGGTATACAAAACAAATGTCGCTGTGCCTTAGTTAGTTAAGTGACAATAACTGAATTTGAACTAATAATATCTATTATTGGATGTTACATTTTTTTTAACCGATTCATCTGGCTCACTTGTGTCTGATAGTGAGGAACGTTGCTGTCTCTGCTCAGTAGATCTGTATACGATAGTCTAATTGAGGCAGCACTCTCCTCTGAAAGTGGAGGTTGATTACCTGACTCGAAGCCTGAGGGAACCTGATTGGGTCAACTCTGGGTTGAGTTGAGTGCATTGTGCTCGGGAACCATTCAGACTAGTTGGAGAGAGAGGTGTGAGTGCATGACAGACAGGCAGGCATGCACAAAGCAATCGGGTCAGCAAAAAAAATCTAAATTAGAGTTTGTGCTGTGCAGCCTTGCCGCAAGAACGGAACTCACTATCAAAACATGGAGGGGACGGGGGACACAATTTTTTGGCGGCCGCGCACACACACGCACACACACACACACGCACGCGGCTTCGGAGGCTTAATCCAGCGCTAAATGCAGCTCAACTACCTGTCTCACCGGGTTAACTAACAGCCCTGTCTGGACTGACGGGATACCAGCGCTGCTTCTCCACGCTGGCCATATTTCCTGCAAGCCCAGGCAGGTTAACCTGGCAGGGATGTCACCCGCCTCTCAAAATATGGGGGGGACGTGTCCCCTCTGCCCCCCCCCCCCCGGTTTTCCGCCCCTGCCTTGCCGCACTTTGGTTGGCTCTCAATGTTATACCACTGCAGGCCTCTACCAGCAAGCCGTTTTGTGGAGGGCGCAATTAATATTAGTTTAGCTGAAACTACCCATGTCCAATGTGTGGTACTGAACGGATTCTAGAGAGAGTTTGTATTTTCGAGTTGTTGCATTGAATCTTCACGCCTTGGTATTTTAACTCATCTCAGTGTGTGGTGTTTGCACACAGACCCCTCTGAGACCAGCGTGCAATGTTTGCAAACGGCCCTCTGAGATCAGCGCGTTATTAACAGGAGTCAAGGAACTGCAGATGCTGGAATCTTGGAGAAAGTCCCAATGCTGGTGGAACCCAGCGGTTGGGCAGCATCTGTGGAGGGAATGGACAGATGGCATTTCGGGTTGGGACCCTTCTTCAACAGAGGGGAGTAGTAATGGGGATAAGCTGGAAAAGAGAGCCTGAAGAAGGGTTCTAACCTGAAATATCCATTCCCTCCACAGATGCTGCCTGACATGCCGAGTTACTCCAACATTCTAGTTTGTTAATACAGAGCCTAGGTATCTAGGATCATTGCACAGACAAATAGGACACATTAATAGCAGATGTCACTGCTTTTAACGTAGAACATAGAACTATGCAGCACATGAAAGGTCTTTCAGTCTATGTCGGTGTTGACCAGGATATCAATGTAAACCAATCTCCCTTTTATCTGTTGTTCACCCATTGCCTCAAGCCTGTTTCCAGTGTCGGTGTCTTATATTTCTTCAGTAAATGCTTGAGCTGAACTCATTTTGTCAGACTGCGTGTGAGAAAAGGTTTGTGATTTGGAATATTTGGATGACACTTTATAAGAACCAGCACAGGTGAGGAGACTCGTTGACCTCCTCCTGTATTGTTAAGAAACATTGATGTAAAATCAAATTTGAATGATTATTTTGGAGAGATTTTAAACATTTTCAGAAATGTTGTTCTGTGGGGAGAGGTTGTGGAAGAATTAATGACTGGGCCCTCAGTTGCTCTAATGATTTGGCATTCCATGTTAATTGGGACATTGAATACCGTGTGACAAACAAATGATCCAGTGTAGGTTTTGCCGGCTGGTTTAAGTTTTCAAACTGAGTTACACAACACTGATTTAAATGCTGACGGAGCTTAATTATGCAAGAGATTACACGTGGAGAAAAAGGCCTGTCTTCATCACCTGCTCTCCATCGATCATGTCCTCTCCATCTCCTTCTGAACCACTCCAATCTTTTACAGCCACCTCCCGTTTCCCCTCATCTGACGTGTGTAAACTCTAGTCCCGTCAACCCTCTTGGTGGGCGGGAATAGATTGGGAGAATTTCTCCAGCACAGCCCCATGTGCAGGGGGCAGCATTTAATGTCACTTCCATGGCTTAACTTCACTCAAACCACTGCTGCTGTAGGATCCTCTGCGCTTCCCACATTACAGCTGTGACTGCACTTCACAAGTACTTTGCTGGTTCTGGAGTTCAAGATGCGCTGAGGGGTGTGTGAAAGATGCTTTAAAAATATGGAAACGCTAAAAATGAGGAAGGCCGAGGATCTGTAAGCTTGTTTTCAGCAACAGCACTTTGGTGGAGAAAGTTTAAAAACTTCAACTTACTGGGCGTGCATATCTTTGAAGATCTGCCCTGGACCCAGCACATTGATGCTTGACACTGAAGAAGGGTTTCGGCCTGAAACGTTGCCCATTTCCTTCGCTCCATAGATGCTGCTGCACCTGCTGAGTTTCTCCAGCACTTTTGTCTACCTTCGATATTCCAGCATCTGCAGTTCCTTCTTAAACACATTGATGCTTTCATAAAGAATGCCCATCAATGCTTCGACTTCCTTAGAAGATTGAATAGATTTGGCATGTCAACAAATGCTCTCTTGAATTTCTCCTGGTTTACAGTGGAGGACACATTGACTGTTGCATCACCACCTGGTTCAATAACTCGAACGCTGAAGAATGAAGACTGCAAAATGTGGTGAACACTGCCCAGTTTATCATAGGAACTTACCTCGCCACCAACAGAGGGGTCTACAGGACTCCATGCCTCAAAGGAGCCGGCATCGACTGGAACCCACACCACCCTGGCCACACTCTCATTTCACTCGTGCCATAGGGAAGAAGGTACAGGAGCCTGAAAACTCTAATGTCCAAGTTCAGGAGCAGTTGGTCCCCAACAACCATCAAACTTAAAGCCTACAATCACCAACTATGCTCTGAATGACATGGATCTGGGGGCATTGTTTTTGGCTTTTGCACTATTTTTATATATGCTGAACTTTTTGCTGTTTATTATCATGTTTGCAGACTACTTAACGTTGTTCTATCTGGGACATATGACAATAAAACACTCTTGACTATCTGTTGTGCTTGCAGGTGAGACTTTCATTGTTTTGTTTCGGGGCTTTCTTGACCTTTGACAGTAGAAACTGCAGATGCTGGAATCTTGAGCAAAAAAAACAATGCGCTGGAGGAACTTAGTGGGTCAAGCAAAATCTGTGGAGGAAAGGGGCAGACACGGTAACAGGTTGGGACCTTTCTTCAGAGGTCCCTATCTGAAACATTGTCTGTGCATTGGCCTCCACAAATTTGCCTGGACCATTTAGTTCCTCCCAGCTGTTTAATGTGATATAAATGCATGTCCTGGTGATTTTCACGTTGCCCAGCAATTTGATTTTCACGTTGCCCAACAACAAGCCAGTCTTTCTTGTCAGCTTCAAGCTTCTTCCTCAGAAATGAACCATGCAACCACTGGGGTTCAGCTTCAGTAGGAAGCAAGGGGGAGTTTGTCATTAGACCTGCATCAGATTATAACTTACAAAAAGCTCCAGCAAATTATTGGCTCATCAGATGCCATCCCGGGTACGGCTCAGTCGATACAAAGGAAGATGGTTATAGAGTCACGCCGTAGCAGATTTTATGGATATTTCCTTCTAGTCCAATCATCTTTAGCTGCTCATCTATAACTTTCTTTCCTTGACAAGGGGCTCCTTTCTGGTGATTTCCTGGAATTTGACTCTTCTTTCACCACTCCTCTGCTGTGGAAGCAGCCTTCAGCAGAACTTGGACAACCTCCAGGTGCACATCAACAAATGGCCGATAATATTCCTGGCACGTAAATGATGGAACAGCCATCTCCAGAAGATAAAAAGTCAAGCCATTTATCCTGCTTTCAACAACACTCCTTAGAAATTGTACTGTTTTAGATTTTTTTTTAATGATATGATCAGCAATTAGGATGCTATCCATTGGGCGATGATTATCCACCTGGCTACCTTAACAATGCTGCCCTTTAGCAGTAAGAACATACTGTGTTATTGACATATAGAATTCATTGTCCATGAAATGCTCTGAGTTCAGTGTGAATGGCTTTAAATTAGTGCAGCTCACTTATAACCATATAACAATTACAGTACGGAAACAGGCCATCTCGGCCCTACAAGTCCGTGCCGAACAACTTTTTTCCCTTAGTCCCACCTGCCTGCACTCATTCCATAACCCTCCATTCCCTTCTCATCCATATGCCTATCTAATTTATTTTTAAATGATACCAACGAACCTGCCTCCACCACTTCCACTGGAAGCTCATTCCACACCGCTACCACTCTCTGAGTAAAGAGGTTCCCCCTCATGTTACCCCTAAACTTCTGTCCCTTAATTCTGAAGTCATGTCCTCTTGTTTGAATCTTCCCTATTCTCAAAGGGAAAAGCTGATCCACATCAACTCTGTCTATCCCTCTCATCATTTTAAAGACATTTATCAAGTCCCCCCTTAACCTTCTGCGCTCCAGAGAATAAAGCCCTAACTTATTCAACCTTTCTCTGTAACTTAGTTGTTGAAACCCAGGCAACATTCTAGTAAATCTCCTCTGTACTCTCTCTATTTTGTTGACATCCTTCCTATAATTGGGCTACCAAAATTGTACACCATACTCCAGATTTGGTCTCACCAATGCCTTGTACAATTTTAACATTACATCCCAGCTTCTTTACTCAATGCTCTGATTTATAAAGGCTAGCATACCAAAAGCTTTATTTACCACCCTATCTATATGAGATTCCACCTTCAAGGAACTATGCACGGTTATACCCAGATCCCTCTGTTCAACGGTATTCTTCAATTCCCTACCATTTACCATGTACGTCCTATTTTGATTTGTTCTGCCAAGGTGTAGCACCTCACATTTATCAGCATTGAACTCCATCTGCCATCTTTCAGCCAATTCTTCCAAATGGCCTAAATCACTCTGTAGACTTTGGAAATCCTCTTCATTGTCCACAACTCCCCCTATCTTGGTATCATCTGCATACTTACTAATCCAATTTACCACACCTTCATCCAGATCATTGATGTACATGACAAACAACAAAGGACCCAACACCAATACCTGAGGCACCCCACTAGTCACCTGCCTCCAACCTGACAAACAACCATCCACCATTACCCTCTGGCTTCTCCAATTCAGCCACTGTTGAATCCATCTTGCTACTCCTGCATTTATACCCAACAGTTGAATCTTCTTAACCAACCTTCCATGAGGAACCTTGTCAAAGGCCTTACTAAAGTCCATATAGACAACATCCACTGCTTTACCCTCGTCAATTTCCCTAGTAACCTCTTCAAAAAATTCAAGAAGATTAGTCAAACATGAACTTCCAGGCACAAATCCATGCTGACTGTTCCTAATCAGACCCTGTTTATCCAGATGCTTATATATATTATCTCTTAATTATTAAAAGATTTGTTCAATACTTTAGCATTGAACTTGCAAGATGTTTGCTTTAATGTGCTCATTGGATACATGCAATAGCACAGGCATGATGGGTTGAAGGGCCTTGCAATATTACTCTGACTCTTTCCTTTTGGACTGCGTAATGTAATTTCAAGCAAGTGTGACAAAAGGAACTGTAAATGCTGGTTTGCAGAAAAAAACCCAAAGTGCTGGAGTAACTTGGAGGAGGTCGGGCAGCATCTCTAGCGAACATGGATAGGTGATGTTTTGGGTTGGGGCCCTTCAGTCCCGACCCGAAACATCACCTGTCCATGTTCTCCAGAGATGCTGTCTGACCTGCTGAGTTTCTCCAGCACGTTTAATCTTTTTTCAAGCAAGTGACACGATAGTGTATACATCCATTTGCTGTTTCTTTGTGCTGTAACATACAAATCCATGCAATATGCAGGCTTCATCTTTCTTTTTATTAAGACGAGAGATTGAATTTTTCACAAAGCAAGTTGTGGCAATCTGGAAAGTGTTGCCTTTGAACATCTAGGTAAATATTTATGTAGGGCAGTCTAGAAATAGAGATTTTGAAGAGGATTAATTGAAGAACCCTTTCAATGAGGCAGCACTGACAGATTGGCCTGATTGTCTTCCAGCGTGATAAGATTCCAAAATGTAATGGGCCTCTAAGTGAAATTTTGTGAATTTTATTTGTCAAATAATGTGTTGCTTCATCTGAACTGGTTCAAAGATAACCAGCTTATCCACCGGATCATGTTCCATATGTCAAGTTTCAAAACCACACATTTGACTATGAAAATTGAAGATGATGACAAAGACTTGTCGTCTTTTTGCTGCGTAGTAAATGTAGCCGGAAGCCTTGGTGCTTCTTGAAATGCAGTCACTGTTAAAATGTAGCTCTGCTCGAGTTAGCTGTTCGCTATATTCCCAGAAATGGCACACTGATAATTACCAGGTGATCCCGATAAGTGATGTTGCTACTTAGATTTAAATAGATCATTTGTTTTATTGTTGCACTATAAATGATGGCAACAGGGAGACGTTTCCAGCACCTGGAGATCATCTATTCCCACCTGTATGGTATTAGTCTTGTCTGGGAGGTGGCACCTGGGACTGCCAGCATTTCCTGAAGTTCATCAGTCATGGGAGCAGAATTACGCAATACGGCTGATCAAGTCAACTGCACCATCCAACCATGGCTGTCGATGCTGACGCTTTAATTCATATTCCTGTTTAGTTTCTGGTTTGGTGATATTAACCCACAGTCCTCTGACTCCAGAGACAACAGTGCCACGGGTGGCCATTGCATCAGGGTTGACTGTTCCTAGTCATTTTTCAAACCCCCATTCATTGTTTATACAAGAACGGTGTACAAGTACAGGGCCTGAAGAAGGGTCTTTACGCGAAACATCACCTATTCCTTTTCTCCAGAGATCCTGACCCGCTGAGTTACTCCAGCTTTTTGTGTCTATCTTTGGTTTAAACCAGCATCTGCAGCTCCTTCCTACAGTATCTTTACCAAGTGCTTACTATACATAATCCAATGACAATAGGTGTCACTGCGCACTCTTGATTTGACAAGATACAGATGTATATTGTTTTAATTACTGAAGTGCTCCAATGGGGACATCTCAGTGTGTTAAAGAAGCTATGTGCAAGAAAATGCTTAAACCATGAAAGGTGAGCCAGTGTGCAATTATATAATGTCGCTGTGTAAGGTCAACTGTGTTATATAAACAGATTGTGGCCATTTGGAATGTTCACAAATGCAACCAAAACCTTCCTGGGTTTATCAGGGATGAGGATTAATTGGTCTGGTGAGTTTTGTAAGTAATGTATTAATTGTCCCATGTTTGATCAAATGACTTCTACTTTGAAGTATTTTGCAGATTAATTCTGGGTAAAGCTGCTTATTGTACTTTCCAACCATGTCCTTCAACTTAATGTTCTTATGAAATGAGTTTGGATAGGTTTTTCACATTGTAAGATTGAGTACTTTTTTCTCTTTAAAAGCAGACTGTGAGATGACCTTTGTAGAGAAATGTTTATGTTATGACAGGGTTCAGACTGCTAGGCACAAGAGAAAATATGTCAGAGCAAGTCCATTACTCTGTGCCGTAAGTACACCCTCGTCATTTATAATTCCAGTAGGGAATTCATGAGAGACCACTGCCTGGAGAGTGTGAAATTGTGAAAATCACTGACATGGGGAATGGTTGAAGTGAATAGCAGAGATGCATTTAAGGGGATAAACACAACAAGGTGATGGTGTATGATTAAGAGATTGGAAGGAGGTTCTTGTGGAGCGTGAGCAACTATTAAAGTGAATTGTTTTTCTGTGCTATAAATTATATAAGATGTTCATTTCTCAATGACATTTGAATGCAAATGGAAATATATCATGGGACTTACTGACAGAAATCATTGTTTTATGAGTTGTAGTTAAGATGGAGTGTATGACTCAGTCGATGAATTTTGCATGTAGAAAATGGAAACCACAACTTTTTCCAATAGAACAAGAATAATTTTATAAATGTGAATGGAGGATGTTTACAAATAAATTCTACGCAAATAACAACCTCATTACCCATGGCTGTGTTACCAAACCTGATTGACAGGGTATTTTTTTTAACTAAAAGGAACAACGTAGAAAAAATGACATTGGAATAACAGATTAGTCTGGATAGTAATGACTGGGGTTGAATGGCCTACTCGTGCTACTGTTTCATGTTCTTTTTGTCTCCACTCGGATTGACTGCATGGTTATCATTATAACCCCTCAAATATATGTCTCTATCTTGTAGAAATGTTTTGTGAACGTTTAATCATGCACTAAATCTTCAAATGGCTTTTTTTATTTCAAAGGTCATCAATAAACAAAATGGTACCTAAATTAAAATGCATCATCAAAGATAAAAAGAACTTTCAAAATTCATTTAAGATTCATTTAGTGAGAGCTTTGATAACAGAATGTAATTAGGACTGGATTGAGCACTCTGTGTTTGTTAAAAGCGTAACTACCAGATTAGAACATTTAGATGGGGAACTCTCAGACTACACTTCCTTTCATTGCTTCCACAACCATCTTCTCTCACTGTGTCATTCTCCCATTGTAAGAATGGATAAGATGGGGCCAGAAGTAGACTATATGATCCCTCAAGCCTGCTGTGCTTTTCAAGTAAATCATGGCTGACCCTCGCATCTTTCCACCTGGTGACCCAATGCCTTGATTAATTTTATGCAGAAAAAATAACCTTGGGTCTTGAGTATACACATCAAGTGAACACCCACAGCTCTGGTATCGAGGACTCTAAGCACTGACAATCTGCAGAGTGAAGAAATTTCTCCTTATCTAATCCTGACGCAATTCCCCTTTATTCTACACTTGCCTCATCAATCCCCGTCGGAATCATCAATAAATATATTTCAATGGAATCTTGATTCTTGTAGACACCAGGTTGAGCCCTCACCACTCACTCCACTTCTAGAATAAGCCCCTAAACTAAAGAACTCAGACGGCATTGATTGTACTGGTATAAGTATATTCTTGGGTAAAGACACCAAACCTGCACAGTTCTTTGAATGAAATCGCACCAAGGTTCTGTACAAGTGGATGATAACGTCCTTGTTCTCTTCCCAATTGTAATCATAACTGCTTGCTTAGTAACTGCAGGTTATTTTCACTCCCAATCAAAAGGAGATCGGAAAAATGATAACAGAACTATTTGCTTTAACTGTTGAGACAAGCTGTGCTGTTTATGAATCCCTGGAAGTAATAATGTTAAAGTAAATGAATTATGATAAAGTAAATATTAACAGCCCTGCAACATCCTGAGCATCTTGTAAATTGAGTAATTTATCCCACAGAGCTTAAGTGCTTGATTTTCAGGATATAATAACGAGTAAATTATTTTCACAGCACCTTTTAATGACATCCCAAGAATTTCTCTAGATTCTACAAAATACAACATTAAGAAATAAAAGCAGAAGTGGGCCATTCAGATCTTCACAATTATGAATTTATTTTTACCTGTTTTCTTGCACCATCCATACATTTCCTAATTCACTTAAATCAAATAATCCTCCTTGATTTTACCTGTTGGTTAACTCTTCACAACCATCTTGGGTAGAGAATTCTAGAAATTAATTATCCTCAGTTTAAAAAAATATATGTGTTCATCATCTGCCCCTAGTGGCAAACCACATATTTTTGAGACCATGATCTCTAGTTCAGTTAGGTAAAACTAAATGAGACTGAACCATAATGGAAGATCCTGTTAAAATGGTGAAACTTGGACCAAGAGTTGAGTTTTATGAAAAGTATTGAAGCCAAGGGGCATTCTGGAATATAAGCTCGGCAGAGGAAGGCATAGCTGACTGATGGGGCAATATAATTTGGCAGAGTTTATGAAGCCAGAATTGGAGGAATTACGATATTGGAAGGTTAGGATACTGGTAGAAGGTAGAGACATAGGAAGGGGAGAGGACATGAGGGATTGAAAAGCAGGGGTGAGAATTTTTAAAATCAATGCACTTCATGGTCGGTGCGAGCCATGGTAAGTTTCCTCATGTTAAAAAATGAGGCTGGCATTTAAGTACAAGTAATTAGAAAGATCAATGGTCATTATTGCAAAGATGGTGGAGTACAATCATAGGGATGTCTTGCTTTAACTTGCATGGATATAGCACCTTGGTTACTGTATACATTTTTGGTCTTGTTTAAGGAGGAATGTGCTTGCATTGGTGTCATTTCACAGAATATTAGCTAGAATGATTCCTTGGATGACAGAATTTAAGAAAGGTTGAGAAGGTTGCTTCTGCAGTCATTGGAGATGCGAATATTGAGGTGTGATCTCAACACCTGCGCGATTCTGAGGCTTGATGCAGCAGATGATGAGAAGTTGCTTCCCCTCCTGGGGGAATTTAAAACTAAAGGAGTAGTTTCAGCATAATGGGATACTATTTAAATTAGATGTGATTCCCACGAGGGTCATAATTCCTTGGAATCCTCTACCCCGGAGAGCTGTGGCGACTGAATTATTGTAGGCATTCAGTTAAAACAGACAAATATTTTGCTCTGTAAGAGTTGAGGGTGTATCGGGAACAACCGATAAAGTGATGGATACAAAATGCTGGACGACCTCAGTGGGTCAGGCAGCATCTCTGGAGAAAAGGAATAGGCGAAGATTTGGGTTGAGACCCTTCAGACTGAAGACGGGTCATGACACAGATTCCTTTTCTCCAGAGAAATTTGAAATTAATTGTGAATCATTTTACGCTCTTTAGCATCCTTGGTTTCATTGCATTAAGTGTTTCAGCCTGATCCAGGAAGATTTTGCTTAGATTGTGCTATTATGCAATTAAGAGTTTGAACTGTATGGGCACACTCAAGTCGTAATGTTTTCCAATTGTTTGCTACATCAGCGTGGCTGGGCCCAGGCTAATGAATTTTAATGCCCATAGCATTTTAATGAGGATTTGCTGCTCAAGAAACAGTGTGTGTGTGGGGGGGAGGAGGAAGAGATATCAGGGTAAGAAGAAAGCCAAATTAAGTGGATGACTACTTTATAGATCAGTCTGCAAACATTACCCTGAGCATCTAATCACCTGTCACTTCAATTCGCCATCCAAAGGCAACACGGTGGTGCAGCGGTAGAGTTGCTGCCTTGCAGCGCTTTCAGCGCCAGAGACCCGGGTTCGATCCCATCTACAGGTGCTGTCTGCAGTTTGTATATTCTCCCCATGTCCATGTGGGTTTTCTCCAAGCTCTTTGGATTCCTCCCACACTCCAAAGACGTATAGGTTTGTAGGTTAATTGGCTTTGTATAAATGTAAATTGTTCCTAGTGTGTGTAGGATAGTGTTATTGTGTGGGGATCACTGGTCGGCGCGGACCCGGTGGGCCAAAGTGCCTGGTTCCGCGCTGTATCACTAAACTAAACACTTGTAGACCACCCTCCTGCACTTTAGACTTTAGAGATGCAGCACAGAAACGGGCCCTTTGGCCCCAGTCCACGCTGACCAGCGATCAGCCTGCACACTAGCACTATCCTACACACTAAGGACAATTTACAATTTTTACTGAAGCCAATTAATCTACAAACCTGTACGTCTTTGAAGTGTGGGAGGTCCCAGGGAGAATGTCCAAACTCCGTACAGACAGCACCCGGAGTCGGGATCGAAACCGGGTCTCTGGTGCTGTAAGGCAGCAACTCTACCGCTGCGCTACTGCGCTGCTCTCCTGTTTTGGGGAAGCTGGAGGAGCTAGAGGTCATCTTTACATTCGGAAGTTTTACATCTACCAAAGGGTCAAAATTGAATTGCCTACACCCATTTGCAAGTAAACATGCTCCCACTGCCCACCGTAAGCAAAAGTGGAACCGGACAAAATAAATTATCAGAAACTAGCTTGATCCTTATCAAAAAGCTCCGTGCAAACTATAAATGCTCAATAGGCCTGTTTTGTTTTTTGTTTTAAAATAGCCACATTTCTTGCTTTTGAAATGTGGGCACACTTCCCTTGGCCAGCATTCATTTTAATTATTTTACCATTGATGGCATTGCTTTCAACTATGTTATTCCTGGGCTCAGGAATTCCTCATCTGCGATGTACCATGAAAGCCAACATTTTGACCAGGCTTTGATTGCTGCTGCACATCTCCATGTGTGGCTTGTTGGTTAATTTTACATGATTTAAAAACTTCAGTGAAGCACCTTGGGATACTTTACATTTATTTTAATGATGCTATTTAACTGGATGTCGTTATTTTGAACAGGCACACCTTCCCTTCTGACATTTCAAAACTCAAAGGTTGTTCCTCGACTCTTCAAAATATGATGTACTAAAGTAATTAACTTGATTTGTTCATGTCATGCATGGCGTTCCAACGAGATAGCTTGACCTTATGTTAAATGAACAGAAAATATTTACCAATGGAAAAGGAAACTGATCTATCGAGAATTAAAGAGTTGTACAATTTGTATGCAAGTTTACTTTCCCGATCTTCAATGATACAATTTGTATCTTAAAGTAGCACTTTCTCGGGGTACCTCCTTCAGAAGCTGGTTAATGATTCCATGACTGTACAGAGGCACCTTTGTACTTTTTACGGTAAATTGTTGGAGGGACTTGGCATTTGAATCAGTAAGTGCGTTTTGCATTACATAACCCTTGAAACAAACTTGCTCTTTGAGGCTGGATGATACAGGCTTCAGTTGGACTGAATGTGCTTTTGAGATAAACTCTTCAGTACAGGAGGGAAATTGTTAATCCACAGCTCGACCGAGTGCTGAAAAAAGTCGTCTGCTATCGACAGTTTGAAACTGGAATAAAGTTTTATATTTGCTGAACAGTACTGGTAAGCAAATGAGGCACAGTTTGAAAGTAGATTATAATCTTTACTATAACGTGACGGGTGACAAGTCACCAAACTTTAGCATTAATTTTGTTGTTGAGTGCATGAATTAATGTTTTACATTTTATAATGTTGAAGAACGCTTGTCTGGTTCAAAAGGAGAAGGTAGAAGTTGGTTGTGTGAACGGGGAACAGATCTGTAATGCTACACTTAATTCTGTGCATATAGGTGTCGGGTTGTTTTGGTTGGTAGTATGTTTATAAGGTTGTGGAATCAAGTCCATAATCTGGAACCTCGAACGCAGAACCCTGGTGCTATATTTTGGATGATATATTGAACCATGGACCCATCGGTGTTCTCGAGATCCCATGGTTAAAGGAGCAAGGTGAACTAGTACTCCCTAATCTCCTGTCCGATATTCAACCTCGCCAACTGGATTGGCCATTATCAGGTGCCATTAGTGGACCTTGCTATGGGCAAATTACCAGCTGCGTTTTCTACATTCCCATTGTGATAACGCTCAAAGTTCTTTGACTGTAAGGAACGAAGGGAGGACAAATTATGGTGAATGGTATGTTAGCATTCATAGCAAAAGGATTTGAGTATAGGAGCAGGGAGGTTCTACTGCAGTTGTACAGGGTCTTGGTGAGACCACACCTGGAGTATTGCGTACAGTTTTGGTCTCCTAATCTGAGGAAAGACATTCTTGCCATAGAGGGAGTACAGAGAAGGTTCACCAGACTGATTCCTGGGATGTCAGGACTTTCATATGAAGAAAGACTGGATAGACTCGGCTTGTACTCGCTAGAATTTAGAAGATTGAGGGGGGATCTTATAGAAACTTACAAAATTCTTAAGGGGTTGGACAGGCTAGATGCAGGAAGATTGTTCCCGATGTTGGGGAAGTCCAGAACAAGGGGTCACAGTTTAAGGATAAGGGGGAAATCTTTTAGGACCGAGATGAGGAAAACATTTTTCACACAAGAGTGGTGAATCTCTGGAATTCTCTGCCACAGAAGGTAGTTGAGGCCAGTTCATTGGCTATATTTAAGAGGGAGTTAGATGTGGCCCTTGTGGCTAAAGGGATCAGGGGGTATGGAGAGAAGGCAGGTACAGGATACTGAGTTGGATGATCAGCCATGATCATATTGAATGGCGGTGCAGGCTCGAAGGGCCGAATGGCCTACTCCTGCACCTATTTTCTATGTTTCTATGTCTATGTTTCTATGAGGGGCATAGATAGGGAGAATGCATAGTCCTCAGGGCTGCAGAGTGAAGGGTCATTACACACACGGGGATGGGGTGGAATTGCGGATGAGTTTGAGAGCAAGGGCAAGATTTGGGAAGATTTGAGTCTTGGAAATCAATTCTGCAGGTTTAATTCAATAATTGGGCTTGCAGTTACAGTTATGGGACTAAACCATGGCACTTGCTAATTCACCTGGTATTACTGAATCTAGCTTCCTCTAAGTAATCTATATTGACCACTTCCTGTTCTGTATATTGATTTTAGAAAAAACGCTGCCACTTACGGCTGTGATTTTTGGCCATCTTACTCTGTCCCCCTCTGCTGTGCAGGACAAGAGGATTTTTCCCATCGATTAAAAATAAAAGAGTTATTAGTGTTTATAAAATGTTGAGAATCTCTCCTGTCAATCACGCCATGAAGGCCATGGCCCTTCCGGTGGGAGTGGGAGGGATTATAAAACCCGGAAGTGTGGGTGTGGCTCTGTCTCTGCAAGATGGGGGGACGAAGAGGTCGCGACTGTGTGAGCTGTGAATCAACTGAACTCACTGAAAGTCTACTGAACTGTCAGTGTGGTGTTTTTGTGTGGTTTTATGGTGGTTTTACGGTGGCCTTGAACCCTGCATGAAATGGTATGAAACTGCATTTGAAGGTGGTGGCCTTGCACCCTGCTTGAAATGCCATGAAACTGCACTTGAATGTGGTGGCCTTGCACCCTGCTTGAAATGGTAGGAAATTGCATTTGAATGTGGTGGCCTTGCACCCTGTATGAAATGGAATTTCAAGGAATAACCGTAAGTCAACTGCCAGCCCACCAGCCGTGAGTGAGCTGCCAGCACATCAGGCTTGACTGACTGAGCTGCCACCCCAAGAATCCGTTTGGCCCACAATGTCCATACTAGCCCTCTGGAAACCAGTCCTTTCAGCCCACAACACCCATACTAGTGCTCCAGAAAGCCCTCCCCCCCACTGGCCACCAATATTGGAATTGGCGGAGAGGTGGAATATTGCATTGGGGGACCAGCCCTCTCGTGTTTAACTTGGTCTAGTATAATCCTCTTGGGAAGAGTTTCATTCATCCACTCTAATATCTTAATGCAAGATGTGTGCTTGTTGCCCACTAAATATTGATTTTGAAAGATGGCATCTGTTGGTCAGAACACGTGCCGTGGTTTCCTGAATACTACCAAATAATGGGCACGCATTGATTTGCACATATAACCCCTGTGCCTTGATCGTTTTCGGAACAAAGCAACCCATCCTCATTTCATGATTTTGTAGATTAATAAAGTGCAGGCGGATAGCTGCAGCTATTGTACCTGTGTGAGCTGCTTGAATGAGACCTCCAATTAGTCCTACTCCTCTGCTTTTTTCCCCCCACAGGATTAACCTTTGCCCTCTTTCAGCTTGTTGAATTCCTTAAGTGTCATTAAGTGTTTCCACAGATTTTTATGGTAGCACAACTCTGATGATTATAAACCACTGGGCTTATTACTACTTAGACAATAGGTGCAGGAGTAAGCCATTTGGCCTCTTGAGCCAGCACCACCATTCACTGTGATCATGGCTGATCATCCACATTCAGTACCCCGTTCCTGCGTTCTCACCATATCCCCTGACTGCTATCTTTAAGAGCTCTATCTAATTCTCTCGAAAGCATCCAGAGAATCGGGCTCCACTGCCTTCTGTAGCAGAGAATTCCAGATTCACAACTCTGGGTAAAAGTTTTTTTTCTTATCTCCATTCTAAATGGTTTACCCCTTATTCTTAAACTGTGGCCCCTGGCTCTGGACTCCCCCAACATCGGAAACATGTTTATTGCCTCTAGCCTGTCCAATCCCTTAATCTTATGTTTCAATAAGATTGCCTCTCATCCTTCTAAATTCCAATGTATACAAGCCCAGTCGTTCCATTCTTTCAACATATGACAGTTTTGCCATCCCGGGAATTAACCTTGTGAACCTACGCTGCACTCCCTCAATAGCAAGAATGTCCTTCCACAAATTTAGAGAGGCAGCATGCTGTGAAGCCATGCTGTTGTCGACTGCTGCCATTTCATTGGCTTTTAGGGACATTTCAAACATTCTCAGGGATAAATTATGTTTTTTATTGTTGCCTGAGTTCCTCAGACACATTAACTTTTTCATAAAAATTGTCAAGTAGGAGAAGTAAATTATCAGGAAGCCATCTTCACACAGCACGGAAACGGGCCCTTCGGCCTAACTCGTCCATGCCAACCAAGATCTCCCATCTAACCTAACCTAATTTGCCATGTTTGGCCCTTATCCCAATAAACCTTTCCTATCCATCTAACTGTCCAAGTGCTTTTTAAATAGTGTTAGAGCACCTGCTTCAACTACCTCCTCTGGCAGCTCGTTCCATATACCCACTACCCTCTGAGTGAAAAGGTTGCCCCTTGGGTTCATATTAAATCATGCCTCCTCTCACCTTAAACATATGTTCTCTTGTTTTTGCTTGGCCTACCATGGGTAAGAGTCCTTGCATTCACCCTATCTATTCACCTCGTGACTTTATACACCTCAATAGGATCACCACTCAGCCTCCTGACTCCAAAGAATAAAGCCTGCCAGACCTCTCCCTGTAGCCCAGTCCTGACAACATCCTTCTAAATCGTTGCTGCACTCTTCCAGTTTAATGACATACCTCCTATAGCAGAGTGGCCAAAACTGAACACAGTTCTCCAAGTGTGGCCTCGCTAACATCTTGTACAACTGTAACATGTTTTGAAACCTGAAAATGTTTTCTGTACAGACTTGTGTAGGAATTGCACGTTATAACTAATGTTTTTTATATTTAAACTAATGTATTCCAGTGGTCGCCTGGCCAGTTTATCTGTTACTTTATAAACATTTGTTCATCCAAAACTCCAAGTCAGCCTTACCTCAGACCCTGTTCACCATGAATGTTCGACCACTTTAGTTCCCATTCAAAACTGCTTTCACATTTTACCCTCCGTTTAAATTCCATCCATGAACTCCAACTACTCTTGTACACTGCCAACAGTTCTATCACTATAACCCAACTACTTTATTTTAATCACTGCACCAATTTTTGATCTTCAGCTGCTGGGATCTGAGCTCTGCACTTGACTGCCTGGACCAACTTTTCTGCAGCCCCCTTTATCTCGAGCCAAGCTTTAATATCTCCCTTGCAGGGCAATCTGCATTATTTAAGATGCTGTTGAATTAATACTCTTTTGGTGAAGCCATGTGCTAATACTTAAACTTGTTTTGTCTTGGTCACCAGGTGCTGACCCTGAACATTGTATCAATGAAGAACCTTGATGTCCTAATAAGCTGCAGATGACTTGTGGCTCTATTGCCAATGAAGGTAACCAATAGACCAAATTACCATTCTGGCATCTGAAGCTGAGGAAATGCAACTCCATAATATATTTAAAAGAGTTCATATCTTCGCACACCATACAAATTTTGTTCCTTATATATATGCAACCACATTATAGTTGGAAATTGCCTATGGAAAGACATTTATCACTGCAAATGTGGATTGTTCTTCAGGATTGCGCTTGTCTGAGTCTGCCAAACCAAATGACAGCAAATCTGCTGAAAAGGTTCAAAGAAGTTTTTTCTGTTTTCTATTTGTATTTTTTTTTAATCCATCATGATTATCAGTAATGAAAAACATTCATCTGGTTTAATGATTTCCTTCAGGCATGAAAATCTCCCAAATGAACCTCCAAATTGGGGCAGCATGGTGGTGCAGCAGTAGGGTTGCTGCTCTGACTACGGGTGCTGTCTGTACGTAGTTTTACGTTCTCCCCGTGGGTTTTCTCCGAGATCTTCGGTTTCCTGCCACGCTCCAAAGACTTGCAGATTTGTAGGTTAATTGGCTTGGGTTTATAAACTTGGCATAAGTGTAAATTATCCCTAGTGTATGTAGGCTTGTGTTAATGTGTTGGGATCACTGGTCAGTGTGGACTCAGTGGGCCTAAGGGTCTGTTTCCGCACTGTATCTCTAAACCTGGTCTGGCCCATTTGTGACTCAAACCCCTGAGCAATATGGCTAACTTTTGGTTAGAAAGGCTGCCTTTCCAGCCACTTAGAAATGAGCAATAAATACTGGTCAAGCAATTGGCACCAACAGCCCATGAATGAATAAACATTAAAAACTTGCAATCATCTAATGATGATAATTAAATAAGAGGAAAATCTTAGGTGCTATGTTTTACAGTGAGAGTCTTAAGTGCCTATTTATGTGCCTTTTTAACGAGGAGAGCTTTGATTAGAATTCTTCAGTGTCCAAGTAAATATTTAGCAGAATAAGCCCAATTGAAAAATGTTCAACAGGTGCATGGTGAAACGGGCTGTCCATGCAAGAACGCCAGTCACTAACCTCTGTGTCTCTGTTGGGAAATCCATGATGTGTTGCTTCAAAAGGTAGTTTGAGCAAATGAAACGGGCTTCAGAGATGCTGCCTATCCCACTGAGTTACTCCAGCTTTCTGTGTGTATCTTCAGACTTCAGAGTTGTTTAATTAAGGGTCTGAACAACCCAAACATGCCCACTCCCTTGCACCCACATACCTCTATGAAGCTGGACCTTCCCAGTATATGTTGTTTGGGCTTAATAATACTACCTCCAATACTCGGTAACAAAACCAACCATCCTAATGTTGACTGTACTGTCTGTGATTAGGTAAAAAGCTGTGAGTAATGTAAATATCCTTTAATCTCCCAAACATGAAGAAAAGTGCATCTCCTTGCTCCTGGTGTGTATTAAACGAAAACCAAACAATTTGGTACAACGGTCTTGAATTTGCTTGCCCCTTATTGTCCATGGAAACTGAGATCTCCTAACTACTCATACTTATTCCATTTCATTTTTCCAAATAAGTAGAATTTTTCCATTGATTGCTTTGATTTCTGTATCTCTTTCCAATAGTATTTGTATGAAAAAATAAGTCTGTCATTAAACTTGTTTTCCAGATGAGCTCCATTGCAGAAACGCGAAACACTGCTATTAGACAAAATGGGCACAGTGGTGAAGGTAACTTGCGAGAGAAGATTTACAAGAAGGTAAATGACCAGTTGCGTTGCAAGCTTCCTAACAACCACACTTTAATCTCGTTCATGGAATGGTGTGTTGACATTAAAGTTAATTGGTAATATTGAAGTTATATTTCATTGTGTGGTACTACAAATCATGTTTAAAGTGATGCATTCTGAACAGAACTAGTCACCAATGAAATACGGTGGACCAACAGCGAGTGGCAAGGTTATACTTCACTACAATTTGTAACATTGGGAATATCCCTCATTTATTAACACCAAGACAGGGGAGCAACTCTGGTTCAATTTGGAGAATGGACCAACAGGTCAGGAACCACGGCAAAATGTACCAAAAATGAAATTCTAGTCTTGTTAAGTTGCAACACAGGAGCCCACATACAAAGCAGTGGAAGCAGCATGCAAGTCAAGTGAAGTTGAGTTTGTCATGTGCACTAGTACAGGCTCCATGAAATTCTTGCTTCCAGCAACATGACATGGAGATAGACTCAAACGTAGCACAAAAACATAGATTTGTACAGCCCACCAAGTTTGCACAAATCAAGCATCCATTCACACTAATCCTACATTAACTTCCTATTCATATTCTCCCCATATTCTCTTCAACTCCTCCCAGATTCTACCACTCCCTTGCACCTTCAGGGGAAATTTATAGTGGTCAATTAACCTGCACATCTTAGGAATGTAATATGTACCCAGAGGAAACGTATGGAGAGAACATGCAATTTCCCCACAAACACCTGAGGTGAGGAATGAACCTGGATCTCTGGTGTTGTGAGGTGGCAGCACTACTAGCTGCATCTTGTGACCATTTATTGCATGTCAAGGCAGCCTCGTCATTTAAAAACAAATCATCTACTTTGCCGGTACACAAAAATGCTGGAGAAACTCAGCGGGTGCAGCAGCATCTATGGAGCGAAGGAAATGGGCAACGTTTCGGCCCAAAACCCTTCTTCAGATGTTTCGGCCCGAAACGTTGCCTATTTCCTTCGCTCCATAGATGCTGCTGCACCCGCTGAGTTACTCCAGCATTTTTGTGTACCTTCGATTTTCCAGCATCTGCAGTTCCTTCTTAAACACTTCATCTACTTTGCCAATGTCTTTTAGGGGAAAAAATCTGCTGTCCTTGCTCATTTTGATCAATACCTGATTCCAGTCCCATATCAATGTAACTGGTGCCAAGCTGCCTGCTGGCCCAGCCCAGCAAGCCACTCCATACAGTGCAGCAATGTTTTTGCTCTGAGGACAGTTGAATCTTAATGCACTTGTGGAGATGGATAGGACTGGCCCTCAGGTTAAGGCCGTAAATTTAGGCAAGGCTGAGTTTGGAGGAATTAGGCAGAAACTTGCGGTCAATTGAGGGCCTGTTTTCAGTTAAGGGGATGGCTGGCAAGTGCGAGGCTTTCAAATGGAAGATTGCAGAAGTATAGGGGCAGCATAGCATGTACATGTTAGGATGAAAGGTAAACCCATAAGAAATGTTGATGCTCTGGTCTGGAAAAAGGCATACTTCAGATTTAGACTGTTGGGATTAAATGAATCCCTCAGAATGAGAAATATGGAATTACACAAGAAAGCAATTTAGTAGCCTTAAGAGGACATGATGTATATCTGGCAGGCAAAGGAAAGGAAAATCTTAAGGGATTCTACAGGTATATTCACAGTAAAAGGGTGGCTAAAGCTTTTAAAGATCAACATTTTTGAGTGTGTCAAGCCACAAAAGATGGGGGAGATATCAAATGAATCTTTCTCATCCTTTTTTTTACTGAGAAGATCATGGAAGATAAAGAATTGAGCCATATGAGTTTTTCTTACTTTAAATTTCTTAATATAAATTCATATATAAATTACTAAATACATTTAATGGACTTTAAGACCTTTCTACGAGATCTCATATCTGTTCAAATATCCTTTGAAAGTCATAATTGTAACTTCCTCTGGCAGCTCATTCCAGGTACGACCATACTCCAAGTAAAAAGAGTTGCTCTCAATGCCCCTCTTAAATCCCTCCCTCTTGCTTTAAGCCTGTGTCCTCGAGTTTTAGTGGGAGGGGGTGTAAAAAAACGGTGACTGTTCACTTTATTCATAGCTCTCAAGATCTTGTACACCTCAATAAGGTTACCCCTCAGTGTCCTACACTGTAAAGAAAATTTGCAACCTGTCCAGCCTCTCCCTCTAACTCAAGCCTACAAGTCCAGGTAACATCCCAGTGAATCTCTTCTACACTTTTTCTCTCAATATAATGACATCCTTCCAATAGCTGGATGACCAGAACTGCACAAAGTACACCAAGTACATCAACAACTTGTGTGGCTGCCTTGTGTCCAAACCTTTGTATTTGGGACATTTTCTAATGACAGCAAATGTGCCAAATACTACCTTCATCACACTGTCCATTTAACTGGTAACTTTCAGGGAATGATGCACCTGTACTCCCAGATCTCTGTTTTACATTCTTCAGGGGCTTCCGTTTTATTGTGCAAGTCCTGCCCTAATTTGACAAACCAAATTGCAACTCCTCGCACTTATTAGAGTTGTATTCAATTGCCATTCTTTGGCCTACCTTCCGAACTGATCCAGATCCTGTATAAATTTAAGGTACACAAAAAAGCTGGAGAAACTCAGTGGGTGCAGCAGCATCTATGGAGTGAAGGAAATAGGCAACGTTTCAGGTCTGAAGAAGGGTTTCTCCAGCTTTTTTGTGTACCTTTGATTTTCCAGCATCTGCAGTTCCTTCTTAAACACCTGTATAAATTTAGATATTCTTCCTCAATGTTCACTTTACCACCTATTCTCATGTCATCTGCAGATTTACTAACAATGTTAATGACACTATCATCCAAATCATTGAGTGGACACTACAATGACCCTGTGACACTGCAATCAGAAAACAACCCCCCCCCCCCCCTCCCCAATGACTGACTGCCAAGCCAATTTAGAATCCAGTTTCTAAATCACCATGAATCCCATGAGAGGCAACCTTGCAGACCAGCCTACCATACAATTATAACTTTTTAAAAGACATTTGAACATGTATGGGTGGAAGGATTTGGAGGACATTGGGGGCAAATGGGACTAGCTCAATGCCAACTTGATTGACATGGACAAGATGGGCTGAAGGACTTGCTCATGTGTTGTAGATCTCTGACTGTGTTGGGAATAAACAACACTCTCCAGTGACACCCACTTCCTGTCGATGAAACATAATAAGGCTATTATGCTGTAACAGAGTTAATTTGCAGCATTAAACTTTGTTTAAGGGATGGTTAATTTAATTCGGAAAAGTATTTAGTAAAGCTTTTGGTTCCTACTTTTTTGTATATCTGATTTTTCATGAAGATTGAGGTTTGGGAGTATGGTTCTGCCCGGGGCACCCAAGTGTGACTAAGCGAGTTGTTCATGATCAGTGGATTGTTGCTATGTCTGGGCTTTCTCCTTTTATCACTGCTGCAGGATCAGAATGTTCTGTTTTGTTTTATTGTTGCTGAATAGACTGAGATTTCTTCTGACTATAAATGATCTCATGTTATAAAGCATCGTCTAATGTGCAGGGTAGTTTACAACGTTAACCGCAAATTCTCTTTATGTGACAACTTTTATAAAGGTGTAAAACATTTCGTGGAAATATTGTTAAACAAATAAAAGTGATACTGAATCGCACATGACAAAATGAGGATCGGAGTCTTCGATTTTTCAAAGAAATGGCTTTGAATGAGTGTCTTAAATATGGGGAGAAGGATTTAGGAAAGAACTTCAATAAGTTGAGTCTTGCACACAAAAATCTGACATACATTGCAATATTTGTTTTGTCAATCCAGACTCCATCGTCTGCACTTCAAGGATCTATCCAACTTGGGATAGGATATGCTGTCGGAAACCTTACGTCAAAACCAGAACGAGATGTACTTATGCAAGATTTCTATGTTGTGGAAAGTGTCTTTCTACCAAGGTTGGAATTTATTTTCAAAACATTTCCACCTTGGCTCTGAAATCATAGTGAGACCATGTTAACTATTTACCATGTTATGTGAAATAAATCTTGAAAAAAGGCATTGAGTTTGCTGTTTATGTTCCAAATGAAGCAACAAACTGGCCGGCATAGATGATGCATACATTTATGAACAGCAACAATATTGATTTTTATAGTGCTTATAATGTAACAAAAATGGCCCTAATGTAAATGAAAGACTTCCTTGACCTCTGATCATTCTTTTTGTATCAAATTTCCTGAGGATCAAAGAAAATCTTGCTGAGTCACATTGATCTTGGCTAGAATCCATTGCTAACAGATTAGTAGAGAGGATCTGTGAGAATGCTTGCTTAAGGGGCCTACACCAAAGCCCACCTCTTTAAATTAGCTTTTCGTAATCTCACGGATATGGCCTTCCTTGCTTTGTCATTCACTATAATTCGTAGTTTAATGCATTTCTACTTGAAATGTGGCATCTAAATGAAAGATGTTTGTAGAATTATAATTTAGCACTGTGATTTGTAAATGATTCTTCCTTTCCCCTTCAGTAAATTATTGGAATTAATACTGTAAATATGTTGCTATTCAAACATGACGTTGTTCATATATGCACATCTTATGGTTGGATTTGTTTCAATATTTTAAAACTTAATCCAGATCTCGTGAGATATTTAGATGCTTTTGAGGGGCTAAAAGGAGATAATGCATAGAGACGTGAATATTTATTTCTATTGTCTTAAATTTATTAGGCTTGCTAGGGGCTTCTGTTTTAGATGATCAAATTGTTTTAATGAGATTATATGATGCTCTCAGAAAAAAGTCTCCAAGTCCTGCCTCTGATAGTTTGAGATATCATATCTATACGGGGGCAAAAATGATATAAATCCAAAACTCTGCAGCACAGGAGGACAGTTATATTTCCATTGAGCTTGCCTTCAGGATGCCTCAAAGATTCGCAATCCATTAAATTCTCTATGAAATGTATTTAATATAGGAAATGGGGAAATACCCACAAGCAACAATACAATGACAACCAGCGAATCTATTTTAATATGAATAAGGGATGAGAACATGATGAAGGCTTGCTCTGTCATTAAGTGAGACTACAACTGATCTGTGCCACTTACCTGTATTAATGCTATATCTTGTGATTCTGTTAATATCCAGAATTATATCAACCTTTCTCTTGGATAAATTTGGCTCTTGAAACTTCAAAGCCCTACAGGATAATGAAATCCAAATGTTCACTATCCTCTGGATGAAGACATTTTTTTCACATCTGTCCTGAATGGCTGACCACTCATTTTAACACTACAATAGTTCTAGACATCCTATCCCTGCCTCAGTCCATCAAGCCCTGTAAGAATATTGTATGTTTGAATGAGAGGGTAGGATGGGATACGGATCCCATGAATTAGATTGGACAGGTATGGACCAAATGCAGGCAGGCAGGACTAGTGCATCTGGGACATGTTGGCTGGTGTGGGCACATTGGGCCGAAGGGCCTGTTTCCCCGCTGTTTCACTATGACGCTGAGACTACCTACCAGCTAAACTCCAGAACCATTGATCTATTCTGCTTGCGTTCTCCGGATATGACATGCCTACCATCCCCAAAATCAATCTGATAAAGCCACCACACTGGCTATATTGTAAATATTGCTTCATTGGAGGAGAGACCAGACCAGTGCACAATATGCTAATGCAAGGGTCTGTAATTGTGGTAAAATGTCTTGATTCTCGTACTCCGATTCTATTGCCAATGTACCATTTGAATTCTATAGAGCTTTGTGCCTTCATTCTAATAGTCACTGATTCTGTACAAGGATGCACACATGCCTTTCAATACTAACGCCTTTTTAATCGGTCATCATTTAAAAAATACTTAACTTTGACAAAACGTGGATAATCTCTCACTTTATTCACATTATATTTCATCTGTCAAATCACTTACCCTGTCTACATCTTCTCAAAGCCTCTCTGCATCCTCCTTACAACCCATACTGCCACCCAGCCTAGAAAACTTGTGCATCCACTCCTCCATATCATTGTCAATTGTGAACATCAGTAACCCCAGCACCAATCCTAACTTGGGAAAACTAGTACACATTAAATGTCACTGGATTGAAGTAGATGAGCTACTATTGCCTCTAGGCAGACAATTAGTTATGAATCCTGACCTCACCAGTGACAAACCCAGGGCATAAAATCAAAAATTTCCTTTAGAAATATCTTGATTTATTGTTTCTTTTAATACGCATGACTAATCAAATCTATTTACAATGGATTTTCAGTGAAGGAAGCAATCTTACACCTGCACATCGATATCCTGACTTCAGATTCAAGACCTACGCTCCATTGGCATTCCGTTATTTCCGAGAACTCTTTCATATAAAGCCTGATGATTATTTGGTAAGTTCCCTTGGTTGTATCCTCTTTATACCAATAATTTTTGAAAGACTCATGAAAAGGAAAAAGTACTTGAGTTGGTTGCTCTCTAAGGTACTATGTCAGAATGTGAAATATATAAGAATGTGAGGTCGTGCAATTTGCGTGCCAAGGACACGTAAGTGGGACAGGCCCTTTATAGGGTTGTAAGAGATTAAGAAGAGAACTTGAAAATGACCCTTTTCGGAGCCAAATCATGTCTAGACTATATATCACTTGGGGTGATCAGCTACAGTTAATTGAATTGGCAAAATTAATCTGGATATTTTATCCATAATATTTAGGAAAGTGAGTTTAAGATCGCTGAACTTAAATTTAAAGGCAGGAAGAATATAGAATTAGGCCATTAAAAGAGATGCAAACAAAATTCATTAAGTGCTTGGATGTTTCATGTCCTCATTTCTGTTTTCAAGTAGGTAGTTATCATGCACTAGGGATGTGAAGTTTTGCACCTGTGGTTATTTAACATCCTCCCTTGCAGTTAATGCAACGTCATCTCATGCTGCTTATGTTCCGTGACTAGAAAGGTAATTGCTTTGTGCACAGAATATAAATACAAAATCACCTGTCACTCAATGAGGAAGAGGGAGACCACAAATTTTGCATTGCCACAGTTCGCATGCAATTTACCCGACTGTTTTGCCAGCCCGACAACATATGCCCCTCCTCCTTAACTACCCCATTAAGAACTTGCAAACCAAACAGAGCCGACAATTAGGGCTGGTAATTATTGGTGGCGACGATCTTTTAACAAGTTAATGATTGTTAATATAATTCCAATCAACACTGCCACACAGCAAGTGAATCACAAAACCACAATCTCATTCCAACAAGCATTAAGTTGTAGCTGCAGATGTTTCAAATTTTAGTCTTATCCTTTTGGTCTCTTATTTTAGACTTTCCTTGATGGTTCCTTTCTCTGTTCTTTAAAACATAAACTTGGTCTCACAAGTTAAGAAATGAAAACAGAATGTTTGCAATATTCAGCAGATCAGGAAGCATTGGTGAAGTGAGAAACTGCTTTCACTCTTCAGGTCAACTTTTCATCATTGTTGCCTGAATACTTCCAGCACTTTTACTTCAGCTTTCATGCTTTTACTTCAGTTTTCCAGCACCTCTTTTGTTTATAAGGCAGTGATGTTGCGTGATTTTCTGGCCAGGAGAATTCCATACCCGTACACAGCGTCTTGGAGCGCAACCAACTCACGCACTTTTTTGCTTTTGGGTCATTAGTTCGTGTGATGGCATATTTGATCTGTTCTTTGAAGTCATGCATGTGATTTTCACGGTGTATAAGCTCGCAGTAACAGCCTGAGAAATATGTGCTGGGATGAAGCACAGATTGATCCATTGTGCAATGATGCTGCAAGATACTCCTGTTCCAGCACAATGTCACTCACCAAGTTAGGGTCTAACAGCTCTGCCCATCAGATACACTAAGTGGGAAGAACAGGTTCAACAATTGTCATCATCTTGATCAGTAACATAGACATAGAAACATAGAAATTAGGTGCAGGAGTAGGCCATTCGGCCCTTCGACCCGACACCACCATTCAATATGATCATGGCTGATCATCCAACTCAGTATCCTGTACCTGCCTTCTCTCCATACGCCCTGATCCCTTTAGCCACAAGGGCCACATCTAACTCCCTCTTAAATATAGCCAATGAACTGGCCTCAACTACCTTCTGTGGCAGAGAATTCCAAAGATTCACCACTCTCTGTATGAAAAATGTTTTTCTCATCTCGGTCCTAAAAGATTTCCCCCTCATCCTTAAATTGTGACCCCTTGTTCTGGACTTTCCCAACAAATCTTCCTATTTTGTTTATATACTGTATTTTTCAAATACTGGAAGGGTACCGCAAGGCTCGGTGCTGGGATCGCAGCTATATACAATATACATCAATGATTTAGATGATGGAATTCAAAGTAACATTAGCAAATTTGCAGATGATGCAAAGCTGGGTGGCAGTGTGAACTGTGAGGAGGATACTATGAGAATGCAGGGTGACTTGAACGGGTTGGGTGAGTGGGCAGATACATGGCAGATGCAGTTTAATGTGGATAAATGTGAGGTTATCCACTTTGGTAGCAAAAATAGGAAGGCAGATTATTATCTAAATGGTGTCAAGTTGGGGAAAAAGGGAAGTACAATGGGATCTGGGGTCCTTGTTCATCAGTCAATGAAAGTAAGCATGCAGGTGCAGCAGGCAGTGAAGAAAGCAAATGGCATGTTGGCCTTCATAACAAGAGGAGTTGAGTATAGGAGCAAAGAGGTCCTTCTGCAGTTGTACGGGGCCCTAGTGAGACCACACCTGGGAGTATTGTGTGCAGTTTTGGTCCCCTAATTTGAGGAAGGACATTCTTGCTATTGAGGGAGTGCAACATAGGTTTGCAAGGTTAATTCCCGGGATGGCGGGACTGTTAAATGCTGAGAGAATGGAGCGGCTGGGCTTGGACACTCTGGAGTTTAGAAGGATGAAAGGGCATCTTATTAAAACGTATAAGATTATTAAGGATTTGGACAGGTTCTCTGGATACTTTCAAGAGAGAGCTAGATCGGGCTCTTAAAGATAGCAGAGTCGGGGGATATGGGGAGAAGGCAGGAACGGGGTACTGATTGGGGATGATCAGCCATGATCATATTGAATGGCGGTGCTAGCTCGAAGGGCCGAATGGCCTACTCCTACACCTATTGTCTATTGTCCATTGGATAATTAATTGTCAATATAGGCGTAAGTGTATTTGTTTGAATAAATAGCATCCATTTGACTAACACGCATAATTAATACACCAGTTTCTAACCAGATGAGAACCTTGTCTGCTTCAATTTCATGGTCTTTACTTTATAAATTATAAATCTGAATCTGCACAATGAAAGGGCTTAATTTTAAATTTGTCTGTGTTGGGTGGAAACTTGTTAGCATTATTGAGCTGGTGATTTTTAATTGCACTTTCATTTTGGATTGGTTTTGCACTAAACCGAATAGTTCAAGTTTCATCTTTTACTTAAATTGCTTTAATTCAATTGGTAGGCATGTTTCATTGATATTTAATTTTTTTTTAATAATTTAAACAAATTTTATGGTGAATGTTTAAAAAAAAATATTAACTTGAATCCTTTTAAAATTCTCTTCCTCCTTGCCAGTATTCCTTATGCAATGAACCACTGATTGAGCTTTCCAACCCTGGTGCCAGTGGCTCCTTATTTTACGTCACAAGTGACGATGAATTCATCATCAAAACTGTCCAGCACAAGGAGGCAGAATTCCTGCAGAAGCTGTTACCAGGCTACTATATGGTAAGACAACAATTACCAAAAGGCTTTCTAGGCGTAGTGCTGTTTATTATTTAGCGGTAATTGATAGTCGACGTAAACGAGTGCATGATCCTGTATCAATGCTTGATTGTCGATTTAAACAGAGTGTGTGATAATTGGAAATTGCAGGATATGCAGATTTGATGGGAAAGGGACCCAAATTCAGTGGTCATTCACTGACACAGCAGACTCGAATGGGCAGATGGCACTTTTGCATGAAATTGGATTAAGAAATTGTATTCTGCATGTTGTTTCATGTCGGTGGTTATGCTTGTGGAAACAGATTCAGATTAATGGCTTTTTCAAGTGAAATCCTTGAAGAGTGCAAGGATATGTTGGAAGGATAGAAGTGTTGCTTGTTGATGGGAGGGGTTAGTAGAAGAGAATGGACTGGGTTGTTCTTTAAATGAGAGATCTTAGACGAATGTCTGAGGAATGACGTACTGTTTTGTGGTTTGGAATCGGTGAATAACAAGATTAAACACACAATGTCCTTGTAATTCATTGTTCCTGTGTTCCCAATTGAAAGAGTGTTTCACCATTTGCCAACTAGCGCTCTGCATCCTATCTTTCTTGCAGAACTGCACATTTTTGTCCAAACTTTTATTTAGTAATCTTTTGAAAATTGCTTCTTTACCTGGCATAACTACCCGTCCAGATAGCATAACTGGTTCTCCTCATTTCTGATTCTTAAGCCAAGCATGTTAAGCCAATCTGTCAGATACCAACCCTCTTGCAAATGGAAGTAATGTCTCCCTTACTGCCAAATCCTTCCTGATATAATCTTGATGGTCAACCATAGCAGTCAAATATTACGACCAATTAGCCCTGTCCACTGCTCAGACATGCACTTCCAGGAAGATCGCAACATTACCATCAGCGACACAAAGCCTTTGTTTGTTTTCCAAATCCGAATCGTTTGTTAACCCAAAAGGAAGGAGGATTGAGCCTTCCCTGTCTGTAAGGTTCAACTATTTGTGCTCCATCTCAACTTTCACCTCGGTTATGACGTGGAGCTGCCTATACCTGTGGCTATTTATAGAAATAGCTAAAATCACTGCGAGTTGGGTAGCATTTGAGGAAAATAATACTGCTAGTATTTCTGGTTTAAAAAATCCTTCATAAGAGCTGGGAAAGAAAGAAAAATAAGTTGGTTTCAAGTTGCAAAGAAAGTGGGCAAGCAGGGCTAGGACAAAGGCAATAGTTGTGATGTGATGGGGCTAAAGTTTCCATGGTCGTAGTCTATGGTTTAATGGCAGTAATTAGAGGGCGCGTTACGAAAAATAAATGCAAAATGTTATGAAGTGCAGCAATGTGGAGTATGCCGGAGATCAGCTGTGCTAATGGAGAGTCAATATCATAGCTAGTTGACTTGCAGCTGAAGTGGTAAGTTCTGATAGAGGTAAATGGAGCAATTGCTGATTAGTTGATTGCTTCATAAGAGCATTTATGGTTCAGTCCATATTAATTCACCATCCCTCTCCTACTCTGACCCATCTGTCTGCGGTCTTTCGGATCTGTTACAATGAGGCCCAAACAAGGCTGATGGGCAGCACCTTGTACTATATCTGGGCTCATTGCCGCCTTACCGATACACTATTTAAATTCTACAACTTGCAAGAAATCACTTTCTCTGTATCAGAACTGGCCACTTATGCCATAAGTCATCCATCCCTGACAATGGCCCAGTAATTTTCTCCATTAGCACGGCCTTATCCTGTCAGCAGATCCCACAGCTTCATAGTGCAACGGATTACATTCCTTTGTCTGCACTATCACTAATTAATGCCTTTAAACATCGACCACTATTTCTATCCATGGCAACCCAGACGTCACCCCTTCACAGTATTCCTTCCAGCCATTAATCTTTTTCACCTCATCCCCTCCCCCATCCACCTGCCTTCACTGCAACTGAAAACTAACTTGATTTTCCTCTTTCCCACTTATGATGAGGGTTTTCAACCTGAAACGTTAACTCTGTTTCTGTTTCCACAGGTGCTATCTGAACTGCTGGGTGTTTCTAGCATTTCCTGTTTCCTTTCTGGTTTCCAGCATCTGTATTTTTTGTTTTTCTCTCTGATTTTCTGTTTTAAAATCTCATGGCAAGGTTGAAGTCAGCCGGGTGTGTCTGCTCATGGCCACAACTACATTCCAACTCCTGCCCAACACAAGCATCTCACCTGCTCCACCAACTTTTACTGCGTGCAAAATGGCTGCCGCAAATGCCTCGCCCAAAAGTAATTGAACTTCATCCCCAGTAATTAATTGTAATTGATGCACTTTGAGGAATTTTCAGAGGCGCGTGTTCAGATTCTGCTTACGCACCTGCCTGCCTTCTTGGCCAGGTGACAAAGCAGCCGATTGATCAATGAGAAGAAATGCAACATCTTTCAGTAAATTGGAACAAGTAATGTGGGTGTGGTGGTTGGGGTCTGTGTAGGGTTGAAAAGTTTGAAGGTGGAGACGTGCTTGATAGCAGCCCTGAGCCAAATCGAAATTCCAGACTATATATTGAAAGCTCGAAAGGGTTATATTGGAATGGTGTGTTGCTAAATGTCACTGTTAATGTATAAACTGCACAGATTAAACAATGAGCCTAATCTCCACTGTTGTTCGACAGGCAGGAATTCAGCCAGAATTAGTCCATTCTGAAACGGGAGGTTAAAAGCTAATGTACCTTCCACGTTTTTGCGATTACTTTAATACATAATGTATAATGAATTTCATGTGTCAGGTTTCCCATCTGTAGTTACTTGAAATTGGCAGCATTGACGGACAGGTTAATGCCAAGTCTGCCTCTGATCATTGTTGCACAGAATTGGAAAGATTTAAATGTGGCCAGGCAACAGGTAGAAGTTTTTAAGAAAGAACTGCAGGTGCTGGAAAAATCGAAGGTAGACAGAAAATGCTGGAGAAACTCAGTGGGTGAGGCAGCAAGAAGCTGCCTCACCCGCTGTGTTTCTCCAGCATTTTTTTGTCTACCTTCAACACGTAGAAGTTGATGTGCAACAATTTAAACCTGAGATTCTCTTTCCCTTGCAGAATTTAAACCAGAACCCGAGGACATTATTGCCAAAGTTTTATGGATTGTACTGCATGCAATCAGGAGGGACTAATATAAGAATTGTGGTTATGAATAATGTGTTACCACGTTCTGTGCGGATGCATCAGAAGTACGATCTGAAAGGGTCGACTTACAAACGCAGGGCCTCGAGGAGAGAGAGGGAAAAAGATACACCCACATTCAAAGACTTGGACTTTATACAGGACATGCCTGATGGCCTCTTTTTTGACGCTGAAACCTACAATGCATTGATCAAAACACTTCAGAGAGATTGCCAGGTACGTGAAACTTGAGTTTAATATTGCTGCTGAGTTTTTTTTATATAAGGAAGTTCAAAGGAACTTGAGCATCCAGGGTATACAGGCCATTGAAATGTCAGTGAATAATCAAAGCTAATAGCAGGCTGGCCTTTGAAATCCAAAGGGCATGGAAGTTGAATTGAATAGCATGACTATTTAAAGCCCTGGTTAGACTGAATCTGGAGTATTGACCTATCTGCGATGGACACGATGGAGGAAATGCAGCATAGTTACCCAAATCTCACTGGGATGCAAGGGTTAAAATAAGAGGAGTAATTATTAAATAATAGGCTTTTACACTGCACATCAGTAGTAGAAAAAACTAGGCGGCACAGACGGGATGAGGATGAAGAGATTCAAAGGGGATATGAAGGGCAGTGTCTTCACCCAGAGAGTGGTAAATACCTGGAAGGCACTGCTTGAGAGAGTGGTAGAGGGTCGTGAACAGCATTTAAGTGTTTGGATGAACATTTGCTCACCAAGGCAGATAGGGCTATTGGCTAAGTGCTGGGTGATGGATTATGTTGTGCAATTCTATGCCTCTATGTTCCCCTGGAGATTAAAAGTCAAAGGAGAGCCTTGTAAAAGTGTGGTCTGTATTCAACCCATGCCAGGATGACCATGTGAGGTTGGCAACCATGACACTGCACCAGCATTTACAAATCATACCTCGTCCTACCCATGCAAGACCATCTCCTCAATATGATCTGAGTTTGATTGATATCAGTTTGAAAGATGTTATGGTGGAAGATTATAGAGTTGGCCTAGATTTAACACAAATATTCCCTGCAAATGTATTAACTTTGTTCCTTTATGTAGTTATTTTAAATAGATGTAGAGTTGTTCCAGCCTTGCCGCTCCTCCCATTCCCTCACTGACCTTACTGTCGTGGGCCTCCTCATTGCTAAAGTGAGGCCACATGCAAACTGGAGGAACAGCACTTGGGTAACTTACAACCTAATGGTATGAACATTGAATTCTGTAAATTTAGGTAACTAATCAAACCCACCCCGTCCTTTTTTTTTTGAAAAGACACAAAATGCTGGAGTAACTCAGCGGGACAGGCAGCCTCTCTGGAGAGAAGGAATGGGTGAAGTTTAGGGTTGAGACCCTTCTTCATACCCTCCTTTTTTCCATCTCCCTGTGTCCAACCTGGACTCACACCCATTTCACCCTCTCTCCTTCCACTTGCATTCCTTCCTGTGGTTCACAGTTCGCAACTCTTCAAACGTTCTCTTTTCATCTCTGGCCTTTGTCCAACCATCTGCCTATCTATCTCCCCCTCCCCCCCCACCACGTTCTCTCACCTTTCCATACCTTGCCAAGCTTTGTCCTGCCCCTCCTCTCAGCCGCTTTCTTTCCTATTCTTTCTCTCCCCCCGCCGCATTCCCCCACCAGAAATCACTGAAGAAAGGTCCCGACCCAAAATGTCACCTATCCATGTTCTCCAGAGATGCTGCCTGACCTGCTGAGTTACTCCATCACTTCCATCACTTTGTCTCTTTTTGTAAACCAGCATCTGCAGTTCCTTGTTTCTACATTTTATGCTGGAAATATTGTTCGAAATCTAATCTTTCCACTGGGGGATTTCTCAGGATAGTCTTAATGCCTTTGTAGAACATTGATTTTGAATTCTGGGTGTATTCCTGAGGGCTTCATCATGTGACTACTTAAATTTCACTGTTCCACTTCAATAGCCCAACAACTGGTGGGTCATCACAGCTGGTTTTGTCTCCTTGCCTCACATCTTCAGCCAGTTCGAGTGAACGCTATTAGTGATCCAATTGAATGATTCTCAACAATATGTTCCCTTCTCTCTGTCCTTGTTCCCCACCCTATAGCCTGACTCTTTTTCTGTTCTCAGAACTCAGAAGTATTGAAAGAAAATCTGGAGAGAAATGAAAAAAGGTCACAAGAAACTCTTGTGTTCCTTTCATATTCCTTTCTTACAGTGCCCTCCATAATGTTTGGAACAAAGACCCATCATTTATTTATTTGCCTCCTGTGCTGCGCAATTTGAGATTTGTAATAGAAAATTGAGGTTACATAGAAACATAGAAACATAGAAATTAGGTGCAGGAGTAGGCCATTCGGCCCTTCAAGCCTGCACCGCCATTCAATATGATCATGGCTAATCATCCAACTCGGTATCCCGTACCTGCCTTCTCTCCATACCCTCTGATCCCCTTAGCCACAAGGGCCACATCTAACTCCCTCTTAAATATAGCCAATGAACTGGCCTCGACTACCCTCTGTGGCAGAGAGTTCCAGAGATTCACCACTCTCTGTGTGAAAAAAGTTCTTCTCATCTCGGTTTTAAAGGATTTCCCCCTTATCCTTAAGCTGTGACCCCTTGTCCTGGACTTCCCCAACATCGGGAGCAATCTTCCTGCAGCTAGCCTGTCCAACCCCTTAAGAATTTTGTAAGTTTCTATAAGATCCCCTCTCAATCTCCTAAATTCTAGAGAGTATATACCAAGTCTATCCAGTCTTTCTTCATAAGACAGTCCTGACATCCCAGGAATCAGTCTGGTGAACCTTCTCTGCACTCCCTCTATGGCAATAATGTCCTTCCTCAGATTTGGAGACCAAAACTGTACGCAATGCTCCAGGTGTGGTCACACCAAGACCCTATACAACTGCAGTAGAACCTCCCTGCTCCTATACTCAAATCCTTTCGCTATGAAAGCTAACATACCATTCACTTTCTTCACTGCCTGCTGCACCTGCATGCCTACTTTCAATGACTGGTGTACCATGACACCCAGGTCTCGCTGCATCTCTCCTTTTCCTAGTCGGCCACCATTTAGATAATAGTCTTAATAGGTTAAAGTGCACATTATCAGATTTTAATAATAATAATAATAAACTTTATTACGGACTCGAGGTCCAGACAAGGGGCAACATTACATTTATAAAAAATGCATCGCGTTTTAAAATAATATCATAAAGTACATATAAATCTTAGTATATCACATAAAAGCATCATAAATTATATTAAAACACAATACACGAGTTAAAAATCCAGATTAAAAGAATGATCAATGTCCTACAACGAGACAACGATACCAGTGTCTCCACAGCTGGGATTCGTAGTGTGTAGTGCTAACCCTTATGTTTGACAAGGCCACAATAATTACATTTTGAGTCATTTATCCTGCAAATGAATTTATACGTGATTTCCTAGGATAGCTTCTAAAGTACTGACTCCTGCAGCCACAAACATATTACTGGCACTACACCATCTAGGTTTCCTTAGCAGTGTTCTCATGGCATCGATGTATGCCACCTTTAGTCTCTGCAACGCTGTTTTTCCATAGTTTGACCGCAGGTGCGCAGTGTAGAGTGGTGTGCAGTATGCTCTAAATAGCGAAATTTGCGCAAGAGAATATTCGCCTGTACATACAGCATGCGTCGTTGCCTATAAATATCCTCATCATCTGTCATTTGTTCTGTAATAAAATGCCCTAGATATTTTACCTTATTACAGACACTAAGATTATTGTCAGACAATTTAAAATCAAGAAATTTTAGACATTTATTCTCTTTGGTTCTACAGATCATAACAGCACTCTTACTAGCATTATATTTAATATCATGTTCCACACCATACACAGAACATATAGTAAGGAGCTGCTGGGTGGACTAAAGACCACGAGATCATCTGCATACATTATATGGTTCACTAAAATATTACCAATCACGCACCCAGTATTACAGGCTTTCAATTGTTTGGGCAGATCATCAATATATAGATTAAAAAGGACTGAGGACAAAATTCCCCCTTGTCTAACACCATTGCTAACCCCAAATAAAGGCCATTTTTATACATTTTGGTTTCACCATGTAGAAATTACAGCAGTGTTTATACATAGTCCCCTGCATTTCAGGGCACCATAATGTTTGGGACACAGCAAAGTCATCTAAATGAAAATAGTCATATTTAGTATTTTGGTGCACATCCTTTGCATGCAGTGACTGTTTGTAGTTTGTGATTCATGGACATCAACAGTTGCTGGGTGTCTTCTCTGGTGATGCTCTGCCAGGCCTGTATTGCAGCCATCTTTAGCTTATGCCTTTGGGGGCTAGTCCCCTTCAGTTTTCTCTTCAGCATATAAAAGGCATGCTCAATTGGGTTCAGATCGACTGATTGACTTGGGCCATCAAAAGAAATGACCATTTTTGAGCTTTAAAAAAACTCCTTTGTTGATTTAGCAGTATGGTTGGGATCATTGTCTTGCTGTAGAATGAACCGCCAGGTATTGGGTTTTGAGGCATTTGTTTGAACTTGAGAAGTTTGGATGCGTCTATACACTGCAGAATTCATAATGCTACTACCATCAGCAGTTGTATAATCAATAAAGATGTGAGCCAGTACCTTCAGCAGCCATAAATGCCCAGGCCATAACACCCCCACCTCCGTGCTTCACAGATGAGGTGGTATGCGCTTTGGATCTTGGGCAGTTCCTTATCACCTCCATACTTTGTTCTTGCCATCATTCTGATATAAGTTAATCTTCATCTCATTTGTCCACAAGACCTTTTTCCAGAACTGTGGTTGCTCTTTTGAGTAATTCTTGGCAAACTGTAATCTGACCATCCTATTTTTGCAGCTAACCAGTGGTTTGCATATTGCAGTGTAGCCTCTGTATTTCTGTTCATGGTCTTCTGTGGACAGTGGTCATTGACAAATCCACACTTGAAGAGTGTTTCTGATCTGTCGGACAGGTGTTTGGGGATTTTTCTTTATTATAGAGAGAATTATTTTTGTCATCAGCTGTGGAGGTCTTCCTTGGCCTGCCAGTTCCCTTTGTGATGTCCCTTAGTAAGCTCACCAGTGCTCTCTTTCTTAATAATGTCCCAAACAGTTGACTTTGGTAAGCCTAAGGTTTGGCTGATGTCTCTCACGGTTTTATTTTTGTTTCTCAGTCCCATAATGGCTTCTTTAACTTTCATTGGAACAACTTTGGTCCTCATGTTGATAAACAGCAATAAAAGTTTCCAAAGGTGATGGAAAGACTGGAGGAAAGACTAGGTGCTGAGAGCTTTGTACCTGCATTAAGGAGGCAATTAAACACACATGAGCAATTACAAACACCTGTGAATCTATGTCCCAAACATTATGTTGCCCTGAAATGGGGAGACTACGTATTAATACAGCTGTAATTTCTACATGGTGAAACAAAAATGCATAACAATGGCTTTTAATAAAATCTGACAATGTGCACTCATCTTTTTCTGTTACGAATCTCAAATTGTGGAGAACAGAGGTAAATAAATAAATGATGGGTCTTTAGCCCAAACATTATGGAGGGCACTGTATGTTTGGGTTCATTGACTTCATTGGGCAGAGGTGAGGACAAGCAGCAGCTGGAACCAGCATGCGCAATTACCCCTGACAACTAGAGACGGGTATTTCATCCATATATCATTATCCATTATTATCGCCTGTATCCACCTATCATTTGCCAGTCTTTGTCCAGCCCCACCTCACTTCCAGCTTTCTCCCACAACAATCAGTATGAAAAAGGGAAACGACCAGAAACGTCACCTCTCCATGTTCGCAAGAGATGCTGCCTGACCCGCTGGATTACTCTAGCACTTTTTTCCCCCAATATTTTTTTTTATTTGTTCGCATTGCTACCATGCAGATTGTTCTACAGGTTTTAGAGGCTTAAGGAGGAGATGGTGGCCATGAGAGAGAGAATAAATTGCAGGACTCGCGGGAATAGGACTGATGGGATTGCACCAAGAGCCATATTGGACTGAAGGAATATAAATATGAATCCAGAATGAGTGACCATCATACTTCTTGAGACAATCTGCTGCTTCATTATTTTTGCTCATTCAACTAATTTGGAAAGAAAATGTTTCAGACTACGATTTGCTTTTATGTTTGCCAAGTTCAATTAGAACAGGTAGATTTTAGTATGTATTTTGTGAGCATTTTGAATGATGACTGAGAGAGATGACTCTTCAAAAAACAAAGGCTGAAACCATCTAAAACCACAAGCAGAATAAAGGAAAGGTTCAGAAATTGTAAATTCCCATTGGAGTGTGAGAAAAGAGGGATGCGAATATTATGTAGACTGCCTTCAAGTCATTACTGCCATGTTTATAAATAGCAAGAATAATCAGACTGATGGTAAAATGTTTGATCGGGGTCTACAAAAGGTGGCACACATTTTAAACATTTGTTTAAGTAGAACATCACATGGTTAAAAATTGTGTCCTCTGTTTTAAGCATTAAACAGGCAATGTTTGCGCATTGAACTCTGCTTCTGAAAAAATGTTTGTACTTCATTGGGCCTAAAGTTTGGAAACCAATTTCAATGCATGCCCATCGCTACATTGAAGCATTTTTATCTCCCAAACTCTCAAAATAAAATTGTACAACATTATTTTTGGGAACCAATCTTGTCAGAATCTTTAAAAAATAAGGAATATTTACCTTCCATCTAATTAGAAGGCAGGAACATTTTCTGTTGGATATTTATTTGAAATTCATCTAAAATTAAATCCATCTTTTTGTTCACCATTTTTAATTTTCCTTAATTGTATTCTCAATACCTAGAGGCATCCAATCACTGCCCCTCGTCCTGTTTCTTTGCATATTGAGGAAACATCACAATACAATAAATGAAACTAAAACATTTTGAAAGGAAGGATGCATAAAGTTGTAGATGAATTTCAAATAATGCCCAGTAGAAATTAATGTATGGTTTGTTTCAGCCTTCTGGAGAGATGAGGAAAGTAAAGGTTTAATCTTGCATGGACTACAGGCTATCCCTGGGTGGCAAATGGATTCCACTTTACAGGTTGATTTTTGTCCATGAGTCAGAAAATACACAATCACTCTCTGGTAACCATACCTCCACATTATTGTAATGACTGTTGTCAAAAGCACAAAAACTGATAGGGGAAAAATACCAATGACTAATAGTGAAGAAAGAGGTTAACTAGTTCTATCGTTCATGGGGATGAACATATGTACTGTCAGAGTTGAATTTAATAACATTCTGGAAGTTCATTCATATAGGTGTATGTAAGTCAAGCATTCGTTAACCCAAGAATAGCCATTTATATTAAATGATTCATGGGGAAGATAAAACTTGCAACCTCCTTCAAGAGCATGATGAATGAAAAGTAATATTTATGCCACATCTGCAAGGAAAAATACAATTTCTGAACAAAATCTAACGACCTTAAATTAATAGATTACCATTCCATTAATGACCATTCCCATTATCAACATCTGGGTGGCCACACTACATGACCTGAATCATAATTGGACCAGCCACATAACTTGTTACACGAGTAGATCGAAGGCCAGGCATCCTGCAAAGGTCCAAACCCTTTCCATAATCTACAAGACACAATTGGGAGTGTAATGGAATTATCTGCACACACCTGAAGAGCGTACCTCTGAAAAAACATTGGAGAAAATTAATACTAGCCTGGGACAAAGCAGTCTGATTTCTTTCACTCCCTTAACCATCAGCACATTACGGCCACAATGTGTTAATTCTGTACATTCTTAGGGCTGACTGGATCTCTCACTATCTCAAGCTGTTAGTAATTGGGGTTTTTTTTGTTTTTTTCTCCTTCTCTCCCCCTCTCCCCGCAAATTGGAAGCATAAATTCAGCAAGTGCTTGGAATGTCACCACTCTCACTATTCTGATTTTGCAAATGTATTGATGTTTCTTCATTTTCACTGGATTAAAATGCCCAAACTTCCAATCTAGTAACAATTTGAAGTTTAGCTCCTCAATATTTTCCTACGGTCATTTTGTGATAAACAGTGAACATTAACCTCTGTCTCAATGTTTATCACTCTGAAGGAAAAGTATTGACAGTAGCATTGCTCATTTAAAGAGATCAATCTCTTGACTCATTTTTGACTCATTCTGTACTTTGTCTTAGCATTGAAAATATCAACATCTTTCCCCAATGGGTTTAATGTTCAGTAAGTATATGGGTGATTTCTTGTAGTCTTGCCTTGACTGTATCTCTGTGATCCTTCAGCTGTTAATTGTTTTTTGCACTCCCCCTCGCTCACTCCTCATCCATCCTGTTTTGACCATGCCTGCTTCCCATCTCTCCAAAACAAAAAACTGCAGAAGCTAGAGATCTGAAATAAAGTTAAATGCTAGAAATACTTAGCACGTCACTCAGCTTGTGTGGAGACAAAAAAATGAGCTAATATTTCAGATCAATGAATTTGCATCAGAGCTGGCCTGTTCTGATACACTGGAGAAGCTAGCTATCTGAGATGGAATTCAACTTCGAGTGCGGAGGGCTGCAGTGCGCCTTGATGGCAGATGAAATACTGTTCCTCGGGTTTCATAAAGCATTTCAAGACTGGAGTGAGTTAGAGAATTAAAGTGACAGGCAACTGAAGGCCTACTTTAAAACTGCATGATGGTAGTCTGCCAAAGCCATCTCCCAATCTACAGTTGGTTTTGTTGATGTACCGAAGCACCGAACACAATGTACACTAAACTGAAAAAGTTGCAAGTGAATTGTACTTCATCTCAAGGATGTTTGTGTCTCTAGGAACACGTGATTCCTCTGACCTTCACTTTGGGCCCTCACACTGTTCCAACAAAGCCTAATGTAAGATCGAGGACCAGGTTCTCATCTTCCATGTAGGCACATTCCAATGATTCCGTGAGATTCAGTACCGAATTCAACAATTATGAATAACCAGTCTTTCAGGTTTGTCAGGAATGGACAGATCTGATGCAAGATCATCAATCTGAAATACCAACTTTTTTTTCTGCCTCTATGTAATACCCTTTCTTCCTCTATAATACTTGCTGGTATTCACGGTTTTTTATTTCAGTTTCCCAGCATTTGCTGTGTTTTGTATTTCATACTCCCACATTTTTTTTCTCTTTTACCTAGTCTACTCATTCAGTTCCTTTATTTGCATCCCCTTTAGGCAGATCAGTTGCGATTATCAAGCCTTCAAAATGCTCACTGAGCCTACACCATCTGTGACATTTAGTTTCTCTTTGTCCACAAATGTCCCTTTGTTCTCTCTATTCCCCCTTTCTGCAACATAAAATGTGTTTTGTAATGTTTCCTGATAAAATCATAATGTGGAAACAGGCCCTTGTGCCCAACTTGCCCACACCGGCCAACAATGTCCCAGCTGCACTAGTCCCACTTGCCGGTGCTTGGTCCATAACCCTCCAAACCTGTCCTATCCATGTATCTGCCCAACTGTTTCTTAAACGATGGGATAGTTCCTACCTCAACTACCTCCCCCGGCAGCTTGTTCCATACCTCCACCATCCTCTGTGTGAAAACGTTACCCCTCTAATTCCTATTAAATCTTTTCCCCTTCACCTTGAACCTATGTCCTCTGGCCCTTGATTCACCAACTCTGGGCAGTTCCCTCTTAAACACTGGGTAAAAGACTCTGTGCATCTACCCGATCTATTCCTCTCCTGATGAAAAATCATTAACCTGAAACTTTAACTTTCCAATTTTCCTGTCTCTCCCCATGTCTCACCTTTTGATCCTCACATTGCTTCCTGTATGATAGCTAAGTTTACATACTGTTATTCATGAGGATAATTTTGTGTTTTGTAATTTCTCAACATTGACCATCTTTGCCTCTTCCTCAGTTCACTTGTTTGTTCAATCATTTGTCCTTAATTCAACTATTCCTAGACGATCATATTGTCATCAGGCCCTGTCCGTGTACTCGCCGCATTCAAATAATTTGACTGCCCACACACTACCTAGTCCAAGTCTCATTCACCCATCACCCTTCTAATTCCCTCATTGAACTTCTTAACCTCTTCTTTTAAAACCTTTAGTAGAACCTACCTCTTTGACCAGACCTTTGGCCCTCTGCTCTAATTTCCTTAAGTGGCTTAGTGATGAATCTTCATAGCCTTTCTGAGAAACATCTTGGGTTGTTTTCTGTGTTAAAGTAGTCTTTATAGATATTGGCCATTGTGACTAGCTCTTCGTTAATATTTGTTATTTTTGTTTCCAGTAAATTTGGATTCAGTCAAATGATGCCATTAACTTTTATGTGAAAATAAATGAAACTGCAGATGCTGGAAATTTAAAATAAAAATGCAAAATGCTAGGAAAACTCAGCAGGTCAGGCTGCATCTGTGGGAAGAGAAACAGGAGTTAATTTTTCAGGTCGAAGAGCATTTTCTGCTTTTATTTTAGATACCATTAACAGTGGTTTGATATTTGAGTAGCTATGTTCATCTCGTTATGAAAATACCATTGATTCCTTGTACCACTGGATTTTAAATGATAACTTACATATATAACAGGTTTTGGAAAGTTTCAAGATCATGGATTACAGCCTGTTGTTGGGAATCCATAACTTGGATCTAGCTGACAAAGAAAAAGAAAATGAGGTGGAGAACCTTCAGACTGCTCCAGATGGCAAACGTGCAGTCGGGCAGAAGGTGTTGTACTCCACTGCCTTGGAATCTATACAGGGTGTGACAAGATCAGGGGAATCTGTTGGAACAGATGAAACGTAAGTCATGTCAAATTATCAATATTCTTTGACTTTAAATTAGTTTCTGTTGGTGAATGGTTTGTTGTCTGCTCTGTATTTCATTAGAATGCACAGTAATGAACGCAGTCCTACCATTAGTTCTCTGAAGTCAATGAATGACAGCCTGACGTACCTGTTCGTATCGTACAGATGCAGAGTGGAGAGCCAGTCGCATTGCATCCCCTGTTGATCTATTGTGGCAGTAGGCAAATGGTAGTGGGTCAAAGTCCTCACTGAGAGAGGTGCAACAAATGGAGGGGTGCTGAAAGTTTGGAGGATTAAAAGACTGGAGGAGATTAGAGCTAACAGAACCACAGTATTTCAACCAGCGGAGGTAGTGTACGACCAATACCAAGGAGATGGTGTCTGACCAATACCAAGGTGGGGGCGAACAAGTGGCAATTAGTGCAATCTAACACATGGGCATCTTTGAATAAGATGAAATGAATCCAAGGAAGATCAAGGGATGTTCTCCAGGAGGGTACCACAAGGCCAGGTCTAGAGTGAGCAAAGGCATGAATTAAATAGTGATTTGAGCCGAGACTAAGACAGAGGGGAAATATGGAAAGTGATTGCGGGTCAATATTAATTTTAAAGATAGGATGTTGAACGCATGAATTGTGGCAAGAAATATAGAATGGGTCCTCGCCATAACATGGTAAATGCAAAGCATTTGTAGAATACTGCCTGTGTTTAGAACATCAATCATCTTCAGAAATGTGTTCATGTGCTTTTCGGGTATGTTTTGTAATTCCGAGAATTTCTGAAGGAGTGGGGTAAAATAAGCCATCTTGAATTATTCCTACCCTACAGTCCAATTAAGGTTTAATTGTCCGGGTGGAAGTTGGGCAATTAATTTAATGTCAGCCGAAGTGAAAGAATTGCCACCCTCTACCTGGCCCAGCCCCACCTCAACAACCTTCTCCTTCCAATCATTTTTGATTATTTTTAGCCATTTTTATTTTCTCAGTTCTTCTTTTCTCTTTCCAGAATGGGTGGCATACCTGCTAAAAATAATAAAGGCGAGCGGATCCTCCTTTACATGGCCATCATTGACATTCTACAGTCCTACAGGTATTGACTGCTCGAGTAGAGCAAATATCCCTATTTTCAAACTGCCCTTTTGCACTAGCTAAGATTCCATGCAGAGATTGACCTAGCACCACAACACGGCTAGTAGAGTTGTGGCCATGTAGCACCAGTGACCTGGGTTCAATCCTGCACTCCAGTGCTCTGCGTGTGGAGTTTACACATCCTGGCTGTGATCACGTGGGTTTGCTCCATGTGCTCCTGTTGCATCCAGACATTGATGTTTGTAAGCTAATTGACCAGTATAACTTGCCCCTAGTTTGTAAGTTTGATGGATGGTACAGATATGGTTGGTCATAGGACCTGTTTCTATGCTAGAGGATCTTGCAAGTGTGGGAGCTGTGAATGGCATTTGTCTCAGCAAAGCAAAACGTGTGAAAATTCAAATCTAGATGATTTTGTCAATAACAAATTGGAAGACCTAACTACATTGCAGGTTTTTGTTAAGACTACGGGTGGATTGGGAAAGACTTTGGGAGCCAGTACATCAGACCACCCACCATACCAGATCCAACAGAAATGTGTTCAGCCATGCACATACACGCTGCCAAGGCAGGGTGAGGGTGCGGGGGGGGGGGAGGGGAGGGAATTCACATGATGTTAATGGGGGAGGAGGCATTCCTGGGTATCATCAATATACAAAGTATATAATCTACTTTGTATATTGATGACAAAGTAAGGGAGTGTTTACTGTGTGGTTACGTTTGCTAACCTGGAAGTGTTTCATCATATAACTGAGAGCTTGAAGTATGAAGCTCAAAGCTTGATAATGCCTTGTCACTTGATTTTGCATATCTCTTGATCATATTTAATGACATTTTGAATATTTATAACTTGCAAAGTTCCATTGACAAATTTTCTCCCTAATGCTCTATTTTTAACATTCATCATCAAATCAAATTAATATTTGATTTTAAACAGTGATATTTTCCTACTATTAAAGGTTCATCAAGAAGCTGGAACATTCCTGGAAAGCTCTTGTCTATGATGGGGTAGGTGAGCATATCATTTATCTTTATGACCAAAACACAAACCGGTGGAAAAAATAAATTACTAGCAGGTACCCCAAAAAAAGTCATTAAGGCAAACTGAGAAAGCACCCGGAAACATAAATGTTCATTGTTTTCTCAAATTGTTAGGAACAGATGCAGATACGGAGCAGTATATACACTCATTTCAATAATGGATCCCCTGTATAGATGAATTATATATAATTTACTGTGCATTCTGGTCTATCTGGATCCCCATCACCATGAACCTTATGACGGCCCTCTTTATGTCATCTCATCACTGTATACGATCTATTTTATTGCGTGCCCCCCCCACACATGTGCTCTTGCAACTGGCCCTTGCAAATGTTGTTCCCCACAACCACTTGTGGGGAACAATCTCATGTGAGAACATACACACTCTGTAAAGACGTTTCTCCTAAATTTCCCATTGAATTCATTAATATTTTATTTATTAAGGGCACATTGAAACATTGTTTATTGTTTGCTGGTGGGGGAGTTGACCCGAGAGGTTAAATTGTGTAATTTTAAGATATAATGACAGCAGGTTTCTTTAAACGTTGATTTGTACATTCTTGTTATTTTTAATTTGTCTTTATGATAGTCACTTACGAGGATAACAGTCCTGTACCAATTGTTCAGAATGTCCTGTGCACCGCTGCCTTGCTGTAGAATAATGACAAGTTATTATCAGAGCTGCATGGTGGTGAGATTGGTAGAGCTGTTGCCTCAGTGCCAGAGACCTGCGTTCAATCCTGTCGTCCGGCGTTGTCTGCATCGAGTTGTCACATTCTCCTGGTGACTGAGTGGGTTTTCTCGGGTGCTCCAGTTCCCTCCCACATCCCAGATGTGTGTTTGTAACCAAATTGGACTCCAGAATTGCCCCTATTGTGTAAGGCATGGAAGTAAGAGTGGGATAACACAGAACTAGTATAAATGTGTGATTGCTGGCTGGCGTAGACTCTGGGCCAAAAGGCTGGGTTCCAAGCTGTATCTCTAAACTAAACTATTATCACAAAGTGTCAATGGAAGTATTGGCGTGAGGCGTAGTCGGGATCCTTTGCTGTATTCGCTAACCTTGGAATTGGTGCTTTATTATTTTAATATTTGTTCACTGGATGCAAACATCTTCGAAAATACCAGCATTGTGTGTCCATTCTTTAATTACCCACATATGAAGAAAATAGTTAAGAGTCAATCAGATCGGTTGGACTGAAGTCAGTGGATATAGATGGCAATTTGCATTCCCTGCAGGTCATGAAAGAACCAGATTGGGTTTTTACAGCAATCTGATATCTTCATTGTTATCTTTACAGAGATTAGCTTTAATTCCTGATTCACCTAATTATGTGAATTTAAATTCCCCCGCGACCATGCTGTGAATCAATGGGCCAAAGCATCGGCTCTCAATCCATTAATTAAACCACTAGGCCGCTGTACCCATTACAAGTACAACAGCTTGTGACTATATGATCTGTTCCTGCTATTTTCACAACTGGCAAGGTAAATGTAATAATGTTACATTCAGATAGACATGTTAATGTTTCAGACTTGACCCAGTCCCCAATCAATAATTTGAGAATTATTGGGTCACTGGGGATTGGTCATGGGAATTAATCAATTCTGGGACTGCGGGTGTGCACAAATGAGGGCCGATGTGTGAACAACAGCACAGATTGTACATGTCCCAAGGTTGAATACTCCAGCTTTAAAACAAATAAGATTCATGTTTGTTTGATTTTTAAAATAATCCATGTGGTGAAATTATGTAAGATATTTAAAGGTATCAAGTGAACTTGAGCAGTCAGAGTTCTTCCTTGTTTCCGAGTCCGTATCTATCTCTGGAGTGTTCACATTGTGCACCGCAGGCAAAGTGGTCATTATTGGTAAGGCACTGATGATCTTTGGTATTACTGCACAATAAATAGTAGCTAGGATATCAAACACTCCAGAAATCAAATGGGGAAAATGGGAATTGGCTCCTATTATTACCTTGAGACGAAATAGACCATGGACAAAAAGTAAAATTGTGCAGATTTTGCTAAATGTGTAATCAAATACTCGACGGATCAGGCAGCATTTTTTGAGGGAGAAACTGAGCGAAGACATCTGCTTGTTCTTATTGCAACTGACACCATTTAGAGATTTGTGTTTTGAGGTGCAGAGTAAATTGGCTTGTGTGCTGAAAGGAAGGTTTGTGATAGTAAGAATAGAAAGATAGTAAAAGATGGTGCAAATTATGAGTGCTAATGGGTCAAGTAAAGAAGATGATGATTATTCTGGGGAGGTTTAAATGAAGCAGGATCATTATCTGAAGTGACCAAAGGAAACAAACGGTGCACTCTGATTAATTTGAGAAGTTGTTCTGTGGAAGATCAAGTGCTGTTCCTGGAATATACTCCGAGCTTCATTGGAACAGTGCAGTAGACAAGGATAGAAAGATGATAAGAATGTAGAATTGATGTGACAAACTCTGTCAGTGTACATCACTTTGTGATAATTGCGCTCACACAGAAGAACGGCAAGAGAGCAATGTTATTTGTCGATGCAATATAAGAATATTATAATAAACAAACCCTGGCATTATATTTCCCCAAACTCTATTGAGCAATAGATTTGGAACAACAGTGGAATACAAACACGCAATGCCATCATAGTGATGTCCACTGTAGATTATGCCCAGTATAGACCGCAGAATTAGGCTATACAACGTTCTTAGCTTGCACTGCCATCATTAAAATCGTGGCTAATTCCATTTAGCCACATTTTTTGCCCTATCAGTGATGCTGAAAAATAATAATCTCAGTAACCACCTGCCCAGTGCCTTAAATAGTGAAGATTTGCAACTGTAGATATTCTACCTTTAACACAGTCCTAAATAGCCGGCCTCTTATTCTGCATTCTTCAGTTAGATGAAACAGCCTCTCGCCATCTGGTGTTTTGCATTTGTCATTGTACTTATTGTTGTATTACCATTATCATGTGTACTGTGTATTCTGAGTTTCATGTGAACAAGAAATTTAATTGCGCCCTGGTGTAGATGACAAACTAATCTCAATATATCCTGTCATCTCATAGAATGTTGTGCATCACAGTATGATCACTTAGTGTTCCCCCAAACTCTAGCGAGTGCAGACCACTCTTCATTGCAAAAGAAAGCCTACTTATCACATCAATCAAATGTAGTGAATCTACCGTGCATTGCCTCAGAAGCACATATATCTTTCCTTGGTTACAGAGACCGCAGCTACAGTCAATGTAGCCTCGCTGAAGCAAGACCTTTATTCTTCTGCTCTAAGCACTAAAATATTCGATGTCACAAATTAAGCAGCAACACATCATCGACATGATAGGAATAATGCTGATAAACTCCCTCCGGATTAATTTTGCTTCGCACCTTTGCATTCTTGATCTCTCCAGTGGCAACAGAGGCCTGTGATACCTTGTTGCAAAGCATCATTCAGCAAAACAGAACAGTGGGACTAGCAGAAATGTAGTGCAGTCGCAACACCAGAAATACTAAGTTTAAAGAAATGGCATAGTGGCAGGAAAAGTGAGGACAAATTGCACAACTAGCTGTTACCTTAGCATGCAATTGCAATGACAAGAACAATGAACAATATTTATTTGAACCCTTGTGTCATCGGCTCTGCATTTTATTTTAGTGATTTACTCCTGGACTCAATGTGTCACTAACCCTTGGTATAATAGGGCATTGGTTCATGTCCAGCCTTATTGATGCATCCGTTATTATCTTTCCATAGGACTCTGTCTCTGTCCATAGGCCGGGATTCTATGCTGATCGCTTTCTGAAGTTCATGAGCAGCAGAGTGTTTAAGAAGACATTTTGTGAGTATCAGGGACTACTGATTATTGTCTGCCCTTTTTTGTAATGGGCAGATCAAATGGAAAAAATGTCCAACTATAATTGCTGAATACAGATGACCATTCAATCTATTGTGTTTGTATCAGCTGTTCGAAAGAGCAAGCCAATTAGTCCCATCACCCAAGCTCCTTCCTGTGATGATACAATGGTCTCAATTTCTTTAAACAATTCTATTTGGAAAAGTTACTATTGAATCCACCTCTCGTGCAACCATACCACTCCTGATCACCACATTTTAGTCCAATTTTTAACAATTATATAGATTTCTGATCTTGTAGTATTTTTTTCCCCCATCAATTATTTAAATTTGTGCCATGTGGTTACCAAAGTTGGAAATTCTACTTTACGCCTTCAAAAGTATGATCACTATGAAATCCCTTCTTGCCTATCACTTTTCATAAGTCAAAGGAGCAGTAGTCATTCGGCCAATCAAGTCTACTACACCATGCAATCATGGCTGAATAATCTTTCCCACTCAACACCATTCTCCTGCCTTCTCTCCGTAACTTTGGATACCCTTACCAATCAAGTATCTGTCAACCCCTGCCTTAAATACCCAATAACTTGGCCTCCACAGCTATCTGTGGCCATAAATTCCACAAATTCACAACACTCTGATTAAAGAAATTCCTCCTTGTCTCCTTTTGAAAGGTACGTCCTTTTATTTTGAGACAATGCCCTCTTGTTCTAGACACTCCCACTAGTGGAAACATCCTCTCCACATCCATTCTATCCAGGCCTTTCACCATTCAGTAAGTTTCAATGAGGACCCTCTCATCCTTCTAAACTCCAATGATTACAGGCTTGGTGCTGTCAAACTTTCATCAAATGTTAACCCAATCTTCTCCAGGATAATTCTCACAAGCCTCTTGAACCCTCTCCAATGCCAGCACATCCTTCTTCCAATGTGGGGCCCAAAACTGCTCACAATACTTCAAATGCAGCCTGACCAGTGCCTTATAAAGTCTCGGCATTAAATCCATGTTTCTATACTCTAGTGTTCTCGAAATAAATTCTAACATTACATTTGCCTTCTTTACTACTCATTCAACTTACAAATTAACTTTTTGGGAATCCTGCACCAGCACTCCGAAGTCCCTTTGCACCTCCGATTTCTGAATCCTCTTCCCATTGAGAAAAATATTCAATGCTAGTACCACCAAAATACATGACTGCACACCTTGCTACGCCATATTCCATCTGTCACTTTGCCTACTCTCCAAATCTTCCTGCAGAGTCCCTGCTTTCTCTACACTACCTGCTCTTCCACCTATCTTCTTATAATCTGAAAACTTGGCAACAAAGCCTTCAATTCCCTCATCCAGGTTATTGATATACAAAGTTAAGAGTAGCGGCCCATACTAACCAGTAAAAGCCCACTTTATTCCCACTCTTTGCCTTCTGCCATTCAGCTGCCTTCCATCCATGCTAGCATCTTCCCTCTAGTGCCATGGGCTCTCATCTTGTTCAGCAGCCTCGCATGCAGCACCTTATCAAAGGCATTCTGAATATCCAGGTAAACAACATCCACTGGCTTTCCTTTCTCTAATCCTGCTATTAACTACCTCAAAGAATTCCAACAGATTTGTCGGGCAAGATCTCCCCCTCACAAAACCATGCTGACCAGCCTATTTTATCATGTGCTTCTAAGTACTTGGAAACCTTATACTTTATAATGGATTCTAAAATCTTAACAACCACTGAAGTCAGGCTAACTATCCCCACCTTTTTGAATGGCAGAGCAACATTTGCAATTTTCCACTCCTCCGGAACCACTGCTGACTCTAGTGATTTGTGAATGATCACCACTAATGTTTCCGCAATCTGCAAAACCACTTCTTTCAAAATACAGGTGTGTAGTCCATCTAGTCCAGGTGACTTATCCACCTTCACCAACACACTTTTCTAACAAACATAATCTGTTTCCTCCTTTTGCTACAATGTTGGTCATTTCACAAAATCTTTCTTGTGTTGTTTTGAAATAAATGTTCATTTGATGAATTCAATAGAGCTAAACAGGCCCTTTGTCAACTTAGGCATGCTGGATCATGCTTGTTTTCAAGCTGGAAAGGGTACAGAGAAGATTTACAAGGATGTTGCCAGGGCTAGAGGGTTTGGGCTATAGGAGAAGGTTGAGTAGGCTGGGAGGTCTATTCCTTGGAGCGCAGATGAGGGGTGATCTTATAGAGGTGTATACAATCATTAGAGGAATAAATCAGGTAGATGCACAGAGTCTCGTGCCCAGAGTAGGTGAATCAAGGACCAGAGGACAGGCTAAGGTGAAGGGGAAATCATTGAATAAGAATCTGAGGGGTAACTTCTTCACACAAAGGGCGGTGGATGTATGGAACAAGCTGCCAGAGGTGGTAGTTGAGGCTGGGACTATCCCAACATTTAACAAACGGTTAGACAGGTACATGGACAGGAGAGGTTTGGAAGGATATGGACCAAACGCAGGCAGGTGGGACTTGTGTGATCAAGTTGGGCCGAAGGGTCTGTTTCCATGCTTTATGACTATGACCAAAGTCCATTCTGGGCTTGTCCCATTTATCTGCATTGGCCCATATCCTCAAACCCTTCCAGTCCATATACCCTGTCCATATGTTGTAGGTTGACAGGAATGCAAATTTTTGGCATTTCAAAAAGCTAACTTTGGTTTCTCTACAAATTGTTATGACTAGCTGTACAATAAGTGAGTTTGATATTCCGTTGCTTCTGACTGCGCATGCCCAGGTCAAAGGTCACTATGCATAAACAGCCCTGGAAAGCAATGAAGCAGTGGACCTTCATTTCTTCTGTTTTTTTCCAGCTTTGATTTGTCTAGGTAAGAAAATACTGCTTTCAAACTATGAAATAGTTATTTATAGTTCTTTTGTTAAAAGCTAAGATTATTTTGTCATTTTTATTGCTTTATTATGCTTTTGTGATTGAGCGAGTCCGTGGTCGGTGTCAGGCCCGGGTTTGTTGAGTTGCTGCTGGATCATCCCCGTCCCCTTCCCCTCCTGGGTGTCTCGTCGCTGTCCGGAGGTGGCTGGAGGTGTTGGGCCGGGCCGGGCCGGGCTTGCAGCCGGCGCAGGGAGAACGTTGAGTTACTGCAGCGCGTTTGTGTGTATGGCTGGTGCTCGGCTTTCGCCGGCGCCAGGGGAGTTGGCCGCTGGTGGTCCCAGGCCCGTTGGGGAGAGGGGTTGGGTTGGAGTTGGTGCTTCTTCTCCACAATGGCTGGGGGCCTGGGGCCGCTGGTGTCGTCGGTCCGGACCTGTCGGTTGGCCCGGCGGGAGTTGAGCTGGGGTTGCCGCTTCTTCTCCGCGCTGGCTGTGATTGATGACATCAGCGGCCACCCCCCCCCCCCCCCCCCCCCCCCCCCCCCCCCCCCCCCCCCCCGGCGCCGGCAAAAAGCAGAGCACCAGCCATACACACAAAGTGCTGCAGCAATGCAGCCTGCAATTCCGGCAGCAAGCCCGGCCCGACACCTCTGGCCACTGCAGACAGGAACAGGACACCCGGGAGGGGACGGGGCGGACTCGGCAGCAACTCAACAGTCCCGGGCCCGACACCGGCCACAGCCGAGCACGATCTTGCATACTCACCAAAGCATAATAAAGCAATAAAAACGACAAAATAATCTTAGCTTTTAACAAAGGAACAATAAATACAACTATTTCATAGTTTGAAAGCAGTATTTTCTTACCTGGAAGAAACAAAGCTCGAAAAAACAGAAGAAATGAAAGTCCACTGCTTTCCAGGGCTGTTTAAGCATAGTGACCTTTGACCTGTGCATGTGCAGTCGGAATACCGAACTCGCTTATTGGCATCAATGTATTCTCCATATCTAGTGCTGGATAATTTTATTTTAAAGTGTTTGGTTTGATTAGAGACACATTTACATATCCTGGACTTTGCCAAAACTGCAAGATTCCACTAGCATTCCACTAATCGGAAAGTACTGTGCATGTAGTACCTTGGGGATCCTAAGCTTTATATTTCCCTTTTAATATTTCAAAAGAGATATACTGTTGGATATGTGACTCTAAAATAATAACGGAAGATGATCAGGCAGGAGATTGGAGGGATATAGATCATGTATGGACAGATGGGATTAGTTCAAAGTGGCATCATGGTCAATGGAGGCGTGAGCCATTTATGTGTTGTCATGTTTTATGTTCTACATAGATTGCTGAAAATACACATCAGTCGGGTAACTTCTGGAAGGATCGAACTTGGGTCTCTGGCACTGAGGCAGGGGCTCTACCAGCTGCCCACTGTGCTGCCCATGTTAAAAAGCATATGGGACCATAGGCCTTATGAATAGAGTTGTACACTACTGACAAGTCATAATGAACATTTATCAAACACTGGTTCAGCACATCTGGAGCATTGTGTCCAATTCTAAGCACTGCCCTTTAGGAAAGATGTGAGCTTCAGCTAGGCTGCAGAACCTATTTACTAAAATAATCCTAAGGATGAGGACTTCAGTTATGTGGATATAATAAGAAGCTGGGGATGGTTCTCTTTGAAACAGAGGAGATTGAGAAGATTCAGTTGTGGTATTTAAGGAAAAGATGAGTGAATTCTGAGTAGTTAAATAGAAACTGTTCCCTTTGGTGTATGTAGTCAAGTACCAGGGAACATAAAATGAAATTGACTGGCGAAAGAACTAGGTGACACGAGGGAAACCCATTTAATAAAGTGTTTAAGAGCTGGAAGTTACTGTTGGGAGGGAATGGATTCGATTATAGCATTCAGCAGAGTACTGAATAAGTGTTTGCTAGGAAAAAAAATCTGCGGTTCTCTGGGTTTGGGCCAAGCATGGAGTAACACAGAAGATCTGCCATGATATTAAATGACACCAGCTTTGAATGACTCTATGGCTGACCTCTGCTTCATATGTTGTTGCGCTTGCCCTTTGTCGTCTGTCAAATGAATTTCGTATCATTGTCCATTTTTCATTTTCACAGCCTTGCGATCATCTCCGTCGAAGAAAGCTCGCAATTCCATTCCGGTTGTTAAATACATAGGGCAGGATGTTCCATCCTCTGGACACATAAAGGACATGAGTGAGGGGAAGAGTGAGATGCTGTTGGGAACTAGGAGCTATTGTAGCCTTGACGAGGAAGGTAATTCTGGCATGGTGGTTGTGTTTAATCTTATTTTGACATTGTTCACATTAGCATTAATCTAAGGTTAATGTCTAAGTGACAGGGACTGTCCATTAATGCTCTTTGTTTTGTTCATATAGAATTTTGATTTGAAATTATTTCTGCTGTAGGATTGCAGATTTGGATGAATAATAAATTGCAATTTTTGAAAAAGGACAATGGTACACAGGAGTTGAAACTTAAGACGCTTTGCAGATGTTTTAGTTATCTTAATTTTAGTAAAATCGCATTATTACCCAATTCCACACTTAATACTTCTGAAATTAAAGTAATACCCTTGTCATTTTATAATCCAATCTATTCAGAGTTTACTTCCATTCCCACTTCTCTCCAGTGCAGATGAGCTGATTCTTTGCCCAATAACTCTGAAGAGAAAAGCAGTGAGGCCATATGTAAATATACTCTGAGCTTAATCACCAATTTAAGAAATAAGAGTGCGAAATTGTATGTGAATCTTACAATCAGCACAAAATGAAGTCGTTCAATCCATCGAGTCTTCGGAGGTAATTTTTTTTTTTTTTGCTCCTACCTACATGCATCACCTACAAATTTCCCTCTAAGTATATCCAAATCCCTTGTATTTTAAGTTATTACTAGCTAATCTCCCACTGTCCTTTCAGGCAGCACATTCCAAATCCTAACAACTCATAGCCTATTATTTGTCCTTGTGTTACCTCTGGTATATTTTCCAATTAACTTAAGCCTGTGCCCTCTGGTTAATGACCCTCCTGTTAGTAAAAGCAATTTATTTACTCGGACAAAAGCCTTTATGATTTTGATTACTGCTATTAACTCTCCCTTAAGGAAACAACCTGAAATTCCTGATTCATGGTAACATTCTAATTAATCTCTTCAACCCAGCTCAAGACCATGATGTCTTTCCAAACTATGTTGTCCAAAATTGGACAAAATACTCATGCTGGGTTTCATCTAGTTTTTAGTATAAAAAATTAAGGCTGGAAATACCTCATAACAGGCCGTATCTATGGGAAGAGAAACTGAGTTAATATTTTAGGTCAAAAATCCTTTGTCTGGTGCATTTTCTGTTTTTATTTTAGATTCCCACTATGTGCAGTTTTTTATTTAATTTCCATCCAGTGTTTTATAACTTACCTATTTTTGTAACTGAGCCTGCACAAGATTTACAAAGCCAAAGTTTCTGTGTGTTTTATTTATAAAGAGCTGTTTCAACATTATCCTACCTTCAAAGATTTACCAGTACTCACTCCTAGGTCCTTGCATTTTTTAATCCCTTTTAAGATTGTACCATTTAGTTTGTACTGACTGATCTTTCGTATCAAAATAAATAATTTCAAACTTCTGTATTAAATGTTACTGGTGTCTTCCCACGTCTTCAGCCTGCTTGTCCCCCTGAAGGCTGATATTCAATACTTGGTCGCATATAAGAGATTGGGGTAATTTGCAGAATTTGAAATTTTACACTGTACATACGAAAAAGATCTCTATGTTGACTCTGGGGAAACACCCTTCTATTTCCTTTTGGAAAAAAACAGCTGTTCACCACTGCTCTCTGCTTTCTGTCCCTCAGTCAGCTTTGTATTCAAGCTGCCATTGTTCCTTTAATCTCATGGGGTTTAATTATATCTATTATGACACTTGGAACATAATGTCATTAAATAACTGAGTTCAAAGGCAGAAACTTGAGCAATGCAGCATAACACTGAAAAGTACTAACCATTTTAATTTCAAATGTGTAACCAAATCAATGGAAAGGAAATTAACACCAGAATTAGTTGGCAGCCGTTACTTTTATCAGAATGTTGAAGGCTGAACTAGAGATCTTTAAAATTGAAGGGGTTTTCAGCAAGATGCGTCTATTTGTGGGAGGGTAGAGATGGAATACCTGTACTGTAAATAGAGGATCATCATTAATAATCCCATAGGGAACGGAAGTCAGCCAGATAGTAGGGAGATTGTGGAACTCGCTGCTAGACAGCATAAGGTAAAGATCAGAGCAGAGATGCAATTAAATGAATGCTGCATAATACCAGAGCGAGGAGTGAAGTGAAAGTGAGACATAGGGAGTTTAAATACTAGTATGGACCAGATGGATGGAATGATCTGCTTCTGTGCAGTGTGATTGATATGGAAGATTTGTGTTTCCGATAGAGGGCACGGCTGTTTTCTTATTTAAACAGAGTATGAAGCAAGTACTAGGGAGCTAATTGTGTGGGTATTAGGAACATTGGGTGGTTGTTGAATGAGTCGTCATTGTTTGACTGAAGTTGAAAACTGTCTGAATTAACATTCACTCTTGCATCAAATTAAACCCTATTATGCAGCATTAATTCTATGGGTTTAAAAATAATTTCAGATATAGTGCCGCTGCATTTGAAAGGCTTGTTATGCTGTGCATTTTGCATCATTTACAAAAATGTATTAAATCTGAAGAGAGACACAGGTGACACCCCAGATCAATAACTTTTTGTCCGAAATGAAAAGCATTAAAAGTAGAGAAGGAGGGGTGGAGAGCAGAGAGCAACGGAAGATCTTTGATCGGGTGTAGGGCAGGCATGAGAAATAGAAACACAATGGTAGAACAAGGTGAAAGAAAGTGGTCCTGAAAGAGGTTTCAAAACAATAGATCAGGAATCGGAATAATTTTCTGAAAGTCGAAAATTCTAACAAAAAATCCAAAGTGAGTTTAATTTCACTTTTCACAGAAGACCATATTTCAAGGGGGATTTTTTAATTATTGAATTGAGATTTCCCAAATGTGAAATCTTAACTTAAGCTCTTGCATGAGAAATTGGAACAGGAGTTGGCCATGAGGGCCTTCGAGTCTGTTCTGTCATTGTCAGAATCATGGCTGATCTTCTACCTCTGCACCATTCTCCAGCACTGCACCCACAGCTCTTGATTCCCTTAATGACTCAAAATCTATCCATATTTTTCAATGGACACAATGATGAAGCTTCCAGAGTAGCTTTGCAATGCCACTGCTACACAACTCTCTGAGGAACGGAGTTCTCATCTTCATCCTGAATGTTTATCCCCATATACAAGACTGTGCCACTGGTCCTAGATAGATGAAACTTCTTTCCTGCATCCAGCACATTCAAAGCCTGTAAGAATGTTGTACCTTTCAGTGAGATTGCCTCTCGTTCTTCTACACACTGGATAATATAATCCCACTCTAATCAATCTCTCTAGGTGTGGCAAATCCGCCACCTCTGGAATTACTCTTAGGAATGTTTACTACACCACCTCTATGGCAGGTATTGCCCTTCTTTGCTAATGAGACCAAAGCTATACAAAATATTCTAGGTGCAGTATCACCCAAGGCTTTAATTGCAATCAAATATTTTTTTCCTGGATTCAAACCCTTTCATAGTAAAGCCCATGTTTAAAGGTGTCTAATGTGGGTTGTAAATGACTTGTGAATTTAATCATTTGATACAAAGCTGCAGAGAGCTTCAACCTATGGAGGAAGGGGGAGAAAATAGCAATCAACCAACTATACCTGCATGTTGATCTTGTATTTATATACATCCAGGGCCCATCAAACGTCAACGTCCCAAACATTTACCATTGAATAAATCCGCTGCATTGATGTTATGTTCACAAAAATGAATGAAGCCACATTTCCCACATTAACTTTCATTTGCTATGTTCCTGCCCACAAGCAAGTGAAATCATATTTTATTTGACCCTCACAAACATCTAAAGCCAAATAAAGCTGTTGCTTGGTTGTGTACCAGTAACCTGTCATGGAAGCATGGGGGCTGTGTTACTAGACTGGACATTTAAGGGCTAGAATTTACATTCAAGTACAATTTCCATGGCATCTGGGGAATGTCAATTCAATTTAATAAAAACATCTGGCATGAAGAACTGGTATCAGACACATCTGTCAGCAAGCAATAAAACTTACCTTGTTCATTAGATGTAAATCTGCCAGTATCTGGTATGTCTCCATGGCAATGATGTTGACATCTTACTGATGTGGCTCAACAAGCTGTTCTGTTTCAATGCAACTACGGTTGTGAAATGCTGAAAATATATATTTAAAATGTTGTTGGAGCAGATAATCAGTACTTTAGTTGAAAGCCAAACTAAGCTTTCTCCTTGCTTTGTAGCAATGGGATTTCGCAGACGCAGACCTGACGTCTTGCCCAGCACGGCGTCTTTATTTGAAGCAACCTCCTTGGCAACGACACTTTCCTCCACTTCGCTACTTCTGAATGAACCAACGCCATCTGAAGGAACGGCAAATTCCTCAATCAAGTAGGAGTCTTGTTATTTTGTAGAGCTCATGGGCTGTTGAATGTTGTGTTCTGCATGTTGCAAAGATGTAAGAAACGGAAACGTTGAGGTTCCCAGTTCATAAGGCGTTTTCAAAGGCAAATGTATCTGCAAATATTGCCAGATGGTTTAATGTCAACTCCATCAGGGATGCTGTCATAAATGTCGAGGAGCATTCTGCATTGGTTTCATGTCCCAGTTGAGGAGAAATCCTGCAGGGGATAAGATTGACACTGAGGCAGATCAGTAGTTTATTATTCCGTATTTTGTACCACTGCCATCACTCGTGACTGCCTTGAGATTGAGAGTTGCTGGTGGCAGAGAAATGTGTAGCGTGTTTGATTGTTCGGCAAGTGCCCTTGGGGATGTATTGACTTGTTATTTGGTGTGATGGCGCAAGAATCTAAAAATCAATCATTTCAGGTGAATTATCAAATCATGGAATGGGAATTGAGCTAGATTGTCTTTTCATGGTACTAATATTTTCTCCTGTACTCCTTTCTTCCCTGCCAAATATATCACAGGTTCAATTTGTTGCTGGCCTGTTTTAAGTGCCTTGAAACAATATTCATTAAGACTAGACAATGACGAATAATTCACCTATAAGATGTCACATTACGTGGACACTGGGCCTGTGTGGGAGCTTTTGGCATGGTCTGATCACTTGTAGACTGAGTGCATGCACCCTGCTCAGTTTGTCTGAGGTTGTGTTTCTTTTTTGGAAAAACAAATCAAAAGACAGTAACTTACAACTATTCACTTCACGTTCTGCAGGTTTGGGTTTTCAGGTTTGTCATGAGCCTGGATATTGAAAGGGAAAGTAAACCACGATTTTGAAAAGCTCTAACTGCACTTTATCAAACACCATGGCACTGCTTGACATAATGGGCATAACTATCTGCACTTTCACTTCCAAAATTTAATTTTGAGTGTGACAAATACTGATGGAAGTAAAAATTTAATCTGCATGCCTGTCTGACATAACCAATGGGGAGAGTGGCTTCCAATTACCTTTGTAACCACAAACTATCATACAAGGGGTGTCTGTATATTGGTTTAGACCAGCCCCACACCTGGGTACTAATCATAGTAACTATAAATTGTCTGCAAGTCAAATGAATCGGGCACAGTATGCTACAAGAAACAGAATGAGGAGGAGTAGGGGAAAGAAATGTGCATCCCAGCCATCGGAAGAGACACCACTGCCTGGAATCAGCACTCAGAACTGAATTGCAACATTGCTCTGCTGTGCCGTGTTAAAATTCAGAACAGATTCGGGACCATGTCATGGAAGACCAAAGAAAGTTATTCCACCTTGAATGTTTCTTTCCGTTTAAAGGACTTGGAATTGAATGAAACTCTCAAATCGATTCTTTTATTGTACCCTTTGTCGTGAGGCTGGATGGTCTCTGTGGGGGAAACTGTTTTTAAAACAGAAACATACTCAGTTTTGTTTTTTGCAACCACATTGATCATTTGCCAGAGTTAGCTACTTTTCTTGCTGACCAGTTATGATGAGCTAATTTTTGGCAAAGATACGTGAATATTACCTTCCTTTGGTATAATAAGTATCAATACCGCAGTGCACAGAAATGGTTCGCTGTAAAAGGTTAAATATATTTTAAAGGCATGGATGGATACGAATAACCACAAGAGAGGAAAACGCATGAATTACTAACTGCAAGCTAAATGTAATTGAAAACAAAGGAGTTTCCTTAAGAGCTTGGTACTTCCTGCAACTGATACGGTTGAAGTGACCATTGATATTATTTAAGGAAGAAGGAAGAAAAATCCCAGATATTTGGAGTTTTTTTTCCCTTGATCTAATACTGGGCAGTTATGACAATGTTTACTTGACATTGCACTCAAAAGCTGACACCCTTAAGAAACCCTCTTCACTTTGGGGAAACCTTAGATGTTTTGTATTTAAAATCTTTCTATCAGTATCTATCCAAGACAACTGTCCTTGAGGACAGTTGGATAGTCTACTAGGTGAATTGGAGCAAGATAAGTTTTATACCAAGAATTTTCATTTAAATTTTGAAGACAACAAAGCTTGTGTTAATCAAAGCCAATAACCGTTACATTTCAGCATCGTGAAGAAACCATCAAAATATATAATTAAACAGTGTTTATCAAATACATTGTTTCAAAAGCCACTCACAGCCAGGTATTGAATACTTTAAAAAAAACATTAAAAGCTGATTGGCTCATTTTATATCAGTCATATGGATTTGTTTGTCCAGACAGCAATCTGTTCAAAAATTGGAGCATTATTCTGTTCTAGGTTCCCCCACAACTATTTGTTTAATGATTAATTTTCTGTGCTTTTGTGTTTTTTAAACCTGTTGTTCATGTTGCTGTTCAGAAGTCCTTTTAAAATTAAGTACCACATTAAATGATGCGGAAACTTTGTACTAATGCCTCTGTTTTAATCATTTAATAAATTCCTTGCTATGTTTTGCAATCAAGATAATGTCCTCTCATCAAACAGCATGCACACATGCAATAGGGTTTAGATTAGATTGATGTCAATAAGAACAGGGGAGAAACATTCTCCAGCAGCTGAAAGCAAAACTTGCATAAAAAGAGTTTCTTGTTAGAAACCAAACATGGGCACCTCCAGGACGTGACTGCAGGAATTTCTCACTGCAGTGTCCAAGAACTAATCATATTTTAGTAATGAATCGGGTTGCAGGTGACATTACAAAAGGCGGTATCGTAGCTAGCGAAGATGGTGATCAGAGGTTGGGCAGGCTGGAAAGTTATTCTTTGGCGCGTTGGTGGTTGAGTAGTTATGTTACAGAGATGTATAAGGTCATGAAGGAAATAGTGTAATTGCACAGTTTTTAACCAGCATAGGTGAATTGAGAACCAGAGGACTTGGGTTTAAAGTGAGAGGGAAAGACTTAATTGGATCCAGAGAGGCAACTTTATCACACAGAGCATGGTGAGTACATGGAACGAGCTGCCAGAGGAGGTACAGTAGTTGAGGCAGGCACTATAAAAACATTTAAAAGACACTTGGTAATTCAGATTTCACTGTACCTTAATTGGTACGTGACAATAAACTGACCTTTGAACCTTTGACAGGTACATGGATAGGAAAGATTTGGAAGGATGTGTGCCAAATGCGGCCAGATGAGACTAGTGTGAATGGGGCATCTTGGTCAGCAAAGGCACGTTGGAGTAAAGGGCCTGTTTCCATGCTGTCTGGCTCAATCTCCCGCAGCATCATCAACGACCTTCCTTTCGTCAATAAGGTTGGGGGTGGAGAATTTTAGTTGTTGACTGTGCAATGTTCACTTCTATCCGTGACTGCCCCGACAATGCAGTCCAAGCCTGGATGCATTATAAACTGAAAAACCTGACTACGGGCTGATAAAGTGCATTTCTAGTGGAATAGTCATAAGACCTCCTCTTCACGTGCAGTGCTACTGATTTGAGAAACTCAGTGACATTCTAGTAATTTGCTTTGACCTAAAACCTAATTGGACAGGCTTCATAAATACCATAGCTAAAAGAAAAAGCCAAAACTTAACCTCTAACTTGCCTATCCACAATCTTGAACCTTTCCACCATTTACCAAACCCAAGTCAGTGGCATGATGGAATACGTTTGCATTGGCTGGATGAATGCAGCTTCAAAACAGAAGAAGCTCCACACCAACCATGACAGAATAACCAAGTTAATCAGCACTCTAGCTGACAGTCTATGCTTGGATGCTTTGTATCTCACCTACAAAGTACACTACAGAACTCTGCAAAGTTTGTTCAACTCATATAACCATATAACAATTACAGCACGGAAACAGGCCATCTCGACCCTTCTAGTCCGTGCCGAACACGTATTCTCCCCTAGTCCCATATACCTGTGCTCAGACCATAACCATCCATTCCTTTCCCGTCCATATAACTATCCAATTTATTTTTAAATGATAAAAACGAACCTGCCTCCACCACCTTCACTGGAAGCTCATTCCACACAGCCAACCCTCTCTGAGTAAAGATGTTCCCCCTCATGTTACCCCTAAACTTCTGTCCCTTAATTCTCAAGTCATGTCCCCTTGTTTGAATCTTCCATACTCTCATTGGGAAAAGCTTATCCACGTCTATCCCTCTCATCATTTTAAAGACCTCTATCAAGTCCCCCCTTTAACCTTCTGCGCTCCAAAGAATAAAGCCCTAACTTGTTCAAACTTTCTCTGTAACTTAGTTGCTGAAACCCAGGCAACATTCTAGTAAATCTCCTCTGTACGCTCTCTATTTTGTTGACTTCCTTCCTATAATTAGGCGACCAAAATTGTACACCATACTCCAGAATTGGCCTCACCAATGCCTTATACAATTTTAACATTACATCCCAACTTCTATACTCAATACTCAAGGCCAGCACACCAAAAGCTTTCTTTACCACCCTATCTACATGAGATTCCACTTTCAGGGAACTGTGCACAGTTAGTCAGTCATCAAGCTCTTCCAATCACTATTCCATTCACAAGAAGGGTCTCGACCCGAAACATCACCCATTCCTTCTCTCCAGAGATGCTGCCTGTCCCATTGAGTTACTCCAGCTTTTAATATCTATCTTTGGTTTAAACCAGTATCTGCAGATCCTTCTTACACATTAGCCAATCAGACCCTGCAGCGCTTCAGCATTTGATTACTACTACAGCGAGCCTGTTGCAAATAAATTACTTTTGGCTCAAATCAGAGTATGGTCTGGGTTCCTTGAATTCATTCGTACTTTGTGAATCATGATTATTTGTAATGATGGGTATAGAAACATAGAAACATTAAAAATAGGTGCAGGAGGCAGCCATTTGGCCCTTCGAGCCTGCACCGCCATTCATTGTGATCATGGCTGATCATCCACAATCAGTAGCCCGTGCCTGCCTTCTACCAATATCCTTTGATTCCGCTAGCCCCTAGAGTTCTATCTAACTCTATTTTAAATTTATCCAGCGAATTGGCCTCTATTGCCTTCTGTGGCAGAGAATTCCACTAATTCACAACTCTCTGGGTGAAAAAAGTATTTTTCATCTCCCCTTTATTCGTAGACTGTGGCCCCTGGTTCTGGACTCCCCCATCATTGGGAACATTTTTCCTACATCTAGCTTATCAAGTACTTTTATAATTTTATACGTTTCTATAAGATTGCCTCTCATCCTTCTAAATTCCAGTGAATACAAGCATAGTATTTCCAATCTTTCCTCATATGACAGTCCCGTCATCCCGGGGATTAACCTCGTGAACCTACGCTGCACTGTCTCAATAGCAAGGATGTCCTTCTTCAAATTAGGAGACCAAAACTCCACACAACACTCCAGATGTGGTCTCATCAGGGCTCTGTACAGCTGCAGAACAACCTCTTTACTCCTATACTCAAATCCTCTCATTATGAAGGCCAACATGCCATTAGCTTTCTTCACTGCCTGCTGTACCTGCATGTTTACTTTCAGTGACTGGTGTACAAGGACACCCAGGTCTCGTTGCACTTCCCTTTTTCCTAATCTGACACCATTGATATAATAATCTGCCTCCTTGTTCTTGCCGCCAACGTGGATAACCTCATATTTATCTACATTGTACTGCATCTGCCATGCATCTGCCCACTCAAGTCACCCTGCAAACTCCTAGCATCCTCTTCGCAGTTCACACTGCCACCCAGCTTTGTGCCATCTGCAAATTTGCTAGTGTTAATTTTAATCCCATCTAAATCATTAATATATATTGTAAATAGTTTCGGCACCGAGCCTTGCGGCACTCCACTCGCCACTTCCTGCCATTCTGACAGGGACTCGTTTATTTCTACTCTTTGTTTCCTGTCTGCCAACCAATTCTCTATCGATGTCAATGCCCTATCCCCAATACCATGTGCTCTAATTTTGCCCACAAATCTCCTGTGTGGGACCTTATCAAAGGCTTTCTGAAAGTCCAGATACACTACATCCACTGGCTCTCCTTCATCCATTTTACCTGTCATATCCTCAAAAAATTTCCAGCAGATTAGTCAAGCAGGATTTCCCCTTCATAAATCTATGCTGACTTGGATCAATCCTTTTACTGCTATCCAAATGTGCTGTTATTACTTAAGACTCCAACATCTTCCCACCATCAATGTCAGGCTAACTGGTCTATAATTCCTTGTTTTCTCTCTCGCTCCTTTCTTGAAAAGTGGGATAATATTAGCTACCCTCCAATCCACAGGAACTGATCCTGAATCTATAGAACATTGGAAATCACCAATGCATCCACGATTTCTAGAGCCACCTCTTTGCGTTCTCTGGGATGCAGACCATCAGGCCCTGGGGATTTATCAGCTTTCAGTACCATCAGTCTACCCAATACTATTTCTCGCCTAATGCAAATTTATTTCTGATCCTCTGTCTCCCTAGATCCTCTGTCCTCTAGTACATCTGGAAGATTGTTTGTGTCTTCCTTGATGAAGACAGAACCATAATACCTGTTTTGCCGTTTCCTTGTTCCCTGTAATAATGTCACCTGTTTCCGCCTTCAAGGGACCCACATTTGTCTTTAATTTTGTAGCAGTTCAAGAAGGCAGCTCAACCTGCACTTTCAGAAGCGCATTAGGGAGGTGCAATAAAACTAGGATTGCTAGTGCAGTCCCACGGCCTGTGAATGGTAATAAGAACGTGATTATGGCACGACTCTTTCCTGTTAGATATATTTAAGGAACTGCTGCGATATTTTGCCTGTTTCTCACATTATTATTCCATGAGACACAGTTTTTTTTTCTGGAACCTTAGGATGCAGCCCAGGCACTTATACTTTCTGATTCGGTTATATAAATGTTTTCTGAGCATTTAGGATAACTTTCAGGAATCTGCCATGCTCATGAATGCGAGAATAATTCTTTAGTTAATGGAGCTGTCATTTTAAGTTAACTAATGAGGGATTGTGGTAGCTGACCAGTGCAATATCCTGTTACTAATCCTTGTGCCAAAGCTGCTGCAGAATGTTTACATCTTTTGTTCAAAGTGGTTCGGCTGATCTTACGTACTTTTTCTGAAATTCTTTTATCAGGATTGAATTTGTTTTTTGTAATCTGCATCTATCACTTTCCCTCCTTATTATTTTCCTGGTTTAAAGCAAATCATTTCCGATTTTGCAGTGCTCGTTCCTTGTTCTATTCATTCGTGACTTACGATTACACATAGAAGTTGGCATCGGTTTGGTGCTCTGATAGCAAACAGAAATTTCTGGTGCTGTGTCTGAAGGCAGCTGGTGCCATGATACAAAGGATCATCTGTTGGATTTCTACGTAGAGAAGTAATTAAGTGTTGAGTTTGCAGACTCGTCCATTCAACAGTAAGATAAAGAAGACCAGGCTAGAACAACCTCTTCTGTGCCTACTTGGACTAAGAGGTATTCACAGTATTTCAGAATCAGAATGGGCTTCCTGAGATGGAAAAGCGATGTGGTTATAGTTTTATGTGGATTTTGAATTGTGCTGCTGATTGAAAGAAGGATTGTCTGTTACATTGCCCATACAGGAATAGAAGGAAGCATTCATTAAAATTGAGGAAAACACCAACCAGGTGTGATTGCCTGGAAGCTCATTGACTTGGATGGTAAAGGGGTTTGCTGGATTTAATTTATGTAGTCCTTCATGATACAGGTTCTAACACACCATCTTGTATGGCAACATCTGTAACTAAAAGTGAATGCATTCTAGATTTTACCAAAATGGACAATATATTTGGTGGATGTTTTTTTCGGTATTGTAGCAAACTGCCTCTTACCTCTCTTGCTTATTCGATTGTTGTGCCACTTGCTAGCGAGATTTACAGCCCTATCTAGCCAATCATGTTGATACATCACAAAAAAATGTTGTTGAGACTTGCTTCCGCCCTCTTGGTCTATAGTCATTGCACACTGTTCATCCAGGTAATATTTTGAAACTATTTGGGTTCTTACTTTGTCCTCTTGTCAATCAACAAACCCCATCCCCTTGGGTGAATGTTTTTTCTATAAATTCTCCTAACATCTCCATAAACTAAAAATCCATGTTTAGTTCATGGATCCATCCATCCATCCAAAAATCCATGAAAAATCCATCCATCCAAAAATGTATTGCCCCCCCTTAATTTTGTACACCTCAACAAATTCTTCCCTCCACATTCTCCGTTCCAAAGGAAACTAACTTTGCCTTTTCTCCCCACTGTCATGGAAAAATATTTTGCCCTTTTTTAAACACGTTAATTTAAATTAAACCTCCATCCTTGATCTTTGGAACATGCTCAAACTCTTTCCATGTTCAGATATTTTGCTCATCCTACCCCCCTCCCCTCCACTCCATCCCACACTGATATTCACGCACTATCAAATACAGTTGGTCACTAAGCTGTGCAGAAACTTTAGTGGAGTATCTGATGCCAAATTAGAACTTTGCAATCTCTCAAAGATATTGGCAAACCACTGTTTTTAATTTAATATAATTCCAGGGAAGGAGATCCAACTAGCTCCACTGTGACTTTGGAAGACAGTGCAATCTGTTTAACATTGGAGAAAAGTACACTGGAAATGGAAAATGATGATGATTCTGAATTTGACATTCGTTTGGTAAGTACCAATGGATGAGAATGGCCTAGTCCACAGGAAGACACTTCTCAGTGCTGCAGATGCTTTAATGCAAACAAGTAACTGAATTGCTCACTAAACATCCATTATGTCAATTATTAATGTCCAGTCCTTTGTAATTCCTGCTGATAAATGGCTTGTTTACAAATCCCCTTTTCATTGAGCCCATCATTTGGGGAGATGACACTAATTTAAAAAATATCAATTTGCGTAAATGGCTCGAGCATAGGCTTCCAATTATTTTTCTTTTCAATGGTTATCTTAATTATGAAAAGTGAACTAAAAGATTAATGGTTCCATTTGTGAGGTGATTTTTGTTTATCGTGTTTTATTTCTCTGTCAAGTTAGTTACCCATTTTGGATTTGTTCCAATGTGGGCACTTAGCAACACTTTCTGCTTCAATGCATCCTGACCCAATTTGCCAAGCAGGTGGTAAATTAGAATAAATACTTTGAAAATACTGGAACACTAATGAATTGTTTGGCTTAATTAGACTCCTGTGAGCAAATAGATTAAACAAGTTGATAAAGTTACTATTAAGAGCAATGAGTGGTAAAAGCAAATTATTTACAATTAAGTGCAATGTCAAGTTTTTAAGACTTCCACAAACTAATCCTGAAAACGATTAAAGATTGGTTTACAATTATTTGAAACAGATTTTGAACTTGTATTTGCATAATTGGGATTCACATTTTGAAGTCCACAATTTAAAAATGAATTCCAATATGTATTGTCATGTAAAATGATTGTTAAATGCCAAACGACAATAGTTATAGCATAACTAAACATGCTGCAGCCTTAATGCACAACATTACTGGGAAGATCAAAGACAGGAGCTGCTTGTATTTCTATGAACAGAGCATGAGGAACAGGGGAAGACCACTCAGCCCCTTAGACTTGCTCACCATTCAACAAGGTGATGGCTAATCTTCTACCTCAGCTTCAATTACTTTCAAGGTGAAGATTTCCAAAGATGTATCACCTCCAAGTGAAGAAAGCTTATTTTATCACAACCCTAATGAGCCTACTTGTATTCAGACTGTGACTCCCAGTTCTACACTCGACTGGCTGGGGGAATAACCTCCATGCAACTACCATGTTGAAACCTCTAATAATTTTGAATGGTTCAACGAGGCAATCTTGCATTCTTCTAAATTCTCTATAGAGATCGAGAGAGAGAGTAGGCCTAGTCTGTTCAATCAAGGGACCGGTTGGATGAATCTTCACTGCAGTCCCTCCATAGAAACATAGAAAATAGGTGCAGGAGTAGACCATTCGGCCCTTCGAGCCTGCACCACCATTCAATATGATCATGGCTGATCATCCAACTCAGTATCCTGTACCTGCCTTCTCTCCATACCCCCTGACCCCTTTAGCCACAAGGGCCACATCTAACTCCCTCTTAATTGTAGCCAATGAACTGGCTTCAACTACCTTCTGTGGCAGGGAATTCCAGAGATTCACCACTCTCTGTGTGAAAAATGCTTTTCTCATCTCGGTCCCAAAAGGTTTCCCCCTTATCCTTAAACTGTGACCACTTGTTCTGGACTTCCCCAACATCGGGAACAATCTTCCTGCATCTAGCCTGTCCAACCCCTTAAGAATTTTGTAAGTTTCTATAAGATCCCCCCTCAATCTTCTAAATTCTAGCGAGTACAAGTCAAGTCTATATAGTCTTTCTTCATACGAAAGTCCTGACATCCCAGGAATCAGTCTGGTGAATCTTCTCTGTACTCCCTCTGTGGCAAGAATGTCTTTCCTCAGATTAGACCAAAACTGTACGCAATACTCCAGGTGTGGTCTCACCAAGACCCTGTACAACTGCAGTAGAACCTCCCTGCTCTTATACTCAAATCCTTTTGCTATGAATGCAAACATACCATTCGCTTTCTTCACTGCCTGCTGCACCTGCATGCCTACTTTTAATGACTGGTGTACCATGACAACCAGGTCTCGTTGTATCTCTCCTAATCAGCCACCATTCAGATAATAGTCTACTCTCCTGTTTTTGCCACCAAAGTGGATAACCTCACATTTATCCACATTATACTGCATCTGCCATGCATTTGCCCACTCACCCAACCTATCTAAATCACCTTGCAGTCTCCTAGCATCCTCCTCATAGCTAACAATGCCCCCCAGCTTTGTGTCATCCGCAAACTTGGAAATGTTGCATTCAATTCCCTCATCCAAATCATTAATATATATTGTAAATAGCTGGGGTCCCAGCACTGACCCTTGCGGTACCCCACTAGTCACTGCCTGCCATTGTGATAAGGACCCGTTTACTCCTACTCTTTGCTTCCTGTCTGCCAGCCAGTTCTCTATCCACATCAATACTGAACCCCCAATACCGTGTGCTTTAAGTTTGTATACTAATCTCCTATGTGGGACCTTGTCGAAAACCTTCTGAAAGTCCAGATATAACACATTCACTGGTTCTCCTTTATCCACTCTACTTGTTACATCCTCGAAAAATTATATAAGATTCGTCAGACATGATTTACCTTTCATAAATCCATGCTGACTTTGTCCAATGATTTCACCACTTTCCAAATGTGCTGCTATCCCATTTTTAGTAACTGATTCTAGCAGTTTCCCCACTACCGATGTTAGACTAACTGGTCTGTAATTCCCCATTTTCTCTCTCCCTCCCTTTTTAAAAAGTGGGGTTACATTAGCTACCCTCCAATCCTCAGGAACTACTCCAGAATCTGAAGAGTTTTGAAAAAATTGTCACTAAAGCATCCGCTATTTCTGGGGCTACTTCCTTAAGTACTCTGGGATGCAGCCTATCTGGCCCTGGGGATTTATCGGCCGTTAATCCATTCAATTTACCTAACACCACTTCCCGGCTAACCTGGATTTCACTCAGTTCCTCCATCTCATTTGACTCCTGGTCCCCTGCTATTTCCGGCAGATTATTTATGTCTACCTTAGTGAAGACAGAACCAATGTAGTTATTCAATTGGTCTGCCATGTCCTTGTTCCCCATGATCAATTCATCTGTTTCTGACTGCAAGGGACCCACATTTGTTTTAACTAATCTTTTTCCCTTCACATAACTATAAAAACTTTTGCAGTTAGTTTTTATGTTCCCTGCCATAATCTTTCATAATCTATTTTCCCTTTCCTAATTAAGCCCTTTGTCCTCCTCTGCTGGACTCTGAATTTCTCCCAGTCCTCTGGTAGGCTGCTTTTTCTGGCTAATTTATATGCTTCATCTTTTGTTTTGATACTATCCCTGATTTCCCTTGTTATCCACGGATGCACTACCTTCCCTGATTTATTCTTTTGCCAAACTGGGATGAACAATTGTTGTAGTTCATCCATGCAGTCTTTAAATACCTTCCATTGCATATCCACCGTCAACCCTTTAAGAATCAATTGCCCGTCTATCTTGGCCAATTCACGTCTCATACCCTCAAAGTTACCTTTCTTTAAGTTCAGAACCCTTGTTTCTGAATTAATTATGTCACTCTCCATCCTAATGAACTCAACCATATTATGGTCACTCTTGTCCAAGGGGCCACGGACAACAAAACTGCTAACTAACCCATTACTCAATACCCAGCCCAGAATAGCCTACTCTCTCGTTGGTTCCTCCACATGTTGGTTTAGAAAACTATCCCGCATACATTCCAAGAAATCCTCTTCCTCAGCACCCCTGCCAATTCTATATGTAGATTGAAGTCACCCATTATAACTGTTTTACCTTTGTTGCACACATTTTTAATTTCTTGTTTGATGCCATCCCCAACTCCACTACTACTGTTAGGTGGCCTGTACACAACTCTCACTAGCGTTTTCTGCCCCTTAATGTTTCGCAGCTCCACCCATATAATTTCCACATCCTCCAAGCTAATGTCCTTCCTTTCTATTGCGTTAATCTCCTCTCTAACCAGCAACGCTACCCCACCTCCTTTTCCTTTCTCTCCAACCCTCCTGAATATTGAATATCCCTGGATGTTCAGCTCCCAGCCTTGGTCACCCTGTAGCCATGTCTCCGTGTTCCCAACTATATCATAGTCATTAATAGCTATCTGCACATTCAACTCATCCACCTTATTACGAATGCTCCTTGCATTGAGACACAAAGCCTTCAGGCTTGTTTTTACAACGCTCTTACCCCTTATACAATTAGGTGGAAAAGTGGCCCTTTTTGATTTTTGCCCCGGATTTGTCTGCCTGCCACTTTTACTTTTCACCTTGCTACCTATTGCTTCTACACTCATTTTACAGCCCTGTCTCTCTGCTAATAAACCCACCACCTCTTATTCTCTGTTTATTATCTTTTTCTTCTTTCTCCCCTACATGTTGGGTCTGAGTGCTTCCCTTCTCTGCCTCCTGCCTCACACACTGTCTACTAGCTTTCTCTATTTGAGTCCCTCCCCCCAACCGTTCTAGTTTAAAGTCTCCCCAGTAGCCTTTGCAAATCTCCCCGCCAGGATATTGGTCCCCCTCGGGTTCAAGTGCAACCCGTCCTTTTTGTACAGGTCACACCTTCCTCAAAAGAGGTCCCAATGATCCAGAAACTGGAATCCCTGCCCTCTGCTCCAGTCCTTCAGCCACGCATTTATCCTCCACCTCGCTCCATTCCTACTCTCACTGTCGCGTGGCACAGGCAGTAATCCTGAGATTGTTACCTTTGCGGTCCTTCTCCTTAACTCTCCTCTTAATTCTCCTTTCAGGACCTCTTCTCATTTTATACCTATGTCATTGGTACCTATATGTACCACGACCTCGGGCTCCTCTCCCTCCCATTTCAGAATATCGTGGACACTCCAGAGCAAGTACATCCTTTCTTGGGAAAGGGGACTAAAATTGTACACAGTTCTCCATGTGTGATCTCACTAAGGTCCCATATAATTGCAGTAACTCTCACAACACATACTAAATACTTTGTGTAATATACTGATGTAACATACTATTTGCCTCCTTAATCGGCTGGTACATCTGCATGTTAGTTTTCAGTGGCTTCTGTTTTCAATTGACATCCTGTTGCCTTTGAACACTCAGTTTCTCTCATTTTAAAAAACACAGCATTTCAGTACTTTGCTATTGAACTGCACAATCTCTCATATTTTCCAATACTACATGTGATTGTTCCCTCACTGTTTATCCATGTCTTCTTGAATCCTCCTTAGGTCCTCATCACTGCTTGCATTCCCAATTTAATTTTGTGTCATCATTCAACATGGAAATATGGTATTTGATTTATAATATGGCCAGTGAGTAGTTGGAGCTTAAGTACAAATCCAAACAGTCTGGTCACAGTCTGCCAACCTGAGAAGAACTAGTTTGTTTCTATTCTATTTTTTGGGTGTTAAAGAAAACAGTAGTTGTAGCTTGTCATAAGGAATAAGAGTAGAATTAGGCCATTCAGCCCATCAAGGCAACTCCGCCATTCAATCGTGACTGATCTATCTCTCCCTCATAACCCCATTCTCCTGCCTTCCCCCCATAATCTCTGACACCCGTACTAATCAAGAATCTATCTATCTCTGCCTTAAAAATATCGACTGACAGCCTTCTGTGGCAAAGAATTCCACAGATTCACCACCGACTAAAAAAATCTCTCATCTCCTTCCTAAAAGAACGTCCTTTAATTCTGAGGCTAGGACCTCTAGTTCGAGACGCTCCCACTAATGGAAATATCCTCTCCACATCCACTCGATCCCAAGCCTTTCACTATTCTGTATGTTTCAATTAAACATAGTGAAACACTATTCTGTATGACCCCTCATTCTTCTAAACTCCAGCGAGTACTGTCCAGGCCCAGTGCTGACAAACACTCATCACAAGTTAGCATACTCATTCCTGGGATCATTCTTGTAAACCTCCTCTGGACCTTCTCCAGAGCCAGCACATCCTTTCTCAGATATTGTGTGCAATTTCGGGCACCATATTCCAAATGCAGCCTTACCAGCGCCTTAGAGCTTCAACATTGCATCCCTGTTTTTGTATACAAGCCCTCTTGAAATAATTGGATTTTCATCCAACTATCTCAGTGAAAAAGGATAACTCACAATAATACTTCCATTTTCTATATGACGGGGCTTCCAAATCATAAATTAATTCATTGGCAGTAAAGCATTTGGAAAGACTAAGAAAATTGCTGTAAGATTCATGAATCATATGGTTAAATATGTCCCTACATCTCCTATCAGTAACTGCAGAAGTCTGCTGGATGACTGAATACACTGAGCTCCGCCAAGACGACTTTTGTTTGAGTGTAGGTCTGTGTAGAAGTTAGCATTCCAAAGTGGAAAAATGACGGACTCCTCTCCCCAACGCGAACAGATTTTCCCAGTAAACAACTATCTTCAGATATGTTTTGGTTTAAGTATTTTGTGTTTATGGAGCTAATTTATAGGTTTGCACGCAACACCAAGGTCATTTCCTTGTAGAGTATTTTGGTAGTATTTCAACATTTGCCCATATGGAGTGCACATAGATTTTTTTTAAATGTATCTTTTATATTTATTCAGGCTGATCTGCTAAAGAGTAATGTTTGAACAATTGCACATTTCTAGAACTGTGCTGAGAGGAAGAAAATAATTTGCTGTTGTGCAGAAATAAAAACAAAGTGCTGTTAATACTCCACATTCAGATAACATATTTAGGGAGAGAAACAGAATTGAAGTTTTAGATTAATGTCCTATCATCAGTTCTAACCTAATAATCTGCTTTATACAAACTTGGTTAAGGGATTGATATTAGCCAAGAGACCTGAAGACAAGATCATTGCAGTATTTTAAACTAGCATTTGTGGACCAGGAACCTTTCTCTGTCCAAATGAGAAATAGACAATCTCTGTTTAACATCTCATCTGAAAGATGGCAACTCTGACATTGCGGCATTCCCTCAGTAAAGTAGTGGAATACTGGTCTAATACATAGTCATAGATAGATACAACGTGGAAACAGGCCCTTCCGCCAACTTGCCCACAACAGCCAACATGTTCCAGCTACACTAGTCCCACCTGCCCACGTTTGGTCCATATCCCTGAACGTGTCCTATCCATGCACTTGTCTAACTGTTCCTTAAACGTTGGGATAGTCCCAGCCTCAACTATGTCCTCTGGCAGCTTGTTACCCCTCAGATTTATATTCAATATTTTCCCCTTCACCTTAAACCTATGTCCTCTGGTCCTCGATTCATCTACTCTGGGCAAGATACTCTGTGCATCTGTCAAGTCTGCAGATTTTGAACCAACAATCTATTATTCTTTTTGTCTTTACTGTATATTTGCTTTTTAACAGGAAGTAAGGTTGTGGTTCAAGGGAGTGATAAATTAAATTAAAGGCCTGTCCCACTGTACGAGGAAATTCAAGAGTTTGTGAAGAATTTTCAACGATGAAAAATGTCCACGAGAGCCCCGAGTACCTACGAGCAGCTATTAGCATAATTCTCTGAGTTCGAATCGGGGGAAACTCGGGAGAACTCTTGAATTACCTCGTATAGTGGGACAGGCCCTTAAGGCTTGTGATTTTTTAACTTTTTTAAAGAGGATAAACTAAATTAAAATTACAAGCCACAAGTTTGAGTACAAACTAAATATTCAATGATTGTTGTGCAATTGACCTCCTGTAACAACATGAGTACTCTGAAATGTTGTGCACTAATAGCCCTGTCCCACGGTACGAGTTCATTCCCAAGTTTGCCTGATTCGAACTCAGAGATTTACGGTAATGGCCACTCGTCGGAACTCGGGGTTCTCATGGACATTTTTCATCCTGTTGAAAAATCTTCACGAGTCTTCCCGTGCTTACCTGCCGTTAGCGAGTCTTCCCGAGTACCTGCCGTTAGCACTAAGAGACGTCCCCGAGCTCCGACGTACCCGCTACGTTCATTCTCCGTGCTTACCACGAGTTTGATTTTTTTTTAACTCGGGAATGAACTCGTACCATGGGACAGGGCTTTAGAAGTTAAAAGTTTCAAGCATTCAAAATGAACATCTTTTGGGAAATGTTAAACCAGACAATGTATCAGGAAGATGTAAAGGAGGACATTTCCAGAGATAGCCATTATATATACTGATATTGCTTCTGGAGGAATCATTAAATATTACACCTTTCATTTAACAGCACAATCTATCAATATAATTAAAACTCAAATCTTGACCGCATCCTGTTTGTACTGCTTAGTGATTTTAGAAAAAATGCTACCACTTACGGCTGTGATTTTTGGCCATTTTACTCCGAGTCCCACTCTGCTGCGCAGCACAAGAGGATTTTTCCCATCGATTAAAAATAAAAGACTTATTAATGTTTAAAAAAATGTTGAGATTCGCTCTCCTGTCAATCATGCCATGAAGGCCATGGCCCTTCCGGTGGGAGGGGGAGGGACTATAAAACCCAGAGGTGTGGGCATGGCTCGGTCTCTGCAAGATGTAGGGGGGAGAGGACATGACTCAGCCTGAGCTATGAATCAACTGAACATTGAATGTCTACTGAATTGTGAGTGTGGTTTTTATGTGGTTTTATGGTGGTTTCACCCTGCTTGAAATGGAATGAAACTGCATTTGAATTTGGTGGCCTTGCACCCTGCATGAAATGGCATGAATCTGCACTTGAATTTGGTGGCCTTGCACCCTGCTTGAAATGGTATGAAACTGCACTTGAATTTGGTGGCCTTGCACCCTGCTTGAAATGGTATGAAACTGCACTTGAATTTGGTGGCCTTGCACCCTACTTGAAATGGTATGAAACTGCATTTGAATTTGGTGGCCTTGCACCCTGCTTGAAATGGTAGGAAACTGCATTTGGTGGCCTTGCACCCTGCTTGAAATGGAATTTCAAGGAATAGCCATGAGTCAACTTCCATCCGACCAGCCGTGAGTGAGTTAGCTGCCAGCACACCAAGCTTGAGTGACTGAGCTGCCAGCCCAAGAATCCATTCAGCCCACAACATCCATACTAGCGTTCCAGAGAGAGCCCCCCTCCACTGGCCACCAATATTGGAATTGGTGGAGAGATGGCATATTGCGTTGGACCAGCCATCCTGTGCGAACATGGGACCCAACGGGTCCCACTTAGTCTAGTAAATTGCTAAAATATACTCAAAGTAGGTGATCAGTGTTGAGTTAGTTATACAGCGTCGAAGCGGGCCCCACAGTCCAACTTGCCCACACTGACCAACATGTCCCACCTGCCTGCATTTGGCCCATATCCCTCTAAACCTGTCCTAGCAGGTAACTGTCTAAATGTTTCTTAAACATTGCAATAGTACCTGCCTCAACTACCTCTTCCAGCGGCTCATGCACCCAAAAAAAGTTCCCCCTCAGGTTCCTATTAAATTTTTCCCTCTTAAAACTGTGTCCTTTGGTTTTCCCCTACTCTGGACATGAGACGCTGCGTCTACCCGATCAATTCCTCATGATTTTATACACCTCTATAAGATCACCCCACATCCTCTTGGGCTCCAAGAAATAGAGTCCTAACCTGCTCAACCTCTCCCTCGAGCTCAGGCTCTCAAGTCCTGGCTACATCTTCAAGTCCTGGGTAAATCTTCTCTGCACCCTTTCCAGCTTGACTACATCTTTCCTATAACATGGTGCCTGGAACTTAACACAAAACTTATAAGATGCTTAACTACACTTGCATGTGGGCAATGTTTCCTGGCCATCGTGGATGAGCAGTATGGACAGTAGTCACAAACACTTGACAAGTAAACTGAATCTTTCAGGAAAGCACGACTCCTTCAATCAAGTAGATACAATTTTACATCATAGTGATAAACTAATTTTAGTCCAATTTTCCTTTAGTCCAACAATTTGAACAAAAATAACTGTTTGCAGACCAAATTAAACTGAATACAAAAGTTAGGATTGCTTCACTTTGCCATAAGTGCCTAAATTTGCAATAATTCAAGTAAATGTTGGAACATTGTTCAATGTTTAAAAAATAACTAAAATTATAACCAGGACTATGTTATCTATTTTAAATTTGAGTTAAAATTGCATTCAAGGCTGAAAGCAATGCTGGAAAATGTTCCAAAACTATCATAAGCCTAGTCAAAGTTTCTTCAGCACAGTGCAACCCTGTGCTTCCAGTGTAAAGGCAACTTGACTTTTCCTCTAATTATATCTGGGTATATATGACTTAATTGGGTCAGCTCCAAGAGAGGACTGCCACCTACTCGGAAATAAGACATAGGACGGTCATTCTTCTTCTTCTTGCGTATGGCGTGCTCAGCCTAAAGTTGTAGGACAACTTATTTCTTATTTGATCTTTTTTTTTTTTTTTTTAATCTTATTTGATTGTGCACGCCGGGTTGATTGCGTTTGTCGAAACAGGGCAGACCACGTGAAGGTTGCAATCTTCCACCCCAGGAAAGTAATTGAATCAATGGATCAGCTACAGCAAAGTATGCAATGCTCCATTGAGGTTGCATTGTGAAGTTTGCACACAGAGAAACGGAGCTTTGAAAGAACCTTTTCAACTTAAAGCAATGTAGTCTTGTTCATGATAAATTATCTTAAGTGTTACTTGGCTTGGAGATTTGTCATGGAAAATCAGAAAATCTGATTGCATATTTTGGGTGGCACAGTGGCTCAGCTGGTGGAGCTACTGTCTCGTAATGCCAGGGACTCTAGTCCGATCATGACCTCAGGTGCTGTCTATGTGTAGTTTGCATGTTCTCCCTGTGACCATGTGGGTTTCCTCTGGGTTCTCTGGTCCACAATCAAAAGACGTACAGTTTTGTAGGTTAATTTGCCTCTGTAAATTGCCCCAGTGTGTCGGGAGTGGATGGGAAAGTGGGGTAACGTAGAACGAGTGTGAACTGAGTTGTTCTGAACTGTAAGACCGTAAAGCTTCTGCACACTGGTTACTGGAGGGAAAAATCAAATATTCGCTAGTTGTGAATATCTTTAAATGGAAATAGTTACCTTTTGAATACTGGTCCTCATTTCACTTTGTAGCAAGTGAAAAAAGTACCAAGGTAAGAGGTTCCAACCCTGCCATGCTTTTTGTCCTTAATCTGGATGTTAGCATATCATCAAGGTCCAGAAGTTTAAAAATGCTCAAAATTTTCTATGAAATTAAGATTCCTCTTAGTTTCTGAAATGGCTCTTATTGAGAGTAGATCGCCACTCGCAGGAACATCTGCCCTGCACTGTCAAGCAATTTGAAGAATTTCTTAATCAAACGTATATTCCACAAACATTGCCATATAATGTTGCCATTTCATGGTTCAGGGAAAGCGCATTAATTGAATGAATTGTTTTAAAATGCTGATTTTTATTTTTAACTTACACAGAACTGCACGCCATGAAGCTTATTGCAGCATTAAAAATCTTTAATACAACTGCCTTCGCTAAGAAGATTTTTGTTTTTAACCTAGTAAATCGACTGGATGAATTTGTTGGACGGATGTCAGCACAGGGAGAGTATAAACCCAGCCTAAATATTCCTTTCCTACCTGGAAAGATGCTCTCTACACTCCGGCTAATTGAAGAACTAAAACAGAAGTCCCGTTTATTAAACAGAGCATTGTATGGACCTTGTCAACTGACATTGAGCAGGCCAGGATTCAAAAAGAACATTTCACACTTCAGCACCAAGTCTGCGTTGCTTGCTATACAAATAGCTCTTTATTTTTTCTTCATATTTGTGATCCTTCTTGCTCATCTGAAAAAAAGGTTGGCATTTTTACTGGTTCTGAAATTCTACCAGATTTATATTTTGTTACTTTGCTGGTTTTGATTGCATACATTTCAGTATCTGGCAGTTTTAGAAGAAAACAATTTTTCAGATGCCAAAAACACTTGTGCCTGAAGCGTGGGTGTTAACTTTTCTATTTTGTTAAATTTCCTACGAAGCAGTCTTTTAACCAGCCTATGGATAAAATTGTCTACTTTGTACTTGCATTGAATTGCAATGTTTGCACATGACTACATTAACAGATATTCTAGAAACGCTAGTTTCGCTTACTTGTCAGTTTAAAAAAAAAAAGTTTACAGAAATGTATACACATCATCTCGATGTCTATTTTAAATATGACAAAGAGTCTATTTTAATGAACTCTTTCTGGGAGGTCTTAAAGGTCTCTGTAAATAAATATTCTTCAAAATTGTAAGAAATTTGCTTGAGATGCTTACTGCAAATGTTCACTTAAACAAAACTTGTGTACAGGAATCTGTCAAATTCATGTTCTTCTGAGTTGTATAATAAGAGTCGAATGGCCTGCTGAAATTTATGCTGCATTATATGTATGTAAATTGTATAGGACTTGAGTTTTGCTGCCATTCTGAATCACTGTAAATCTTTCTCCAAGCAATCATGTTCAGATTATTTAAATGTAACGTTATTGAGCATCTATTTATTGAAATTGGTCTTGCTGCAGCCATGTTTCTGGTAATAGGGAGACACTTGGCATCCCCTGGTGGATGTGGTTTAACACTGCACAGCCTTGAGGGCAAACTGAACTTCAGTTTCATTGGCCAATGTTTTGAATCAAATAGAAAGCACTTAGAAAGAAACCACCAGCAGAGAACTAATAAAAAAAAGTTTCACTTGGAACTGCAGCATTACTTTTTATTTATTTACATCCTAACTGTTTTGCTTTATCATAAAAGATTGTGAATCATTTGTTTCCATTTATTCGACAATATTTTGACACATAAACTATTGAAAGCTGATCTGTTAACCTGTTTGAGAAAGTGGTTTGTTTTGTGTGCCATTATTGTTCTACAATAAGCGAGTTGGGTATTCCGAAAAACGCAAGGAATCATGGGATTTGTCAAAGGTCACTCGCGATAAACACTCTTGGCAACCGTGCCGCCGCATGCACACAGACCTGAGCCTCATCTGCAACCAGGTTCGAACCCGGGTCCCCGGTGGTGAACCTGCCAACTGCCGAACCGCCATTGGACCGTCACCATCGTGTCGTTCCTCCCCCCACCCCCCCCCCGCGCCAGCAGTGAGCCTGGCCCGACTCCTCCGGCCTGCTCCGGACAGGGATGGGACTTCCTGTCCCTCTGGGTTAACCTGCGGCCCTGAACTGTCGGGAGTCAGACTGGAGCGGCGCCCCAGGCCCACAGCCAGCGTGGAGAAGCAGCGCTAATTCCAGCTCAACTCTCCCGTCTGAGTCCAGTCCAGGGCTGTAGGTTAACCTGGCGGGACATTCAGAGTCAGCACTGCTTCTCCGCGCTGGCTGTAAGCCTGGGCCGCCACTCCCGTCTGACGTCTGTTGTCTCTGGGCGTCTCCTGACGGGGGTGGGCAACCCGGGAGGGAACGGGGGTGGTCCAGTGGCAGTTCGGCAGCGATCCTGGCTTCAGATGAGGCACAGGTCTGTGTGCAAGCGCGAGCACAGTTGCCAAGAGTGTTTATCGTGAGTGACCTATGACCTGGGAATGCACAGTCGGAATACCGAACTCGCTTATTGAAGTCCTGAATTTGCCACCTTTATGGGTAAAGGGTGGGGTTTGGGGGAGAGAGAGCGGTGACTGGCTGTTTTTAAAGCAAAGTAGGGAGGACCAATTGTGTACAACAAGAAGCTGAGCCTGCATAAGATTTTTTTAACTCGGCCATGACCAGGCCTTGATGTCTCAGTGGTGTGGCTTTAATATGCATGCCATATGTTGCTAATTATTCATAGGCTAGTTTGCCAGAGGTGTCAAAACAGGATACAGTACTCCAAACTACCATGTGAGCAGAAATTGAGCTAAAAAAAAAGATATGAGGGGAAAAAGCAGGAACGGGGTACTGATTTTAGATGATCAGCCATCTGGTGCTGGCTTGAAGGGCCAAATGGCCTACTCCTGCACCTATTTTTCTGTTTCTAAATACATACAGCATCCGCCATGCACCACATGTTTGTGAGCGGTTTGCCATGGAAATACTATTGAAGAGTCTGAATTGGTATTGTGCATTTACAAATAGGTCACAAATGTGCTACTTAATCAAACATCACCTTTATTGCATGGTTTCTCTTTATGGGTTTAATTGTGGAACTAAAAACTCCAGAATTTTTTTTCCATGTTGCACTATATACCTACACTGAATATATGTTAAACTACACTTTAAACACAAAGCCACCCTACCCTAGCATTTATTTTGCATGCAATCTGGACAGAATGAATAGCTATATTCCACCTGACCCTTGGGTACCCATTTCATGCTTATAAAACATACAGACAGCACCAAAAGTGAAAGGCTCTGAAATTGTATTGCAATTGCATAAATGTTGTTTTTATTTATTTTATTTTGATTTCATACTTTGTTTTGACCCAGTTCCACTTAAATGTTGAGGATATTTTGGCTACTTGTATAATGGGTATTAGTTTAGGATTTCTGTTGCTCTTTGGAAGCTGGAGAATTTCAAAGTAGTGTGGGTAGCATGAGAGTGAGGATACATGAAAGATCTAGTAGTAAAGATTCAACAAGGGAGACGGTGTTCAAGTCTTGAGGGTTTGTGGTAATTGTAGTGAAAACATACGCAATGAGTTGGCGGTTTAGTAAGTCGCCACATTGTCAAGATAGCTTGTTCCAACCGTGGAAACGTTTCCAGTTCTGCATTGGAGCTGAAGATCTGCAAGTCTGAGGCATTGGTAAGAATAAAATGTGCAAAGCTTGATATTTGGATGAATCTTTGAAATGACCGACCTGTTGATATGCAAGTTATAAATTGCATCATACGTTTTTTTTTCACTCTGCCTGACATGGTATAATTGGGTGGCATTTGATCTCAATACTACTTTGGCCCTTGGTTTCCCATTTGGTTCCAGGACCGCACAGAGAGTGGTGAATCTCTCCTCTGCCACATTAAGGGTAGTGAAGCCAGGGGATGTGCCCTTGTGGCCAAGGGGATCAGAGTATGGAGAAAAAGGCAGGTAGTCTGAATTTCTATGTTTCTATCCCCATCTGGTTCCAGGACCGGACAGCAAAGATTAGTCTGAAGAAGGGTCTTAACTCGAAACGTCACCAATTCCTTCTCTCCAGGGGTGCTGCCTGGCCTGCTGAGTTATTCCAGCATTTCTTGTCTACCTTCAGCAAGGATTCTGTTCCACTGCTTTTATTATATTTTGCATAAGGCTGTTATAGGCAACCTGTGACCATAAATGGAAGTGGAATGGACTGGAGATAAGAATGATGTGTCAGGGCTTCCTCTCCCATTTTGTTTCACTGGTAGTCCAGGAGCAAAGTAAGCATTGGTGGAAGATCCAATGTGTAAAGGTGATTACATATTTGCTTTAAATTAATTATTAAACTAGGGAACTTTGAGGTAGTCAAAATCCTCAAGGGCTCAAAAGAAGCAATGTTCTCTCCCAAAAACGAGAAAGGATTAAGTAAAAGTATCCATTGCAGCTGCAAGTAGCATATTTGACATAGTCCCTTTACCAAGGCTGATGTTTGGAGATTAATTCTACCTCTGGAACACACCCATATTTAAGCAGTTTGTCTTTACATTGCGTCTTCATACCCCCAAAACGATAAACAGATAACTTGTTGATAAACCAAACATTTATATAAAATTACATGTAGTCTGTAGTGCTATCATATCTTAATTAATCGATAACATTTGTGCCCCACATGAGCTATCTATAACTCAATATTTCCCAACCTTGTCACCATATCTTCCTATTCCTTTCATTGCTGTGTGTTTAGTCAGCTTGCCTTTAAATCTCACCATACAATTCACTTCAAACCTTTTGTGGTAATATGTTCCATACACTTAGTGGGTAATTCTTGTTGAATGCAGGAGTGAGTATTTTATATTTATGCCCATAATTTAGGTCTCTTCACTAGTTGGAAATATATTCCGTCAACCTGATCTTGAAGATTACTTGTTCCATCTACTTTATCTTAAACATATCTTATCAAGTCATCCCCTCAGCCTTCCCCTTTCAAAATTGGTCCAGTTTTGTATATTTTTCCTTAAGTATATAATCTCATATTCGTATTCAATCTTGCCAATAACTTTAGACCAAATTTAGCAACTCAGCATCTTTTGGAAATTTGATGACAAGACCTGTACCCACTGTTGCAGCACAATCTATATGTTCAACTTAATTTCCTTTAGTTCTATCCTTCTGGAAACAAATCCCAGGGATTGAAATGATTTGTTTATGGCAATTACAGCATTTATCGCTCCTTACGATTTCCTGATGCAGCAGAATGATTTACTAAGCCAGGACATTTGAGGATTTAAAAATTGACTACATTAAAGTTGCCTATTGGTCAGTTTAGCAAAAGAAAACATAATTCCTCCTTCAAAATGAACCAGTGGGATTTTAATAAATAAACTGGTTTTTAAATTGTCATGATCACGTTTACTGAGATCGGTCTTTTTTTTAAAATCCAAGTTGAGTTCTTCTGACATTAAAATTCTGAAAGTGTTCTAATGAGAATGAATTCTCTGAATTACTGTATCAGCAACAAATTGTTAAAATGCAGCACACATTCTAGGAAATAACACTAGCAGCATTTGTGCAGAATGCCCAAAAAGTAGCTATATCCAAAAGATACTCCACCTAGGTCAATCTTACATTTCCAGGACGTGTTATCAGCCAGCAGCAGATTAAGGGTCGCCTACCCTGAATTAAAGTAAGATAGACACAAAATGCTGGAATAACTCAGCTGAAGTAAAGTATAGTGGATGCATGTGTTCAGCAGCTTGCAGTTTGGTCCTAGATCAAATTAAATAACTGGAGTTCTAAACAAATCATCGCAATCATTTTTTTTCTGTAAAAATAGCCATAGTTGTGATATTGGGTGAGGAAAAATACAGAGCCAAGAGTTCAAATCACACCAATATCTGGGGAAATTAAATTCAGTTAATTAAATGTAATTGGAATTAAAAACCTAGCTTAAGTAAAGGTCACCATGAAACTAGCAGATTTACCATAAACTGCATTTAATAAAAAACAGGAATCCCTGCATCGTGACAAAGCTTGGCTTATACGTGAATCCAAATTCACAGAAATATGGTCAGCTCTTAAATGCCCTTGCAAGCTACTACATTCAAAGGAAGAACAGCAAGTGCTGGCTTTCTCGGCAATACTCACACCATATGAATGCACGATAAATACCAAATTCAAGACCAACACAAATTTATTTGAAGAATGCAAAATGAGGAATTTAAATAACTTGGCAAAAAGTGGTTTAAATGGTTGAAATGTTAGGCATGACCTACAGTCAGCATTAATTATCAATTGTATAACCTAAACTTTTAATAATTTACTTTTCTGAATACAAGCTTCAAAATAAAGAATATTTATAACAAGTCTTCATGTCCCATTTAGCTTTTTCTCTGCTTATGTCCAATAATCAATGGTGCTGTGGACAAATTAATTATTTTACCAGGATAGGTTCAGGACCAGGTGATTCAGAAGTTGGATCTAGATTGTTATGAAGATTGTTCTAGCAAAGTCCAATATAAACTTGTTTAATATCCACAATATTCCACTTTTAAAACTATTTCACTATTGGAGTTGACATTTGCTTGTACAGGTATATTTAAAACATTGATTGCTAATGTGCATCAGGTTGGATATTGAAGCATGGTAATGGTGAATTGATAGAAAAAATGGTTTGAGGAAGAGAAACCAAAGCAGTTTATTTTAAAGGAAGAATGAAAGAATTGAAATCTTTTTTTAAATGGTTTATACATTTAAAGTGTAGTGTATGAAATATATATGATTCATTTGATTAGGTACTCTATCATAGAAAATTGACTAACCTGACTCTCAAGAACTGATTGTGGACTTTGGAAGGGAAAGGATAGGGACCCACAATCCCGTTTATATCAACGGTGATGGAAAGGGTCAAAAACATCAAATTCCTAGGTGTGCATATTTCCGAAGATCTTTCCTGGTCCCGGCACACTGATGCAATTGTAAAGAAGTGCCTCTCAATCCTGAGAAGATTACGGAGAGTCGGTATGTCAAAGAGGACTCTCTCTAACTTCTATAGGTGCACAGTAGAGAGCATGCTGACTGGCTGCATCGTGGCCTGGTTCGGCAACTTGAATGTTCAGGAGCGGTAAAAGACTGCAGAAAGTTGTGACAGCTGCCCAGTACATCACTGACCTCCCCACCATCGAAGGGGTCTATTGCAGTCACAAAAAGGCTGCCAGCAACATCAAAGACCCCCACCATCCTGGTCACACACTCATTTCACCGTATCCATCGGGAAGAAAGTACAGGAGCCTGATATCTGTAACATCCAGGTTCAGGACCGGCTTCTTCCCCACAGCCATCAGGCTATAAACACATCATCAAATAAGCTCTGAACAATAACAGTCTATTATTATTATTGCACTATATCTGTTTATTTATTGTGTATATATGGTCTATACACACACTGAACTTTTCTCTTCTTTTTTGGTTTGTTTACATATTCCGTTGTGCTGCAGCAAGTAAGAATTTCTGGGACACATGACAATAAACTCTCTTGACTCTTAAACTTGCACTCTAAGTCACGTAATTTTGACCTCTTGATCGGTTGAGCGGGTTATCGATACTCACATTCATTCAGGTATTCTTCACCATACTTAGTGACAGCACGTTTTAAATCACCAGCACTCTGGATAAAATATTTCCCTCAACTATTCTCAAATGTAAGTGAATTGGGAGAAAGATCAATGCTCTTGTTATCAATCCTTCCGTTGATAGTTATTCTAATTCACGCTGGCCAGTGCAACATCCTTTTAAATCTTTTCTGCACCCTTCATAGTGTAACCCTTTAAACTACCTTATCTGCCCCACTAACTTCAGGGATCTGCAGAGAGGCATTCCAAGATCCTTCAGTTTCTTTTTGTAACGATATACAACCGTGAAATATTACAATGCTCTCTTCTGTCAATCTAATCCATCGTGGACGTTACACCTCCCTGTGGGAGACACTTGACAATTACATTGCGTCTCTCATTCATCACTCAACCCCTCAAGACTGCCCAATCTTCAACATGATCATGGATCGCCACGGCTGGGCCAATTTACCATGCCATTCAATTTCCTGATCTTTAAAAAAATCAATGTAAAATTCCACAGTGTAGAATTCCAGAGGTTCACCATAATAGACTGGAGATGGTTAGCTCAAAGAAGGTTTAAGATGAATCATCAGCTGTTTATATGCTTCAGAAACATGGCCAACATACAGTAGGTACATTAAGGCATCAGTGAAGGATCACCAATGATAGCAAAAGTGTACACTTCCTGGCCAAGATCTTCAGCATTGCTGCTCTGTTTATGTCCAACTAGCTAAGGCTGCTGTCCACGTGGCTGTTACAATCTTATAAATGAGCACCACCACAGCAAGAAATTTCTAGCATAGAAATGCTTCACATTGTCAAAATCATCATTAAAATGTGTTGTATTCCCATCTGGCCAGTGATCGCTGAAAATAGTGGAGCCTCAAGGAGAGCAATGAAACCCATCTGCCTGTGCTGGCAGCAGTATAGCCCGTAAACACTGCATAGCAGTCTTTCGCCACCTCAGAATTAGAGTGAAAACAAGACTTCCTCAATTCTAAGCAACAGCTGACCATTGTTTAAGTAATGTTTAGAGGGAACTGCAGAAACGAAGGTTAGACAAAAAAGCTGGAGAAACTCAGCGGGTGCAGCAGCATCTATCTAACGTTTCGGGCCCCACCCACCCCCCCCCGATCAGTCTGAAGAAGGGTTTCGGCCCGAAACGTTGCCTATTTCCTTCGTCCATAGATTGCTTCAGTTTCTCCAGCTTTTTTGTGTAACCTATTGTCAGCCCTATTGTAGCATAATATGGCACCCATGACAACACAAGGCTTTTATAACAAGACAATTTTGAATTTAAAAACAGTGAATGATCATGTTTTAGTAGGCCATACAGGTAGAAGGTACATTAGAAACCTTGAAGTGATGAAATGGCAAGTCCAATTTACTGGTTATTGAGATCCAAAGCCAAAGTTTAGAATATTTTACTTAATTGGGATATGCAGAGCCTGAAAAAAGGAACAATAGTCACTTAATGGTAAAATTATTTAAATGATTAATGTGTTATGGCACAGTTAAGCAAGAAAACAATTGCTGTACATTTAAGTACATGTTTAATTAAATTACAGCCCGGAATACGATGTAGGACTCACTTTATATTCAATTAAAACAGGGGGGAGGACCTTTCTATTTGATCTCAATTGAATACTTTGATGCAGTATTTTGAAAATGAAAGCACATTAAAAATTGATATTTTATAAACAAGCATTCAAAAATAAAATTACAAGCTTTAGAGATTACAATGTTATTCAGTCTTGCTAAGACAAAAATGTGTTCACATTTACTATACCATTCTCGTATTTATAATGTCCCCTAAAAGTGGGGGCAAGTGTTCACTGGGCACCTCTGAAGATGTTGTAACAAGATGGTCGTGCCAGATGTGCTATGCATTCATATGCCCCTGCACTCTTTAATAGCCATTCCAGAGAGCATGCTTTGATGTTGATGACAGCTTAATAAGGATCAGATTGGATCATTCCAAGGAATATTCGGCATCCAAGTCTGACTCCATCAACAAAAGTTGTCAGTTTTGGCAGTTTTAGGCCATGGGCTGACCATCAAAAATGTGTCTAGAATTTAACTTTTGTGACCCATGTCTGGTATCTACTTGAAATTTGGCACAGATTTGGATAAAATATAATTGATAAGGAAATCATAACTCGTCAGTGCAAAAGGTAGCACACTAATTAATTAAGCTGATTAGAAAAAGTAACAGCGCCCTCTTGTGCTCCATAATTGGTAGCTGTACATTACTCTATGGGGGGTTGTGGTAGCGCCGAGACTCGAATGGGAACATTGAATACTGTTATGCCAATTACACGGGAAGGGTAACTCTTCACCGCGGGCATTTCAGTCTTTTAATCCATGATCTACGGGGAGAGGACGCTGGTGACTTTTGGATCAAGTTCAGGAGGTGAAGCTCGAGTTCGACTGGAGGTATATGGTGAGTGAGACTGCCGCGGAGGTCCTGGGTTTCACCGGCTCCTGAACCCGCCTAATTAATGGGTGAGGGCAGATCCTGTGCGTTCCCCAGTTTACTGAACCCACTGACTGCCAGTTACTTTCCTCTGGTGGACAAACTTGCTGGAGTAACTCAGTGGGACCCTTCTTCAATTTGAGAGTGAGAGGAGAGAGAAACTAAAGATATCCGTATCTCTCAGTCTGAAGAAGGAACTCGACCCCAAACGTCACCTATTCCTTTTCTCCAGAGATGTTGCCTGAACCGCTGAGTTACTCCAGCATCGTGCGTCTTCCAGAGGAAAGTAACTTTGTTTTAGATACTTTGCACAAACCAGTGTCCAGGATCGATGGACTTGATCTGGGTGAGTACGTCTTAGCGGCCTCAACCACCGCTTGACCTCAGGCTGTCTCCCAACCCATCTAGATGAATGAAGTACGACCCGTGGTATATTTTGGGGTCACAGTGAGGTGTATCCCCTCTCTGTACAGCGAGATCATTCCTCACTGCATTGCCAGGAATCTGTTGATTAAAATCGATCCAACCACCGCGCTCGCTGTAACTGAAATGAACAGGCGGACCTTTCTCATTCCTACGGTAATCGATGAGATGTGTTGTATTCCTCACTCCCGGGTTTATATCAATTCAAACTTGGACACACTAAACAGCAAAAGTAGACTGTATATAATTATTTATTTTCCCAATCTTTTGGTTTAGATTACAAAGGTGGGTATGCTATGAATGGCTAGTTTTCAAACATTGCTTTTTTATTTGTTTATATCAGTACACGCGATGTACAAAAGAAAACACTACAATCTCACAATAATAATCATGTCTTGGACCGGTCTCCTTTTTGAAGAACATTGTTACTTTAGTACAGTTGGGTATTCAAAGTATTCTTATCCAGAGTCTTCCTCAAAGTTAAACTTTTTCAAACGTATGCATGCACAGTAATCTGCAGTTCACTCTCTTGCAAAAACTAGATGACAACTTGCTGAAAGTTCCGAGTAAACATCAATCATACTGTCATGCTTTATTATGGTGTACGATAATCATGTGAGATTATTTGTATTATTGTTTTGACAGTTAAAACCTCTTGATAACCTTCCTCTCCGCCATGATCCCAGTGTGCTCCCTGCCTAGCTAGCCTGAAACAAAGCTCGTGATTGGTCAATTGGCGTCCGACTCAATGTCAAATGTGCTTTGATTGGACAATTACAACTCGGAAAATTTGAGGTTTTTTTCCACATTTAAAAAATCTGTGCAGGTTTTTTTCAGATATGATTTCTATAATATTTTTACACAATATGTTAAATACAGGTAGATATGGGATGTGGGTCACAAAATGAAACAAAAAAGCACCTTAGCCCATGGTCTATTTGGGTTTTGTAGTTTCTGCCATGGAATGTTCCTCTTTTGCAATTTCAACAAGCATTTTCCACTCACCATACCTCTCAGATTTTGGAAGACACTTGAGATTCTTAAACGTGGAGTCGAGTGTAACTATCTTCAGGAATATCACACTGCCTCCTCCTTTGCTTTTTGTGCCTTTTGTCTAATTTGCAGTGAGGGGTTATCTTAACTCTTAAATTAAATAGAGTAACTTTGCGAGTCAGGCAGCATCTCTGGAGAACAGTAATCTTTGTTGTTTCAAGTCAGGACCCTACCTGAGACTGAAAGGGACCGGAAGAAATCTAGAAGAGAGGAAGGGCCTGGCAAGTGATAGGTAGTACTGTCAGCAAAGCATGTTATGTGTTCAAAAGGTACCTTTCATTTTAAACTCACATAAGTACAAACTGGAAGGTAGACAAAAAAGCTGGAGAAACTCAGCGGGTGAGGCAATATCTATGGAGCGAAGGAAAAGGCAACGTTCCGGGTCGAGACCCTTCTTCAGGCTGATGTCGGGGGAGAAGCTGACAAAAGAAAGGAAGAGGCAGTAGGCTGTGGGAGAGCTGGGAAAGGGAAGGGAAGAAAGGAGAAAGCAAGAACTACCTGAAACTGGAGAGGTCAATGTTCATACCGCTTGGGTGTAAACTACCCAAGCGAAATATGAGGTGCTGTTCCTCCAATTTGCAGTGAAATTCACTCTGGTCATGGAGGAGGCCCAGGACAGAAAGGTCAGATTCAGAATGGGAGGGGGAGGTGAAGTGCTCAGCCACCGGGAGATCAGGTCGGTTATTGCGAACTGAGCGGAGGTGTTGGGCGGCGAAGCCTGCACTTGGTCTCACTGATGTAGAGTAGTTGACACCTGGAACAGCGGATGTAATAGATGAGGTTGGAGGAGGTGCAGATGAATCTCTGCCTCGCCTGGAAAGACTGCTTGGGTCCTTGGATGGAGTCGAGGGGGGGAGGTAAAGTGACAAGTGTAGCATTTCTTGCAGTTGCAAAGGAAAGTACCAGGGGATGGGAAGGGACGAATTGACCAGGGAGTTACGGAGGGAACGGTCTCTGCGGAAAGCAGAAAGGGGAGGTGGAAAGATGTGGCCAGTGGTGGGATCCCGTTGGAGGTGGCAAAAATGTCGGAGGATTATATGTTGTATGTGATGGCTGGTAGGATGGGAGGTGAGGACAGGGGGGACTCTGCCCTTGTTACGAGTGGTGGGATGGGGAGTGAGAGCGGAGCTACGGGATATAGAGGAGACCCTGGTGAGATCCTCATCTATAGTAGAAGAGGGGAACCCCTGTTCCCTAAAGAATGAGGACATTTCCGATGCCCTGGTTTGGAACACCTCATCCTGGGTGCAGATGCGGTATAGATGGAGGAATTGGGAGTAGGAGATAGAGTCCTTACAGGAAGCAGGGTAGGAAGAAGTGTAGTCCAGATAGCCATGGGAGTCAGTGGGTTTGTAGATGTCGGTTAGTAGTCTGTTACCTGCGATGGAGATGTTGAGGTCTAGAAACGGTAGGGAGATGTCGGAAATGGTCCAGGTGAATTTGAGTGCTGGATGGAAGTTAGTGGTGAAATGGATGAAGTCAGTGAGTTTTGCATGGGCGCAGGAGGTAGCACCAATGCAGTCATCAATGCAGCGGAGGTAGAGTTTGGGGATAGGGCCACGGTACGCCTCAAACATGGATTGTTCGACGTATCCTACACGCCCATGCGCGTGTCCATAGCCACGCCTTGGATTTGGAGGAAATGGAAGGAGTCAAAGGAAAAGTTGTTGAGGGTAAGGCTTCCGGCTACTCTTTGCTGTGTTATACATCTTTTCTTTTAGTTTTATTCTATCCCTAACTTCTCGTCAGCCACGGTTGCCTCCTACTCCCTTTAGAATCTTTCTTCCTTTCTGGAATGAAATGATCCTGCATCTTCCGGATTATGCCCAGAAATTCCTGCCATTGCTGTTTCACCGTCATTCCTGCTGGGATCCCTTTCCAGTTTACCTTGGCCAGCTCCTCTCATGCCTTCATAGTCCCTTTTGTTCAACTGGCATCTAAAATGTTTCAGAAGTGATAAATCTGGCTGTAATTTTTTTAATCGCCCATGGTTCCCGTGGGTTTTTACATACAAAATTAAAACGCATCTGACGAAAATTTTACAGCCAGATTTATCACTTCTGAGAATTTTTAGATACCAAGGAATCAAGAAAAAACACAAATAATGCCTTACTTGATGAAATGCAGTGAGCAAACGCGATAATTCCCAATATTTTCAATGTTTACCAAGCACTTTAGCTGCTGTAGTCCCTTCAGTTCTCGCTTCTCTATACCTTCATTTCGCTTCACGTTTGGAATTCTAAAGTTGGGTACATGTCTCTCACACTTACCCTGACTTCCACAAATTTTTTTCAGCGCATAAATTCAACATTTTGGCTGTTTTTAACAGGTAGGAAAGTATGCGTTTCTAACATTAATAACATATACCGGAAGTGACGGATGTCTTCCAGTTGGATATAGCGGCTCCGTGCGTCGAGCCCTATGACCCAGTGACCTTTCGTGCAACCTCCCTATTGTCTATTGTATCTGCTGAGGACAGACCGTTCGGTATCGGAAAGGGGGAGGTCAGGGGAGATGATGAACACCAAAGATACTAGAGGAGCTCTTCTAGTATCTTTGATGAACACTGCACCGATGGGGGTTGGGGCCGGAGGAAGGTAGTTGAGTGGACGGAGGTGGAGGCGATGTCTGGCACCGTGCGCACACGCGCCGCACCCCGCGCATGCGCACACCCACCACACCGGGCGGCGCCCCTTCTGCGCACGCGCAGGATCATCCGCAGCGTGCCTGCATTCCCTATGCGCATGCGCACGTCCGATCCGATCGGTCCGCTCGACCCCTGGCCGTCGCCGCGCGGGTTTTGTCTCGCGACCCGACCCGACCCGACCGTTGGGCCGAAAGATTCTAGTATCTTTGGTTGGGCCGCGCGCCCCGCCCCGCCCCGCCCCGCGCCAGGGACAGAGACAGAGGCAGAGGCGGCCCGCAGCCCATGGGATCCATGGCGCGCCTTCTGAACCGCAGCCGGCTCTGCTGGTGCCCGCTCATCCAGCGGCTTGCCCACTCCCCGCGGACAGCGAGCGTCAGGGGACTGACACACGCAGACACACGCTCACCCACGGTGAGTCTCCCATCCCTCTTTATCCCTCTCCCTCTTTATCCCTCCATCCCTCGCTCCCCTCCCTCCCACTCTCTCCCTCCCTCTCCCTCTTTATCCCTCCCTCCCACTCCCTCCCTCTTTATCCTCCCACTCTCTCCCTCCCTCCTCCCTCTCTCTCTTTATCCCTCCCTCCCCTCTCTCCTCCCTCCCCCTCCCTCTCCCTCCTCTCTCTCCTCCCTCCCTCTCCCTTTTTATCCCTCCATCCCTCTCTCCCCTCCCTCCCACTCCCTCCCTCTCTCCCTCCCTCCCCTGGTCTGTCGTCCCGCTGAGTTACTCCAGCATTTTCTCTTCGATGTATAAGCAGCATTTGCAGTTCGTCCCTACACTGTTGTGACATAACTTTACTGCATCAGTACGTCAGGCAGTGCCCGCTGGCTGTCACGGCCGTCATTTATTGTCCTGACAGACAGGCAGACAGACCCCCTCCTCCTCACCTGCCTCGATCCCCCGTCTTGTTCCTGCTACCTTGCATTTCCATTGGGTCCCCCCCCTATGATTCCTCTTGATTCATGCGACGCCTCATCCATCTAAGCTAATCCTGCAGAGTGAGGCCAAACGCAAATTGGAGGAGCAGCACCTCATATTTCGCTTGGGCTGCTTACATCCCAGCGGTATGAAGACCCGAAACGTCACCCATTCCTTCTCTCCAGAGATGTTGCCTGTCCCGCTGAGTTACTCCAGCATTTTGTGTCTACGGTATGAATATTGATTTCTCTAACTTCATGTAACCCTTTAATCCTCTCTCTCTCCCTGTCCCTGTCCCTCCTTAGTCGTTGTACTAGTTTCACTATCGTCCTGGTGAGTTGTATATAGGGTGATTTCACTAAAGGTCACTGGAGCGTAGATCCGCACCCACGTGACCAAAATTCTCAAGTGGAGGACACTCGAGGGTTCGGTACATGTTAGTGGATGGGAAAAAACGCATTTTCCCACCCGTTAAAAACATAGAAAACGGCGAGGTTGTGAGCTGCAATTTACTGTGCATGTCGGGGTGACCGTGAGGCACAGCTACCTAGATTTACAGGAAAAAAAAAGATAGCAAGTAAGGTAAATTCAAGAGGGAACTGAAGGTGCCAATCCGGCGGAAATGAACAGCCGACATTTGCCGTGGATATTTACAGGTCCAAAATATCGGGAATTATCGCGTTTGCTCGCTGAATTTATCAAAAGTAAGTTAATAATGCCTTACTTTTGATAAATTCAGCGAGCAAACGCGATAATTCCCGATATTTTGGACCTGTAAATATCCACGGCAAATGTCGGCTGTTCATTTCCGCCGGTTTGGCACCTTCAGTTCCCTCTTGAATTTACCTTACTTGCTATCTTTTTTTTTTCCTGTAAATCTAGGTAGCTGTGCCCCACGGTCACCCCGACTGGCACAGTAAATTGCAGCTCACAACCTCGCCGTTTTCTATGTTTTTAACGGGTGGGAAAATGCGTTTTTTCCCATCCACTAACATGTACCGAACCCTCGAGTGTCCTCCACTTGAGAATTTTGGTCACGTGGGTGCGGATCTACGCTCCAGTGACCTTTAGTGAAATCACCCTATTGTATGTCGTCATCACCTAGCCCATAGCCAACAATTCCTAGATCATCATCGCTTTTTTGAATATTCATATGTTCTGTATCTCACTATCACTGTCTATATCTCTCGTTTCCCTCTCCTGATTCTCACTGAAGAAGGGTCTCAACCTGAAACACATGTCACACATTCCTTATCTCCAGAGATGCTGCCTGACCTGCTGAGTAATTCCAGCACTTTGTGTCCGTCTTCGATTTAAACAGCATCTGCAGTTCCTTCCTACACAATCCTGCACACTATTTAGATGTCCTTTGATGGCACCTTCCCTTTAGTGACTTGCTGACCATGCAATGCCCGCCCTCTCTGTCCCAATGCCTGCCCTCTTTGCCCTCTTGTCCTCTTGGGCCTTGTGATCCAGCTCGCTGGATAATTGACATTTCTCCCGGACCAGCCCTCTCACCACATTCTCCACTGCTATTGGTTAGCCTAGAGTGGCATACATAAAAACATAGAAAATAGGTGCAGGAGTACGCCATTCGGCCCTTCGAGCCAGCACTGCTATTCAATATGATCATGGCTGATCATCCAAAATCAGTACCCCGTTCCTGCTTTCTCCCCATATCACTTGATTCCGTTAGCCCCAAGAGTTATATCTAACTCTCTTGAAAACATCCAGTGAATTGGCCTTCACTGCCGTGGCAGTGAATTTCACAGATTCACAACTCCGGGTGAAAAAGATTTTCCTCAACTCAATCCTAAATGGCCTACCCCTTATTCTTAAACTGTGTAAAAATACTTGCCCCACACATCTCCTTTAAACGTTGCCTCTCTCACCTTAAAGCTATGCACTCTAGTAGTTAATATTTTCATCCTGAGATCGCATCCATCTCTCCCCTCCCCCTCCTCCACTTACATCCTTATCTCACTCCTTTTCTTTCATCTCTGGCCTCTGGTCAACCATATGCCCCCACCCCCCCCCCCCCCCCCCCCCCCCCCCCCCCCCCCCCCCCCCCCCCCCCCCCCCCTGCTCACCTGCCTCCTCACCTGTATCCACCCAACACTCGTCAGGATTTGTCCAGCTTTCCAGCTTTCTCTCGCTTACCACAATCCGTCTGAAGAAGGGTCCTGACCGGAAACATCACCTATCCATGTTCTCCAGAGGTGCTGCCTGATCTGCTGAGTTACTCTAGCACTTTGTGTCTAATTTTTAAAGTATTTGGTATGCGATCCTTTTATCCAAGTGAGAAAGCAAACAGGGATTCTGTTTAACACCATCATCTCCTGTGGTACAGTACTCACTTGGTTCTGAACTGGACTGTCAGTTTGAATTTGCACGAGATTCTGTAATGGCACTTGAATCACAAACTTTTCAATCAAATGTGAGAGTTCAACAAACCCATCTTATCGATCAATTTAATGTTCATTCCTTGGCATTTCCTCCTTTAATTCATTGTCCTTTTGTGTGTGAGCATGTTTGTGTGAATTAGATGGTTTAATCCATGGAAAATAGCCAATATAAACTTGGCACTGGTTAAATTAACTCTTTATTAATCATTTGATTATACCCTGAATGTATGCCAATGCTGAAAATAAAAAAAAACTGATCTTGACACCTGGCTGTGTCTGACTTTGAGCTCTGATTTTTGTCTTGAGATTTTTGTTAAAATTCAAACTCCTTGTGAAAGTAATTGCCACTTTTTAAATTAGCAGTTAGAAATCTAGCTTCAAAGCTCTTGGGGAAACAGAAACATAGAAAATAGGTGCAGGAGTAAGTAATTCGGCCCTTCGAGCCAGCATCGCCATTCAATATGATCATGGCTAATCATCCAAAAGCAGTATCCCGTTCCTGCTTTCTCCTAATATCCCTTGATTCTGTTAGCCCTAAGAGCTATATCTAACTCTCTTGAATACATCATGATTATGATGATATGAAAATCATGATGTTCTGTGAAGAGAACCACAGAAGCTGATTATGTCAGAGATCAAGTAGTTGGCATCATCAAAATATCACAAAGGGAACCCATTTGTAGTCTAATGTGCCTGCACCTCCTGTTTAAAGTAGCTTTCAGTTAGTTCCAACCCCTAGTTAATCCCACCACACACGTTGATTTAAATGCTTAAGAAGGAACTGCAGATGCTGGAAAATCGAAGGTACACAAAAAAGCTGGAGAAACTCAGCGGGTGCAGCAGCATCTATGGAGCGAAGGAAATTATTTCCTTCGCTCCATAGATGCTGCCGCATCCGCTGAGTTTCTCCAGCTTTTTTGTGTACCTTTGTGTACAGTTCACTGTTGAAAATTCTTATTGAATCTTTTTTCACCACGCTTTAAGGCAGCGCCTCCCATAGCATTGCAACACACTCTGGGAGAAATTGTTATCTCCCCCGCTGATTACTTTGCAAATTATCTTCAATCTGTGTTCCCTTGTAACAATAGTATCACTTGAATCTTCGCATAGACGGAGTTATTTCATTCCACTAGAGGGTGCTACTTAACAGCTAATGTTTCTTTTTTTACATGTTGAACCACTGCAATCAGATAAGTAAAGCACTCTTTGAGGCCCCCCAATTACAAAACAACAACATATTTCATAACAATTTTTTATCTTTCAAGTGTGACTCTTGCACAATGCGAATATGTTGCAACTGTATGTTATTGCTTCCACAAACATGTGGGCGTAACAAAAAGTAGGAGAGACTGAAGGTAGACAAAAATGCTGGAGAAACTCAGCGGGTGAAGCAGCATCTATGGAGTGGAGGAAATGAGCAACGATTTGGGCCGAAACCCTTCTTCGCTCCATAGATGCTGAGTTTCTCCAGCATTTTTAGTATACCTTCGATTTTCCAGCATCTGCAGTTCCTTCTTAAACGTAGGAGAGACTGAAATGTTTCTCAATTTTTTTGATGAACTCTTACTGCTGTGCACTGAATCAAAAGTTTTCATCTATGACAATACCTAATGTTTATACCTCTGAGTCCTGATAATTCACTATCTGACTATTCGGAAATGGCAATATTTTGGCATCCGGCTCACTAGGTGATGTTTACCGCCTAGCCTTCTGATTCACCCAGGCTCCTGCTGAATTATTCCAGTATTTTGTGTCTATTTTCAGTTTAAACCAGCATCTGCAGTTCATTCATACCCAGTTTCTATGTTCCTTTCTGACTCACTGGCGCCTCAGCTCCCACACACCCAGGTGCACTGGAATATTTATTATTCCACTGTGCAACAGCTTAAGTAAGACTAAATTGAAAGTGTGGTGGAGTATTAATAGGAAGAACATTGGATAATCTAGAAAATTTACTGCTCGCACATCACAAATGACCCAGGCATGCTCGATTAATGGAATCTTGGCAAAACGTGTAGAATGCAGAGTGTAATTCAAAGAGAACACACAGAGATTCAGAAGGTATGTCTGCTTTATTCAAGGTTCTTGTACATGATGCACACACAAGATCTGTCATGCAGTGACATTGCACCTATTTACTGCTCCATAATTTTAACTTGGATGAATTATGAGAAGGGATGATTTTCTCAGCAGTCAAGCACTAGTGTGAAATCAGAATCAGTTAATGTTTCAGGTAAATTAGTCTAATGGCCATTATCAATAAACCTAGACATCGAGTTTTGTAGACAATTTGTCCAAGATAATATACTGGTTGGCTGCCTTATCTTCGTTTGCACTACCACAGGAATGGATAATAATGAATTTGACAGGTTTGATGTAGGGAGGAGGCTTTGCCTGACATGTCTCTATAACCAAGGGCACAGTCTTTTAATAAGTAGAACTTTCATGATAGATAAGAATACATTTCTTCATGCAGAGGGAGGAGAATCTTTGGAATTCTCTACCCTATAGGGCTGAGGAGGCTCAGTCATTGAGTTTATTCAAAACTAGGATTTCTGGCTTTTCTTCTTAGGCAGTCTCTTGGGATCAAGGGACTCTCTGTTCTTGGGAAATTTTGAGGAAATCAAAGGATATGTGGATAGTCCAGGAAAATAGTATTGAATTAGAGAAATAAGCATGGAGAAACTCAGTGGGTGAGGCAGCATCTACGAAGCGAAGGAAATGGGCAACGTTTCGGGCCGAAACCATTCTTCAGACCCGAAATGTTGCCTATTTCCTTTGCTCCATAGATGCTGCCTCACCCGCTGAGTTTCTCCAGCATTTTTGTCTTCCTTTGATTTTCCAGCATCTGCAGTTCCTTCTTAAACAGAAATAAGCATGTTCTTGATGAATAGAGAGTAAACTCAAAGGGCCAAACACATATACCTGCTCCCATTTATGTTAATGATCTTAAATTACTTAGTAACTTATCCCTATATATCTCTCTGTAACATCCTCTCGCTCTCTAATCTTCAGCTCTTCTTTCAAAAGAAACTCCATTACCCAAAGAATATGGATGCTGTTTTCATAAGGAGAGGTTGAGGTGTACATTACAGATGCATTTAAGAAGATTCTAGATAAGCACATGCATTAGTTAGGAATAGTATTACAGCTGATAATTAAATAAGTATCAATGGGAGTCAGTTGGAATGGAAAATAAACACCACAGTTGACTGGTTTGAGGTTGGGCTGATCCTCAGCTGTGTGGTCTTTGTAATTCTGTGCAACTCAGATTTGTTGTCCTAAATGGGATCGGCATACTCATGGGTGATTGAAGATTGAGCTTAAATATTGCCTGGGGTTAAAATAGAACAGGGGTGGTGGAGGCACAAGAACAGGCTCTTCAGTTCACAATGTCTGCGAAACATGATACCAAATTAAACTAATCACTGTCTGCATGTGATGCATTCATCTCTCCAATGCCTACGTATTCATATGCCTATCTAAAAGATTCTTAAACACAACTGTCGTATCTGCCCCTGCCACACTGGCAGAGTGTTCCAGGCACCCACCATTCTCTGTGTAAAAAACTTTCCCTGCATATCTCCTTTAAACTTTCCCCCTCTTACCTTAAAGCTATGCTCTCTGGTATTTAACATTTCCACCCTAGGAAAAAGTTTCTAACTGTCTATTCTTGTCTATGCCTTTCATCATTTTGTAAACTTCTGTCATGTCTCCCCTTATCCTCTGATGTTCCAGAGAAAGTTTATCCATTCCCTCATCGTAGCTAATATTGTTTAATCCAGACAGCAAACAGCTAAACCTTCTCCAAAGCCTCCACATTATTCTTGTAATAGGGTGACTGGAAACATAAAATCCTCTAAAAAACAATCTAACCTACGGTTTATAAAGCTGCAATGTGACTACCCGACTCTGTGCTGCCCAATGAAGCCAGTCAACCAATATACCTTTACCATTCTATCTACTTGTATTGCCACTTTAAAGGGGCTATGGACCAGGAACCTTCCATACATTAAAGCAGTTAAGGATCTTGGCCCTAATATTCAACTTCCTAACATGCAACACCTCAATTTTGCTTATATTAACCTCCATCTGCAAATTCTGTGCATCTGCAATCGATCTAGAGTCCCCTCCATAATGTTTGCCTCTGTACTCCACAATTTGCAATATGTAATAGAAAAAATCACATGTGGTTAAAGTGTACATTGCCAGATTTTATTAAAGGGTATTTTTATATATTTTGGTTTCACCATGTAGAAATTACAGCTGTGTTTATACATCGTCTCCCCCCCCCCCCCCCCCCCCCCCATTTCAGGGCACCATGATGTTTGGCTTCACAGGCGATTGTAATTGCTCAGGTGTGTTTAATTGCCTCGTTAATGCAGGTATATGAGAGCGCTCAGTACCAAGTCATTCCTCCAATCTTTCCATCACCTTTGGAAATTTTATTGCTGTTTATCAACGAGGACCAAAGTTGTGCCAATGAAAGTCAAAGAAGACGTTATGAGACTGAGAAACAAGAATAAACCTGTTAGAGACATCAACCAAACCTTAAGCTTACCAAAATTGACTGTTTGGACATAATTAAGAAGAAATAGAGCCCTGGTGAGCTTACTAATCGCAAAGGGACTGGCAGGCCAAGGAAGATCTCCACAGCTGATGACAGAAGAATTCTCTCTATAATAAAGAAAAAAACCCAAACACCCGTCCGACAGATCAGAAACACTCTTCAGGAGTCAGGTGTGGATTTGTCAATGACCATTGTCCCCAGAACACGTCGTGAGCAGAAAACAGGCTACACTGCAAGATGTAAACCACTGGTTACCTGCAAAAATAGGATGGCCGGGTTACAGTTTGCCAAGAAGTACTTAAAAGAGCAACCACAGTTCTGGAAAAAGGTCTTGTGGACAGATGAGATGAAGAGTAACTTGTATTAGAGTGATGGCAAGAGCAAAGTATGGAGGAGAGAAGGAACTGCCCAAGATCCAAAGCATACCACCTCATCTGTGAAACACGGTGGTGGGGGTGTTATGGCCTGGGCATGTATGACTGCTGACGGTACTGGCTCACTTATCTTCATTGATGATACAACCGCTGATGGTAGTAGCATAATGAATTCTGAAATGTATAGATACACCCTCTCTGCTCAAGTTCAAACAAATGTCTCAAAACTCATTGGCTGGCGGTTCATTTGGCAGCAAGACAATGATCCCAAACATACTGCTAAAGCAACAAATGAGTTTTTCAAAGATAAAAAATGTTAATTTATTGAGTGGCCAAGTCAATCACTCGATTTGAACCCAATTGAGCATGTCTTTTATAAGCTGAAGAGAAAACTGAAGGGAACCAGCACCCAAAACAAGCATAAGCTAAAGATGCTTGCAATACAGGCCTGGCAGAGAAGACACCCAGCAACTGGTCATGTCTATGAATCGCAGACTTCAAGCAGTCATTGCATGCAAAGGATATGCAACAAAATACTACACATGACTACTTTGATCTACATGACATTGCTGTGACCCAAACGTTATGGTGCCCTGAATTGGGGGGACAATGTATAAACACTGCTGTAATTTCTTCATGGTGAAGAAATGATGTGTAAAAATGGCCTTTATTAAAATGTGCACTTTAACCACATGTGATTTTTTTTCTAATACAAATCTCAAATTGTGGAGTACAAAGGCAAATAAATCCATTTCCCATGGCTATCTAGACTACACATCTTCCCACCCTGCTTCCTGTAAGAACTCCATCCCCTACTCCCAATTCCTCCGTCTACACCACACCTGCCATCGCGGAGCTGGACGACTTCGGAGCGGGAGGAGCTGAGATGGCGCGCGGCTGCGACCCGACTTCGGAGGCTCCAGCTGCAGGCACTGTAGACGGTAACATCGGGAGCTCGCATGCTACATTTGTCGCTTTACTTCCCCCCTCTACTCCATTCAAGGACCCAAGCAGTCGTTCCAGGTGCGACAGAGGTTCACCTGCACCTCCTCCCACCTCATCTATTGCATCCGCTGCTCTAGATGTCAGCGGATCTACATCGGTGAGACCAAGCGTAGGCCTGGCGATCGTTTCACCGAACACCTCCGCTCGTTCCGCATTAACCAACCTGATCTCCCTGTGGCTCAGCACTTTCCCTCCCATTCTGAATCCTGTCTGGGCCTCCTCCATGGCCAGAGTGAGCATCCACTGGAAATTGGAGGAGCAGCACCTCATATTCTGCTTGGGCAGTCTGCACCCCAATGGTTTGACCATTGACTTCTCCAATTTCCGGTAGCCCCTGATGTCTCCTCCCCTTCCCAGCTCTCCCTCAGCCCTCTGGCTCCTCCTCTTCCTTTCTTCTCCCCCCCCCGTGCATCTGTCTGAAGAAAGAGTTTTGGCCCGAAACGTGGCCTATTTCCTTCGCTCCATAGATGCTGCCACACCCGTTGAGTTTCTCCAGCACTTTTGTCTACCAAATAAATAAATGATGGGTCTTTGTCCAAAACATTATGGAGAGCATTGTATATTCTGTAGATCCTTTGACAGCCTTCTTCAACCTGCAGCTTTACCATCTGAAAACATATTAACTATCTATGTTTTTGCCTATCATTTTTATATACATATGTCACATACAGCAGAGTTCTGGTGTTTACGAGTGGTATATTAGTCTTTCAGACTTTGATTAGTCCTGAATTCGAATGCTTTTTGAAATACTTTGTTCCTTGCATTGAAATTTGCAAGATTGAACACTAATCATTGTATTGAATGTTAGAACGGATGGTGAGTACTATAAACTGAATTCTTCATAATGATCATCTGAAATTCTTTTTTCATAATGAATAAACTTTTACTAAATTTATCAATTGAAAGAATTTTACTTTAAGAATAATAATTAATCTTTGTTCATTCTCATATTTTCTCATGTTATGTTCTACAGTTTCTACATTTCCATTCAGAAAGATATTTAATACTCCAAAGAAAAGAAATTCATTCCTCGATTCCAAGAAGAATAGAAAATACAAGGTATCCTGGTGTAACAAAATGCTTTGTGTATTTGGTGCATGCTCGTGGTATTTGCATGTAATGTGTGCATATAATGGGAGTAGTCTGTCCTCACTGCATGCATGTTTGTTGTCTGTGCATGCAGTGCTTGTGACTGTACATTAGTATCCTGTATACAGTGCCCTCCATAATATTTGGGACAAAAATCCATCATTTATTTATTTACCTCAAATCCACAATTTGAGATTTGTAATTAAAAAAATCACATGTGGTTAAAGTGCACATTGTCAGATTTTATTAAAGGCCATTTTTATACATTTTGGTTTCACCATGTAGAAATTACAATGGTGTTTATACAGAGCCCCCCATTTCAGGGCACCATAATGTTTGGGACACATGGCTTCACAAATGTTTGTATTGCTCAGGTGTGTTTAATTGCCTCCTTCATGCAGGTATAAGAGAACTCTCAGCACCTAGTCTTCCTCCAGACTTTCCATCACCTTTGGAAACATATTTTGCTGTTTATCAACATGAGGACCAAAGTTATGCCAATGAGAGTCAAATAAGCCATTATGAGACTGAGAACCAAGAGTAAAACTGATAGAGACATCAGTCAAACCTTAGGCTTACCAAAATCAACTGTTTGAAACATCATTTAGAAGAAAGAGAGCACTGGTGAGCTTACTAATTGCAAAGGGACTGGCAGGCCAAGGAAGACCCCCACAGCTGATGACAGAAGAATTATCTATAATAAAGGCAAATCTCTCAAACACCTGTCCGACAGATCAGAAACACTCTTCAGGAGTCAAGTGTGGATTTGTCAATGACCACTGTCCGCAGAAGACTTCATGAACAGAAATACAGAGGCTACACTAAGATGCAAACCACTGGTTACCTGCAAAAATAGGATGGCCGGGTTACAGTTTGCCAAGAAGTACTTAAAAGAGCAACCACAGTTCTGGAAAAAGGTCTTGTGGACAGATGAGGCGAAGATTAACTTATATCAGAGTGATGGCAAGAGCATAGTACGGAGGAGAGAAGGAACTGCCCTAGATCCAAAGCGCATACCACCTCATCTGTGAAACACGGTGGTGAGGGTGTTATGGCCTGGGCATGTATGGCTGCTGAAGGTACTGGCTCACTTATCTTCATTGATAATACAACTGCTGATGGTAGTAGCATAATGAATTCTGAAGTGTTCAGACACATTCTGTCTTCTCGTTCAAACAAATGCCTCAAAACACATTGGCCGGCGGATCATTCTACAGCAAGACAATGATCCCAAACATACTGCTGAAGCAACAAAGGAGTTTTTCAAAGCTCAAAAATTGTTATTTCTTGAGTGGCCAAGTCAATCACCCAATCTGAACCCAATCGAGCATGTCTTTTATATGCTGAAGAGAAAACTGAAGGGGACAAGCCCACCAAAACAAGCATAAGCTAAAGATGGCTGCAATACAGGCCTGGCATAACCAGAGAAGACACCCAGCAACTGGTGATGTCCATGAATCGCAGACTTCAAGCACTCATTGCATGCAACGGATATACAACAAAATACTAAACATGATTACTTTCATTTACATGTCATTGCTGTGTCCAAAGCATTATGGTGCCCTGAAATGGGAGGACTATGTATAAACACTGCTGTAATTTCTACATGGTGAAACCAAAGTGTATAAAAATGGCCCTTATTAAAATCTGACAATGTGCACTTTAACACATGTGATTTTTTTTCCATTACAAATCTCAAATTGTGGAGTACAGAGGCAAATAAATAAATGATGGGTCTTTGTCCCAAACATTATGGGGGACACTGTATGTGAAAATGCATGTTCATATGAGTGTGTGCGCATTCTTTACATATTATATTTGTGTACCTTCTATGTGTTTGTGTGCTGTAAATGCCAGAAGTATATTTAGTTAATGACTTGCCTGGTTCAAGGTTTGCGTTTAGTTATCGATCTAATAAATTAAACTGTATTGGTGTTGTATTTGCAAAAACATTGTTGTTCTGGGATATTTGGAAGCAAAGCTTCAATAAATTAAATGACTTACCATGCATTGTTATATTTCTGATTTGGATTGTTAAATGTAGAGGGTTTGTTTGGCTTGAGACAATGCAAAGCTATCACAATTCTTTTGTCAGCTATTAAGTTAACATTTCTAATCTCCCTCAATCTTGTCTCAGATCTACTTCCTGTTCTCTCATCCCTGTAAAGGGCCTGTCCCACTTGGGCGTCATTTGCGTGTCATGCAGGTGGCGCGCAAAGATTTTTTGAATAGCAAAGTCCTGGGGCGCCTCGCACGACCACGCGTCACTGCCTCCCACCATGCGCGCGTAATGCACGCCATGCGTGACACGTAAATGATCTCGTAAATGACGCGCAAATGAAGCCCAAGTGGGATAGGCCCTTAAATTGTTTACCAGCCAAACTCTCTTCAAGGTTCCCTTCTCTTAGGCCCTCTGCCTCAGAGGGCGGTGGAGGCGGGTTCTCTGGATGCTTTCAAGAGAGAGCTAGATAGGGCTCTTAAAAATAGCGGAGTCAGGGAATATGGGGAGAAGGCAGGAACAAGGTACTGATTGGGGATGATCAGCCATGATCACATTGAATGGCGGTGCTGGCTCGAAGGGCCGAATGGCCTACTCCTGCACCTATTGTCTATTGCCCTGTCCATATCCCAATCACAGTCTGTTCAAAGTATGAGTCCAAGGCATCAGGATATTTATGTTAACTTGATTTGCTAACCAACAGAAAATAGAAACAATTCAGGATAAATCGGTCATTTTCAAGTTGAAAGGCTGTAACTAGTGGAATCCGTACTGGAACGTCAACTATTCACAAGGTATATTAATCACAAGTTTGCTGTTAACACACAAATAGGTAGGGAAGTAAATTGTGAAAGCACAAATAATCTACACATGGATAAAGAAAGACTCAAGAAGTGGGCAAATAGTTGGCACAGTAACTGTAACCAGAGGAAATATGAAGTTATGGTCTTTGGTAGGAAGAACAGAAAAGTACAATATTGTTTAACTGAAGAGAATACTTCAGTAAAGAGAGATCTGGATGTCCTAGTCTATGAAATATAGAAAGTTAGCAAGCAGGTATAATAGGAATCCGGAAAGCCAATGGATCGTTTACCATTATTACAAAGGGGGTGGAATATAAAGGTGGGAACATTTTGCTACAGTATAAATAGGTGAGCCCACACATAGCGTTTTGCTCTCCCTGTTTATGAAGCAATATATTTGTATTGGAGGCAGTTCAAGAGTTAATATGGTGCCTGGAAATGACAGAAAACATTGCCGCAAGCTGAAGGACTGACACTATTCTTCTTCTTCACAGCTTATTGGAAGAGACCGCTTATGAAAAGCTTGCAGAGGAAACACTGGAACTTTTATATGATTTCTTTGAAGATCTTGCAAATCAGCCTTTTGTTCCAAAAGACTATGACATAACACTTGTGGTAAAGCTTGTTTGCCTGTATTTGGTCCTTTGTATTTACATGATCTTGGTATTCTGTGGTCATTTTAGAGGGATAGATTGGGAATTCAAAAATTAAGCATGTGCGACCAATGTTTCAGTAGTGAAACCTTAGTCAGAATCTTTCATGGTGGATATAAATGCTAAATTTTATACTGTATAATTTCAGTCAAAGAAGTATTTCCCAATGTCGACAAGGCCTAATTTAAAAAAGCAAATCAAAATAAGAAGATAAATTGAATAAAGCAAAATTTGTTGCTTGCCACAATTTAACAAGCATTGACTAAACATCTTTTCAGATAAATAAGTTCAAAAGAAGTGTAGTAGAAATAACCGAGCCCTGCTGTATGTTACACATCAGGGCTGCAAGGGTGTTCCAGGGAACTACAGACCTATGAACCTAATATCAGTGGTGGGAATGTTCCTGATGGAGACTTTGAGAGACTGGATCTACCAGATTTTGAAAAGACTAAGACTGATTAGGGATGGTCAGCATGGCTTTGTGTCTCACAATATTGAGCTTTTACAAGAGGTGACATTAGTGAGGACAGTGCAGTAGATGTTGTTCACATAGACTTTAACAAGTCTCACATGGTAGGCTGGTCCATAAGGTTAGATCGCATCGATTCCAAGGTGAGCTAGCCAATTAGATGCAAAAGTGATTTGGTTGTAGGGGTAAAAGGAAGACTCTAGAGGATTGTTTTCCAGATTGGAGGCCTGTGACTTACAGTGTACTACAGGGGTTGGTGCTAAATTGATTGTCATCTATTTGATGAGATTTGGAGGAGATTATAGTTGGTATTATTAGTAAATTTGCAGATGAAACCAAAATTGATGGTGTAGGAATGGTGAAAAAGGTTAAGATATAGATCAACTGGGAAAGTGGGCAAAGGAATGGCAGATGGAATTTAACTTGGAAAAGTGTGAAGTGTTGTATTTTGAAAAGTTAAACAAATGTAACGTTTGGACAGTAAATGGCAGGGCCCAGGGAAGTGTTTATAGAACAGGGAGATCCATGGGTACAAATACACAATTCCATGAAAGTGGTGACACAGGTTGACAGGAGGGTGAAGGAGATGCTTGTCTTTGTCGATGGGGCAATGAGTACAAGAGTTGAGACAACATATTGCAACTGTACAAGACATTGCAGAACACAAACTTGGAATATAATGTGTAGTTCTGGTTACATAGCTGGAGGAAGGATGTAATTAATCTGGAAAGGGTTCATAAGGATGTTATCGGGACCGGATGGCTCGAGTTATAAGGGGAGACCGGAGAAGCTGCGCCTTTTTTTTACTGGAATCTTAGAGACATAGAGGTATATGAAATCATGAGGGGCATAGATAAGAAGGGTTGCAGTCCTTTTCCCTGGGGAAACGAGAGGGCTTAGATTCAAGGTGAGAGGAAGATTAAAAGGGATCTGAGAGACAATATGTTCACACAGAGGATGGTGGGTATGTGGAATGAGGTGGTAGAGGTGGGTACAATTTTAGCATTTAGCAATTTTAGCATTTTGGCAGGTATGTGCTTAGGAATGATTTGAAGGGCTGTTGACCAAATGCAGGCAAATTAGGGAGCTCAGGTAGACATGTTCTGCATGGACAAGTTGGGCAGAAGGGTGTGTTTCCTTGCTGTATTACACAACACTATCAATCACACAATTCACACCAGTCAAATGCTTCGACCGAGTGAACAGGAAGGGCCTACATACATCCTTTATAACCAGGGGACGGATTTTATTAATTAGTGGAAAACCTGAGGGGAGATGAGGGGGGAAAAAAATGCTTATCCAAGAATGGAAGACTGTCATTTACATCATGAATGGGTGGTAACAATAGAAACTTTCATCAACATTTAAAACTGTCAAATGGCCTTCATCGTTGTAAGATGCCATGATGCAGGTGAAATGTTCAGATTAGGTCACGTGGAACATTTATTTTTGTATTGGGTGAAATTTGCGATATAATGTCAATTGCTTTCTGCTAAAGTTAGGCCACAAAGAAATTTGCAACGTTGATAGGTAATGTGGATGTATTAAAATTGATATTATCTTGTGAAACTCCAATTTTAACAGATGCTCATCTGACTTAAAAAGCACAGGAATGAGTCTTGCGTTGGATCTTGAGGTAGCTTTCAAAACTTTGCTGGAAATCTCTGCCTAGGGGCTAACATTTTTGCGGTATGCAGGTCTAAATTTAGGTTAACTCTGTATTGTGATTTTGGCTGAGTCTTTTGGATGGTGATATAGTGTCAACAATTGTGAATAGATTTCACTGAAAAAAGATTTACCGTATAGTTTTCAGATGCGCCGTAGAAAGAATTTTATCGGGATGCATCACAGCCTGGTTTGGGAACAGCTCCATCCAAGACCACAAGAAATTGCAGCAAATTGTGGACGCGACGCAGCCCAGACCATCACACAAACCAATCTCATTATACTCCATTGACTCCATTTATACCTCATGCTGCTTCGGCAAGGCCTACAGCATAATCTTTGACGTTGCACCCTGGATACTCCCTCTTCTCCCCTCTTCCATCGGGCAAAAGATATAGGTGTGAAAATGCACACCTCCAGATTCAGGGACGGTTTCTTCCCAGCTGTTATCAGGCATCTGAACCATCCTACCACAACCAGAGAGCAGTCCTGAACTACCATCTACCTCATTGGGGACCCTCGGACTATCTTTACTGGCTTTATCTTGCACTAAACATTATTCCCTTATCGTGTATCTGTTACACTGCGAATGGCTAGATTGCAATCATGTATTGTCTTTCCGCTGACTTCTTAGCACCCAAAAGCTTTTTCACTGTACCTCGGTACACGTGACAATAAACTAAACTGAACTGTAACCAACTCAATGTCAACAAACCCCCCCCATCATTAAATTACTTACTGAGGAAAAGTTTAATTAAAATTAAAATTGCAGAAATATAGTATACTTTTTAGTATTGAAATAAAAATGAGGAATAAATGTTTGTCTTTTAAAATAAAAGAGTTAAATCTATTAACTTGAGTGTGATTGTTCCCTGTCTGTCCAAACCAATTCAAAGACTATCTGTGGTCTTGGGTCACTGTATAGCCACAACACGTGTAAGACTATTTCTAAAATATTCTGATGGATTTATTTTTATCCTTTTTATAGAATGGTGTGCTGACAATAAAGTTGGGTGAAACCTTGGGGACTTACGTGATTAATAAACAGACTCCAAACCGACAGATCTGGCTATCGTCTCCTGTCAGGTACATAGTGAAAGAAGAACGAAGCTTCATATTGAATGTGCACTCAGTATAACATTGATATTTAACAAACAAACTTGAGAAGATTAATTTTATATTTACTTCCCTTTTGCTGCACTTCAATTGACCAGCCCGTTTCACAGTCTAGAATTATGACCAGCTTAGTAAAGTAGGAGGACATTTAGCCTATTGAGTCGTCTATGGCTCTTAGAAGTAATCCTGTTTGGCCTACTCCCTTGCTCGCTCCTTTCATTCCTGTAATTCTTTCTCCATAAAGTATTTATCCAATTCCTCCTTTGAATTACTTTTGATACCTGACTTTTCAGACAATGTATTTAAAATCATAACCACATGAATGAAAGGGTTTTTCTTCTTATCATTTCTAACACTTTTGCCAAATATGATAGACTGTGCTTTCCAGCTATCAACTCTTGAGATGTTGGAAAATATTCACTTCAAAAATCTATCAAACCTCCAAACCTACTCTTCTCTTCAATGAGGAGATAGTCTCCCAAGTATATTATCGTCCTAGATTATTTTTACATTTAATTTTTCTGCTATGTCCTCCCGTTCCACCTGTCAATATACTTCTAAAGTCTGTTACAATTTGATGCACTTTCAACTTTGTGGGTCCTATACACATTTACAGATTTTGCCTTGTACAACAGTCTACATCATTAATATATATTTAAAGCACCATCAATTCTGGTACTGAAATCTGAGGAAGGGTCTCAACCTGAAACATGACCTATCCATGTTCTCCAAAGATGCTGCCTGACCTGCTGAGTTACTCCAGCGCTTTGTGTCCTTCTGAGAAACTATAAATCCACTCATCTGGAATATAGTAATTCACGTAATTTTTTCTATTTTATCTCATTCAACGACTTCCTTGTTTTATCATTAACTTTGGTAAAGTTCCCTTCTTCATTGGGCACTGGCATAGAACCTTGACCTTGCTTCCTTCTTCCGCCTGTTGCTGAAAATCACAAAAATTGCTGATGCAAGAAATCTGAAATAGAAACAGAAAAAGTCAGGCAGCATCAGTGAAGAAAAAAATCAGTTGATATTTTGGGTTGAAAACCATTCATGAGTATTTCTCCCATGTTGGTCCTTGTAAGACTTGGTACTTTGTTGATAATTGTTGCTATGCTTATAGAAAACGATTAATTTCTGCCAACTATCCTTGCCAACTATCAACACTCCTGTTATTTTATCCTTGACTTCAACTTCTTTTGAAATGAAATGAAATGATTCAATTTATTGTCATTGTCAGTGTACAGTACAGAGACAACGAAATGCATTCGTTTCATACTTTTTGACCCCTTTACTTCACAGTGAAGAAAACAAATTTTGAGGCTAATTAGACGTACAGCGATCATAAGCGATAGGAGTAGAATTAGGCTATTTGGCCCATCAAGCCTACTCCATTCAATTATGACTGATCTATCTCTCTCTCCTAACCCCGTTCTCTTGCCTTTTCCCCATAACCTCTGACACACATACTAATCAAGAATCTATCTCTACCTCAAATATATCCACCAACCTTTCCTCCACAGCCATCTGGCAAAGAATTCCACAGATTCACCACCCTCTGACTAAAGAAATTCTTCCTCATCTCCTTCCTAAAAGAACATCCTTTAAGATGTCCGGAGCTTATGGTCTATCTCGTTTTAGAGGACATTTAGACTGAAATAAGCAAACTGAATTAATCAATTTATACCCATTCTGACATAATGTACATTTTGAGAGTGAGAGGATTCCACAAGAAAGCATATCCAGTGAGACCTGCCTTGGAATTTGGGGTGGTGGAAAGGAGGAATGTCTGGATGAAAGCTGGACATATGCTTCCACAGTTGAACACGTTGCAAAGCTAGAGTCTTAATAATAGAGGTAATAGGATGCTTCCCCTTTTCCCATTGGGTTACCTGCCTACCATTTCCTTTTGCTAGCAATTTTATCAGGAAGTAAAATTCACCGCGTACCCAAGAAGGCCCTCCGTCTTAACAAGGCATCAGATTGATTGCCTACCAGTAGTTGTGCTTCACTAGTTCTGCCACCTAGTGGTAGGATACCATCTGTTTAAGAAGGTACTGCAGATGCTGGCAAAATTGAAGGTAGACAAAAGTGCTGGATGGCAGCATTTATGGAGCGAAGGAAATAGGCAACGTTTCGGGCCGAAACCCTTCTTCAGACTGATGTAGGGTGGGGGGGGGCGACGGGTAGAAGAAAGGAAGGAGGAGGTTGTTAATCTGTCTTCGGAGGGAGGAGGAGAACTTCTTCAAAGTAGGCATAACTTGAGGAGATTTTGCAGTGGAGTAGACAAAATGTTTAAGAAGGAACTGCAGATGCTGGAAAGGATACCATTTCCTGGCTTTTGACATGTTGCCACGTTACTTCAAGTCGTTCAGCCAAATGTGATGCAGGACGTGTGATTCCTTTATCAACTGGAAGTGCACCTCATATTATATGCCTGATTATTATTCCACCACCGATCTCAAAGTTCTGTAATGTAAACCCAAGTCATCCACGCATGCATCAAGAAACACTGTTTTTCACTTGAATTATGTGAGGGGGGGATATTATTAGCAGTTGTGGATATTAAAACAAATTATCAAAATTTTAGATAGTGATTTGAAAATTCTGCAAGGGTTAATTTCTATTACCCAAATTTGGTTTAAGTTTAGGGTTATTATTGTCATGTGGATTGAGATACACTGAAAAGCTTTGGTTTTCATGTGTTTCTTTTAGTAATCGTTTTAAACTCTAGTCCTGTGATCATTATAATAGCAAGTTTGTAGCAGTTTTTCTTTTCGATCTATTAAGATGGTTTTATCAACATTTTTCTTAATCCGTTTGGCTCGAAGCCATCATTTATCACCTGGGATGGTGCATGAAAGGTTGAAACTGGAAAGGCCTTTCGCGGTTCTTTCTTCCCTGGGCCTTCATTTTAATGATAGCAGCTTAACATTGACTAGGCTGTAGACAGGCAGGTAATCCTAGCATCATCAAGTCAGTAACATAATATTAATTTCACAATGATGGTGTAGGGGATCCATCCTATCACATCTGGAGTCTGGCAATGAACTCCGTGGTAGCACATCACAGTAAGTTGTAGAAAATTGCTTCAATTTGAACAGATTATGGCTCGGTTGGAGTTAGATGTCAACTATTGACCTTTCTACTCTACTCCTTCATTACTCACAATGGCTCCTTTGCAGTAGTCTCCAGATAACATTGGTAAGAACCCTTCCTTTGGGCCCTCATCTGTGGCCCCTTGCACTTAATTCCTGCTTCTGCCCATGACAGGATTATAAAAGTTTTGGATCTTTCATCTAAAAGAAATTCTGCTGTTAGAATTCCATGTTGCAAGGTTAAAAATGTCCCACTGTTTTCATCAGGATTTTTTTTTTGCTGTATATTTCTCTACAGTGGCCCTAAACGATACGATTGGACAGGAAAGAATTGGATCTATTCTCACGATGGAATTAGTTTACATGAACTGCTCACAAAAGAGTTCTCCATGTTGTTCAAGACGAAAGTGGATTTACTTGCAGTCGCTGCTCAGATGTACGTGTGACCCAGCTGGATGCTGTAGGAAACGCTTCCGAAGAAATATTTTACAGAAGATAAATGTTGTAACAATTATTATGTATGGAACCTTGTTCTTTTGATGGGCACTGGAATGCTATGGATATTGCATTCAATTAATCTAATCCTAAATTACTACACCTGTTTTCAGTGGCGACCTGCTTATCATCAAGTGACTGGAGACTCTTCAATCACAATTAATATATGTAAGGAATGTATTTTGTTGTCTCAGTTTGGGGTTTAAAAAAGTTTATTTTTATTTCCAGATTAATTCTGAATTGCAATACATGCCATCTAATGTATATTTTCTAAGATGAGTTGGCTTTTTTTTCTAAATTTAGATTAACCATAAAATTGTAATCTATTGGAAAATAATACTGGGCCGTTGGCTCATTTGCTTTGTTTATTATGACAAATTTCAAAAATTGTGTTGTGCCACAGAATAGAATTCCAATTTAACATTTCAAAATCTGATTTTTTTAATATATTGGGATCTGCATTTATGTTATGATTTATAATTTAAAAAATGATTATTTTATTTCATTACAAAACAGGTAAATGTCCCACTCTGGGTTCCTGCATGTGATGGGAAAGCAGGATTGAGAATCAAGGCTAGAGCTTTGTTGGCCTATTCCCAGCTCCATTTTAATATAGGGAAGTGAATTGATTAAAACATCAAACAAAACAATTTATAACATTTATTTTCTTGCGAAATCATAGTTCCCAATCATGTATATCAGAAAATAATCACTTTGTTCCCCATATTGCTGAACTTGCCCTCGTTGTCCTGGTTGATAAGATGCCTTGTCTTCAACGCTGGTTGGTAATGCTTCCAAAGTTGCCTATTGTTTGAAAGGTAGGGTAATGCTTTAGTTTCTTTTCACTCACCAAAAACAATTTATTTATAATCTAATGATGTTTATACTAAGAGCAACAAAACAGTTTTCATCAGGGGGTCTTTAGATGTGGTGTTTGGAAGTAGTGAGGCAAAAGGAGTAAAGAAGAAAAGAAACAACATTTATGCCAGCTTCAACCAAGTCTCACCATCAGTTCCCTCCTCAACCCTTTCTGCTTCCCACAGTAACAACTCTGTCTTTGACTCGAAGGTACACAAAAATGCTGGAGAAACTCAGCGGGTGCAGCAGCATCTATGGAGCGAAGGAAATAGGCGACGTTTCAGGCCGAAACCCTTCTTCAGACTGACTAGCGGGAAGCATGCTAGCGGGAAGGTTTGCTAATGCTACACGGGAGAGATTAAACTAGATTGGCAGGGAGGTAGGATCTCGTGCAGGACAGAGGCACGTGAGAGGCTAGAAGTTCGTATGGAAGGTGGTGTGGGAAAGGTTGGTGGACATAATAGGCAGGTGAAAGGCAGAAAGCGAGGAAGAAGGGTTGGTTTAAACTGCACATATGGAGCGAAGGAGATAGGTAACGTTTTGGGCCGAAACCCTTCTTCAGCCTATCTCATTCGCTCCATAGATGCTGCTGCACCCGCTGAGTTTCTCCAGCATTTTTGTGTATCTTCGATTTTCCAGCATCTGCAGTTCCTTCTTGAACACTCTGTCTTTGACTCCCTCCCCACCCCTCTCCCTCTGCAAATGCAGGGAGTGCAGCACCCCCTATGTGACACATCTGCTAATTAATTTCTCACACCTTATCTGGATACAACTATTACTGAGGAAGGGTCCCGACCTGAGACGTCACCCATTCCTTCTCTCCAGGGATGCTGCCTGACCCGCTGAGTTACTCCAGCATTTTGTGTCTACAATACCCTCCATAAATTTTGGGACAAAGACCCATCATTTATTTATTTGCCTCTGTACTCCACAATTTGTAATAGAAAAAAAATCACATGTGGTTAAAGTGTACATTGTCAGATTTTAATAAGGGCCATTTTTATACATTTTGGTTTCACCTTGTAGAAATTACAGCAGTGTTTATACATAGTCCCCCCATTTCAGGGCACCATAATGTTTAGGATACAGCAATGACATGTAAATGAAAGTAATCATGTTTAGTATTTTGTTGCATATCCTTTGCATGCAATGACTGGTTGAAGCCTGCGATTCATGGACATCACCAGTTGCTGGGTGTCTTCTCTGGTGATGCTCTGCCAGGCCTGTATTGCAGCCACCTTGAGCTTATGCTTGTTTTGGAGGGCTAGTCCTCTTCAGTTTTCTCTTCAGCAGAAAAAGGCATGCTGAATTGGGTTCAGATCGGGTGATTGACTTGGCCCATCAAAAGAAATTACAATTTTTGAGCTTTGAAAAACGCCTTTGTTGCTTCAGCAGTTGTTTGAGATCATTGTCTTGCTGTAGAATGAACCGCCGGCCAATGAGTTTTGAGGCATTTGTTTGAACAAGCAGATAGGATGTGTCTATACACTTCAGAATTCATTATGCTACTACCATCAGCGGCTGTATCATCAATGAAGATAAGTGAGCCATTACATGCCCAAGCCATAACACCCCACTACCGTGTTTCACAGATGAGGTGGTATGCTTTGGATCTTGGGCAGTTCTTTCTCTGCTCCATACTTTGCTCTTGCCAACACTCTGATATGTTAATCTTCACCTCATCTGTCCACAAGACCTCTTTCCAGAACTGTGATTGCTCTTTTAAGTACTTCTTGGCAAACTGCAACCCGGCCATCCTATTTTTGCAGCTAACCAGTAGTTTGCATCTTTCAGTAAAGCCTCAGTATTTCTGTTCATGTAGTCTTCTGCGAACAGTGGTCATTGCCAAATCCACACCTGACTTCTGAAGAGTGTTTCTGATCTGTCGTGCAAGTGTTTGGGGTTTTTTCTTTATCATGAAGAAAATTCTGTCATCAGCTGTGGAGGTCTTCCTTGGCCTGCCAGTCCCTTTGCGATTAAGCTCACCAGTGCTCTCTTAATGATGTTCCAAACAGTTGATTTTGTTAAGCCTAAGGTTTGGCTGATGTCTCTTAACAGTTTAATCTTGTTTCTCAGTCTCATAATTGCTTCTTTGACTTTCATTTGCACAACTGGTCATTTGATAATCAGCAATAAAAGTTTCCAAAGGTGGTGGAAAAACTGGAGGAAAGAAGAGGGGCTGAGAGCTCTCTTATACCTGCATTGAGGATGCAATTAAACACACCTGAGCAATTACAAACACCTGTGAAGCCATGTGTCCCAAACATTATGGTGCCCTGAAATGGGGGGGGGGGGGGGGATTATGTATAAACACAGTTATAATTTCTATATGGTGAAACCAAAACATGTTAATAAAATCTGACAATGTGCACTTTAAGCACATGTATTTTTTTCTAGTACAAATCTCAAATTGTGGCGTTCAGAGGCAAATAAATAAATGATGGGTCTTTGGCCCAAACATTATGGAGGGCGTTGTACCTTCAATTATCACAATGCCACAGATTCAAAACTCTGTGTAGAGAAGTTTTTCCTCATCACAGTCCTAAATGGCCCACCCCTTATTCTTAAACTGTGACCCCTGGTTCTGGACTTCCCCAATATCGGGAACATTTTTCCTGTCCAATCCTTTAAGAAATTTATATGTTTTTTATGGTTCTATAAGATCCCCTCTTATCCTTCTGAATTCCAGTGAATACAAGCCCAGTCGACCCATTCTTTCATCATATGTCAGTCCTGCCATCCCGGGAATTAATCTGGTGAACCTACGCTGCACTCCCTCAATAGCAATAATGTCCTTCCTCAAATTAGGAGACCAAAATTGCACACAATACTCCAGGTGCGGTCTCACCAGGCCCCTGAACAACTGCAGTAGGACTTCCTTGCTCCTAAACTCCAATCCTCTCGCAATGAAGGCCAATATACCATTAGCTTTCTTCACTGCCTGCTGTACCTCCATGCTTACTTTCAATGACTGATGTACAAGCACACCCAGGTCTCGTTGCACCTCCCCTTTTCCTAATGTGACTCCACTCAGATAATAATCTGCCTTCCTGTTTTTGTCACCAAAGTGGATAACCTCACATTTATCCACATTATACTGCATCTGCCCACTCATCCAACCGATTCAAGTCACCTTGCAGCCTCAGCATCCTCCTCTCAGCTCACACTGCCACCCAGCTTTGTGTCATCCGCAAACTTGGAGATGTCATATTTAATTCACTCGTCAAAATCGTTAATAACTGGGATCCCAGCACCGAGCTTTGCGGCACCCCACTTGTCACTGCCTGCCATTCTGAAAATAACCCATTTATTCCTACTCTTTGTCTGCCAACCATAGTCATAGAGTGATACAGTGTGGAAACAGGCCCTTCGGGTCACAACAGCCCCAACTCGCCCACACCGCCAACAATGTCCCAGCTACACTGAGACATTTGTCCATATCCCTCCAAACCTGTCCTATCCATGTGCCTGTCTAACTGTTTCTTAAACTATGGGATAGTCCCAGCCTCAACTACCTCCCCTGGCAGCTTGTTTCATACACCCACCACCCTTTGTGTGCAAAAGTTAAGGGGCTGTTCCACTGCGGCGACCTAATCTGCGAGTTTAGATGAGTTTGCCCTCGACTCAAACTCGCAGCATGGTCGACACGTGGTCCTATGAGGTCACTGGAACTCTCATTCATGCTCGAGGGAAGTTCCCGAATATTCACGGCCTCAGCTAGGTCATGGAAAATTTTTCAGCATGTTGAAAATTTTTCTGCGAGTAAAATTTGGTCAGCATGGTTCTTTTGAACTCGTAGTGCAGAGGAGTGGGGTCGCTATTTAGTTACAGGCAGTCGAGGGCAGCCGTAGGCAATCTCCTTCGCTGACCGGGCATTTTGATTGGCTCATTGGAGTTTTCAGGACCCAGGAAAACCGACCGATAGGTTAAATGCCCGCTAAACTTTATTATACTTAAAATATAATCTCCACTCCTTCTCTCCCCCCCTCCCACTTTCGAAAGGACTTACCTGTGCAGCTGTCTTTCCTTCCACTTCATCGTGGGTCTGAATTTCAGACTGCGCTCTCCCGTTTTCCCTGGCCCCCGGCTTTGCGATGTGTTTGTGTGTGTGCGGTCGGTCGGTCGATCCAGCTTGCGGTTTCAACGCTGACGATCGACCCAGCTCGAGGTTTTCCAGGTGAGTGCCCTCGAGGTTGAAGGTCGTAGACACTCTTCTTAACTCACGGATTAGATCGCCGCAGTGGGACAGCCCCTATACCCCTCGGATTTCTATTAAATCTTTTCCCTTCACCTTGAACCTTTGTCCTCTGGTCCTTGATCCCCCTACTCTGGGCAGAAGACTATTCCTATTACCCGATCTATTCCTCACATGATTTTGTATACCTCTAAATCTCCCCTCATCCTCCTGTGCTCCATGGAATAGGCCCAAACTACTCAACCTTTCCCTATAGCTCACACCCTCTAGTCTTGGCAACATCCTTGTAAATCATTTCTGAACCCTTTCAAGCTTCACAATATCTTTCCTATAACATACCTGGGCTTTTACGTCTACTATCTGGACGGGTTGAGGTCCTGATCATGGGGGAAAATGGAGGAGGACTATCCAAATTTTGTGCCTTCCACCAGAGTGATGAATGCTGTGGTGGATGTGTGTGTTAAATTGTTATTGTGTTTTCGTGTGCTCTTATTCATTGTACTGCTGCTTGCAAATTCATTTCACTTGCACTTTACCTGCAAGTGACAAATAAAACTGATTGATTGATTGATTGACATGGTGCCCAGAACTGAACACAATATTCTAAATGGGGACTCACCAACATCTTATACAACTGCAACATGACCTCCCAACTTCAAAACTCAATACTCTGACTGATAAAAGCCAATGTGCCAAAAGCCTTTTTGACCACCTTACCTACCTGTGACTCGCACTTCAAGGAACAATGCACCTGTACTCCTAGATCCCTCTGCTCTACAACACTACCCAACCATTTACTGTGTAGGTCCTGCCCTTGTTCGATGTCCCAAAATGCAACACCTCATACTTTTCTGTATTAATTTCCATCAACCATTCTCAGCCCACCTGATCCAGATCCTGTTGCAATCTTTCACAACCCAACTTCACTATCTGCAAAACCACTAACTTTTGTACCATCAGCAAACTTGCTAATCTTGCCCTGTATGTTCTCATCCAAATCATTGATATAGATGACAAACGGTAACGGGCCCAACACCAAACCCTGAGGCACACCAGTAGCCACTGGCCTCCAGTCCGAGAAGCAACCTTCCTCCATTACCCTCTTCTTCCTTCCATGGAGCCAATTTGCTATCCATTCAGCTGTCTCTCCTTGGATCCATGCAATCTACCCTTCCAGAGCAGGCTACCTTGTCGAACGCCTTACTGAAGTCCATGTACACAACATCTACAGCTCTGCCCTCATCAACCTTTTTGGTCACATCTTCAAAAAATCAATCACATTTGTGAGATATGACCTCCCACGTACAAAACCATGCTGAGTACCCCTAATCAGCCCTTGCCCATCCAAATTCCTGTATAACCTATCTCGGAATACTCACCAATTTCCTCTTTCTCCTCATTTAGTACCTTGCCCACCCCCTGTGGCTCCATACAGAGGTGACCGCTTTGATTCCTGAGAGGTCCCACTCTCTAGTTACCCTTTCCCCCTTATCAATCTGTCTATCCTTATCCTTACCCTTATAACTATAAAACTCTGATCTTGGATGTGTGTGTGTATTTGTGTATTTATTTGTTCGTGTGCAGTCACATCTTCTCGAAAAAATGACGCTCTAACGGTAGCATTTTTACATATTCAAAATATGTTAAAAAAATTTGACCACATATTTTACGTGGTCAAAAATCGCCTTATCTGAAAAATGTATGCATTATTTCTCGAGTTATTAATAAAAATGTTCAAAAATCTGAAGAGACTTGGAAAAAATAAATGCTTTTTCCCTGTGCTTACAGCCGTGACAATGTGATTGTAGCCCTGCTTGCAACATTGTTGCTATCCAAGTACACTTGGAAAAAAATGCATTTCCACTGCTAGCCCTAGCAAGTGCAAATGCATTTTTTTAAAGTCACAGTACACTGAGTTCTGCTAGCTAGCAAGTGCAAATGCATTTTTTTTATAAGTTTAAAGATGAGGGAGGGTGGATAAGGCAAAATGAGCAGCCCCTGCGCAGTTGTTGGCTATGGGTGCGTGGTGGAATATTGTGTTGGGGAACGTGTTGCCTTGGGGGACCAGGCCTCCCATTGGCGCTATGGGTGAGTGGTGGAATATTTCGTTGGGGAACGGATTGGTTTGGGGGACCAGGCCTCCCGTGTGACAGGGATCCAACGGGTCCCACTTGGTCTAGTATACTTATAAAAGTCTGATCCTGTATGTGTGTGTGTGTGTGTTTTTGTATCTTTGCCAAAACAATACGTGGTAGCGCTAACATTTTTACAGAACCTTACATATTTCCAGTCTTCACGATAAATAGGTTCCCTTCAGATTTGGTGCTATATTTCACATTATTGATAATTAAAGTTTTTTTAAAAGGCCAAATACGGCTCCTGAGAGAGAAAGTCTTCCAGCAGCTTCCAGTGATGATGTCACAATGCCATAGTTTAGTCCACCAATCACAATGGCCTCTCATTTACACAAGCTGCCGAGTGCGACAATTACATCTCAATGGGATGTTGCCAACGGTAACAGCAGCAAAAGCTTGGAGGAGAATGCTGCGCACCGCCATCAAGGGAGAGAGAGAGGGGAATGTGGGAGGGGGGAGCCAGGGGAGGGGGGCTGGAGAGAGAGAGAGAGAGAGAGAGCGAGTTGCATTGGGGGAAACTGGTGAGTGGTTGAAAGAGAATGCCGCACGCCAACATCTTCAGGCCGACTGGGCTGCACAAGGTGAAGAGTGTATGATGGGGGGCGGGGTTGAGTGGACAGCAACACGTGGACTGCCTGATTTAGATGAAGAGAGGCCCTAGGCTATTCCACTTGAGAGGCCCCTCCCAATCCCCCACCCCCACGACTAGAGGAAGATGGAAGAGTGTTTTAAATAATTTGAGTAAAATCTGAATCAAATCTGCTTCCAAAAACCGTTGACAAAACGAGTATGCTTTTTCCTATCGTTAACAAAGTCAACAAAGATGCTGCAAATAAGCTTAGTTTTATTACTAACCTGACAGTGGCAGCCACAGCACTACACAGTAGGTTTCTAGCAACGATTATTAACTCTACTCCTAGCATTGCTCCTTGCCAACTTCCTAGTTGAAATATCTTTGCACTTTCCTAGTTACCCCTAAGTTTTGACTTTTGAAGCCTGCAAGTATCCAAAGATGTTCCCTGCACCAGCCATCGCTGCTTACTGGAGCACATCTGAAAGTTTGCCGGACCCCGGTGCCACCAGATTTACACCGATGTGCAGCCAAGCGTGGCCAATGAGATAAGGGGCTGGAAAGCTGTGCTTTTTAAAAATGTATTTATTGCCAGTACTAGTGTTGAGTTATCGGCAAGACAGTATTATTCTGAAATGGAGGGCAAGGAAAATTACTGAAGGGTTGTTTAGAGACTACAGTGCGTTGTGACGGCATATGTAAGAAAGGCCTATAAAATATATTATATACCTTGGTCGGAGGCCGCCTAGATTTTGAGGCCCTAGCCTTCAGCATGCCAAACCTATAGGTAGATCTGGCACTGCACGTGTACCCTCTCCGTCCCTATCCATAACTATCTTAAACCTAATCGAACTGTGGTCACTGGTTCCAAAAGGCTCCTCCACACACACTTCATTAATTTGCCCTTCCCAATTTCCCAATCCTAGATCCAGCATTGCCCTCTCACGTATGGGGGCCTCCACATATTGCTTAAGAAAACTCTCCTGAACACTTTTGAGGAATTGCACACCATCTAAAACCTTCACCCTATGAATTTCTCAGTCTATATTGGGAAAGTTAAAATCCCCTACTACAACAACCTTATTTGACCTGCACCTGTCTGCAATCTCCCGGCACATTTGTTCTTCTAATTCCCGTTAACTATTCAGGGGTCTGTAGCAGTTTTGCAGTGCTGATTTTTTAGGTGCTGGAGCTGTCATTTCAGGTTTTGCTTGTGTGTATGTGGGGGGGGGGGGGGGGGGGGGGGGGGCTAGTCTCCCAAGAGGGTGAAATGATTATAGCCTATAACTACATCCGAGTGTTTTACTAGTACAATAATACATATAATACTTAATTTAATAATATGACAAAATATTGCATGGTTGCTCTCACTAATTAATATGAAATATAATAAGCGAGTTCAGTATTCCGATAAACAGAAGGAATCATGGGTTTTGTCAAAGGTCGAACGCTATAAATAAAAACCGAACGAAACGCTGTAGATTGAGTATAGTTTGGGTCCGATTTTTTACCTTTTTTCAGTGGGAGATGGCGGGGAGGGGGGAGGGGAGACCGGGCAGGGGGGAGACCGGGCGGGGCGTAGACTGGACCGGCTCTCATCCACAGAACCGAGCCTCATTTGCAGCCAGGATCAAACCCATGTCCCCGGCGCCGCAAGCGCTGTCGAACTGCCACTGGACCTATCCCGGTTCTTCTCCCCCCCCCCACTCGAGTGTCCCATCTGGGCGGCGGCTGGAGACATCCGGACTGACAGGACACCGGCCCCCAGGCCCACCGCCAGCACGGAGAACCCACAGACCCACAGCCAGCGCCAACACCAGCCCAACCCCGCTCCAACTCCAGAGGAACCCACTTCCTGATGGGTCGCTACGACGAAAAGTGCCAGTTCACCCACGGCCTGAGCTGCACTCCCTCAGCCGCCACCCCAAGTACAAGATGTACCTTGCACACCACCGGCTTCTGCCCCTACGGTACCCACTGCCACTTCATCCAGCCATTGGCTGCCCATCTTCAGCAGGATCTCGGTGTCGGACTGAGGGGTGAAGGATGGAGGTGGAGGGCTGCCGGCCAACCTGGCAGGACAGGCAAAGCCGAGTTGGAGACAGCGGCTGCAAGTCATGGCCCGCCCCTCCAGACAAGGGCCACTCCGGACAGGGATGGGACACCGGGGACGGCCCAGCAGCAGCTCAAGAGCACCCAAAGCGACGGAGAGCCGGGCCCGATCCTGACCCCGACCCCGGACGAAACGCAAGCCTGCACACAATGCAGCACCACCGTTGCCGAGACTTTATAGCTAGTGACCTATGACCTGGGCATGCGCAGTTGGAATACCGAACTCGCTTATTATCAAGCAAGTAAAGAAAAATATGGTATTCGTGTATTTTACCAATTTACAAGTAATTACCGACTTACCAAATGCCACCAATGAGATGTTTCCCAATAATTTACTCAAAGGGTCAGGCGTAATATGTGTTTGAGGGTCTGAAGCAACTCTTTTCCTGGTGTCTTCTACTGATCTGTGGTACCTCAGCCATGATGTGACGTACGGCTTAGGATTCCACTGAACCAGAGGAGGTCTGTGTAGTTTAACAAATTACACTGATACATGATTTAAGATAATTCTTGAGCGTGTTGCTGTTATTATCAAGTTCATGGGACTGAATCCCCTCTCACACTCAGCAATACTAATGGGAATAACTTGTGAACAGCACAGTAATGGGCGTATATCTTGGGGAATGTGGCGTCCACAATCCCCCACATAATCTCTGAAGGCATTTATTACAGAGGAAGAAGAAAGCTTAAACCTCTTCCAGATAGATGATATTGCAGCATCTCCATGATTAGGTGGTATTTCAGCAAGCCAACCGCATATATCAAGGACACACAATTCATTTAGCAATTCATACATACTATGATGTTCAGAAGAATGAGAACATTTCAAGGATGTAGTCGTGGACGTACGGTGTTGCAAATTGTTTATGGGTAGTCAGAAACTGTTGATAATTAATGCAAACGACTTTGTTGTTGCTTGTTAAGGTAATTTATCCGAACTTCTCCTATTCAACTGTCTCTTGAGCTTCTAGTGTTTTTGTACCAGGTTACTCTTTCAGTCCATGCAGTGATCTTAAGAGCCTGTCCCACTTGTGCGGCATTTGATCCACTGTAAACAAAGCACAATTTGTCCATAAATGATTGAAAATGATTAAATCCATGAATTTCTCTCATTGAGGGGGAGTGGGCAGATGCATGGCAGATGAAATTTAATGTGGATAAATGTGAGGTTATCCACTTTGGTATCAAAAACAGGAAGGCAGATTACTATCTAAATGGAGTCAAGTTGGAAAAAGGGAAGTACAACGGGATCTGGGGGTCCTTGTTCATCAGTCTATGAAAGTAAGCATGCAGGTACAGCAGGCAGTGAAGAAAGCGAATGGCATGTTGGCCTTTATAACAAGAGGAGTCTAGTATAGGAGCAAAGAGTTCCTTCTGCAGTTGTACAGAGCCCTAGTGAGACCACACCTGGAGTATTGTGTGCAGTTTTGGTCCCCTAATTTGAGGAAGGACATTCTTGCTATTGAGGGAGTGCAGCGTAGGTTTACAAGGTTAATTCCCGGGATGGCGGGACTGTCATATGCTGGGAGAGAATGGAGCAGCTGGGCTTGTACACAGCCGGATGAGATGGGATCTAATTGAAACATATAAGATTGTTAAGGGTTTGGACACGCAATAGGCAGGAAACATGTTCCCGATGTTGGGGGAAGTCCAGAACCAGGGTCCACAAGTTAAGAATAAGGGGTGAGCCATTAGAACAGAGACGAGGAAACACTTTTTCTCACAGAGAGTGGTGAGTCTGTGGAATTCTCTGCCTCAGAGGGCGGTGGATGCAGGTTCTCTGGATGCTTTCAAGAGAGAGCTCGATACGGCTCTTAAAGATAGCAGAGTCAGGGGATATGGGAAGAAGGCAGAAATGGAGTACTGATTGGGGATGATCAGCTATGATCACATTGAATGGCGGTGCTGTTTCGAAGGGCCGAATGGCCTACTCCTGCACCTATTGTCTATTGTCTATTGTTTATTGTCTATTGTCTATTGAATCACCTACTCAAGGTTCTAATCTGTGATTAAGTCAGTGCCAAATTATCACATCAGGGTAATGTTCCTTGAGAATTGTAGCAACACCAGATTTGGCACCAAGCATTCCACTCGCCCCATCACTGTAGCAAACGCTACAAGGTTCTGTTTCAAGTAAGAGTCATCAAACCCATGGTTACTGAGACAGTTCAATAGATGCTTAGCAATAGTTTGAGCTTTCTGATCATGCAGTTCAATTAGATCTATAAACATAAAATGAGCATCACCTTCCTCATCACTTTCACATTTCAAATAAACTATTATGGCGGTCTTGATGCTCAAGCTTGTTGTTTCATCAATGAGAACAGAAATCAAGCCATTTATCTGCTTGATATGCTGGCTAATTTTCTTTATCATATTAATGGCTATGTGGTTAACGATCTCTGTTGCATTAGTGCGGGAATGCAGTCCAATTCTAATGTCAATACCATTTTTGTTTTGAAGTTCCAGTAAGCCAAAGTGATCAGAGTATGGTCTGTCAATCTGAGCTAAATAATGTGCAGACGAAAAATTGAACGTTGCCTTTAGATGTGAAGCATTCATGGTGTCACGTAATTTTCCAAGAGCATCTTCGCTAGCTTTATTTTCAACATGTAGAGCAACAGTGTAAGCTTTTCATAGTTTGTGATCAACAATTTTTTTTCTGAGAGACTTCAAGCGTGTACTTTGATCGGCTCCATAATAGAATATTTGATACATTTGCCATTCATTTGACAGCCTCAAACCCTCAGAAGTGAAAAGTGTCACATGCTTTACACCCAAGTTTATCATTCTTGAAGTCAAACCAGGGATGAGTTTTTTTCTTTTTCTTCCACATTTCTTCAGTCCAAACATCGAAACAAGCCTGACTTCGAAACAACCCGGTTAGAAAATTTGAACGAGAAGCAGGTGAAACACAGCTTTTGTCACTTTTACAAGTACAGGTATCAGTCGCTTGTACGTTATACTTGTTACATTCCTCAGCTTGTTTATGAAAGAAAGAAGTTAATGTTGTTTGCATAGAAGCCATAGGGTTGTTAGTGAGAATAATTAACTAGTATGAGAGAGTAATCTACAGAGTGGCACAGACTACCACAGATGTAGCCTTAGTAATGCAACTGAGTCAGAGCAGACAGTGTTGCTAGGCTGCCGTTATAAAAGTAACAGAATTTACCGAAATAAAGCGAATACGTTTTTTTGCATTTTAGCCACCTAAATTGGAACCAACTCAACAAAGTATGATAATAGAACATCTAATGAACTATTGCTAAAGCCACGAATATCGCAGAATATTAGTATCAAAAACGGTAGGTTGGCAACTCTGCCTCGTACCGTTTCTCTCGCAGAAATGTTTGGACAGGATAATGTACATGTCGATACTCACAAATCCTCACACGTGGGGTATTACATGCTTAGTAGACCAATACAAATCCTGTTTAGTTTTTAGATATATAAGAAGTTAAAGAAGGTTGAATCTTTACATTAATTATTATCTTATCTAGCCCAACCTTCGCTTCCGTAAAATCCCTTTATTCAATATGCGGCCGCTGTTAAATTCCCCGCGAGTTAAAATTTCCCGCAGTTTATTTTGGCTTTTTCTTACAGAGGTGCCGGAGTAGAACTCCGGTGAGCTCTGGCAGCACTACACTCCTGGTCTGTAGTACACCCCCAACAAGGTGATCATCCCTTTCTTGTTCCTCAGCTCCAACCATATAGCCTCATTAGACGAACTGTCCATAATGTCACCTTAGAACACAGCCATGACATCCACCTTAACCAACAGTGCAATCCCCTCCCCTCTTTTTCCTTCACCCCTGTCTTTCCTGAAGCTCCTGTACCACGAAACATTGAGCTTCCAGTCCTGCCCCTCCCTTAACCAGGTTTCAGTCATGGCTACAATGCCCTATACATGTTCTTATTACATGCCCTAAGCTCATCCGCCTTACACTCAGGCCCCTTGCATTAAAATACGTGCAGTTTAAACCAATCCTTCTTCCTCGCTTTCTGCCTTTCACCTGCCTATTTTTACCAAACGCCTATTTTGTCCACCAACCTTTCCCACACCACCTTCCATACGAACTTCTAGCCTCTCACGTGCCTCTGTCCTGCACGAGATCCTACCTCCCTGCCAATCTAGTTTAATCTCTCCCGTGTAGCATTAGCAAACCTTCCCGCTAGCTTGCATCCCGCAAGTCAGTCTGAAGAAGGGTTTTGGCCCGAAACGTCGCCTATTTCCTTCGCTCCATAGATGCTGCTGCACCCGCTGAGTTTCTCCAGCATTTTTGTGTACCTTCCCGCTAGCATGTTGGTCCCCCTCCAATTTAGGTGCAACCCATCCGTTTTATACAGGCCCCCCCTGTCGCGGAAGAGATCCCAATGATCCAGAAATCTGAATCCCTGCCCAATGCACCAGCTCTTCAGTCACACATTTCCCCAATCTTCCTATTCTTACCTTCACTAGCACAGTTCTCTATCGATGTCAATACCCTACCCCCAATACCATGTGCTCTAATTTTGCACACTATTCTCTGTGTGGGACCTTGTCAAAGGCTTTTTGAAAGTCCAGATACACCACATCCACTGGCACTCCCTTATCCATTCTACTTTTTACATCCTCAAAAATTTCCAGAAGATTTATCAAGCATGATTTCCCCTTCATAAATCCATGCTGACTATGACCGATCCTGTCACTGGTTTCCAAATGCGCTGCTATAACATCTCTAACAATCGACTCAAGCATCTTCCCCACTACCGATGTAAGGCTAACTGGTCCATAATTCCCCTTTTTAGTCCATTCCAATCGTTTTCCAATCCATTTTCCTCCACAAATACTGCCTGACCCACTGAGTTCCACCATCAATTCGTTTTTTTCTCTTGAGCAAAAATCAACTTGCCACTGGTGGATGGGAATACATGTGCAGTATGTTTAGGATGAAAACCAACTGATCCGATATAAATCAACTTTCTGGTGTCATATGAACCTTCTTCACAATGTGTCGTCTGCAGCTGCCTTCTAATCTTTTTCTTTCATATGGTTACAGTTAACAGTGAAAGAAAAGCTGGATTTTGAAATTGTATCTTGAGGCTTAATAACCAACTTATGTCTAGCCAGGCTAAGTGGATTTCTTCAGCTCCATGACAACCAAGTTTAGGAAAATAACTTATAATGTGACTCACTAACTGCACTTCCCTGCAAAGAGTTTAAGTCTGTATTGTTCCATTTTAGTCAATAAATAGACCCATCTTCCATGTCGCAAATAAATGTTCGGTGCGATATTTCCATTGTAGATGAAAACCCAGGAGCTCTTGTGCAGTGAACTTGTACCCAATCTAATTGGTGTGAAGACCTGTTCCTCCTTTCCCAGACTTAGCTAGTGAAACACAACAGCTTTAAGTGAATACAAACCATCTTTGCATTATTAAAGTTTCTTACCCAATCTCTTACCCTGCTCCCAATCAGATGATGGAGAATCAATACCTTCCATGGACAATGTGAATAATAATATTTTGACAAGCCTCTGGTGAGCAGATTATAGAACAACCTCAGGGCCATGCTTTGACTTATTTTGTGAGTTAAACAGCTGGTCAGAAAGTAATTTACATTAAAACAGGAGCAGGGCCGAGTGCCCAGCAGAAACACTTATTTATTTGTGAATTTTTGATTTATGTATAAACCTATAAAATACAGGAAATGCAAATAATACAATTTGCTTCAATTATCTTTGAAAGATAACTGTTCTCAGTGGGGGGGGGGGGGGGTTATGTATATGGAAGCAACAACTGGCAAAAACATTTACCTTCAATGTTGCAAAGCGTTTGAGGCCAAAGCAGATCAGCCAGTGGGGAGATTGAAGATGCCCTTGAATGTTGTTGCAAGCTGCTACAGAGTGCTGTGCCAGACTCTACAAGGAAGGGTGCCATCATTACCCCTCTTCTCCTGGCAGTGAAAATGTCCTCTTCAAGAAATTCACATAGGTGAACTGAAGGTTACTGAGCCAGTAAATAAGAGATGGAACACTATTTACTACTGTGGAGCATCCCAAAGTACTTTGTTGCTGAGTAGTACCACCATCAATTTGGGCACTGTCAGCTACTAGTAACATCAGTGGAATAAATGACCAGATAATTTATTTTTGGGATGCTAGTTGAGGGATAAATGTCACTGTCCTCTGAATGCTGTCATAGTCTCCTTTTATATGCACCTGGTTTAATATCTGGTCTGAGGGACTCCTCCAGGACAGTGCAGCATCCCCCTCAGTACTGCATTTGAATTCATGTGAGCATGATCATCTGAGTCAGTTAACATAAGAGATTTGATCATTTATTTTTGACGAACAGATTCTATTTCAAAGTGCCGTTGATCTAGTAAAATGCTTCAAGATGCATTGTGTAAGGGTTATTAATAATCTAAGAGTTATCCACTGAATAAGTGATATACTAAGATTTTATGTACTTTATGATATTTTTAAATATGCAATGCATTTTTATGTAATGTTGCCCCTTGTCTGGACCTCGAGTCAGTAATAAAGTTTATTATTATTATTATTATTATTATTATATTAAAACAAGTTGAAGCCATATCAAGAGCAAACAGGACAGAAAACCTAATGTATAGGAAGGAACTGCAGATGCTGGGTCTGCAGTTCAGAAGAATGGTCTTGACTCGAAACGTCACCCATTCCTTCTCCCCAGATATGCTGCCTGTCCTGCTGAGTTACTCCAGCTTTTTGTGTCTATCTTCGGAAAACCTAATGTTTGGGCTAACAAGGAGGAATATCTACAAGGAAGAAAGTGGAACATTTCAGGCAGCCTAGTGGCCTGGCAGTCAATATTGAAATCTTTAGTTCAGTGACGTGCAAGATTCCGAAATTGGAGGAGTGCAGGTATCTTGATGTGGTGTCGTTGTCATGGCTATCCCTCGAGGTCGAGGATGATGGTCTACGTTCTGTTGTTGTTATGGACTCTCAGGTGGCTTATGTCCAAGTTTTGTGCTGCTCACAGAACAAAGACGCCTGTGCGTGTGTTTGTTTAACGTGTATTTGATGTTGCACTCCAAGAAGCACGGTCCTTCACAAATCAATCAACTAATTCCAATGGAAAGGAAACCAAGACAATTAAAGCCGATAGATCTGTTGCAGCCTTCATCCGCCTTCACAGCCATTGAGTTCAAGATAACTTTGTCCGCCTGGTCCGCCGTTGAGGTCTTGTAGGTTGGATCGTTCTTAGTTTGGACCCTCATCCTCGACCTTACCGCCATGGGTGGCCCTACCAGAAGCTGGTGCTTTCGACGCCATCGCTCTGTGAATCATGGGGACATGCAAGCCTCTACACCACGACAAGGTAGACGATTCGAAGAGGGAGACGTAGTGTACGGGTGGTTGGAGGGGGAATTTGTGATAATTCAAGGATGAAAATAGATTACAGAATAAGAGCGGGGTGAGAGTAAGTAGATGAGCTCTTGTTTTAGTTATAGTTGTGCTGCTTCTAAAGGGCCTGTCCCACTTGGGTGTCATTTGCTCATCATTTACGTGACAGGCCGTCTAGCAGTACGACAGTCGCGCGCCAAGTGCTCTTGAGGGCCCTGCTTCTTTTGGGAGCCATTTGCGATGTTGTTCGTACTTAGTCCGATCTCTGTGGCAAGGATTTTCCCAGTGAAAATTTTTCAAAACTATGCGCGTTTGCGGTGCTCAAATGATGCACAAATGGCCCGCCAATGGCATACGGGCGGCGCATGGTTACGGACGCTGACGCACGGTGATGCATAATAAATTAGCATAGGCAATGTTCATGCGTCACCGTGCGTAACCATGCGTCACCACGCGCTACATGTACGCCGTCAGTACGTCAGCGTACACAAGGTATAAGTCACGCAGGTGGAGCACGAGGATTTTGAGCATTCCAAAATCCTGGGGCGCTGCGTGACTGCATACGCCACCATGCCTCATCACGACGCGCCAAACAATTTTTATGATGTCGCGTAAATGACGCGCAAATGAAGCCCAAGTGGGACAGGCACTTCCTCTAGCCCCAGGGTCAAAGAGCTGGGATGCCAATGTAACGGTGTTACACCGTTGTACATAGGTATAGGGTGGTTAAAATGGCTGGGCGTGTTGAGGCTTTGTTATTGGAGGTGGGAGGAAGGGGTAGATTGGTGGTTCGGTAGGTAGGGAAATCACTCAATGGGAGGGCATTGGAGACTGGGCCAATTGTAGGGTCATTTGTGAGATCATAGGTGGAACTGGAGACATTGGAGAATCAGAGATGAAGATCGGGGTGTGGGGGAGTTTGTTAATACAGATTTAGTAGCACCAGGGGTAGTTCGAAAGATGACAGTTCATCAGTGGATCATGACAGAAGCCTCCTCGTAGCCATCCCTGGAAGTGGTGACGCGATGCATTCTGTGACAGGTCGGGCAACAATTCTGTCAACATGTTGGATGATGACAGAAGCCAACAGCGAGCAACATCGTCTGACACATGAGCGAACGAACGAGTGGTGTCTGCAATCAGCAATAATAGTTTCTCCTAGAATGCTTTGGTTTAATTTCTCTGACAATGCCTCTAAATGAGTATTGTAAAGGCTTTGTTATCATTTGATGTTCATGTAATGTGGAAATCACATCAGATGCATAAACCTGATGATTCCGGAGTGACAGCGGGCAACCTGAAAATGGTTAATGTTGCATTTCACTCAATGGGTAACTATACTTTCCATTGAGTAAATAGCACGCCGTGGACTAATTTTGTGGGTTCTCTGTTTTCTAAGTGAATTCTCTTTGCTGTCCAATGGATTGCTTGCTATGAGCCTAACTCCAACATATTTACTGTTGTGCCTTTTTAACCATCTACCAATGATGGGCACAATTAAAACAACGATATTTTCTCAACAAAAATCAGCTTACGTTCAGTTTGTTATGCACAAAGTAAAATATCCGCAAACAATTTAATGATGACAGCAAAAAAAACGTTTGTATTCCATCGTCTTTCGCACCAACAAACAAATGAGTCTGTTTCAATGAAGCTGTAAAATAAAGAAATACACCGTGCCAATGAGAAAATCAACGAAAGGACACCAAAAGCTGGAGCAATACAGCAGGTCAGACAGCATCCCTGGGGAAACTGGATAGGTGACATTTCAGGCCGAGACCCTTCCCCAGACAATCAGTGGGAAAATCCACAGTTGCAACCATGGTATCGGCACCAAATCAACATAAACAGCCTCAGACAGCAAAGATTAGAAAGCACACTGCTGCTGTAGACTGACACCTATTTACCTGTTGGCTGTGTTATCTAATGAAACACCCACTGGTGATTCAGAGAGGAAGTTCCTGTGAGTCACCTGCATGTTATTCCAGTTTCGATGCTGAACAGGAAGTTGACCATTTCTGCTTATTTCTGGGGCCCCACGAACAACAAAATATCCTGGAGTTAACCAGAGTGCCGGTGAGAGCTGTTCCTAGTGTTAAGTAAGTGAACAATAAGTTTCTTTGTTGTTAGTGCGAGCAATGTGTGTTTACGTGAGAGAGAGGCAGTTTCTAGGTAGATGGGTGTGTTCAGTCAGCAAATGCAATTGGGCTGCAACAATAAAACATAATGTTTATGTCTGTTAGCAAAACTAAATCAAATTCCTGATTCAAACACATGTTGACTGTGTTGGTGTAATACAGATCTCAATTTTGCTTATTGCTTACATTACATCCATTAGCTAAAAACTACTTGTAGTTTTTTAATACATGTAACCTGAGTCTGCAAATGGTCTCACTGCAAATGCAAAGGTTCCTGAGTTACAGTTGGTCACACCCATTAAGATTAACTTTTTTGAAATAGAAGTTGAGCAAGATGCTTGTTGTTTTGTGCCTTGTAATATAATGAACTTCCATTAACCAAGAGGTGGTGAAAAACACAACACCTGCAAATTCCTCTCAACATTTGGTTTGATTTTTTTTTTGCAGTATTTTCAGGCTTTTCATAAACCTGTTGCCTTTTTTTTTTACAATGAAATGTCTGATAATGAGCAGATAACTAGCAAAAGGAAAGGTTCAGAATTTATGTAGTGAGTGATTTTAAATTGACTCTTGCAGATTCTGTGATTTCAGTCTACCCGGCTAGTGACTCTAGTAACTCAGTGGGACAGGCGGCATCTCTGGAGAGAAGGAATGGGTGTTGTTTTGGGCTGGGACCCTCTTTATACTTCAGTTTTAGTTAAAAATCTTGTTTTCTGTTGATGGCAAGACACTTTCTAATTTTATAATCTTATGATTTGTATTCTTGAAGGTGGTATGTATATTGATTATGTGTACGCAAGATCCATACAACTTTATTTTGATGCACTTCTAGTGGGAATAATGGAGGTGCAAAGGTTGGACTACTTTGTCTGCAACCAAAATTATGGTTAGGTTTGCTTCAACGTTAGAAATACTTTATCTACTTGTGAATCTCCATACCATGTGCAATCAGAAAATTAAGGTAACGCGGTGAGATAACTCAAGGCTCTTATCAGCAGCATTACGAAGCAAAATTTAAAATTGGTGTACAAAAATAGACATACTCCTTTCTAACTCCATCACATCCACATTTTTTATTGCTCCATTAATATCTTCATCTGCCTGCAACTTAGCTCTGAAATTCCTGCACTAAACATAAACTTTTTTTTCCCTTTTTCTTTAAGATTCTTTTTGAAGCATCTCTCTTTGGCCCAGTCATTTACCATGCCCATCTCCTTATGTTGTTCATTGTCAAATGTGGTTGTTTTTTTCCCCTGAGGTGCCGGGGATGGTTTATAACATTAAAGACACAAAATAAAGGCAATTTGTTGTATTTGATAATATACATTTAAACCAAATGAAAAAAGGCATAACCATTAACTATCATTGCTTAAATTTAACTTCCCTAGTCATTCACTTACAGGTTTTCCTCAGTTTGTGAATGCCTGACTGATGGACCCTCATACATATGAGGGAGCACCCACAACTTTATTAAATTCAAAAGACGAATGTTTGCATATACTTTAATTCCTACAAACGGCAGAACTAGTTTTCTATCTTTATCACAACTTTCAGTCATTGTTCTTTCTTATCACTTTTTCATGCCATTCATTACAATACTGCAGTGTTATAGTTACCACATCGAGTGATTTTTGTGTATTTTCCGAATTATGGACAAAATCTACTCAAGGACGTCAGCAAAAATGGAACCTGTTCGTTACCCAGGGACAGCCTGTACTGGTCACTGTGCATGGTGTTCCTTATTTGCTATGTGCTTGCCTTTGTTTGATTACTCCAATTTTTATGCACAAGTTCTGTTCCACCAGCAAGTTTGCATAGAAGGTGTGTTAAAATGCTGATTGCACATTAGCAACCAATAGTAGACTATTATTTTCCATTGACGCCTATCCTGTTCAGTAATGAGGTGGAAGTTTTGGCTTTCACCAGGTAAATGTGTGGTAGGATACTGCCGACTGTTGAACTCCCCTTGAAGTTCTGGTTCTAAAAAGGTCAAAACTAAAGATTGTTCTCTATCCTGGTATGCTTGGAGCTATAAAATGAAAACGGAAGAAGTCGTGCCAATATTTTAATAAATAAGCAAACTATTTCATAATTTTCCCAGTTTTCTCCAATAACAGTAAAAATTGAGCAAACATCAAATGGGAAGCAGTGGGAAGAATCCTGGAAAAAAGATGTGGGGGTGTGACAAATGAGGATAAAGATGAGGAGCGACTAAGTGTGGACTAGGCGACTTTTGCCAAACACTTGCGCTCTGCCCGTCAAGGCCTGCTGGGGGACCCAATTGCTAACCGTTTTAACTCCCATTCTATACCGACCTCCCTGTCCTTGGCCTCCTTCATTGCCATAGTGATATAAACTGGAAGAACAGCACCTCATATTCTGTTTGGATAGTTTGCAACATTGAATTATCTAAATTGAAGTAATGCTCCCCTGTATCCCCTCTCTTTCACCTTCCCTCCCATCCCTCCAACCCAGGTCGCCTCATCCTGCTGTGCACACATTTCTCCCACCATCCCATTGCATTGCTCTATTCTCCAGGTACCCCATTTCCCTTTTATTACCACTCGTTCCCCTCCCCCTGTTCCCTTCTGCCCATATCTCTCCCTCCAGCTTAACACTTTACTATATGTCTACTATAAACCCAACAACTCCCACAGTTATCTGGACTACACTTCCTCCCACCCAAAATACACTATTCCATATTCTCATTTCCCCCATTTCCGCTGCATCTGTTTCCAATGTGAGCCTTTCTATTCTAGTACATCTAAGATGTCCTCTTGCTTTAAAAAACGTAGTTTTCCCCTTTCTGTCATAAATGGACCACTCACCCATGTGTCCTCTGTGTCCCATATTGCTGCTCTTGCTCCCCCCCCTCTCCCCAGATGGAACAAGAATAGAATTTCCAAGGTCCTCATCTTTCACCCCATCAGCCTCCGTATCCAACCCATCAAACTGACATTTCCATCACCTCCAACATGATCACAACACCAGTCACATCTTCCCATCTCCACCCCTTTCTGCCTTCCCCAGAGACCACTCCCTCCACAACTCCTTGGTGAGAACTTCATCCTATCCCACCCTCAGACTCCCCTGAATGAATTTCTCAAATTCTAAGGATGTATCCTGATTTTTCCACCTACCTTGTTTCAGCATTTGCACTTTTTTTGTCTGCACTTTCTTTGTGGCTTTAACACTATATTCTACATTGCTTTCTCTAATGTTGCACTGACGTTTCGCATGGTCTGGCTGGATAATATGCAAACCAATGTTTTTCACTACCTTTGTACATGGGACAACAATAAACCAATACCAGAAACTGCATACAGCAGTGAGATAATGACTAGATCCTTGATTATTTGATGGTATTGGCCATGATAAATATTGGCCATGATAAATACTGTTATATGATCTTTTCTAACCTCCTGAGAGGGAAAAGCCTAGCTTTAACATGTCATTTGAAAGGTGGCACTACAGATTGTGCAGCACTCTCTCAATAGTGTTCATCAGCTATTGAATCCTCAGCCACGACTTAAGCAATATCGAGCCAGGTTACACACTTACTGAGAACCTGCATAATTAATTTGCAGTAAGGAGTTTCACTTTTCAACAGTAGAAGGCTCGCTCATAAAATGACCGTCAACTATCCTGCATCAAAATGAGAGCAGTCACTCAACACCTCATGTACTAGTAGAGGGCAGACATGGTAGCTGCTCAGTGTAACAATTGTCTTTTTGGATGGATGCAAAAGATTCCATGGCATTATTTTAAAGAACACCAGGTAAGTTCCATGTTTCTCTCTCTGTAAACATCACCATTGCAAATTGTCTGATCTTTATCACAATGCTGTCGTTGGGACATTATTATGTGCAAACACATTGCTGTACTTAATACATAACTATACTTCACGACCACACTAGAAAAATATTTAATAAAATGCCAGTATTCCTCTGCTGGTCGCTACCACTCTTATGCTTCATAGGAGTCTCCTCCCATCTGCTTCATGGTCTACAATTTATTTGTCTCCGGTGTTTGGCAAGTCTTCCTTTTAAATATACATTGTACAGAGAATAATGTTGCTTACCTTTTCACAGCACAAAATCCTTTCAGTCATAATTCCATTATTGAATTGCTTTAATATATTGAGATAATCTAATGATCAACCTTGTACATTTGAGTTGCAAGCCTAATTTCCCAGAATGACTTCCATGTTTTATTTTCCTATACCAGTACTAGGACCAGCAAACATCTCAATATTTAAAACTCGTATTCTGTTTATGAATCCCTCAGTAGTTGCACCTCTACCTTTCTAAAGATATCAACATTTACAATTCTCCAAGATCCCAGTATTTCTCCAATTCTGGGCTCTTAATCTCCCTGAAGTTGAACGTAACATTATTGGCAACATTGTCTCAATTCCCAAATCTAGAATTCCCTTCCTAAATTTCTCTCTTTTTAATATTCCATAAACCTACTTTCTTGAACAACCTTGCGGTACGAGTATTTTCATGCATACCTGTAGAGCTCGTTGCCAAATTGTTGTTTTATAGCAGCGCTGAACTATCTTTGGAAATTTAGGCAGGAGAATGGATTTGAGTGGAAAAATTGATACACCATGATCGAATGGCAGCATAGACTCGATGGGCCGAATAGCCTAATTTTGTTTGTATGTCTTATGAATTGCTATGTTAAACAAATTGTATTCATGTGATTTCATTAAATTATCTTTCGACATATTAACAGAAATATAACCAAGCAATGTAGTCTCCCTGTAATAATTAGTAGGCCAATAGTGTGGCAAGACTTAGCTCATTCGTCTTAGACAAATTGCAAAAATATAATGACTACTGTTGTTCCAACTACTTCTGATAATGAACAACAATATTTTAAGAACTGGACTTGTTTAGTGAATTTCACAGCGTTCAAAAGCAGCTGTTGAACTGTAATTGTTGTAATAATCCAGAAATCGTTGCAGCCAATTTGTACATAGCAAGCTCCCACAAAGGGCAGTGGCAAGTTTAGATGGGTTTTGCTGGCATTTCCATAAACAAATGCAGACATTTATCAGCATAAGTGTCAGCAAGTCAATAGGGATGGCAGTGTAAGTTGCAGATTTATTAGCTGGAGCCCCACTGGCAATTTCCTGGTCTGTTCCCTTAATAGCATTCAGTGACTGAGCAGGAGTTGGCCGAGATTCCCAGAAATGTGCAAAATGAATGGATATGCAGTCCCCAGTATTTGCTGCCCATCCCTAATAAATATTTCATCTGACAATGCAGAAACCCTTTGATCCCACAATGCAGCGTCAGTGCAGATTATATGCTCAAGTCTCTGTTGAAGAAACATGAAGCAACCAAACTCTAACTCAGAATCAAGGGTATTTCCCACTGAGTCGCTCTGACTACATCAATTCCTTATGATTAGGACTATAGAAACTGTGATTCAGTCCCAGATGCAACCCACTGTTTCAATCAACTGTATTAGAAACATAGAAAATAGGTGCAGGTGGTTTGTGTTAAAGTCTGGCTGTGATTTGTCAATATATTGTCTGACAATGACTTAGAATAATAACCTCTGGACTTTGCTGCATTAAAAAAAAATCTATCTTTAGCATTCAGCACCTTTCACCAGAGCTGTTGCCTCACAGCAAGTTCAATCCTAACTTGAGTTGCTGCATGTGAAGAGTTTGCACAGAGGTTTTCATCAGTTTCTTCTCAAGTCCTAAAAATGGAAGTTGGGAGGTTAATTGGCCATTGTTCATTGTCCTTGGTTTGTAGGTGAGTGGTAGAATATGGGTGGAGTTTGTGAATGTGGAGAGAATAAAAATGGGATTAGTTTTGAACTGGTATAAATGGTCAGTTTGACCTTAATGGGCTGAAGGGCCTGTTTCTGTCCCACACCACTCTGTGACACCTCAAACACAGTGTCAATGTTCAATACCATCTGGGTCTCTTTTTTAAATAAGTTAACCTCAATGTAAGTGTTTAAAAGAACACGTATTCCACCTGTTTCATTTTTTTAAAAACACTTTCTGCATTGGGCCATGGGAACTGTGCTGCACCTACTGTGCAAGTTCAGTTCAACTTTTAGGTGTGAGTGAATTGGCAACACTTTCAGGTACTGTTCACTTTGTGAATCAGCTATAGCCGCCTGCTTGGAAATATTTATATTGGCAACTGTGGAAGAGGACTGGTGTGGAAAAGGCTCATGATGGTCCCAGATAATATTCACAGCGGATCAGTAAGCATTTCTGGAGAAAAGGAATAGGTGACATTTCAGGTCGAGACCCTGCCTGTTTGTCTTTGGTTTAAACCAGCATATGCAGTTCCTTCCTAACATTCACACCTAGATTGGCTGGCATGCACTCCGAGTTCCTCTCAACTGCTGCTGTGTAAAGATAAATAGCAGTACCATGCAAAGTAAGCAGATTGCCCTGGGCTGTCGCTTTTGGTAGCAATATGCTGGTTGAGGACCTTGTGCCAGAGTCTGTACCTCTTTTATGATTCAAAACATGATTTACTCAAGAGTGTGCAAACATCTGATTAAAAATGGATGATTTAATGTTCATACCATTACCCAAAAGGCATATGAGGTGTTGTTCCTCCATTTTGCATGGGGCCTCATGCTGCCAATGGAGGAGGCCTGGACTGAAAGGTCAGTATGGGAATGGGAAGGAGAGTTAAAATGGTTAGCAAAAGGGAGATCCAGCAGGCCTTGGTGGAAATTGGCTCCATGGAAGGAAGCAGAGGGTGATGGTGGAAGGTTGCTTCTAAGAATGGAAGCATGAGACTAGTGGTGTGCCACAGGGTATGGTTTTGGCCCATTACTGTTTGTCATCCACATCAATGATTTGGATGAGAACATACACGGCAAGATTAGCAAGTTTGCTGATGATACAAAAGTTAGTGGTTTTGCAGATAGTGAAGTTGTTTGTGAATGATTGCAGCAGGATCTGGATCGATTGGCCAGGTGGGTGGAGGAATGGTTGATGGAATTTAATACAGAGAGTGTGAGGTGTGGTATTTTGGGACGTGGAACAAGGGCAGGACCTACACAGTAAATGATCAGCCTCTGGGTAGTGTTGTAGTGCAGAGGGATCTAGGAGTACAAGCAAGTGCATGGTTCCATGAAGCTCGAGTCGCAGGTAGATAAGGTGGTCAAAAAGGCTTTTGGCACTTTGGCCTTCATTAGTCAGAGTTTTGAGTATAGAAGTTGGGAGGTCATGCTGCAGTTGTACAAGACTGGTGAGACCGCATTTAGAATATTGCGTTCATTTCTGGGCACCATGTTATAGGAAAGATATTGTCAAGCAGGAAAGGGTTCAGAAAAGATTTATGAGGATGTTTCCAGGACTAGAGCATATGAGCTATAGGGAGAGTTTGAGTAGGCTGGGTCTCAAATCCATGGAGCGTAGGAGGATGAGGAGAGATCTTATAGAGGTATACAAAATCATGAGAGGAATAGATCGGGTAGATGCACAGAGTATTTTACCCAGAATATGGGAATCGAGGACCAGAGGACATGGGTTCAAGGTGAAGGGGAAAAGATTTAATAAGAATCTGAGGGGTAACTTTTTCACACAGAGGGTGGTGCGTGTATGGAACAAGCAGCCGGAGGAGGTAGTTGAAGCTGGGACTATCCCATCATTTAGGAAACAATTGGACAGGTACATGTTGACTAGGACAGGTTTTGAGGGATATGGACCAAGCGCAGGCAAGTGGGACTAGTGTAGCCGGAACATTGTTGGCAGGTGTAGGCGAGTTGGGCCGAAGGGCCTGTTTCCACACAGTATTACTCTATGACTCTGTGCTCGGCAAAATGATCACCAAATCCACACTTGGTCTCGCTGAACTAAAGGAGGCCACACCAGGACCACACCATATCACACATGCAGTAGATGAGGTTAGAGTAGGTGCACATGAACAGAAACTGTAGTTAGGCATGATCTGTTGAGCAAAAAGCTGCTAATGTATCAGATGCTTCAATTCAAGCCAGAACGTCAATTCTGTTTCCAGATTAATCGATATTGCCCGACCTGTTGATTGTTTCCACCATTTTGAATTTTTTTATTCCAGATTTTCAGCATCTGCAACATTTACTGTCTGAATATTCAAGTCTTTTTTGGATGCCTGTCTATTAATCAAACTACTTTTCTCAATACAATATATAGTTCTCTGGTAAATAACAGTGGTGTGGTGTTTGATCAGAAATCCCTGGAATCCCAGTAGCTTTCGCAGATTTTTAACTGGATCAAATCCAGAGTTTCCCAGGCTTAAGAAGGTGTTGCCATTTTAGATATTAAACTGAGACCTGGTTATCTTCTCTAGAATCTCCTCATTATATTAAAAAAAAACTCAAGCACTATTGTGATGAAGAACAATAGGGTCGTTCTGTTGACCTTTATTTTTGTGCTGTTCAGTCATTGGGCATCCTACAGGACGCACTGCTGGGAAACAACACAATTAATGTCAATATCAGCAGACTGCCTTGTCATTACGCCTTATTTGCGGGAGCTTGCTGTATGCAAATATTCAGCCATTCCTTATGTACATTGAAAGATCTTAGATGCTGATAGCTGTAGATCAATCTTTAGTGGCAGAGGTTGCAGGTTAGGGAGACATTGCGACATTATCCGCTGTGACATGTATGGCTTATTAATGGTTTTAGATCCTTTCAGAAAACTTGCAACCAAGAAATGAACTTTGTTCATTGTGATTTAATTTCAGAATGTTTCTCGGGCTTCCAGTGTTTTGATCACTCAAACATTGCAGCAGCTTCAACAACTTTGGGTATATTGGGTAAAGCGCATGCAACATGCATCCATTACCATATGCCCCATGAAATCATACTGGGCAGTGACATGCACACACCTTAATGCTTTAAACCCCAGTGCTTCCATCTGGAGATTCAATTAATGAGTTTGAATTTAGGACACCTCGCTGAAATCAAAGAGAACCTGAGCTTGGGGTAGAGGCTGGATTTTCCCCTGGATAACGAGTTCAGCACTTGGATTCACATTACAGCTATAGTCAACTGCTAAAGATAGGATACATTTCTTTGTTCAGTAGATTGAATCTTTGAAAGACCCCAAATACTTGATAAAGAAACTCCATAAATACTTTGAGATGTCTGAGAATTTATTCATTAAATATCCTGGACTGTCAGAATCACGTACATCTTTTTTTTACCAGTTAGCATTTTTTTTCTTTGAATTTTAGACTTTTAGATTTCTCCATGATACATATCTCTTTGGCGTTCTGAGGTGGGGTTCATAAACAGATACTGAATGTTACAAGAGGAAAGAGAAAAGGCTGATGATTTATTGAAGAAACAACGTAACCAACAGCTGGTAAATTCTGTACACTTTCTTTCGTCCATAACATTTACTATCTTCTAGCTGTTATCTGCAACTTCAAGTCAAATGGTTGTAACATTAACACATCTTTAGCAGCAAAAAATTGTAACATGACAATGATAGAATACATCATATTTGGAATTAAGAGATGTTTTGATTATCTAGATGTGGTTATAATACAAGATATCCATTAATAAAATCAGATTTTCCTTAAATACTTTTACTGGAAAACTGATTTGAATTTGCATTAAAAAAAATGAGCAAAAAAAAATGAGTTCTTTACTTTACTAAAGCATCCAAGCTGAATGCAGATTTTCTTTTTATACGCTGTTTTTTTCAAAATTACTCAAGGTATCAATATTTATCTAAGGGTTTAACTAAGTTAAATATTATTTAGCTGAATATATATAGTGATGTTGACCAATACTGAAAGTGGCTCTTACGTCAGTTGTACCTGATGTGGTCATTATCATTCTTTGTTTAAACAAGTCTTTGTCAATGTTCGATGAGGGCCAAGTCAATAATCCCAGACTTGCCTAGATGTGTTTTTGTAAATTCAGTCAAGAGTCAAGAGAGTTTATTGGTATGTGTCCCAGATAAGACAATGAAATTCTTGCTTGTTGCAAGAATTTCATTGTCCACTGTCCTTGAACAAAGTCCACCAGTCGCACTGGTACCATTGATTTTGTGGACTTGCTTAGCTAAATATCTTCAAGGTTTTGATTAGCCGAGTTCCGTTAAACATTTATTACAAAGTTTTCCTGATAATGTAATTGCTAGCATTCTTAGGTGCATTTTTTAAAGCTTAAGGTGATTCATGTTTTATTTAAACTTCATATCATCCATAAATTATCAAGTTCTAAATTATTTCACAGCATGCTGTGCGGTTTTCCATATTTCAAACTGCAGCTGTGTCTCCCAGTTGGTGTTGTTTGCACAATAAATATTGGCCAGGAAAATGCACTTGTTCTTGATTTAGTGTCACAGGGCCTCATTTTACCATCTCAGAAACACAACTCAGAAAGACAACAGACACTCTTTCCATACCACCCTCTGACTGTCAGCCTGAATGCCTGTGTCCAAGTCTCTGATTCCATTTTGGATTAGTTTATTATATATACCAACGTCCAATTAAATTCTTTACTCAAATCTCTATTGACTCCAGAAAATGTTGGTTCTTCATGTCACACTGTCCACTTGAATCTTGTCTCACTCCTCCGCATCTCCTGTGTTGCCAATTCCTTCCCTTTCTTTCTCCCTCAATCATCCAGCAGATACTAAAACACACTTTCACTATTTGTCTCAATATCACATGTTACCAACATAGTGGGGTGGGGGGAGGAGGCAAAGAGGGGAAAGTTTATCCTGAATTTCTCAGCGGCTATATTAGTGACTATTGTAGTGATAACCCCAAACATTAGATGTAATCCCTCCTTTTGGTTCACAGATGCTGAATAAACTATGTAATTGGCCCTTTTATTATTGTTTCCCTTCTTAACAAGCACTGGATGAAAGTTTTTTGTTACAACTTCAACAAATTCACCACATCCTTTTTTTCGGCATTTGTGGTTTTCATCAGCTTGAGTTGACAACCAGCAACCACTTCCCACACTCGGACATAGTTTTCCTTTTTTGATTGGGACTCCCTGTCCTCGTTACACCTGTTAGCTGTTTGTAAAAAAAAAAAACACACCATTGGATAATGTTCATATAGAACCTTTAGTGGCAAAGCAAACCCAAGATTTCCCACCTGAAAATTATCTGATTTTAAATGTATGCAATCTCATTGAGGGGTTAGGACAGTTGACTAAAAAAAGTGAGTGAAATACATTTTGAGAGTGAGAGTGCTCTGAAGATGCAATGGCCTTGGCAGACAAATAAATAGTCGCCAATGGGAAAAGAAGAGTAAAACAAAAGTGGGCGAGTATAAACAGATGAACAGGTAATACGGGTTTATTATTTGAGTTTTCTGGTGTGTTTCCTGTCTGGGCTAAAGTTAGTCGGGACAAGACTCTTATTCTTTCCTCCACCTGTTGTTTGGAATAAGGGCTCAATCCAACACCTTGCCTGAAGAACATTATTTCCCTCAGCACCACAGTAGGAATACTGTACTATGCTAGAATTGTGCATTCAAGAGTCTCTCAGGAGAGGGAATTCAACCCGCAGCCATTCCGATTCAGAGTATTGACGCGCTGCTAGTGGTCAGTGCGAATACCTTTAAGGTGAGACTGTGAATCCTTCTCCAAAAAAAGCTTTTAAAATTGGCTCAGGCGTTGGCTGCATGTGGAGCATTCCATTCTGCGCACAGAGAGAGGGGGGCGAGGAAGAAGGTGCCACGAATCGACTATTTGCAAAAACTTCAAATAGAGCATGCGATCTATATCGCCTGTAAATTTAAAATCACATCTTAGATGTGGGCCCATGCGGTCAAAGTCTTGTGACGTGAGTTATTTATTTATTTCTCTCACTCTCTCTTCCCCCCCCTCCCAACAGTGATGGGCCCTGAAGGTTTAGTAAGAATGTTACAACCAGCTGAGTGTTGCGACTTTCAGGGAAACTCATTCAGCGCAGTGCAATAGTCAGGACATCTTCACCCAACTCACACGCTCCTCTTTTCGGGAAGGAACGCTTGTTTCTGCGGATCCCAGCCCGCATCGATGTGAAAGGCAACAGGGCATCCACCCACCATCGTTTCAACTGGGGAAAAAAATGCCCGTCAGAAGAGCAGAGGTGATTGTAATCGCATCTTTTTTTTTGTAGCTGAATTCCTTCGTCCTTTTGTTTTTTTCTACACCCTCCTCCCTCTGCAATCCAACTTTATTAAACACCCAGTTTTCTTAAAGCTGTAACTCTTTTAGCATTCATTTAAATTTAGAAACTGCGGGAAAACATTCATGGGATAATATGACTGATAGTCATCAGAGTTGTGCAACTGAAATAATGTGTATAGAATGAAATGTCAAATGGAACCTAAATACTCTACTAAACGGGCCCTTCAGCCCAAAATTCCGCGGTGATCAACGGATATCCACTTCTATTGGTCCATGATTTTGGCGTGGATCTTATTTAAATCAACTTTCGAGCAATATACGTAGGCTTGGAAGATCAACAATTGGGGGATGTTGTGAAGAGATTTGGGGTTAATCGGGAAGTTTTTTTCCAAGAGGCACGATGACAATAAGGCCTTCTGTAAGATTGGATTTTATCTGAACAGTGGGATACGACAAAGCTAACACGTGATGACATTATTGCCTTAAAAACTCCTGACTGTGACTCAAAGCTGCCATCGCGTCCAATGTTTAGTGACACAAGTGTTGAAGGTTTGTTGTGTGCGTTCTAAGCACATTTTTAATCTTTTTTAAAATTGAGATAGTCAGTCTAGATTGGGATAGAAATAGTTAACATTTTTCCCTGATCTTTCAACCATGTTTAAGAAAATCTGTTAGCAATGGAAGAACTCGCATGACTCTTCTGTTGTTTGTGGAAAAACAATTAATGGATAACTGATTCCATGCACAGAAAGGAAGGTTGACCAGACTGGTGAGGTCTGATAGTTGTTTTACCCAATACTTGCTTAATGCTCAAAAGGACACAAAGTACTACGGTAGCAGGTCAGGCAGAACGTTTTTAATGTTTAAGAAGGAACTGTAGATGCTGGGAAATCGTAGGTAGACAAAAATGCTGGAGAAACTCAGTGGGTGAGGCAGCATCTATGGAGCGAAGGAAATAGGCAACATTTCGGGTCGAAACCCTTCTTCAGTCTCAGAAATGCCACTTGACCTGCTGCCTAACTCCAGTGCTTTGTGTCCTCTTGTGTATTAACCAGCATCTGCAATTCCTTATTTCTACTTGTTTAATGCTGCTTCCCTATTCTAATTTCTTGAAAGTGGAAAACGTCTACCGTCTATGTTAGAGTGGAGATGGCCAACATTCAAATGAAATGAAAATGCCACAAGCTCAAAGATGTCTGCCTCTGCCAGCCAGGCATAAATGTGGTCAACCTAAATTTTGTTTTGGAAAATGAAATCTTGAATGTTGAATATAACTTCCTACATCAATCTCTCGAGGCATCCAAAAAAATATTTTTTGGCATTAACGTTTGGTTGTTCAGGTTGTGTGTAAACTGCTGCTGCAGTCTCGCGTTGCATCATCAGCTGTAAATAAACTATTTTAAGGCAATGCGAGGTTGTGAAAGTAATGCAAAGTTTTTCTTTAAATAGTTGCCCAAGGCCATTGCAGCAGATTTGTGCTTTAGTAAGTTGGAAAAAAAGTGTATAATGCTGTAATTTTGTTTTTACAAATTTGAATACATTGTAACAGAAAATTTGTGTGTGCAGTTTTGATAATGTTTTGGCAATGTTTTGGCTTTTGCAATCCATGCATTTCTGGTCATGTAGAATATAATTTTTAAAAAAATCATTATAAAAAGGCATGATTCTGTCCTCTCATGGATGTTGTGATGGAGAGACATTGCACCGTAATCTCCTCTATACCCCCACTCTGCACAGATTTTCCCCTCCCTTTAGTAACCTCCTAACCAATGTCCAGAAGTACAGTACATGACGTATGTTTGCTGGCAACATCAACTAATGGATAGTTCCCTCTGTTGGAGTCAGCTGTTTCAGTCAAGTTACAGGGCACCTTCGGCTGAGTTGATGGACTTTTGAGCAGCATTTTGTATCCACACTGTGTCTAGATCAGCTTGTAGAGCAGAATACCCAAGCTGTTGGCGATGAACCAGGTCGGATATTGTCACATCCTTAGCCATAGTTTGCATGCGATGGGATATTTCAGCAAGAGTTGGATGAGATCTTATCCCTGTGACAGGTTGGGGGAAGTTCACTGTGGTACTGAAGTTCTGAGTGTGTTGAAGAAATGTATGGAGTGGGGGTAATTTTTTCCACCAGCCTGGCCGCGTTGTACCTGTAAAACTAATCAAGGATACGAATGTTGAATTTGTACGGCCCATTCATAAAGCCAATTTGTAGTATTGTCTGGACAAATCATTTTGACAGTGATATGGGTAAGGTAAAGGAACAGTAAAGATTGATTAGAATTATATTAAATCTTGCATAAAGCTTGAAAAATAAAACATTTGCAGGCTGGTAAAACATTTCTAAAATCTATAGGTTGTGCATTGGTCAATAAGGAATTGTTTTCATTGGTTATTGCAATTACTTGAATAGACATCAACGGAAGTTATAATGTTGTGTATGTGATGGAGTATTGAGTGCAATGTGACGAATAAAACTATTGTATTATATGAATGTACCACAAATGGAGTAGGCCATATTAATAATCTTGTTTTTAAGCACTTGAAACCAGAATGCAGAAGGCTGCTGCTAATAAGGGATTAAGATTTATGTTCTCTGGGTTGTGTGTAATGGTTTAATTTCTGTGGCATAGTGATACCTGAGCAATAGAATTATTTGGGAGTAAAATGAGATGTGACTATGTGATCATGTGACTGGAATAATCATTATAATTGTGGAAACTGAAACAATTCATTTGGAGATAAAATGCCATATCAATCCTAAACTTTGTATGGAATTAAAATGATCATGAAGTCATAATCGAGACCCTTCTTCAGACTGATGTTGGGAGCAGCGGGAAAAAGAAAGGAAGAGGCGTAGACAGTAGGCTTGTGGGAGAGCTGGGAAGGGATAGGGGAAGGAGGGAGAAAGCCAGGACTATCTGAAATTGGAGAAGCCAATGTACATAATGCTGGGGTGTAAACTACCCAAGCAGACCCAGTGCAAATTGGATGAACAGCAACTCATATTTCGCTTGGATAGTTTACACTGCAGCGGTATGAACATTGACCTCCGATTTCTGGTAGTCCTTGCTTTCTCCCTCCTTCCCCTGCCCCTTCCCAGCTCTCCCGCAAGCCCACTGTCTCCGCCTCTTCCTTTCCCCCCCCCCCCCACCCCACATCAGTCTGAAGAAGTCGCCTATTCCTTCTCTCCATAGATGCTGCTTCACCCGCTGAGTTTCCCCAGTATTTTTACTACCTTTGAATTTTCCAACATCTGCAGTTCTTTCTTAACATGAAGTCATAGTCAATTAGCATGGAAGCAGGCTGCTCCACCCACCAGGACCACGGTGACACATAGTACAAATTCACATTAATCTGAAGAAGGGTTTCGGCCTGAAACGTCGCCTATTTAATTCGCTCCATAGATGCTGCTGCACCCGCTGAGTTTCTCCAGCAATTTTGTGTACCTTCGATCTTCCAGCATCTGCAGTTCCTTCTTGAACACTTAATCTCACTTTTATTCTCCCCATGTTCCCCTCAACCGCCTCCCAGTTTCTACCACTCACACATAGACTAGGGGCAATTTACAGCAGCCAATTAACCTCCCAACCTGAATGTTGGGGAGAAACTGGAAGAACCCCACACAGTTACAAACTCGGTGCAAACCGCACTGGAGGTTAGGATTAAACATAAATCACTGGAGCTATGAGTCGGACACTTTTGGCCCCGCTGTAATGTTGTCTTTGGTGAAGAGGAATGAAGCAATATAAATTGCAAAATTTTGGCGAGTCTTCTTTGCCCGTGATTCATTAGAGCTTGCAAATATGCAGTGCAACATTTGCCCTGGGGCAGCAACTGGTTCAGTGGGTATTTTGTTCAAACCTACTCTGACATGGTGGCCACATAGATCTCCTATGTAAGCCATGTATGTATCGATTTCAGTGTTTAAATGGCAGGGGGAGTGTTTAGGTTTTCTACACGCATTACTGAATTTTCTCAGCTGTTACACTGAGGACTAGATAGGCTTTGATTTTGTATGCATCCTTGTCTGTGACTTTATTTCCCCAATTGAAATTTGTATCCAGATCTCTTATTTGTCAGCGCAACCAGCCAATCAGTAACTGGTTCTTACCGCAAATAGACATAAAATGCTGGAGTTCTCTGGAGAGAAGGAATGGGTGACGTTTCAGGTCGAGACCCTTCTTCAGACTAGAGTCAGAGGAAAGGAAAATGAGAGATATAGACGGTGATATGGAACAAATGAATAGAAGATATTCCTTCCTACACAGTAACTGGTTCTTTATCCATTGCCAAGAATTGCCAGATGAAGATTTTCCGGCACATTGGTAGGGGTAAGCCCATGAGAGGACCTGAAGCAGGAAAGGTTTGTCTGCTAAAGTTGGTAACGGCAGGCAATGGCAATTGATGTTCTGTGGGCTTTGAGGGCTGTACCAGAGTGATGCGATTGGTTGCATTTTGTGAGTGAAACTGGGTTGCAGTTTGCATCTGGGTTGGAGGGAAGTCCATGAGTTTAGAATTTGGTCCTGGGGCAGAAACAATAAACGGCACTGTATTTTTTAATCTAATTTTCATTTTTGCAATATAAATTGGCAAATTCGTGTTCGAATAATTTTAATTTGATTTGCAAAACAGTGAACATTCTAAAGTCAATGATACATCAAGAAGTCAGACTATTAGTGTATTTCCAGGACTTACGAGAGCAGTTTTAAAATTATTTCAATCAAACACGTTATAAATACCAGCCATAATTTTCTGGGTTTTAAATGAGGAATCCATTTTTAGTTGGTTGCCGAAACTGAAAATGACTTTTGGGTTTGTTTTATTTTAATGTCTGATTTTTATATTTCGGCAAGCTATTTCAACAGAAATGGAGACTTAATAACTTTCTGAATTTGTGTTTATGCATGTGATTTTTAAGTGTCAGTGTTTGGTTAAGATGTTTAAAATGTGTTTTGACTGAGTGATTCTCACCGATTGTCGTTATGGCCTTTCCTGCTGCTTTAGAAGAATGATGCATGATCATAGTGAAACAAAGATTCTTGGGAGGGATTAGCAGGAAATGCTGAGAGTGTTTCCTCAGTTTGGGAGTCTAGAATTAAGAAGCAAGGTTTGTTCATTTAAGACCAAAAGGATTAGAAACTTCTCCATCCACAGGGTTGTTGATTTTCCAGAGCCTGATGATTGTGTATATTCAAGGCTGAGATTGCTCTGTTTTTGGACAATGAAGCAGTGCCATCGGAAGTCCACCACTGATGTTTCTAAATGGCCAGTTTATATGCTGATTAATTATTATTATATAAGAGTACTTGTACTCTATTACATCGCATCATTTTTAAAAATCTAAGGTTGGTCCAGTTCTTGCTTTCCTTGAGAGTATCACAGTTTGCAGGCTTTATCTAATAGTTGTACTCTTCATTCCACACATTGTTCTGCTGACATTGCAGCTGTGGTTAGTGCTTTCTCAATCCATTCCAGATTCACGCCTAGACTTGCCCAAGAATGCCCCCTGATGCAAGTTTGAGCAGCAGCCATTTTCATACAAAACTTTATCTATTTGTTCTGCAGGCCTGGGTCTGTGATGTCACAGAGCATCTTATTGTGAACTTTCTGGGGGTGGGGGAGGTCAATGGTGACAGGTAGACAGAACCAGCCCTTTCTGAAAATGTGATGGCTTCAGGTTAGTAGCTAATTTTAAAACAGGTAATTTCACACACTCCTGATGCTCAGTTGCATTAAGTTTAAAAAGTGTTGATACAGCTAATTGATTTGTGACTAACATTGCTTCCTTCTGCCTTTTGTAAAGCATGTTTCCATACTAGTTTGGACTTTGTGTTTTCTAACCTCAATATATTTCAACACTGTGTGTGTGTGTGTATCATCCCTACTATTGCACAGTTCATTTCACTTATGTTTTCCTGTAGGAAGGAACGCAGATGCTGGTTTAAATTGAAGCTAGACACAAAAAGCTGGAGTAACTCAGCGGGACAGGCAGCATCTCTGGAGAGAAGGAAAGATGAAGGGTCTCGACCCGAAATGTCACCCATTACTTCTCTCCAGAGATGTATCTCCAGCTTTTTGTGTCTATCTTCACTTATGTTTTTTGTTTGTTTAGGTCTTCCATCTAATGTAATACTGAAATCATGTGATTTACTTTGACGCCCATTAGGTGGCAGTTTTGGCCTTTTACTCATCAAGTTAGATCACTTTTGGTGGCACCTCCTTAAATTGCCAAGGCCTTTAACTCTGTAATTCCCTTTCTATACCCCTCACCTCTTTCTTCCTTTTAAGATTCTCCTTCAGACCTATCTGTTTAACCAAGCTTTTGACCGGTTGCCCTAATAGCTCAATGGCAGGTATCAAATTTATGCAGCATCTTTAGTGTATCAGACTTTATATGATGATCAATGGAGTATTTTGCATTAAAGATTCTGTGTAAATGCATGCTTCATTAAAACCATTTTTGAGCAGTAAGGCAATGGTATTTTACCTTGCCTTTCATTTCAATCATGGTTGTATTTTCAAGAACATTTTTCATGTAATAGGATATAATATTGGCAGCTATTGGTGAACAAGGCTGGGATTAAAAATCACAGGAGTTTCATGGTTTGTGAACCTGGGTGTTATTTTCTGATTTAATTCATTCTTTGATTTTTAAATACATACTATTTGTACGTTAGTTAAAATCTCTTGTTCTGTTTTGTTTACATTTAACAAAAGGCTGCATCTCTCTGCAATAATTTGTTTGCAAGTCTTACCTCTGTGCTATAAAAAAACAACATATCCAATATTTCCTTGCTATTTATGGCATTAAAGAGGAAGCTACCGTCTCAGTGTCAGTCCATATAGGATTGGACTGGATAGATCTTCATGTATCATCCAGTGTAATTGATCTGTCATCCAGCCTAATCCTATCCCTGAAGAAACTATATCCTCCATAGTGCATTAAATCATGCTGATCTAGTTTCTTTTAAAATATTTTTTACCTCTATCACACTTTCTGGCAAGAGATTTAAGATTATTATTGTGATGTGTGCCTGAAGTTTAGTTTAGTTTAGAGATACAGCAGGGAAACGGACCCTTTGGCCCACAGGGGGTCTGCGCCTACAGCGATCTCTGCATATTAACACTATCCTACACCAACTAAGGACAATGTTTACATTTACCAAGCTAATTCATCTACATCTGAAGAAGGGTTTCGGCCCAAAATGTTGCCTATTTCCTTCGCTCCATAGATGCTGCCTCACCCGCTGAGTTTCTCCAGCATTTTTGTCTACCTTCGATTTTCCAGCAACTGCAGTTCCATCTTGAACAATTCATCCACATACCTGTATGTTTTTAGAATGTGGGAAGAAACCGAAGATCTCGGAGAAAACCCACGCAGGTCAGGGGCAGAAGGTACAGACAGCACCAGTAGTCGGGATCGAACCCAGGTCCCCGTCCAGTGTTGCGTTCACGGTAAGGCAGCAACTCTGCCGCTGCGCCACCGCGCCGACCTGTGGAAAGCCTTTGTAAATGTGCTATCCAATAATAATACTATGCATGAATACAATAAAGCCAAACACAAGTGCTAAGGTAGTGTAAAAAGATTTACAAATGGAAAAGAGATGTAATAGATTGGGGCGATTGTATCAGTTGATAGTAGATCCTTCTCTGGGCCCAGTAGATCCTTCTCTGGGCCCAGTAGATCCTTCTCTGGGCCCAGTAGATCCTTCTCTGGGCCCAGTAGATCCTTCTCTGGGCCCAGTAGATCCTTCTCTGGGCCCAGTAGATCCTTCTCTGGGCCCAGTAGATCCTTCTCTGGGCCCGGTAGATCCTTCTCTGGGCCCGGTAGATCCTTCTCTGGGCCCGGTAGATCCTTCTCTGGGCCCGGTAGATCCTTCTCTGGGCCCGGTAGATCCTTCTCTGGGCCCGGTAGACCCTGGGCTCAGCATAAAGATGCCAGAGGCACCACTGCATACTTATGAAGTGGGGAGGGAGGGCGAATGGGGAAGAAAGTCCTTTCTTCTCCTCCAATATTTTAACAATTAACTTTAAATCTATGCCTTCATGTCACTCATCTCTCCACTGGGGGAAAAAACCTGGTTCATTTGATCAATTCTATTTAGGCCTTTCATAATATAGTGCACCTCAATTAAATCTCCCCTCGCCCTCTTCTATTCAAAGGGAGCAATGTAGCCTGGCCATCATTTCTTCAGGTTTAAAGTTCTCCAGCCCTGGCCATGAATACTCACTGCACCCACTCTTGTCATGTGCTATTACATCCTTCCCGTAATCACTAAAATATTACCGCAAAGGAGGAGACGAATCAACTCATTGAGTCTGTACCAGAGAAATTGGGCCAATTTAAAGTTGCTGTCGTGCGCTGATGTCAATGACTTCAGAAGTACGGATAGTAGGCCAATACAAGGTCACAGAACATTTGATCTTTCCACAATGTGTTGTACTAATAAATTGGGCTGGACCATCCTGGATATAGCCTACTACCTGCCTGTACTTAATCTGATACAGATTGAGGAAGGGTGGGTGACTGGGATAACCCGCCATATATTTTGCACAACAGGTCCCGAGACCCTGCCTCAGAAGCATCCCAATGACAGAGACTCAGTAAATTGAAATAAATATTACTTGCCTGCACAATAAGGCTGTTATCAGGCAACTGAACCATCCTACCACAACTGGAGAGCTAATATCTATCTCATTGGAGACTTTCAGACTATCTTTGATCGGACTTTACTGGCTTTATCTTGCTTTAAATGGTATTTGTGTTATTCCTTTTTATCATTTATCTGTACACTCTGAATGGCTTAATTGTAATCGTGCACTGGTAATCTGTTGACTGGTTAGCACGCATCAAAAGCTTCACTGTACCTCGGTCTATGTGACAATAAACTAAACTATAAGGTTGCGTAACTTGGTTCACTCATCCCTAGTGTGAAGCTGAGGGACTGGGTGGGTGCAAACTGGCCCATGGCATCTGTGCTGCACCATTGGACTCCACGGTGAGTCCAGTCGCAGAATGGGAGGTCAGTTATGTTGGCAGCTGAGATTCAGCTTCTGTTCAGTTCACTGGAAAGGGAATTAGGAATGAGCTGAACAATGAACAGGAGAAAGCTGATAATTCTCTACAGAACTGGTTTGGTTTATTGATTATCGCATATACAGAGATACAGTGAAATGCTTGTTCTGCACGAGTACAATAGATCGTCTTCTGGAATATTCCGCTGCTATCTTGTAACTTCCAAGTGTCTGAAAAGTCTGATGTTGGTCCAAGGAGATACAGACGCTCACCGACTTGCGTGAAGGTTACATCCCACGGACCCTTGCGGAAGTTGGATGTTATGTAAATCGGAAATGGAAGTGCTGCTGCGCACGCGCAAGTTTACTTCAACACGGAGACCATGTGGGAGCTCTGCCGTGGAGACCATGTGGGAGCTCTGCCGTGGAGACCATGTGGGAGCTCTGCCGTGGAGACCATGTGGGAGCTCTGCCGTGGAGACCATGTGGGAGCTCTGCCGTGGAGACCATGTGGGAGCTCTGCCGTGTGGGAGCTCTGCCGTGGGGACCATGTGGGAGCTCTGCCGTGGAGACCATGTGGGAGCTCTGCCGTGGAGGCCATGTGCAAGCTCCAATGCAGAGACCCCGTGGGTGCTCTGACGCCTTAAACTCGCACTTCCACAAGCAATTCTTTATGCAACTTGCCTATTACGTGGGTCGGGGAGTGCCTGTAAGCAATGTATCCTATATCCTTGTTTTAAGGCCCGGTGTCCCAGCAGCACTGGATCGATGAAGTTGGGGTCGGTTTGGCCCAGTGCAATGTCGTTGCCTTCTTCCACCACAGCTCCATGCAGCTGCCATGTCATGTCCCACTTGCTGAACTTTAGGACACTCTCTGAGGGCGCGGCAGGTGAGTTCACAGACCATTCACAGCAGCCAACGCTTCCCCCCCTTCACCTGGCACCATAGCCATCTAGGACGTGGCAGCTACAGGTAAGTGCATCTCGATCCCTGTTGATCATTGTTTTGCAAAAATTGTTGTTTGACTTGAGTGAATGTGTTTGCAGATGTACTCACTTCAATGTTCATCATTCTTGTATATTGACCATGTTCTATAAACATGTTAATTTGTTGGCTGGGTGGAACTGCTTGCATTTATTTTGGAGAGTTTCCAAGTTTCAAACTGAAGCTCACATTTGCACGTCAAGTTCAGACAGGTTGTGAGTTTGATTTCACCCTAAAGACTTCAGCATAAATCCCCAGGTAGATTTCCTTGTGCTGTGCAGAGAGAGCATTGTTAGTGATTCCCTATCTTAATGATACATTAAACTTAAGTCCCGTCTGTTAATTCAGCTGGATGTAAAGATCTAGGAGCTCTCCCTCAGCCCTCGGGCTCCTCCTTTTCCTTTTTCCTTTCCTCTCCCCACCCCCCACCCACATCAGTCTGAAGAAGGGTTTCGGCCAGAAACGTTGCCTCTTTCCTTCGCTGCATAGATGCTGCTGCACCCGCACTTTTGGCTACATAGGAAATTCTGATATTTATACTTCACATCTCTTAAAAATTGATTATCTGATCATCAATATGTGACATTTTATGCAAGCTTGCTGTTCACAGATTGGCTGCCGCAATCATGCTTTAAAACATTGCCTGCACTTCACAAGTACTTTTTGTAAAGCTCTGAGAAAATCTTTGGGTATGATATGGCCCTCTGTAGTGGATAGTCCATATGGATTAATTTTGGTGTTGAAGATAGACACAAAATACTGGAGTAACTCAGCGGGTGAGGCAGCATCTATGGCGTTTCGGGTCAAGGCCCTTCTTCAGATTAAAGTTCTTATGAAAGAATATAGGCAGAGACAATAAGACTAGTGGGAGAACTGGGAAGGGGGAGGGAATGGAGAGAGAAAGCAAGGGCTACCTGTGAACATTGACTTCTCTAACTTCAGGTAGCCCTTGCTTTCTCTTCCCATCCCCTCCCCCTTCCCAGTTCTCCCACTAGTCTTACTGTCTCCGCCTACATTCTTTCTCTGTCCTGCCCCCTCCCCTGACATCAGTCTGAAGAAGGGTCTCGATCTGAAAAGTCGCCAATTCCTTCTTTCCATAGATGCTGCCTCACCCGCTGAGTTACTCCAGCATTTTGTGTCTATTTTCAGTTGAACTATTTAAGTTGTGTCTATTTCCAGCATATGAAGTTCCTTCCTGCACAATTTAGTGTCGAACACAGCTGCCTTGTGTTACACTTGTGAGGCAGGAGATTGTGGATTCAAGACCCACACTTCTAGTTTAACCAGATTTTAATGATGATCCTAATTAGTCTATGGAAAATGCTCACAGACAGCAATGTGATAATGAGCTCAGTATTTTGTTTTCAAAGGTAGCTCAGTATTTTGTTTTAGAAGTTTAATGGTTTAAACTGATATGGATAAATTGGATTGAATGGCCTCCTGTCCTGCAAATGTCTGACCACATAATTCAAACTATTCACTCCATAAGAGGGACTGTCTGAGGCAGTGTCTTGAATGAGATATTAAGCAAAGGCCCCCAACTGCTTCATGTTGCAAGATTACAATGGCATTAGTTGAGAATCTTGGCCAATATTAATCCCTTAACCAAAATCATTCCATATAAAAGGGATACCAATATGATAAAGATCACATAATCTGTTTGGGGGGGGACTTGATGTGCATAAACTGGCTGCAGGCTTTCCTGGATAAATAGCGGCACATCAAAAATAAAATGTTATATATTTGAGGTTCATAACAATCTTGACCCCACTAGTGGAGTTAACAAAACATTACAAATGGTTTTGACCCAAAACATTGCCTATTTCCTTCGCTTCATAGATGCTGCCTCACTTGCTGAGTTTCTCCAGCATTTTTGTCTACCTTCGATTTTCCAGCATCTGCAGTTCCTCCTTTAACAAATGATTTTTATGGAGCACACTGAGTTATAATAAAATTTGAAATATGAAGACGATTTTGGACATGTAGACGGATAGCAAAAGATTAGAGGGAAATTGTTTAAATGGGACTAATGTAGAAGGGCACCTTGCATGACTTGGTTGAGTTAGGCTGAAGAGTCTCTTTCCCTGCTCTATTATGCTGCAATGCAAATTAGTCAATTTCTTGGCTAGACTACAAATCCAACCAGGGTGCGTTTAAGAAATGTGCCAGCCAACATTTACCCATAGTGACACTGAAGGGCTACTATTCTGTAAATGTATTAGTTTTGCAGACTAATAATATTCAGAAATAAACAAATAAAGATTCAGTTCCGCTAATAATAAAAAAAGATATATTTTATTCCATCTGTCAGCAATTCGTGCCGTTTTCAGCATACTAATGAAATAAATGTTTTTAAATATTATCCGGAAGAAACTGTTGCATTTTTAAATAAGGTTTTCGACTCTAACTTGATGTTCCTCAGCTGGATTTTCAAATGGCAGCAATGCCATAGCAGAATAGAATGGAAACCAGCTCACTGTGTTCAATACTAATTATTTTTCCAGAACTTGGTCTTTTCTATGCCATGATCTTTCAAATGCTCATCTAAACATTTCCTAAACGTTGTATGAATACTTGCCTCCACCTTTCCATCAGCCAGTGTGTTCATTTAGGTTAAAACATTTGGCCTGGAATCATCTCTGATTCTCATACCACTTGACTTAAATCAATGCCCAGTGGTTAGGGACACCTTTACTTAGAGAAAATGTTTCTACCTACCTTATCTATTCACTTTATCATTTTGTATACCTCAATCAATACCCTCATTCTTCTCAGTGCCAGCCTTCGCAATTCGGACTTTTCTTTCAGGCAGCGTCTGGTGAAATTTCTCTGAACTATCTTCTGTGCAATCACATCCATTTGTAATATAGTGAGCAGAACTGGATAAATCATGCCATCTTTGGCCCAATGGTATATATTTAATTTATACCAACATCTCTTCTTGTATTCCTTGCCTGACTAATGAAGGCAGGTATCATGTATGCCATAGGATAACTATTTCATCTACTTGTAATACTTTTCAGGGATCTTTGTCATGTCCACCAAGGTCCCTCTTAGTACTTTGTAGAGTCCTCCCGTTCATTATTTAGAATACGAGCCTTATCATTGCTTCCAGACTGTATTGTCTCACAGTCTTTCTATAATGTATGAGGGGATATTGTAAGAGATTGATCCATGCTGACCCGTGCCCTGAGAAGCTTTGTTTCCCCACATTGTTCTTGTCTGTACTTTGCTGTTTCAAGCTGAGGTTTATCCTGGAAAGGTTGGGACCAGGTGCCTTTGCTGTGAGGCCTACGTTTGAGAGCGGCTGGGCCTTTCCTGTTAGCACACTGAGATTCACCTTTCTCCCCGTGTGGATTAGTTTCTGCTCTGGGAGACCCTCACTCTCCACAGAGAGTCTCTGGCCTGTGGCTTTCACCATTTCTGTCATTTACATTTTTGCTGGCACTTTCTGTTACTACACCAGGCATTGCTGCCAATTGATTTAACCTCGGGGGTTATAGCCACTACTCACGCTCGTACCATCCCCAGTGCTTCCCGGTGGTCCATGGAGGTTACTTGTTGGACGCACGTGTAACAGTTGTGTATACCTTGCCATGAGAGTTCTGCTGTTTGTTGGTTATATAGATCACCACCAGTTGGGCCAACTGAGTGTCCAGATGCAAATAGGTGGGCTGATAACCCAGCATTGGTTTTCAGAGTAATTCTGCAGTCTTGATGCAGAGTGTGTTCATGTTACATAAAGGGACTTATTAATAACAGTTTTCATTTCTGTAGGATTGTTTTAGTAGCTTGAGACATCTTGGCGCTTAAAGCCAATGCACTTTATTTTTGTTCAAAGTTGCTGGACAGCCAATGTTATGCATAACAAGCTCCCAATACAGTACTTGATTATTACTAGCTGTTAAATTAGTGCATCTTGCAGTCCTTCAATTGGCCCAGACATTTTAGAGTTGGACATTGATGGAAAGCGTAGAAGTGGAACTCTGGAGTGCAGCTTCAACCCCAGCCCTCAGACCAAGACAAGATTGTGGCCCATTAAGTGATGGCTGACATCTCATGCATTATACCTTGCATGAACTAAACTAAATGAAACATGGAGACAGAGTCTGTTATTTAAAAAAAATCTCATTTTAAAGATTCATAACTAATACCATGAATCTATAACTGAAGCCAGTGTGGTACTTTTGAAGTATTAATCTATAAAATCTGAAATGTACAATTCGATCATTTGTACAAGGCCCCATTTAGACCAAGTTAGGATGTTCTGAAGTAGTTAAGGCTTTCTAATATTGGAAATATTGGAATCTTGGAACAAATTCAGAATAAAGCCACAGAAATTATTCTTAGTTTAAAACACTCATGTTGTCTATTTAGTCTTTAAAAAAATGTTTGATATATGTTGGCAAGAATTGTCCATGTTTTTCTTGGGGAGTGAGTGTGGATTGCAAGAATCCAAGCTGTCTGGGGCAGGCTAAGATGGAATGGCAGGCCCTGCATATTTTCATGCAGCTAAATTTCAGCTAAATGCAGCAGGAAATTTCACTGGAGCTGAATTTATGAAAAATATATGAATGTGAATTAATTAAATGCCCTAAGCACTACTAAATTTAGACATGGTCTAAACCTTTGTTCTCAAGTATCTGGAATCGGATTTTAATCCACAGTTTTTTCTCTTCAAGATGAGTCTGAGCTCCTTAGCTAAAACTGAAACATTGTTCTTGTCATGTATCCCAGGGCTGCCATCATTGGGTGAGAGTTGAGAGGCAGCGTATCGATCGAGGGGGGAGAGGGTGCTGGGACCACCGCCGTCGTGTCTCACCTTTCACACCATCTGCATGGGAGAAACAAAACTACTTTTTTTTTCTCCCCAAAATCATCCGGCGGGCTGGTAGTTTGACAGCCCTGCTTTAAACCAATGCCCTCTAGTGCTTGAATCACATACCCTGGGGAAAAGACTATGCATTCACCTTATATCCCCCTCATGGTTTTTACTCACCTCTAAAACAATTTTTGCTTTATTTTGAACTTCCAGCACCTGCAGAATTTTGTGATCAGCGTGAGAATTTTGTGAAATGCGTGAGTTTCACGCTCAATGAGTGAGAGTTGGCAGCCCTGTGTATCCACTGTGTTGTTTTAAATATCTACAGGCTGATAAAGTAAGGTTAGAGTTCACATGTTAAGATATGAAAAGAGTAAATAATGGGGCGGGCCTTGTAATACTTCAGTCTGGTGAAAATTTGGCAAAGGTTTTCCAAAAAGCAGCTTCCACCATGCTACTGATAGGAATAGCGGAAAAACAATGAGAAGAGTGTGAACGAAACCTATCTTCAGCCTCCACTACCTGGAGAATTTGGTACCGAATGTGTGTCATAAACCGTGGGCACTGTAAATTGGAAAAATATTGGTTTACAAGGATTGGAAATGTAAAGTAGGATACATTTGTCTTGGAAATTTGCTTAAATGGTTTACAAAATAGCACCAACCCATGAGGAAAAGTGAAATTGAGGACCATCACTAAAATATATTCCCTATTGGATTTATTAGTGACTTCAGGCAAAACATTGTCCAGAGTGGTCAGAATGTGGCACGTTCTCACAAAGTGTGGTAGAGGTGCATAATGGAATGCATTTAATAAAAAGCTGGATGACAACCACAAGGCAGGAAGGGATAAATGGCGGGATTCCGAATGTGGACAAATCATTAGAGTAAATGGTCAAAAAGGCTGGCATGGACATGGTGGGTTGAAGGGCCTATTTTTCTGCTGCACAACTCTATTCAATGCTTGTTTGGAGCATCTGTAACTAAATTGAATGCCCATTTCCTGCACTCTCTAAATTGCACAGATATGGATTGTTCTGTATATTAGCAGAAATCTGAGAAAAATAAACAATGTGACTAGTTATGACAATGTGAACACACGTTTTGTAACGTCTTTTTTTGCCACTTGTTAGGACCAGAGCATGCTAGTTTGAAAGTTCTATGTAGATTGTTGTGAGGAGTTTGTAACCATTCCAGCCCAAGCCAAGTGATTTGTACACTGCCTCTTTTGTTTTAAAAGCCAAGAATCTTGTTTGGAGCATTGAGCCTTTTCAAATGTCCTTGACACCATCAAAGGCTTAGTATGTGAATCCTCCCCCAATCTCTCTTCCTGGATCCCCTTTGTAATTGTGTTGTTTACTACCACTTTCCAATCTGACCACCTATACTGCATTCTGCAAACTAATTTACCTCAAACTTTACTGCTTATGCCCTAGTTGAGGTTACTTGTTCGCCCAACACCCACTTGCTGGCTCCTCGCCCCTTCTCCTTCTATTCAAACTTATTCATGGTTTTGCTCTGTAATTGCCTCTGACCCTGTATCCCTCTGCACTGTTCAAATACTGGTGTGGTGTTCATCTCCATTTGGCTATAGCATAAATGGCCCTGGCTTCTTTCCGCTGAACACTTCTGCCTCTCCCTCTGCTTTAAGGTGCACCTTGAAACCTGTGCCTCCAAATGTCTAGATATTTAACACATGCTTCGAAGAAAATGTTATTTAACTGTAAATTGGTGCATCAAAATTCACCATTCTTCCCCAAAATACTTGCAAATCTTTATTTGATTTTGGTGGGAGCAATGCCAGTTTATTCAATCTGATTTTTTTTTTTTACCACAACTTTTTAAACAAATTTTATGAACAATGCTTTGCACAATTTAGCACAGAACAACAACAGTAAGTGTTTTCTTAATGGATTCCATAAATCCACGTCTGATGCATTAGTTGCCAAGAATACAAACTGTTCCTTAGTGGCATGTCAGTAAATGAAATCGTTTTTTGAAATCAGACTATATTTCTCCCACCCCCGCCCCAGTTAATGGCATTTGATTGGATTAGAAGCTTTAATCTTGAAATATGTTCTACCTCTCTTTGAAAATGATTTGACCTGCATTGTGTTAAAAAACATATTTTGAGTGGCTATTTTTCAAAATATAATTTTTTTACAAAGCCATTCTTTTGAAAAAGTGATGGCTGCACAAATCACCAACTAAAATCTTTTGATAGACAAAAGCTGGAGTAACTCAGCAAGACAGGCAGCATCTCTGGAGATGTTTCGGGTCGAGACCCTTCTGCAGACTGAAAGTCATGGGAAAGGGAAACATAGAAACATAGAAAATAGGTGCAGGAGTAGGCCATTTGGCCCTTCGAGCCTGCACCGCCATTCAATATGATCATGGCTGATCATCCAACTCAGTATCCTGTACCTGCCTTCTCTCCATACCCCCTGATCCCTTTAGCCACAAGGGCGACTGACATTCTTGTTTAGTATGGGTGTCACGGGTTATGGGAAGAAGGCAGGAGAATGAGGATGAGAGGGAAAGATGGATCAGCCATGATTGAATGGTGGCGTAGACTTGATTGGCCAAATGGCCTAATTCTGTTCCTATAACTTATGAATTTATGAAGATTTGGAAGAATACAATACAGGACATTCAACTGTTGTCATTCACTGTCCCAATCATATTATTGCATTTGTTTACAATATCTACATTGTGTCGATATGGCATCACTTCTTCATTCCCAAGCATTATTTCAGAGGTTAAGTACATAAGGTGCAGCCCCTAGTATACAGTGGCAATCGGACCCTCGACTCCATCCTTTCCCCTTGTAACCATTTCAGCGAATGTAGCAAACGTCTGTGAATTCCATGCCAGGATTGTGTCAGTCTGCAGCAAAGATTATAGACTCTGCAGTACTCGGATCCAGAGATTTCCTATTAGTGGAAGACCAGCGAACTTCAGGCACGCCAGAGATTTTTTTAAATCAGTGAGTTGAAGTTCTGGCAGTTGTCAATGTTTATCTTTGAATGTGCTCCCAGCTCCATGGAAAGGTTCATAGAGAACCTTGCTGTGGGTGGTTCTGTTGCCTAGAGTGAACTTAAACAAAAGCTGTGACATCACTTCTGGAGTGTGCAACCCAAACGCATGCTCCCGAAGAAGATGGGTGACTGCCTTATCTTCATCGTGCTCAGCTCAAGAGCAGTATGTGATCAGACTGGGACTCCAGCTGTGCTGTGCATAAAGGCTTTTGCAGGGCGGGTCCTTCTTGCCTCCAGCAAAGATATAGCAGTGGGTTTCAATTCTCTGGTGATGGTCATCGTATACTCGGTGGGCTGAATGGCCTGTTCCCATGCTGTATCTTTCAGTCGGTCAGTTTTCCCATGGCTGTGCTTGGCTTGGCCTGTTTGTGTATTTCCACACCTGTCTCCCTGGGCACTCTCTAGTCTGTGAATTTGGTGCCCTGGGAGTTCCTGTTAGAATATTTTACCCCAGTGCTGCTTAGAATGCTCCACTACATGAAATGCCATCTTTCAGACAAGATATTAAACCATGCCTTAACTACTCTTGCAGGTTTCATGACATTCTCTTGAAGAGCAGGGAAGTTGTCCTCCTCTCCTTGGGGCCCACGTTTGTCCCACAGCAGATTATCGGGTCATTTTCACTTTGTTTGTTTCCCCTGCTCTTGCTATGTGCAATTGGCCGCTGCATTTCCTACAAGTAAGCAATGGGCCGTAAAGTGCTTTGGGACTTCCTTTAAAAAAAATAAAGGAATGGCAAAGGAAATGTTAATCGTTTTGCCCTCCCCATGATTGTTATCCAAGTGGAGACAGGGAGAGGGGAAGTGTTATGGTGAGGGATTGAGGGGGGAGGGGAGGGGAGACGAGATCTTCCTGACTACACTTGCAAAATAAAAATTATAGCAGATGCAGAGAGAAACAAAATCCACAGTGTTTGATTTGTAACAACACTGGCTACCGACATTTGGAGCATTTTATTGAAAGGGCGGGTTTTGAAAGTGTAAGAGCTGCCGAATCAGGTACTGGGGGGCAGGTGGCTCCTTCCTGGTTCCCGGGGGCGGGGAATCCTGGCTTTGAGTCTTTTTAAACGAGGTTGTTTTTTTTAAACCTGTAGATCTCCAATATGGCAGTGAGGTTCCAGGGCCAGGCAAGTTGTCGTTGTAAAAGTGTTTATGTTGATTCTCGTCTCGCGTGCTGTTTGATGTTAAACCTCTCTCCGTGTCGGGCAGTAGCGCCAGCCTGACTTTGCAGTCTTATTGCTGCTGTTTTCTGCAGCTGCTTGCAAACCTGTTCCAGGAAGCAGTGTTGGCCAAATATACTGGTGTTGGCTGCCTGGATCCCGATGGCTGCAGATCAAAGCGTTGACAGCAATCCGTCAGCAACACACGTTGAATATGCCTCGTGTCATGTCCCCCACTCTCTTCCACGGCGCTCCTGTTCTGTATACATTGACTTTAGAACTACAGCGCTCAGGCAACAAGTTAGTCGTTTGAACCTGAGTTTCAACGCAGAAGTAACTCAATGCAAAATGCTTTTGTTAGTCGCCAGTACGCTTCCCCGTACCTTATTATTGGGGGGAGAATTGTGGTTCAAATCCTACTCCAGTCATTAGGCGACATATGGTCTATTGTCCCTGTGCTCTTTGAAAGAGAAGGTAATTGCTCCGCCTCGCATTGCCCTTCTGCATGTATTCAAGGCTGACACTCCCAATGCAGTACCGTTGCACCATCAGAACTGTCTTTCGAATGCAATAAAATGCAGGCCCAGTATCTCTCTTGCCAATTATTTCAAGAAAAGGATCAGCATCATGTCTCTGGTATCCAGGCTGATCGTTATCTCAGGCGCATGATGTCGCCCCATCTCATCGTCAATGTGAAATCTTGCTGCGAATAAATGCGAGGCATGTGTCTTGCATTACAACAATGGTTGCGCTTCAGAAAAAAACACCTGTCTGCAAGGTGTTTTGGAATATTAAAGAGGCAATATAATGGATTTTTTTTTTCAATTTACTACGATGTATGAATTTAGAATGTAAAATTATTGACCATGAAACTAGTTACTAGGCAGCAACCTGTGTTCTATTGACATAGTTAAAATGCATACTAGCCTTCCATTCATTTTTTAAAGTAAAGTGACAAGCATAAAGTTGTTTTTATAGAAGGCCAAATAGAAACAGCTTAGATTACAATGAAGCTTGTCTGTGATAGGAAAACGAGATTCGAGGAGCCTTGGATATCAAAACATGGGCAATTAGCAAAACCATTTTATTTGGAGGAACTTGTGTGTTGAAGAAGAGATAAGTAACCAGGTACCACGAGTGCAGTGTTTCCACATCCCAAACTTTTTTTTTCCTGAAATAGAATCCAAATTTCCTGAAATTTTCCAAATGCTTCCTGCGTGCTGTTTGTTGGTGTTTTTCTTTCGCGGGTACGTTAAAAACACAAAGAAGAACAAGGCAAAACAGATCTATGTAACTACACCGTATCTGCCTGCTTCTGTTACTCGCTTGTACAGTGTTATGCAAGGCATTTTACACTACACATATGATGTAGCTTAGCCTGCATGGTAAACATATTGTGTGTTCAGTGCAGTGTGTGTCTGGAATGGTCATAAATAACTAAATACAACATTCAATCACATTATTTATTTGTCACATGCACCAATTAAGCTATAGTGAAATGCAAGTTACCATACAGCCTCTAATTAGCCTCAAACTAAACTACTGGGTTGTGACGGCTCAACACCCTCTCCCACTTTCTCTCTCCCCCTTTCCTTCTCCCCTCCTCCTTCCACCTCTCTCTCTCCTCCTCTCCCCTCCCCTCTCCCCATTCTCTCTCTCCCCTCCCTTCTCCCCCCTTCCCTCTCCCTCCCCCCCCCCCCCCCCCCCCCCTGCATGAGTGTCACAGAATCTTCATTCACTATTTTCAGATATTGTTAGTCAGTGATTATGTTTGATGTCTACTCATGGAATCGTAAAACATGGCAACCAGTTTGCATATGGGAAACATCTACAGACAGCAACATGTTTATAACCAGGTCATCTGTGTAGCTACATTGAGATAGGAGGACAGGACAATTACCCTGCCCTTTTTGGGTAGAGTAGAAATGAGATTATTATTCTTTTTTTAATGGTATTCAGTGACCTTTTTAATGTCTCAATCCTGGACGTGGTGCCTCAATCAATGCAGCACTGCTCCAGTTCTGCGGTAGAATGAGAACAGTGGTTAGAGTGCTGAAATGTCTTGACTGAGCCTTGAACCTATAATCTTGTGTTGATGATTGTTTTATTTTGGTAGGGAACAGAGTTAGAATGGTAGAGAGTGGGAGCCCAGATGGATGAGTGGTAGGGTGAAGGGAGATGTGTGCTGCATTGACCTGGAACCTCTTGGGACAGGACACTTTGCTACATGCACCATGAATTTGTGCTGGTCCCTTGTTGCTCCACCTTATGTTCACAGCCTTTTAATCAAGAGCCGATAATCAAGTGCCGTAAGAATAACAGTCAAATCTGGCACTTCTCAACAAATGAGATTTAAGCTGCGAGAACAAAAAATCAATGGTGGAGAGAAGTTGGTCAAATCTAATGGAGAATGGGTATAAATTCTGGAGATGGGAATAGTTGGGGGTGGGGGGAGGGAGAGTTGGCAGAGTGACTAATAACAGATACAAATTCTTTAAAGTGAACATCACAATAGCTTGTTGCCCACAGGAATGTGACCCAAATTTAAACTTTCCTTCGAGTTGCAGTGACGTGCTTGGTTCAAAGTTCTTCACTGGCCCCAAATTTAAACTTTCCTTCGAGCTGCAGTGACGTGCTTGGTTCAAAGTTCTTCACTTTTTCAAGCTGCATAAAGAAAGCCGTTGCCTATCTCTGCTGAAATCTAACAATTATGCGAATGCTGTACTTTTGTGAATCTTGTTCGGAGATTAAGGGCGTGATGCTATATTTGTGGTATTGGAGGAGTGGTGGAAAATTGTCTAGCAATGTAGTGATTGACAACTCCCTGCACACCTGCAAGATGTTTAGTGATTTACCCACTAATAATGGTCAGTGCTCCTCAGTTATCAGGGCACAGTAAATCAGTTATCACAGCAACAAATTCTCGTTTGTTAAAAAAATATGTTTTGAGTAAGTAAATGGACATATACCTGTCCCTTTTGTTGGGAATGAATGGTAGAATTACCCAGCTGGTGGTGAGCGTAAATTAGTGCGTCCTTCTATTGTTTTGCCAGATTAGAGTATGGTTAGTTGGAGTGCGTGGTAATGTTTAATTATCTTCGCGTTTCCTGCTGCCAGACTTTAAATACAGTAACATAGTGAGGGGATTTGACCAGATGGATATTTCCACTTCTATGGAACGATGATTGCAGGGACCCAAGCAACACAGTGGCACAGCGGTCGAGTTGCTACCTTACAGCGGCAGAGACCCGGGATTCAATCCTGACCACGGGTGCTGTCTGTATGGAGTTTGTATTTTCTCCCCGTGACCACGTGGGTTTACTCTGGGATCTCCAGTTTCCTCCCACACTCCAAAGACGTGCAGCTTTATAGGTTAATTGGGTTTGGTATCATTGTAAATTGTCCCTAGTGTGTGTAGATAGAGTTAATGTGCGGGGATCACTGATCAGTGCGGTCTCGGTGGGCAGAAGGGGCCTGTTTCCACGCCGTATCTCTAAACTGCGGCCTAACATCGTGGAGTTGGCGGCCTTTGCTGGTGACCGACTTTCGGAGTTTCAACTGCGGGAGCCTACGGGACTTAACATCGTGGAGTTTGCGATCCCTTTGCCAGAGATCGACCTCTGAGCTCCAACCGTGGGAGCCTGCGGACTTTAACATCATGGAGCTTGCGGTCTTCGGTTAGAGACCTACTTCGGGAGTTCCAAGCCACTGAGCTTCGATTGCCCCGACGCGGGGGCTTCGATTGCCCCGAAGGATGGTTCGACTGCACTGACCGCGAGAGAAAAATTAGGGAAAAAGATCCATCACAGTGAGGAATGTGGGGAATCCGCTGTGGTGGATGTTTATGTTAACTTTTATGTAGTTGAGTGTTTTTTTTAGTGTGGCTGTATGGTAATACGAATATCACTAACTTAATTGGTACACATGAAAATAAATTTGAAACTAAACTAAGATTCACGAATGATAAAATGATTCCTAATAGGTTTTAATGGGCGGGCAAAACTAATTTCCTGGGAGACAATGTAGAATTTGTGGAATGTAGTTAAGGTGAATTAATGCTGCACATTGAATGGGAACCTGTTAAATGCCCAAAGGGGAAAGAAACAAGAATCATATGATGAAATGGGAGGAATCTTACATCTAGCATGTATACCAGCGCAGGGCAGTTGGACCAAATCATTCAGCTGTTCTGTGGTTACTAATATGATAAAGAAACACATGGAATAGCATGGCGGTATTTTAATCATTTTTTTAAGCAGAAAGCTGTACTTCTCAAGAAATGTTTTCAAACTGAAAAATAAATGACTGGTGGTTTGGTCGGTAATTGAGAATTCCAGGAAGGATCTTAACAGTAAAGAGAAAATTGCATATGTATTGGGAGAGTCCCAGAGTTTGGAGAAGATGGTTACATGTTGACACACTAAACCCAGAGTCAGATGAAAAATGGGAGGTTGCATAGATCAAGTGTGGGAAAGAAATTGGGCTTTTAAATGTCATATGTTGGGGAAGAGCATTCCAGGTAGATCTGGTGAAGAGTAGGTACCTGCCTGTAAGGGATAGGAGTGCAGTGATTTGGACGCCCTTGAGTTCGCAAGTGGAATGCCATGGTCTCTGCTGAGGCATCCACTTCTGTCAGACTTAACTCTTGATGAGTAACTTGCTGGTCAAGAGCATGTTGGGGCCCAGATCCAGGGCATCTGGCAGCATTATTGGTTCATGGGATGGGTCTGAATGTGCCTCACTCATTACCCCCCTATTGAGGAAATGTTAGATGACTGCACAACCACGCTGGAAAGCTGTTATGTTATTTCAGTGCTTCTGAATAACCATTTCAAAGGCTTTCTGAAAGTCCAGGTACACTACATCCACTGGCTCTCCTTTGTCCATTTTCATAGTTACATCCTCAAAAAATTCCAGAAGATTAGTCAAGCATGATTTTTCCTCCATAAATCCATGCTGACTCGGACCGATCCTGTTACTGCTATCCAAATGTCCCGCTATTTCATCTTTTATAATTGACCAGCATCTTCCCTACCACAGGCTAACTGGTCTATAATTCCCTGTTTTCTCTCCCTCCTTTCTTAAAAAGTGGGATAACATTAGCTACCCTGCAATCCACAGGAACTGATCCTGAATCTATAGAACATCTCATCCATTCCTTCTCTCCAGAGATGCTAAGTTACTCCAGCATTTTGTGTCTATCTTCGATTTAAACCAGCATCTGCAGCTCCTTCCTATCAAGTAATTGTAGCAGGTCAGAGGTTAAATAGTTGGGATTCCAAAGAGATGAGAATTTTGCACTAAATCAGATTCCCTTGTTTAGTTTCTTGCAGCTTTTTAATTCCGAGCTCTGCTTGTCTTCCCAGCCAATGATTTTTGCCTCAGCCAAGCTCGCCAGCAGATCATTGTCATCAAATTGCTGTTTGTGAGAATGAAACACTTCATGGTTTGGGAATATCCCAAGATCCTGAAGCATACTGTGCAAAAGGAGCCTCTTGTTACCCAGTTCATATCAAATCAGCTGCATTATTCATGAATAACCATGGGGGGGCTTTTGTAACCTCACCTAATCTCTGTTCAAAGGTAGACACAAATGCTGGAGAAACTCGGCGGGTGAGGCAGCATCTATGGAGCGAACGAATAGGTGATGTTTCGGGTCGAGACCCTTCTTCAGACCAAAGATCCTATAGCGAAGCAAGATAGACCACTCCTTCTAAATGCAATGGGCTGATGTGTAGTATGCAACGGAGTGGAACGTGGGCCTTTTTTACATCCATTTCAGTAACCTGACCCGACTCGTGGAATCAATGTTGCGGGGGAACAGTTTGTGTTAATAAATCATAATTCTGAAAATGAGGGGAAGATTTTAATCAAAGAAATTTTATTTTTACGAGGATGTTTCTGTAACAGGCTTCCGTCTCCACACCAGTTATCTTTGCTCCGTTATGGGATCTTTGGTGCGGAGACGGAAGCCGGTTACGGAAATGGGGCCGAAAATTACCCGTGAATATGACCGTACCATGTCTTTTTCGTTGAGTGATCTATCTTGCTTGCTATAGGATCTTTGCTTCAGACTGATGTGGGGGTGGGGGAGTGGGAAGAAGAAAGGAAGAGGCGGAGACAGTTGGGAGAGTTGGGAAGGGGAGGGGAAGGAGGGAGAAAGCAAGGACTACCTGAAATTGGAGGTCAATGTTCATACCGCTGGGGTGTAAACTATACCAGCGAAACTATACCTCCAATTTGCGGTGGGACTCACTCTGGCCATGGAGGAGGCCCAGGACAGAAAGGTCAGATTCGGAATGGGAGGGGGTGTTGAAGTGCTGGGCCACTGGGAGATTAGGTTAGTTAATGCGAACTGTGTGAAGGTATTGGGTGAAGTGATCGCCAAGCCTGAGCTTGGTCACACTGATGTAGAGCAGTTGGCACCTAGAGCAGCGGATGCAATAGATGAGGTTGGAGGAGGTGCAGGTGAACCTCTGCCTCACCTGGAACGACTGTTTGGGTCGTTGGATGGAGTCGAGTGGGGAGGTAAAGGGACAAGTGTAGCATTTCCTGTAGTTGCAAGGGAAAGTACCAGGGGAGGGGGTGGTTTTGGTGGGAAGGGACAAATTGGCCAAGGAGTTACGGAGGCAGTGGTCTCTGCGGAAAGCCGAAAGGGGAGGAGATGAGAAGATGTGGCCAGTGGTGGGATCCCGTTGGAGGTGGCGAAAATGTCGGAGGATTAATGTCGGACTGTTCAAATCAGTCTGTAGGAAGGAACTGCAGATGCTTCGAATCACTGCCTGGGAAGTGATCCACCACATTTTTTCGAAGAGATCAATTCAGAATACAGCAATGAGATTTTTAGCTGTTTTTGATACCCATTAATATGTTTATTATGTGTAAGAAGGAACTGCAGATGCTGGTTATACACTGACGTTTTGGGTTGAGGCCCTTCAGACAGAGTTGGATGAGAGGGAGCCTAGAGATATGGAAGGGTAAGGTGTGAAAATGACAGATGGCTGGAGAGCAGGAGGAATCATGGAGGCGGAATAGTGAAAGAGGATTTTGCAGAACACTCATTGGATGGAGGAGGAGAACCTTCAAAGTAGGCATACCTTGAGGAGATTGCTGTCAAAAGTTTGCTCGCTCTGTAACTGAATAACTAGGTGTTTTTTTTTTAAATTGCACTGTCAGCCACATTTAATGACCAAGACCGTAAGCATCTTTGGCCTGCTGCCTTGCACTCTGTGATAGAAATGTTCATCTTCAGAAAGTTGAAGTGCTTCACCCGAGTGGGGATTCTTTTGAAAAGCTTTGCTCATGCTCCAAAATGCGATTAATTCTCCTGATGTCTTTTGTATGACTGTTTATTGTGCTGTTTTTCTCATGGTCCTATGTTGCTATTCTGGAGCTGAATGGTGGGAAGAGAATGCCTCCTTGCCTACACTACTTACTACAGACATGGAACCAAACACAGCGAAAATAAAACACTTTCACATTCTTTTGAAATCAGAAATAAAAAGTAATTCAGTTTACTTTTAAGCCCTTGGGTGGATTCAGTGAGAAACATGTTTTAATGGGTTATTTGTTGCATTTTTCACGCTGCAGAGATTATTAGATAAAATGGCTGCCTTTCAGAGTAGTTCACATATTGCTGGAAGTGGGTGCAATTTTTTTTTAGCTTTGTGCAATCAATGTCTCCAAGAGTCTTAATTTGATGCAGCAGGTCACCTGCCTATTTATGCCTTGGCTGACTCCAGGATGACAGCCCTTTGCCACCATAACAAATGCCTGTTTCAAGGCATTTCACAGAGCAAAATCAAAACCAAGTTCCACCTTGTGAGATATCAGGGGCGAATGTTTGGTCAACATGCAAGTTTTGAGAAGGGAGAGAGGATAAAATACATTGGGGAGGGAATTTTAAAGCTTTAAAGCCTTTGTAGCTGAAACCATGACAACTGCTAATTGAGAATCTCGGGAGGTTAGGATTAGTGTGCAGAAATCCTAGCAGGTTGGAGGGTGTCAGGGATGGGATGGGGTGGGGTGGGGTAAATACATTGAGTGGTTTTTGAAGAAAACAAACTGCCGGAGGAACTCTGGGTCAGGCAGCATTTGTGGAGGCAGAGGGATAATCAACATTTTGAGCTGAGATCTGGCATCCTTTTCATCCACAGGTTCTGCTTGACCTACTATGTTCCTTCAATTTTCTTTTGTTCCAGATTCTAGCAATTGCAGTCTCTTCTGTCTCCTGATTTTTGATGTAAATCACTAATCGTTTAATGGGGTTGGTTAGCACAAAGGCAGCAACTTATTGTTCAATACTCGCAGAATAAGGAGGTCCCAGCCACGTCTGTAGGTAACAGGTGCTTTGAATAAGGCTTTGTGAAAAGCTGAACTGAAACAGGCGTAGTCAAACATTGCAGAAGTCAGATACTCCAGGATTTCAAATGATGCATTTCAGTTTTAGATGGTTCCCTAGGATGGAGGGGTGCAGTCAGAGGCAAGGACAGATTGTGCGATGGGGTGGAAGACAACTGTTACAGTCTTCACTCGTTTTAGCAGGAAGCCATTCCTTGTGCACCTAATAATGGAGCAGAGTTAACTTGGAGTTCCCTTTTTCATTAACAGGTGACTTGCCTATTTGCTCTATCTTTGTCCCAATAATCTTGCAATTTTCTCCCTTCAAGTATTTCCAGCTGCTTCCACTGTCCAAGATCGCATCGATTCGAGATTATACGTTTTCTCTTCCCAATCACTGTACAAAGTTCACAGCTCTCCTCTGGTTACTGACCCCCCTGCAGCTGTAAGCACTTTCACATTATTTATTCATCAAAACTATTCAAAGTTTGCATATTTTTCACATTTCTCCTCTGAAGAAAACAATCCTACCTGTCTCTACATGTAATGATAAAGCCCTCATGCCTTGTTTAAATCTCTGCACATTCTTTCAAAGTCTTGACTTTGTTTCTTATACTGCATTGCCTGAAATTGGAATAAATACTCCAACCAAGGCCTAATTTATTCTTCTATAACTAATGTTTTTCACTACCTGACCTAGGTGTGTGTTCTGCAACTATTTGGTTTGCCCATGGGTTGTTCATGCTAATGTCTATCTTTGTATATTAGACAGATGTTTAAAGATACAGTAATGTGTTCTGTTGGTAAAGGAGACCGTATTATTAACGCTCTGTAAACTCAGCAGTTGAGTTAAAACATGTCAACGACGTATTTTATTATGGATACACGAGAGCTCAGATGCTGGAATCTAGTGACTCCATTTTAATGCCCACTTTGCAGAAGTTCTCCAGGAGTTCTATGAGGACCCCCTCGCAATGCCCCCCCCCCCCCCCCCCCCCACCTCTGAATTAGTTACTATTTTGGCTCTTCTCTCCCCCCCCCTTGACTCATCTGACAATCAACTACTCCACCCATTGCTTCCCAGCTTTTGCTGCACCCGATCCCCTCTTCTTTCTACTATCTATTTTCCCCTTTTCTCCACCATTCTGAAGAAGGGTTGCCGACGCAAAAAATTGTCTATCCATTTCCCTCCGCAGATGCTGCCTGACCCACAGAGTTCACCCAGCAGTCTGTATTTTATCTATGGCTTGGGCTTGCTCCCTGCCTGGTGATTTTAATGTATGTCAAATCTGTTTGGGGGGGTAGATCAGTTCCAAGGAGCCTTGTGTGAACTTTTGCAATACTGGATGCTTTATACATTGAAAATAACTTAAACTGATTTTGTTTAGTTTAGAGATACAGCACGGAAACAGGCCCTTTGTCCTGAGTCCGCACCGACCATCAATCCCTGCACATTAACACTATCCTACACTGGGGGCACTCTTTACATACAGTGCCCTCCATATTGTTTGGTACAAAGACCTATCATTGCCTCTGTACTCCACAAGTTGAGATTTGTAATAGAAAAAAAAATCACATGTGGTTAAAGTGCAAGTCAGATTTTATTAAAGGGTATTTTTTATAGAACAGCTCAGTTCACATTGTTTCCCACCAAAACCACCCCTTCCCCAGGTATTTATCCCTGCAACTGCAGGAGATGTAACGACTGTCACTCTATCCTCTCTCTCTCACCTCCATTCAGGGACCACAGAGACCTTCCTGGTGTAACAGAAGTTCATGTGCACCTCCTCTAACCTCACCTACCGCATTCGGTGCTCTTGACGTGGCCTCCTTCACATTGGTGAGACCATGTGTAGACTCGCCGACACTTTTGCTGAACACTTGTGCTCGTTCTACCTGGGTTGCCACTATTTTACCTCTTCTTATTCCCACACTGCCCTTTCTTTTCTGGGCCACCCCAACTGCCTGAGCCAGTCCACATGGAAACTGGAGGAATGGCACCTCGTTCTTCTTGGGTAGTTTACAACCCAACAAGCACAAACATTAAATTCTCCAAATTTGAGTAACCAACCTAAATATACCATCTCTCCTCCCCGCCCCCACCCTCTGCCACTGGACCTTCTTGTCCCTATACATCACCTGAATACACACCCATTTCTCCTTTTCTCCCTTCCACCTATATCCCCCCTCTGTCATCACATCAGAAGTTTTTCATCTCATTAGCTTTTGGCTTTTCATCTCTGCCCATTGCCCAACCAACCCCCTCACCCGTGTCCACCAATCATTTGCCAGACTTCGTCCTGCCCTCGCCTCTCTTCCTGCTTTCCCTCCCTGCCCCCACCCTCTTCTACATAATGTCTGAAGAAAGCCCCTGATCTGAAACATCACCTATCCATGTTTAGTTTAGAGATACAATGCAGAAACAAGCCCTTCGGCTCACCGAGTCTGCGCTGATCAGCGATTCCCGCACGCTAACACTACACTAACCTACGCAAGGGAGACAATTTACAACGCTACCAAACCCAATTAACCTGCAAACCTGTATGTCTTTGGAGTGTGGGAAGAAACCGGAGCACCCAGAGAAGACCCACGTAGGTCACGGGGAGAATGGACCAACTTTGTACAGACAGCACCCGTAGTCAGGATCAAACCTGGATCAGCATCTCTGCCAGCAGCATCTCTACCACTGCACCACTGTGCTGCCCCACCATGTTCTCCAGAGATGCACCTGACCTGCTGAGTTACCCCAGCACTTTATACGCCTTTTTTTGTTTTTTGTTTAACGTGGACATCCTGATCTGAATGGCCATCAGCTGTGCCCAGTATTCCTACAAATATTTGACCAATCCCCTGAGCCACATTTCCAGGTGCCTGTGATATTTCAACTTCAAAGTAACCCTTTGCATTTTATTTGCTTCCACTCTACCGTGTTCTGCAATCATCTATTGTGGGAATTGTCTAATTTTAGTCGTAACTTCTATTGATTTTTAAATATGACAGAGTATCTGTTTAATGCCAAATTTGGTTCCTAAACAGACCTGAAAGAGATGTGATTTCTTGGTTTTATGGTTTTTAAGGTATGGGCAGCAAGTAGTTAACATAACACTGGTTCATTTCTGCAGTTCACTTGCTTAATCCATTATTGTAATACTGTTGAGATGTAGTGTTTTTATATATTAGTACAGCAGATAAAAAGCAAGTTCAGTTTTAACTTGAGTGACCAATATAATATGCACCGACTCTTTATTCCGAAGTTTGGATGTGATTGGCAGTTTTATTTGCAAAGATCATTTGCCACAATTCCTACTTAGTATGTACGGAATTGTAATGTGCTAAATTTCAGTGTAGTGGCCAAGGTTCTGTGACTGACTTGCATCCTGAATGAGCTGTGGTGCCTCCCTGTTACAATTGCAACTGGCTGGATTTGTGGTACATGTAGGGCAGCAGTGTATTAAGGTTAAGTAATCCAGCTTGATGAATTCTGGAAATGGATGTATCCCGCCCGTAAGGCTGACTAGCTGTGGATGATTGCTATAGTGCAACATTGCATCTCGATATGAAGTCCCTGCAGACATTGCAAAGAAAATGGGCCCATCTGATGCATTCGTTCAGGCTTTACAGGGGATTTGTGAGTCACTTGCCTCTTCTTTCCGCTTTCAAACTTTTTTTTGTTTTTCATAATTGGACTGTGTACACTTTTTGTCTCTTTCCATGCTAAGGTGACCCAAAGTTTGTCTCCGGTAATTGAACATTCTCGCTAACTATCTTCTACTGCTGCAGTTTAAACTGGTATAATGCTGCCAGTTAAGAGATTTAATTGTTGTCCAGACAACCAATTTCTTCAGATGCAAACTAGAATTGAATGAATGGTGCAACACTGTTAGCTAAGTAAATCCGTTTGCAGAAAATATGTATGCAGTAATTTTATAAATAAATCATCACGTTTACGCCAAATGAATTGTGGAATGACTGATAGGGTCTCTGAATTCTTATGAAAGACCAATTTGTTCCATTTTACTTCCCCCTGCACATTTCTTTTAACCAGTAGCCCTACACATTTTTCTTCCAGTAAACTGTTTAGTTAAATTCCTTAAAAAATAAATAAATTACCTTTTACTCTGCCCATTCTGGACAGAATCAGTTTGATATTGTAAAGATTTTAACTCTTTCCCCCCCCCCCCCCCCCCCCCCCCCCTTGGATGTTTTAACTTTTTTGTTGAGCTATTTACGGTAAACATGTGTCTTTCCTTTGTCACTCATGGCTGATTAGGTGTTAGTTCTGACTTGGATTTGCAGATTGTATTCAAATTTCATTTGAGAAACTTGAGCACAGAACTCGAGACCAACACTTGACTAACATTTAAGACATATGTATTTCTTTCAGCCTCTTTGAGTGTTGTTAATTTTTCTTTTGTGGACCAAGTTTCTCTCTGCTAATTATAAGGCCCATTTTGTAAAGATGTTTTGCAGGGAGGTGCAGTCTTTCAGTCATTAAAACAAGATTCCCAAATCCCTCAGCTGAACATAGTAGATGTAAAGGCACTAATTTGAAGAGTCAGGACGTACTCTTGGGTGTCCTGAGGCCAGTCGATATTTATTCTACAACCACGCATGGTACCTTGCCCTGATCTTTGCTCTCCGTGACTGAGGGTGAATCAAGATGTATGTGGACTCGGGGCATGTAGGGGCCAAGCGTCCCTGGTGTTGGTAATGTGTGGGTGTTGCCATGGTGTACCCACCTGCCCCTCGGGGTTAGGATTTAACAGACAAATACCTTTGACCACAAGACCCCTGAGGAAGGTTAGAAGCCGCTGAGCTCGGTCCCGGAGAACCGAGGAGTTGGACGGAGCCGCTGGCGATGACAATGCGGGGAGTGTCTGTAGGCGAGGGACTGGGGTATTGCTGTCAAGGTCGGCTTCAGAAGCCCCCCCCCCCCCCCGAGACATAAAGGTGGTCAAGGGATGAGAGAGATGTTGGTCTGCGGGTCGAGCCAGTTGAGGATGATGGGGCTTACCTGGATCGGGAGCTGCTCCAGTATATCGAGTATGTGCACCGGACGCTGTACTTTTTGTAAATGGCGCCAAAATGTGGCAACTCGTGCATGTGTGATATAGGCAAAAATAATGTATCAGCATTAGATAGACACAAAATACTGGAGCAACTCAGCGGGACAGGCAGCATCTCTGGAGAGAAGGAATGGGTGACGTTTTGGGTCAAGACCCTTCACCCTTTTTTTTTTAACCATAGTGCTGATCTTGGGAACTTGTTAAATAAAAATTGCCTGCCATGTTTTCTGTATCATATTAGTGACCACAATTGCTAAGTTCCTAAGAGCTTGTAATGGACATGAAAGATGCTATTGCACGTTTTTGGAAGAATATATGAATAAATCTACTCTCTTTCTCTGAGGAAGGCGTAGACATCCTTGATAAGATGCTGCATAATCACTGGTCTGGGACGTTAGATTATATGGGATCTAACCAAGCGAGCATGGGTTTTCTCTGGGTGCTCGAGTTTCCTCCCACATCCCAAAGCGGTGTCTATTTGCAGGTTAATTGCCCCTGGTGTGTAGGAAGTGAATGAGAAAGTGGGAATGCATGGAACTTGTGTTAACGGGTGATTGATGGTCGCTACGGGATTGGTGGGCCGAAGGGCCGGTTTCTTTGCTGTATTACTAAAAGAAAAGGGCCCCTTGAGTTTGAAAGGCATTGTATTTATTGGTGTTTATTGCTTGTAAAAATTTTTCAAAGATGGCAGGATTTGTAAGTTGAAAGGACCCTGCCAGGGTAATTTTTTTATCGCAGCTGATAACTTCGCCATTTTGTGTGCTAATTAAAGGAAAGCAGACAGGCATCGTCACTTTCTGCTGTTCACTCTGGCCAGTACTTTGGACCCTTTGTATAACACTCTTTAAAAAGCAGACTGGTTCATTTCTTGAGAAGTAGAATTGAAAAACCTAATTTGCATTAAACTTGAACCCAAAGCCAAACAGCTTTGGCCTGTATATTATGAAGTATTCGCAGGGAACTGAGGTAGTGTCAATCTCATTTACTCCAGTAAAGGTGAATGTTTTACCCAAGCCTAGGAGTTATTTAAAGTTATGAAAAAATGTAATAGGATTGCTGTAGTAAAGCTTCCATATAGAATGAGCCATATAATATAAGATGGTAACTATTAATCTAAAGGGAATGTTTACTGAAACTCCTTCATTCAGTGATGAGTGATGGTATGGAACTTTCTTTCACACAGAATGGTTGAGGTATTATACATACTTGTAAGGAAAGCTGGATAAACACTGCAGTTAGCAAGTAATAGAAGGATCTGCTGAGTGTGTGTGAAACCGGAACAGGTGGAGGCTCATCCAAAGCATAAATGGCCACATGTCTGTTTTGTGTTTAAGACCTGTAATGAGTATTACAAAGGCTTCTTGTTTTCCACAGGCCACAGTCATGGAGGAGGTGATATGGGAGCAGTTCACTGTGACTTTACAAAAGGTAAGTTCTCTTTTTTGATTTTCTCGGAGTAATCGAGCATGATCTAAATGAATGGCAGAGCAAATTCATGGGGCAGAATGGCTGCCTCACATCCTTATGGTACTATTTTTAAATGAAAGATATAAACTTTGGATGTGGCATTACTGTATAAATGTACACTTTTTAAAAATAAAACTGAGAATTCATTCTGAAGTTTATTTGGCCACTAAAAGGACATTGTTGTCATTTCCAAATAGTTGATCTGCCTGTCTACAGATGCGTTGAATTAATACCCTTCATTCATTGGATTAACAGTAATATCCTGATTTCAGAAGTGATATCTTGTTTCAAAGAATAAGCTACACCAGTTGTGGAGCAGTTAGATTTTTAGCATCCTTTCTTGCTAGTAACTATGTATATCCTCAATCATTACACATCAAAAATAACTGGGTTTGTTTCATTTATTCAACGTTGAAAGCTTTATTGAACGTCTATGCTAAACTTGTAAAGCAGTAATTAAATTTATTGAGCAAGTCACGTTTTTCAAACATTTATTAAGTATTCTGTGTCTCTTTATCCCAATTATGTTGCATACCAGTGATTCTGAATGTCTCTTTCCTGTTTTTTTGTCCATGATATGAACTTCCCATATCCTGAATTTCAGCAGCTCCTTCAGATGAAATTAGGTCATAAGTGATAGGAGTAGAATTAGGTCATTCGGCCCTTCAAGTCTACTTTGCCATTCAATCATGGCTGATCTATCTCTTCCTCCTAACCCAATTTTTCTGCCTTCTCCCCATAACCTCTGATTTAACCTCCTTCCGGGATTAATATTGCTCCAGAATGTTACACATTCTGCCCAACACTAGGCACTTCAGGAACGTACCAGTTGTCATTGCGGTATGGGTGTAATAATGCTATATTTTGTAGGAAGGAACTGCATCTGCTGGCTTAAACCTTAGTTAGACACAAAAAGCTGGAGTGGGTCAGACGGCATCTCTGGAGAAAAGGAATAAGTGATGTTTTGAGTCGAGACCCTTATTATTGGGTATATAATGCTATATTATTGGGTGCTGTGGAGTGCTACTGGGTGTTTCTATGACATGGTTGTTGATTTGGGGAATATTACTTGTACCATGAGGGCTGAATTGGTTATAGCACTATTTTGATTGGGAACGAGAAAACTGCGTAAAAGTTACTTTGGAAATTTACGAAGCAGACAGAGTTGTCTTGCAAAAATACCAGTTCAGGGAAAAAGTGTTTTTATATAACTTCCCCACAGAAATCTGACACCATTGTATCTTAAGAACACAATCTGTCAGTTTCACCACGGGTGGCCATGGAAATTGGCAAGCATTTCCTTCTGTTGAAACTTGTGCAATGATACTCACAAGCAACGTAACCTATAGCCTTCGGCATTTTTAGCTTACAGTAACAAAAATAAATCTAAAGCTTTAAAAAAAAATTGAAAAATAATAAGTTATTTTTGAAAATCCTTCAGGAGTTTATCACGTCCGAATCTCTCTCGCCCCTCACTCTCTTTCCCCCGATGAACGCAACAATTGGGTTATGGCAGATCTACCCTGTTCCTACTGGTGGTTGGAATCTCAACTGCAAACATATTAACCAACATTAATTAATGTTAAAAAAGCATAACAACAGCTCTTCAACTTTTAACCAGCAGTTAATGCTTGATGATAATTGGATATCTATAATGTTCAGTTCAGTTTTAGTTTATTGTCATGTGTACCGAGGTACAGCAAAAAGCTTTTGCGTGCTAACCAGTTAGCAGAAAGACCATACATGATTACACTCGAGCCATTCAGTGTGCAGATACATGATAAGGGATTAACATTCAGTGAAAGGTAAAGCCAGTAAAGTCCGATCAAAGCTAGTCCGAGGGTCACCAATGAGGCAGTTTGAAGTTCAGGCCTGTTTTGCATTTGTCTACCCGGTGGGTAATATGCTTGAACTGCTCAAATATTTTTTTTAAGGTTTTTCTTTTGCACCTGTTCTTGTATTAATTGTTTCAAGTTAAACACGGATAAATGTCTTAACAATTGTGATGCTATTTATTCACCCCTTCCCAGGATTCGAAGCGCGGGTTTGGTATCGCAGTGTCGGGAGGGAGAGATAACCCCAACTTCGAGAATGGTGAAACCTCCATCATAATCTCTGATGTCTTGGACGGTGGCCCGGCCGACGGCTTACTTCAGTGAGTAAACTCCACCTGAATGTTGGGCATCTGCTCCTTGGAGCGTTTGGCGAGCAAACCATTAACTCTGATGAATTGTACTTGCAACATGCAGTTGTAAAACTACTGTGGCTCGGTGGGTAAGGAAGTTGACTCCCCATTTTCCGAAGATTGGAGATTCAGGTCCCACTCCAGAATTGGAGTGCAAAACATCCTGCCTGTACTCCTGATGCAAATTCTTTTGATCAAATCAAAGCATTTTGATCCATTTGTTATACAATCTTAAGCATAAAAGAATCCTTTATTTTTGAAGAAAATCACCAGCAGTCTTCCTGGTTTCCTGATAATATCTATCCATTTGTCAATCAAAATAACAAATCTTTCTCCCTTTAAACTGAAGGGGTTCTTGATGGAGGTACTTGTCAACCTTGTAGACTGCATAGTGGCAAAAGAAGCCTTTTGTTTTGTTGGCTGTTATTTTCACTAATTATTCAAACTTAATTACTTGTGACTAATGACAGTAACTGACAGGGGAGGGGGATTTTAGCACTGTAACTGAAACACAGTACACATTCAAAACTCCAATTAGGTGTTTGGCTTAATGATAACTTTGTAGTTTCACAGTAATAAATCATGCCTTTTCTATTACCGCCCTAGTAGGGCTTCTTTCTTTTTACCTGCGTCTCATTACTCTGCCTCAGCTCTGTTGCATACTCCATTCCTACAATATTAACTCCTTTCCTTTGAATGTATTCCATTGGCAGATGAAGGCACAGCTCCCAGCCTCAAATGTCTGGAATTCTCTCTGCCCCAGCACGCACACTCGCTTTCTCACCCAGAAGTGGGTCCTGGTCATATGAACATAAGCGATAGGAGTAGAATTAGGCCATTCGGCATATTGAGTCTACTCCACCATTCAATCACGGCTGATCCATCTCTCCCTCCTAACCCAAAATCCCTTGCCTTCTCCCCATAACCTCTGACACCCATACTAATCAAGAATCTATCTCTCTGCCTTAAATATATCCACTGACTTTGCCTCCACAGCCTTCTGTGGCAAAGAATTCCACAGATTCATAACCTTCTGACTGAAGAAAATCCTCCTCACCCCCTTCCTAAAAGAACGTCCTTTAATTCTGAGGCTATGACCTCTGGTCCTAGATTTTTCCACTTGTGGAAACATCCTCTCCACATTCACTCTATCTAAGCCTTTCACTATTCTGTACGTTTCAATGAGGTCCTCCCTCATTTTCTAAACTCCTGCGAATATAGGCCCAATGCTCATCATGTGCTAGCTCATCGCCTGTTGGAGAATTTTAAGACCCAGCAGGACCATGATGGGTAAGTGATCTCATTATGTGCTGTTTGATTCGGTATTCCTGCTGGGCTGAATTCCATTGCACTGCTTTCCTTGATTTCCAATTAAGTTTTGGTAAGGGTTCATGTATTCAGGATTTTATTTTTAGCAAAAGAACATAAAGTACTCGAGTAAACCAGCAGGTCAGACAATATCTCTGGAAAGCATGGATGTGACGTTTGGCTTGAGACCCTTTTCCAGGATTTTACTTTTACTGCTTATCAATCATTACATTGAGCGGCTGGGTGGGAAAATCCATGCAATGGACAGTTCCACCCAGAGGCAGTTTTGCAGCTGTGGACTTGGTATTCATGGTTGGTTGGACGATGGAGTGGAGTTGTGAATAAATAACAAGAAAGTACTTGCTTTTGCTCAGGAACTTCTCTGTTATTGGTGGGAATTGCATTTTATGTCAAGTTTGAAATGAAGAAATATTAGGCCAACTTGATCAAAATAGCCAGTTCGATGTGGAATCTTGAGTGAGGTGGGCATCTGAGCAACATACATTATTCCCATCCGACTTTAACACAGATTTACTAAGCAATTCATATGTTTCTTAAAATCAATCAGTGCATGGTTAACGTTGGCGAGTCTGTGATGTTCACTCAGGATCAGTTGTGCACCCACGATCCCTTAGTTGTGCAGAGCAAGTTCCTTCCACTGCTAGCAGAAATTGGAAATCTCGGAGAAAAGTTATGACGTTCACTGGGTTCAGATACGAGATGGCAAGAGTCTACACTGTCACTGTTGAGATCATGCTTGCATCATCTCCTGGTCTATCGCCTGTGGCAAACTTTATGTAGAACTAATCGCTAGAGCTCCTTTCAAGATTGCTGCCATTTTTAAATATAAATTGTGTACTGGGTGCTCCTTGAACTGACTGCAGCTTGGAATATCTTGGTGCCTCTGGTGAAGTTCATCAATTTACATATCAGAATGCATATCTTGGTGCCTCTGGCCAAGTCCGATAGACCAGCGATCCCCGCACACAAATACTATCCTATATTAGGGACACACTAGGGACAATTTACAATTTATACCAAGCCAATTAACCTACAACCTGTACATCTGGAGTATGGAAGGAAACTGGAGATCCCGGAGAAAACCCATGCAGGTTACGGGGAGAAGGTACAAACTCCATACCATTCCATATTCGTCAGGATCGAACCCAGGTTCCTGGCATTGTGAGGCAGCAACTCTTAACACTGTGCCTCCATGCCGCCTTTATACCATAGCTGTAGTGAAAAGAGTCTTCAAAATCTGCTTTGCTTCCCAGAGGTCAGTGATATGGTGAGGAGGTTGAGGGGCGAGGTAAATAAAATCATGAGGAGCCTATGTAAGGTAAATATTTAATCCCATTGGGAGTGAAAATCCATAGGGTGTAGGCTCAGTGAGAGAAGAAAGATTTAAAACTGACCCAAGAGGCAATTTTTCCACATGGAGGGTTGTGTATATGAAATGAGCATGTCAGAGGGTGTATTGGAGGTGGATACTATAATGACATTTTAAAAGCGATTTTGACAGGTGTATAGATAGGAAAAATGTGGGCAGATATGGACCAGATGAAGACAAGTTGGGGCAAGTTTCAGTGCTCTGATTCTATGCGCTCTGCACCAGTTGCCTGGAATAGCACAGGACCTGTTTTAGTGCTCAAATTTTGCGGTTTAAATGCCACTTTTAACATGACTCTAATCGTTTATATCAAATTTGAAGTGTTTGTTTTTAGGAGCTCCTGATGGGCATGAATGCTGTTTAGGGAACATACAACTCGGCAAAGAGAAGTGAAACACAGTTTCTTTGTAACCATTCTGTAATTGAAAGAAAGGGTGCTTGTAAATTTTTTTTAAGAGCCATGCATTGGTCTGAAGAAATAACAGTGGGAATTTGCTCTTAAATGCCCTCAACGTCTAGTCCAAACCGAGTTGTTTTTTGGAAAGTCAGTTTGTTTTGTTTTATTGTGGGCATGAGAGTTCTAAATCTCCAATGAACACTTGAAAGAAATTTTACCTTTGTTTAGAGATACATCGCGGAAACAGGCACTTTAGCTCACGGAGTCCACGCTGACCAGCGATCCCCACACACTAGCACTATCCTACACACGCTCTGGGTCCAATCTATAATCTTTACCAAAGCCAGTTAACCTATAAACCTGTATGTCTGCGGGGTGTGGGAGGAAATCGGAGCACCCAGGAAAAACGATCACGGGGAGAACGTACAAACTCTTGTACAGACAGCTCCTGTCGTCAAGATTTGAACCCGGTTCTCTACCTCTGCGCCACCATGCTGCCCCAGAAATGTCTGCAGCAAGATGATGGGCATTCCGCCCAGCTGCTGGCTGCTCTTATTTATTAATGACATTCATAGGGAGGATGTGTACTGCTTTCCATCATTGCAGGCCTTGGTTAGGTTTAAACAAGATTAATTTTAAGGACGTTGGCCACAAGGGTGTGGTGAAACACCTAATGGGATTGTTCTACAGTTGCAGGGTTGACATGCCCGAAAATAATTTTGAATATGAAACTCTAATTGATTTAACCTTTTAGTTTTATTGGTGGAGGATGTTTAGAATTTGCTAAAGGTGGCCATTCTGTCAAAGCCATTTATTGTATTTCATGAAGTCTTAATTCATGCAGAAGAACTTCCCTGAGTGTATGATGAAAGACCCCAATATATGTTCAAACCTCCAACATCGTCACCCTTTGTAAACAGGGGAGTGAGAGGTTATTGTGAGTCAACAGGATTGCAGAAGGGAGATTAAAATCAGGTCGGGCAAGTGGCCTGCTAATTTATTTTCTCTTGGGTTCTGCTCCACAGTTCTGGCACCATCATTATCTCTGCATTTTTGGGGCAGTTTTCTGTCACTTGTGTGTAGCCTCTTTGCATAGTCAATACCCATTTTTGTGTGAAGTGCTTTCCGATATCTGAACAGTTAGTTGAAAGTTCTGAATGAATAATTGTGGTGACTTGAGTTTTGCAAACAAAAGCAATCCCAGGTTAAACTCTGAAACATAGGCTCCTGGGAGACTTGATAGAACTAAAGTTTTCTAATCAGAATGAACATTCGTATCAATTAACCCATTATCAGACTGGTGGCACAGTGGCAGGGTTGTCACGTCGCAGTGCCAGAGACCTGGGTTCGATTCTGACTATGGATGCTGTATGTACGGAGTTTGCATGTTCTCCCTGTGACCACGTCGGTTTTCTCCATGTGTTCCGGTTTCCTCACACATTGAACGACGTGCAGATTTGTAGATTTATTGCCTTCTGTAAATTGTCCCTCGTGTGTATGAGCATAACTAGTGTACGGGTGCTCGTTAGTTGGTGTGGACTTGGTGGGCCGAATGGCCTGTTTCTACTCTGTATCTCTCAAATAAAACTAGACCTGGTTGAGGTGAGGTGAACTTTGATGTAGGGAAATGAATCCAAAGTTATCTGATCTTTCATTCTATTGCATGTTCTTCTCTTCTCGAGTATTTGTTTATTATTACCACACGAATCAAGATACAGTGTTTTGTGTGTTATTCAGTAAAATCATACTGTATGAGTATAATCGTACCATATTTGTAGGTAATAGTGCAAAAAGCAACAAGAGTGCAGAATATAGTGTGACAGATTCAGAAAACGTGCAGGTTTTTAAAAAAGTGCAAATACTGCAACAAGGTATATCCCTGGCATATGAGTGACCATTCAAGAGTCTGATAAGAATGGGGAAGAAGCTGTTTTTGAATCTGGTAATACATGTTTTCAAGCTTTTATATCTTCTACCCAATGAGAGAGAGGAGAAGAGAGAATGATCAAGATGCGAGTGGTCCTTGATTATAGTGGCTGCATTTCTGAGGCAGCATGAGATGTAGATGGAGAGGAAAGGCGAATGATGGATTGGGCTGTGTCCACACCTCTGCAATTTCTCATCATCATGGGCAGAGCAATTGCCATGCCAAGTTAGCTGCTGCCAGTTACTGTGAGACCAGTTTGACAACAATGGAGAGTCCCTTGCAGGGAAGCGAAGATTTTAGTGAGCTTTTATTAAAGTTGGAAAGTATCAAAATGCGTTACTAAAAAGTATCAAAATCCCCCCCCCCCCAAAAATCCAAAGCATAATGATATATAGAATTTACCCGAGTATTTGGGGTCAAAATGGTTGGGAAAGTGAAAGTATTGTTGTATTTGGCTGGCTTATGCAAAGTTCTTCTCTCCCAGTCTGATTGTGTAAAGCATCCAGCATTGCTAATTACAAAATGTTTCTAAAACAGTTTGGAATACTTTCTCATCACCATCTGTGTGCATTGAGCAAGTTAAATTGTTAATCAGGTATTATATTGAAGGGTAGTTGATTTGGCGACTCAATCTGCAGATACTGAAGTCTTGAGCAACGTGCAAAGTGTTGGAGGAACTCAGCATCTTGGGGAGGGAATGGAAAGGCAATGTTTCAGGTCAGGAGCAGGCCTTGCCTATCCATTTCCTCCCCAGGTGCTGCCTGACCTGCTGAATTCCTCCCTGGTTTGTGTGTTGCCCAAGAGTATTGAGTTGTTTGTCTTGGAAAGTTGAAATGGTTTCTTTCAATAACCAGAGTTGGTGGAACATTTTGTAATCTATAGTAGCCTGCTCTTTGACTATATAATAGCTACTATGAGATTATTATGTTTGTTGGGGAGAAAGAGAGAAAGATGCATGCATGCATTTTCTTAGAAAAATAAACTGCACTTCTGACCCTGTGCATCTCCCACAGTGTTGTAATGGAGTGTTGATCTAGATTTTTGTCCTATTTTGAGTATGAATTGAAACCTTCCGTAAAAGAATTTCCCATTGAACCACAGCTAATGCATTTGTTCAATAAGAAGCAAATTATGGTGTTCAGAGTACTGTGTTTACATGTCTGTTGTGCTGCTGCAAGAAATAATTTCATTGTTCCATTTTTGGGGCAAATAACAATAAAACACTGAAGTCTTAAAATAGTCCTAGAGGATAAGTTTGTGTAAATTGCGATCTATCCACTATCCAAGTACAGATAAGTTACAGTTTACATCTCTGAATGATGTTTTTATTATTTTATAGATTAAAAAATAAAGTTGTTGATGTTCTATTTGAATGTATTTCAGCACTGTTTTATAAAACCACATATATCATCTTTTTATTCCTTCAGAGAAAATGACCGGGTTGTCAGTGTTAATGGCTTTCCAATGGAAAATGTGCCTCATTCCTTTGCTGTACAACAATTAAGAAAATGTGGAAAAGTAGCCCAAATAGTAAGTGGTGATATTCCATACTTGCTCTAATTGCTGATTACTTTGCATCATAGGTGGCTGTTGACTTGCAGGTCTAAATTAAATCATTTGTAATGAGACAAAGGGGCTTGACTTTGTCTCATTTCTCAGTGTATAATTATCCGGTCTTTGAAGAAGCCGCATTAAAAGCCCATCATTGTACATGGGAACTATTAAAGTCCAAATAATTAAATAAACTAATAAAAATCTAGTTTTAGTAATGATGGCCTTGAAGCTTCTGGGTTGTTGTAAAAACCCACAAGGTTCATTGCTGTCCTTCATTGATTTCCACAAGTTTTTTTTAATGTTTTTAATGCTTCTGCTCAATATCTTTTCAAAATTTCTCTCTGTTTTAGGTCATTTGCATTATATTGTTGAAAATATACATTTTATGATTAGTATTTCAAACTACGTTAATTGCAGTTTTAATAGCAGCAAAAATATCAATTGTTAGTCAATGGTGGTAATATGCAGTTTAGTATTTAATTTGAGTGCGTGTCAGCATTGTGGGTATGTTTCTTTGTGTTTGGTTGGCCTCAGTGCATATTATTTAAGCACTTAATCCTTTCTGAATAAGTTCCCTCACTGATCCACTGAAGTATTCTGGATAAAAATGGGGATTTTATTTTTTATTAAATCAACCTTCGAGCGGTTATAATGCAATTATCAGCATCAATTTATCATGCGGATTAACCTCCAGTAGCAAGTTTAAATGTAATAAGGTCAAACCAAGCAACATGAGAGGCTTTACTTTGTCTCATTTCTCAGTGTATAATTATCATGTCTTATTTTTGGTCTGCATTCCCTACCCCCCCCCCCCCCCCCCCCCCCCCCCCCCCCCCCAGCCCCTAGTTTTCTCATTATTTTCTATCTTTCCCCGCCATATCTCTGTTGCTACAAGCTTAAGCAGGAGAAAATTGAACGCTGGAAATTCTGAGCACCACAGTAAGACCGTTCTGTCGGAATCTCACCCCCATTTTTCTCATCAAATAATGAACCTTCGAGTTTCAATTGTAAAAGTCTGCCAGGATTAATTGGTTACTAGCTTTACATCCTCCTGTATCCTCCCTACACCTTGCTGAGTATTTTGCAGTGCAGAAGGAGGTCATTCAGCCTCTTGTACACATTCTAGTCTTCTGCCCCATTTCCTTGCAATTGTTTCCCTGTTCACTTTTATAATTTCAAATTGGATTAAGGAAGGTCAGAAACACCTTGCGTAATTCTAAATATTAAATGTCACTGTGATTAATCTGTACCTCAGAGCACCTAGTTTGTGCTCCTTAAATTGAAATGGCACAAGAATAAACATATTTTATCTCTCAATGCAATATTCAATAATCTCATAAGTAACAATGAATAGGATAGCAGGATAAAGTGTTCAAAGAATGAAAGTATAAGGAGAGGGTGCGAATGGGATGTTGATGTTTAGTGTGGGTTTAAGAGCCTGTTTCCTATGATGTTTGACTCCGAGGGACTTAAAATCTAGCTGCTAAAGGTATGACTAGAAATGATGGGGCACTTAAAATGGGGATGATACTAAGAAAAGGAGATCAGTATGGTCTATTCCACAATTCATTCAGATGTGAATAAATGTGTGTAATCTGAATTGACAAAAACAAAACAGGATTTTATGGTTACAATCAAAGTTAATAAACAAACTATGAAGATTTTCTGGACGAATTCAAAATTTCAATTACACCATTTCTTAACATCTTTCCTGATTACTCCTGCTTCTGATCTTAAAACACATCCTGCTTATGAACAGCACCCCTTTCTACCTATTTGTGGCGAGTTCTCCTGCCCACTGGTTATTTTTCGTTTATTTTGAAGTTGATTTGGAGGTTTTTCTTTTACGCCCCACTAAACTTATTTTAGAAACTTCGAACCTTTGCATAACATCTCTTAAAATAAAAAAGCACAAACAATCATTAAATGTATTGTTTACATTCCTTATGCTTAACAGGGTTGAAGTGACTTTGTTACCCATTGTTTTTGTGGGAACATGTGCCAGCAGGAAACATTCCACTCTTCCAGCTTGTTTTGCCATTCAGTATCTACGCTCCCAACTTCCTGGCTCCTAAGCTCTTAATATGCAAACCTAACAATCACTTTCCCCTCCCACTCGCGTCTCTGGTTGGTTTTAATGTTACAGTGCATTCAGAAAGTATACAGACCCCTTCACTTTTTCCACCTTTTGTTGCGTTATGACCAAATTCTAAAATGGATCAAATTCTTTTTTTTTTTAATCATCAATCTACACACAATACCTCATAATAAAATAAAGCAAAAACAGGTGTTTAGAAATTTTGGCAAAGTAATTTTAAAAAAAACAACTTAAATATCACATTTTCATAAGTATTCAGACGCTTTACTCGGTACTTAGTTGAGGCATCTTTGGCAGCGATTACAGCCTCAAGTTTTCTAGGGTTATGATGCAACAGTCTGAGGTCCAGAACGCTCTGGAGCAGATTTTCATCAAGGATCTCTCTGTACTTTGCTCTATTCATCTTTCCCTCGATCCTGACTAGTCTCCCAGTTCCTGCCGCTGAAAAACATCCCCACAGCATGATGCTCCCACCACCATGCTTCACTGTAGGTATGATATTGGCCAGGTGATGAGCAGTGCCTGGTTTCCTCCAGACGTAACGCTTGGCATTCAGGCCACAGAGTTCAATCTTGGTTTCATCTTGTTTCTCATGCCTTTTGGCAAACTCCAAGCGGGCTGTCATGTGCCTTTTACTGAGTAGTGGCTGCTGTCTGGTCACTCTACCATAAAGACCTGATTGGTGGATTGTTGCAGATATAGTTGTCCTTCTGGAAGGTTCTCCCATCTCTACAGAGGAATTCTGGAGCTCTGTCAAAATGACCATCGGGTTGCTTGATCACCTCCCTGACCAAGGCCCTTCTCCCCTGATTGCTCAGTTTGGCTGGGTGGCCAGCTCTATGAAGAGTCCTGGTGGTTCCAAAGTTCTTCCATTTAAGAATGACGGATGTCACTGTGCTCTTCGGGACCTGCAATGCTGCAGAAATTGTTTTATACCCTTCCCCAGATCTGTGTCTCGACACAATCTTGTCTCTGAGGTCTACAGACAATTCATTCATCTTCATGGCTTGGTTTTTGCTCTGACATGCACTGTCAACTGTGGAACCTTGTATAGACAGATGTGTGCCTTTCCAAATCATGTCCAATCAATTTAATTTACCACTGGTGGACTCCAATCAAGTTGTAGAAACAACTCGAGGATAATCAATGGAAACAGGATGAACCTAAGCTCAATTTTGAGTGTCATAGCAAATGGTCTGAATACTTATGTAAAAATTATATTTCTGTTATTTCTTTTAAATTACTTTGCAAACATTTCTAAACACCTGTTTTTGCTTCTTCATTCTGGGGTATTGTGTGTAGATTGATGATTTAAAAAAAAAAATTAATCCATTTTAAAGTAAGGCTGTAACGTAACAAAATGTGGAAAAATGTCTGAATACTTTCTGAATGCACTGTATGTTTGGCCTCTTGTGATGAAGGCTCCTCTTCTGCTAACACGTGATGAGCTGTAGGTAGGTTCAACATAATTGAGGTAGCAGCGCACGTTCCTTGCATGACAAATTCATCGTTTGGCTTGAGCTGTTGATATGTTGATGCTTATTGCAAAATTCATTTTTCTGAATGTTCTTTTAGTTTTTTCGTTGTCATATTCTTTCAATTTTAATGGTGCCGTAAGTTGAGCATTTGTTACCAATTCCTACTTGGACTGCCCTTCTGAATTAAAGATGATTTGATTTCTCATCAGGTCTGAGGAGCTGCACTGTATGTGTGTGATTGCTTTTAACTTGGGGTGACTCTTGCATGCAAACTACCACTGTATTTGACGAAGCGAGGTTTTGACTCGATTGCAAGGAGTTCAAGGCATTTGGGGGCAAGGCGCACAAAAATGCGCTTTAGTATTTAGAAACATGGAAACATAGAAAATAGGTGCAGGAGTAGGCCATTCGACACTTCGAGCCAGCACCGCCGTTCAATATGATCATATCTGATATCCAAAATCGGTACCCCGTTCCTGCTTTTTCCCCCATATGTCTTGATTCCATTAGCCCTAAGAGCTAAATCTAACTCTCTCTTGAATATATCATTTGTTTATTTTTGTCATGTGTACCGAGATATAGTGGAAATTTAGCATACTATCCAGTCAAGTCATATTGTAAGAGTATAATCATCCTATACAAGTGCAATAAGTAGTGCAAAGAGAAAAATACCAGGCTGCAGAATATAATGTTACAGCATTAGAGCGTTACAGCTACAGAGAAAGAGCAGATTTTTTTTAGTACAAGATCTGTGATGAGGCTATTTGGGAAATCAGGACAACACCCTTGGCTTGTAACAAGAGGTCATAACAACGGGGAAAAAGCTGTTCCAGAATCCCTGACGACACGTACTGGCATGCTTATGTTCCTTGGCTTGTATATCTCTCACCCCTCCACCCTGGACCACCCCTCTATCCCCTTCTCTCATTCTCTTACAAACATGAGAATTAGAAAGAGGAGTTGGATAATTTCAGCCTTTGATCCTTCTCCACCATTTAATACGAATGGTAATTTGATTGTAATCTCAACGCGGCATTCCTGGCTGCCCACAGTAATTGTTCACCCATTTGTTCCCTACCTCTTCCTTGAGGATATTCAAAGACTTTGGAACATTCTTCCTCACAGAACAGTGAGGAAGTCAACCTGTAAGTGTGTGACAAATGTCCTTCCCCATGCTGCATCCATTTGTCTCCCCATCCTTTTGGCCTTGCTTCCCCTCAGTTCTGCTTTACTTTCCTCTTTTTTTTTCTCTGCTTCCTCACCTGTTTCTCAAGCATCCTTCTCCTCCTTCCCCTCCTCACTTTCTGGGGCATTTCGGAGGCAAACCTATCTGTGAACAAGGAAGGAAGGAAAGTTGATTTTCCTTGCAATGACCTAAATTGCTCAAGTGAACTATTATTCCAAATTGACTTGATTCATGATTTCCATTCATCAGCTGCTTTGGTGGAATTTAAACTCTTGTCTGTGAACTATTGATCTGAGTCCTTGCATCACGTTTATGAGTATAATGACTAATCCGTTACATTATCTGATACTTGAACTGTTAGTTATGCAGTTGTGGTGATGCAGTTTTGATGACCGACTCGAGCGGTGATAACTTTGCTGTTTCTTGTTCTAACAGACGGTGAAAAGAGGTCGGAGGGTCCCGGCTCGACAGCCTGTGCTCGAACCTGACACTCGGTTCTATGAGGCTGATGACTACGATCGCAGAAGTGATCACAGTGTTCACAGTGACAGGAGCGAGGGCGCACCCAAAGCGTACAGCTACGGCCATGACTATAGCCCCGACAGAAACTACAGCCGGGAGAGAGAGCGCAGCAGGAGCAATGAGAGAAGCCAGAACAGAGAGCGCAGTCACAGCAGGGGGAGGATAGTCGACGATGACAGAGGTCATGAGAGAAACTACAGGCGTGATGACCACGGGCGTGCAAGGATGTACGATGAAGACCCGGCACACGAGAGGGCGTACGAACAAGGCGATCGAATGCGGGGCAGGGTGCCCGAAGAGGACTGGGGTTACGATGATGACTACGAGCAAGGAGATAGAGGTCGCAGACGGATATACAATGAGGATCGCAGTCGTGATAAAGGCCACGAGTATTCCAGAGAACCAGCAAGAGCCCAAAGCCGTGATCGACTCAAATCCAGAAGCCCATCACCAGAGTACTCCTCTTATTCTAATGACCGTGGGCTCCCAAAGCCCTACAAAGTTATGCTGGTCAAGAGCAAGCCAAAAGAAGGTGAGTACAAATGCACACAATTGGTATTTCTGACATCACTAATTATGTCTATCTAAAAATGGTAGGGGGAGGGGATGGTGGAGTTGAGGGAGAAAAGTTGTTAAGGAATGGAAGGTTGTTGAAAGGCTGTGCTCTGCCGCTGGTTAATTGAATGCAGGTATAACGTGCATGAGATTTGGAATAAAACGGTTGGAGCGCAAAGTCAATATTTTGAATCGGTTCAAAATTTCAACAGCTGAGTTTGGTGGATTTTTGAAGGTGGATAATGGTTGTGGGATTCAATTGGACAGATCTAATTTGAGCTGAAAATTCTACTCCTTTTAAAATACAACTGGGAGATTTTAAAGCTATCATTTGATTCATTATTAACAAAGTACTATTTAGAAATGATTAAGAAGGAACTGCAGATGCTCACATGCTATTTTTCACACAGGGTGGTGAATCTCTGGAATTCTCTGCCACAGAAGGTAGTTGAGGCCAGTTCATTGGCTATATTTAAGAGGGAGTTAGATGTGGCCCTTGTGGCTAAAGGGATCAGGGGGAATGGAGAGAAGGCAGGTACAGGAAACTGAGTTGGATGATCAGCCATGATCATATTGAATGGCGGTGCAGGCTCGACGGGCCGAATGGCCTACTCCTGCACCTATTTTCTATGTTTCTATGCTGGTTTAAACTGAAGATAGACATAAAAAGCTTGAGTCAGCGGGACAGGCATCATCTCTAGATAGGAATGGGGGTAACGTTTCGCGTTAAGACTCTTCTTGGTCTTCCATTTAGAAATGAGCCTTCCAGTTAACTTAAACAGTGATTTGCATGATGTCGTCAGTGCAATTTAAGAATCTGATTAGTATAGTCACTCAAGGCGTTCCCCAAGGCTCCGCACTCGGCCCCCTCCTCTTCAGCATCTACATCCTCCCCCTTGGTCAGATACTCCGCCACTTCAACCTGGACTTCCACTGTTATGCTGATGACACCCAGATCTACCTCGGCACCAAATCCCCCCCACAACCCCCCTCTCCCATATCAACACCTGTTTATCAGCTATAAAAACCTGGATGCAACATAACTTCCTCAAACTCAACAGCGATAAGACAGAATTCCTCCTCGTAGGCTCCAAAGCCACACTCAGCAAAATCAATAACCCCACTCTCACCATCGACGGCACCACTGTCTCCCCATCTCCCCAGGCCCGCAACCTTGGCGTGATCTTTGATTCCACCCTCTCCCTTGAGCCTCACATCTACCATGTCATTAAAACCTCCTTCTTTCATCTCCGCAACATCGCCAAACTCAGAACCTCTCTCACACCTCCCGCTGCTGAAAGACTCATCCATGCCTTCATCTCCTCCCGACTGGACTATTGCAACTCACTTCTCCTTGGCATCAGCTCCACCTACATCAACCGACTCCCACTGGTCCAGAACGCAGCCGCCCGACTCATCACCCACACCAAATCCTGGCATCACATCACTCCAGTCCTCAAACAACTTCACTGGCTTCCCATCTCCCACCGGATCACCTACAAAATCCTTATCCTCGCCTACAAAGCCCTCCACCATCTGGCCCCCCCATATCTCACTGACCTCCTCTCTTCCTACCAACCCTCACGGTCCCTCAGATCAGCATCAGCTGGTCTCCTCTCCATCCACAAGTCCAACCTCTGCAGTTTTGGGGACAGAGCCTTCTCCAGGGCAGCTCCCAGGCTCTGGAACTCCCTCCCCCAACTGATCTGCAATTCCGTGTCCCTCACCATCTTCCAGTCCCGCCTCAAGACCCATCTCTTCACCTCTGCCTATCCTTAGCCCCACGTCCCCCTCCCCTTTCATCTGTGCATTAATTGCCTCATATTGTGTTTTGAATTGAATTCTGTCTTTACTTTGTGTACTAGTCATGTCTCTACTATTTATTTCATTCCCCTTACATGTTTTTCCTCTACTTGCTAAATTTTTGTAAGGTGTCCTTGAGACTCTTGAAAGGCGCCCATATATAAAATTTATTATTATTATTATATTGTCATATACACTGGGGTGCAATGAAATTCCTAATTAATATGAAGCTCGGAGTAAATAGAATACATGCTAATGATACAAGAGTAGATACAGTGAATGCAAAACATTAAAGTGCAATAATGGACGACAGAAGTGCAAAGGAGATAATAAGCAGGGTCCTGAGTATAGTATTACAGCTGCAGAGAAAGCGGTAAATTGGAAGATTGGCAATCTATCCGTGGCACATGAGGTCTGCTCAAGAGTCTGATAACAGCAGAAAAGAAGCTGTTCTGAACCTGGTGGTACATTTTTTCAAGCTTTGATATCTTCTGCCCAACAACAGGGGAGAAGAGAGAATGACTGGGGTGAGTCGTGATTATATTAGCTGCTTACCCTGGGCAGAGGGAAGTATAGAAGGAGTTGATGGGTAGGGACTGTGTAATAGGTTGGGCAACTATATCCCCAACTCTGCAATTTCTTGCTGGACATGCAGATGCTGGAAAAAAGGTAGACAAAAATGCTGGAGAAACTCAGGGAGTGAGGCAGCATCTATGGAGCGAAGGAAATAGGCAATGTTTTGGGTCGAAAGCCTTCTTCAGACCCTGCAATTTCTTGTGATCTAGGGCAGAGCTGTTCCCAAACCAGGCCGTGGTTTGCAAATATACTTTCTATGGTGCATCTGAAGAAATTTGTACGTCGTTGGAAAGATGCTGAACCACTTTAATCTCTTGAGAAAGTAAAAGTTATTGATGTGCTTTTCTTGGCCATGGCTTCAATTTGGTTGTTTCAGGACAAATTGTTGATGACCATTGACGCAGATTGGAGCATGAACTTCACATTGTCTCCTGAAGTCGACAACTAGTTCCTTCATATTGCTGACATTAAGCTTTTTATCTCCTTCCTGTACTCTGTCTCACCATTGTTCAAGATCTGGCCACACTACAATGTTTTTTTCCACAAGTCTGTGAATGGAATTCAAGCAGAATTTGGCACGGGGTGTGTCGGGCATGGAGTTATGGACTGACAACACATTCTTGCAGGGCACCAGTTTTATTGTGGAATTATTGTGGAGGATGATTTGTTGGCAATCATCACTGATTGTGGTATATGCTCCAGAAAGTCAATGATCCAATGACGGGAGGAGGGTGTTGCCTTCCAGGTCCAGGTGTTAGGAGATGAGTCAATAACTAGGAGCTGGATGAGGTGTTCTTGTGGATGAGTGCAGCGTTGGAGAAGGGTGCGTAGGCCATTTCTTGTCATCTAGATGCAGTGGAGGCTGCAGGCCTGGGAGGCGATGAGTGCAGCGCTGATGGGAGAATGACAATAGGCCATGGACCTTTGGTACAATAGTAGGCAAACTGTCAGTGGAGGCTGCACGAAATGCATTTGGCTGGGAGCGGCTGATAATGTAAATAAGTCCGGGGGGGGGGGGGGGGGGGGGGGGGGTGGGTGGTGGTGATTGTCACCAGTACTTCGCCAGAAGCACTTGATCGGACAGTGACCTGTATCCCGGATGGTAGGAGCAGTCTGGACAATAGTCATTGAAGGCTGCTAGCGCTAGCTTTTCTCAATTGGTACGAAGAACCGGTATGTCAGTGGGTCACCGGTTCTGCTTAAAGCAATGATCAATGATACTTTATTGTCACATGTACTTGGTTACAGTGAAATTCTTTGTTTTTGCATACAATCTGGCAAAATCAAACAGCAGTCCACCTATGCATTACACAGAGTCGCCACATTTCTGGTGCCGACAATGTTTCAATAGTACAGTCTTATCTTCTCACAGTGGCGCACATGATCACATGCCACTGGCTGGGCCCCTCTTCATTCCCGGCCCCCGCCTGATACCTCTTCATTCCTGGCACCCATCCCGGCCTGATTCCTCTTCATTCCCGGCGGCCCTCGGCCAGGTCATGGGGGGGGATGGCTGAGTGAAGTAGAGAGAGGTTAAAGATATCTGTGCATTCTCCTACCAGCTGGGCACTGCAGGTCCTGAGGACATAGCCGAAGTCTACGTCTAAGCCAGTTACTTTCCATGGGTTCACCCTCAGAAATATCGACCTGGCATCTGCTGCAGTAATCGTGGGCACAGATGCACTTGAAGCTGTCAAGGTGAATGACTGAAGATCCGCCGCCTTCTGTTCAAAATGAGCAGACATTGCATTGGGATGGAGGCTTTGTTGTTAGCGATACTGCCCGACCTTGTAGCTCGTTTTAGCATGTTAGCCATGCCAGATCAGCGGGTGTCTGTGTGGTCATACTAGGACTCCAGCTTGGTTGGGAATTCCCTCCGCATTCTTGATGGCTTTGCAATGGTTTTAAATAGATTTATTGCACCACTTGCGATCGTTTGATTTGTTCGCTGCAGACTTGGACATCACCTGGGAATGGACCTTGTAGCTTTACGGTTAGGGACGGCTTGTGTTGCCGTTTCTCGCATGCATTCCTCCACACACTTACGGATGAAGTCTGTGACTGCATCGGCATACTCCCCAAGGGTGGGCACAGAGTCCTGAATGTGGACCAATCTGCCGACCAGTTGCAATGAATCATCTACTTCCTCAGACCAGCACTGGATGATCTTCTGTTCTGGGTCCTCCTTTGTGCTCCTCTTGTTGGCATGGAATAGAAGCAGAACCTGCTGATCAAACTTCCTAAAGTTGAGATTGGCCGGGTTGAAGTCCTTGACATGGCCTCAAGAATCTGCAAAGCACTGAGGGAGAAGATGATGCATTGCGTTGGGGAAATCCTAAAGCGGATGAATGCCCTGCACAGTTGTTAATTTAAGAAACACCGTAAAGTGTTTGCCTGTGTGGGACAGGCAGTTAGTTGGGGGAACAGGAGCAAGGTTAATTATGATGAACGTTCTTCTGCCAGTGTTGAGGAGTGATCTTCAATGTCTGCATTAATCTCCAAAAGAACCAGAGCCCCAATTAGGCACGGCAAGATTAAAGTGAATTTGAGTTACCATGCATCTAGCCATTTAAAGTAATCACATATTTTATCCATTAGAATATGGCCTTCGATTGGGCAGTCAAATCTTCATCAAGGAGATGACGGGAATTGGATTGGCTGCCAAGGATGGAAACTTGCACGAAGGGGATATTGTCCTCAAAGTAAGTTATTATTTCTTTATTAATAGTTCTAAAGATGATCAAGGTTTGGTTAGCACAAGAATATTACTTGAGGATTTTATAGAATTACACAGCACAATTACACAGGCCTTTTGGTACCTACCACTTGCCGATTTCTGAGTTGCGCTGTTTCCTATTCTTGTCCCTTGCTCGTCTGGTTTTGTTTTTTTTTGTCTCGGTGTAACCCCAAAGTGCATTGGGTGGAAGACACTATGCTCTCCAGGTATCTCTGATCAGGAGGAAAGCAAAATTGGATGAGTGATGTAAATTTTAAATTTGGTGTATTCAAAATCTCAGGAACTCACTCTGCAGGAATGAGATGCACAGGTCTGGGAGGTAGATTATATCTATAATTAACACATTGTTAAATTTGTGCTTCTAACTTTCTCTGTGAATTTAACATGCAAATCCAACAAATTGTTTAAAAAATACCAGGTAGCCTGAGAGCCCGATACTGTGCAAACGGTGGAGCAGTGTACATTGAACAGCACCTAGTGGCCGATAGTATTTCTCAAACCTTGAACTTGCTGGATAATTTGGACAATTAGTAATTGCATGTAATGTTTGTGTTTCAGGAGCATTTGGTTCTTTGTCATCAAATTTATCAGGAAATTATAACTTTGACTTAATTCACTGACTATTGTTTCTACCTGAACAGATCAATGGGACCGTCACTGAGAACATGTCTCTGGCTGATGCCCGAAAATTGATTGAACGATCCCGTGGGAAACTGCAGCTTGTTGTGCAAAGAGATTTGAAGCAAACATTGATCAGCATTCCACCCATGGATGATAGCGAGTCTGATTCAGAAGGTGAGACAAAGATATATGTGATCGCAATTCCAACTAATATTAAGAAGACAACCCATGAAACTGCAGATGTTGGAATCTTGAGCAAAACACATTCCTAGAGGAACTCCCGATCTGGGTCCCAACTCAAAACATTATCTATCTATCCATCCCCTTCTCAGATGTTGCCTGACTGCCGAGTTCCTCCAGCACTTTTTGTACAACTAATATTAGTCCCTTTTCTGTTAATTTACATTAATTCATTTTGATTTAGAAGTTTCTTCTTCAGTGAAAATATGTCCAGGACCTTGACTCCTTTTGACTCTGCACCTCCTCCACTTACAACCTTTCAACATCTCTGTCAACACGGCTGTTTTACTGTTCTTTGCTTTAGAAATAATTTGTAACTTTTACATATGCGCGCACACACACTTGTTTTTAAAAAGTGACATTAATATTTCTTCCATTTACTGTCATAACTGGATATTGTGCAAATTTTTATTTTGAATGAATAAACCCCACATGCCTATGATCTTCACAACCTTTTTCCATGATATCTTTATTTTTTTTATCTTTGTTTCTCACCTGACTGCCTTTGGGAGGAATAGGAAAATGTCTTCACATCTCTGCATTTTCTTCGCCCTTTCTCTTTTGATCTTAATCCATTGTTATTTTGATTTGCTTCTTTAAATGGATTTGCATGGTCACTCTTTCAATATTTTGCTGCATCCGTTTCCCCTCTTAATCCCCCTAAAAATTGTGATTGTATTTTTGGGACGGGATCAACAGGCACAGGGAATGCCATTATTTGCATGTCCCTACTTTTATTCATTTGTAGTTGCATGTTTCTCCTCTGAAGTGAAACATGATTTGGGCACTGGTTAGAGGAAGTGAACTATAAATACCTCTGCATTATTTTTGGTGCTACATTCCTTTTTACTATATTTTGGATTTAACAATGTTCACAATTGATGTAGGGGAAAGAGTTGTTTAAAGTCACTGGCTTTATTTTATGCCTGTATTTGATAAATTGTAGGATATCTGGTACTTCCAGCAAAATCAGTTCATATGCAAACTATGGTCAATAAGAACATTGAACATTCAACATTCAAATAGTTTATTTAGTATTTGCTTGACCTTTATCATTGGTGAGTCTCTTCAAAAAAAAAAAACTACTGGAGCTTCTTTCAAAGTGAAAATATCTTCCCTTTTCTGAGTATAGTCCAGGCCATGCTTTATCGGAAGGGTGCCATTTAACTGGAAAGAGTGCAAAAATGATTTATTATGATGATGATGAGCAAAAAAAACAAACTGCTGGAGGAACATGGTGGGTCAGGCAGCATCTGTGGAGGGAATGGACAGATGTTTGGGTCAGGGCCCTTCTTCAGACATTGAGTAGGGTGGAGGAAGCTGAAGGTGGGGTAGCACAAACCCTGGCAGGTTACAGGTGGGTACGTGAGGGAGGGGTTTGATTGACAAATGAGTGGAATAAGTGACAAAAGCTACAGGTGAGAAGCAGACAAAAGGATCTCTGATAAGAAGAGGGTTATAAAATCCGGGGAGGCAAAGATGAGTAGAATAGCCACAGTCTTTTCCCCGGGGTTGAGGAAGCTAAAAATAGAGTGCATAGGTTTGATGTCAGAGGGGGGGAATTTAAAACACATCTTGGGGCAGATTTTGTACACGGAAGGCAGTGCATATAAGGAATGGCTGCCAGCGCAAATGGTACAGCTGGGTGCAATTACAACATATAAAAGACACCTGGACAGGTAACTAGTTTACAGCACGGAAACGGGTCTGTTGGCCCACCAAATATGCGCCGGCCAGTGATCCCCACACACGGGCACAATCCTACAGACACGGACACACGGACAATTCACAGTTATGCCAAGCCAATTAACCTACACACCTGCACGTCTTTGAGTGTGGGACGAAACTGGAGATCTCGGAAAAATCTCATGCAGGTCACGGGGAGAATGTACAAGCTTCCTACAGACAGCACTCGGAGTCAGGATCAAACCCGGGTCTCTGACACTGTAAGGCAGCAACTCTACTGCTGTACCACCCATGGGTTGGAAAGATATGGGATTAGCTCAGTTAGGCACATGGAACTAACTCAGTTAGGCAACTTGGTTGGCACACATGTGTTGGGCCGAAGGGCCTATTTCTGCTGTGTTAACAATATGACTGAGAATTTTGTGGGTTTTTTTTAGATTTCTATTGCCATTTAATGAAAATTGAACAGAATTCCTAGCTAAATAAGAAATGCCATTGGCAAAATCCTATTCTGTTGACATTTATGTTCTGCTGCAGCCTCCCGTGACATCTCCCCTTTATCTTAGCGCATCTTTCTATTCCTTTTTCCCTGTTTAATCCACTTCTACTATTTGTCCTGGCTAATCCCTGTACTTTATAAAAAAAAAAAAAAAAATCTCCTCCAGGTTGTGAATGTTGCCGGTAAGACCGGAATTAAATGGTTTGTCCCTGGTTCCCTTCGAACGTGAGCTGCTGCTTTGTGCCATTGCAGTCTTGTACAACTGAAGGTGGTCCCAATGTGCTGTTATGTTTCAGTTCTTCAGTTCTGAGGTTAATGCATGGTGGTCCATCCAGCCTTATTTCTTCTGGCAGAATGACTTCGGAGAATGAAGAGACTAGTTGTTCTTTGAGAGAGCTGGGATCACACATATTGCTGGTTTAACGATCGCAAGTCTCCTCGTGAGACATTAATGAGCTAGGCATTTTATGGCCACCTTTAGTAAGTTTACAGGAATTAGCTTAATCAGCCAAATTTGAGTTCTTCCACTGGATTCATCTCTGGACCACAGGTTGAAGTCTTTTGAGCAGTAATGTGACCACTAATCTACTCGGTTCCATATTCTGGTCACGGAGTAAAGGAATTTATGCTGAATTATCTTCAGGGCTTATTGGTGACTGTCTGTCTTGTATTTATTTGCCCCTGGTTGTGGTCTTGCTTCACAGGATGGATGTAGAGAAGATATTCCCACTTAACAAAAATTATTAAAAACCTCTCAATTACCCTTCTGCCTCACTTTTCAAAGGGGAGTTTGTGCAATCCCTAATTAAGGAAGAAGAAGATTGGACTTTCTTGCCTTCCATGGCAGTGAAGAATGTGGGGAATCCACTGTGGTGGAAGTTTATGTTAACTTTTATGTAGTTGTGTGTCTTGTTTCTTTATTTTTAATATGGCTGTGTGGTAATTCGTGTTTCACTGTTCTGTAATTGTGACAATAAACTAACCTGTGAACTTTTGACAGTAAAGGAAAATGCAACTTCACTTTCAGGGTTGGTAGGTATAGTTTGAATGTGGTCTCATATTGTTTTTACATTGCCCTGTTTTTATTACTACATGTTTCTGTTACCTCTGCCAAACATGAGCACTAGGGATGGAACAGTCCCAGTTCTCATGCTGCTAGCTGAAGGCATTCCAATCTGCATTGATCTGTTGGAAAATGAACTGCTTTCACTATTAACCTTGTTTCCATGGGTTCTGTTATGGCATCAGCTCCGTTGTAATAACATTTGGATTGTGTTGTAGAGACTTGCGGGCATTCATTAAACTAAGGCACCTGAGCAGAATTCAAAACAGCCAGCTATTTTAATTTCCCCATACCCCACCAAGCACAGATTTTTAAAGAGAATTAGATAGAGTTCTTGTGGAATCAATGGCTATGGGGAGAAGGCAGGCACGGGTTACTGATTGTGGATGATCAGCCATGATCACAAGGCATGGCGGTGCTGGCTCGAAGGGCCGAATGGCCTCCTCCTGCATCTATTTTCTATAGCCTCTTGTACCATCTTCCCAATTGTAGCAGCAAGATGAGATTGACCTGGGTGGATTTATTAATCCTTTTGTATTTATTGTCTTGTATTCTTGGCCCCTCGGTTTGCTTTGTTCTCAATGGAAACATCTGTATAATGGTGGGTTTACTTACAATCATTGATTTAGATTGTGCTGCTGTTTTGTGCCTTGGTGGATGAAATGACGGAGGTTCGATCAGATACAATATTGATGGATAGTTTACCATAGTGTGAATCCATTCCCTCTCGTCTGTAGGGATGGCTTCAACCTTTTGTTTCCTAGGATTAAAATAAATGGCAGAACCCTCTCCACTGTTAGACGCACATGCACATTAAGGTCTCCAACCTCTCAGCAACACACATGCAGGCTCTGAAAGGAAAAGTCAAGTAGTGCTTTCCCATTCATTTGTTCTATTATGTTCTTCTGGTAAACCTGAAGATGTTATTGTTAAAACCCGCTACATAATGTACATGGAGGGAAGTTTAAGTGCATGACTATGAAAACAACATATCACAGTTTGATGATGAAGTTCTGCAAACAATTTAGAAGGGGAATCAAATGTTAAGTCAAGTCCTCGTGCTGTGGAAGCCAAAAGTAGAGGGACATCCCTCCAGTTGTATCAGCTCAAGCCTGCTCTTCCTACCCAAGGAAGATGCTTTTCAATTGGAGAGGATGTAGCATAATTGATTTTTGATTTGAATAAAAATGTTAATGTAAATTTCTGACCTTATTTTAAATTCCAAATGTATTTCTCGGATGGCAGGTTTATGGCAAATTAAGATTTGGCCTTGCAGTCCAGTATTTAGAAGAATGAGAAGTGATCTCACTGAAAAGCACAAATCTCTGTAACTAACACTATTCTACTCTGTAACTAACACTATCACACTACAGCGTTATGAACATTGAATTCTCCAATTTCAGGTAGTCCTTGCTTTTTTCTTCCGTCCTCTCCCACAAGCCTACTGTCTCCACCTCTTCCTTTCTTTTTCCCACTCCCCCAACATCAGTCTGAAGAAGAGCCTCGACCCGAAACGTCGCCTATTTCATCTCTCCATGGATGCTGCCTCACCCGCTGAGTTTCTCCAACATTTTTGTCTACCTTTGATTTTTCCAGCATCCACAGTTCTTTCTTACACTTCTCATATTCTACACACTTTCTTTTCTCTTTTTGCATTGCCTCTTGTACTCATGTACAATATGATCTGCCTGGATTGTGCATAAGATGATGTTTTTCGCTATCTCATGACAACCCAACAGAAAACTCCGAAGTGTCTTGACCAGGTTTAGGTTTATTATCATGTGTACCAAGATGCGGTGAAAAGCTTTATTTTGCATGCTATCCAATCAGATCATATTATACATAAATACAATCAAGTCAAACTCGAGTGCAAAGGGGAAGAGACAGTGCGGAATATAGTTCTCAGCATTGTAGCGCATCAGTTACATAGACAAAGCTTAACGTCTACAGTGGGTTAGAGGTGAATAGGACAGTACCCTAGTTTATTGTAGTACCATTCAGAAATCTGATGACATAGTGGAAGTATCTGTTCCTGAGTCTGATGGTACGCACTTTCAAGCTGCTGTATCCTCTGCCGGCTGAGAACATGAGAAGTAGGAAAGACGGAGGTGAGACAAGTTTTTAAGTTGGCTGCTTTTTCGTGGCCTGGTGATGTGTAAATGGAGTCATTGGTGAGGAGTCTGCTCGGTGAACATCTACATCGCTACAATTTCTTGCGGTACATCTACAACTCTCCAATTTCTTGCAGTCTTGGCCAGAGGGTTCCCAAACCATGCTATGATGCATCCCAAGAGTATACTCTCTGTGGTGCATCTGTAGAAGTTGGCAAGAGTTTAGGGCCAGGATGATGGTGTCTCGTAGTTGCAGGGATTATATTTTCCTTGGCTGGGTTGTCGAGAACCAATGACCAAAGCCTCAAAGTAAAGGTTTAGCTTTTTGGGACTGAGTTGAGAAAAAATTATTTTCAGAGAGTAACAAATCTTTAGAATTCATTACCTAGCTGGGCTGTGGAGACCCAGTCACTGAATAAATTCAGGATACAACAATATATTTTTGGATATTAAATGAATTAAGGGAAATGGGTTTGGTGTAGGAAATGTCACTGCTCTAATTGATATGCAATCAATAGTCTGTTTATATTCACTGGGTGAGGGGTTATCTCTCTGTCACCTGCCAAGCAAGTGGTTTCCTCATTTTTATAACTGGCCAGTGTGCAATTAATTATATGGCGAATGGTATGGACTTTATTGCCTATTTAGATAATATACCTGAAAACAATGTTTCTTTGCATTAGGGATCTCGGAAATTGATTCAAACCCATCATGTTCACCTCCGCCAGAAGAAAGGAAATCGCCACATTCCGATGCTTCTTCACATTCTCCTGCAAGAACTACTGAAAAGAAAAGGTACTATTCCTCCCTGCCATCTTGCTCTCGTAAAATAGATTTCTAAACATCCTGAATCCATACTTATTAAAGTTGCCTTTTGCATCCCCGTTGCAGCCATTTGGATTATTGTGAAACTGCAGATACCTAGCACCATGCAATAATGAGGTGATAGTTACAAGGAAGTGATATTGAAGGAACATGATAACTATTGTGAATTTCTATCCCTTAACATGATAGCAGCATGGAATGTGCAGCTCAGAAACAGGCTCTTCAATCCTAACAGTGTTATTTAACCTCCATACGAGCTACCTTCTGTTGTGCTTATAGACTCGAATGTTGCTCCTTAGCAAGGCAAATAATATAACTATCAGCACAGCACATATTAAATAGCGACAATGTACAACAAAGACTCAAAAGTCATCCCAAAACAAAGTACAGGTACTACACGTTCTACAACGCGATAGCTGAGTCCTAAAAAACCTTGCGTAATGGAAAATCACATTATAAAAACAATTGTGCAAGGTGGAAATGTGGGGGATTGGAGACTGAGTTTCAAACTCACAACAACAAGCTTTTTTTCCCCACAAGATCTTTTTAATAGGTATGAGTTTATTTTTGTGACTGCTTGCTTAAAATAAACTAAAGGCACAGCACTCTGAAATAATGACATTTGATGCTGGTGTTTAACGGAGTATCATTGCACAAGTGTCAATTGAAGTGATTGATTGTCATTTTCAATGGCAGTGAAATTGGCAAACGTTTTAATCGGCAATGGTGTCTGATTACTGTCGGGATGTTACATGGAAAAGGTTTTTGCAAGGCAGCTTTTTCCCCGCTGCTTGTCAATTTCCAAAGTAAGTGGTTCTCGAGTTTGTCCCACATAACACAGTTACACCTAATTCACCAATGTTGTTGTATCTCATTCGCACTTTGGAAGCGTTCTTTATAGCAGCACTAGCTATAGTACATAGTGTATACTAGCACATAGTCTTAGTGATCCATTTGTGCTTTTACATACTCTACCTTGCACCCATTGGCATTTCTGGGTGGCGTAGTTGGTAGAGCCTCACAGTTCCAGCAACGCTGATTCAATTCTGACTTTTTGCTGCCAACTCCATAGAGATTGCATATTCCCCTGTAACCGTGTGGGTTTTCTCTTGTATGCCAAATAAATGCATAGGTTTATTAATTGGCCACTGTAAATCGCTCCTAAGGTGTGGCATCTAGGGGCAGTTAATGGGAATGTTCAGAGAATAAAATAGGAAGAACATTTGGTATCAGTGTAGGTTGGGTGCCTGTTGCTTGGAACAGATGTGGCTCGCAAAACATTTTTTTGGTCATTGTGCGACCAGTGCCATTCAAATGTATTCTGGCTTGATTTGCTCAAGTGTCCACCCTCCAGGATCGTAGTGAATCAAAATGGGCTTTTTGACTACATTTGCCCACTATTACTACATGCCTATTTTTTATCTCTGTAAACATTGACTTCCTCCACCCCTGGCAGGGATCATAGGTGCTGCAATTGTCATCCATGCCCTTGTTACCTCTAGATGTGACTGTTCCAACACTGTCATGGCCAGCCACCAGCGCTCTTGAACCAGAGGTCAGGCCTCAACTCTCACTGAGACTTGTTCATCGATCAATCCTGCGTTTGAATTAACTACATCCTGTCCCTCATCATATTCTTCTGTTCCTGTCTCTATTTGTTTATCAAGCTTCTCATTAAATGCATCTCTGCTGTTGGCCTAGCAACACTCTGTGGGAGTCAATAGACAATAGGTGCAGGAGTAGGCGATTCGGCCCTTCGAGCCAGCACCGCCATTCAATGTGATCATGGCTGATCATCCCCAATCAGTACCCCGTTCCTGCCTTCTCCCCATATCCGCTGACTCTGCTATTTTTAAGAGCCCTATCTAGCTCTCTCTTGAAAGCATCCAGAGAACCCGCCTCCACTGCCCTCTGAGGCAGAGAATTCCACAGACTCGCCACTCTGTGAGAAAAAGTGTTTTTTCGTCTCCATTCTAAATGGCTTACTCCTTAAACTGTGACCCCTGTTTCTGGACTCCCCCAACATCGGGAACATGTTTCCTGCCTTTAGCGTGTCCAAGCCCTTAACAATCTTATATGTTTCAATGAGATCTCCTCTCATCCTTCTAAACTCCAGAGTGTACAAGCCCAGCTGCTCCAGTCTCTCAGCATATGACAGTCCCGCCATCCCGGGAATTAACCTTGTAAACCCACGCAAACCTACGAGTCGGTTCCACATTCTCGCTACCTTCTCAATAAATAATTTTACTATTGGATTTATTGGTGGTTATCTTAGAGATGAGCTTTTGCAGTACTGGCCAATGATTTAATATAAAAATATTTTTAAGGAGGAATAATTGGCTCTGAAGGAATCATGATGCAAGAGACTTGAAGTAAACTCATTTGTTCCTTCCTCACATGTCCTGCCAAATGTTGCATTTATAATTGAAGGTCACAACTACTGAAAGCTTTCTTTTTGCTCAGTTCCAAAGAGGAGCCCTCCAACAGACTGGTGAGGATGGGAGCCATGCCAACTCCGTTTGCAACAAGAACTGACCTGCCTACTGCAGTTGACATTGAGAAGGAAGATGTGATTGAGGAGGATTACAGAGGTAAAGCGATCACCCTTTTTCTTGCAGAGAAGATATTACAAGTTTTGTAGACTTTGGGTTTTAGAATGCACATATTTTAAAACAAACTATTATTTCCCCTGATAGAAGAATATGAAAGTGAGACATATAGGGTAGATGGTCAGATTATTTTTCCCAGGATGCAAGGAGCTTTGAGGCAAGTTTATTTATTTTTTACTACAGAGGCTGCTCCGTGCCCAGAACATGCTGCCAAAAAAGTGGTAGAAGCTGATGCAATAACAATGTTTAAGAAGCAGTTAGACAAACATTAACAGGTGGGGAAAGAGAGATATGAACCATGTACAGTTGTGATTTAGTTTAGATCAGCATCATGGTCGGCACTAACATCATCAGCCTAAAGATCTGTTATTGCGCTATATTTTATATTTGAGGGACTAAATAAGCTTGAGATTATTCGCCTTGCATGGAGAGGAATATAAGAGTTGACCAAAATTAAGAAAGATATTAGTTGAGTAAATAGAAAACGGTTTGAATTGGCTGTAGCCATGACGACCTGTAACGCGCTTAAACATAATATGTGCTTGGAGGCATATAAAAGCTTTTCTAATGTTTGTGATGCCTTCATCCCAATCTTTTTACCACAGCCACCAAAGTAGAAGAACCAGTGGTAATGGCCACTAAGAAATTTCTCCAGCCAAGTCCAGAAGATCAGGAGATCTTTGGGTAAGTCAAGATATCTGTGAGAAAGAAGAAAAGGAAGTGAGAGAGCAAGCATTTAAATTGGTTGGTGTAGTGACAGCCGCCACTGGCTCCGACCCATGGACTCTGGCCCTGGCCTCACCGCAGCCTGCCGGGAGGCATAATTATGCCGCAGCGGAATATCCATTAAATCTCTTTTTTAGTTTTTTTGGGCCACATGTCCTAATACTTTCTTATGTGGCATAGTACCTATTGATCTTTCTATAGTTCAACTGGCCCAACATTTATGCTCCTTGCAAACCTCTCACATCCCATTTCACTTTTCCTTCTCTGCATAACCTTCCTTTCCATTCTCCCATGCCTTTGTCTAGCTTCTCCTTAATTTATTCTCCGCCAGCACTCCGCTTAAAGCTAATTTCACAATCCTACAGCTCTTTGGGTAAAGACAATTTGTCATGTTTCTTATTGGATTTATTAATGAGTTGTTTTATTTTCTGGTTCCTAACTGGATCCCTAGCTAGAGATGGAAACCCGTTCGTGAATCTTATCATATCCTAAATGTCTTGAAATGTTGATTCACTTCCAATTTATAATTGTTTCTGTAAAGCTATTACCTTGCTCAAGCAAACATCAAAACCAGTCTGCATGCAGTAGTGTTCTTTAGACAGTTGAAGAGTTGACATGGGTGATTTAATTAGTTTCCTTCAATACATTCTGCAAGGTATATTGAAGTTGGCTGCATGGGTAAATTGTAACATTTGAGTGACTGATACAATCCATTGAATTTAAGTTTCACAAATGTCACGTTTTTAAATTGGATTTTGATTTAGTTCAATGTGTGGCATGTCAAATGACGAATTTATGAATATAAATTCTTAGTGGTGGCGCCATTGAGTGTGGCATCCTCGCCAGCCACACTCAATGTCTAAACTTGTCTGAAAGTTTTGTTTTGGAGTTTTAGTCTTTTTTATGAGGGGGGGGGGAAGGGGTTAAAAGTCTTCTCAGTCACTACCTGGTCGAGGATGCGTCTTTTCTCCGAGTTGCATCCGTGTGTCCCCCCCTGCGGCCTACTGTCTGGATTGGCGCAGCCTTTCCTGCCGGAGACCGGCCAGAGCTTCAGTGGCGGCGCAGCATTGGATTACCATCACGGAGCGGGCGATGCCTTACCGGGATCGCCGTGTTGGAGCTCCGGAATGTTGGGCCACAACCGACTATTAACATCGTGGAGCTGTGGTTTGCGGAGCTTCCAGCTGACTGCGACAGTTTGCGGAGCTGCGGCGCTGACTTTTAACATCGTGAAGCCTGGGATCTTTCGCCGAGGATCGCCAGTGTTGCAGCTCCGCCCAGCTGGACCCATGGACTCCAGAAGTCGCGGTCTCCGGTAGAAAGCGACCGTTTCGGAAACTCCCAAGCCGCTGAGAGTGTTCACCGTTCCGACACTGGAGCTCCATCATCCCGGCGAGAGGGCCTGAAACATCGGGCCGCCGTTGTGGCGACTGCGGAGGCCTTATTAGGCCCTGACCGCGGGTGAACAAGTGGAAGACTGAACTTTGTTGCCTTCCCTCACAGTGGGAAACGTTGATTCCGCCGTGGGAGGGGATGTTTTTATGTTTTACTAGACTAAGTGGGACCCTTGTGTTCCCAGCTTCACACGGGAGGGCTGGTCCCCCAACAAAATATTCCACCTCTCCACCAATTCAAATATTGCTGGCCAGTGTGGGGGCTTTCTGGAGCGCTAGCATGGTGTTGTGGGCCGAATGGACTGGTTTCCAGAGGGCTAGTATATACATTGTGGGCCGAATGGATTCTTGGGCTGGCACTGAGTCACTGAGACCACACGCGAGACCACGACCAAGACCGACCCCTCAAGGTTTTTTAAACGCTCATCTTTTTTGTTTTTCATCGATGGGAAAAATCCTCGGGGCCTGCTCAGCGGAGGAGGACTGAGTAAGATGGCCAAAAATCATAGCGATATATGGCAGTGTCTTTTCCAAAATCAATATACAGCGCAGACAGGAAGTGGTCAAGATGAGACTTTTAATTATATAGATGTTAAATTCTATAGTGTTGTGTTTATCTTATTTGTGTGCTACACGGTAACTCAAATTTCACTGCACCAATTGGTGTATGTGACAATAAATGTCCTTTGTCCTTTAATAAAAGCAGAAAAAACATAGAGCTGGAATAACTTAACAGGTAAGGCAGCATTTCTGAAGGACATGGATAGGCAACATTTCATGTCTGAAAATGGGTCCCGACCCAAATCTGCCTATCCATGTTCTCCAGAGATGTTGCCTGACCCACTGAGTTACTCCAGCACTTTGACCTTTTGTTTGTAAACCAGCACCTGCAGTTCCACGTATCTAATAAAAGCAAACGTAGATCATTCAGATTTTTGATTTTGTTTTACTATTGAATTATATTATGATTATAGGTATGTAGGTATAATTGTGTTTTCAAAATAATTTCTGTTGAATCATTTTTTGGGGCTAAAAATGCATTAAAATTACTTATGCCTTTGGTGGATGCCATCTTTTTCGCGACCCTTATTGTCCTGAAGAATTCTAGATCTTATTATTTTAATTCTTTCATGGGATGTGGGAATCAGTGTAAAAGTCGACATTTATTGCTCATCAATTATCAACCCCTGTGTCGACTGTGGCTGAGTTGACTTGAACCTCTACAGTCTGTGAGGTGCAAGTGAGGGCATTGCAAGAATTGTATTGTATTAATATAAAAGTGTGAAAGTTAATGTATTAACCTTGAAGGAGCAGGGATTTCAATTTCCTAATTATGATGAGCGTTTTCATAATCATCATAATCATAGTTTTATACTTTATTAGTTTTGCAACATATGAGCAATTTCATTTGCCAAACAGTAATTCCAATAAAAAGCAACAAAACACACAAAATGCATTTTAACATGAACATCCACCACAGTGACTCCTCCACATTCCTCACTGATGGAAGTTCACAGTTCAATGAAAAAGATTCAAAAAAAGTTCAATCTCTTCCCTTCTCCTGCGGTCGGGGGCCTCGAGCCTCCTGTGGTTGGGGCAGTCTTGGCTCCCGTAGCCGGCAGCATTTAGGCCCTTGCATCGGGCTGATCAAGTTCCTGCATGGGGGGGGGGGGGGGGGGGGGGAAATCTCAGCTCCCCTGCGCCAGGCGATCTGACCTCGGGTCAGCGCTGATTGAAACCTTTTGCGTCGTTTGGAGCACCGGTCTCTACCCGAGACTGCGAGCGCCTCGATGGTGAAATCCCAGGCAAGTGATCAGCTCCGATGATAAGTCCAAGTCCCCGCGGTGGGGCTCAAAGTCAGTCCTGAGCAAGGCCTCCAGCTCCATGGTGTTCGGCCGCAGAACGACCGGAGATATGATCTGGAAAACAAACGCATCTCCAGCAAGGTAACAGATTGGAAAAAAAATTCTCCCGACCCCCTCACCCACCCCCCACATAAAAAAACAAACCAGAGAACATTAACACAAACTTTTAAAACACACTAAAAATAACAAAATAAAGATGAAAAGACAGACAGACTGGTGGTGAGGCCGCCATCCCCTGGTGGTAGCGCCTCCCCCTGGTGGTACCATGGTGTGAACATGCAGATGGTGGCTATTCCATGTACCTGCTGCTTTTCCCCTCCTGGGTAGTGGAGCTCAGGGGATGGTACTAGTAGTATTTTGGTGCGTATAATATGTAGATAGCAACATGGTGATTGAAGGAGGCTTTTTAACAGTGGAGGATGAAATATTTTAGTGAATAACACGTTCTGATTTCCTGTAGCCCAGATACAAAAATGGTGCAGTTCAGGAAAGGTGACAGTGTTGGCCTTCGACTTGCTGGTGGCAACGATGTTGGGATCTTTGTGGCGGGAGTGCAGGAGGGCAGCCCAGCTGAGAATGAAGGTCTTGAGGAAGGAGATCAGCTTCTCAAGGTAATGTGAAAACCGTCATACTTCACCTGTGGACTCTCCTCTGTACAACACTAGTTCAGACTAACAAGTGTGGGAGCAAGATGGGTCGGATCAAGGCCCATATATATCCCACATGATTTAGAGATATCTGTTCCATGTGACGTTCATACCATCCACCCCAAAACTATTGAATGGGAGTGAAGGGGAGAACATAGATATTGAATTACCATGTGCGATTGTATTTATTCTCAAGAGTTGACTGCGAATAATTGCTTTCTATTTAGTTTAATCATTTAATTTCTATCATTTTTATTGCCTGGTCCAGCATATTATCAAGTGATTCCAGCATTAAATATAATTCGGTATCTCCCAGTTGAAAGCATTTACCAAAACCAATGACAATCGCCCATCTGTTTCTACACGAATACTGATAGAATCTGCACGGTGTGAATGAGAGGGTTTTTTTTGTATAGCATGTCTCAATATTGGATTAGCACTTGTGTTAAGTAGTTCACATATTGGTTTAGTTTATTGTCACGTGTACAATGATGGGTACAGTGAAAAGTTTTAGTTGCATACTAACCAGTCAGCGGAAAGACAATACACAATTACAATTGAGACATCCACAGTGTACAGATACATGAATGCGGTTTCGTGCAAGATAAAACCAGTAAGGTCTGGTCAAAGATAATCCGAGGGTCTTGGACTTAGAAATTTGATCAATCATAGGGCTGAGCTAAAACATGGGGATTGTTGAACTCGCCTTTTCATCAACCTTGTAAAGGGCCTGTCCCACCTGGCAATTTAAAACATTTTTTTTTGAAGACTGCCTGCGTCATATCAGTGTCGCCAAAAGATTTTGAACATTTCAAATTCCAACGGCACCAAAAAAAATGTTGAGACACTTGGAAAAAACACCGCGCATCAAACGTCATCGCGCCGCAAATTTTTCGGTGACCTGATACGTCAGTCAATGATGCTGGCAGTCGCCGAAAAAAATCGCCAAGTGGGACAGGCCCTTAATGATGGCTTTGATCCCATCGCCTCAGACCAGGGAAGGTGAAGTACTGGTGATGAGGAGCCAAGATGAGCCAGTAATCAGCAGTTTAGACCAATTGGCAAGAGGAAGAATTGAGCATTTCCACACCTGCATAACATATTTAATCTAGAAGATGCCACCTGGAAAAGAGTTCAATAGGAACTTCCAAAAGATGTGGTTGAATTCTAGAAACACACATCTTTTCAGGGTTAAAAAAAAATCTTGCTTCAAATGGGTGTAGGGTTACATTTACTGACTGGCCCATTTAATGCTTCCTAGATCCATGAACATCAGAGTGAAATAATTAAAGAGTTAATTCAAGATTCAATTTAATTGTCATGTACCAATTAAGGTACAGTGAGATTTGAGTTGCCATACAGCCATACTAAGTAAAAAAGCAAAAATACACACAGCACATAAAATAAAGTTTAACATAAACATCCACCACCGTGGAATCAACATTCCACACTGTGATGGAAGGCAATAAAGTTCAGTCAACTTCTGCCTTTGTTCGCCCGTGGTGGGGCCTTTGAATGGAGACGTTGCCGACTGTCCGCTGTTCAAGCCCTCTCGTCGGGATGATCGAAATTCCGGCGTCGGGATGGATCAGAACACTCCGTGGCATGGAGCTCCCGAGTCGGCCGCTTCTTACCGGACGGAGACCGCTGCTTCACGGTGTTACAGTCCACAGGCCCCGCGGTCAGAGCTCCAACACTGGCAATCCTCCGCAAAATATCCCACGCTCCGTGATGGTAAGTCCGCGCCGCAGCTGCGGCTTGAAGCTCTGGGCCGGTCTCCAGGAAAGGCCGCACCACTCCACGTTGTAGGCCGCAGGGGGAGACAGAGTTGCGACAAGGAAAAAAAATCACATCTCTGTCGAGGTAAAGTGACTGAAAAAGGTTTCCCCCCCTATCCCCCCCCCCCACCCCCCCCCCCCCCCCCCACACCCCCACATAAAACATACCAAGAGACATTAAAAGAAACTTTCAAGACATACTTAAAATAATAAAAACAGAGAAGGGACAAGGTGGTTGGCGATGCGGCCATTACGGGCGCCACCCGGTGGTGATGTGTGAGGGGTCCAATAACTAAACCGATTTTTGCTTGGTTTTTAAGGAAAATAAATGTAGAAGTTCCCTTAGAGTGCATTCCTCCATCTAATGATTTGGTGACCATTTTAACTTGCTTGTATATCCCTCCAGATAAACTCCATGGATTTCCGTAGTATTGTGCGTGAAGAAGCTGTTCTATACCTCTTAGAAGTTCCGAAAGGTGAAGATGTGACCATCCTTGCTCAGAGCAAGTATGATGGTGAGTAGTGTGGGCTAAGGCGATAAATGCTAAACTTAGTTGTTTTAAAAAAAGCTTGGCAGAAGAAATCTGCTCTTGGCTGGGGGAATTTACTCTGATTCATTCATTAATTAGCACACTTTCCCCTGAAACCTCAAGCTGAGAATTCATATCCCATATGAATTCTCAACATTTTGCCAGCTATTTCAGTGGAATGCAAAGAATGTGTGGCTATCGGATAGGAGGACTGAGAGGAGGCTGTGTTGTCAAAGGCATCAAGTAAAAGTGAGAAGGAATCAGGAACATGCAAGAGATCTTGGTCACAATTTGATGTTGATTATTATTCTTCCAATGGTGGTATAGAAGGAGTTCAGAAGGATGAGGGGGATCTTATAGAAGCATATACCATTATAAAAGGACTGGACAAGCTAGATGCAAGAAAAATGTTCCCAATGTTGGGCGAGTCCAGAACCAGGGGCCACAGTCGTAGAATAAAGGGGAGGCCAGTTAAGACTGAAGTGAAAAAAACCCTTTTCACCCAGAGAGTTGAGAATTTGTGAAATTCCTTGCCACAGAGGACAGTGGAGGCCAAATCACTGGCTGAGTTTAAGAGAGAGTTAGATAGAGCTCTAGGGGCTAGTAGAATCAAGGCAGGCACGGGTTATTGATTGGGGACAATCGACCATGATCACAATGAATGGCGGTGCTGGCTCGAAGGGCCGAATGGCCTCCTCCTGCACCTCTTTTCTATGTTTCTATAAAAGTGGCTGCCTATCAGGATGATTTTCTGCTGTAAACTCATCCCTGATGGAAAATAATGAGTCAACCTTTGGAAGCCGTGTTGTTCAACTACCCCTGGACTTAGTACTGGACAATGGTGGCTTGATGTGCCTCAATCTCTGAGAAGGTTGGTGGTTGGTGACCATATAATATGATATATGTATGTTTCCAAAAGTCTTTAATTATCAAATGGAAAGTAGTGGAAAATCCAAAATAGATCCTGGCAGTGAATGAAGTGGATTGTTTCCGTTGCATCACATTATCTACATGCATGTATGTTATTTGAATGGATAGCTATCTGCACTCTTATATTGTGCCTGTATACATGGCCGTGGAAACGGATAATAGAATGCACCCATTTGCTTCTAAGTCCATCATAATATTTTTCTCCTCTCTCCACCAGTGTACAAAGATATTATTAACTCGGGCCGTGGCGATTCATTCTTCGTTAGGACACACTTTGAGTATGAGAAGGAGACTCCACAGAGCTTGGCTTTTGCCAGAGGGGATGTCTTTAAGGTTTTGGACACCCTATACAATGGCAAATTGGGAAACTGGTTGGCAGTAAGAATCGCCCCTGACAACATCCGACAACTGGAGAAAGGAATCGTTCCAAATAAAAGCAGGTAAATTCTGAAATGCAGCAACTTGTGTTAGTAAAGGCAAAACCATAGGAAATATGTGAAGCTAGAGGTTATGAAGCCCCTTGAGGCTGCACCATCATTCAATAAGATCATGGTGGATATTCTACCTTTCTTCTTCTTATCGAGTCCACACACAAGACTAGAAGTTGTTCAGCCAGAGCTGAACACACTTCTCGGCATCTGCATACAATGGTGTCTGTCTTGTCGCTTCTTGTGCTTCTTGTGCGTGGTTGTGGAGAGATTGGTGGAAACAGGGCCGCGACGTGAACGCTCTTTCCTTGACCCCATTCTACCTTTGCAAAAACAACATCTGCCAGACTGGCTGAGTTATTCCAGCACTTTGTGTCAAAGGGTCCTGACCTGAAACGTCACTTATCTATGTGCTCCAGGAATGCTGCGCTGCCTGCCCTACAAGGTAGCGCCAGCACTTTGTGCCTTTTTAAAAAAAAATCATATTATTCTTTAACTGTCCTGATGTCTATCGCTTAATCTTGAAGGTAATTGGTAAAAGAGCATCTATGGCCTTCTGAAGTGAGACTTCCACAGCTTCACAATGCTAAGTAAGGATGATGGAAGTTTGCTGGTGAAAACCAAATTGCACGTTGCATTTAAGAAGTGTCTGGATATCCACTTGCTATGCTTTAATACATAAGGCTTGAAGCCAAGAGCTAGAATGTGGGATTGGACGGGATAGCTTTGCCTGACCGCACAGAGATGGTGTCACTTTGGTCATAGTTTCCGTAGCTTTTTTTATTCCATGGTTTAGAGCACGAAGTTCGGAGAGAAGATGAAAAGCTGGTGACCAAGCAAGCTTTTTCATTGGTCTCAACATCTTAAAGTGGTATATTTATTTCTAAATCTATTCTACCATAGGAAGTTAGCGTCTTGCATCTGATTGGGCATCCAGCATTGCTTGGAAACTGATTAAGTAATGCAATTGTTCTCTCCCCCCCGTTTTCTGACTGACTTTAATGCAAAATGTGATTCAACTGGGGCTGGTAATGTTTAGTTCAATACATAAAATGTATATGCAGTTGTACAGGGTATTGGTGAGACCACACCTGGAGTATTGCGTTCAGTTTTGGTCTCCTAATCTGAGGAAAGCCATAGAGGGAGTACAGAGAAGGTTCACCAGACTGATTCCTGGGATATCAGGACTTTCATATGAAGAAAGACTGGATAGACTCGGCTTGTACTCGCTAGAATTTAGAAGATTGAGGGGGGATCTTATAGAAACGTACAAAATTCTTAGGGGGTTGGACAGGCTAGATGCAGGAATATTGTTCCCGATGTTGGGGAAGTCCAGGACAAGGGGTCACAGTTTAAGGATAAAGGGGAAATCCTTTAGGACCGAGATGAGAAAAACATTTTTCACACAGAGAGTGGTGAATCTCTGGAACTCTGCCACAGAAGGTAGTTGAGGCCAGTTCTTTGGCTATATTTAAGAGGGAGTTAGATGTGGCCCTTGTGGCAAAAGGGATCAGGGGGTATGGAGAGAAGGCAGGTACAGGATACTGAGTTGGATGATCAGCCATGATCATATTGAATGGCAGTGCAGGCTCGAAGGGCCGAATGGCCTACTCCTGCACCTAATTTCTATGTCTATGTTTCTATGATGCTTTACAGATGCTTTTATTTGACTATATATAAACGCTTGTCAGTCCGATCTCTGCTTATCTTTTATTCACATCTCTCTGTGCCACTGTAGCTCCGGATTCTCTTCCAGACTTGTAGCCTTCTGCAGTCCACTGTGCTCCACCTGTTCTGGTCGCTGATCACGCCCATCTATAATTGGTGGCCATATCATCAGCTGCCTGGGCATTAAGCTCTGAAATTCGTTCCAGAAATATCTTTGCTTTTGATCTTTAAAGGTTCACCTCAAATCTTCGTCCATGCCTTTGGTTCCCTGCCATGACATCAGCTTAACTGCCCTGAGGTAGTTTACCATATTTTACGGGAGTTGGAATTGGACTTTTGAACGGAGCTAGTGGGGTAGGTTGGGAGAAATATCATTGAAAGATCAGAGAGAACTTATGAAGACACCTATTTGAGTAAAATTAGGACCCAGCCCAATTCTCCCTCCCAACGTTAAATCACAGCTCCACGTATACATCCACAAAGTTTAAATGAGATTAAAGTTTCTGCTTCCACTACCCTTTTCAGGCTGTGAACTCTAGTTCACCTATGGGTTTTGATCCCCCTAAGTGTAATAGATTCTTATTTATTCTAAATAACCCAATCTTACTTTTATCCATGTTGAATAAGCCTCCTCTAAGGCAAACAATTTTTTGCGTGGCTACAAAATTGAGCCTGTGAAGCTGGCAGTTCAGAGTAAATGTTCCTTTTGATCCAGTTGGCATGCACACTTCACCACTCAGGCATTACACATTGATCACAATCGCATAGTGATACTCCACCATTCATAATTCATTTGTTTCCAGAGAAATTGAGGCCTATCATATGTTGGATATAGTTCTAGCATTACCTGCTTGCTCTTACCTATGCCTTAACTAATAATGGAAAGTATCCTAGTGTATCTTTGTAACCACTCTCGTTGAAAGGATACGGAAAGAGAATTCCACAAGGTGGCCCAGACATCTTTGGTGATGGAATGAATGAAACTGGGTATGTGCCGGAGGCCAGTGTTGAAGAAGTGCAGAGATCATGAAATATTGCAAGCCTGCGAAAGGTTAATGAACATGGTTGCAAAAAGACCAAGTCATTCAGCGTGGACATGGGTTCTTTGGCCCAATGTGCCCATACCAGCCAACATGTCCCATCTACACTAATCCCACCTGCCTGCATTTGGCCAATATCCCTCTAAACCTGTTCTAACCATGTACCTATCTAAATGTTTCTTAAACATTGCGAAAGTACCTGCCAGCAGCTCGTTCCATACACCCATCACCCTTTGTATGTAAAAAAAAAGAAGTTACCCCTCAGATTCCCATTAAAACTCTCCACTCTCACCTTTTGACTTAAATTCTCTGATCCGCTGTTCTTTGTTTAAATTTAGAACCTTTTTCTGTGGAATGATGCATTAATTTTTGCATAGCCAAAGAAATTAAATTTTGGGGGAAAAAAGATAATCTTATGATGAAGGTACTGGATTTTAGTCAGTGGTGAAGGGTTAGGATTAAGTCTTGGGTTTAATTTTGTTTTAGATCAAAGTTTCTGACTACCAACTACAGAATTTACTGTGGTCTGCTTACTATAGGTGATGAATACATAAATAAAATCTTTGTGACTTCTACCCTGCCAGAGCTGAACAAATGGCCAATGTGCAAAACGTCCAGAAAGCAACTTCAAGTGACCGAGGGGATTTCTGGAGGTCACGAGGTCAACGAGCAGCAATGAAGAAGAATCTTCGAAAGAGTCGCGAGGACCTCACTGCTGCGCCAGTGAGCACCAAGTTCCCAGCGTACGAGAGGGTTGTTCTGCGGGAAGGCAAGCACATTTTTCATATTAGCAGCATGTCATTGTATGTGGATTTATTTTGTCTGTGAAAAATAATTAGATTTTCCATTATTCTCCCACCCTGCAACCACAGAAATAAGCAATAACCAAAAATGTGCTTGTTATACGAAAAATATAAAAGTAATAATTTTGGAAATAAAATTCCAGCTACGGAAAATATGTGCAATCTTGACACTTCTTCCTAAACAAGTGAAAGAAAAGGAAGACAGAGAGACTGTAGATACTGGAATTTCACTAAAATATATTGCTAGAAGAACTCGGTAATCAGGTAGTCCTCTGCTCCAGCCTGAAGACAGTCCCAACTCAAAACGTCATCTATCCATGCCCGCCACTGATGTTGCCTGATCTGCAGAGTTCTTTCAGAGATTTGTTTTCTTTTAAGGAAGACTTCCTTTTAAGAAAAGGAAGACTTGCAACTGTATAGTACCCAGTCCCTTTAGCGAGACTCCCAAGGGGTTTCAGTGAAGTGTTAAATTACAATTGGTATTATGGCACGATCCTCTGCTCATTTCTCCCCACAGATGCTTCCTGGCTTATTGAGTTCTTCCAGCACAATGCTTCTGTAACAGAGTTACATACAGCAGCATCCCTCAAATAACATGATAATGATCAAATAATTTGCTGATTGGTTTTACTGCCAATTATTGGTCAGATCATCCATGGGGAAATGAATAAAGAGCTTGTGTGGGTTAAGGGGCTGTCAGCTGTCAAGGCCATAAGATCAAGGAACTCGTTCTGAAACATTAGAATCATATGGAATCTGGGGAGGGGATGGATTGGATGGGAAATTATGAGTGAATCAAGGAGTTGTTGGAAGGAGTGATCTCTGTGGTAGGCGGGAAAGAGTGTCGAATGGGAAGATATGACTGGTAGTGGGATCACTTTGGAGATTTCGGAGTATAATGTCTTGAATGTGGAATCTGGTGGGTTAAAGGTGAGGAACAGGGAAAATCTAATCATGTTGTATCTGGCGGGAGGGAGAGCAAGAACAGAACTGTGGTCACAGATGATGTCGGTGAGGCATCCATCTAGAGGGTCCCTCTGCAATTCTTTGGCTTGCTCGTCCTTTCCCCTGTGACCGCAGAAGATATAACACCTGTCCCATTACCTCCTTCCTCACCTTCATCCAGGGACCCCAGTAGTCCTTCCGGATGAGACCAAGGTTCACGTGTACTTCCTCAAACTTCATCTGCGTCGTGTTCTCAGAATGGCCTCCTGTACATCGGCAAGATCAAGCGTCGTCTCGGTGTCTGTATCGCCGAACAATTGTGCTCTCTGCCAAAGCCTACTGGACCTTCCAATTACCAACCATTTTAACTCCTATACCCATTCCTCCACTGACCTTTCTGTCCTGGGTCTCCTCCATTGCCAGAGTGGTGTTGCGCACAAACTGGAGGAACAGCACCTTGTATTCCACTTGGATAGCTTACAACCCAATAGTATGAACATTCCCCTACACCCCTTTTCTTTTCCCCCTCCCCTCCCCTGTGCCTCACCTGGGTTCACACTTATTTCTCCACATCCACCTGCATTCCTTCCTCTAGCTTCAGGATTTGCAACTCTTTAATCCCTTTATTTCAGACCTTCCGAATTTTGGCCTGTTCAATCCCCCCCCCCCCCCCCCCCCCCCCCCTCCCCCTTTTTCGGTATTCAATTAGCTGTCAGGCCTTGTCCTGACCCTATAGCTTTTTCCAGCTTTCTATTTCCCCCACCCCCACCCCCCCCTCCAATCAAACTGAAGAAGAGTCTCATCCCAAAACGTCACCTAGAAGCTGTAGTGGCCAAGTCAGTGGATATTTTAAATGCGGAGATTGACAAATTCTTGATTAGTAAGGGTGTCGGGGATTATGGGGAGAAGGCAGGAAAATGGTGTTGAGAGGGAAAGATAGATCAGCCATGATTGAATGGCACATTAGACTTGATGGGCCGAATGGCCTAATTCTGCTTCTATAATATGCACTATCATGTTCTCCAGAGGTGCTGCCTGACACATTGAGTTACTCTAGCACTCTGGCATCCTGTTGCTAGGTTGTGGGAGCACATTCACCTGCCATTTCTTGCAATACAATGTTGATGGTACCTGGACATTCGAAGCTACATGATGTGCAGGCAGATATTTCTGATGCGCAGTCAAGGGTGCTCTAGAAGTTCAAGTCCTGCATTCAGAATATTGTGGAATCAGTTTTAATTTAAAACACAACTTGTGTCGGGGACTGTCCACTTTAAGTAGTTCTTCATACCCCAGCGACCCACCTGATAGTCACTAACCCCTCTTTCTTATTTCTAGCCGGCTTTAGACGGCCTGTGGTGCTCTTTGGGCCCATTGCTGATATAGCTACAGACAAGCTGGCAACAGATTTACCCGGAAGCTACAGAACTGCCAGTAAGTAAACTGTGACACACAAGCATTTTAAAAGTAGACTTTGTGCAAATCCTTGAAGTGCTATGTTAAAAGCCAAAACAACCCTGCTGTAAATAAATTATTATTCCAGAAACCGAACCCAGAGATGCAGGCTCTGAGAAGTCATCTGGTGTTGTTCGATTGAACACGGTCAGGCAAATCATCGAAGAGGTAAGAATAATTTGGGCACTGACTTTAATTTACGCAATGTTACAGCATTCTAAATTGCCCCCCAAGGAATTTATTGGACCATTCATCTTTAATTTGTAGGCAGTGGGAGAAATCAAAAGATAAATTGTTGAAGGCGAAATCAAGTTCTGCCATGCGGAGGCGAATGTTAATGGAGGGGAGCTGGTTAGATCTATATTCTCGAAAGAGTTTGAGGCCCCTAAAGCCTTTCTGTGGGGGAATGGGAGTGGAAGTGTACAGGGTCTGGTCATCCATGATAAAGATGAGGCAGTGAGGGCCAGGGAATTGGAAGTTGTTGAAATGGTGGAGAGCAACCAAGCTGTCCCAGATGTACGTGGGGAGGGGTTGGGCAGGGCAATGGGGTAACAAGGTGGAGTCCATGCATGAGGAAATAAATTTCAGTGGGCCAATAACAGACAAATATAATGGGACTACTAGGATGGTGCCATTGTAGAAGACCCAAGGCTGTTGACCTGCTGAATTACACTCAATGGTATCTGATTGCTATATTTTATCATCACTACCAAGTCAGTCCTACTTGTGTGTCTTGGGTACAAGGTAAAAATGGACAGTGCAAAATGGAGAAACTATCAGGTTGAAGGCTGTGGAGAGGAAATTTCCTGAAATGATGAGATCTATTGCCTTTTACTGAAGGGTCCAATTTCTCCTCTAGCTGATGACTGAGCAGATCTGGATCAGCCACAAAACGCGAGGTCTCTGCTGGGATTGTTCACATGTGCATCATACCTGCTACCATTGGCAAGAGTTTGCGACCTTCTATTTTGTAGTGTTGTTATTTTTGGTACTAACAAAATTGACTTTTAAGCTTTGCAAATAATTCTACAAAGGCTTCTGTAAATCTGGACAATGCACCTTGGGTTAGAGGTCGATTCGAAATGTTAATTACTGAAATGGGATAGACTTTATTTTGGGGGGCAAAAACAATTCAGGAATATCAACCAATGAAAGCAAAATATGTTGAGAACCACTCGCCACATCTTCCCATCTCCCCCCATGTCTGCCTTCCGCAAAGACCGCTCCCTCCTCAACTCCCTTGTCAATTCTTCCCTTCCCTCCCGTACCACCCCCTCCCCGGGCACTTTCCGTTGCAACCGCAAGAAATGCAACACCTGTCCCTTCACCTCCCCCCTCGACTCCATTCAAGGACCCAAGCAATCGTTCCAGGTGCGACAAAGGTTCACCTGCATCTCCTCCAGCCTCATCTACTGCATCCGCTGCTCTAGGTGTCAGCTGATTTACATCGGGGAGACTAAGTGTAGGTTGGGCGATCGTTTCGCCGAATACCTCCGCTCAGTCCGCAATAACCAACCTGACCTCCCGGTGGCTCAGCACTTCAACTCCCCCTCCCATTCCCAATCCGACCTCTCTGTCCTGGGTCTCCTCCATTGCCAGAGTGAGCAACAGCGGAAATTGGAGGAACAGCACCTCATATTCCGCCTGGGTTGCTTGCGTCCGGCGGGCATGAACATTGAATTCTCCCAATTTTGCTAGCCCTTGCTGTCTCCTCCCCTTCCTGAACCCTCGAGCAGTCTCCTCCCCCACCCTCCCCCCCCCCCCCCCCCCCCCCCCCCACCCCCCATCAGTCTGAAGAAGGGTTTTGGCCCGAAACGTCGCCTATTTCCTTCGCTCCATAGATGCTGCTGCACCCGCTGAGTTTCTCCATCAATTTTGTGTACCTTCGATCTTCCAGCATCTGCAGTTCCTTCTTGAACAAAATATGTTGAGATATGGATTTTGGAGGTCAGTGGCAAAACTGACTTGGATCTGAGTGGCCTGTTTTCCTGTTTTGTTGACCTTTTTTGTGTAAAAGGTGGTGCCTTCGGTTTGTATTGGTCAGTGAGTTTTATTCTGCTTTATATAGGACAAGCATGCTTTACTGGATGTTACGCCCAAAGCTGTGGACCTGCTGAACTACACTCAGTGGTACCCAATCGTTATCTTCTTTAATCCAGACAACAAACATGGCGTTAAAACCATGAGGCAAAGACTGAATCCAACATCCACCAAGAGTTCCAAGAAGTTGTATGACCAAGCTGTCAAGCTAAGGAAGAGATGTTCTCATCTTTTTACAGGTGAAAAGCATTATTATTACTTGCAAATATTGCAGAGTAGTGGGTAATCAAGGTGACCGCTCAGCCCATTATGCCAGTACTGGCTCTTTGCCACCCGATTATTCCAATTTTCCTGGGCCTTCTTTATAATTTTGCAGAGTTTCCTTGACCCCAAGTTTTGGAATTGATGGAAATCACTAACATTTTTGTGGTGAACTAAAATATTGCACAGGCCGGAAATTTGTCATATGATCAAGAAACATAACTGCGACATTACTATGTGTGCAAAATTTTAAGAGTGAGCTCATTTCAACAGAACTCTGGTTAATAATACTCTTTGGTGCTGTTTGGGATTTCAAATCAGACGCGGTTGATTTTAGGTCTATGTACAGTCACTTATTATGCACTGAACGGGAATACCAGCTTTTTAGCATTTCTTGCTTTTAAGGAGGAGGAAGGCTAGTTTAGAAATGGAGCGTAGGTCCTTGTCCATTGAAAGCACAGCTTCTGTAATGCAGATGCAAATTGCATTTCAGTACAAGACACCAGAATTGTTAGTGTTCAGAACATTTGAGAAAGTGCAGTTGGTTAAAGAGGTACAGCGGAAGCCAGAAAAATGTAACCATTGGAATATGTATCCAAAACCAGAGTAATTGCCATACCAGTGTAAATGTAGTTGGTGAAGCTATCGATTGAATGTGAAAGTTACAAAGCACCTTCCCAGTCTGGTGTTTGAATCCATAAATGTAACACCATTAGCAGTGTCTGGGGAAAGGGCAAACATCATTGTTGTCATCAGTATCCACCCTGAGAAGAATCACAGGCCCCGACTGTTTAGCGGCTTTTGCGAACATTAATTGTGAATCATTACATTAGTTAAAGATCCGGGTGATCTGGTATAATGGGAGTTGTAAAAGAGTTTGTATATTGAATTGGTTTCTGTGGTCGAACTCCACTGCCCCGTCACATTCTTCAATAATTATTCTGTGTGGTCCTCTCAGCCTTAACTACTTTCTTGAGTGATTTGCTAGTTTGTTTGAGATAAGAATTTTGAGTTTTTTAAATAAAACGGGTTTTAGGAAGCCGGTGATTTTAAGTTAGCACTCTTCTGTTGATGGGGTAGCATCTAATGAGGAAGTCCTGGGTTGAACTTATTAGCATTGCAAATGAATTCTTTAGCGACGAGAAATGGCATCAATCATCCTGATTTAGATTAGTTACACTGATGTGGGATGAAAGGTGATCCGATCAAATAAATGTTGGCATAGATCAGTACAGTCAAATGAACCACACTATTTCTGCACTCAAGAGTCAAGAGTCAATTTAATTGTGATTCGGACCCCTTGAGGTCCAAACGAAATGCCGTTTCTGCAGCCATACATTACAAACAAATAGACCCCAGACACAACACAATTTACATTTTACATAAACATCCATCACATTGCTGTGATGGAAGGCCAAAAAAAAACTTTTCTCTCCGCTGCCACTTCCCCCCCCCCCCCCCCCGATGTCAGTCAAAGTCAAAGCCCCCGGCTGGCGATGGCGATTGTCCCGCGGCCATTAAAGCCACGCCGGGTGGTGCGAAGTCGCACACCGGGTCTTGGTGTTAGAGCCCCCGCCATGCGCTCGCAGAGTCCCGCGGCCATTCCAAGCCGCGCGGGGCGATGATGTTAGGCCCCGCTCCAGGAGCTCTTCGACCCCGCAACTCGGGCGGGAGAAGTCGCCGTTGCAGGAGCCCTGAAAAGCGGTCTCCCTCCAGGGACCCGCGGGCTCCCGGTGCCGCCGTCCGCAGACCCGCAGTTGCAGCCTCCGAATCAGCAGCAGCAGCAGCGCTCCACCACCGCTCCTCCCGCTCTGGACTCGGCCAGCTCCGCGACGGTGAGGTGAGTCAGCACCAGAGTCCCCGGCTTCTTCTGTTGGAGGCCGCTCCTCATTTGCAGCCCCAACGACAACGGAGACCCAACAAGAAAAGGTCGGGTCTCCCGTGCAGGGAGAGATTTAAAAAGTTGCCCCACCCCACCCCCACCCCCCAACAAAGAATGACAAAAACTACATATAAACATAGACAAAAAAATAATAAAAACGCGGACGGGCTGCAGAGGCCGCTGCTGACGAGAGTCGCGCCGCCTACCGGAAAGTTAGTGTGGTTTTTGATGGAACCACTATAATGCAAGTGTATATATACTACTGTGCACCTTGGATTGATGCGCCACCAAATTACTTTTATGGCCATCAGCCATGCTAGTAAGGAGGATAGGACTTATTTTTTTTACTTTAACCTTGCAGAGACTATTGATCTCAATTCCTCGCATGATGGCTGGTATGGATTGGTAAAGGATTTGATCAGAGATCATCAGGCTTCTGCAGTCTGGATTTCAGAAGCCAAGGTATGTATTTTGGGTGTATTAATAGTTGCTTCGCTTGTGCAACATTTTGACAAGGCTGATTTTAAGAAGAATCTGATATTAATGATTGCACATTATGAATTGATCCTAGTATAAACATCGTGGGACCCGCGGGAAAGACTCACGTCGATTGTTATTATAATTTGCAATCCTGGGTGTCAACTGCAGTTTCAACAATGGAGTGTTTAGTTAAAGGACTATATTAGTTATTGAACCAACATGTAATTTGGTCTTTCCATCACATTTATCAAAGAACTTGAGTTGTGTTAATCAGCAACTTAACACATTTGTGATGGAAAAGAATGGTCGCCCTTAAGAAGATATACAGACTGCTCCTCTTAAGAAAAAAAATGTTTGAGAGTAAGTTTTACATTTGAGTACCTATTTCTCGTCCCACCCCATCCAACCATTGCCAATTCACCTCTCCATCCACGTGGATGAAACTTTGTTTCAATCGAGTGCAAGTTTCCTGACATTCTGATGCATTCACCCACCCTAGCTGAACTTGCACTGTTTTGTATAGTGTGGTTAGCCCCATTTATTAACTACCCATCGTCATATTTTTGAAATAACTTCCTCATCTCCTAAATGTATTAATTTGCAATTTTCTTTTGTTGAAAAAAGTGTTTCTTTGGTTTGGATTTTATCAATGGATTATCCAAGTTGGGTTTTCATTAACAACATCACACTGTACAGACCACTGAGCAAAGTTGTTACTGATCTCCTGTTTGTGAATGTGCATTAAAGTTGTACATTCTTGGTTATAGTTTCTATTTTAGATTTTAAACATTTGCTTAAATTTGGGAATTTGTGTTGCACAATTAATCAATCTTTTAATCTTGTTGCTAAGATATTTTGGAGTTCTAAATTACATGATATTAAAACCACATCAGTAATCTAAAGTATTATTTATTTGGGAATGGGCAATAAATGCTGGCCTGGCCAATGACTCACATCTTCCAAGTGAAAAACAAAAAAAGAACAAGAGGATCAAATTCTGAACATTTAGAATCTTTGGAAAAATCCTGCTTGCTCTTAAGTGGAACAGATCATGGATTAACTCTTCCCACACAGTGTGTGGCCTTGCTGGGGTTAGTTTGCTTTCAGTTTTCCAGATAGGGATAGTTCCAAAATGGTGGTGGGAAATTGCAGCCATCTCTCAGGCTCAGATATTCACTCCAATCCTTTCCACGTGGGGAAGCCCTTTAGCTGTTGACCTATTCCCATGGGAGAAAGAAACAATGTTTTCTAAAATATCTGGATGGAAAATAGTTTTATATGTGAACATTGGCACTCAATTCAACCTAACTGGCATGGACTGTTTCTGACATAGGCTGATGGACTGGGAGACGAAGATCTTGAGATGCCTGATGATCGCATGTCCTATCTGTCAGCCATGGGAGGTGACTACCTCAGCTGTGATAGCCGATTGATGAGCGACTATGATGACACTGACACGGAGGGTGGTGCCTATACAGACAACGAGCTGGATGATCCAGTGAATGAGCCACCTGTATCTTCTGTGGCCAGATCATCTGAACCAGTGCAGATGGACGAGGTTGGTGTGCTACATTCAGACACTTTATCTGTTGGCCTTGTCAACGTCAAGGAATACGTTCTACATTTGTCATAAGTAAATATCCACAGGATATGGGGCCACTCATCCCATCTCATCCATGTTGTTGATTATGTTCCACATGAGTGTCCTCCCAAGAATGCTCTTACACTTTTCCTCTATCCTTGTGTTAATTCAGCTTCCCCTTAAATATATCTCTTTTTCATCCCAACTACTCGGGGTGGCGCAGTGGTAAAATTGCTGTCCTATAATGGAGCCTGGTTAGATCCTGACTATGGGTGCTGTTTATTTGGAGTTTTTATGTTTTCCATGTGACCACGTGGGTTTTCTCCAGGTACACCAGTTTCCTCCCACATTCCAAAGACATGCAGTTTGTTGGTTAATTGGCGCTACTCTAATGATCCCTAGAGTGTAGGATAGAGCTAGTATCTGGGTGATCACCGGTTGCCACAGACTCAGTGGGCCGAAGGGTCTGTTTCCACGCTGGATCTCTAAACTAAATTACACACACTCTGCGCAGTGTATTTTACGTTTTGACCCCTCTCTGTAAAGAAGTGTTTTCTGCATTCCTGGTAGAATTTATCTGTGACTGTCTTAGAAACATAGAAATTGGGTGCAGGAGTAGGCCATTCGGTCCCTCGAGCCTGCACCACCATTCAATATGATCATGGCTGATCATCCAACTCTGATTATCCTGTACCTGCCGTCTCGTTGCATTTCCCCTTTTCCTAATCGGCCTCCATTTAGATAATAGTCTACTTTCCTGTTTTTGCCACCAAAGTGGATAACCTCACATTTATCCACGTTATACTGCATCTGCCATGCATTTGCCCACTCTTGTTTTGATGACCTCTGGTTCTGGTCTTCCTGATGTGAAAATATTTCTCTGTGTAGCTATAATGCATGCAACTTGTGGTACACCAACTTTTTAAATAAGCATTTTTTGTTATTGTTAAATGTATTTTCTGGAAACCTATAGAACGCCCATGTCTATTCCCAGAGTCTTGTGGATACGTCTCCACAAAATACTGATTATTTAGGATGACAAAGATAATCTGCTGTTGCTTGTAATAGTTTTTTGTGATTTTGACCACTTCCACTTGCTGTAGTGTTGCTACTATTCTGTTGATCAATAACTCTTTCTTTTCAGCGGAGACCAAGTCCAGTGCCAGCAGTGGCCAGAGGACAAATGAGGAGAGCAGGCAGCAGGGAAGTGCTGAGAGATCCCAGTCCCCCTCCAGATTTCAGACCTGATCCACCAAAGGTAATGGCTTCACCAACTGTGTGACACTTCTGCTCTTATTATCACAAATGCTATATATTTATCGGAACCCACTGAACTGGCTGATTTACAACAGCTCTCGTTTTAAATTCACCTAATTTACCAATCCCTTCAAGGCCTTTCTGTGTAACCTCCCTGACTCTTCACTTCCCCGCACTGGCCTCTCATTTAATCGGCAGGGTTTTGGCTTGGATAGCTGAGACATCATGCTCTGGAACTCCCTCCCTAAATGCCACACTCAGCATCCTGATAAAGATCATTACAAATAGAATGTTTAAGAAGGAACTGCAGATGCTGGAAAATCGAAGGTACTCAAAAAAATGCTGGAGTAACTCAGTCTGAAGAAGAGTTTCGGCTGGAAAGGTTGTCTATTTCCTTTGCTCCATAGATGCTGCAGCACCCGCTGAGTTTCTCCAGCATTTTTTTGTGTACCATTAAAAATAGAATGTTGATCTGGTCACCTCCTCGCTCTTCAGTTATCCTGTGGGATCTATAGCATTCATTCCATCCACCGTGCATTGCATTTGAGATACCATGCCAGAGATTCCAGTACACACAATCCCTGACCATGTTTCGGGTTCAGATCTCATGTTGATAATTAAATCTGCGTGACTTGAATAGGATTGGTTGGGTTGGCTCAATATAATTGGACCAGTGTTAGTGCAGTGGGATGTGTTAGGGTTGACACACCGAATAATCGAGAGGGTAGACAGCATGGGAAATGGTTTGCTACATCTCAGACCTCGGCCTGTGGGACCCCACTCTGTGTCAGGTGTAGTATAAATTGTAAGTGTGCAAGAAGGAACTGCAGATGCTGGTTTAAATCGAAGGTAGACACAATGCTTGAGTAACTCAGCGGGTGAGGCAACATCTCTGGAGAGAAGGAATGGGTGACGTTTCGGGTTGAGACCCTTCAGACTGAATATAAGTGCATGGGTTAGGTTCAGATTGGACATGGCTGGGCTGAAATTTAATTCTATAATCAAACAGAGCAATGTAGTGCACTCAGTGCACTGAGGAAGTGTTGAAATGCCAGAAGGGTTGCCATTTAGATGTGACTTTAAATCAAAGCACTGGCCTGTAGATACAAGATCCAATGGAAAACCAGATCAGTTCTCGCTGATGTTCTGGCCAGTGCTCATGGTGCAATCAGTCCCAGATTACCTTTTTATATATATTTTCTCGTGGTTGTTATGTTGCTCAGACTCGGCCCAAGTCTATCACAGATGTAGCCCTCCCTTCTGTTGTGAGCATCCGCTTGTCGGCTGCTTCAAGAAGACAATATCAATCATTCGGAATCTCCACCATCCTGGCCATGGGCCTCTTCTTGCTGCCACGGTTGGCAGGAGGTACAGAAGCCTGAAGTCCCACATCACCAGGTTCAGGAACAGCTATTTTCCTGCAACTATCATGTTCTTAAACTGACCAACACAACCCTAATCCCACCTCAACAAGGGAACACTCTGGGCCACACTAACCTGGTTAATTTTTCTAATTGAGCTTTGCACTAATGCCTTGCTTTGGCACAGTCTTTCTTTTAGGAACGGAGACGAGGAAACACTTTTTCTCACAGTGAGTGGTGAGTCTGTGGAATTCTCTGCCTCAGAGGGCGGTGGAGGCAGGTTCTCTGGATGTTTTCAAGAGAGAGCTAGATAGGGCTCTTAAAAATAGTGGAGTCAGGGGATATGTGGAGAAGGCAGGAACTGATTGTGGATAATCAGCCATGATCACATTGAATGGCGGTGCTGGCTCGAAGGGCCAAATGGCCTACTCCTGCACCTATTGTCTATTGAAATGTCCATAATTACTGTCTGATTTGTTTTTGTGTGTTTGTCTGAGTCTATGTGCTTGTGATGCTGCTGCCGGCAAGATATTTCATTCTACCTGTGCCTCAGCGTGCTTGCGTACGTGACCATAAGCTCTATTGGATTTGCTGGGGGATCATGTGCACAAAATTCAAGGTGAAATTAAAACTAAAATGTTAAAATAAACATTATTCCATTTCATTGCATCTGATTGTATTCTTGCTTAGTCCAAAGCTGACGTTCATACCTACGCAAAAGAGCCTGCCAGGCCGTACTACGATTCCCATTACAGCAGTTCAAGTACTGGGAGCAGCAAGCCACCCCGCAGCCAGGAGGCTCCTCCCTCTTCCAAACCGCAACCCCCTCCGGTGGCTCTGAAGCCCTCTTTCGGGAACAAGACAGCGCTCAAACCGTCCACTCCAACCACGCCCCCCCCAAACGAAGAGAGCGAGGAGGAGGAGTACGAAGAGTTGGGAGAAGGTGGGCAGAAGAAGTCAGTGCTGGGCAAAGTGAAAATATTTGAGAAACTGGACCACAAAGCTCGTGCTCAGAGGCTGCAAGAACTGCAAGAAGCACAGATGGCAAGAGTGAGTGCCAACAACATTTTGATAACAAATGTGTTCCGGTATAAATCTATAATACTTTCTCAGTTTGCACCCACCAGCAGCAATATTTGGGCAGCAATGACCTGCGGTCATAGGAATTGGTATCAGGGTATTATTGCCACCTGTACCACAATACAAGGAGAAACTTTGTTTTGTGTTATCCAGACAAATCGTACATGAGTACATCAGGTATTCCAAAAGTGGAAGTAAAACGGAGTGCAAAATATAGTGTTGTAGCTACTAAAAGTGCAGTTTAAAAAAAAATTATATATGCAACACAAGGAGGCCATTTGGCCCAAGGGAGCAGAAAAATAAGCCACTCATTCCCAAAGCCGTCTCTCGCTCTGCAGCCATGTTGCTTTCAGTGCATCTCTGCTCGTGCCTGGAGTATTTCTGCATCAACAATACTCAACATCCTGAGTGAATTCCACACCACCATAATCCTCTGCTGAAAATATTTTCCTTCTCCTTTCCACCAATCATCATTCACAGAATCTGAGCCTTCTGCAAGGTAAACGGATCCTTGTTGACTCTATTTACTTTCTTCTCTAATGGGGAGTTCAGAACTGGGGGTTGCAGGCTCCTTGTAAAGGACCAGCCATATCTGATTGAATTGAGAGAATTTTCCTGCCTGCTGCAACATCCACAGGCCCATTTAAGATCAGTTGTGATCCTAATTCAACAGATCCTGCACTCACCGCTGCAATTCCCTGACCATCGAAAGATCTTTGTGTAGGAAAGAACTGCAGATGCTGGTTTTAATCGAAGGTAGACACAAAAATGCTGGAGTAACTCAGCAGGACGGGCAGCATCTCTGGAGAGAAGGAAGAAATCAAAATGTCTTTGTATCCCTGAAAATACTCAACAACTGAGCACCCCAAGCCGTTGGCTAAAAGATTTCCCACCGATAAATGATCTTTGAGTATTTTTAAGTTAGAACTCCAAAGAGTTTTTGGACACCCAGGAAACAGACCAAGGGTGGGACTGGTAAGGAGTTGGTGTGTTAAGTCAGCTGTGGTAAAATGGATGGTGGAACAGGTTAGAAGCTTGAATACCCCTATCATCCTTCTGTTTCTTAAATTCTTGTCTTCAGTTGCCTAGATCCTTTATTCCTAGATAGCAATAGATGCACTTTAAAAATTCCTATTAAATTGCTTTCTCCTTTCTTCTCTGTGTAACCAGTACAAGCCCTAGAGTCCTTAGATCTCTGACATCGATGGCTGTAACTTTAACCCTCTACATTCCTAAATTCTGCAATTCCCTCCCCAAATCCCCCTTGTCTTAAGATTCTCTAAAAAAAATCATTGAATCACATTTACACTTAAGACTTCAAGCTTGGATGAAGGTATCCAATCCGACTGTCTTTCATTTGGGCATTTTGGATAATTAAGTAAATGGCATTGAACAAAAAACTGCAGTCAATGTAAAAAATTGTATCCAATAAAGCATTCCTGAAAATTCTATCTTTAAACTCTTGAAGTTTTTGGACCATTTTTTTTTCACCTTGGCATGAGGTAAGCAATGTTTGATTTTAATTTTGCCGCCTCAGCTGTTTTCTGGTTTAAATCCACCACAATATTAGTAAATGCCATTATCTTCCACCAATGTGCTAATGTACCCTTGTTATTTTCCTTTCCTAAGTTTCTGGCCTTAGTTGGAACATTGACAGTAATGAATCATTGCCTTGCTCCTCACAGCTAGAATTGGAAACTGTCCTAGAGAAAAACCAGAGGAGGTTAATTGGTTGTTTTTCCTGAGGAATAGAAGCACAAAATGGATTGACTGAGCTTGACTTTCAACACCGAGCCACCTGTTTTGCATTTGATCACTTGCTGGAGTTAGTTCTTTGTTATGATTTGGTTTGCATGGGCTCTTTCAAAGTTATCAGAAAAGGGATCCTTATTACTTGTCTTCAGATTGCATACTGTACTTGTGAGTGAATGCATTAAAGTGTTTGGACAGTGTTGACCAAGTTGAGTACCCTGCTTCAATTGACCATGGGATCTTGGATGTTAGTAATAGAGTATTAAGAATTTGCAACTGAGGAAGGTCTTGATGGGGATTTTAGACCTCATTCCCAGCATACCTCTAGGTAAAGTTCAATCACGAGAACTAACTTGAAGAGCTCAGAGCTAAACTGTTGTTTCAAAGGGAGATTAGGGGGCTGCCGTCTTTGTTTCACTGCCATACAACTAGACAGTTTCTCATCTGGACCGTATGGAATCCTCAGGCAAGGATAAAGGCAGCATCATAGTATGGATCAAACCCGGGTCTCTGATGCCGTATGGCAGCAACTGTGCCACCCCCAGTGGTTGGGCAAAAACATTGCAGATCTAGTATGGTCCACTTTGGTGCACAAAACAGAAAAGCAGAGTATTTTTAAATGGTGAGAGAATGGGTGGTGGTGTTCAAAGTGATTTGGGTGTCCTTGTATGCACTTCATTGAAAGCCATTGTGCGAATACAATTTGTCTCTATTATGTGAGGATTTGAGTGCAAGAGTAAATATGCTTTGTTGAGACATGTTGGGCCTTAAGACTGTACCTATAGTGTACAGTTTGATCTCTACCTTAAATGGGAGACTCCTGCCATAAAAGAAATGCCTCAAAGATTCGCTGAACTGGTTTCCAATAATGGCAAGTTTGTCACGGCTGAGAAATCTGATTAGATGAGACGTGTATTCTCTTGAATTTAAAAGAATGGGAGGAGATCTCATTGAAATTAAATGATCACTGCAGGGTCTATTATGCTGGCCACCGAGATGATGTTTTCCCCAAGCCGAGAATTCTAGACCCAGGGATCAGAATAAAGGGTACCCCAATTAGCACTGGAGGAGAAAAATCTCCGTGCAGCATTGGGGTGAGGGGGTTTGGTTATGGAAGAGGTTTAAATTGTTCTCCTTGTGGGAAATGTTGCAAGATATTTAAGTGCTTTGTGTCTTGATGGGGGGGAAAAAAGTTGAAACTCTCTTTGGAGGCAAGAAGTTGGATAACAGAGTAACCGGGTTTGAGATAATTGGAAAAAGTGCACGAGGTGAACAGAATTTGCTTGATGTAGCGAGTTGTCATATGGACCGTTGCCAAAAAATGGCAGTGTGGCTGACCCAAGAGGCAAAAACAGGGGAGTGATGGTGCATTGTGACCAATTGAATAGCACGTTAAAGAGAGTTGGCACAATCATAGTCGGCTGAATGTGCTGTACAAATTATAGATTAATTTAGTGGCATATACACCAGGGTATAATGAAATTTCTTATTTGCATGAAGTTCACAGATTGTACAGGTGTACATACAGTAAAGTGCAGCGGTAGAGTTGCCATCTTACAGCGCCAGAGACCCGGGTTCGATCCTGACTATGGATGCTGTCTGTACAGAGTGTGTACTTGTTTCCTGTGACCACCTGGGTCTTCTCCAGGTGCTCTGGTTTCCTCCCACATTCCAAAGACCTACAGGTTTGTAGATTAATTGGCTTCTGTAAATTGTCCCTAGTTCGTAGGATAGAACTAGTTTACGGCTGAACTCGGTAGGTTGAAGGGCCTTTTTCCATGCTGTATCTCTCAACTAAATAAGTAATAAATGCAAACATAAATATGAGTGCAGAATGGTTCAAGATTCATTCTATAAAAGGGGCAACATTTTATGTTTACAGCCCTGGCAAATGAGAATTTGAGCTGTAGTTGAATTGGATTTTAGTGGTGTTTAAAAAAAAAATATATATTATTATTTGTGTTATTGATTGAATAATTTACACAAATCTATTGATCTGAGTTTAATGCTGTCTGTTCCCCCTCGCAGCTGGAATTGGCACAAAAAAATCCGGATATCTACGCACTTCCTATAAAAGTACCTAAGGGGGAACAGTCCCAGTCACACAGGTAAGCATGTCCCATCAATAATTTGCTCTTTCAAATGTCACCCTTTGAGTCCGTGTGCCCTTCAATCAGATTATGTAGTTCTGTAATATAAAGCTATGTCCGATCCTTGAGTCTAACTGTCCATAAAATCTTTGTTTTGCAGTTTCCAATTGATCTTCTGGTCTTTGACTCTTTGTGGGAGAGGGTTACAATCCACTGCCATTAGTGTAATGTACCGTGGTGCAGCAGTAGAGTTGCTGCCTTACAATATGAGAGACCCGGGAAGATAGTGTTTAAAATCATGAAAAGGGTTCAGCATGGTAGATAGACAAATTGGTTCCTCTGGTAGAAAATTAAGAATGTAGTTTTGATTGCAAGAGGTTTTGATATGGGAGTAATAAACTCTTGCTACAGTTCTACAGAACATTGATGGTATCAAACCTGGAGCATTGTGTGTAGTTTACTTGAGAAGATGTACTTCTAAATCAGGAGCGCAGTCAAGGCTCATTGGACTGATTCCTTGGATGAGGAGATTGGGTTGATTTGGAGCAAAAGCAAAGTGCGAGAAGAATAGTGTGTGGGGGCAGCATCCGTGAAGGAAAATGGAAAGATTATGTTTTGGGTTTGGACCCTTCTTCAGTCTCTGCTTTAGAACACTCCCCAGGGCCTTCTGTTCACTGTGAAGGTCCGGCCCTGGTTGCACTTCCTAAAATGTAACACCTAGCACTTATCTGACTTAAACAGTTGATGGGCTGTTACATAGAAACATAGAAACATAGAAAATAGGTGCAGGAGTAGGCCATTCGGCCCTTCGAGCCTGCACCACCATTCAATATGATCATGGCTGATCACCCAACTCAGTATCCCGTTCCTGCCTTCTCTCCATACCCCCTGATCCCTTTAGCCACAAGGGCCACATCTAACTCCCTCTTAAATATAGCCAATGAACTGGCCTCAACTACCTTCTGCGGCAGAGAATTCCAGAGATTCACCACTCTCTGTGAAAAAAGTTTTCCTCATCTCGGTCCTAAAAGATTTCCCCCTTATCCTTAAACTGTGACCCCTTGTTCTGGACTTCCCCAACATCGGGAACAATCTTCCTGCATCTAGCCTGTCCAACCCCTTAAGAATTTTGTAAGTTTCTATAAGATCCCCCCTCAATCTTCTAAATTCTAGCGAGTACAAACTGAGTCTATCCAGTCTGTTGTTAAGCAAGGTAGCTGGCAATGTTATTCGCAGGTGGATAATTGAGTTGAGATACAGATCTGCAATGATCCAGAATGGCAGAACCAGCTCCAAAGAACAGAATCTGTTCCTGTCATCTGAGCGACAGAAAAATGTCATGTTACTAGAATCCTGTTACTGTTCTCAATAATTGAATATCATCCTGCTTTTTGTATTCATTTATCACCTCAGTTAGAAGAATCAGAGGTCCTTCGCTTCCATTTTGGTTTATCATTACGAGGGTTGCATTCCTGGATGTTTGCTTTCTAACTTGTGCAATCGCTCGCTTTGCAGGGCACTCCATCTAGTGGCACTTTTGAAAACCACAAGTTCATGTTGAATGATGTCATGTAAGATTTTGCCTGAAACTTGAATATAGATTTTGTTCACTCGTGCTTCTAAATTTGACTTAATATTGCTGGTCATTTGGCCCAACTCTTCTGCAGTGATGCATAAAAAGTACACCGTCCAGCTCTTCTCATCCTATCGTGTTTTTTTAATTATGATTTCCCCCCCACTAGGTTATCATGTGCCCCTTCATTAGTAACTCTTGTACAGAACAGAGGGAGGAGGAAAGACTCGCTGGTCATGACTCAAGCCCACTGATCATCACAACAAAATAGGAAAATATTTATTTCCCTCTGTTTCTCAGCTGGCCAAATTGACAGTCTTGACTGGTAGACCAATGCATTGACTGTGGTAGGAAGCTGCAGCCAGGACCATTGATGCCAGTCAAATGTTAACACATTCCTTGGGAACCCCGTCTTCCCTTACTAAAGTTCGACAGAATTGCCAAAAATATATTTTATACAAAATTAGTGAAATGATGCACTCGTACATCAGCAATATTTAAATGAAATTACTGAGAGCCTTCAAAGGTAGACAAAAATGAAGGGGAAACTCAGCGGGTGAGGCAGCATCTATGGAGCGAAGGAAATAGGCGCGTTTCGGGTTGATACCCATCTTCAGACTGATGTGAGGGTGGGGGGGGGGGGGCGGGAAGGAGAAAGGAAGAGGTGGAGACAGTGGGCTGTGGGAGAGCTGGGGAGGGGAAAGAAGGAGAAAGCAGGTTCTACCTGAAACTGGATGTCAATGTTCATACCGCTGGGGTGTAAACTACCCAAGCGAAATATGAGGTGCTGCTCCTCCAATTTACGGTGGGACTCACGCTCTGGCCATTGAGGAGACTCAGGACAGAAAGATCGGATTCGGAATGGGAGGGGGAGTTGAAGTACTGAGCCACCGGGAGATCAGGTTGGTTAATGTGAACCGAGCGGAGGTGTTGGGCAAAGCGATCGCCAAGCCTACGCTTAGTCTCACCGATGTAGAGCAGCTGATACCTAGAGCAGCGGATGCAATAGATGAGGTTGGAGGAGGTGCAAGTGAATCTCTGCCTCACCTGGAAAGACTGCTAGGGTCGTTGGATGGAGTCAAGGGGGGAGGTAAAGCGACAAGTGTAGCATTTCCTGCGGTTGCAAGGGAAAGTGCCAGGAGAGGGTGTGGTTTGGGAGGGAAGGGACGAATTGACCAGGGAGTTACGGAGGGAGCGGTCTCTGTAGAAAGCCGAAAGGGGAGGAGATGGGTAAATGTGGCCAGTGGTGGGATCCTATTGGAGGTGGCGAGAATTTCAGAGGATTATTTGTTGTATGTGACGGCTGTAGGGTGTAAGATGAAGGCAAGAGGGACTCTGCCCTTGTTACAAGTGGGGGGATGGGGAGTGAGAGCAGAGTTACGGGGTATAGAAGAGACCCTGGTGAGAGCCTCATCTATAGTAGAAGAGGCGAACCCCTGTTCCCTAAAGAATGAAGACATCTCCGATGCCCTGGTTTGGACTTCAAGATCATTTTGTTAATACTTTGAGTCTAGCAACCCCAGCATCATTGATTATATTTTGCCTCCCTGTAGGGAAATGTAAATTGGGGGAAACTCTTTTATCCTTGCGTGGATAGGGACCATTCATTGTTGATCTTGTGTACTTCGGAGCATGTTTGAGGATATACTCATTTTCGTGCACTTTTTGCAACAAAACTTGCTCAAGGGCAATAAAAAAAATCACAATATTTTTGAAAAGTTGTACCTTTTCAGCGAAGATATCTTTTACTACTAAGGTTTGATCTGCTTTTATACTTTGGTTTTTCTGGTTAATAAACAGCATTATGGGTCAAGTTTGAAATATAGTGATACAAGTGTGGAAACAGGCCCTTCAGCCCAACTTGCCCACACCGGACAACAATGTCCAAGCTACACCAGTCCCACATGCCTACGCTAGGTCCATATCCCTCCAAACCTGTCCATGTACCTGTCGAACTGTTTCTTAAACGATGGGATAGCCCTAGCCACAACTACCTCTTCTGGCAGCTTGTTCCATACACCCACCACCTTTTGTGTGAAAAAGTTACTCCTCAGATTTCTATGATATCTTTTTTACCTTTCACCTTGAACCTAATCATTGATGTAGATGACAAACAGTAACGGGCCCAGCACCGAATATTGAGGCACACCACTAATCCCAGGCATCCATTGTCAGAAGCAACCTTCCACTGTTACCATTACACCATAACTCAAATCTACTGTACCAATTGGTGCATGTGACAATAAATGTAACTTGAACGCTTCATTCCATGGAGGTTAATGTGGGGTAAAACTACTAACGGACTCACAATAACTGCACACAATTAGGAATGGCGGGGCACCTTTAAGCCTGGCCGCAGTACTAACAACTGGTCACATGACCATCAGTGCATATCAATGACTGTATGCCATACTGTGAACCCACTCTCGGTGAGTGCTGAACTCCTTTGGGGGTTTTGACAAGGAAAAGTAGGAGTCAGGGAATGTTGTGCATTGCAGTCAGGAGTAATTACTGAATGGCAGGAAATTAGCCCATTGGAAGGTCTAGCCCATTGAGTTTTCTCTAAGAATTCTCATAACTACTCCAATAGCCTTGGGCTTGGATCAATTATAAACGTATCTTCTCATTAGGTGGCAGCTAACAATATGTTATGCTTAGATTCAGGACATCAAAGTTCATTCTCTCCCAGAGAATAACGAAGTAGTGAGGGAATAGAGGGAGGCAATGTCTTATCTGTTCTCTAGCCATAATGTTGGGCAAGATTAATGTTCTGGATAGTCTTTTGTTACCAGTAAATAAATATATATTTTTTAATGGGTGGGATATCCACACAAATTCTACCCTCCAAGTTTGAGAGAATGATTTCCAATTATTTAACGAGTATACTAAAAAAAAAAAAGATTTTTTACTTAAATATGATCCCTCCTGGAATAGGAACTGGTAAACGTAAAAGTAAGTAGATGATGGGGAAAAGAATAAGACCATTGTTGGAAAATCATTGGAGAAATATAATGCGCAGGCACATCTCATTTGTTGAAAATTGTTTTTGTTGTCCCAACGATTCAAAATGCACTATTCACTGTTCTTTAATTGCCTGCTTTTAAAAATATATATATACTTTAACAACATGGCCTATTTTTGCTTTTCTAAATGCTAGGCCACCTGAGCCCCAGATGCCAGCACCGCAATCCTATCTGGACCCCAGTGGAATGGGATACAGAGCAGAAGTGGATGATGAAGAGGAGGAGCAGTATCGCAGGCAACTGGCTGACCACTCAAAGCGTGGTTACTATGGCAACCACGGGTCTCAGCCCACCAAATATAGGGACACGGAACTGTAGAAGGGGGATACCTTGTAACCATGATTTAAAAAAGAGGAGAAACAAACAAAAGCCTCGCTGGAAATGGACTGCTGGCCCAATAACCCCCGAACCTTCAGTTACTGATTGACTTGCTGATGCTGCCAGCAATAGTATTTTTATTCTGATAGGACATGTGTACTTTTTGCAAATGCTGTTCTAACTGCCTTTTACTCTAGTTTTCACATAAAGTTATTTTACATAATTTTCAATTCAAGAACAAATTGCAGTAAAATAATTGAGCAGGCCTCCTTTATAACTTCAGGTTCTGCACAAGATCACAAAAGTGCCTTGTGTTTTTATTTCTTGAACAAAATGCTTGCTTTTGGATGAAATGCTATAATTGGTGAAGGTGATGACACTGAACTTGGTTTGAAGTTGAGAAATATTGTTAATCGATAAACCATTCTGATGTAAAGTTCTTTATGGGACCAGATGAAAGAGTTCCTAATTTTGTACTGCATTTGTAAGTGATGTGTGCAAGAACGTGTCTTGTACCCAAAATGCTTTTTTTTCCCCCCCTCTAACCTGTCGGGATGGTGTTGGTTTTAAGTTGGATCAAATAAAACATAATGTATTTAAGTGCCATGGTTACCAAGATGCAGTAAAATTCCTGAGTTGGGGGAGCTTTTGAAGAACAACTTTGTCTTTTTATGCTTTTTTTAATGTTCATGATAAAATAATTGTCTTTCTGGAGTACCCTTCAAGTCAAGGAAAGGAAATGCTACAGGGCATTTTCACAATCTTTCGAGCGATACATTGGCATCATCAGTTATTAAAATAATGGATTTTTTTTTTGCTATGTGTACAATTTTATAAGATGGTGTCACCGGCATGGCCAGTGTTTATTGCTAATCTTGCACGTGCCCCTGAAAAGATGGTAGGGGGTACGCTCTTTCTGGTGAAGGTGCCCATGGATAGGAAGTTCCTGGAATTAGAGCCTGCAACGATGAATAAACAGTAAAACATCGAAACATTTGTAATCAGGATGGTGTGTGAGTTGAAGCGGACCTGATGGTGCTCTCATGTACCTGCAGATGCAGCTTTTCCTCCGAGGTTATAGCTGTTGCATCACATGTATGGCCACTATAAACGGGCAACTAACTGGGTTGTGATTCTTGTGTCTGAATCTGGAGGCAATGATATAGAAGTTGATGGGGTTTTTTTAATGCTTAACTAATGTACACTGGAGTACAGTAAATTTTAAATTACCCTAAAATGCACTCCATTGTTGGATATATTTTCACCCAACCTGTGTCCCATTTATTGATCAGTTCCTGGTTCAGAATGAGGTTTTGATGAATATCAGTTGTATTCATGGATTATTCCCATTCAGAACAATAGGGACCCAGCATGGAGGGACCGCCATGAGGTATGGTGGGTGAACAAAGGTGAACCGGGGGGGCGCAAGTTAGTTTAGAATCTTCTGCCCAGGGGATAAGTCTGTGTTTGTTTGTTCATTTGTTCCGGTGAAGGCACTGTGCACACAGCAGACAGACAACAGTCTTTTTCTTTTGTTTTCACTTTTAATTTCAAGTTTTTGTGTACCTTATGTGTTTTGACGGTCGGCAGACAAATTTCCCTCTGGGGATGAATAAAGTTTTATCGTATCATATCGTATTCGCAGGCAAATTGACAGGCTGTCTGAATAGATTTATCTCGCTATCACATTGTGCCTGAAATAGAGCTATCGATCAAAAGCCACATTTAGTTTTGTATAATTCAGTAGCTTTTATTTTAATCAGTCGTAGCATGGAGGCATTGCATCCAAGTCCAACAATCTATTGTCCATAGATGGACACAAAGTGTTGGAGTAACTCAGTGGGTCATGCAGCATCTATGAGGGCCTGAAATGTCACCCATCCTTTATTTCCAGAGATGCTGCCTGACCCCCTGAGTTACACCAGCACTTTATGTCCACCTTTGGGATAAATCGGCATCTGCAGTTCTGTGTTTCTAAATTTATCGTCCACGCCTGACCATCTGAACTAAGTAGTCATTTCAGCAGACTTATAAGTCGACCTTGTTATTGTCGGTCTGGATTCGCAGGTAGATGAGATTTGGTAAGAAGCCAGATTTTACTCCATGGAAGACGATACAGGATTGCTGCAAAACTCGTTTAGTTTACTAATTTCATGGACATCATTGCCAACATTTATAATTCAAACTGTTACTTGTCTTAATATCCATGGCATGTAGAGACATTTGAGATTTGTCTCAAGCATTCGTCTAGGCCACAGCTTACTGGTCCAGCAGTAGACATCACAGAAACCTATGTGATTCAGGTGATCTTTGTTCTGGAGTTTAGCCATAAGTGATAAGGGCAGAATTAGGCCATTTGGCCCATCAAGTCTAATCCACCATTCAATCATGGCTAGACACAAATGCTGGAGTTACTCAGCGGGACAGGCAGCAACTCTGGAGAGAAGGAATAGGTGACGTTTCGGGTCGAGACCCTTCTTCAGATTAATGTCAGGGGAGGAGGCGGGACAAAGATAAAATGTAGTCGGAGACAGTAAGAATAGTGGGAAGGGAGAGAGAAAGCAAGGGTTATCTGAAGGTAGAGAAGTCAATGTTCATACCGCTGGGGTGTAAACTACCGAAGCGAAATATGAGGTGCTGTTCCTCCAATTAGTGCTAGGCCTCACTCTGACAATGGAGGAGGCCCAGGGCACAAAGGTCAGATTGGGAATGGGAGGGGGTGTTAAAGTGCTGAGCAACCAGGAAATCAGGTAGGTTAAGGCGGAATGAGTGGAGGTGTTCAGCGAAACGATCGCCGGGCCTGCGTTTGGTTTGCCGATATACAGGCGTGGACACCTGGTATAGCGGATACAGTGGATGAGGTTGGAGGAGGTGCAAGTGAACCTCTGCCTCACCTAAAAAGACTGTTGAGGTCCTTGGATGGAGTCAAGGGGGGGGTAGGTAAAGGGACAGGTGTTACACCTCCTGTGGTTGCAGGGTAAAGTACCTGGGGAGGGGGTGGTTTGGGAGGGAAGGGACGAGTTGACCAAGGAGTACCCTCTGGCTAATGAAATTCCTCCTCTTCTTCCTAAAGGAACGTCCTTTAATTCTGAGGCTATAACCTCTAGTCCTAGACTCTCCCACTAGTGGAAACATCCTCGCCACATCCACACCATCTATGCCCTTCACGGTAGTATGAACAGTTTTCCAGTGGTTCTGAGGATTAGTCTCACTCCTGTAGGATGTTTGTTGGTGGTGTGGTTCAATATAATGGATTCAAGTCTTTGGGTGGAGACAGCCTTGTTTTGAGAATGGTCTTAACTGGGATTGGCTCTGTTCTAGACCCTTTAGTTGGTATTTGGCCTTGCATGCAATTGTGGTGTAAACACAAGGTAGAGACATATTTCGGTGGGAGTGGGGTGGGTGGGGGGGACTGCCTACATAAGTGTGCAAATGAAAGTGATGTCTACGCAGCTCGTGTATCGGGATTAGCCATGATCTCATCATCCACATTTGGAGGAAGAGGTTCATACCAGAGGAACCCTGGGATAATTAGTGAGGTTGGAAAAAGTTGGTGCTGTGCCCTGCTTTTTCCTTGGTGTGGTCATGCAGTAAAGATCATGTCAAGGAAATCGGGGGAATATTTTAAGGAGAAATTTACAGGGCAATGGGGAAATGGGACCCTGGGGCTCTTTCAAGTGAGACTGGCAGAATGGGCTGAATAGCCGTTGTGTGTATTCCAAGTTTTCTTTGAACAACTGCTGTCATCCCAGCAGATTATCCCCACCTGGAATCATTTGGTATTTCTTGTTCTACTTAAATTTTAGATGAGGCATTAAACTAAGATCCAATCAGGTGATAGTAAATGATTTCATGAAAGTGAAAATAAAAAAGCTGAGCGATCCCCTTCCCCAGTATCCAACGTTTCTCCCTCAATTCACATCATTAAAAAAGATTACTGAAATGCAATTTGTTGGATCTCACTGTGCACAAAGTTAGCTCCATAGCAGCAATGACGCCAGTTGCATACTTTATATGACAAGCAAAGTGTGAATGCACATTCTCACAGCTTTTAATTATTGTTGGAGATCCCAAATAGGAGATTCTGTAATGGGAGATTGAGTTAGGGTGGAGGAGACTCATAAATAGCAGCTGGGACCAAATATGTAAAATTCCATGCAATAAAACTTCACCGTGATACATTTTCTAAATCTCTTGTGGTTGAATAATGTGAAGTTTAATCGCATTCTTAAATGCTGAAAACAGCAAAACTCAAGCTTCAAGGGACAATTGTGAACTGCAGAAATGCCTATCCAGCACCTCTCCAATGCATTAATACTCCACTTCCTTTCTTTCCGCTTGTCTATTGCTGAAACCCTCATCCATACCTTGCTTGAACTTAACTGATCCAGGTTGTTCATCCACTGAATTCTTGGCTTCGCCCCAAAATCTAGGGTGTCTATTTCCTTCTGTGCTTAAAGTGCCTGCACTTGGGCCGGGTCTGAAAATGTCTTGATCTCAAGATTGTTCCTCCCTACCTCCCTGGTTCAATCTACTCCATGGTCCACACCTCTATTTCGACAATTGCCTACAGCTCTGTAACCCTGCATGACCTTCAAATTCTGGTCTCTTGTGCATCTCTGATCTCCTCCCCCTCCTAGCTGCCTAGGACTTGTGCTCATGAATTCAATCTCTTCAATCTCATTGGCACCTTTCTGAGCATCAAAATGCTCTTTTAAATCAAAATATTCTTTCCAATAGTTAACAATAGGTGACAAATCTCTCAAAGAACCCTGAAACATTTGACCATGCAGTGTTTGTGGTGCCCAATGAACAATAGGTGCAGGAGTAGGCCATTCGGCCCCTCGAGCCAGCACCACCATTCAATGTGATCATGGCTGATCATCCACAATCAATACCCCAATCCTGCCTCCTCTCCATATCCATTGACTGCTATCTTTAAGAGCTTTGTCTAGCTCTCTCTTGAAAGCATCCAGAGAACCGCCTTCCACCACCCTCTGAGGCAGAGAATTCCACAGACTCGCAACTCTGTGTGGAAAAAGCTTTTCCTCATCTCCGTTCTAAATGGCTTACCCCTTATTCTTAAACTGTGGCCCTTGGTTCTGGACGCCCCCAAATAAAGGTATGATCTCATATACAAAGTACTCTTTCCTCACCAAGGAATAGAGTTGGGCCGGGATATCTTGTTTGAGCTCTATTTCTGAAACACAATGATAGATTATGTGTGAAGACATGCATGACATTTTCAACGTGCATTTGGTTCCCTCCCACTCACGGTGCAACGTGAAAAGATTCTGAAAGGCTTTTCTGAATGCCCCCGGGCAAACTTGCCACTGAATTGAGGAATAGAGGTGAAGGGCACCTGGGATTTATGCAGCGCCGCTCTTATCCCTTTCAGAACATCCCAACGAACTTGGCACCCATCGGAATGATATTTGTTGGTAGTCATGATCGTGACTTAGGCGATTCAAACACAGCAAGATCCTACAGCCTGAGATGGTTGAATCGGAGTTGGCGAGATAAGGGCATTGCAATATTAGTTTAGGCAGCCATGAGGTGTGAGAAAAGCCAGCTTGAGTCTGAAATAACAGTGTAGTGTAGCGTTGCCCCTGCCACCACCCTGTCGACTCTTTCTCCACAACACCGTGGTTTGAGTGGCTGCCAGATCTAGTAACGCAATCCCTATCTCGCCTGCAGTTATTTTAGAACTCCTCCAGTGACTCACTTCAGGGACGTGTGGAAGAGAAAGTTTAGGGAAAGTTTGTTTCTCTCTCTCACCACCCCTCCTCCTCCCAACCCCCCCTCCCCTCCCCTCCGTCTTGGAAACGTGTAGGGTAGAGGGAGAGAGGGCGGTCAGCTTTCCAACAAGGCGTTCAAGGGTGGAATTGTTCGAGCCAGCGACGTGTTGCTGTTGCCTGTTGATGTATATGACCGTGCAGAGCCGCCGGGACCTCTCTCCTCAGTCTGCCTGTCTCCTGCTGCTGGATGTCACTGCCCGTGGTCTTGCCCAGTACTTGCCCGGTGGTGGCCGGCGGGGAGCCCCCACTGCGCTGCCGCGGTCGCTGGGCTCCCGGGGCGCCGTTCCTGTACTCCGGCAGCAACTCCGGGCGCCAGGCGCTAACAAGCCCGCTGTACGGCCGCTCACTCTTCGCCCTGGGACTGCTGCAGATCGCCCTCGGCTTCTCCGTCGTCTCCCTCAGCTTCGGGGCTCTGTCTCTCACCGAATCGCCCAACGTCAGGAACTCTTGCCCTTTCTGGGCCGGCTCCTCGGTGAGTTTGCAAACTTTAAAAAAAAACTGGTGTGGAAGTTAAATTGATGCATCTTTCTGGTTTGTCCTATTTCTGGATTATACTCGGCACTTAAACTGTTTCGTTTAATTTCTCGACTTAAGGTTCGTGTATTCTTTGTGATTATTTTGTTTTAACCCTCTTGTCATTAAAAAAAAATCCAGCTCTTTTTAAAGAAATTATAAATAAATTATAATCATAACAACAAGTTGCTTTCGTACACCACCTTTACTGCAGTAACCTCCGATTGGTTAAAGTGGCTGTGTTTAGGCAGCTTAAAGGAGGGAGATTTAAGAAGGAATTCCACAGGTTTAGACAGCACAACGATGGAAATCGAGGAGAAGTTTGAGGTTGGAACTAGAGTTGTCTAGAGGGATTGGTAGAGCGAATAAGATTGTAGTTGGGGACAATAGAAGGGTTTAAGATTTTTTTTGATCAACTCTGAAGAAGGATCCCGATCCAAAACATCGCCTGTCCATTTCCCTGGTCGATGCTGCCTGACCCGTGGAGTTCATCCAGCAGTTTGTTCCCTGCACAGGATTTCAGCATCTGCAGTCTCTTATGTCTGCATAGCCATGTTGCTTAACATTGAGCCAGTATATGTCTATGGGGTGAGTAGAACTTGTGTGAGTTGGGGCATGGATAGTTTTGAATCTCAAGTTTAGACAGGGTTGACAAAACAGAGGCTGCACATGAGTGAATTGGTATTGTCAAAGATTCACAAAGAAGTGAATGAAAAATGTAGCTGCAGGTCAGCTAAGGTGGGAAAGGCCATTTGGCTCACCCGACTCCTTCAAAAGATCTTGCCTCTATGAGGTAAATAGAGATCTGTTCCCCTCACGGCCCTCTGTATTGTCTCGTTCTTCTATTCTGCCTCCTCTCCACCTCAACATGTGTGGGACATAGATTTGGTTGCAAGGAATGGAAGGATATGTATCATATGCAGGCAGAGGAGATTATCTTCTCATTATGTTCAGCACGGACATTGTGGGCCGAAGGGCCTGCGCTGCACAGTTCTATGTTCCATTGAACACATTATCCATGATTGTGGTAAGTGATGATAATTAATAGAATATGTGGGAAGTTGATGGGATGTAGGCAAATGTTGATTGGTATAGTACGAGCATAAGTGAGCGTTTGATGGTTTGGTTTAGTGATACATCATAGAAACAGGCCCTTTGGCACAATGTGTCCACCAGGACCATCAATCAGTGTTTAAGAAGGAACTGCAGATGCTGGAGAATCGAAGGTACACAAAAAAGCTGGAGAAACTCAGCGGGTGCAGCAGCATCTATGGAGCGAAGGAAAGAGGCAACGTTTCGGGCCGAAACCCTTCTTCAGACTGATCGGGGGCGGGGACAAGAAAGGAAAAAGGAGGAGGAGCCCGAAGGCGGGGGGATGGGAGGAGACAGCAGGGGGACTGAGGAAGGGGAGGAGACAGCAAGGACTAACAAAATTGGGAGAATTCGATGTTCATGCCCCCAGGATGCAGACTCCCCAAAAGGACCATCAATCACCTGTTTACACTGGGGCTCTGTAAGAACCACCTTCTCATCCACTCCCTACACGTTAGGGGCAATTTACAGAGGCCAATTAACCTACAAACCCACACATATTTGGAATGTGGACGAAGCCAATGTACCCAGAGAAAACCCATACAGTCACAGGGAGAATGTGCGAATACCACTCAGGCAGCACCCGAGGTCAGGATCAAACCTGGGTCTCTGGGGCAGTGAGACAGCAGCTCTACCAGTTGTGCTCAGTGGCGGACTGGCCAGGGTGGCAAGTGGGCCCCTGATGAAGTGATGGCAAGTGGGCCCCTGTTAAATGATAGCATTGTAGTTGTGGGTGGGCCCCCTTCATCTCCTGGCAACCAATATTTTTAGACCCAGTCCGTCACTGGTTGTGCCACTCTGTTGATGTAGTCTCTGGGCCATAGGGCCTGTCCTTCTGCTGTATGACATTAACTTGGCCCTCAACAGCTGAGCTAATGGTGGCACAAATAAAATGATCAAGTGACTGGACTGTAGGAGCAATTGGATTCTGGAGACTATTGAGTTGGAAAACCCCCTAGAAATGGAGAGGAACAAAGCTTTAATAGGAAAACACTGTGTAGAATTTTAAACTTGGCATTGCTTAACTAGAAGCCATTGTTAGCCTGGCACGAAGAAGCGTCCAAGTTAGGACATGGGCAGTAAAGTTTTGTATGGCCTAAAGTTTACCAGAGAATATAATGAGGGAGGCTCGTCAGGGAGTGTTAGAATAGTGAGGTTCGGAGGTTACAAATGCATGGGTGAAGGTTTCAAAATGGCTGAGGAAAGATAGATAGCTTTGTGATGGAGATGAATATGAGTCCATGTGTGTGGTCTGTGAGTGACTGAACGATATCAGAAAGTGAAAGGGAAGGCATTATGCCTGCAGTATTCCACAACAAAAGGATTAAGATAATTTGTGTTTCTGGCTTTATAATAGAAATTCTTGAAATATAATACCGCACCCAGAAGGAAATAGTAACTATTTAGAATAGTAACTGTCACAAAAGCTCAACAATTACTTTAAAGCGATTGAATAACTTACAAAGTGATTTACTGCGTTCGTGTAGATACAGGAAGTTCACATATAAACAGAAGTGCAATTATCTGCAGATTATCCGTTTTAATAACATTGGGGGAGGGAACACTATCAGGCCATGCCATCCTCTGCAAACCAGCCCCTGCTTCCACTTGAAAAGAAGTGGAACCTTTATCCCTGGAGCTAAGGATGTGAGAGGGGGCATGACTGAATGAAATTATGATGGATAAGGATGGGTGGATTGCAGGATTATTTTGCCCTGATCAGTTGTAGATAAAGCGAGAACACATAGGAGATTTAGAGATGATCCGACGGGGGAACTTTATCACCGCGAGAGTGGAGAGTACCTGGAATACACTACCTGTGAGATTGGTAGAAGCAAACACTGCCAACATTTAAGTGTCTGGGAGAACACTTTAATTGCCTGGGCATAGAAGGCTAAGGGGCAAGTGCTAGAAGGTGGATTTAATGTGGATGGGAATCTACCTGTTAGTTAGGACATGATGGGCCAAATGGCCTGTTTCCATGCTTGTGTAACTCTCCGACTCACTAAATTAGTCGTGTGATCTTTCACATCTGCCTGAAAGAAAACTGCACCTCCAAGCACACAGCACTCCCTCAGTATGTGTTCGGAATCTCAGCTGGAATTCCATCCAAGAAAACCTGGAGTAGAACTTCAACCCATAGCCTTTTTAGCTCTGAGGCAAGTATGCCGCCCCTTTGCTGTATTACTCTATGAACCTGTATTGCTCACCATCTGCTGCCCACACCCTTCCTTAACTGCTCCCCTACCAGTGTTACAATGTATACTCCCTTTAACCATATAACCATATAACAATTACAGCACGGAAACAGGCCATCTCGGCCCTACAAGTCTGTGCCGAACAACTTTTTTCCTTTAGTCCCACCTGCCTGCACTCCCACCTAACCCTCCATACCATACCATAACCCTCCATTCCCTTCTCATCCATATGCCTATCCAATTTATTTTTAAATGATACCAATTAACCTGCCTCCACCACTTCCACTGGAAGCTCATTCCACACCGCTACCATCTCTGAGTAAAGAAGTTCCCCCTCATGTTACCCCTAAACTTCTGTCCCTTAATTCTGAAGTCATGTCCTCTTGTTTGAATCTTCCCTATTCTCAAAGGGAAAAGCTGATCCACATCAACTCTGTCTATCCCTCTCATCATTTTAAAGACTTCTATCAAGTCCCCCCTTAACCTTCTGCGCTCCAGAGAATAAAGACCTAACTTATTCAACCTTTCTCTGTAACTTAGTTGTTAAACCCAGGCAACATTCTAGTAAATCTCCTCTGTACTCTCTCTATTTTGTTGACATCCTTCCTATAATTGGGCGACCAAAATTGTACACCATACTCCAGATTTGGTCTCACCAATGCCTTGTACAATTTTAACATTACATCCCAGCTTCTATACTCAATGCTCTGATTTATAAAGGCTAGCATACCAAAAGCTTTCTTTCCCACCCTATCTATATGAGATTCCACCTTCAAGGAACTATGCACGGTTATTCCCAGATCCCTCTGTTCAACTGTATTCTTCAATTCCCTACCATTTACCATGTACGTCCTATTTTGATTTATCCTGCCAAGGTGTAGCACCTCACATTTATCAGCATTAAACTCCATCTGCCATCTTTCAGCCCATTCTTCCAAATGGCCTAAATCACTCTGTAGACTTTGGAAATCCTCTTCATTATCCACAACACCCCTATCTTGGTATCATCTGCATACTTACTAATCCAATTTACCACACCTTCATCCAGATCATTGATGTACATGACAAACAACAAAGGACCCAACACCGATCCCTGAGGCACCCCACTAGTCACCTGCCTCCAACCCGACAAACAACCATCCACCATTACCCTCTGGCTTCTCCCATTCAGCCACTGTTGAATCCATCTTGCTACTCCTGCATTTATACCCAACAGTTGAACCTTCTTAACCAACCTTCCATGAGGAACCTTGTCAAAGGCCTTACTAAAGTCCATATAGACAACATCCACTGCTTTACCCGTGTCAATTTCCCTAGTAACCTCTTCAAAAAATTCAAGAAGATTAGTCAAACATGACCTTCCAGGCACAAATCTATGCTGACTGTTCCTAATCAGACCCTGTTTATCCAGATGCTTATATATATTATCTCTAAGTATCTTTTCCATTAATTTTCCCACCACTGAAGTCAAACTAACAGGCCTATAATTGCTAGGTTTACTCTTAGAACCCTTTTTAAACAATGGAACAACATGCGCAGTACGCCAATCCTCGGGGACTATTCCCGTTTCTAATGACATTTGAAATATTTCTGTCATACCCCGGCTATTTCTACACTAACTTCCCTCAATGTCCTAGGGAATATCCTGTCAGGACCTGGAGACTTATCCACTTTTATATTTTTCAAAAGTGTCAGTACTTCTTTTACTTTGAAACTCATAGTATCCATAGCTACTCTACTAGTTTCCCTTACCTCCATAATTCAATATCCTTCTCCTTGGTGAATACCGAAGAAAAGAAATTGTTCAATATCTCCCCCATCTCTTTTGGCTCTGCAGATAACTGTCCACTCTGTCTCTCCAATGGACCAATTTTATCCCTCATTATCCTTTTGCTATTAATATAGCTGTAGAAACCCTTTGGATTTACTTTAACCTTACTCGCCAAAACAACCTAATGTCTTCTTTTTGCTTTTCTAATTTCTTTCTTAAGATTATTTTTACATTCCTTATACTCCTCAAGCACCTCATTTACTTCATGCTGCCTATAATTATTGTAGATCTCCCTCTTTTTCCGAACAAGATGTCCAATTTCCCTTGAAAACCATGGCTCTTTCCACTTTTTACTGTTTCCTTTCAACCGAACAGGAACATAAAGATTCTGTGCTCTTAAAATTTCCCCTTTAAATGTCCTCCATTTCTCTTCTACATCCTTCCCATAAAACAAAATGTCCCAGTTCACTCCTTTTAAATCATTTTGCATCTCATCAAAGTTAGCCTTTCTCCAATCAAAAATCTCAACGCTAGGTCAAGTTCTGACCCTCTCCATAATTATATTGAAACTAATGGTATTGTGATCACTGGACCCGAAGTGCTCCCCAACGCATACCTCCGCCACCTGTCCCGTCTCATTTCCTAACAGGAGGTCCAACACTGCCCCTCCTCTAGTAGGTACCTCTATGTATTGCTGCAAAAAACTATCCTGCACACATTTTACAAATTCCAAACCATCCAGCCCATTTACAGAATGTGTTTCCCAGTCTATGTGTGGAAAGTTGAAATCTCCCACAATCACTACTTTGTGCTTACTACTAATATCTGCTATCTCCTTACATATTTGCTCTTCCAATTCTCGATCCCCATTTGGCGGTCTATAATACACCCCTATAAGTGTTGCTACCCCTTTCCCACTTCTCAGTTCCACCCAAATAGTCTCCCTAGATGAGCCTTCCAATCTATCCTGCCAAAGCACTGCTGTAATATCTTCCCTGACTAGTAATGCAACACCTCCACCTCTTGCCCCTCCAATTCTATCACACCTGAAGCAACGAAATCCTGGAATATTTAGTTTCCAATCACAGCCCTTCTGCAACCATGTTTCACTGATCGCCACAACATCATACTTCCAGGTGTCTATCCAGACTCTAAGCTCATCCACCTTTCTTACAATGCTCCTAGCATTAAAATATGCACATTTAAGAAACCCCCCGCCTCTTATTCTCTGTTTATTTCCTTTTTTTTCTTTCTCCTCTTGTGCCCAAGTGCTTCCCTTTTCTGCTTCCTGCCACCCATTCTGTCTACTAGCTTTCTCTATTTGAGTCCCTCGCCCCAACCATTCTAGTTTAAAGTCTCCCCAGTAGCCTTTGCAAATTTCCCCGCTAGGATATTGGTCCCCCTCGGGTTCAAGTGCAACCCATCCTTTCTGTACAGGTCCCACCTTCCCCAAAAGAAGTCCCAATGATCCAGAAACTTGAATCCCTGCCCTCTGCACCAGTCTTTCAGCCACGCATTTATCCTCCACCTCGCTCCATTCCTACTCTCACTGTCGCGTGGCACAGGCAGTAATCCTGAGATTGTTACCTTTTTGGTCCTTTTCCTTAACTCTCCTCCCAACTCCCTAAATCCTCCCTTCAGGACCTCTTCCCTTTTTTTACCTATGTCATTGGTACCTATATGTACCACGACCTCAGGCTCCTCTCCCTCTGATTTCAGGATATCTTGGACGCGTTGAGACACGTCCGAGACCTTGGCACCAGGGAGGCAGACCACCATCCTGGTCTCCCGACTGCGTCCACAGAATCGCCTATCCGACCCCCTAACAATAGAGTCCCCAATTACTATTGCCCTCTTCTTTTTGTCCCTACCTTCAGGAGCAACAGGGCCGGTCTCTGTGCTGGAGGCCCGTCCGCTGTCGCTACCCCCGGGTAGGCTGTCACCCCCATCCGTACTCAAACAGGAGTACTTATTTGCAAGGTGTACCGACATTGGAGTACTCACTCGTTCCTGCCTCTGCCCCTTGCCCTTCCTTAGCGTGACCCACATGTCTCTCTCCCGTGGTTTTGGAGTGACCACCTCCCTATAACTCCCCTCTATGACCTCCTCACTCTCCCTGATCAGACAGAGGTCATCGAGCTGCTGCTCCAGGATCCTAATACGGTCCCTTAGGAGCCCCATCTCGCTGCACCTGGTGCAGATGTGGACGTCTGGAGGACCATCCGACACCATGACCTCCCACATCTGACATCCCGAACAGTGCACTGCTCTGACTGTCATTCTCCCGCCTTACCCTAGATCCGATACAAGTATAATACAATAGAAACTGCTGGGAGAAATCAGCAGGTATGTGACTCACAACAGCTGCTCCCTCTTGACCTTTAAACTGCACCTGTATTATATAAACAAAAAGCACTGTACCCTTAACTCACTGTACCTTTACTAAAGCACTGTACCTTTAGCCCACTGTACCTTTAGTCCACTGTACCTTTAACCAGAAAGCAGAAATGCTAACCTGAGGTTGCACCCAATCAGCTGCTTCCTCTAGTCTGCTTCCACCAATCAACGGCTTCCACCAGAACCCTCCCTATGGAGTGTGGAACGTTACAGATTTCTGTAAGCCCTGACCCTCCTCCACTCGCTCCAACGGTCCCGGGCCTCTGTAAAAGCAAGCCCCGCGCTCGATTTATATACTCACCGCCCTGACCCTCCTCCACTCGCTCCAACGGTCCCGGGCCTCTGTAAAAGCAAGCCCCGCGCTCGATTTATATACTCACCGCCCTGACCCTCCCCCACTGTCTCCAACGGTCCCGGGCCTCTTATTTGCTCTTATTGCTATCCACTCTCAATTTACCCCGGCACCTTGATCCATGCCTCTAACACTGATCTCTTGCACCTTCAGATACTACACTGTCTTTCCCAACCACCTCCTCCAGATCTTCTCCCACCTCCCCAACATTGCAAATGCGAAACTCTGACTTTTTCCTCTCCCGAGGCCAGCCAAGGAGGAAGAATACCAGGCCACACAGTTTGAACCTCAAAATGTCCAACGCATGGATTCTCACAACCAAGGCCTGATAATTCATTGACCCAAACTGCTGCTGCTCTACTTCACCAGTGCCGTGTCCCCACTCCCTGTGGATGTCACACTAGAACTTCCAGGCAGCTCTGTTTCTCGATTTTTGTGTGGAAGTTGTTTCATTCACATTGGGGAGAGGTCACACCACCACCAAGACCAACACCATCATCATCACCACCACCACCACCACCACCTCCCCCTGGTCTTTCAGTTGCAGTAAATATAGATGCACGGACACCAGCAGCTAGCATTTGTAAAGCAGCCTTGTCATATAAAGCATTCATTTATTATTAATGGTTAGTGTTTTATGTGTCATTCCTAACTGTCACTGTATGTCATGTCACTTGCGGGTGGAGCACCAAGGGAAATTCCTTGTATGTGAACACTTGGCCAATAAACTCATTCATTCATTCAAAAGTGTTCATGCCAATGTTACATATAAAGGTGGTAGGATAGATGTAGGAAATCATGGGAGGAATAGATCAAACAAATGCATAGCCTTTTGCCCAGAATAGGGAAATTGAGAACCAGAGGGCATAGGTTTTAGGTGAGGGGGGCAAAGATTTAATAGGAAACTGAGGGGTAATGATTTTCACACAGAGTGATGGGTGTATGGAACAAGCTGCTGGAGGAGGTTGTTATTGCAGGGGCTATCGCAACATTTAAGAAACCTTTAGCCAAGTACACGGATAGGACAGGTTTAGAGGGATTTGGGCCAAACCCAGGCAGGTGGGACTAGTGCAGTTTGGCAATGTGGTCGGCATGGGCAAGTTGGGCCAAAGGGCCTATTTTCACACTGTATGACTCTATGATTAAGGATATGAAGTGGGCGGAGGCTAGATTAGAGCATAAATACCAGTTTGGCTAAGTGGGCTGAAATGCCTGTTTCTGTTCTACATTAATTAATTTTTGGCTTAAAAGTTCCAGATAAGTATAGCTCATGAAATTCAAATAGTCCAAGGATATCCTTGTGCGTGTTTCTTCAAGGTGGGTGAATTGAATGTACATGACATGTTTGGTTAAAGGTTTTCATTCCCCTGTCTCGGCAGTTCCTGACATGCTCTGAGGTTTAGAGCTCTCTATCCTTTGCTTGAAGGCAGGGTGTAGGACACATTGTGCGGTGGAGACTCTTGCATCTGTGCACGTACAGTTTGTCTTATTCATATTACAACCATCCCTCCTAATTAAGTTTGTCCTTTTGAAGGTTCTGGTTAGGTTTTGTGGGAGAGGCACTGCCAATTATTAGTTCATTACCTTTTACAACTTTTATTTTATCTTTTTAATTTGAAACCACAAGCAGGAAAGATGAGATAAGACTGAAACGTATTTCAAGTCAGCGAGTAGGATGTTACCGATGTACGGTACCACTGAGGGCTGCTGGAGTAGAGGGAGGGGATGAAGAAGTTGTTTGTTCGTGGAACAGGAGTGGGGAGAGTCACAGCAAGGTAAACATGTCTTAATTTGGAGAGAGAGTTGGCTTTGTGACAGCACCAGATTCTGGCAGGCCTGCTATGTAGGTTTGTCTAGTCCAGGCAGTTTCAGAGATTGTGGGAGTGCCATGCAATGATTGCTTGGTTCAAATGCTGATTATGCAGTCTCCAAGGGTAGTCTCAAAGCTGCAGCATGGAAAAAATACCCTTTGGCCCAACTCGTTCGTACCAACCAAATTGCCTAACAGAGTTGGTCCCACTTACTGAAGCCTGGACCATCAACTCCGCTAACCTTTCCTATCCAGGTACATGTCCCAATGTCTTTTAAATGTTGTAAATGTACCTGGCTCCATCATTTCCTCCAGCTGTTTATTCCATACATCCACCTGCCTCTGTGTGGAAAAAGTTGTCTCTTGAATCCTTTTTACATCTTTCCTCTCTCATCTTTAACCTATGCTTGCTAGCGTTAGACTCCCCTAGCCTGAAGAACAGACGAAGGCTATTTATTGATATTTTCTATGACTCATTATTTTATAAACCTCTGCAAGTCTCCATCTCCTAGTCTCCAGGGGAAAAAGGTCCTAGCCTTATTCAGTCTCTCCTTATGACTCCAACCCTCTAGACTCGATAACTTCCTTGTAAATTATTATTTTTTGCACCCTTTCCAGTTTAATGACATCCCCTGAATATGAACATATGGGTTTATGAAACTCATTTGGGCAATGGAGCTGATAGTTCCATTATGGTTCCGCATTACATGTGTGAGCTTTCTCTGAGATCTTCGGTTTCCTCCCACACTCCAAAGATGTACAGGTTTGTAGGTTAAATGGCTTGGTATTAAATTATTTTAAAAAATTGTCCCTATTGTATGTAGGATAGTGTTAATGTGTGAGGATCACTGGTCAGTGTGGACTCGGTGGGCCAAACGGCCTGTTTCCGTTCTGTATCTCTAAACTAAACTAAACTAAAACTATGATGTGAGAGGCCTGGCAGATTCAAATGTCCAATTTATCACCGCACAGCCAATCTGGGAACAGGACAGCATCTATGGAGGGCAGACACAAAAAGCTGGAGTAATTCAGCGGGACAGGCAAAATCTCTGCAGAGAAGGATTGGGTGACGTCTCGGGTCAAGACCGTTCTTCAGACTGAAAGTCACGGGAAAGGGAAACGAGGGATCTAGAAGATGACTAGATTAAGTGGGACCTGTTGGGTCCCAGCTTCACACGGGAGGGCTGGTCCCCCAACGCAATATTCCACCTCTCCACCAATTCCAGTATTGCAGGCACACACACACACACACACCCAAAACATACACACACACACTCACTGACTCACACACCATATATATGGCAGGAAACTTTCTTGAATACTCACACGGCTGAGCGCTGCCTCTCCACTTTGGGGCTTCCGCAGTCAGCAGCACTTCCGCAAACAGCATGCCCTCTGCACTTACCGGAAATTACGCAAGCAGCGCGACCTCTGCACTCACCGGAAATTACGCAATCAGGGGGACCTGTCCACTAAGCGGAAGTCATGAAATGAGCGGGACTTTTGAACCAAACACAGTTGGACCTAATAAAGCATTTATTCCTTCCAAACACAGTCGGACCTAATAAAGCATTGCAGTTTTAAGCACAGGCAGGGCAGCAGGCCAAACAACTCATGGCATTGTCATTAAGGGCTAACAAATCATTTATAGTCACGTCCAGGCATCCAGAGTCCTGCCCCCCCCCCCCGGAAGGGGCGTTACCTTTATCACGGTGATTGTCAGGCAAGAGGATCTCAAGGTATTTTAATCACTCAAAACTTTTTTATTTTTCATCGATGGGAAAAATCTTCGGGGCTGCTCAGCGGAGGAGGACTGTGAGTAAGATGGCCAAAAATCATAGCGATATATGGTAGCGTTTTTTCTAAAATCAATATACAGTGCAGACAGCAAGTGGTCAAGATGAGACTTTTAATTATATAGATAAATGTAGAGATATTTTTTTTACCCAGAGAATTGTGAATTTGTGGAATTCTCTGCCACAGAAGGCAGAAGAGACCAATTCACTGGATGAATTTAAGAGAGAGTTGGATAGAGCTCTAGAGGCTAGCGGAATCAAGGGATAAGGGGAGAAGGCAGGAACGACTTACTGATTGTGGATGATTAGCCATGATCACAATGATTGGCGGTGCTGGCTCGAAGGGCCGAATGGCCTCCGCCTGCACCTATTTTCTATGTTTCTATGAGATAAAGAACATTGAATGAAAGATATGCAAAAAAGTAATGATAATAAAGGAAACATTCCTTTGTTAGCAGGAAGGAATGGACAATGCTTTGGATCAGGACCTTTTTCCTGGAAAGGAGAGGTGGAGATGGGGAAAAGCCTAACAAGTGGTAGTTGGATACAGGTGATGGGGTGATTGGCAGATGGGTGTAGATAATGTCAGATGCTAAAGGTGAAAAGGAGACAAGGGTGGCAGATAAGGAAGGGAGTGGTGTGAAGCTGGAGGCAGGGATATGGGTGGAAGGGAATAGGGTGGAGGGGAAGAGGGGGTGATAGGGGGATATTTCTATGTAAACAGGAAAATATGGGACTCGAGGATGTGCGATGAATGTACGGAGCAGAGGAAAGGAGCAGATTGACAGGTGTTGGGAAATAGTGGGAGAAAAATGTATTCCACACGCATGGGGGAGGTTAGGGAAAAGAGGGAGGATAGGGGGCAATTATTAGAAATTGGAGAAGTCTGCAGTTCCTTGGATCTCAATGTTCATGCCATTAGGTTGCAAGCTGCCTGAGCGGGGTATGTAGTGCTGTTCCACCAGTTTGTGTGTGACCTCACTCTGCCAATGGCAGAGGCCGGGGACAGAAAGGCCGGTTTAGGAATGGGATGGGGAATCAAAATGGTTAGCATCCGGGAGATCCGACAGACCTTGGCAGAGGGAGCACAAGTATTCAGCAAAACAGTCTATATGTATGGGACGCCACATCAGGAAAAACAACAGCAGTAGACCAAGTTGGAAGAGGTGCAGGTGAACCCCTGTTTCATCTGGAAGGGCTGCTGAGGTTCCTGGATAGACGTGAGGGAGGGGGTGCAGAGATAGATGGAATTGCATTCATTTGCAGTTATTTGAAAACATGTAATTGAAGTTATTGCATTCAATGCTGGCCGTTTGTGGATTTTTCTATTCTCACCGAGCACCCTCACCTTCTGGAAGTGGAAGATTGATAAGCTGCATGCAGGGTTGTGAACATTTCATCAACTGAAATCTCTAACAATCCCATGTGCAAGATTGGAGAAGGTATCCCTGTGAACATCTGATCTTACTCAAAGCTGGATGTGATTTCCCCTTTGCTCCCGAATCCAGATTTACAATTGTTTTCTTGATTTTTCATTCATAGGCTACGGATAAAACTTGTTCCGTCCACCTTGTGAAGGTATTGGTGAAGTTCCTTCACAAAGCATCAGGTGGTGGCCAAATTGACCACTTTGCTCTGGACTTGAATACAGGTCCATATGCCAGATCCACCTCCTACAGGGCCAGAGAGAGTCTCACTTCTAATGCTGAATTTAAAATAAGATTGGTTTATTTAATTAGAATTTATGTTCCCAGCTGTCCTGATGGAGAATTGAACTCAATCAATCAGTTTTATTCGTCACATTGCACATAAAGTGCAAGTGAAATGAATTTGCCAGCAGCGGTACAATGAAAAATAACACACAAAAACACACTAAAAATTTAACACAAACATCCACCACAGCATTCATCACTGTGGTGGAAGGCACAATATTTGGCCAGTCCACCTCCATTTTCCCCCGTGGTCGGGACCTCAACCCTCCGCAGCCACCGCTGCGGGCGTCCAGATGAACAGACAAGATAAAAAGTCCAGGTAAGTCCTGAATCGGTGCCTCCCCACTGGAGACCGTGGCTTCAGGTTGGTGTAGGCCGCAGGCCGGTGGTCGAAGATTTAAAGTTCCCGCCGCGCCGCAGCCAGAAGCACCGCAGACCGCAGGGCCGCAGTCGGAGCTCCCCTCCAGGGGTCCCCAGCGAGGGACCCCGCTCCTGATGGTAAGTCCACGCCGTGCCCGCGGTAGAAGTTGGCCACGGGCCGGCATTCGGAGCTTCTTCTCTCCCCCGGGTGTCCAACGAGGGATCCCAGGCTGCGGACGCCGCACCAGCTGGAGCTCCGCAGACCGCGACTTCAGGCTGCCGCGGGCCAGCGAACGGAGCGCTCCCCTCCGGTGAGGGCTTGCCTGCTCCACGCCGAAAGTGAGCACTGCGCCCGCCGCTGAAGCCCCGGGCGCGTCTCTGGGAAAGGCCGCGCTGATCCTTGCTGTTAGGCCACGGGGAGGCAACATGGAAAATGTCGCCCCTCCGTGGAGGAGGCGACCAAAGTGGTTTCCCCCTTACAAGACACACAGAGGAACATTAGAAACCCACATTAGGACATACTAAAAAACAAAAAAGTAGAAAGAACTGACACGCTGCTGACAGGGCTGCCGGCTTCCAGCGCCCCCACCGACCCCACCGACCCGTGCCCACAGATTATCAATACCGACCGGTGGAGTAGCAGAGCAACAGCAAATCATCATGCCACCATAGCTGCCTTGTAGCAGGGAAGCTGCAGTCTGGAGGTTTCCTTTTAGTTTCGAGATACAGCATGGAAACAGACCCTTCGGCCCAGTGAGAACACACTGTCCACTGATCACCCATTCACACTAGTTCTATGTTTTGCATCCACTCCCTACACATGTGAGGCAATTTTTACAGAGGCCGATTAACCTACAAACCCGCATGTCGTTGGGACATGGGAGGAAACTGGAGCACTTGGAGAAAGCCCGCATGGTCACAGGGAGAACGTGCAAACTCCACATGGACAGCGCCCGAGGTCAGGATCAAGCCATTTACTAACTAAATGGTGTCAAGTTGGGAAAAGGGGAAGTACAACCGGATCTGGGGTCCTTGTACATCAGTCTATGAAAGTAAGCATGCAGGTACAGCAGGCAGTGAAGAATGCGAATGGCATGTTGGCCTTTATAACAAGAGGAATCGAATATAGGAGCAAAGAGGTCCTTCTGCAGTTGTACAGAGATCTGGTGAGACCACATCAGGAGTATTGTGTGCAGTTTTGGTCCCCTAATTTGAGGAAGAACATTCTTGCTATTGAGGGAGTGCAGCGTAGGTTTACAAGGTTAATTCCCGGGATGGCGGGACTGTCATATGCTGAGAGAATGGAGCAGCTGGGCTTGTACATTCTGGAGTTTAGAAGGATGAGAGGGGATCTCATTGAAACATATAAGATTGTTAAGGGCTTGGACACGCTAGAAGCAGGAAACATGTTCCCGATGTTGGGGGAGTCCAGAACCAGGGGCCACAGGTTAAGAATAAGGAGTAAGCCATTTAAAACGGAGACGAGGAAACACTTTTTCTCACAGAGAGTTGTGAGTGCGGAATTCTCTTCCTCAGAGGGCGGTGGAGGCAGGTTCTCTGGATGCTTTCAAGAGAGAGCTAGATAGGGCTCTTAAAAATAGCAGAGTCAGGGTATATGGGGAGAAGGCAGGAATGGGGTACTGATTGGGGATGATCAGCCATGATCACATTGAATGGTGGTGCTGGCTTGCAGGGCCAAATGGCCTACTCTTGCACCTATTGTCTATCGTCTATAAACCCAGGTCTCTGGCGTTGTGAGGCAGCAGCTCTACCAGCTGTGCCACTGTGCTGCCCTTCCTCACCTATCATGGCCATATTCAACCACCAGTCACATCTGACCTGCATAACACAATGTGTCAATGTTCACAGCCTAAAGATATGTCTTTGAACACTAGTCCCTGGCCTTTTCTCACTCCGCCAATTTTCCATTCCTGTTTTTGGGATGCTACCAATTGTTTTCAGATGCATTTTGTTTCGCCTTGCATAACACTGAGATCCCCCACTACCTGCGGTTGACCTATCTGCGGAGAAATTACTTCATTTTCACTTCACTTCCCCCTGGTTCTGGTGACTTCCTAAACCAGGGGTCGGCAACCTTGTTCTGCATAGGGGCCAGGAGGCATGTCTGTGAGCGGATGGCGGGTCACATCTATCACGTGTTAACATAGATCCCGCCCCCAATGGCAGGCATCAAATCACGTGTTCACATTCATCCCGCCCCTTCGAGGATGCCACCCGGAGCACTGGCCCCTAGTTACGGGCGCTCACGAGCACAGCGTACCTACGGACCATTGCCTTGGCTCTGTCCTGAAGGCGGTGGCTCAAATACTCACACTCACTCGTCCCCGGCCTATTGACAACCCCGATCCTGACAGTGTGTTAAAGAAAGAACTGCAGATGCTGGAAAAATCGATGGTAGACAAAAAAGCTGGAGAGGCAGCATCTATAGAGCGAAGGAATAGTCAACATTACAGGTCGATACTCTTCTTCAGACTGGTCTCAGAGCAGCGTCAGACGCTTCTGAAGAAGGGTCTCGACCCGAAACGTCGCTTATTCCTTCGCTCCATAGATGCTGCCTCACACGTTGCGTTTCTCCAGCTTTTTCATCTACCTCCGAACCTCACAGTGAAGCCCAGACACAGAAGGTGCGCGGCCGTGCCGGCGGCTTTGCGCAAGATCCGGTACAGCCGGAGCTCAGCGCTGCTTGGCACAGCACCGCCATTGCTGCCGTCAGTGCAGGCCTCTTTGCGTCCTTGCATCACCGCGCCTGGGCGCCACGGCCTCGGGCCCGGGAGGTACCGGAGATGAAGGAAGTCGGCAAGCCGGATAAATACGGGGAAAAAATACGCCTGCGGGCCGAATGATTTCTGGTTATGGGCCGCATTCACCCCGGGGGCCGTAGGTTGCCGACCCCTGTCCTAAACTAATCAACCACCCCACACATTCACTCTGAATCTACACGAAAACCGAAGTTGCTCTTATTTGTTTAATAAGCACATAAGGAACATCTGAGGTGTTAGCCATAGGACTGAGCATGCATTGCTATGACAAGATCTTCCGTATCTGTTCCACATTCCGTATCAGATCCACAGGGAAATTACTCCCTGCACCAGGGATTAAAAAAGCTGATGCTATAACCTTGAGACCAGGTTCCAGTTTCTAGACCAACTGTAATCAGATATAAAGCGTTTAGAATTCTGCGCACAATGCTATCCTAGTTTGATGCATGTCAGGACATGACTTGGATGTGACAATTTGCTCTGAACAAACTTCTGGGTAGCTCTTTAGACTTTTAGACGTTAGACTTTTGAGATACAGAGTGGCAACAGGCCCTTCCACCCATGCCGACCAGCTATCACCCACTAGCACTATCCTACACACTGGGGACAATTTACAGTTTTAAAGCCAATTAACCTACAAATCTGAATGTGTCTGGAGTGTGGGAGGAAACTGCAGCACCCAGAGAAAACCCACATGGCCACCGAGAGAATGTACAAACTCTGTACAGACAGCACCAGTAGTCGGGATCGAACCAGAATCTCTGGCATTGTAAGGTGACAGCTCAATTGCAACGCCACTGTGCCATCCCATTTGACCAGATTGTGCGAGATTCAGTGCTGGTGTCTTAAAAGTGGCACTTATTTAGTTCACATGGAAAACAATAAAAACTTATACAGTAGATCCAAGTTACTTCCTGGGTAAAGTGGTTAAGGGAACTCGATTGTGGTTCATTATGAGAAGGGGTTTATTGTTGCGATTTGACATAATAATGCAAGGTTTGGCCCAGGGCAGTTTTTCTAGTTTTGGTCTTCCTTAAGGATGGATTTACCTTCCTTGGAGAAGGAACAAAAGAAGTTTGACTCCTGGGGAGAGGGGGGTCATCTTGCAACATAAGACTGGGTCTCTCTGTTCTCTGAAATCTCATTGACCAATTTGAGGTGGATGTTGGAAGTCTCTGTGGAAGTTCACTGGCTAACTGGAGGGCCACAAGGCTGAGATGGAATTTCTCTTGAGGATTGTGAATCTTGTGAATTCTCTGCCACAGTGGGCTGTGTACACTGAGTGGTTATGAGTTATTAAGGCTCGCAGGGCAAATTTCAAAGTAGATATGCAGGAGAAGTGTTTTTCTACACAGTGGTGGGTGCCTGTAACACACTGCCAGGTGAGGTGGTGAAAGCAGTTACAATATGGCATTTAAGTGGCTTTTATATAGGTGCATAGATATGAAAAGATATGGATTGCGTCCGTGCAGAGAAGATTAGTTTAACCTGGCATCATGTCCTGCACAGATATTATAGACTGAAGGGCCTGGTCCTGTGCTGTACTGTTGTAGGTTTCTATGAGAAGGCTTTTTGGACTAATGTGGGGATTAGGCAAGAAAATGTAGTTGAGGTGAAAGATCAGATCCGGTATGATCTTAATGAATGACAAGGCATACTTGAGGGGCTGCTGCCTACATCTTGTGTTCTTTCTACCACTGCTCTGGTTGATGTAAATGACAGTGGTCAGATGTGATGACATAACAAACCATGAGAACCAATGCAATTGAACAAGACAGTTAAAAAATCAAAGTACATATTTATCACCAGAGATGATTATCGAGGACCTTTGGTGTCCTCTTGTTGAACTACTTAGATGTAGGGAGTAAAATGCAGGTGTTTGCACAAGGGAATTGACGATATCTGGAAAGGGAGAAATTGGCTGCAGCATTTGTGTTACAGACAGCACAAAGCCCAAATAGGCCAAAGTTCATCTAGATTTGGGCCTCAATTCAAAATCAGATTTGTGCAGCTGATCCAAATTGTGTAGTCGTACAGAGGGGAGACCATTTGGCCATTGTGCTTGTATTGGCACTTTGATGTGTGAGGGGAATCTCTCCACTTACTGCCAGTTCCCCTTCTCCCCCACTGCCCTGGAACTATTACACATAATTATCCCATACGCCAGTGAAAGTTCCTATTGAAATTTCTTCCACTGCCCTTTCGGGCTGCAAATTCCTGATCACAATTTGCTGTGCAAGAAAACAAAAGTCTCCTGATTCCCTCTAGACTTCTGCTCATAACCTTTAACTATATTCTCTGGTTACTGAGCCTAACCGGAAAAAATACTTTATAGTTCATTCAATTACTGCCCATTGTGAACATGAACACCTCTGTTAAATATATTACCATTCTCTGTTCTAATTCACAAAAGGTTACTTAAAATACAAGTTGTTTTTTTAAGAAAGGAGGGTTTTAATAAATGCATTTTGCTGTTTATAACTTTTTAATCTCAATTTACATTTGTTGTGCATCTGAGCATGAGTACAATCTTGTGTAAGAAGGAACTGCAGATGCTGGTTTAAACCGAAGATAGACACAAAAAAGTTGCAGTAACTCAGCAGGACAGGCAGCATCTCTGGAGAGGCGGAATGGGTGATGTTTCGGGACTGAAGAAGGGTGTCGACCCGAAACGTCAGCCATTCCTTCTCTCCAGAGATGCTGCCTGTCCTGCTGAGTTACTCCAGCTATGAGTACAATCTTCCTGACTTGCAATTTCTTTCTTATTTGCAGGTAATTCTTTCTGGCATCTTGGGATTAACCACATGGAAAAGGCCAATGCTGCTTTTGGTAGGCAAGCTATGATTTTGTTTGTCTCTCCCATTAAGCCACATAGTGATCATATTGAATGGCGGTGCAGGCTCGAAGGGCCGAATGGCCTACTCCTGCACCTAATTTCTATGTTTCTATGTTTCTATAATGATCGAGCAGAATGCTTATAATAGAAGCACAGGGGGGTCCTTCAGCTCATTGTAATATTGCCAGGCCTTTGGAAGAGTCCACATCCGGTTTAGGCTTATTATTGTCATTTGTACTGAGGTACAGGGAAAAGCTTTGATTTGCATGCTATCCAACCAAAACAGATGATACGATACATAAATACAATCAAGCCAAACTTGAGTACAATACATAGAGAACAATCAGGAATAATGCTGGATTTGCAGGTGGAAAAGAGATTTCAAAGAGTAGGGTGATTGTATTGGATGATAGTAGGTCTTCTAAAATTCTTCTTTGAAACATTTATCCAATTGCCTTTTGAAAATTACTATTGAACCTACTTCCACTGCTCATTACTGATCACAAATCATTGTGTTGAAAATATTGTCCACCTCTTGCACCGGGCAAACTTTCCGATCCAATTAATAATGTTTCACTGCCATTCTCTACTGGCTTCCCCAATTTCACTTCAGAAAGCTACTGTTTCTTTAGGCCCAGAGATTTCAATGTTGCCCTCATCTGTCACTTAATGAAAGTGTTTTTTGAATCTCAGAACATTAAGCACACAGCCATCGATAACATTTCCATTTTTCCATCAAAGTACTTGTGTGAACTCTTAGTTAATCTTGACCAAGCATCTTGCATAACGGCTACTGTTCTGCATGAAACTGGTTGGGCCAGTAATTAGGAATAGGAATGGGAAGGAATACTTTATTGTCACATGTGACTAAGCACAGTGAGATTCTTTGCTTGCGTATAATGTATACAAATAGCAGCCACCTACGGCACTGACAAAGTTGCAAAGCACGCCGGCTTTGTGACTCGGGTCTTTGGTCAAAGTGCTTAAAGGCAGATATAACTTTGCCAAAGGTCTAATTCATCCAACAGAGTAGCAAAATCTTGATTTTTATCTTTTAAATCATTTTCACGAGGAACGTAATCCGCATGTAATTTTGTTAACACATTTTGTCCGACTTCGAAAGCCGTTGCTATATTTTATTGTTGCTTCTTTTCAGCTGCCTGCATTCCAAGTTCTTGAATTCCCTTCCTAATCCTCTTCCCTCTCTGCCTTCAGAAAATTCCTGATAATTTAACATTGGCCAAACTGATGGTCGCCTGCCATAATATCAGCAAATGCCAAAACACCCAGCAGGTCAGGCAGCATCAATGGAGAGAGAAACAGAGTTAATGCTTCATCATCTGCCCACAGATATTACCTGATGTGTATTTCTGTCTGCATTTCAGATTTCCAGCATCTATAGTGCCTTCCTTCTGATTTGCTGCTCCAAATCTTCCAATCTGTTCAACTTAGTTCTTGCGAGATGTGATTCCATTATGTTAAATACTATACAGCTTCACACAGTACAACCTTGCGATGATGTATAAATACTGGAGGGAATTATTGATGAATTTTCAGTGCATCAAATGAGAGATGATTTTACAAGTCTCTTCGCTTCCCCCATTAACGAAAAGTGTCTCTCTTTTATGTGTATCCAAAGGCAATTAAACCCTGCTTCCATTAAATACCCTGGGCTCATACAGCAGTGCTTGTACAGTGTAGAAGAGCTGAAATACTCTGCTGCAGTGTGACAATATGGGCTGCGTGAACAATGGGTAGATTTGGATTTGAGAGAGTAGAGTTGACTTTGTTCCTTGCACAAATGTTGCTCTGATATGCAGATACATATTCCTAAAGCTTGTATTTCTCTGGTGTCTCTTCACAGCCTCCAGGCATCCCAACCCCCAAAGTATTTTAATTGTGGAAAATATTGGTGTTTTATTTTCCAAAACAATAATAGAAAAGAGAGAACCAGGGCTAACGTTTCAGTATCAGCCCCAAGATGACCCCTATTTTCTGTTTGTATTTCAGATTTCCAGCATCTGCAGTATTTTCTTTTTGAATTGCTGCATCAAACAGTGCATGGCACACATTTCAACCTAGACTATGAAGTGTCCATGGATGTGTTTCCATTCTGTTAGTGGTGCTGCATAAACGCAGAGCAGAAAAACTTCATTCATTTCAGATGCAACGTGAAGTAGGAACCATAGGCTGAGTTATGATGGGGGACCAAATTAATTGTTGCGATCTTTTTGACACTGTCTAAAATATGTGAGAAATGTGAAGAAGGATAATTTTAGTAAAAGCCAGATATAGATTATGCAATACAACTTGCTAAATTGAGGTGAAGGCACTGAGGGCAGAGGAGTGGCAGGAATTTCCCACATGCAATTTAGTTTAGAGATACAGCGCGGAAACAGGCCCTTCGATCCACCAAGTCCGGGCCGCAAGTGATCCCTGTGCTATCCCACACAATCCCCTATCACTATCCTACACAACCCCCTAGCACTATCCTACACAATCCCCTAGCACTATCCTACACAACCCCCTAGCGCTATCCTACACAATCCCCTAGCACTATCCTACACAATCCCCTAGCACTATGCCACACAATCCCCTATCACTATCCTACACAACCCCCTACACAACCCCCTAGCACTATCCCACACAATCCCCTATCACTATCCCACACAATACCCTAGCACTATCCTAGCACAATCCTACACAATCCCCTAGCACTATCCCACACAATCCCCTAGCACTATCCTACACTCCTGGGACAATTTACAATTCTTACAGAAGCCAATTAACCTCTACGTTGTAGGAACGTGGGAGGACATCGGAGCATCTGAGGAAAACCCACAAGGTCACAGGGAGAACGTACAAACTGCGTACAGACAGCACCGAACCTGCGTCTTTGACGCTGTAAGGCAGCATCTCTACTCTACTGCCCTGCTCTGTAATGTTCGTTCTTTTCTGACCTGCACTCTAATCATTCACCTCTTCCAGTGATCGCACCTGCATGAATCTACAGGCACCCTCCACTCTCTGTCCTCTCCAGGAGGCATCGCCAGCTTTGGCGGGACCAATTCCCCTGAGGTTTCACAATTGTCCTGCTCCCACTGTCTTCTCCTGGTCAATGACCATTTATAATTCCTGTCAAAATCATCGACAATAATATGTAAGGAAAGTCAAGATTTTAAAAGAAGTGTCTTTTGTTGGTCATAGAAGATAAGTATTTAATCCTCAAGTTGTGGAATGATTCTGGAGGGCTGGGAATGCCATTGGCATTTATGTTTTTTCTGAAATCTAGTATCAGCTGGTGTTACTAGATTTGGTCGTTAACACACTTTCTCCTTGAAGGTCATGGGTTCAAGTCCCACCTTTCACCCATTTTTTATCATATTACTGAACTTGTATCGTAACACAATCTTAACACAATTGGTGCTGCATAAACGCAGCACAGAAAAACTTCAGTCATTTCAGATGCAACGTGAAGTAGGAACATAGGCTGAGTTACATTGGGGGAAACAAAATTATTCTTGCGATCTTTTTGACTGTCTAAAATATGTGATAAATTTGAAGAAGGGTTTCGGCCCGAGATGTTGCCTATTTCCTTCGCTCCATAGATGATGCTGCTGCACCCGCTGAGTTTCTCCAGCACTTTTGTCTACCTCTTAACACAATATATTGATTGAAAATTAAAAAAAAAACATGCAGATGCTGGAAATCTGAAATAAAAACACAAAATATTAGAACACTTGGCAGGTCAGGCAGTGGCTGTGGAGGGAGAAATGTTTAACATGACCTTTCATCAGTCAGAGTATTGAGTATAGAAGTTGGGAGGTCATGTTGCAGTTATATAAGCTGTTGTGAGGCCACATTTAGAGTATTGTGTTCAGATTTTGGCACCGTGTTATAGGAAAGATGTTGTCAAGCTGGAAAGGGTGCAGGGAAGATTAACGAAGATGTTGCCAGGACTCGAGGGCCTGAACTATTGGGAGAGGTTGAGTAGGCTAGGACTCTATTCCTGGAATGCAAGAGGATGAGGGGTGATCTTATAAGGGGTGTACAAAATCATGAGAGGAATAGATTGGGTAAATGCACATCATCTCTTGCCCAGAGTAGGGGAATCAAGAACCAGAGGATATACGTTTAAGATGAGGGATGATATATTTAATAGGAACCTGAGGGGTAACTTTTTTACACAAAGGGTGGTGGGTGTATGGAACAAGCTGCCGGAAGAGGTAGTTGAGGCAGGTACAATTGTAACCTTTGAGAACAATTTTGACAGGTACATGGATAGGATCAGTTTAGAGGAATGTGGGCCAAATGCAAGAAGGGTGTGACTAGTGCGGATGGTACATTGGTCGGTGTGGACGGTTTGCCAAAGGGCCTGTTTCCTCACAGTATGACCTTTCAGTACAATCAAAACCTTCTGTTTCTTTCACAAATGCTGCCAACCCTGCTGCGTTATTTCAGCATTTGAGCTTTTACAGGTTCTTCCCAGGTTATGAATGGCCAACTTGTGTACAACTGTACATACAAATAAGCGTTTGGGAGACCTGCGGGCTGAGTTTGCCGGCTGCTGCAGGCATCGGCCACCGTGTGCAAACTTGGGTCATGACCGCACTTCTGACTCACTAACTGTTCTAGTTATGCGCGGTTCACAGGAACAGAGGCGTGCCCTGATCTGAAGAGGACTTGTATTGTATGTTCACAGAGGGCTTTTTTGCTGCTTCCTCCTGATCTCAGGAAGAATGAAAGCACTCTGTACAACAATTAGGAGGAACATTTCTAATTCTGGAACAGCTTAAACTTTTGCTTTGCATTTAAAGATTCTGGTCATTGCTGGCTAGTTGGCATCCACACAAAACCAGCAGCATAATGAGATCACTACATAAGTAAGACTCTCACACATCACACAGTACAGTAGACTAACAATCTTAATGAGTTTCTGGCCTAACTTGGAGGATGCTGCTTAGTTTGTCTCCAGCTGAAATTGTAGATTCTTCCATTGAAGGGGGATGCGTTATCTGTTCACTCAGTGAATAGTGAAGCAGGATTGGCAGTGAGAAAGACTCCTAGTGTCACAATCTGAGAGGGTCGTTGATAAACATTGGCATCACGGAAGATTTGAGATCCATCATGGGTTAGACAGATTAAATATGACAGAGTAAAGATTTATACCTGTAAACAACTTCAGTGAACCAGATCAAAAAACAAACTGCTGGAGGGACCCAATGGGTCAGCCAGCATCTATGGGTGGAAACAGACTGACAAAAGTTTCGGGTCGGGACCCTTCTTCAAAACCCAAAATGCCATCTTGCGTTTCCCTCCATGGATGCTGCCTGACCCACTGAGTTCCTTCAGCGGTTTGATTATTGCTGAAGACCCCAGCATCTGCAGTCTTTCCACCCCTCTAGATTGCAAGTCTACTTTACTGCTGACTCCACTGATCTGTGTCAGAGGTTTATTTTCACAGAAAATAACACAGCAAAGTGCTGGAGTAACTCAGTGTCAAGCAGCATCTCTGAAGAACATGGATAGGTAACGCTTTGGGTCGAGTCCCTTCAAATGTCGCTCTGGAGAAAGGTCCTGCCCTGAAACATCACTTATCCATGTTCTCCAAGGATGCTGCCTGACCCGCTGAGTTACTCCAGTACTTTGACATTTTTTGTAAACCAGAATCTACAGTTCCTCTACGTTCATTTTCATCGGCATGGTGATCTATTTCTCCCTCTCAACCTCATCCTCCTGCCTTCTCATCTTTGACAGCCTTATTAATGAAGAACCTATCAATCTCCACTTTATAAATGCCCAAAGGCTTGGCCTCCTCTGCCATCTGTGGCAATGAATTCCACAGATTCACTAACCTCCAGCTAAAGAAATCCCTCCTCACTTTCATCCTAAAGGTATGTCCTTTTATTCTAAGGCTGTACCCTCTCTGGCCCTAGACTCTCCCATTACTGGAACCATCTTCTCCACATCCACTCGTAATTGTTATGCTGCCATGTTTGTGTTGATATCCACCCTAGGCAACTCTGATATTCAAGAAGTTGAGATAACTTCATGCTGAGGGAGGTAGAATGCTTGAAATAGCATAATGTCAAGCAACCAGCCCTCCCATCATGGATTGGATTGGATTGGATTCAATTTATTGTCATTGCACTTTTCAGTGCAACAAAATGGTTTAGCCTGCAGTCATCACATCGAATAAATAACAAACACTTAAAGATGATCTGGCTTTTATACAGAAGTAAACAAAAAATGCTGGAGAAACTCAGCAGGCGAGGCAGCATCTATGGAGAAAAGGCGACATTTCGGGTTGAGGCGCTTTTATACGGAACCTGTTGCGCTATTCCAAAGCTCCAGTTTCTGCCATTGAGATGCCCTCAAAGTCCGAGTGTTGTAATATTGAAAATGGTGTCCTGACATCCATAGGCTTCCACAATCAGATAATGGCCCGGTAATTAATTACAGCCTAATTAATTAATTATACACAGATAACTAATGCATAGGCAGATAAGAAGCTAATCTGCAAAATTATGGGCATCCCACTATCTACTGTTCATATTGCAGATTTTGCAGGTCTATAGGATCTTGCCTCTTTCAGTCACTTATTGTAGGGTGTGGTTGAGGGGACTGGGCCACTATGGTGAGCTCCCCAGCTCTTCAAATGGCTCCTGCCCAAAGCTTCAAATATACTGGGGAAAATATTCAGAGATCCGATGTATTGAGAAATAGGGCATGTTTTGTCAGGCTCTTTAATGTTTTGTTCGGGCTCTTTATTTAGAGTTATAGAATCATCCAGCACAGAAATAGGCCATTCAACCCACCATGTATGTGTCAACCATCTATATTTATCCCATTAACTCAGATTAAAATCATAAAAGATTGCAAACAAAAGGAAATTAATTGAATGTTTTGTAACAGAGTTTTAAACACACGTTGGGTGTAATTGGACATCTGAAACAATAGCTTGGTATAACGTTGCTTGCTGCCTAAAGGATTAACAGTAGGACTGGATGAAATGGATCACCCAGATTACAAGCATGGTGTTGTATACACTCCCACATTTGGTTTGCTCTAAAGTTTAGTTTGCCCTAAAATGTAAAAGCTATTGCATAGGTGCAGCCTCCAGATGAAGGTTTTTTAATTAAGTACTGGAATGCACTTGCAGGCAATGTGCTCTGTGTATAGCATGATGTCAACTTTGGTAGTGATCACTAGACACAGTGTATGGAAAAACTGAAGGAATTTGCCGAACAACAGAAGGTTTTTAAAATTAACAGTGTATATTTCCCTTTATTTGGAAAGTACTTTTAGTATTATATAATGAGATAAAATTTGGACATTCCAAAAATGGGCTTGAGTGGCCCAAGTCTGGCTTCAGTCCCTGAAATTTCATCCGTGGAACGTAACAAGTTGGATATTGTAGGCTATCACATTGTAACCACATGGATGAAGATCTGATGGGAATTATAGGAATGATGTCAACAAAATAGAGAGAGTACAGAGGAGATTTACTAGAATGTTGCCTGGGTTTCAACAACTAAGTTACAGAGATAGGTTGAATAAGTTAGGTCTTTATTCTCTGGAGCGCAGAAGGTTAAGGGGGGACCTGATAGAGGTCTTTAAAATGATGAGAGGGATAGACAGAGTTGATGTGGACAAGCTTTTCCCTTTGAGAATAGGGAAGATTCAAACAAGAGGACATGACTTCAGAATTAAGGGACAGAAGTTTAGGGGTAATATGAGGGGGAACTTCTTTACGCAGAGAGTGGTGGCGGTGTGGAATGAGCTCCCAGTGGAAGTGGTGGAGGCAGTATCATTTAAAAATAAATTGGAATGGCATATGGATGAGAAGGGAATGGAGGGTTATGGTATGAGTGCAGGCAGGTGGGACTAAGGGGAAAAAAAAAAAAATTTGTTCGGCATGGACTTGTAGGGCCTAGATGGCCTGTTTCCGTGCTGTAATTGTTATATGGTTATATGGTTATATGGTTATATGGGAAGGTAGAGACAATAAAACAAGGGATTGATGGGAAGATAGAGACAATAAAACATGGGATTGATGTAGGATTTGTGTCAATAGGTGGTGATTTGTCAGTACGGACATGTGGACCTTGCATTAACGTTATTCCCTTACCATGTATCTGTACACTGCGAATGGCTCTATTGTAATCATGTATTGTCTTTCCGCTAGCTGGTTAGCACGTAACACAAGCTTTTTGCTGTACCTCAGTACACGTGACAATAAACTAACCTACAGTAATTAGCATTGGCTTCTGAGCTAACGCCCCTTCCTTTCATATGAAACAGGTTCACAGTTGCAACAACACATTGTCAACAGGGTAAAACCAACCTGTCTCACAATGGTCTCAGTGGCTGAGGAGCTAATTCCACAGCATGATTCAGATTATATCCATCTGGGGACATCGTGGAATGATTCGTCCCAAAACCCTACACCCATTTCTATCTTGTCTTTCTTTATCAATTACCTCATCCTGCTGTGATCTAAAATGCTCCCAATCTTCAGACATTCAGCTGTTAGTGGTGAGATTATTATCCTCCTCACTTGATTTGAAACTATCTCTGGTCCGTCATGGATTAATCATTTTTCTTTTTCAGGTTTTGTGCTGGAAAGGGTTATCTTTGCGAATTGCTGATTATTTCTTTCCCGCTAATTTAATTGTCCATGTTTCCCCACTGAATCCAAATATCCACAAAAAAGTCTCCTCTCATTGTGTTAGTTACTTCCTGTTTGGATTTAAGAGCCTCCTTTTGCATTGAATTACATCAGTTTAGTTCAGTTTATTGTCATATCATTAGTAACAGGAGCAGAATTAGGCCATTCGGCCCATCAAGTACCACCAGGGCGGCGCCACACGATGGCAGCCTCGCCAACAGTTTGTCTGTCCTTTCGTATTTTTTGTTATTTTTAGTGTGTTTTAAAAGTTTGTGTTAATGTTCTCTGGTTTGTTTTACGTGAGGGGTGGGGTAGACGGTCGGTGGAAACTTTTTTTACCACCTTCAATCTTGCCGGAGATGCGATTCTCTGCAGCCTAATATCATGGAGCTGGAGGCCTTGCTCGGGACTGACTTTGAGTCCCACCGCGAGGACGTGGACTTTCCATCAGAGCCGATCCCTTGCCTGGTATCCACGCTCCAACCGGGGCCTGCAGATTTCACCGTCAAAGAGCTCGCAGTCACGGGTAGAGACAGATGTCGGGAAGCTCAAGTTGCAGAGGGTTCGATCAGCCCCGACCCAGGGTCAGATCGCCCAGCGCAGGGAGCTGACATTCCCCTGATGCAAGAGCTTGATCGCCCCGACGGGGAGGGCCCGACTGCTGGCTATGGGAGTCAAGATCATCCCGTCAACGGTAGGCTCGAGGTCCCCGACCACGGGAGAACAAGGAAGGGAAGAGATAGAACTTTTTTCCACCTTCTATCACAGTGAGGAATGTGGAGGAGTCACTGTGGTGGATGTTCATGTTAAAATGTATTTTGTGTGTTTTGGAGATTTCTAATGGTATGACTGTATGGCAAATCAAATTCCTCATATGTTGCAAAACATACTTGGCTAATAAAGTATGATTATGATTATCAAGTCTACTCTGCCATTCACTCGTGGCTGATCTATCTCTCCCTCCAAACCCCATTCTCCTGCCTCTCCCCATAAACCTTGACACTTGTACCAGGGTATGGTGAAAAGCTTTTTTGTGAAAGCTTCACTTTCAACTCCAGTGCAAAACCCTGATACATATGCTCCCACTCCCACAAGGACCGCTCAGCAACAAAGCCATTACGCAACCCATTCTCACTGTACACAATTTAAGGAAGGGTTTCAACATCTTGCAAGCAGTTCAGTGATTCACTGAACTGATATCTGGAATGGGCTGATTGCCTGAGGAATGTTTTAACAAGCTAGGCTTGGATGCTCCGAAGTTTAGAAGAGTAAATGGTGCCCTTATTAAACCATAAGATTCCCCAGGAATCTTGACCGGGTGGATGTTTCTTATTTTGGGACAATCTGGAACTGAGGATCACAGTTTTAAAAATAAGGGTCACCTGTTTAAGGCAGTTGAAAGTTGTTCCCATTGAGGGTCATTGTTCTTTCCAACTCACTTCCTGAAAAGGTAGTGAAAACAGAGTAGGAGTTACTGTCAGATCAATCCTGAATTTATTACATGGCTGAGGATGTTCCTATTTTGTTTCATGTTGGGGTGAGACAGTGGAGTGCCCTCATCAAAATCAGCTCTATGAAAATCTGTCTTGATCCTATACGTACTGTATTTCACAATAGCCTACAGTGGCACAGCTGGTAGAATGGCAACTGAGGGCCGGGTTCAATCCTGTCCTCGGGCACTGTCTGTGTGGAGGTTGCACATTTTCCCAGTGCTTCCCCTCCTATGCCAAAGATGTGCGGGTTGGAAGGTCAATTGGCCACTGTAAATTGTTCCATGTGTGTAAGCAGTGGTGGGTGGCAGAATCGGGGGGGGGGGGGGGGGGGGGAGGAGGGGGGTGTAGTTTGTGAGAATGTGGGATGAATAGACAATGAGATTAGTGTATGATTGGAGTAGATGGGTGATTGATGGTCAGCGCAGATGATGGGCCGAAGGGCCTGTTTCTGGGCTCTCTCTCCCTCTGTGATCCTGACAAGTAGTGAAGAACATTAAACAGTACCGTGCCAAGTCTGAAAAGATAAAAACAAAAATCGTGGCCTTGCGGTAACTTGGTCCCCAGGGTGGTGCAGGCCTGAGGTGGTTGGAGAGACTGTTTAAATGCAAGTTCCATTCTTTCTTTGCCTGAGAGATAAACCAATCATAACCCAAGAACATTGACTGGAGCTTCCTTGAGCCGGAGCAGAAACGTGTGTTGCCATGGTTAATCACTGGGCCTTTTATTCTCTGAGGAGTTAAAGGGGAAAAAACACTGCTTTGTGTTGACCTTTAAACGTGTGCTTTGTTTTTGTTGGCCTGCTGAAGCTATTTAGCTGGAGTCCCCAGAATACCACGAGCAATCTGCCATTTAAACATGTGTAGGAAGGAACTGCAGATGTTGCCATTAAACCGAAGATAGACACAAAATGCTGGAGTAACTGAGCGGGACAGGCAGCATCTCTGGAGAGAAGGAATGGGTGACGTTTCGGGTCTGAAGAAAGGTCTCGACCCAAAACGTCACCCATTCTTCCTCTCCAGAGATGCTGCCCATCCCACAGAGTTTCACCAGCATTTTGTGTCTATCTGCTATTTAAATATGATTTTAACACTCAATTGATCAGCCATGACCTTAATTTTCCGGGCTTTTCACCTATATATATATATATATATTCAAACGCAGATAGGTGAAAAGCATTTTGAGGTCTCTTGTTTTAATTTCGAGATACAGCGTGGTAAGCGGCCCTTAGGCTCACTGAGTCCACACCGAGCATTGATCACCCAAACACTAGTTCTATGTTATCCCGCTTTCACATCCAATTAACCGACAAACCTGCATGTCTTTGGAATGTGGGAGGGAAATGCAGCGAAAACCCATGTGGTCACAGGGAGAGCGTTCCAGCTCCACACAGACAGCACCCGAGGTTGGCATTGAACCCCTGGGTCTCTGGCACTGTGAGGCAGCAGCTCTTCTGCTGCGCCACTGTGCAGCCCCCATGTGCTCCTCCAATAACCCTCTCTCCAAAACACCCTAATTGTTCCACCGTTGAGACCCCATGCATTCAATAGCCCATGCCTAGAGCCCTGGAATTCCTTCCGCAAATCTCTTTGCCCCTTTACGGAATTTATAAATGCTTCCTAAAACCCACTCTGGTTGCCACTAAAGCAACCTCGCTCTCTGTAGTTTGGTGTCAAGCATCGTTTGGTAATACTCTTTACCTCAAATTTTCAAGGAGTCAACCATTATCACATCTAACTCTCCAGTTGATCTAACCCAGTCTGCACTAGATTCTGGTGATGCATCTAAAGTTGTGTGCTTCGGGTGAAGTGGGGAGGCAGGTGCGTGTGGGTGAGCAGAGAGAGGGAAGTCCGTGTACGGGAGTAGGGTATGCTGAATGGGATGTGAGATGTGTAGGAGAGGGGCAAGAACATGCAGGGCACGTCCTTCAGTCCAATTGAGTGTTGTCTGTGAGGACATTTTTTATAGCCTGTCCTTGTGACATAGAACAAAAATCAGTACAGTACACGAACAGGCTCTTCAGTCCACAATGTCCGAGATGGACATAATGCCAAATTGAACTAATGATCTCTGTCTGCAGGGAATCCATATCCCTCCATTCCCTGCATATTGATGTACCTATCAAAATGCCACTATCGTATCTGTTTCCACCAACACCCCTTTACTGTGTGAAAAAAAATAAATTGCCCCGCACATTTAACGTTTGCCCCTCTTGCCTTAACGCTATGGCCTCTAGTCTTTAACGATTCCACTCTGGGGGACTGTCTACTCCCTCTATGCCTCGCCATAATGTTATAAATTTCATAATAATTTTATTAGGTCTCACCTCGGCCTCTGAAGTTCCAGAGTTTTACTGCACAAAAACAGACTCTTCAGCCCATCGAGTCCATGCCAACCATCAAGCACTCGTTTACATTAATCCTACGCAACTCCTATTTTACTCTCCCTAAATCCTTATCAAATTTTTCCAAATTCTATCACTCACCCACACACTAGGAGCAATCGACTTACCAACCCAGTGTTTATTTTTGGGAAGTGGGAAAAAATTGGAGTGCATATGTAAAAGGCATTTGGACACAGAGAATGTGTAAACTTCATGTAATAAGGACTGAACCTGTTGCTGGAGCAATGAGGCAACAGCACTATTTAACGAACGACTGTACCACCCCAAATGCAATGGTTAGCATTTAGGATTAGAGGATTCTGTGCATTCACTGTGTTCCCACTCCATCTGCTAATTGAGCACAGTGGGAAAATGATAGCCCGGTAAATGAAGTGCTCTTTTATGAAGTGCTTATCGAGCATTCTGTTTGCATTTTACACTTCTCAAGGTCTATTTGGAAATTGCAGTTGGAATATTAATAACGATGTCAATAATTACGCCTAATCCCCAGTGTAAATTCTATGATCAGGAATCTGTACTCTACATTTGTATTGCTTTAATTAAAGTTTAATTGAATTTTCAAACCACTGGCTATTGGAAATATATATTATGTATCGTTTGGATGTAGGCGCATGTTGTTCAGTCACCAGGATAGTGAAGTCTAAAAACGATTCCAAGCAAATTGTGCCATCAGGCGCTGCTTGTCACAATCCCAGGAGTTTTAAACAAGGAAGCCACAATGGCTTTGCATTTGTTTGGGTTCAGAATCAAATCATAAACAAGGCTGTTGATTCTTCTTCTTCTTTTCGCGTCCATCTTGTTACAAATGTTGACCATGCTACATTGTCCGTCCTGAAAAGGATGCAAGCTTCCGGCGACAATCAGTGGGGGCCATCACTTGTTGCAATAGATGACGGTTGGTAGCTGAATTAGCTCCGGACACTTCCAGTTTCCAGCCCTGCGACGTGGACACTTCTGCTATGGGGCCTACAGTTGATATACTGTAGCATCTGTGTCTTCATTTGTGCGGCTAAATATATCCCTACTGATGGTTACATTCAGACATGTTCACACAAGTGGCTTTGGATATGTTTTGCAATATTGTAGTGGCCTGCCCCGACCCATCAAATGATCTGTGTACTGCTGCCCTCTCACCAAAAACATCTGTATATTAGCCCCACTGTACATCATTACCTTACCTAATACATCTGCGCACAATTACCCTCGTTCCAGAACATCTGTACAAAGTGTGCCAAACATCTGTGCACTGCCATCCTTCCCAATTCATCTGTACACCACTGCCCATAACATCTGTGCAGTTCTACCCCCAAATGAGCCCTCTCAAACATCTGCCATTCTGTGCACGACTGTCCTCTCCTAAGAACTTCTGCACATTACTTCCCTATTGAGTTGCGTGAAAACTTTATAGACTTGATCTTAGGTTAGCGCCGAGCCAAGGTGACTTGGGACCCGATCCCACTCAGGCTTTGCCCTCATCGTTCGTGAGCAGCTTTGGATATTGCTGGTGACGGCCACTGTTACGTGGAAATATGAGCCTCTGCTGATGGGTGTCTTCTTTTGCCATAGGTCAACCTGTTCATCCTGTTGTCTGTTGTCTGCGTCCTGCTGAACCTGGCTGGATTTGTCCTCTCGTGCCAGAGTGCACAGTTTGTGTCTGGCATTGTGGACTGTAAGCTGGTGAGTGTCTGGGGTATCTCCACACTGATTATTTCTATGACAATGTAGTGCGTCTTTGAACAAATAGCTGGCCGCAGGGAATGAAGAAGGGCTCTGTTCGTAAATGAATCCAATGCTCTGGTTCAATGTTGGTGTCATAATACTGTAATGTATTTTGATGTGATTATATAAATAGATCATGTTTAAAGCTTCTGTATCCAGTAACTGTTTCCATAAGTAGAACTTGACTGTATCCAAGGTCCAAACTAGGATAATTTTGTAAATACAGTAACATACTTGTAGTTATTGTGCCTTATAAAGAGGAGGCTATTCAGGCCATAATTCCAATACTATCTCTTTCAGAGTGCTCTCCAAGAATACCTAACTTCCTTTTCTTTTCCCAGACCACAACAATATGTTTCCTTTCCAAGAATGTATTCAATTCCCGTGTGAAAGTTACTTCTGAACCTGCTTTCCACATCACAACTCCACCAGTTGGCATTTTCAACATGTCCTCTGATAATTTTATTAAATAATTTAAAATTTGTAGTTTTGGTCTCGCCCAGCATTGCTTTGAACGTTTTTATGAATTATTTCTCTCAAAAGAGCGCAGCAAAATAATCAGAAGCCCTTCAAGCCCATCTCACCCCCACTTTCCTGGGCTAACTATGTATTCCTTGTTTCCGCGCTGTATCTCTAAACTAAACTAAAACCTTCCCCTTGAGACACTTTTTACATTAAAAATGTGAAGTGAGTAGTGTGGCAGCTACCCTTCCATCATTTGTTCTGTGGCTGGGTTGATGCAGTTACCTTGAGAGTCCAGCCCATTCCCAGCCACCCCACAGAGAGTGTGCCAAGTCTCCAATGTTAACTGACTATCTCTGTAGTTGCAGGGGAGGGAAGCCAAAGGAACAGTAAAAAAATAGGGTTTAAATTTGAATCTCTTTAAACATTTGAAATATTGCAGATGGAATAAACGATCTTCAGCTCAGAAGGTTAAAGTGTGTTTGTCCTCCACTTGAACAGGGGAGGGGTGAGATACTGCGAAGATGGAGAAATCGGGTGACCAATGATGGGAGTTCAGGAGCAAAGTAATTGTAAGCACACATTGTGTGTTAAAGCCTCCAGTAATGTGACCAACTAGATCTGGAAACTGGGCTCTACCCTTCCTGAGGTCATCTGTTGCCAGCCCTGATTTGCTCTGGCCTTTTCTCATCTCCAGTTTATTTTCCCCCCCACCCCCCCCCCCCCCCCTCCCCCCACCCCCACCCCCACCCCCACCCCCACCCTCACCCCCATCCCCAACCTCAACCCTCACCCCAACCCCCCCAACCGCAACCCCACCCCCCACCCCCCCACCCCCATCCTCACTCCATCCCCCCCCCACCCCCAACCCCACCCCCAACCCCACCCCCAGGCCCAACCCCACCCCCAACCCCACCCCCAACCCACCTCTACTTTCAATCTGAAGAAGGATTCCGACCCGAAACGTCACCTATTCTTTCTTACAGAGATGCTGCCTGACCCGTTGAGTTACTCCAGCATTTTGTGTCTATCTTCTGGCAACTGTCAGCTGGGATAAGGTCAAGGCAAAATTTAAAGTTGCACGTTAGATGCTTCAGCTTAGAAATTGCCCATAGGTCAATTACCCCCAGTTGACACCAGTTTTGGGGAACAACAGACTGAAATAGCAACCGGGCTATTAACTCAGATTGTTGGGTCCCCAACGACATAGACAGTGGGCGCCACACACGTGCTCATTAGGGGCCGGGTTCCTCTTCTATGGCGAGCACAAATCTATTACAATAAGGTTCTATAAGCTGGGACACCACCCAGCATGCAGATACCACTCATCAAGTACAGTTTAAAATAAGAACTATCCCCTATGCTTCCCTCAGTCAAGTCAAGAGAGTTTATTGTCATGTGTCCCAGATAGGACAATGACAAGGAGAGTGAGAGAGATGGAATGGAGCTTACCACTGTCTCCTGGTTAAGTAGCAACTTAATGGTGTCATCTTTGTTTTCAGACCGCTTCACAGTTTCCGCCCTTCCTACCTTTCCTTCTCCCATCCCCTCCAGTCCTACACTTGATCGACCTACCATTGTTGGCCTCGTCATTAGGTGCCAAGATCCCAAAACCTTGTCTGAACCCCTCTATTCCTAGTGAAGGTGTGGACGGCCCTTTACTAGGCCTCCATGTAGTAAGAGTGCTATATAATTGCACATTGGTGCTTTCGTGAGTGCAGACTGTGGGGATCACCTTTCCTTTTTAAAAGCAGATGAGATTGAGAAGGTCTTTGAATGAGTCATCTGTTCCATTAGTAAAATCCGTGAGCAGTAACAGAGCACTGTATCTGACCGGGCACTTTTAGATTTATGAAGGGACGTGATTGTGGGGGATGGGGTTATGACATCTGCAAAATCTAAAAATATATCTAGCTTTAACCTTCCCAGACAACACAGCACTGGGTGCAGCCCACCTGGGAGGACCTGTAGAGATTCGGGGGCTTTGATTGACCAGGTCAACCTCTCACATTAATACAGCACTGCGAACCTCATGGAAAAACCCCAAGCTGCTTCTCAGAAGCTTTATTTAACCAAAGTTCGACATTGGACAGAGGTTGGATTGATGCCACAATTCAAAGGAGGAAAGTGAGGCATAGAGGATTAGGAAGGGTAACGTCAGAGCTTGGAACCTTGGCAGCTGAAGGCACTGGCTGTGGGTGGTGATGGGACAATAGCAGAGGTTTCAGAAGCAGAGGAATGCAAGGATCTCGGAGGTGGTTACAGAGATGGGCAGAGATGGTTACAGAGAGTGATTAATTACAAATACCAAGTCTCAACTCTGAGGCAATTTAGGTCAAGGACAAATGTAACTTGTTTTTTTATTAATTGGCTCTGTGAATTGACCAGTTTCAGGAAAGAGTGGAATGAAATGAAACAGAGGGGGTGCTGAGGGAATGTTTACCTCTTGGTGCCCCAATCAGTGGCCACCCCAGTGACCCTTCAGCACAGGGTTGGAGGCTCCCCAGTGAAAGCCAGGGTGAGGTGCGTGCGTGCGTATTGTCCCCTCGCTCGGCCGTACGTTGTCCGCACACTGCCACCTCGGTCAGCGGCCCTCTTGCCGGGCTGGGCTTTCAGCAGCCTTCCTGAGCAATCCGACGCCCTGGCTTATCTCCTCAGCAGACCACAGAGGTGTCATGTTCGTGGGCTGCAGTCAGCAAGCAGCTGTCCTCCCAAGTCTGGCAGAGACGAGGACAGGAAATCTATAAGCTGCAAGAGGGAAATGTTCGCGCTTCCAGGTAGAACAAGGCTAAAACCCCGCAGTACAAATGGAAGGTCACTGAATGAGCAGCGCGGTGCTTCAGGCCAAAGAGCTTGACCTTCCTTCAGGGCCTTGGGTCATCCCAAGTACCTGAAAACCCATAAAGCCTTGCCATTGTCCTGCTGTAGGAGATGTGGCACAGAAAGCTTCCACAGCAACAACAAGATAACCAACCAGATCATATTTTCAGTGACATCGATTGACAGAGAAATAGTGTCCAAGCCTCTACTCGCTGGAGTTTAGAAGGTTGAGGGGGGACCTCGTTGAAACTTACAGAATAATGAAAGTCACAGATAGAATGGATGTGCTGGAAAGCATGTTTCCACTGGTGGGAGAGTCGAGGACCAGAGGTCATATCCTCAGATTTAAAGGGTGCTCTTTTAGAAGGGAGGTGAGGAAGAACTTCTTTAGTCAGAGAGTAATTAGTTAATCTGTGGAACACATTGCCAGCGAGGGCTGTGGAGGCCAAGTCAGTGGATATTTTTAAAGTAGAGATTGACAAATTGTTGATTAGAATGGGTGTCGAGGGTTATGGGGAGAAGGCAGGAAAATGGGATTAGGCGGCAGAGATCAGCTATGATTGAATGGCATAGACTCGATGGGCCGAATTGCCTAATTCCACTCCTCTACTTGTGAACATGTGACACCAGATTGAGTTTCTCACCCTATTTCAAAATAATACCCAATGGATCTTTGACCTGCACCAGTACTGGAATCTGAATGTGGCCAGGTAGCTGTTTAACGGCAGTCTGGGTGAATTCAACATCTGCAATCTGGACAACTGTTAACATGGAAGTTGAATCATTATGTTAATTCAAAGCACAAATCTCTGGGCATTAAGGCCATCGGGGATATGGATACAGGGCTGGAAAAGAGAGGTGAGGTGGAAGATCTGCCATCATCTTGATGAATAGTGGATCAGGGCTGGAGGGTCAAATGGCCTGCTCCTGCTCCTGCTCCAACATCTTACGCTCTGAACCTCTGAGTGAAAGTGTGATCACTTCAGCCCAACTGATCCATGCTGACCAAGATGTCTAGCTGAACTGGTCCTATTTGCCGACATTTGGCCCATGTCACGCTATACCAGGGCTGGGGAACCTTTTCACGTTGGAATGCCGCATTAAGTTAGCGGTAATCTAATAAGGCCGCATCCAAGAAACTTCAATTAGATATACTTCAAAATGTACATTATTTTGTTAAAATAGCCCTCATGATTTACTAATGTTTTAATTGTGGCCGTCAGTCGGGCAGGATTATTTTGTTGAATCTTCTTCTACTCTTTAGTATTTTAAATACGTTCATTTTAAGATTAAAATAAAAATAATAAAAGACAAACAAAAAAATACTAAGAAAAATAAAAGGATTTGTCTACAAAATTTGGATTCATTCAAAAGGCCGCACTTAATGGCCTAGAAGGCCACAGGTTCCCCACCCCTGCTCTATACTTTCCTATCTACAAACCTGTCCAAATGTCTTCTGGACATTGTAATTGTACCTCATTATACAGGTTCCTTTGGCAGCTCATTCTATAAACCCATCACTCTCTGTGTGATGTGATCCCTCAGATCGCCTTTAATTTCTTTCCTTATTACCTAAAACCCATGGCCTCTTGTTTTGGACTTGCCTACCCTGGCTTGTCCTTGCAGACGTTCTTAAACAAAGACATGACATTAGCCACCCTCAAATCTACAGTACCTCACCAACGCACCGTCTATCCAGAACCCATGCAATCTCTTCCCGAGCTTCCCATTATGTCTTAGGATGCACTTGATCAGGCCCCAGGGATTTGTTGACCCCATTATGCCATAAGACTGGCAGCACCTCCTTTTTTGGCATGTGAATTTATTCCAAGAAATTACTGTTTATTTCCTTTAATTTCTTGGCTTCCCCATGACCTTCTCCATGCTAAATACTGATGAGAAATATTTATTTAAAGTCTCGCCCATCTCCAGTAGTTCCAGATTTAGAGGCTATATTGATCTTTAAGGGAACATAGTTTCACCCTAGTCACCCTTTTGTTCTGAATATACTTATAGAATCTCTTATGATTTTCCTTTATAATGTCCTCTTTTTGCCCTCCTGATTTACCTCGTGTATTCCAGCACCTCAAAGGATTCACTTGATCCTAGCTGCCTATACCTGACATATGCATAATTTTGTGACCAAAGCCTCGAGATCCCAAGTCAACCAGCGTTTCCTAATACTGCCAGGTTTGCCCTTCACCCTAACAGGAACATTTTCCCTGTACTCTTCCTTTATCGATATTAAAAGCCTCTTGCATACCAGAAGTCCCTTTATCTGCAAACAACCTCTCCCAATATTTTCACTTTTTGAATCTGTATCAGATAAGCCTAAGGAACAGATTCTGCACAATCACCTCTGCTCTTCCCTCTCCATTCTGCTTGAATAACCCATTTTGCACACGTGTGCATCGGAACTATGTCTTCTCACTACATGATTTCCTGTCCATTCAATTGAATGGATGGAAATGTGTGGGTTGTAAGTGAGCTGTTTTGTGGAACGCAGCGGTAGAAAACTCTACCCCACTGTTCCTGGAGACGGACCTGTGTGTAGTGTGGCGTTTTTGTTCAGCTTCTCAGTATGGTCACTTCCTTCCCCACTGAGAAAGGCTGAGAGAAGGAAGCCGCATGCTGCACCATTTGTGCCATTAAAATGCTGACACTGTCATTGAGTCATAGAGTTATACACCGTGGAAACGGCTTTTGGCTCAACTAATAGAATCATAGAAACATAGAAAATAGGTGCAGGAGTAGGCCATTCGGCCCTTCGAGCCTGCACCGCCATTCAATATGATCATGGCTGATCATCCAACTCAGTATCCTGTTCCTGCCTTCTCTCCATACCCCCTGATCCCTTTAGCCACAAGGGCCACATCTAACTCCCTCTTAAATATAGCTATAAATATAAATATAGTTAAATAATCCAGGCCTTGCAGGTGCCTTGCAGAGTTAGTCCCATTTTTCCTGCATTTGGTCCATATCCCTCAAAACCTATCTAGAAACCTGTCAAATATCTTCCAAACATTGCAATTGTACTCACTTCTTCAACTTCCTCTGGCAGCTCATTCCATGTATCCACTGTGTGTGTCTGTGTGTGTGTGCCTGTGCCTGTGTGTGTGCGCTTGTGTGTGAGTGCCTGTGCCTGTGTGTGTGCCTGTGTGTGTGTGTGTGTGTGTGTGTGTGTGTGTTGTGTGTGTGCGCTTGTGTGTGCACTTGTGTGTGTGTGCCTGTGCCTCCAGGTCTTTCCCCTCTTGCATTAAAACAATGCCTTCTAGTTTTGGACTCCCCTACTCCAATAAAAAAAAACTCTGACCATCTTATCTATGCCCCTCAGAATTTTATACAACTATATAGTCACTCGTCAGCCTTCTTTGCTCCAGGCAAAATAACCGCAGCCTATCTGTTCACTCCTTGTAATTCAAGCCCTCCAGTCCTGACAACGTCCTTGAGAATCTTCTCTGCACCCTCTTGAATCACATCCTTCTTATAGTATGGTGACCACAACTGCACCCTAATATTCTAGACACGATTTCACCAATATCCAAAACTGTTTTAATGACATTCCATCTCTTGTACACAATGCCTCATTTGATGAAGGCAGGTGAGCCAAATTCTTCCCCACTTTATTAACATGTCCCCCCGCGTTTAGAGAACGATGTACTTGTACCCCTAGGTATTACTATTTTGAAATACTCGCCAGGGCCCTGTCATTTACTGCGTATGTCCTGCCCTGTTTTAACTTCTCAAAGTGCGTCACTTTGCACGTCTGAGTTTTATCTCATCTGTCATTCCTTGGCTCTCTCTAGATGCTGTTGCAACCTTAGGCAACCGTCTTCACTTTCAATGACACCACTAATTATAGTGTCGTTCGCAGACTTACTGATCATGCCAACTACATTATTATCCAATTTAATAATATAAATGATGAACAATAAGATGCCAGCACCGATCCGTGTGGCACACCACAGGCACAGGCACCCAGTGTGAAAATAAACCCTCCACTACCACCCTGACAGGTGTCTGGGGTTATGGGGGGAAGGCAGGAGAATGGGGTTAGGGGCCTGCCCCAGTGTAATTCAAGAGTTCTCCCGAGTTTCCCCTGATTCGAGCTTGTGTAATGTACATAGCGGGTATGTAGGAGTTTGTGGATGTCATGTAGCGGCTCGTACGAGTAACGGTAGGTACTCAGGAAATCCGGTAAACTCGTGACGTGTTTTCAACACCGTGAAAAATGTCCACGAATAAAAAAATACTCGTGATGAAAAAAACTGTTACTTTTTACTCGTACGAGCCCCTACGTACCCGCTACGTACATTACACAAGCTCGAATCAGAGGAGAACTCGGGAGAACTCTTGAATTACCTCGTACAGTGGGACAGGCCCTTTAGGAGGCAGAGATAGATCAGCCATGATTGAATGGCGGAGTAGACTTGATGGGCCGAATTCTGTTATCCTATGAACTTTGAATCTTACCAGCAAGCCAATTTTGTATCCAATTGGCCAGCTTGTCCAGGATCCCATGTGATCTCACCTTCTAAACCAGACAACGAAGCAGGACTTTGTCAAAATCCTTCTAGGAAATGCAATCACCAAATTACCAAAGATCTTGCAAACAACAATGTGATCATCCCATTTAATGCCGTTGCTGGGGTAATGAATATCAGGCATCCAATCAGTGAGAGCCTTGCTATATGGGGGAAATGCCACTGGATCTTTTGTGAGAAGAATCATATAACCATATAACAATTGCAGGAAACAGGCCATGCTGGAAAGCTGAAACCCTCAAAATTGAAGGAAATACTTATCAGGGCAGGCAGCACGTGTGGACAAGGAAACAGAGTTAATATTTCAGGTTCAAGACGTTTTAGTGTACAACCTCATGTGTAGGAAGGAACTACAGATGTTGGTTTGTACCGAAGATAGACACAAAATGTTGAAGTAACTCAACGGGGTCTTTTGTCAGCACAGGGAAAGGGTGATGAAAGTTAGGCAGCATTAAAGCTACAGGGAAAGTGTGGAGAGGGATGGATAAGACAAAGGAACATCTGTGATGGCTTGAATGGGTCAGATGAGTGATAGGGACATTTAGATGGCAATTGGACTTCTTTGTCTGTTGCTCGGTTTGGAACTGCTCTGCCAAAGACGGTAAGAAATTGTGGAGACAGCCACAAAATGCTGGAGTAACTCAGCGGGACAGGCAGCATCTCTGGAGAGAAATTATGAAGAGTTGTGGATGCAGCCCACTCCATCGTGCAAACCAGTCTCCTCTTCGTTTCCCTTTCCCCTGACTAGTCTGGAGAAGGGTCTCAACCCCAAAAGTCACCCATTCCTTCTCTCCAGTGATGCTGCCTGCCTCGCTGAGTTACTCCAACATTTTGTGTCTATCTTTGGTTTAAACCTGCATCTGCAGTTCCTTCCTACACTGCTCATCACCCCAGCCCCTCTCCATCAACTACATCTACACCTCACACTGCCTTGGGAAGCCAGCCAACATAATCAAGGACCACTTACATGGGCATTTTCTTTTTTCCCCTCTCCCATTGGCCAAGTGTTACAAAGCTTGAAAACACATACCACCAGATTCAGGAACTGATTCTTTGCTGTTGTTATCAGACAACTGAACGGACATCTCGTAAACTTAGGATGTTGTCCCGATCTCCCAACCTACCTTGTTTCGGCCCTTTATCTGTACTTTCTGGCTGTAACACTATATTCTGCACTCAATTTATTTTTCTCTTTGCTCAACCTGTTGTGCGTGTGTGTGGTTTGATTGTAGTCATGCATGGTACAATATGACAGGCTAGCACACACAACAAAGTTTCTCACTCTAGTTCGGTGCTCGTGACACTAATAAGACAATAACAAAATGATTAGGGCTGGCTATGCTATTTGTCTAGCCATGGAGAGAGAAAATCTGATCCTGTATCAGAGTCTCATGACTTATAGCAGGTCTGATAAAAACGGAGAGTATGTTACCTGAAGCTGGAGAATCCAATATTGAGCCCAGAGGCCAGAATTTGCCCAGGCGCAAAATGAGGTGGTGTTCCTCAAGCTTGAGTTAGGCTTTGTTGCAACAGTGTGGGAGGCCACAGACAGAGGTCACAGAGGGAGACACGAGAAACTACAGATTACAATTTTCCAGCAAAAGACACAAAGTGCTGGAGTAACTCAGCGGGTCAAGCAGCATCTCAGGAGCTCATGAATAGGCGACGTTTTGGGGCGGGATCCTTCTTCACACTCACACTAGATTAGTGGTCTGTAATCTAATCAGTGAATGCTTTCAACATCTGGGACCAATCAATTAGTTTAGTTTAGGGAAACAGTGCGGAAATAGGCCCTTCGGCCCACCGAGTCCGCACCGACCAGCGATCCCCGCACATGTACACACACTAGGGACAATTTACATTTATACCAAGCCAATTAGCCTGCAAACCTGTTGGTCTTTGGAGTGCGGGAGGAAACAGAAGATCTCGGAGAAAACCCACCCGGTCACAGGGAGAACGTACAAACACCGTACAGACAGCACCCGTAGTCGGGATCAAACCCGGGTCTCCGGCGCTGCAAGTTCTGTAAGGCAGCTCCTCTACCACTGCGCCACCATGCCCCCCAATTGTCAGAAATGAATACATAGAAAGGTGTAGCACAGTGACGCTTTTTCAGCCCGTAATAACATTGGGTCCTTGAAAGGGTGTCTCGTTACTCTTGGAACATAGAATGGTACAATACCGTGGGCAGCACGGTGGCACAGCGGTAGAGCTGCTGCCTCACAGCACCAGAGACCCGGGTTCGATCCTGATTATGGGTGCTGTCTGTACGGAGTTTGCGCGTTCTCCCCGTGACTTGCGTGGGTTTTCTCCAAGATCTTCAGTTTCCTCCCACACACCAAAGACGTGCAGGTTGTAGGTTAATTGGCTGGGTACAATTGTAAAGTTGTCCCTAGTGTGTGTTGGATAGTGTTAGTGTGTGGGGATCACGGGTCGGCGCAGACTCGATGGGCCGAAGGGCCTGGTTCTGCGCTTTATCTCTAAAGTAAACTAAACAGGAACAGACCTTTTAGCCCAAAATGTCTGTGCCCAACACAATGCCAAGCTAAACTAATCTCACCTGCCTGCACTTGATCCATGCCCCTCCATTCCCCGTACATCCATCTGCCATCGTGAAAATAGTTTTTACTGGAACCATTTGTCCTATTCCTATTTGAAGTTACCTACTAGGTCTGCTGCCCAGCAGCTGATGTGCCAAATCGCAATCTGCTCCTCGACACACTGGTTTTGTGGGAGCAGTCTGTCTAGAAATTAGCTGCTATATTTCAAACAAGAGGCATGCTGTGGCTGTGTGTAGAAATGCAAGTCATTGTGTAAAAAAATGTCAGCTTGTCCAGAGACAGGCGCAGACCTTGTGGATTAGTGCGGAAGGTTAGGACCCCATATGATTTTAACTGGTGTTCCCAGAATGCATTGAGTGAGAACAAAACCGTGTCCTGCTGACACGCTGGTTCTCCCGCTCTCTCTCTTTTAGTCTTTCCCCATCACGTGCACACTCGCCCTGATGACTGGGCTTTTCATTGTGTCAGACGTGCCGAGTCTGCACTTGCTCTGTGTCCGTGTAATCCCTCTCTGGGCTGGGAGCCTTGTATAAAAGAGGTGTCCCAGCGACCACCCATCACAACTCCGACCTCCTGGAGCAGAGCGAGAGCAGGCATGTCTGAGATGGCGAGTCGGACCACCCCTGTGACTGAGAGGAAGAGCCACCAGACCAAGAAGCTGGAGATGGGCGTGGGATCCTACAAGATATTCATCTACGAGCGAGAGAACTTCCAAGGCCGCTGCCGGGAGTTCGCTGGCGAGTGCATAAACCTGTGTGAAGCTGGCTTTGAGCAGGTGGGCTCGATCCGCGTGGACTGTGGGCCCTGGGTGGCCTACGAGCGCTCCAACTTCTGCGGGGAGATGTTCACCCTGGAGAAGGGCGAGTACCCACGCTGGGACTCCTGGTCCAACAGCCGCCAGAACTACTACATCATGTCCTTCAGGCCCATCTGCATGGAGTCCGAGCAGCATAAGATCTGCCTGTTCGAGATGGCCGAGTTCAAGGGCCGCAAGATGGAGATCGTGGACAACGACCTGCCCAGCCTCTTCACCTACGGCTTCACCGACCGGGTGGGCAGCACCATTGTGAGCTGCGGCACCTGGGTGGGCTACCAGTACCCGGGCTACCGTGGCTGCCAGTACCTGATGGAGAGGAAAGACTTCAGGCACTGGAATCAGTGGGGCGCTCGCCAGCCGCAGATCCAGTCCATTCGGCGAATCCGTGACGGACAGTGGCACAGGGTCGGCTGCTTCAACTAGAAGCCGCACACCGACCGGGACCCAACGGGACTGACACCTGCACAGTGATGAGTGTAAGGTGCGGGGTGCAGAGCATTGATCGACGGCTCAGTTCTTCAGGACCGACACACATCAGTGAGTTACAATGAGGCAATTGGTCAATGGCAGGTGTTTACAGACTTTGTGAGCAAAAAATAAATTAATTTTAAACACACTAAAAAAAGGTTCATCAATTTTGTTCAACTTGCTGTTGTTGCTTTTGCGTCTTTCCTTTCCAGTGCACTCTGGACTAACCAGTTACCAGTTACAGCTGAATGGGTCTGGAGGTTTCATCAGAATGGACTGGGTTCAAACAGTGAGGTATAATTAACAGTGGTAGTATTATTGATCATTTCCACTGCCAGTAATCCCAGCCAACTTGAACCTGACAGTCAGAGTAATTCAGCTAATTGACGTCCTATAAACTGCGTAACGTAATGATGGATGAGTGGTCTGTAATCTAATCAGTGAATGTTTTCAACATCTGGGACCAACTGATTGTCAGAAATTAATTCATAGAATGGTGTCGCTCAGTGAAGCTTTTTCAGCCCATGCCTTTGATAATGGCTCCTTGAAAGTGTGTCTCCTTGCTCTTAGAACCACACAACACAGGAACTGGCCCTTTAGCCCAGAATGTCTGAGTCGAACATGAAGCAAGACTAAACTAATCTCATCAGCTTGCATGTGATCCATACCCCTCCATTCCCTGCACAGTTCTTAAGGACCGACACTCATCAGATAGTTTTCACACAGAGAGTGGTGAATCTCTGGAACTCTCTGCTACAGAAGGTAGTTGAGGCCAGTTCATTGGCTATATTTAAGAGGGAGTTAGATGTGGCCCTTGTGGCTAAAGGGATCAGGGGGTATGGAGAGAAGGCAGGTACGGGATACTGAGTTGGTTGATCAGCATTATCATATTGAATGGTGGTGCAGGCTCGAAGGGCCGAATGGCCTACTCTTGCACCTATTTTCTATGTTTCTATGTTAAAATGCAGGCAATAGTTCAGTGGCAAGTGTTGCTCCCTGTGGAGGCTGGCTTTAAACAAAATATAAATTAATTTTAAACACACTAATAAAGGGTAATCAATTTTGTTGGACTTGCCTTTGTTACTTCCGCGTCTTTCCATTCCCATGCACTCTGGACCCACCTCCCTCTTTCTGAAGAAAGGTCCCAACCCTCTCCATTCCCTCCGCAGATGCGGCCTGGCTCGTTTGATCTCCTCCAGCCCTTTGTGTTATGCTCCCCATTTCTGCTCTCTGGATACTGGAGGTTGTCTGAAACCTCTCACCCCATGTGTTTGCCGTACACGGCCCAGCCCGATTTACCCCATGTTCTCTCACCTGCACCAGCTCCTCGTTAAGCCAGGTTCAGTTTAGTTTAGTTTAGAGATACAGCACGGAAACAGGCTCTTCGGCCCACCGGGTCCGTGCCGACCAGCGATCCCCTGCACATTAACACTACACCCACTAGGGACAATTTTTACATTTACCAAGCCAATTTACCTATAAAACTGTACGTCTTCGGAACGTGGGAGGAAACCCACGCAGGTCACGGGGAGAATGTACAAACTCCGTATGTACAGCCAAAAATATCTTTCTCTTGTTTTCAAATCCCTGCACCCTCTCACGCAGCCCTATCTCTGTCACCTCATCTAGTCTTACAACTCCCTGAAGTCTCTCTATTTCTGGGCTCTTAATCACATCCACGACTAATCTTGATGTTCCTATCTTCAGGAATTCTCATGCTAAATCTCCTCCCCCCCGCTGACATTCTTCTTATCCATAGTGCTCATTGAAACACTCAGTCCTTGACCAAAGTTTTGACCACCTGTCCTAATATCTCCTTATGTGGCTTGGTGTCAGCTTCTGTTGATGATGTATGTCCCTGTGAAAGTGTCTTGCAGCATTCTCTTATGTTAACGTTGCCAAAGAAATGTAAGCTGTTCCTGACCTGTTTTCTGGATGTTTGTACTTTTGCATGATTTAAGTACTGGTAATATCACAGCAGAACACACTATCTTTATGAAATGCACAAGAGGTACATTATTCCTACTAGTTCAGATCTTTGCCCAAGATGATGACAACTGAATTCAAAGGTGAATATTAAAAGGAGACACAAGGAACTTCAGATGCTGGAATATTGAGTAAAACACAAAGTGCTGGAGTAACGCAGCAAGTCCGGTAGCATTTGTGGATGAAATTAATGGGCAACGGTTCGGTTGGGGAAGAAGGATCCCGACCAGAAACATTGCCTATCCATTCCCTCCACAGATGCTGCCTGACCTGTTGAGTTCTCCAGACTTGTGTTTTGCTCGCATGTTAAATCTTATTTGGATCTTTGCACTCCTGTAAATAGAGTAATAGTTCATGAAAGACTGGATAGGAAAGACATGTGAGCATGTGTTCAAACTAATTAATGGAAGCATCAGAGGGGAGTCTGTTTTGTCACCCACAGTGCGCTAGGAATCTGGAACCAGTTTCTTTAAAGGGTGGTGGGGGAAAAAACCTTTAATGCATTGCAGGAGCTGCAGAGAATGGGTCAAGTGCTGGGAGCTGGGATTAGGTTCAGTACTTTTTTCTTTTTGCTGGCATTGCTTTTTCGGGCTAAATTGCCTCCTACGATAATGTTCGGTGATAGAGCTCATAATTTTCCATGTACAAGCACACCCGGGTCTCGTTGCACCTCCCCTTTTCTTAATCTGACCCGTTCTTGCCACCAAAGTGGATAACCTGACATTTATCCACATTATACGGCTTCTGCCACGCATCTGCCCACGCACCCAACCTATCCAAGTCACCCTGCAGCCTCATAGCATCCTCATCGCAGCTCACATTGCCACCCAGCTTTGTGTCATCCACAAACTTGGAGATGTTACATTTAATTCCCTCGTCTAAATCATTAATATATATTGTTAATAGCTGACGACCCAGCACCGAGCCTTGCGGCACCCCACGAGTCACTGCCTGTCATCCCGAAAGGGACCCGTTAATTCCTACTCTTTGCTTCCTGTCTGCCAACCAGTTCTCTAACCGGCAGTATCCTGTCCCCAATAACATGTGCTCTAATATTGCACACTAATCTCTTGTGTGGGACCTTGTCAAAGTCCAGATACACCACATCCACTGGCTGTCCCTTATCCATTCTACTTGTTACATCCTCAATTAATTCCCGAAGATTAGTCAAGCATGATTTCCCCTTCATAAATCCATGCTGATGACACTATGACTCTATCTGAGTCTGTCCATTTCCAAGATATTAATATGGATAATTTAAATGTACAGGCCTTGAAAACGTCATTCACATTTGAGAATCTCTTATTAAAAAATAATAACACGGCCTCTTCCTAAAATCCATTTGTTTATCAGAACTTTATGTTTGTGATAATGGTTAGGCAAGACATCTCTGAGAACTCCCGTTCTCATTGATATGAGTGTTGGAAATCATTTAAAGACATGTAAGAAACTAGATAGGGCCTTGGTTTAACATCTCAATAACATATACCACCTCCAAAGACAGACACAAAATGCTGGAGTAACTCAGCGGGTCAGGCAGCATCTTCTTTTCCAGAGATCCTGCCTGACGCGCTGAGTTATTCCAGCATCTTGTCTGTATCTTTGGTGTAAACCAGCATCTGCAATTCCTTCTTACGCATGTCCCACCTCCAACCTTGTGGCCTTGACCCTCACACACTACTGCATGGTCAAGACTTTGGGGCTGAAGATCGGATGTGTGTCTTGAACCCAGAATCTGGCAAGAATGGTAGGAAGGTTACTGGAGATGATTCTGAGAGATAAGATGTACATGTGGTTGGATTAATAAAGGGTTATTTAAGGATAGTCAGCATGGTTTTGAAATGGGAGGTTATGTCTCACAAATTCAAAGTTTCTGAAGAAAGTAGGCAATTGAAACTAAAATAAGTGGTATCATAGCCAGTGAAGGTAGTTCTCCAGAATTACAGCTAGATCTTAATAATATGGGCAAGTGGGCTGAGAAATGGCAAATAGAGTTTAATTCAGATAAGTGTAAGGTGCAGTGTTTTGGGAAGTCAAACCAGAGCAAGACCTTCACAGTGAACAGTAGCCCCCTGGGGTGCATTGTAGAGATCTAGGAATACATGTACATTGTTCTCTGAAAGTGGCATCACAGGTGGAAAGTGTGGCAAAGAAGGCTTTTAGTCTTCATAGTTGGGGAATTGAGTATAAGTCGGGATGTTAGGAGAGGCTGCACATGTTCTGTTTTGGTCAAGTTGATATAGGAAAGATGCCATTATGCAGCGAAGGTTTTGTGAGGATTTTGCCAAGATTCAAGGGCCTAAGCAACAGGGAGGGTTTAGCAGGCTAGCACTTTATTTCTTGCAGTGCAGGAGGGTGATCTTGCAGAGGTGTATAAAATCTTGACGAGAGGAATAGATAGGACACAGAGTTGTTTTTACAGGTCAGAGGAATCCAGAACTGGAGGCCCTACGTTTAAGGTGAGAGGGAAAAGATTGATTAGTAACCTGAGGGCAAAGTTTGGACAATAAAGGTTGGCGGATATATGGAACAAATTGCCAGAGGAGGTAGTTGAGGCAGCAACTACAACAACATTTAAAAGGCATTTGGACAGATACTTGGATAGGAAAGGTTCAGAGGGATGAAGTCAGAAGCAGGTAAATCTATTTTTTAGAGACTCAGCATGGAAACAGGCCTTCGGCCCACTAAGCCAAACATTGGTCACCAGTTCAAACTAGTTCTATGTTATCCCATTTTTACCTGTGTTCCATGTCCAGTCCCTATACACTAGGGGCAATTTACAGAGCCAGATTAACCTACAAACCTGCACATCTTCAGAATATGGGAGAAAACTGGAATGTGAAGGAAACCATGCGGATACTGGGAGAATGCATTTCGTTGTATCACTGGGAGAACATGCAAACTCTGCACAAAAAGCGCCAAAGGTCAAGGTTGAACCTGAGTCTCTGCCCCTTTAAGGCATTACCAGCTGTGCCACCATATATGGGACTAGCTTAGATGGGGCATCTTTGTCAGCATGGATGAACTGGGCTGACTGGACTGTTTTAGTGTTGTATAGCTCTGTAACTGTATGAATGCTATCCATCAGGAAAACCCTTTCCAAAAATTGGTGCTCTTTGAATCCACTACATGATATCTAAAGGCAAGAAATGTTAGTGCCTTTTAAGTATGGGTGGGTGTCAGATATTTAGCTGTGCAATCAATATGAATTCTTATTGTCTAATGTATTTATTATTTGTTGCTGTGTGGTGTTTAACTATGCTAGAACGCTGATCTAATTGAGTTTTCTGTTTCCCCGATAGGTCAAGATTGTTGAGGGCAGTAGCTGTTTCTGTTGTGAAGACAGCCAGGCTACAAAATGCAGCAACAAGAAGGAGATTTTGATATTGTACCCGGTTCTGTCTGTGACCTGTGACACTGTTCGCCTTGTGCTGAAGGTATAGTTCATTCATAATCTTCTTGTGAGAGACCAACGAGTGGTTGGAAAACCCTCCGGCTTGACCAATTGTCAAGGCCAAATATTCAAGAGCAATTGGACCCAGAAAAGAAAAAAGCAGATTCCCTAAGCAGACATTGCAGTCAGAATGTCTTGGTAGCAATAACACTGAGATGGGAATAACACGTCTTGTGTGGTCTAGACAAGGTCTTTTGTCCCATGGAGAAATCGTGGACCCAAAGATCACTCTCAAATGAGTAAAAATCTTGAGTAGCTGCACAGAGTGTGAAACGACATCCTCTGATGACTTAGTGAACATGGAGAAGGGGACATAACAAAATAGGGCCAGAATGCAAATCTGGTACTTATTTTAGTTGCTCCTTGTGCAGGGCAGTGGTGCAGATAGTATATCTGCTGCCTCACAGTACCAGAGGCCTGTGTTCATACTCTCGCAGTACCAGAGGCCTGTGTTCATACCCTCGCAGTACCAGAGGCCTGGGTTCAATCCTGACCTTGGATCCTGTCAGTGTGGAGTTTGCACATTCTCCTTGTGATTCTTCCCGGCGCTCCAATCTCCTCCTACTTTCCAAAGATACGCAGGGTAGTAGGTTAATTGGTCACTGTAAATTGCCCCTGGTGTGTGTATACGTGGTAGAATCTGTGAGGCATTGAGGAGAATGTGGGTAGAACACAAAAATGGGATGACTGTGGAATTAGTGTTAATGGGTAGTTGATGGTAATCATGGACACAGTGGGTCGAAAAGGCCCTTGTCTCTGCTGTACCTCTGATTGAATGCATGGTACAGGTCCACCACCATTTTCTGGCAACTGATGGTCCGGCATCTCCTTCAATCCGGACAAAATTGCGAGAGTGCATTTGAGGTTCACTGGATGGCCACAGGTGGCAGTGTGTGCAGCGTACCCCTCTTTTGGGATGTGTCCCTCTGTCCCCGAATAGTTATTTGTTTGCATCTGCAGTTGTTGATGGTGATCCCTGGGTTTTGTGCAATTCTTAGCTTATTTTGTTTACATTTAACCCTAGCTTTGGCTTCTAGGCTAGATCAAAGTGACAATCGTGGTGTCAAGCATAAGCACATTTACATTTAATATTTGTTTTCTTTAAGTTTCTAGCAGTCATTGGCAATTTGGTGACATGGGAGTGGTATAATTAGTGCGTCATGATATTGTATCATTATTACATGACCTCTGTTGGTCCGGCAAAATGGATAATCCGGCAAGACTCTGGAACCAAGAGTGCCGGAAAATTGGTGGTAGATGTGTAGTTAGTTCATTATGAGTTGTGTGAAATGCTGAATCCTAGATGCATAACAGGAGCGACCCGTTTCTCTCAGTATGGAAATCGATAAAAAGGGAACAAACTAATAAAATAAAGGTAATTGGTGCATGAGGAAGGCATTATTGTCTAAAGACTGGAGGGGAGTCGAACTCCCAAGCTGAAGGAGTAGCGGAGGCAGAATCGCTCAGCACGTTGTAAGTGCACTTGGATCGGGCCTTGAAGCAGCAGAATCTGCAGGGTTATAGAGTGAGTTGTGGGAATGGGCTGAAGAGGGTATTTAACTGCCCAGTGTGAACAGCAGTTCAAATGAACACTTCCTCTGCTGAAGAGTACAATGAGTTTTTGAATTACACATTCTCCCCAGCCACTCTGGGAGAAGAGGTTTCTCCTGAACTCCAGTAGATGCCTTCTTTACAAGGCTGCACAGCAGTCAACTCCCTGTTATGTAGGCCATGAAAATTTGAACAGAGGAGGCTGATGTAGAGTGGATTGGAAGGGCATCTTTTCCTTAGCAGAGGATTTAATAACTTAATGAGGAAGTTGAGGAGAAATCTTTTCACACAAAGTTTGCTGGAGATTGCCGCCTGAAAGTTTAGTGGAGGCAGGGAACCTTGCACAAGACCTTGGAGGTGCAGTAATCTACTGAGTTGTGGACCATGAGTTTGGAAGTGGGATTAAGGTGAGCAGCTGCTTCTTTGCTGATATTAGTGATTCTCATTAGTGTTATGAATTGGTTGCTGTGCTAGTTTAAGTTGGTAAATACGGGCCCATTGTTCTAAAAATGTTAGAGACACTCAGCGGATCAGGCAGCATCTATGGGGAGACAAACAGGGTTATCGTTTCTGGGTGATGACCTTTCAGCAATTCTTAACCTGAAATGTTATCCGTTAAATGTCATCTCTCTCCACAGATGAGCTGCCAGTTGCTCTCAATGTTTTCTGTTTGGATTTCCAGCATTGGCTTAGGTTCCCATTAAATGGTTCCCTTTCTTTTCCAGGACCTCCTCTTTGCCATTTGTGTGCTAAATGCATTGACCACCACAGTGTGTGTAGTGGCCGCAGCCCTACAGTATCTCCAGATATTCGCAGGAAGGCGACCTCGGGCGGTGAGCTTAACAAAACCACTACGTTTGTTTTAACTATCCCCCCCCCCCTTCAGATCTTCTGATGTTTCTGTCAAATGGTGCCCATTCACTGGAACTCTTGGCTCTGAGTCAGAAGGTTGAGGACTTGGATTCTCAGAGACTGGAGCAGCAGATCCAGAGAGATGTTCCTGGTGCAGTGTAGAGGGAATGCTGTACTTCCAGAGGGACAACTTCCAAATGCGATGCCCTGACTGTTTTTGGGTGGACGTTAAAGATTGTGGGATGATAATTTGCAGGAAATGTTTTACAGGATGTTTGTCCTGGTTGCCCTGCTTATATTTGTCCCCCAACCAACAGCTCCAAAACAAATGACCTGATTTTGCATGTCATTGCTATTTGAGTTTGCGGTGCATGAATTGAGTGCTTTGTTTCCAATATTGTTACGTCTCATAAGTTTGTAACTGGGGATGTGGTGATAAACACACCATAAATGAAGTCTTATTCTGCAGATTCTTGGTACTGCTCCAAGAAATGCTGGGATTCTTTGAGTATGGATCACCTTTTTTTTTAATGCAGCGGGGGTTGGACATTTACAGGCTGTAAATGTCCTGGCTGCTGTAGAATTATGTTTTTTCTGTTTGTGAATGTATTGTCTATGTTTAGTGGGGAAAGCCAGTGTTTATTGTCCACCCCTAACTGCCTTTGAGCAGGTGGTGGTGAGGTGAACCATCTTGAACCGGTGCAGTAATTGTGGCAAAGGTTCCCACTGATCGGTCGGGATTTGAACTCGGCGAATGGTGGCATGTTTCCCCGTAAGGATGGTGTGTGCCTAAGGGGGGATCCAGCAGATGATGGTGTTCTCTTATATGCAATAATGATCTGTGTCGTACTCTCACCAAGTTGACCGTAGGATGGATACAAACCTCATGTGCCTTTCTTCTCAATGTGTTTTGTCAGATTGAAGCCCAAATCCCCCAAGAAGAGGTTGAGGCCACGCGCCAAATTCCCGACCCGGATGAATTTGTTCCACCCATCCCACCTCCTCCGTACTTTTCCACTTTCTGCTCCTATAGTCCCAGGATTAATCCACGGTAAGGAGGGTTGTCTCTTTTAATCTTGTTCTCAACATGAGAAATGTGCCTTGTACTAAACCAAACAATGAAATGCTGGAATCGGAGGGATATGGGCCAAACGTGAGCTGGTGGGACTGACGGTGGCCATCTTGGTCGGCATGGAATCTTGGGAATTTTCTACCCAAGAAGTCTGTGGAATGTCAGCCACTGAGTGCATTCAAGGCACAGATTGAGAGACTGGGTAGAAATATGCTGGAGAAACTCAGCGGGCGAGGCAGCATCTAAGGAGCGAAGGAAATAGGAGACCTTTAGATGTTAAGGGAATCAATGGAAGGGGGGGGGGGGTTAGTGCAAGGAAGTGCATCTGAAGAAAGAGATCAACTGTGATCTTATTCAATGCCAGAGCTGGCAAGATTATTTTAGTTTCTTATTTCAGTTTTGTTTAATTTAAATTCCTTAGCAGCTGTGGTGCAATTTGAACTCAGATCTCCAGTTCATTAGACTGCAGGAAGTTATCCATAATGCCATTTCTCACACTACCCACTTTGTTTTGATAAGAGATTGAAATCTAACAGTCACATCTGATGACTTGCCTGCGGCTAGCTAAGCAATAGCTAAAGTCTGTCTGTTTGCCATCCTAGGATACTCAGCAATGATGTAATTCCTCTGACACATATCTATGCCTCCAGGATGAAAGGGATTGAAGTATTTTGTCCAGTGGAGCCACCTCCCCCATACGAAGCTGTTGTGAGGGAGCAAAATGAAGAGCAGGTACGTCGGAGAAACAAAGTAATGTGAAATCTAAACAGCAGAATAGGAAGGAACAGCAGATGCTGGTTTACACAGAAGATAGACATAAAATGCTGGAGTAACTCAGCGGGGCAGGCAGCATCTCTGGAGAATAGGAATAGGTGACATTTCGGGTCAGGAAATTTCTTCAGACTCTGCCCCTTCTTCACAGCTCCTCACTCAGTTTGATTGACTTCCAAATCCATTAGGGACCTGGGAATCTGCACCCGTTCATGGGAATGGGGTTGAGGAATGAAGATTTGTCACTGCAACCGTAATAGAAATTCCCCTCAATGTTGCCCAGTTTCATGTTGGCACGCAATGGACGTTTCCAACCATTCTTCCAATATTCCTAAAGAATTGTCAATAAAAGACACACAAGATAGGTGTCCATTGCTTGTTTTTAATAGGCTTTAAGGAGTAATTTTAGCGATATGAGAGAACTTTCTTTTATGGGGAAGGAATTTCCAGAGCTTGGGGACTTTCAGTTTATGGCAGGGCAGGTCCGTGGTGGAATGACTAAAATAAGTGATGTGCAAGGTCCAGAAAGTGAGGAGTTCTCCGAAGGCTGAAGGGGGTCATAATTGGTGTAAAACAAATTTGTTTTTGAAAACGAGGATGAGAATTACAAACATTTGGTGGAATGGTCTGCAATAAATATCAACCTTCCCCCCCACCTTAATTGAGCCTAGCTTTAGAATATTCAGTACCTTTGCCAGGGGCAGCAGGTTGGCACAGCTAGTAGAGCCACTGCCTCCCAGCCCCAATGACCCAACTTCAAACATGACCTCTGTAAGGCGTTTGCACGTTATCCCTGTGAATGTGTAGATTTTCTCTAGGGTGCTTTGGTTTCCACCCTCTTCCAAAGATGTGCAGGTTGGTAGATTAATTGGTCACTGTAAATGACACCTAATGTGTAGGTGAATGATTGAAACTGTGTGTGAGTTGACGGGAATGTGGGGAGAGCACGATGGGTTAGGGTAAGAATATTGTCTAAAGGGCCGCATGAAGGTCGGCACTGCCTCAATGGGCTTAAAGGCCACTCTCCCTGCCACACCTGTTTATGACACTATTCCTGCTAAGCAGTGCAAGATTTTTGTTTTGATTGGCTCCAGCCAGGAGCATGCCCAACATAGCCAATCAAAAAAAAAATGCATGCAATTCTGTAGCTTTCTTGAGCTTGGGATATGCTGAAGTGCTTTGCACTCAAAGAAATACTTTTTAAAATATCATAATAAAGGAATTATAAATTTCATTTGCATACTGCTGGCTCCCACAGTCAACAGAGGCGAGATGATTCTAATTTTATGGAAATATTGACTAAAAGATACAGACAACTTATTTTCCTCAGTTATCAGGCTGTTGAAGTGGGATAGGCCAACTTCAGATAACTTCTGTGCCCTTCCGTTGAGTTCATTGGGAATCCGTTCGATGTTTACAGCAGTCTCGTGGCTATGACACTGACACCCGGGGCTGCAACCTTGTGTTTAGTCTGCTTCTCGCAACCTCTGCCTCTACAGTCACATCGCATTGCCTCAGCGAAACAGGGCAACGAGGCAAAGCTCGGTCCAGAACACTTCCTTTTCACAAACTGTTAATCTTTTTCCTTTCTGCTCTAATGCTCTTGTCGCCGATGAATATTCTGATTATACATTGAGCTCTTGAGAGAGTCCTGTTGGCTTGGTCTGGAGGGGTTTGATTTCAGGGGGAGGGTGAGAAAGGGGGGATGGGCTGTCTGTACTGTTGTCAGTATTATTATTGTAATCTTACAGAGCAGAATGTTGCCATTCCATGGGATCCGTGGCAACTGACAGGCGAGAAAGGAAGTCGGGGAGCACAGGCGAGTTTGAGAGGAAGCAGTCTCGCCACTCCCTGCAATCCGTGGCTTTTGCCTAAAACTGCTACTTTTTCGCTGAACTTCACTGGGTCTCTGTGGCCAGGCCTCATTTTTAAGGTTCCCAATCTTGTTTTCAAGTCCCTCCATGATCTCACCCCCTCCTGTCGCTGTCAACTGCTCCACTCCTACATCCTCCCAGATCTCTGTGTCTGTACATTTCTAGCTAGGTCCACAACCCTAAACCTAATGGCTCCAACATTAAAAGCTGTGTCTCTGCCTGCCAAGGTCTTCAGTTCTCAAATGTCCTTTCCTAAACCTCCATCTCTTCCCCTCATCTCCTTTAAGACAAACCATTAAGCCCATCTCTTTAACCCAGCATTCAGCTGACTGCGGTAATATTATCATTTGCAACATGCTGGCAATTTCTCTTTAATAACTCTCCTGTGACATGCCCTGTACTGTTTCACAGTATTAATGATGCTGAATTAATAAATGTAAGGTGGTTTAGTTTAGTTTAGTTTAGAGATATAGCGTGGAAACAGGCCCTTCGGCCCACCGGGTCCGTGCAGACCAGCGATCTCCGCACATTAACACCATCCTACACCCACTAGGGACAATTTTTACATTTAGCAAGCCAATTAACCTACAAACCTGTACGTCTTTGGAGTGTGTGAGGAAACCGAAGATCTCGGAGAAAACCCACGGGGAGAACGTACAAACTCCGTTCAAACAGCACCCGTAGTCGGGATTAAACCCGGGTCTCTGGCGCTGCATTCACTGTAAGGCAGCAACTCTACCGCTGCGCTACCGTAACCGCACTTAATATTTCAATGCTACAATCCTGAGGTGGCATCTTGCATTGACACTAGCATGACGGGCCCCCAGGTTGTCCCACTCCATGGAATAACCATTTCTGAAATGCTATCTGTATATGTGGGTCAGCATATCAAAGATCAATAATAACAGGATTTAACTAATGGTCAGACCATTATTTCTCACAAGTCATGTCAAGTCAAGTTTATTTGTCACATACACATACGAGATGTGCAGTGAAATGAAATTCTCTTTCAACAAAAGAATTCTCTTTCAACAAAAGCAATGCAGCCATGGGATTTCCACAGTATCAGCGAGGGCTGACTCAAGACAACATATCAGGAAGGCCAGATGTCCGGCCTTCGTTGTCTCTGCACGGACAGCCACTTATTTCCTCCCATGAGGCTTGAATGAAGTTAGTTAATAAAAGAAGCAGTTTCCCTCATTGAACAAAGATGGGTTTTTTTAAGTCTTGAATCTGTATATTGTCTGTTGCAACCTCAGGACGTGGTGATCGTGTTGTTAAATGTTCTGGCAGCCAATTCAGTGCTGTTGAAAAATAGTATGGGAACTGAGATGAGGAAAAACGTTTTCACCCAAAGATTTGAGATTCTGTCGAATTCTCTGCCACAGAAGGCAGTGGATGCCCATTCACTGGATGTTTTCAAGAGAGAGTTAGATATAGCTATTTGGACTAACAGAATCAAGGGATATGGGGGAAAACGCAGGAAAGGGGTACTGATTTTGGATGATCAGCCATGATCACATTGAATGGCGGTACTGGATCGAAGGGCCAAATGGCCTGCTCCTCCTGCACCTATTGTGGCCTAATGCACCTATTTTCTATGTTCTATGAACTGTGGCAACTGACTTAAGCACAGCAAGACTCAACAAAGAGCAATAAAGACTATATCACTTGTTTGTACTTGGTTGGGAATGAGGACTTGCCCCAGCAATTATTTATATTTTAGGAAGGAGCCAACAGGGAAAGATGACAGGGTGTGTATAAAAAAAACTTGCTCTTTAAATGACACTTTTCAAGTGGCCCAGAATAAAAATAGCGGTGGCACGCAACGTTTGAGAATTGTTCCGTTAGTCTTTTGATTTTCTGAAGGTGGGACAGTGAGAATTGACATTTGGATGGTCAAGGCTGGGATGATGGCTGCAGGGTTGTATGTGGTAAGAGGTCATGTAATGAAAGGCTCCAGAGGACTGTATATCCGGCCAGCATTGCAAAACATATGAACATAAGAGAACAAGAGCAACAGAAGGCCACTCGGCCCCTCTATTGAATCTGCACTAACATTCAACATGATAATGACTATTCTGTCCTAGGCCTCAAATCATTTGCTGTGCCAGTTCCCCAAAACCTTGAACTCCGTGATTCAAAAATGTATCTACCCCCCTCCCCTCCCCTCCCAATTTACGTACTCAATATGATTTATTCTGCACAATCCTTTGGGCTAGAGAACATCAGAGATCCATATGTTTTGCAAGAAGTTGCTTCCATGCATCTCAGTTTTAAATGCCCGCCTCCCAATCTTGTAACTAGGTCCCCTTGTTCAAGTTTAGATTTCACTTTAAACTTTAGAGATACAGTGTAAAAACAGGACTTCTCAGAGCTACCGTGGATTTTGAAAAAACAGCAGCAAAGAGAAGCAGGAAAAAGCTCTCATTGGCTCTAGCCCGAGTGGGAGGAGAGTTAAAAGTGAGTCAGAGGGGGAAAACAGTTTAAAATTGAGGAATTTGGTTTATAAATTGGTAAATTAGGCAATTTATCAGTCAATATAAGCAAGACGGCTCTTAGGGAGCGGCCTTGTGAGGGAAGTGCCTTGTGAGCAAAGTGTGAGTCTTTGGCGAGGAGGCTGAGGGGAGGAGACTACGCAATACACTGGAGTGGGAGAGACGAAAGAAGGAGATATCAGGCAAGCTGATTCAGTGCGATGCTTGCAGTATGTGGGAGGTCAAGAACACCGCTGGTGCCTCTGGCTGCTACAACTGTGAGAAGTGCATCCAGGTACAGCTCCTGAAGGACCGTGTTGGGGAACTGGAGAAGCAAGTGGATGACCTCAGGTTCGTCCGAGAGGCTGAGTCGTTCCTCGACAAGTCCTACAGCAAGATTGTTACACCAAAGGTACTGGAAGAGGGAAGGTGGGTGACGGTGAGAAACGGAAGTAAACATGGAATGCACAGATCCCCGGGTGTTGTACCTCTTGTGAACAGTTCACCCATTTAGAAGCTGTCGGGACAGAAGACGTTAACGCACTGAACCAAAACCAAGGAGGCCGACGCCAGGCAACGCAGTGGTGGTTGGAGACTCCATTGTGAGAGGTATGGACAGGGGTTTCTGCGGCAACAGATGGGATGCGAGGATGGTGTGCTGCCTCCCTGGTGCCAGGATCCAGGATGTCACGGACAGAGTGCAGAAAATCCTCAAGGGCGAAGGTGAACAGCCAGAGGTTGTAGTGCATGTCGGCACAAACCATGTCGGAAAGAAGGGGATGAATATTCAGAAGCGTGAGTTTAGAGAGCTCGGAAAAGTGCTGAAAAGCAGGACCTCCAGGGTGATTATCTCCGGTTTGCTTCCAGTTCCTCGTGCTGGTGAGAGAAGGAACAGGGAGATACAGGACCTGAATGTGTGGCTGGGGAACTGGTGCAGGGGGCAGGGATTTAGATTCTTAGACCACTGGGGTCTGTTTTGGAGAAAGGGGGATCTGTACAAAAGGGACGGATTGCACCTTAACAGGTGGGGGACTGGCATTCTGGCAGGCAGGTTTGCCACTGCGACACAGGTGGTTTTAAACTAAATAAGGAGGGGGTGTTAAATGGGATAGTCAAGGATGGAGTTAAAGGGAAAGGGAGGAAAGGGATAGTTAATGACCCCAGAATTAACGGGAAAGAAAGCTCACAAAGGGATAGGAGAGTATGGCCAAGTGTAATAGGGACCGATGTGAATGGTGAGATGCGTAAGGAATTAAAAGTACTGTATTTGAATGCACAAAGTATAAGAAGTAAAGTAGATGAGCTTGAGGCTCAGATAGAGGTTGGTAGATATGACATTGTGGGGTTTACTGAGACGTGGCTGCAGGAGGATCGGGCCTGGGAAATTAATATTCAGGGTTATACATCCTATAGAAAGGATAGGCAGGTGGGTAGAGGAGGGGGGTAGCTCTTCTGGTGAGGAATGGATTTCAGTCCCTTGCGAGGGAAGACATAGGGACTGACGAGGTAGAGTCACTGTAGATTGAGTTGAGGAATTGCAAAGGCAAGAAGACACTAATTGGTGTTATCTACTGACCCCCAAATAGTAGCCCGGATGTAGGGTGTAAGTTGCAGCAGGAGTTAAAACTGGCATGTAACAAAGGTAATGCCACTGTGATGGGGGGTTTCAATATGCAGGTAGACTGGGAAAATCAGGTAGGTTCAGGACCCCAAGAAAGAGAGTTTGTGGAGTGCCTCCAGGATGGATTCTTAGAGCAGCTTGTAATGGAGCCGACCAGAGAAAAGGCAATTCTGAATTTAGTGTTGGCCAATGAACCAAATTTGATAAGGGAACTAGAAGTAAAGGAACCGCTTGGAGGTAGTGATCATAATATGATTAGTTTTAATCTGCAATTTGAGAAGGAGAAGGTTAAATCAGAAGTGGCAATGATGCAGTTGAACAAAGGGGATTATGAAGGCATGAGAGAGGAGCTGGCCAAGGTAGACTGGAAAGGAATACTAGCAGGAATGACGGTGGAACAGCAATGGCAGGAATTTCTGGGCATAATCCGGAAGACGCAGGATCATTTCATTCCACAAAGGAAGGAAGATTCTTAGGGGAGAAGGAGGCAACCGTGGCTGACAAGAGAAGTTAGGGATAGAATAAAACTAAAAGAAAAGATGTATAACACAGCAAAGAGTAGCCAGAAGCCAGAGGATTGGGAAACTTTCATAGGACAACAGAAGGAAACAAAACGGGCAATACGGCTTGAAAAGATGAAGTACAAAGGGAAGCTGGCCAGGAATATAAAGAAGGACTGTAAAAGCTTCTTTAGATTTGTTAAGGGAAAAAGAATAGAAAAGTCAAATGTGGGTCCCTTGAAGGCAGACACGGGTGAAATTATTATGGGGAATAAGGAAATGGCAGAAGAGTTGAACAGGTACTTCGGATCTGTCTTCACGAAGGCTGGAGTCAATCTATACTTAAAGAGGAACTAAAATAAATTTTCTACTAGGCGAGAGGGCATTTGGATAGCAGTGAAAAGGATTAGTCCATGGAGTCAGCATGGTCCTCAGGGAAAGGAAATAGTCATGCTTGGTGACATTTTAATGTTCAATGGAATTTTTGGATTGGAGGATAGATAATGTTATCCCACTTTTCAAGAATGCAACAAGAGAGAAAACGGGGAATTACAGACCAGTTAGCCTGACTTCGGTGGTGGGAAAGATGCTGGAGTCAATTATTAAAGAGGTAATAATGGGGCATTTGGATAGCAGTAAAGGGATTAGTCCAAGTCAGCATGGATTTATGAAAGGAAAATCATGCTTGACTAATCGTCTGGAATTTTTTGAGGATGTGACAAGTAAAATGGATGAAGGGGGATGGAGTGTATCTAGACTTTCAGAAAGCCTTTAATAAGGTCCCACACGGGAGACTGGTGATTAAAATTAGAACACATGGTATTGGGGGTAGGGTGTTGACATGGATAGAAAATTGGATGGCAGACCGGAAGGAAAGAGTAGGAGGGAACGGGTCCTTTTCAGAATGGCAGGCAGTGGCGAGTGGAGTGTCGCAAGGCTCGGTGTTGGGGCCGCAACTGTTTACCATATATATATTAATGATTTGGAAGAGGGAATTAGGAGCAACGCTAGCAAGTTTGTGGATGACACAAAGCTGGGTGGCAGTGTGAATTGTGAAGAGGATGTTAGGAGGTTGCAGGGTGACCTGGACAGGTTGAGTGAGTGGGCAGATGCGTGGCAGATGCAGTATAATATAGATAAATGTGAGATTATCCACTTTGGTGGCAAAAACAAGGGGGCAGATTATAATCTCAATGGGGTTAGGTTAGGTAAGGGGGAGGTGCAGCGAGACCTGGGTGTCCTTGTACACCGGTCACTGAAAGTTGGCGTGCAGGTACAGCAGGCAGTGAAGAAAGCTAATGGAATGTTGGCCTTCATAACAAGAGGATTTCAGTATAGGAGTAGAGAGCACTCTTCTGCAGTTGTACAGGGCTCTGGTGAGACCACATCGTGAAGTTTTGGCCTCCTAATTTGAGGAAGGGCATCCTTGAGATTGAGGCAGTGCAGCGTAGGTTCATAAGATTGATCACTGGGGTGGCGGGACTGTCATATGAGGAAAGATTGAAAAGACTAGGCTTGTATTCACTGGAGTTTAGAAGGATGAGGGGGATCTTATAGAAACATATACAATTATAAAAGGACTGGACAAGCTAGATGCAGGAAAAAATGTTCTCAATGTTGGGCGAGTCCAGAACCAGGGGCCACAGTCTTAGAATAAAGGGGACTTTAAGACTGAGGTGAGAAAAAACTTTTTCACCCAGAGAGTTGTGAATTTGTGGAATTCCCAGCCACAGAGGGCAGTGGAGGCCAAATCACTGGATGGATTTTCGAGAGAGTTAGATAGAGCTCTAGGGGCTAGTGGAATTAAGGGATATGGGGAGAAGGCAGGCACGGGTTATTGATAGGGGACAATCAGCCATGATCACAATGAATGGCGGTGCTGGCTCGAAGGGCCGATTGGCCTCCTCCTGCACCTATTTTCTATGTCTATGTCTAGGACCTTCGGCCCACCAAGTCCACGCCGACCAGCGATCACGCTGTACACTAACAATATCCTACACACTAGAGACAATTTACAATTTTTTCCTAAACCAAATGATCTGAAAACCTGTATGCCTTTGGAATGTAGGATGAAACAGGAGCACCCGGCGAAAACCCATGCGGTCACAGGGAGAATGTATAAACTCCGTAGTCAGGATTGAAACCGGGTCTCTGCCGCTGTAATGCAGTAACTTTACCACTGCTCCATCATGTTTCTCTCGAAACATCTCAACATCTACCCTGTCAGGCACCTTGAGGCTCTTTTATGTTTCAGTAAAGTCACCTCTCATTTTTCTAAACTCCACATAATGAATAATGGCTTGAAAGCTTCTATCAACACCAATGACAAGGCACGGGGTGGAGGCAATTTAGCACAGGTCACATTGAATGGTTTGTCTTATCTGTAACTCCCAACACAGGGTGATCTGGGGTCTAGGCCACAGCTCTTGCAGTCAAGCTAGGACAGGACAGTGGGCAGAGCAAATTCTGCGGAAACTCCATTGTGATCCTTAAAGCTTTAATTTACTGCTGTAGAAACAATTACATGGATGTGAGTGTCCTTGAAGTTGGAGAGCTAAAAATAAAAATTGCTTCAGTCAGTAACAATAGGCCGAGGGCTGTGCTGCTGCCAAGTTCTAACATGCAGATGCTAATCTTCCTTTACAGCGTGTCCTCAGAGAACAGGGGTAACTGACAAAGTCCATAGGGATGGATAATGTCCTGACTTAATTGCATCTGGCAATGGGGCTCATTCTGATGTTGAGCCTTCACTCCAAATTTGGCAGCATAGGGTAGCACAGCTTAGTGGGCAGCACTCTTACCTCCGAGTCATAAGGTTGGGGGTTCAATCCCTGATCCAGCAACTTGTTCAGAAAAGGATAAGAAGACGTTCCCAACGGGATGGAGCAAAATGAGGATGAGCAATGGTGGGATTACGGGAAGTGGAGTAAAATCAGGGAGGGGATCGATTGATAGGACTGTAACCAGTCGGAGTGGTTTAATGTGGCGTGATGTTGTGGGAGTTCACTAGTGTTGGAGATGCTGGACTGGGAATGCCTTGTTCCTGTTGTCAGAAACATTGTCCTAACAAGATGGTGCCCAACCCAGGCGACTCTTTGTGTGCTAATCAAGGAAGTGGATCTGCAATCACGCTTTTAAATCTGAAGAGCCTACTCCTCTGCTGTACTATGTTATATCTTTACACTAATCTATTTTATTCTTCCATCATTCCCATCAACTCCCCAGAGATAATACACACCAGAGGCAATTTACAGTGGTAATTAACCAACCAACCAATTATTAAATTGCATGGTCTGATTTTAACTTGACCGTTTTGTGTTGCCAGGTTTCGAGTTTGTTGAATGCTAGGACAACAGAGGCGGATGAAGAGCGAACATCGTGCTCTGCACCTGACGGTAAAGGCAGTAACACGTGTAATCCTGACTAATCTCTTAAAATCAGAAGACATCGGAGCAGAATTAAGCCATTCAGCCCATCGAGGCTGATCTGCCATTGTATCATGGATGATCTATTTTTCCCTCCCAATCCCATTCTCTTGTCTTCTACCTCTAACCTTTGACACCCTGCCCTGATTGGCTGTTTTCCTGGAGGATTGATCTCATGACTTCCTGCTGCATCAGTTGGCCAACACCTCCATCATTCTCACGATAGACACAAATGCTGGTGTATCGCAGCGGGTCAGGCAGCATCTCTGGAGAAAATGAATAGGTGATATTTCAGGACCCTACTTCAGATTGATTATAGTGGGGGGGTTTGAGGTGAGAGGACCTGGAAGGAAGCCTGCGTTTGGTCCATATCCCACTAAACCTATACTATCCATGTACCTGTCTGAACGTTTCTTAAACGTTGTGTTAGGACCTGCCTCAACTACCTCCTTGGGCAGGTCATTCCATATACCCACCACCCTTTGTGTACAAATGTTACCACTCAGGTAGACAAAAGTGCTGGAGAACCTCAGCGGGTGCAGCAGCATCTGTGGGGCGAAGGAAATAGGCAACGTTTCGGGACGAAACCCTTCTGCAGACTGATAATAGACAATAGACAATAGGTGCAGGAGTAGGCCATTCGGCCCTTCGAGCCAGCACCGCCATTCAATGTGATCATGGCTGATCATCCCCAATCAGCACCCCGTTCCTGCCTTCTCCCCATATCCCCTGACTCCGCTATTTTTAAGAGCCCTATCTAGCTCTCTCTTGAAAGCATCCAGAGAACAGGCCTCCACCTCTACATCTGAGGCAGAGAATTCCACACTCACCACTCTCTGTGAGAAAAAGTGTTTCCTCGTCTCCGTTCTAAATGGCTTACTCCTTATTCTTAAACTGTGGCCCCTGGTTCTGGGCTCCCCCAACATCGGGAACATGTTTCCAGCCTCGAGCGTGTCCAAGCCCTTAACAATCTTATATGTTTCAATGAGATTCCCTATCATCCTTCTAAACTCCAGAGTGCACAAGCCCAGCTGCTCTATTCTCTCAGCATATGACAGTCCCACCATGTTGGGAATTAACCTTGTAAACCTACGCTGCACTCCCTCAATAGCAAGAATGTCCTTCCTCAAATTAGGGGACCAAAACTGCACACAATACCACAGGTGTGGTCTCACTAGGGCTCTGTACAACTGCAGAAGGACCTCTTTGCTCCTATATTCGATTCCTCTGGTTATAAAGGCCAACATGCCATACGCTTTCTTCACTGCCTGCTGTACCTGCATACTTACTTTCATAGACTGATGTACAAGGACCCCCAGATCCCGTTGTACTTCCCCTTTGCCCAACTTGACGCCATTTAGATAGTAATCTGCCTTCTTTTTTTTGCTACCAAAGTGGATAACCTCACATTTATCCGCATTAAACATGATCTGTCATGCATCTGCCCACTCCCCCAACCTGTCCAAGTCACCCTGCATTCCCATAGCATCCTCCTCACAGTTCACACTGTCACCCAGCTTTGTGTCATCTGCAAATTTGCTAATGTTACTTTGAATCCCTTCATCCAAATCATTGACGTATATTGTAAATAGCTGTGGTCCCAACACCGAACCTTGTGGTACCCCACTAGTCATTGCCTGCCATTCTGAAAAGGACCCGTTAATCCCTACTCTTTGTTCCCTGTCTGCCAACCACTTCTCTATCCATGTCAGCACTCTACCCCCAATGCCATGTGCCCTAATTTTGTCCACTAATCTCCTATGTGGGTGTGGTGGGGGGAGAAGAAAGGAGAAAGGAAGAGGAGCCAGAGGGTTGAGGGAGAGCTGCGAAGGGGAGGAGACAGCAAGGGCTACCGGAAATTGGAGAAGTCAATGTTTATGCCGCTGGGGTGCAAACTGCCCAAGCGGAATATGAGGCGCTGCTCCTCCAATTTCCGGTGGTGCTCACTCTGGCTATGGTGGAGGCCCAGGACAGAAAGGTCGAATTCGGAATGGGAAGGGGAGTTGAAGTGCTGAGCCACCGGGAGATCAGGTTGGTTAATGCAGACTGAGCGGAGGTGTTCAACGAAACGATCGCCAAGCCTACGCTTGGTCTCACCGATGTAGATCAGCTGACATCTAGAGCAACGGATGTGATAGATGAGGTTGGAGGAAATGCAGGTGAACCTCTGTCGGACCTGGAACGACTGCTTGGGTCCTTGAATGGAGTTGAGGGGGAGGTAAAGCGACAAGTGTAACATCTCTTGCGGTTGCAAGGGAAAGTGCCCGGAGAGGGGGTGGTATACGGGAAGGAAGGGAAGAATTGACCAGGGAGTTACGGAGGGAGCGGTCTTTGCGGAAAGCAGACAGGGGTGAGGTGGGAAAATGTGGCGAGTGGTGGGGTCACGTTGGAGGTGGCGAAACTGACGGAGGACTATTTGTTGTATGTGACGGCTAGTGGGGTGAAAGGTGAGGACTAGGAGGACTCTGCCCTTGTTACGAGTGGGGGGATGGGGAGAGACAGCAATGTTACGGGGTATGGAAGAGACCCTGGTGCGAGCCTCATCTATGGTGGAGGAGGGGAACCCCCGTTCCCTGAAGAATGAGGACATTTCTGATGCCCTGGTGTGGGACACCTCATCCTGGGAGCAGATGCAGCGTAGACGTAGGAATTGGGAGTAGGGGATGGAGTCCTTACAGGACGCAGGGTGGGAAGAAGTGTAGTCCAGATAGCCATGGGAGTCAGTGGGTTTATAGTGGATGTCGGTCAGAGGTCTATCACCTGCGATGGAGATAGTGAGGTCAAGAAATGGTAGGGAAGTGTCGGAAATGGTCCAGGTGTATTTGAGTGTCGGATGGAAGTTAGTGATGAAGCAGATGAAGTCAGTCAGTTGTGTGTGGGTACAGGAGGTGGCACCAAAGCTATCGTCGATGTAGCGGAGATAGAGGTCGGGGATGGGGCCCTGATACGCCTCGAACAAGGATTGTTCGACGTACCCTACAAAGAGGCAGGCGTAGCTGGGGCCCATACATGTGCCCATAGCTACGCCTTGTATTTGGAAGAAATGGGGCAAGTCGAACGAGAAGTTATCGAGGATAAGGACCAGCTCCGCTAGGTGGAGGAGAGTATCAGAGGAAGAACCGGAGGGCTTTGAGAACCTCTTGGTGAGGGATGGAGGTGTAGAGTGACTGGACGTCCATGGTGAAGATGAGAGGATGGGGGCCTAGAGAATGGAATGCCCGGAGACGACGGAGAGTGTATGAGGTGTCTTGAACATAGGTAGGGAGGGATTTAACCAGGGGGGATAGGATGGAGTCAAGGTATGTGGAAACTCAGTACCACTCCGGTTCCTATTAAACCTTTCCCCTTCTTCTTAAACCTATATCCCCTAGTTCTCGAATCCCCTACTCCGTGCTGCTGCCTATGTACCAGCTGATAATTCCCAGCTTTGTTTTGCAGACAGCAATGTCCCGAGCTGCTCCCTCAGCGACCTCCTGCAGCTGTGCATAGTGCACCCAGCCTGGAGCAGGAATTCAGAAGCAGCATGCAGGAAGTCGAGCAGGTCTGGCCTGAGGAGGTCAAACAGTGACCCAGTGCTCCAGGAACTAATTATAGAAGGTAACAAATGGTGTTCGGATGGGCTCAACAAGTTGGAACCTTAGATGGATCATATTAGGGATAACAACAATTCCCGCCTCTATCATAAACAGCATTTGGGATACAGGGGAGGTTGCAAAAAAGAATGACACAGTGGTGCAGCAGTAGAGTTGCTGCCTCACAGCTCCAGAGACCAGGGTTCAATCCTGGCTACAAGTGCTGTCTGTATGGAGTTTGCACGTTCTCCCTGTGGTCGTGTGGGTTTTCTCCGGGTGCTCCGGTTACCTCCCACTTTCCAAAGAAGTGCAGGTTTCTAGGCTTCTGTAAAAATTGTCCCTAGTGTGTAGGATAGAAATAGTGTATGGGAGTTTGTTGGTCAGCAGGGACTCCGTGGGCCGAAGGGCCAGTTTCCACACTATCTCTAAACTAAAAAACATAACATTATAGCTCATACTTATTAGTAAAGTTTTAATAAGCTGGAGTTTCATTCTTAAGAAACAAGAAGAGTAATTGATGGATATCTGTAAGGAAGTGACTGGATGGGAATAGCAAAGGTTTGATCATCTAACGTCAGTGTGGTAACGTGGTTAAGTAATTTGACCATCAGAGCTTTGGGCCATTGATCTGAAGCAAACGTTTGAAACCCACCTTAGCACAGGTTTTTACTTTTGCAATTTAACACTAAAGCTGCTGTTAGTAACAGTAACCATGCAAATAGACAGATTGTCTTAAAAGTCCTTCGGATGACTAATGTTGTTCAGAGATGGAAATCTGCCATAATGTATCTATTCAGACAGGGTGGATGCCTCGTAACTACTTCCTTAGCTCAGGGACAATTAGAGATGATCACGGATGAGAGATATCCTTGTTCCTCAATGAACTTTAGCAGCTGCCATCACATTTTGCTTGATAATGCTTTAGGATGTACTAAATGTGGAAATACATGTTGCATTGTATGATCGTAAATCCTGTTCATTTAAATAAGTGGGAAGGTGGCTCTCCCCAATCCATGAATCTCCTTTACAGATATAGCTGAGATGTGAATATCAATGAGCTCCAATATGTGGGGGCTGAGTGGGTGAGAGGGAAACAGTCGAATGTGGCTTAAGCCTCTTCATGAGCAAAAGACTGCGGTTTTATTCCCCCACTGTGTGGCCAATTGTTTGTCATTCAGTAAGTAACTGAATTCCTCTGGGATCCTTTGCCTTTTCCACATCTAAGACCTGAACAAGGCCTACCCTAGAACCTCGCGCCTCCAAATGTGTGCACTAGTTCCAAGGGTGTAGTATTGTCCTGAAACCCAGGCAGGCCCAATGGGACACTGGCTGCCTATGGAAAAGTTGATTTGATGGGGTACGTGTCATGAACCAAAACTTGCTAATACTGGTAGAATCTATTCTCAGAGGTTTTATAACATGCATGAGAACCCCATCCCCACACTCCAACGATGCCCTCCTCTTCAATCCCTTTGGTAATTGGGAATGTTTATTAACTCTTCTTTATTTAATTGGATGTTGATTCTGATTCTGAGGCTGTTACAATTTGCCCCTTTCTGGAGAACCCAACACACTTCATCTCTCCCCTCCCACCGTCCCATTTGTGGTGGGGTTTCCGTGCGATAGAAGCCTGATTAAACAGAGGTTTCTCCACATTCCTGCACTAAACCCTGCCCCATCTTTGTTGTCTCCTTCCTCTGCTTATGCTCAGCTTCTCACAAACAAAGCTTTCTTGTTTCTCTCAGAGCTGGTGGTGAGCTGCGAGGCAGCGACTCAAACCGACGAGAGGTCGGAGGAGCAGGCCGTGACTTTGCGCAGGGGTCGCAGGTCAAGAAGTCCCAGGTCGAGGCCAAGGTCATTGGTAGATTACACCAGCTACAGAGACACCAAGTTGCTGGTGGCAAGCTTCTTGAAGCAGTCGTCGTGCAGTATGACCCCTGAGGTGCAGGAACTGGTGGATAACATTCGATCGGTGTTACAGTCAGATGAGGAACACATGGAAGAAGCTGTGGCAAGCGCCAACATACTTGACCAGGTAAGAGGCTGCCATTGTAGCTCAGCATCTCTCTGTGAGGGTTATTACCATCTTGTCAATTAGCAATGCTGCAAACTACAGCTTTATCTGTATTAAACCAGGAAGGACATCAGAGAATTATACAGCACAGATACAGGCCTTTCAGCCCAACTTGATCATGTTGACCAAGATGCCCATCTGTGTTCGTCCTATATAGCTATATTTGACCCATAACCCTCACAAATCTCTCCAAATCATGTACAGTACATGTCCAAATGTCTATGGAATCTTGTGGTTGCTATTATAGCACAAAAGATAGGCTGTTTGAATGGAAGGAATCTGTTGTGGTTAGATACATACATAGAAAATAGATGTAGGAGTCGGCCCTTCAAGCCAGCACCGCCATTCAATGTGGTCATGGCTGATCATCCACAATCAGTACTCCGTTCCTGCCTTCTCCCCATACCCCTTGATTCCGCTTGCCCTAAGAGCTCTATCTAACTCTGTTTTGAAAGCATCCAGTGAATCGGCCTCCACTGCCTTCTGAGGCAGAGAATTCCACAAATTCACAACTATCTGGGTGAAAAGGTTTTTCACCATTAAGCACCAACACAACTGGTTTGTCTCTGTGGCCAGTCAGAACCTTTATTCCCCAGGATGGAAATGTCGAATAATAAAGGGCATGGCTTCAAACTGAAAAAGGAGAGAGGTTTAATGGAGATGTGTGGGGGAACAGGTTTTTTTTACACAGTGAGTAGTGTGAGCCTTGAACACATTACCAGTGATGGTGGTGGAGGCAGATGCGATAATGGTATTGAAGATACTTTTAGACAGGCACATGGGAATGCAGGGAATAGAGGGCTATAGTTTGCAGTGGGTCTGTGACTAATGGTGAACCTCATTGCTGTTTGTCATCTATATCAACGATTTGGATAAGAATGTTTAAGGCATGATTAGTAAGTTTGCAAAATTACACCGAAGTCTATCATATCGTAAACAGTGAAAATGGTTACCAAAAATTACAGCATGATCTTGATCAGCTGGGTAAATGGGCTGAAGAATGACAAATGGAGTTTAATGCAGGGTGGGTTTAAACAAGATTGGCAGGGTGGAATCCTATGCAGGACTAAGGCAAGTGACATGTATGGATGGTGATGAAGGTAAGTTTAGTGGACAGAATATGCAGGGAGCGAGGCTGGACTGATAGTTTGAATTGCACTTATCTTAATGCGAGAGTCCTGTTGGGTAAGGCAGATGAACTCAGGGAGCAGATAGGTACGTGCTACGGGGACATTGCAGCCATTACAGAAACATGGCTAAGAGAGGGATAAGACTGCATGCTTAACGTTCCAGGTACAGATGCTTCAGTAGAGATAGACATGGCGGTAAAAGAGGAGGAGGTGTTGCTTTATTGATTAAAGAGAATCTCGGCAGCGGTCAGAGATGACTACTGATGGTTCATCCAGCAAGACTAGATGGATGGAGCTGTGAAATAAGAAAGGGATGATCACCTTATTGGCAGTGTACGACAGGACCCCAGTAATATATGCCAGGAGATTGCAGGCAGCTGCAGGACTAATAAGGTTATCGTAGTAGGGGATTTTAACTTTCCTAATATTTACTGGAATGTCATTGTGCAAAAGGTTTAGATGCGGCAGAATTTGTCAAATGAGTTCAGGAAAGTTTCCTCGGCCAATATTTGGAAGGCCCTACACAGGAGGGAGCAATGCATGATCTAGTCTTAGAAATTGGGTGGGGCAAGTGATGAAGTGTTTGCGGATGAGCCTTTTGGGGCCAACGACCACTGGTCTATTAGCTTTTATTTATGGATAGAGACAGGGTGGGCCCACAATTTAAAGCTCTAAATTGTGGCAAGGCCATCTTTGAAGATATCACACAGGAACTCGCTCAAGTTGATTGGGGCAGCTTGTTTGAAGGAAAAAATAACTTTTGGAAAGTGGGATGTTTTTAAAAGTGTGCTGACAAAAGTCCAGAACCTGCATGTTATTGTTAAAGTAGAGGGCAAAGCAGGTGGGCATAAGGAAGCTTGGATGACGAGAGAAATTAAGGTTCTGGTCAAGAATAAGAAAGAGGCATGGGACAGGTATAGGCAGCTGGGATCAAGTGGATCCCTGGAGGAGTTTTGGAAACTGAGGAGCATACTATGAAAGGAAATCACGAGGGCAAATAGGGGGCAGGAGATAGCTCTGGCAGATAATATTAAGGATAATCCCAAGAGATTTCAAAAGTACATTAAGGGGAAAAGGGGTAACCTGACAGAGAATGGTGCCCCTCAGGAATTAAAGTGGTCAAATGGAGCCACAGGAGATGGGCAAGGTCCTCACTGAGTATTTCTCCTCTGTTTTTACCATGGAGAAAGACACGAGGACCTGGGAAGCTGAGGCAGGAAATGGAAGTGTCTTGAAGACAGTCAGTATTAAGGTTGAGATGTTGAAGGTCCTGACGTGTATGAAGGTAGACAAATCTCCCGGGCCTGATCCGACATATCCAAGGATGCTGTGGGAAGCTAGAGAGGAAATTGCAAGTGCTGCCTGAGATTTATGAGTCATCGTTAAATATGGGTGAAATCCCAGAAGCCTGGAGAGCGGCAAATGTTGTGCTGCTGTTTAAGAACAGCTGCAGGGAAAAACCTGGGAATTACACGCCTGTGAGTCTAATATCTGTGGTTGGAAAGTTACTAGAATATTCTGAGGGATAAGACATGCATGCATTTAAATGGACGAGGGCTGATTAGGGATAGTCAGCATGGTTTCGCACGTGGGAGATCGTCTCACGAATCTGATTTGAGTTTTTTGAAGACGTGACCAAAAAGGTTGATGAGGGCAGAGCTGTGACGTATATGGAGATTTCAGCAAGCATGTTGGGCTGCTCTGGAAGATTCGATCGCATGGGTTCCAAGGAGAGATAGCTGACTGGATGGAAAAGTGGCTTCATGGAAGGAAGCAGAAGCTGATGGTGGAAGGTTGCTTTTCGGCACCTGTCTAGTGGTGTGCCTCAGGGACCGGTGCTGGGTCCATTGCTGTTTGTCATTGATGTCGATGATTTGATTGAGAATGTACTGGGCATGATTAGCAAGTTTGCAGATGACACTAAATTGGGTAGTATTGTAGATAGTGAAGATGAGCTAAGGAATGGCTAATGGGTATTAATCCAGAGAAGCGCGAGGTGTTGCAATTTTGAAAGTCAAACCAGGCCAGGACGTACACAGCGAATGGCAGGGCTCAGGACAGTGTTGTGGAGCAGAGATCTAGGGATGCAGATTCAGTTCCTTGAAAATGACATCACGGTAGATAGGGTGATCAAAAAGGCTTTCAGCACATTGGCCTTTATCAGTCAGAGTATGGAATATAGAAGTTGGGAGATCATGTTACAGGTGTACAAGACATTGGCAAGGCCACGTTTAGAGAACTGTGTTTGGTTTCAGTCACCATGTGACCATGTGGAAAGGTTGTCAAGCTGGAAAGGGTGCAGGGAAGATTTACGAAGATGTTGCCAGGACTCGAGGGCCTGAGCTACAGGGAGAGGTCCAGCAGGCTAGGACTTGCTCCTTGGACTTGCAGGAGGATGAGGGGTGATCTTACAGTTGTGTATACGATCATGAGAGGCATAGATAGGGCCTTTTCCCAGAGTATGCGAATCAAGAATCAGAGGACATGGGTTTAATTTGAGGGCGGAAAGATTTAATAGGAACCTGAAGGACAACTTTTTTTTACACAAAGGGCGGTAGGTATTTAGAAGAAGTTTCCAGAGGAGGCAGCTGAGGCACGTACTATCCAAACATTTAAGAAACATTTGGACAGGTACATGGAAAGGATCGGTTTACAAGGATATGGGCCAATTGCAGGTGGGTGGGACTAGTGTAGATGGGCATGTTGGGCGACATGGGCAAGTTGGGCTGAAGGGCCTGTGTCCATGCTCTATGGCTCTCAGTGTGAGGTGAGTATCCTCGGGCAGTATCCTCCCAGTAAATGGCAGGGTCCTGTGGAGTATTGTAGAACAGAGGTACATAGTTCGCTTAAAGTGGTGTCACCGGTAGATAGGGTGGCAAAGGCAGCTTTTGGTACATTGGCCTTCATCAGTCAGGGTAATGAGTATCAAAGATGGGATGTAATGTTATAGTTGTACAAGACCTTGGTGAAGATGCATTTGGAGTGTTTGGTTATCCTGTTATAGGAAGGGTGTTGTTAAGCTAGGAAGAGTGCAGAGAAGATTTGAGGATGTTGCCAGAACTGGAGGGTCTGAACTATAGAGAGAGGTTGGGCAGTCGGGGATTTCATTTATTGGAGCACTGAGGGGTGATCTAATAGAAGTGTATAAAATCATGAGGGAAATAGGTATATTGAATGAACAGTCATTTACGAAGGATAGGGAATCAAGAACCTGAGGACATCGGTTTAAGGTGAGGTGGGCAATAGAAATCTGAGGAATGACCTTTTGACTCGAGAGTGGTGGGTATATGGAATGAGCTGCCAGAAGGGGTTGTTATGGCAGGTAACATAACAGCATTTAATAGACACTTGGACAGATGCATGGATAGGAATGGTTAAGGGATACGGTACAAACGTAGGCAAATGGGACTAACCTAGAGGGGGTATCCTGAGCATTATGGACCAGTGGGAGGGAGTGAGGTATTCAAGAGTTTGGATAGGCACATGAATATGCAGGGAATGAAGGCATACAGGTTATGTGCAGGCAGAGAAGAGAAAGGGAAAAAAAGTTGTTTGGCACGGACTTGTAGGGCCGAGATGGCCTGTTTCCATGCTGTAATTGTTATATGGTTAGATGTTCTTGGCATCATGTTTAGCAGAACAATTGTGGGCCGAAGGGCCTGTTCTTGTGCAGTACCGTTCTATGTTCCATGTTCTAATTAATGCAAAAAATATAGATTGCATACGAGCAGTGATTTAACAAGGTTGACTTCAATGGAACATTCATCCTTGAAAAATGTGAGGCAGCATCACAGCAGGCAGCTTTCAAATCCATATATCAACAAATCAGTAAAAGTAAAAAGCAGGTTTTAAAAAATATATATAATTGTAGCAACACCTTTTCAACAGTAAAATAAAGTAGATGGTGAGACTACACCTGGAATATTGTGTACAATTTAGTCTCCTTTCTAGAGGAAGGGTGCACTTGCTATGGAGATATGGCGAGAAGGCAGGAACTATGTACTGATTGTGGATGATCAGCCATAATCATATTGAATGACGGTGCTGGCTCGAAGGACCTACTCCTGCACCTATTGTCTATTGAGATGAGCAATAATGGTTGCTAGGCTTGAGCCAGTTGCCTGCACAGAGGCAGCTCCTGGGCCATGTGCTAGGAGCTGAGCTTCAGTAGAAGCTGCACCAGAGGCCATGGGGGAAGCAACAGCGTGGAACAGGCAGACTGTGACAATGGTGCAATGCAAGTCCTGCCTCATTGTATTTAACCCCATTATGTTAATGGAAATATTTTTTTTTTGCTTTTCATTTATTACTTCAAATTTCCAGCACCTGCTAGGTGTTGAAAATACCCAGTGGGGCAGCAGGTCCGTGGAGAAAGAAATAGTGTTTATTCATCGTTACGACGGGAGAAGTGGGGAAACAACGGAGTTTAAAGTTGCAGTATGAGTTGGGATACACCCAAGGATGTCTGGGTGAAAATGTTTTCAGTGCTGTCTCATCAATGGATGAATTAAGACAGTTAGAGAGAGGGGAAAAGGAAGACAATTTGAACCGTGGGGTAGATTGCAACTGTGAGGGTGGTGCAGCAGTAGAGTTGCCAGAGAACAAGGTTCCATCCTGACTACGGATACTGTCTGTCTGCAACCTTGTGGGTTTCCTCAGGGTGCTCTGGTTTCCTCCCACACTCCAAAGACGTACAAGGTTGTAGGTTAATTGACCTGTAAATTGTAAACTATCTCTAGTGTGTAGGATGGTGCTGGTGTATGGGCTGATCGCTGGTCGGCATGGACTCAGTGGCCAGAAGGGCCTGCTTCCACGTTGTATTTCTACGGTCTAGGTTTAAATTGCTGGAAAATGTCTCACAAATCGAGCAGCAGGTGTCCAGCGAGGAAAACCGCAGTTTACATTACGAGTAGATAACTGAGACAAAGAGGCCTGTTATCTCAAATTGTTAGAGTCAATTTGAAGCACCTCTCTTCCCCCTGGCCAGAGTGGGATTAGGGATTCCCTTGTTCTCTCCTTCCAGATCCATATTCACCAAATAACCTTCCTAATTTTTGCCACTTTCAATGAAATTCCCTACCACCAGACACACCTTCTCCTCCCTTTTCAGTATTTCAAAGACACACACCTTTCATTATTCCCTGGTTCACTCTTCCACTGCCACTAGCTACTCCGTCTTATGGCATTTTCCCAAGCAAGTACAGGTGATGTGTCTGTCACCTTGTCGTTTTCCACCATCAGGGGCCCACAGACCTGTCACTTCCTCCAACTAGTAAAATGCATTTGGTGCACAATCCATGGTCCCCTCTAGATTGGAGACGAGATGAGCAATTTGCAGAATACCACTGTTCAGTCCACCAGCATAGCTTAGTTTAGAGATCCAGTGCGTAAACAGGCCCTTTGGCCCACTGAATGTACGCCTGCCAGTGCCTATCCCACACACACTAGGGACAATTTTGCAATTATGCCAAGCCAATTAACCTACAAACCTGTACGTTTCTGGCGTGTGGGAGGAAACCAGAGAAAACCCACGCAGGATATTGGGAGAGCGTACAAACAACGTACAGCCGAGCACTCACAGTCAGGATCGAATCCGGGTCTCTACTGTTGTAAGGCAGCAGCTCTACCGCTGCACCACCGTGCCACCTGATGTGGGTCACGAGCTTCCAGTCACCTGTTCCGATTTAACAATGCAGACCACAATGCCCATCTAAGTTAGTCCCATTTATCGCCTAATAAGACAGAAATGTGGCAGAATTGTTTCAGCGTTGACCCAAAGGAATTTTCTTCCACTAACCTTAGTTATTAAGTTAGAGATATTCTTGACCACAAAGGGGTGGAAGGTTAGACAGTTGAGTTTACAGTCAGATCAGCCGCAATCTTATTGAATGGGTGAACCGGCGCGAATGGCCTACTCCTAATTCTTGTTGGCCCGGTAAGCTCAGTGTGAATTTTAAAGGGTTGTGTTTCCTTTCTGGGTAGGCGATCACGGGCAACTTGCAACGCACCATCCCGCGCAGGGGAGCGGCCCAGACACAAGGCCGCACACGGCTGTTGCACCTACGGAGCTGTGGGGACCTGAGCACGTGCACCGTAGAGGAGGTGCGGCCTGGAGCCAGAGGGCAACAGGAACGGCCACACAGTCTGATCGGGGTGATACAAGAGACAGTGCTGTGATCACCAGGACATTCCCCAGTGCGAATACGAGCCAAAACTTTGCCTGAGGGCTCAAGCAACACACGCCAGGAAAAGGAATAACCTCAAGATGATAGTGCAATACGAGAGAGGGGAGAAGCTGAATTAGAGCCCTACTTAACAAACTGGAGAACAACACGAGTGAATATATGTGAAATTCAACAAAAACTCCTCAAAGTGCCCTTAGCTCAAACTGTGGATTAATGAGATTTGTCATTTATGATAAAATGTTTTGTTCGATAGCATGAGAGTACTCAGTTTATACCTGTTATTAAATTAACAAATCTTTTGACACCTTACTCCTTCAACTTCGATAGAGAAATTTCAATGATCTACTGTCCCTTGCGTCTGACCGTGCCACAGGGCACTTTATTTGAAACAGATCAACCAATTAACACAGATGCTTTTTAACTGTTACCTTTACTGCACTGAATAATCAAAGTACTACCTTACGTTGAGTTCAAATTAGGGATTCTTCTCTGCAGACGTCAAGAGTTGACTACAACAAAAGCAAGTAAATTTGACATACAAATGGTGCATATGATAAATTCTCCCGAAATACTAAATTATTTGGTGGCTGTTTACACATTTTAGATGTGTAGCAAGGAACTGCAGATGCTAGTTTACACCGAAGATAGACACGAAATGCTGGAGTAACTCAGCAGGTCAGGCAGTATCTCTGGAGAGAAGGAATGAGTGACGTTTCAAGTCAAGACCCTTCTTCAGACTGAGACGGGTGAGGGAAACTAGAGATATGGAACGATAAGGTGTGAAAACGGCAGATGGAAGCAGACAACGATTTTCTATGTTATACCTGCAGTCTCTTGAATGGAATAACCCCCTGCTGAACCAGATCTGATTAATGAAGCTTTGTGAGCTGCTTGGATCAGGAGCGACCAGTGGTACATTTCGTGTGACAAAATTATTTCCCTTGCCTTCTGCAGCGATTTATAACTTAAAGTTTAGCAAATGATCTTAAATGTTGTATATGAATAAAGTGTGTACATATATAAACATCTGTATCTATAAACTGTACAGCTATCTTGCTTCATGTGGACTATCCACAGAGCAGACCAACACAGAGAAGTGTTGCAAAGGTATGGATCAAGTGGATTTGTATTCTGCTATGTTTGGTCTCTTAAAACTGGTCACAGATGTCCTCTGTCACTGTTTTTTTCTATTTGGTAATGTATAATTGGAGAACAGGGCAGTAGCACAGTGGTAGACCTGTTGCCTCACAGTGCTAGAGACCCCGGTTCAGTCCTCACCTAGGGTGCTGTCTGTTTGGAGTTTGCATGTGCTCCCTGTGACCGAGTGGGCCTCCTTCAGGCGCTCCGGTTTCCTCCCACATCCCAAAGATGTATGGGTTTGTAGGATAATTGGCTTGAGTAGGGAGTGGATGAGAAGGTAGGGTAACATTTGACGGGAGATCGAGGGTCAGCGTGGATGAGGGAGGGTCAAAGGGCCTGTTTCTATGCTGTATCTTTCAACCAATCAAACAGTGGTTCCACAGGTCCAACTCTTGCCCTGTGTAAACAGATCTAATAGCACCATTAAGGAAATCTCCGCCACCACTATTTAGCTCTGTCCCACCATCTCTAAGCCAGATCTCACTCTGCTCATACTGATTGCTACATGTCCCACAATACTAAAGGTAATGAATGCGCAGGGAGGGTTTATACAACTTCCAGTAGCTTTGTACTGAGATTACCTGTGTTTCAGCACTCATGTGACTTTTATCCTGAGGGCTATGATCCAGCTTGATACTTTCAGGTCAGAGTTGCTAACAAAAGAAGGCATTGAAATTGTCAATTATCATCGAGGACAGTTTGATGTTACCGGGCAAGAGCAGTGAGTACATTGTTTCCACTGTTTGGAATGCCACCTTCTCAAACAACTTCAAATATTCTTTTATTACAAAAGCAAATATCAACAAAATTCTGTCGTCAGGAAATTCAGATGGTGCGCAGTTGTTTCTGGTACGTTTTATTGTTCAAGAGTTGTGAGACACATCCCCTGTGCCGACAGTGCCCGAACACTGTTACAGAGGTAAGTAAATACATGCAACACACAGCAGCTACAGAGAGGCAATACGTGGAAACGCCAGTCACAGGACCGACGCGTAGTGAACCAAAACAGGAAGATCAGCAACAATCTCCAGGGCTTTCTCCCCTCCTCCTCTACAAGAACACGCCAGGCGTGCTGTCTAATCTCAGGTGTGGTCAGTCATGTGCTGCTGGTTCTGTTGTTTAAACTTAGTGAAAAGAAGCAAAGTGTAACTGGCCCTTTTTCAAGGCACTTCGAGCCAAGCCCCAGTCAGACATTATTACACACTGATTTAAAGAGATGTCAAAAGAAAGAGATGAGTAAATGCACTGTGGCCAAGTACCGATGTCAAAAACCCCAAATAAAAGCAAAGTTCTGGAATAGGTGGGTGGGTCAAACTACACAACCTCCGCTGTGTTTCTTTCCCTCCCCCACTGATGCACCCTGACCTGCTGTGTCTTTAACGCTATATTATTACATCATGTAGATCTCATTCCCCCACTTTACTGCCTGAAAGATCACTCATAACAAACAAGGGCTTTACAATAATCCACTATGTATATTGGCCACCATTGCTGATGCCACACTTATTTACTCCGTTATGAAGATATTAGGATTTGAACATGCATCTCCCGACCATTCTCACATATTTTCTTAAGGCTCGAGGGGCTATTTGGCCAATTGAGTCTATGTTGACTCTTAGTACATTAATCAGTCTTATTCCCCCATTTATCTCCCTGAAGCTAATCTCACTCATGCCCCTCAACTCCCTCTACTTATCCTTCCCACTCACCTACACGAGGGGCAATTTACAGCAGCCAATTAACCCATCAACCCACACTTTGTTGGGGTCATGAGATGAACCCCCCCCCCCCCCCCCCCCGCGCAGTCGCTGGGAGAGTGAATACTCCACACAGCTAAATCCAACCAAGGTCCCTGGAGCCTAGAAGCAGCAGCATTAATATTCAGTGTCACTGAGTCACTCTGGACCTTCTAACTACCGATCCAGTATTACCACTAAGATAGTGGTATTTTCCAGCAATTGTTTTAATTTAAGAAAATGCACAACTGGTTTGAATCAGATTGCCATGACTCACCAGAACTTTGCTACAATCTCATGGCATTTTATTGTTAAGGAAAGTTTCCCTTTGTCTCTCAACTTATATTCGCAATACAAAGTGAACTGAAGAGAAAGGGTAGACACAAAATGCTGGAGTAACTCAGTGGGACAGGCAACATCTCTAGCGAGAAGGAATGGGTGACGTTTAGGGACGAGACCCTTCTTCAAAGAGGAAATGGATTGGAATTCTTCAATTTCTATTCCCATTCCTATAATTATTTTTATACTTGCACACCAAAATGCTGCAATCACTTTGCACGCACATCTGCTCAGTTAGGATAGGGTTTACCATCTCGAATGTTCACACCCACTGTCACTAATGCACTGTGGCTGCAACATGTACCATGAACAAAACAGACTGCAGCTAATTGCCAAGACTTAGCCAGCAACATCCCAAAATCCTGCACAGTCAAGAGCGGCAATACAACACAATAATACATCAGCTGCTTCCCCCTACAATGTGCAGGCCATCCTGGGACTAAATGTGGGAACTCTCTCCCTAACAACATCACGGGAGTTCCTTCTTCAGAAGAATATCAGCAAGTAGGGAAGGGCAACAAACACCGACCTTACCAGAATCGTCATGTCACATGAGTGAAGAAAATAATTTGGTTCTCTTCAATGGATCTGAGTGCACAGAAGTGTTTACAATTGCTAGCCAATACTCTCGCACGAGTTCAGCTGTGGAGACCATGGGCAAAATTCTTTCAAGATGATAAAATAAGTTTTTGCAGACCGAACACATTTGAACACTTTTCTTTTCCTCTTTGTAATTGAGTAAAAAGTTAAGGAATGTAAATCATTAAACATATCACTCTCATTTTCCCCTTCCCCCCCCAAAAAAAAATCCTTAACAGTAACATAAATAAATAGACGCTGTCACTGTATTACAAACACAAAAAATAATCCTCAAAAAAAAAACTGGATTATGAACTACATTCATAAGTGCATTATTTGACAATAATTAATAGCTGACAAACTTCAAACAACATTACAAAGTAGAACTTTATGTTGCAGTGTTATAACCTCCTGATGTCTGGTGTTATATTATATTGCACCAAATAACAAAAAAAGTATATTCTAGTGCTGCATAAAGTATTTACATTAAGTTCACATCGGCATTTGTAGGTATAGATTATAGATATTAACACACATGTCATTGAATGAAACCCATTAACTTGTGCCATGCCATTATAATAACTTCAAGTAATGATGCTACAGAACTATGCAGGTTAACACATTAGTTTTGTGTAAACATAGGAACTGAGTCTAAAGCAGAGATAAACTCTGGCATTTTCAGTATATTCACCCTCAAATTACTCTGGTCTCAATTAATTTACCTTTGTGACAGGACTCTAATGCTCCACTAAAATTCTCAGGACATTCTGGCTGGGAAGTGCAAAAGCACTCTGTTATAATGTTTCATCCAATTAATCCACAAGCATAACTAATCCATCAATACTGGATGATCACTGATCATTACCAGACAGTCTCACAGCATCTAGTAAGTGGCAGGATGAGCACTGTGCAAACTTACAGGCTCCAGGCTGGATAGCTCTTTCACCTAACAGGTGTAATGGATCACCTCCTGTACTATAAACCTGTATGATTACTGCTTGTCGAATGCTAACCTCATCATGAGTCAAACTCCTGTCCAGAATGTTCATGGCACTCATGGTCCCACAAGAGAGCAGAATCATGCCACCACTTACTCAAAGACTAAAAAATAATTGCAGCTGCTGGTTTACACCAAAGGCAGAACTGGAATAACACAGCAGGTCAGGCAGCAACTCGGGAGAAAATGGATAGGCGGTGTTTCAGGTTGGGCCCTTTCTTCTTCAGAAAAAGGATCCCAATCCAAAACATCACCTATCCATTTCCTCCAGAGTTGCTGCCTGACCAGCTGAGTAACCCCAGCATTTTGTGTCTATCCTTATGACCCCCTGTTGGTTAAAGGTTCTGCCGCATTAAACATTGTTCACCCCCACTTAAAACTCACTAATGACGGCACAGTAGCTAAACATATGAAGTTTTTCATTAACTGGATTCATGTTACACAAAGTAGATCTCAAACTGAAACACTGGCTCAGAAATTGTATCTGTTGTTGGATGTTCGAGTGTGTGCAAGTGAAGTACCCCAGCAATGAATGTAATGCTGTCTAACAACACGTTAGGTCCTAGCGTGTGTTTAAATGTATAATTGCTTGGCAGGACTCTACCACTTTGATGCTAACATTTTACTTTGACATATTTTAAGATCGTATATTAAACCTATGTTTTTAAATAATTTCTATCTCAGTCCCACCTCTGCATATTTAATTCTTTGCCCCAAAATAGAACATTAATATACCCAAGCGTTGCCAATGATTAGTTTTCAGATGATAGATGTTACGAGATTGGAACTGTGTAACATTCCATGCTTTCTAAACTCTGCCTTTTTATTAATTTAAATTAGGAATTCATGGCCCTCAGCTTATTTAAAAAATCGAAAATTGCTGACACAAGAATGGTCTGCCCTCAACTTTAGAGAATGGTTTCAAACTTTGACTTGGATAAGATTATCAAACTAACTTCATTACAAACACTCCAGTGCATGTTGGAATGTATCAATGAGGTAAAGAGTAATAGATTATGAGAATTAATCAGGAATATTTTAAAATATAATTAGGAATGAAGAAGACATAGAGACTTCTGGGTAAATGGACATACATGTTGAAACTTTGTAAATGCCTATCAATTTGTTTAACTTTTAATACATTTCCCAATGACATAATCACTCACCTGCAATGAACTGGTTCTGCATAAAAGCCCTCTCTTAAATAACATTAAACTATATAGGTGCCCAGTCACTTATTTTGTGTTAACTCAGTGAGAATTAATCTGCGAGAATATATTTACATTTATTTCTATATAAACCGCACAAAGTTGCATGTCTGAAAGGCAAAGGTTCGTCGTTTATATAGAAATCGTTCGTTTTTTTTTACAGATTTTGTTGTCAAACAAAGCACGTTTAAAAAAAAATGGTAGTTTCTGCAGCTGCACAAATGCAGCAATGATCAACACAACCAAACCACACAGACACTTCCACTGTGCACACTGGGGCAGGGGGTGTAGTCCTTTCAGATGTAAACAGGCTGCTCTTGAGCTGTCAGCAGTCTATACATGGCTGCAGGCATTGTCTTCATGTGAATCTAGGGGAGAAATGAGGAAGACCAGATTGAATTTCCACATCACCAGAGCTGGGGAGAGAGAGGATCTTCTACTGCGCCATTCAAACATGGCTGATCTATCTCTCCCATCTAACACCATTCTCCTGTCTTCTCCCTAGAACCCCTAACACCACAAGCAGTGACGTCAATATGGCAGCATGGATGAAAATGAACCACCACCTGAAAAATGAACCGCCTATAACCTGAATTATTATCTGGGAGAGAATAGCTTTAAGTAGGTTCAAAGCCCCAAATGGTAATGTTATCAGACAAGATTTGACAGATAATAAGATAGATGACAAAAACTCCATCAGAGAGGCTGGTTTTAAGGAGCATCTTAAAGGAGAGCATTTCAAAGGGCCATTCAAGACAACCAGACCACTGTGGGTCTGAAGTATATACAACCTAGATGATATAGGTAAGATAGATTTTCTTCCCTAAGTATCATCAGTTAACCAGAGGCATTTCTGCCGCTGTCCAGTAACTTCCAGATCACCATCAACAATATCGGCTTCATAATCAAGACTGAATAAATTAACAGAATTTAAATTCCCCATTTGCAAAGGATTTGAACTCATGTCACTGTATTGTTAGTTCAGTCCTCTGGACTGCCAGCAATCACCATGTGTCCTTGTTTACATGTCGGGAAACAGATGGAAATACATGAATCAGCTCACTACCTTAGGCAGTCACTGCAGTTCAGAGAGGTCATAAGTGATAGGAGCAGGATTAAACTATTCGGCCCATCAAGTCTACTCCGCCATTCTATCATGGTTGATCAATCTTTCCTTCCTAACTACATTCTGAGGCTATGGCCTCTGGTCCTAGATTCTCCCAACTAGTGGAAACATCCTCTCCACATTCGTCTATCCAGGCCTTACACTATTCGGTAAGTTTCAATAAGTGTCCCCCTCATCCTTCTAAACATTGACAGCTGACCAGATTCTCCTCCACACGCTGTTTGACCGACCCCAGTGGAACCAGCCATTGGGGAGAGAACAATCAGTGCCTGTCATTCTCATGCTCATTTGGTGCCAATGACCACAAATGAACTCCTATCCTGGCATGCTTAGTTCAGATGTTAATATCACAGAAACACTGAGCCAATTCCGATGTGTGGCTCCCTGCAAGCAAGCAAAAGGCTAAAACTTAAACCAATTACCACGGGAGAATTCAACGATAAGGGATTGCAAAATTTGCAGTGACTGACACACAGATCTGATTTCTTCCCTTGAGGAAAGTTAAAAATCTCTTTGGCATTTATCCCACTCTCTCGGGATTTATTATTCAGACCAAGGTAACTTCAAGGGCACACTGGTGTAACTGATCGGAGAACTCGTAACATTTGCTCAGCACTTCAAGGATCAGTGCCAAACAGGTCCAACATTTATACTCTATAGCACTGCTTCTTAAACTGGTGAATGAAATTATTTTAGGGTGAATGAAATTATTTTAGGGTGAATTAAACTTGAAGGGTGAATGACAATTTATTCAGATGTTCATATATTTTTTTCTATACATAAAAAAGGGATTGCCATTAAAGTGGTTAGTAAGCTTTTATAGGTTTTAATGGCAGTGGAGCTGGAAATTTGATGTTTTTTTCTCTCTACCTATGGTTTTCTAATTTCAAAGTATCAGGATATCTCTTAAATTTACTGTAATATAACCTTTTAGGGAAGACCAGACAAGCTAGTGGAATCATAACTATATAAATGTCAACACTGGAGGATCGCCGTAGGCAACTGCTGAACTGTAACTTTACTTTGCGTTGCACATTTAGCTACTTGTCTGCTGGCTTCTGGAGAGAGGCATACCAAATATGGCAAGTTGATATTTGGAGGTATTGTGAGCTTTCTTCGGGGAGAGTTATAGAAAGTTATATTAGTTGGATACTATTATATTAAATCACATACTCCATGTTTTTTTCAGCTAGTTTTCCAAGAAAAAAACTGCAGTAATCAAAGCCCAAAGGTAGGATGGGGCTGAAGCCCAGTGTTTAGACGTAGGAATGGTTTTTTTTAATCATTCTAAGAGAATGATTTTCCAATTCCAGTGGTAATTGTACTTTTTTTTTTACACCTAGTTTTCTTTTCATATTTTTAGGGTGTTCAAAAAGTTGAATAAAATAAAGACTTAAGAAATTAGTTAATTTATGCATTTTGGTCATGTGACAAAATAAATTATATATAAATTTATACACAAGGGAGAATAAGAAGAAAATTGACCGTAAAAACATAAGGAAATTTAGTTGAGGGTGAATTAAATTTTGTGATAAAGACTGAAGGGTGAATGACACTGAAATAGTTTAAGAAGCACTGCTCTATAGTCATATGATGTGGAAATGGGCCCTTCGGCTCAACTTGCCCATGCCAACCAAGATGCCCCATTCTACGCTAGTCCTAGCTGCCAGCATTTGGCCTCTAAACCTTTCCTACCCATGTACCTGTCTAATGTCTTTTGAATGGTGTTATAGTACCTGCCTCAACCACCTCCTCTAGCAGCTCGTTTCATATACCCACCACCCTCTATGTGAAAAAGTTGCCCCTCGGGTTTAGACTTTAGAGATACAGTGTGGAAAAAAGGCCCTTCAACCCAATGAGTCCGTATCGACAGCAATCACCCCGTACTCAACCATTATCTGACACACTAGGTACAATTTACAGAAGCCAATTAACCTACAAACCTATACGTCTTTAAAGTGAGGGTGGAAACCAGAGAACCCGGATAAAACCTATGTAATCACAGGGAGAATGTACAAACTCCGTACAGACAGCTCCCCTGGTCAGGATCGAACCAGGGTCTCTGGCGCTTTAAAGCAGTAACTCTACCGCTGTGCCACTGTGCTGCCCTGATTAAATCTTTCCCCTCTCACCTTAAACTGCCCCCTTGTTCACGTTTTCCTACTCTGGGTAAAGAGTGTCACACTATTGAGTTCCAGATTGAAGCCAACTACTATTTATTGGTGATTTTAAAAAAAAGCTTGAAAGGGAACATAGCACACACAAATGGATGCATTGGTCAAACATGATTTTCCTTTCACAAAATCAAGTACACAATGCCTGATCATCCTGAATGTTATATAACCTGTCTGCTATCATGTCGTACATTTTCCCCAATTACAGATATTAAGCTAATGGGCTGGTGTTTTAGTTTTCCATCCCCTTTTAAATTCCCTATTTTGAATATACTCAATGGACATTCACCAAATCTAGGGAACTGAAAAATAAGGCTAATGCTTCAACAATCACAGGGTGCTGCTACTTTTAGGAGCTGAAGATGTTCAATGCCCCCCCCCCCAGAAACCTTCAGCCTGTGTTCCCTATCAATTCCACAATTATTATAATTTTCGTGAATAATTCCCCTTTTACAGCTATTTCGAGTGATGCAAAATGTCTGCTTAACTGATCTGCCACCCCATGTTTTCGATTATTAATTCCCACATTCACTTTCTATAGAACTAGTACTCACTTTGGTACTTCCGTTTTTATTGAAATTGCTATAGAACGTCTGTATTTATACTTCTGGCTGACATTACCTTGTACTCTAATACTTCCTAGCTTATTAACCTTTTCTTCATTTGCTTTTACCTTCAGTCCAATATTCTGATCTATTATTTGTCTTTATACAATTATGTTTTTTTTTAATGTTTGATATTTCTTTTAACATTTTTTGGTTAGACATTCTGGCCCTTCAGGGGTTCCATTTTCATTGGATCTGTGCAATCTGAAAGTTTCTATTAAATCTCTGTTGCTCCATTTTGTCTGGTTGATCCTATAATTTAATGTGCCAGTTGACTTTAGCTAGTTCTGCTTTCATGGTCATCTCTATTTTAAAATATTACTCTTGGCCGCATCCTCCTCCTCCTCAAATCAAATGTAAAATTCAATCATATTGTGATTGCTGTATTAATGAATCCTGTCTTACTATGGAGAATGACAGATCCAGTGTAGCTGGAGGCTAATGTTGTAACCAACAATCTCAAAAAATATTATGCACTCCACATTAAGGCTAATTTTAAGGCTAATGAGAGGGGATCTTATAGAAACATATAACATTCTTAAGGGATTGGACAGGCTAGATGCAGGAAAATTGTACCCGATGTTGGGGGAGTCCACAACCAGGGGTCACAGTTTAAGAATTTAGGACTGAGATGAGAAAAAAAAAATTTCACCCAGAGAGTTGTGAATCTGTGGAATTCTCTGCCACAGAATACAGTGGAGGCCAATTCACTGGATGTTTTCAAGAGGGAGTTAGATTTAGCTCTTAGGGCTAAAGGAATCGAGGGATATGGGGAAAAAGCAGGAACGGGGTTCTGATTTTAGATGATCAGCCATGATCATATTGAATGACGGTGCTGGCTCGAAGGGCCGTGTGGCATTCTCCTGCACCTATTTTTCTATGTTTCCATCTCTGACTTTTCCTTCTTGCATCAAAAGTGTAGTAAACATGCTCTGTAAGACCACAGCTGCCTTGAACGTTCTTTGCACTTGCTCCAACAATGAGACTTCCTGCATGCTGCCTCTAAAATGCTTCCCTTCTTTCTGAACAGTGCTTTCCCACTGGCATCCAGCACACAGAAAAGAACCCTTGACCACATCTCATTTATTTCCCACACCTCTGCTCTCATAACCCCCTTGGACAGGGCATAGTTCCTCTGACCCTCACCCTCCACTGCCACCAGTCCCTGCGTTCAAAAGATCATCTCGTGCATCTCTCATCACCAGTCACAATTCTCTTCCCTTTCAGCATTTTAAAGGGAACGTGCCCTTCGTGACTCCCTGACCCACTCTTCCATCCCCATTATGACACTTTATCATCAACACACAGGACGTGCAACACCTATCCTTTCATCCCTTCCCTTCTTACCATCCAGGGATTCAAACAGACTTTGCAGGTAAAGCAGTGATTCACTTGCATTTCTCCCAGCCTAATGTGGTGCTTTGTAACGCAATCTCCTCTGCACTGGAGAAACCCCCAAAAGCAAATTGAGCAGTGGCTTTGTGGAGCATCTTGTCCCACTTGTGATTGCTGCTGTTCTAATAGCCCAGCACGCTACCTCTCTGTCCTTTTGGACTGTTGCCTTCTACACCTTTATGTACACATACTGCCTTCTACACCATCACAAGGCCACACCCATGTTTGAGGAATCATGCAGGTAACTTGGGCACAACTGCAGTCTATTGGACAAATGTTCTAACTTTCCATAACCAACTATTCCTTTCTGTCTACATCAGTACTGGCCATTTCTATGCATCATCATTTGGCTCGATTTTTCTCCGTTCATTGGTTTGGCCTGTTGGATGTGACCCACAGCGTGTTATTTGCTATACATCACACAGAAGGATAATGGGCTTCTATATGCCACATATAAGTTATTTAGTTTCACCCTAGCAGAGATATTCTTCATCGTCCATGTGATATCTCTGCCCCCACCTTCTCTGCTGAGAAGGTGAAAATTAACTTGTATTTTCTGTGTGCTGACAAAAAGTCTGAAACATTCGCTGTTTCTTTATGTACACATGCTGCCTGACCCGAATGTTCCAACATTTTATCTTTTCATTCCAACAAGTACTAGTTGGGCTTACTATCCTGCTTCAATGCTGAAAACTATGTAATCAAAATCAGCTTCTTTAGAACAGAAAAAGAACATGATCCAGATGTAGAGAGACAGACAATGAAGCTACAGTCAGCACTCAATAATGAATAAACTGTACTAATCCCTCAGTAATGCAACGAAAGACAACACTTACCTCACCAACTGCATTGGACAAAACATGGACTATCTTCTCGTGAGGTGTTGCGACAACACTTTGCCCATTGATTTCTATAATGCGGTGGCCAACTCTCACTCCTCCACGCTCTGCGATCCCTCCACGCATAAGGCTACAGATCTGAAACAGAACATCAACCAGTCATTGATTAGTGACCCAAGAGATGGTTTTCAAGTGTGAAGTGAACTTTCAATTTGATCAGAAGATACATCTATTGCCTTACGCCCATCATCTCAATGCAAGGAGGATACAAATTTGATCGGGTTTTTCAAGTTTTTGAGGAGGTGGCAAAGGTGATTGATGAGGATAGAGCGGTGGATGGTGTCCACATAGATTTTAGGAAGGCATTTGATAAAGTCCCATATGGTAGACTGTTCCAGAAGATTAAGATGCACAGGATTAATAGTGACTTGGCTGTATGGATCGAGAACTGGCTTACAGATAGAAGACAGAAGGTTGTAGTGGAACGACAATATTCAGGCTGGAGGTCTGCGATCAGTGAATCTGTTCTGGTACTAAGCCGTCTCATCTCTTGACCCAGAAGGTCGGTCTGATCTAACGAGGCGATCACAAAAGTGACAGCAGACTATCTTGGTACAGTACTGAGGAAGTGTGGCATTGTATGAGATTGTGTCTTTCATGTGAATTGTTAGACCAGGGCCACATTTGCTCTGTCAGGCAGAGACAAAAGATCAATGGGACAGACAATTCATTCCCAAACTGATACTCAAAAGTAGCTACTGCTTTGAAGATCATCATTTGTTTTCGAATCCTCACAGGTAACTGGTCTCCATGTTCATGTAAAATTATCAGGCAAACCTTCCTTCTTGAGAGTTGAAAGGGATCAGAGTGCAACAAAGGCACGTCTTCTCTCCACCAGTGGTTCACAAAACAGATTTTGGTGGTGGATAAAACTGTGCTAAAACCCACATATAATGTAATTTCTCTGCGTTATTGAAACAGTCAATTTTCTTTTTGAAAGTTTTTTATCTCAAAGGTAATCTTATTCAATGACTTTTCAAGAAACGCATTTCAGATAATAACAATTTTCCATGTATATTTTGTCCCCAAATGTCTCCTTATAACCCTCCTACCACTGCTGCAACCTTATGGAAAACCTATTACTATTTTGAATGAATGCGTCTAGCTGGAACCTTCTTTGCAGCAAGCAAACGTCCACAGCCTATGGGAAGATGCTGTGTTTAGATTAGATGCTCCACTTCCTATACTACAACAATGGCCACATTAAATCAGAAAGCTATGGATTCAATTCCTGTTCTCGTGGCTTTAGCTAGGACGATTATCCAGGGCTGTATTGTTGCACATGCTGCCTTTTGAAGAGATATTAAACAACTTGTTCAGGGGATGTCAAAGATCATCATTTTGATGATCTCTCTAGTGCCCTGGGACCGATAATCGTCCCTCAACTGCACCCACTGAAACCAGATGATCTGGTCCTTCACACATGGTTCATGTTATTTGCAAATCAAGGACTGTGTTTCCTACAACAGTGACAACACTTCAAAACTACTTCGTTGGCAGTAGGTTTTTTGGGACCTTCCGAGAGAGAAGTGAGTAATAAAAAGCCGAGATCTGTTCCCCTAACTTTTTTTACTTACGTCGTCAGTTTTACTTCCGATGCCAAAGATAGACACAAAATGCTGACACGGAGTAACTCAGCGGGACAGGCAGCATCTCTGGAGAGAAGGAATGGGTGATGTTCCAGATCTAGACCCTTCTTCAGACATCAGAAACATCATCCATTCCTTCTCTCCAGAGACGCTGCCTGTCCCGCTGAGTTACTCCGTGCCAGCATTTTGTCTATCTTCGATTTAAACCAGCATCTGCAGTTCTTTCCTACATTTTACTTACAATGCCATTCTGTACACTGAAGCCCAGCTGATAGCGCAGGTCTGGTCTCCTTATCAGTACCGTAGTGACTGGAGGACATCGCACAATGTTCAACTTGACCCGAGCTTGGCTCTTCAATCCCTGGATTAAACAAAATCAAATGAAACGAGTTACGTCTCAGACATGAGACCAAGGCGTGGGTTTGTCGTGGAATTAACATTTCACTTCATGTGGAAGGTTCCAAGTTTCCTGTCCCTTTGACCAAACCCACCACCATTTTTCCTCGGGAGCTCAGTGGCTTTCAGTCATGAGCCCCAATTTGAGGAATTAGCATTTCCCCAATTACTTCCAATTATCTAGGACATTTCACATGGCCAACACTGTATGTATCAAGCTGGAACTTGATCCCAAGCTGGGAGGTCTGATCGCAAGACAGTGAATTTTCTTTTGGTGCTCTGGGCTGCCCACATCCCAAGGGTCATACGGGTTGATAGGCTAACTGCCCACTGTAAACTGCCCCTAGTACGTATGTGAATGGTGGAATCTGGGGGAAAATGATGAGGAAATGGGGAGAATAAAAATGTGATGCAAGGTTATTGTAAATGAGTGGTTGGTGGTCTGCCTGGACTCAATGGGTCAAAGGTCCTGATTCCATGCTGTATCGCTCCATTACTCTATGATCATACAACAATGAACTGTGGAAATCTTTATCTCCAGCGATAGCTTCCAAGCAATGCAGCCATGAGACACACAGAGCATCTATATTGACCACAGTTGTGGAACATGGCTCTAAGAAGCATGGAGAATGTAAAAAACCAGCTGCATTCTTTCCCTTTAATTATATCAGGCCTACAATCAGATGGGGTACCTTGATGATGCTCTGACAGGTGGATAATGGTAGCCCCACAAGGCTGGTGCCATTGATGGACATTATCTGGTCTCCAATGTTCAGTTTTCCAGACTTCTCTGCAGGCCCTGCATGCATGATGTTTGCGATGATCACAGTTGGAAGGATGGAGCCCCAGCCTGACTCAACGATCACCAGGCCCAGTATTTCACCTTTCTGCTTCTCAACATGAACCTGACCAGGAGGAAAAGAATCTACTTTACCACCCAAAACATAACCACAGTCGATTTAGCATTCAGCAGCAAGACCACCCAGTTCCTCAGGTCTATTTGCTTAGAGTTAATGTCATTCACCTATTAGACCCTTTATTCTCTACTCAATCAAGTAAACAAGGTGTGAGGAAACAATGGGCAGCGGCTTGTATGTAGCATCAACTCCAGGAGTAAATATTCTACTTGTAATTGGGCGTTTCAAAACAAGAAGTTAGTTCACCTCTCCGCCTTCTCCATCTGGCTTTTAAAATCTTTGATGAACAAAAATCCCCCACTTGGTGGGGTTCAAATTCAAGGAGTGTTTAGAAAGAGCAAATAAGGAGAAATTGTTTCCATTAGCAAAAGAGCCAAGAATCAGTAGATGCAGATTTAAGGTGATTGGGAATCTAACATAACATAAAGGATGACATAAAGGGGCAACAGTTTTAAACAGCGAGTAGTTAAAAGAATGTGAGTGCCAATTCAATCTAACTATCAAAATGGATTGGGATAAATTCCTGAGAAAGCAAAATGTAGGAACTGAGGAGAGGAAAGGACATGGCAGTGGGACTAATTGGAGAGCTCTTTCAAGGAGCCAGCACTGGAACAACGAGCCAGCTGACCTGCATCTGCGCTACTTTAGTCAACAAGTTGGATAGAAGAAAGGTAGCAGAAAAAAATGACAGGAAGAACCAATGGATGCTCAACCAGCAAGTTGCTTGATTTTAAACTTTAAAAAAAATCCTTGACATAGAATTTAAGGAAAAGATTCATGTGAAATAATTCAACTGTAATACCTGCCTACCACAGAGTGTAGATTACACATGCATCTACTGATCCATGGTTTAGATTCCCCTTAGATTCATCTGTCATGAATTATCAATGTAGCAACATGAACCGATCTCAAATGCGGTTTAGTAATCAAATTATGAGCAACCAAATTGAGGCCTGGTCCGATCTTTACAATGACATTTTTGGATGAGGTGCCCACAGGAACAGAAGACTGAGTTAACAATGCCCGTGACCATCTGTCTCTATACTGCAGTACAGTTACCACAAGACCCCGTCCCTTAAAGCAAAAGCCCTCAATGCTACACCTACTTCTTTGCAGTTTTCCGATTTGGAGAAATGAATCAAGTCGTCATTGTACATGTCCTGAGTATTGAGGAGGTCGCTGTATTCCTTCTGGCTCAGGTCCTCTGGATTAATCCCGTTTGCCCTCAGGAATTCCTGGTAGGCGACACTAAATGCTTGTCCTATGGATTGGGCTATCAGTTGAGCCTGCAGGGCAGGAAAGGAAGGAAACATTACATTTAACATAGAGAATCAAGACAAACCACCACTTGGTGCAGCTAGGATTTAATGGCAAAGTGAGATCAACATCATGGAATGTCGAAGATTGGTATGGACTTGAAGGGCCGAATGGCCTGTTTGTTCTGTGATTCGACGTGCCACAGGAAAAATTAACAAACTAGGTCTGATATGGAGACACAAACCAAGGGTGACCAAGAATGGGATGAAATAGGTAGGTTTTAACAAGAGTCTTAATGGAAAAGAGGAGACCAAAGAGGTTTAGGGAAGGAATTCCAGAATTTAGGATATGAAGGAGGTGAGAATTGGAGGAGCTGAGGGATAGCAGGGTTGGCAAAGATCAAAGAGACAGGTGGATCTATTTGATTGATTGATTAAAATGTACAATGATTAATGTGAAATTGGGCACTCTTTTATCCCTTTTGTACGCTCCTTCTGAATCTGTCCTCTCTGCCGTTAGGCTGCAGGCTCCAGGTTTAAACCACTTGTTACATAAAAATGGTTTTTGGTTCCTCTGTCAATCCCCTTACATCTGGGCCCAGAGGACATCACATTTATGTGCTTCATCTGAAACCTTCACTGTTTCTAATGCTTCCACCAAACCATTGAGCTGTAACTTGCAACACGATGATCAAGAGCTAGGATGTGGGAATAGATTGGTGAGATGGAGAGCATCATAGAGTCACACAGCACGGAAACAGGTCCTTTGGCCAAACTTGTCCATGACGTTCAACATGCCCCATCGACACTAGTCCCACTTGCCTGTGTTTGGCCCAGAGCCCCCGTAATCTATCCTATCCATGTATCTGTCCAAATGGTTTTTTAAACATTGTGTTAGGATCTGCCTCAACTACCTCCTCTGGCAGCTCGTTCCATAAAACTACAATTTTTTGTGTGAAAGTCTTGCCCCTTCAAGTTTCTATTGAATCTTTCCCCCCTCACCTTAAACCTCTGTCCTCTGTCCTCTGGTCTCGATTCCCCTACTCTGGGTAAAAGACTGTGCATTTACTCGATCTATTCCTCTCATGATTTTGTACATCTCTACAAGATCACTCCTCATCCTCCTGTGCTCCAAGGAATAAAGTCCTCGCCAGCTCAACCTCTCCCTACAGCTCAGGCCCTCGAGTCCTGGCACATCCTCATAAATCATCTCTGCGCCCGTTACCGTTTAAAATACCGAGGGACAAATGTCTTCCTCTGGGCCATGAGCTTTCCGACAACTTTTACTTCAGCTTTCTCTGTTCTGAGGGAGATCGACCTCCAAGTCCACATGAAATAGCAACAGGAATTGGTCCCATGGCCTTTCCTGCTTTCACTGCCGTACAGTCAGATCATGAGTTTTCTACTAGTTGGCCTCAGCACCACGTCCCGGCCTCGGCAATTCCTTCCTATATCAGCCACAGCAGCACCCACTCGCATGGTAAACATTTGTTCTCAAATCGTCCCTCTCACACTCCTGATTTTGACTGCATAGAAGGAAATAATCAGTTCAGCATCCTTCCTCTCAAGCCCCCTCAGAATGGTGTGCATTTCAATAGGATCACTTTTCATTTTGAGGGCACGTCCCAATCTATTTAATCAGTCTTTAATTCCAGGAATCAATCTAATGATCTCCTATGCATGTTGCTTCCAAGAGTGACCACCAGGTTCAAGAATAACTTCTTCCCACCAACCAGCAGGTTTGTGAACCTGACACAAACTATCCTCAACTATAAACTATGCACTGTCTATGGATGCACTAAGGACTTCAGGGGTTTTTTTTTGCACTAATATTGGGGATACTAATATGTTGAATTGATGTTTATCATATATTATCTATGTGCATAGTGTTTACTCGGCTGTTATATTGCTGTAAGTAAGAATATAATTGTTCCGTTGTTGGTACATCTGACAATTAAACATACTTGACTTTATTCTTCCTTAAACACCAGAACTGTATGCTGTGCTCTGGGATGCTTTAGAAATGTGCTTTAGAAATGTGGGAAGATTTTCATTATTTTGCATTCCATTTTCTTAGCTACGACAATTCCTAATTGGAGACCTCGGACTATCTTTAATCTGACTTTACTGGATTTTAACTTGCACTAGAAATTATTCACTTTATCCTGTATCTGTACACTGTGGATGGCTCGATTGTAATCATGTGTACTCTTTCCACTGACAGGTTAGCACGCAACAAAAAGCTTCTCACTCCACCACAGTACACATGACAATAAACTAAACTATTCCTTGGGTAAATAATTATTTGCTGAGCTTTTCAAGGCTACCACGCTACCTGCACAACCACAAGACAACATGCAACCACCCACAAGATCAAAGTACTACGTACGTCCTCCGATTCAAAGACATGGCAGATCATCTTGTACTGCCTCTTCCCATCCTGGGAAGGGTGGGAGGCTTCAACGCTGTCCTGGGAATTGGATCGAGGCATGCGCCGACGTGCCATCAACACCACGATGTTCCCAATATCCGCTATGTACGAAATGGTCCTCAAGGGATGGTCCATCATAGTCTCCTAGTGAAGAGCAGCAAGAACGTGGGGCACATTACAATCAAACAGCAACAGTTTTAAGGAAAGCTATTCAATGTTGAAAATGATTTCTCCAGCAGTGGCTCATTTTTTTCATTAATTTCCAAACAACTTGCTCTGCTCTGCACACAAAATGGATGTGTTTCAGAATTGCATTTTCACCACTTGATTCACACACGTTCCCCCAAACACAAACTAGCAGGCACGGGTCCTAACGTCAAACAGGCAGGTACGGGTGCCAGTGCCAAACATGCAAATGAACACAAATACCTCCCTGTGCCAACCAAGCAGCACAATGCAGCTTAACATCAACAACCGTATGCAACCTCCAACAGCTAAGCCTGCAAACCCACACCAAGATCAACAGCACATATTTAAGACCAACTTCATACTGCATGCAGTCACCCACACACAACCCAACAACCACCACACAGACATTAACTACAGCTCATAACCAACGTCAGGCATACAAACACACAACAGTAACCAAATAAAAACTACAGCACTAGCACACACGTTCACCAATGCACTCTACAGCCACTCATATCACCATAACCTCAGACACACCATCTCTACACTCACTCATACACACACAACAGAGACACGGAAATTATCATGCAGCCCGTACCTCACTCTAATCCGTTATGCTCCCTGTGCTCATCAAAGAGAGCGAAAAGCCACCAGGGATTGCACGGGATGGAGACTGCTAGCTAAGAGCTAGATGCCACATCCTGTCAATCGACAAGCTCACAGGATGCACTGGCTGCTCCGTCAAAGAGCAGAGAGGCGAATAGCCGGCACTCTGTACGGCTGCAAATCCCTGCTGGCAGTTCAATGCTGGGCAGCCCGAGCAACATGCTAAGGCTGCATTCTGTCAAATCCATCCAGCACACGTTAAGTGCAAGTGGCAGAGCGATCAGTACAAATTAAACATCAAATCTAATCCCAGAACCGCTTGAAGCAGGGTGGGAATGCCAACCTCTCCTCAACCCAGCACCATTGGTCTCAGTCTGAGTGAAGAGGTTTTGCTGACCGCTGACCAGACAAGGACACAGCCCACCACTAAGCAATTTTTAAAGGCTTCCTCCAAATGTTCCTATCCGGTCATATATCTATCTCCATAGTTACGAATGAATTCCTTCCACCAGGCAGGAAGTGTGGGGACCCAAATTATTTACGCCGGAAAGTATTCTAACAGTTTAGGAATTGGGTTTATTCATGATTTTTTCCACAGCTTTTCCAAAGTAAAAGAATCTCCTGCTAAAAGATTTACTCTCTGAGCACTTACCTGCGAATCGGCGTTGAGAACCTTAATCCTCTGTGTTGAAATGAAGAGGTCCACTTCCGTCATAGGTTGTGGCTCCCCTTCAGGTGCCTATGTGAAGAAACAGCAACATGGAAGAGGCCACCACAGAGACATTTAACACACATGCACAACTCATACAGCTGACTTCTGTCAACATAAAATTATTGTCCGTCTTTCCTTTTCTGAAGGGTATTTTAGTTTAACATTGATCTCCAAAATAACATGGGGTCCGTTTCCAAATTATAGAGACATATAGTCATAGAGCATGGAAACATGTCCTTCGACCCAACATGCCCACACTGACCAACATGTCCCATCTACACTAGTCCCACCTGCCTGCATTTGGCCCATATCCCATCCATGTACCATGCACCATCCAATGTTTAAATATTTCTTAAACATTGCGATAGTACCGACCTCAACTACCTCCTCTGGCAGCTCGCTCCATACACTCACTACTCTTTGTATGAAAAAGTTACCCCTCCTGTTCCTATTAAATCTCTCCCCCCTCGCCTTAAACCTCTGGTTCTCGATTCCTCAACTCTCAGCAAAGGCTCTGTGCGTTTACCCGATCAATTCCTCTCATAATTTTGTACACCTCTATAAGATTACCACTCATCCTCCTGCCCTCCATGGAATAGAGTCCTAGCCTGCTCAACTTCTCCCTATATTTCAGGCCCTCAAGTCCCGGCAACATTCTCGTAAATCCTCTCTGCACCCTTTCCAGTTTGACAAAACGGTATACTGACACACAGGAAAGGAGGCAATTCAGCAGAAACCTGCAGTTCAGTGTAATGGATGCGGGTTCATTGGATAGAAGATTATGTACGGCTCTCACTCTAAATAAGCAGGAAGTCTCTTTAGTGGTAGGATGGTCAGTGACCAGACGCTAGAGTAAAAGCAAGCGCAAAGGAAGTGGTGGAGCTGCTGCCTCATAGCTCCAGCGACCCATGTTCGATCCTGACTTCTGGTGCTGTCTGCATGGAGTGTGCACGATCTCCCTATGGCTGCATGGGTTCTCCTGGGTGCTCAGGTTTCCTTGCATATCCCAAAAGACGTGGGGATGGTGGGTTAATTGGCCATTGAAAACTGCCCTTTATGAATAGGTGAGGGACAGAGCCTAGTGGAAGTTGATGAGAATGTGGGGGGAATGAAATGGGCAGAGTGTGAACGGCTGCTTGACGGTTGGCTTGGATCCGTCTATGGCCATGAATTAACATTGTGCGCAGACAATAACAATGTCTTTCTTGCTCAGTGCCTGTATCATTGCTCGGGAAGCTCCAGATTTTTCCAGGTCTGGGCACCGACATTCATCTGATCTCCATTGGGAACTGCGAGTGCACAATTTCAACAGGGCTTTCAGGGATCACTTCATCAGACGGCTTATATTGCATGCACTACGTCACTGAATAACTGTTACCCAGAATATCAGGTATCATATTTCCCAGCTGACTCCCCCAGCTCAGCATTATTTAATTGGGGAGATGGCTAAAGGGTTCCAGATTACCGCTAAGTACCCCCCCCCCCCCCCCCCCCCCACCCCCCTCCCCGGCGTCTACATTTAATGCCATGCACCCTTGCTCGGGACACTTCCTGTGATTGTGATCATTTTACTACATGGAACCATGATATCGAGTTCTGAGACTGGAGACTTTCCACAAAACAGCTGCCTTGCCAATTGGACAGAAATCAATATTAAATTTGCATAGAGAGGGAGAGAGAGATATCAAAATCTATCTCTATTCTGACGCTTGTGCATTTTAAGCTTGGTTAATACGACAGACATAGAATCTATTTATAATCAGAAGATAAGAGAATGCCAGGTTATTAATTTATTTCTAAAAATATGGAGAAGGAATTGTGATAACTTAAGATTACATGACACGAATGTCTTGGTGCTTTGGTCAGCATGAAGGATCTGGGACATGTACTGCCAGATGGAAGTACTCAGTGAATGGGCAACCTGGCAGAAAACAGAGTAGCCTTGAGTAGTGCAAGATGAGGACATTCAGCCCCACGGGCCTGTTCTGTCAATCAGAGACATAGAAAATAGGTGCAGGAGTAGGCCATTCGGCCCTTCGAGCCTGCACCGCCATTCAATATGATCATACCCCCTGATCCCTTTAGCCACAAGGGCCACATCTAACTCCATCTTAAATATAGCCAATGAACTGGCCTCAACTACCCTCTGTGGCAGAGAATTCCAGAGATTCACCACTCTCTGTGTGAATTTTTTTTTTTCTCATCTCGGTCCTAAAAGATTTCCCCCTTATCCTTAAACTGTGACCCCTTGTTCTGGACTTCCCCAACATCGGGAACAATCTTCCTGCATCTAGCCTGTCCAACCCCTTAAGAATTTTGGATTCATCAGCATAACATTGGCCCACATATGAATATGGGGAGAGACTTAAAAATATGAATCAAACTGGCGTCTGTTGCTTTTTATGGATAGACAGTTCCCCCTTCTTTCAATCATCATGCAAGGTATTTCAAATCTGCTCCCCTGAATTACCTGGGAACAGTCTCACTCCCTTTGGCTCCCCCATTAGCAGAGAATGTTTCCTTGTCTAACTTAGTCATAGAGTCATGCAGCACGGAAACAGGCTCTTCGGCCCACGTTGCCCATGCCGGCCAATATATCCCACCTGCCTGCGTTTGGCCCATATCCCTCTAAACCTGCCATATACTTGTACCTTTCCAAATGCTTCTTAAACGTTGCGTTAGTACCAGCCTCAACTACCTCCTCCGGCGGCTTATTCCAAATACCTACCACCCTTTGCATGAAAATGTTACCCCTTAGGTTCCTATTAAATCATTCCCCCCTCACCTTAAACCTATAAACCTATTAAACTTACTTCTTCCCAAATACTAAAGTCTTTGGGAATGCAGACCGAATGGACATAATCATTCTTTGGAAGTTAATCCTTAATAGATATGCTATGCTGAGGCACTCGTTTCCTGTCCAGACGGCAATGGGCAGGTAGTGAAAATAAAAGATGAAAAGCAGGATTAATTGAAACAAAGCTGATGAGATAAATGTAATGCTCATGCAGAATTTGCTGTAGTGGAACAGGTTAGAGTTTATCCTCCTGAAGAGCCTTCTCCAACACCAACATCTCATCCCAGCTGCATCTCCTTCCATTCATCCTTTGGGACGAGAGAGTTGTCCTATCTAGACAGGCTAAATCGTTTAGGATTGTATTCTTTAGAATTTAGAATCGTATTGGAACCTCTAAAATTCTTAGGGGACAAAACATGGTACATCTTTTCACCTGTAGGTGGGTTTTCAATGAAGGACACATAGTTTCAAGATAAAGGGCTGGTCATGTAAAAGTCACAGTGGGTAGTGAATCTCTAAAATTCAATGCATTAGTGGGTTGAGAAGGATACTTCATTAGAAGTATTTTAAGTAGAGTTGATGCATACAGCTCTACCATTTATCATCCGGCAACTGGTGGTCTGGCACCTCCTTTTATCCGGACCAAATGACAAGAGCACACTTGAAATCCCTCCCGGAAGCCCCCCCCCCCCCAAGAATGTAGCGCCTAGGCCTGGTGAGGCGGTCGATCTCAACCTCATTGGGACTTCCGCGGCCAATTGCTGGGTCGAACTTGCCCCCTGCGGCCAACTTCCGAGGCAGACTGCAGGCTGGTATCTTGGTCCCCCGAGGTCGTAACCTCTATTGGTCCGGCAAAATGGATAATCCAGCAAGGCTCCAGAATCAAAGGTGTCGGAAAATCGGTAGTGGACCTTTATTTAAAAGATCAAGGCATTGAGGACGATACCTGCCGATGCTTTAATCTTAAGCAATACACAAAGTACTGAAGGAACTAATCAAGTCGGGCAGCATATGTGGAGGGAATGGACAGACAATGATTTGGGTCAGGACCTTCCTCAGTCTGACCATAGAATAGAAGAGCATAGGAACAGGCCCTTTGGCCTACAATGTCTGTGCTGAACATGATGTCAAGACAAACTCTAAATGGCTGCACACAGTCCATATATTTCAAATCCCTGCTTATCTATGTGCCTATGTAAAAGTTTCTTAAATGCCACTATCGTATCTGCCTCCACCACCACCCCCAGCAGTCTACCCTATCTCAGTCTCTCATCAATTTACAAACTTCTATCAGGTCTCCCCTCGACTTCCCATGGTTTCAGAGAAAGGCAATCTCTTTCCTCTGGGTGGGGGAGTCCAAGATGAGGAGCCATCAAAATTGAAACCAGACCTTTGGAACTGTGGTTAGGAAACGCGCCTACATTAAGAAGGTGGTAGAGCATCAAATTATCTTCCACAACTGGCAACTGATGCAGGGTCAACTTTAAATCTGAGTGATAGAATTATGTTAACTAAAGATATGAAGGGATGGAGCTGAGGCACATTTAAGCAACTCATTGAAGGAAGACAAGGCTAAATTGCCTTCTTCTAGGCCTATATTTCTTTCAAATGCACACATGCTATTTGCTCGGACCAGTCCTGACAATTTCTCACTGCCACACTTTGTCTCTTCCTTTTCGCTAATTTGATTTGAAAAGAAAAATCTGGACTGCAAAATAAAAATATTAAACATGTATAACATGCACGCTCTACTCAAAGTTCCATGTCATATTAGCATGGGAAACAGCGCATAATACACTAATGGATAAAACACAACACACTGTTTTGCTTTGAAGACATGTTACTGGAGGTGGCAGTGAGGAAATGGAGGTAAAGAGGTCCTGTGGAAAAATCAAACACACCATTCAGCATCTTGCTTGTAACTGGCAGCTGCCATGGTCAAGGGCAGGAAAGTAATAATCATTGCGTCAAAGCATTAAGAAATTCCAAATCAGCCCAACTCACAGCAAAATGCAACAGAGGCGTGAAAATAAAGGACACATTTTACGTTCAGAGATGTAAATGCACAGATTTTCTGCATCCAGAATCCAGCAGGTAGAAAAAGAAAATACCCAAAATAGGGTAAAGGCAATAATTTGTGGGTAGGTAATGTTTGAAAAGTAAGAGTAGAATGCATGGCCAAAATGTTGCACCATCTCTCTCTCTCTCGAGGGAGCCAATTCCAGTCAACTATCGTCTCAACTAACTGGTACCTATGGTCCTATCAAAAGTTGCACCCAATTTATTGAATGCAAGGGAAAACACACGGGCCCAAACAACTCCAATCCCAGCACATCCTGAGAAAGCATGATTGGTTACTGGGCTGCTCGAACTGTGCTGCCTTCCTGCAAGGCCTGGACTAAGGAAGCAAAAAGAACAGTGGGTGAAAGGTGAGTTGTGGGGAGCAGACCTGCATGCCCAGGCCGCAGAGGAGAGCGACTGAGGCCAAGGCGGACTAGGCACTGCAGGATTTACTGGATGTAGAAAACCAGGCTAAAAGACACCAGCCAAAGTCTAATACGTTAAAAGAAAGTACAACTTGCGAGAAACAAATGAGAGAGGCACAACGTGTGCGGTACTGCACCTTCTTCCTGTTTTTGGCCATTTTCTGGGCCATCTGTGTGCCAAGGGATAGACAAAAGATAGGAGAATAGTTAGCATAGGACTGGGAAGTGGCAAATGCTGAGAAACATTCACAAAATATAGCTGTTTGTTTAGTGCACAAGATGGACGGGGCTGACAGACGACACAATTTATAACAAAAATATTAGCAGTCTTTCGTTAGCCCCTATATGATAACCCACAGAAGAACATTTCTTAACCAGCATTTGGGAGGGGTGGGGGTAGATTGGGGACAGGGACACCAGTAAGATGAGAGGATTGGATTCAAGAAGAGTGGATTCAAGAGGAGAAAGCCAATCACATTTCACATATTGCCAAAAATGAGATGATGTAAAACTGCATCTGCAATGTCGAAAAAAATCCATAAAAGTAAATCTGAGATGATATAATACTGTCGCAATGAGAGCAAGCGGAAATTACAGATATGGTACCAGCCCTTCAGTTCCCCATTCCATGCTGATGTTATGTTCCGCACAAAACCCCCCCCCCCCCCCCCCCCCCCCCCCCCCCCCGCATCTCACCCCATCAACTAATTTGTCTATTCATTCCTCGTGCTTAGACAGCTTCCCCTTAAATGCACCTCTGCAATTTGTCTCAACCACTCCAGATCTGCACCATTCTCTGAGGAAAGGAGTTTCTCTTGAAACCCTGATTTGATTTACTTGAGAATATCCTACATTGTTGACCCTCAGTGTTGGTCTCCCTCACAACGGTATACAGCACTTCTCAACACTGCTTATTTTATCTTTGGCAATACCTGCTGAACTCATGGATGTTATGATCTGCCTGGATAGTACACAAAACAAAGCTTTTCACTGCATCTTGGTACACAGTGATCATAATAAACCAATGCCAGCTTCTCTGTCTTTATCCCAAGGGATTTGATGGGAAAGATTTCTCTCAATCCGTCTAAGCCTCCTCCTTACCCAGAGACCAGCAACCAAACTTGTTCGGTCCATACTGATTGATAAACATCTCAGCATCAAATTTATAAACTCTATATCTTTTTGATAATGACTCCAACTGCTCACGATCCTTAGTACGTGGATGTGAGATTGAGATGAAATCGGATGTGAAAATGTGATGGGAGACTGCCTGTGTGCAGAATAAGCAGCAGGAGGGAGCAGCCACCATAACATCAGAAGGTTTAGGACAGCCCGAGAAAGTCTGCGTTTAAAACTGTCAATCACAGAAAGGGCAATTTCAATGGCATTCAAACACAGATCTGGCTTAGATAAAGTGAATTCAAAGACTGACTGGAAAACCTGTAGCTCAATAGTAGGAGGTCTTTAAGAGGGGAATAAAATCAGAAGAGTGGGACAGGGGGACGTCTTTAAGAAAGGGATATACACACAAGGGCAAAGTGAATAGGACAGCAAGAAGCCTTTGAGGAGGGAAAGATTCAGGTGCATTCTTCAAGGACCTGTCCTGATGGCAAAAGAGAGAACAGAATAAATCAGGCTAGGACATCAAACCAAAAAAATAGTGAGCGCTGGGTAATGAAAGGAAGTTCAGAGCAGAGAAAAATAATGGAAATAAGAGAGGCAAAGAGTACGAGAGAAGATTGGCAGCAAACAAATAGAGGCGTGGAAACAGGAAGCCGGATGGTAATAGGACAGCTTTAGTGAGGGTGCAGAGATTTACAAACACGATTTGAGGGTGAAGGTTTCTGGAAATGGTCTAGACAAATAGACTGGAGAAACTGGCACTGTTGGCAATGAAGTCGAGCAATTTGTGAGGGGATGTGTGTGGAATATCGAAAACCACGAAGGAGTAGATGAAGAGAACCTTTTCCTATTATTGGGTTGTAGAACCAACGGCATAGAATGATGGCGAGCAGCAAAAGAACTAGAAACAACTCAAGTAAAGCCTTATTTCCCTTCCCAGTGAGTGATTGGGGCCACGACTGCACCGTGGGGGTGTGCCTGACCCCAGTGGGCTGTGCTGTAGCCTGCGACTGACTCTTCAGTTCTGATACCAAACAGATTGGACAACATATTGAGAAATGTATCTCAGCGTATTTTTTTTATTAAAAGGCTTTATTAACCTTTGGTTAGTTTCCGTGTCATACAGTATCTGACCTTTCCATGACATGCAGAAACCTTTACCCATAATAGAGAAATCTAAAACTAGCGGGCAAAGATTTAGTGTTTGGGGCAAGTGGTTTAGCTAAGATCTGGGGAAGAATGCTTTTACCCAGAGGATGCTGGAATCTGAAATGCACTGTTTGTGTGGGCAGTGGAAGCAACTACTCGGGTGTAGTACCTCAATGAACACTTGAATCACTAAGGCTACGGAGTAAGTACATGCAAAGGGGAATCGTATAGATGATTTCTGGATTTTTTTTAAAGACACAAAGTGCTGGAGTAACAACGGGTCAGGCAGCCTTGTCTAGAGAACACGGATAGGTGATGTTTCAGGTTGGGAAACTTCTTCAGAATGCTTCTTGATGGTTAGCATTAACGTGATGGGCTGAAGTGCCTATTTCCGTGACAGAGTCATACAGCATGGAAACAGGCCCTTCAGCCCAATTTTCCCGTGCCAACCAAGATGCCCCACTTACACTAGCCCCACCTGCCCGTGTTGTATACCTTGATGTCTAAATACATCAATCTCTACCGACAATAGTGATTTATTCACACCACTCCGTTCTGTCCAGATATCTATCCTGAATTCTCCACCATTGGGATCCATCTAATGTTGATGAATTTAGAATCTGACGGCTCACATCTTCTCCACTGCTACCTGAACAGAGCACCTGAATAAGTGCAAATGCTCCTTTCAGGTCACCCTTTGCCAACTGATCTCTGAAGAAAGAAGGTCTCTCTTCTGTGTTGTGAGATCTCAGTAACTACATTGAGCTCCCCGGCTCGTTCCCCAGTGCTACTCTACACCTACATGAACCCCGGGCTGTAATGATCTCAGGAGGGGAACTCACATTCACTCTACATCCATGAAAGACTCCAGTATTTATTACCCATTTCAAAATGCTCCTGGGCTACTTTTGTCCTTCTGGCTGCCAGATCCATTGAAGGTACAGTAAATTAGGACTGCAATAAAGAGAATCACAGACAAATGCTCACTCTGAAGACTCACAGCTAACTGTAAAGATGGACAATGTTTCATTTTGCCATTTTCAGCTAAATAGGTGCAAGAGAAGGGGAAGTAGGTGTTTGAAGGAACTTCAACATTCATAAACCCAGACCCCTGCTGCAGTGCACATGTTATTCTAGCAGCACATTAATAATAATGGCCCAGATTTTGCTCTCCCGACAATAGTAAGTTTCGTGTTGTCGCTGTTGTTAAGACTGCACATTGAACAGGCCACCTCTCACATGTTGCCAACATTTTGCTGCTGGTTCGTGAAGCAGCACCGTGAATCGCCCTGAGGCTGCAGGGAGGTATTTCATTGCCGGCTTAAGGTGCCCACTGTGCTCCAATGCGAAAGCCGATGGTGGTACTGAACCCCCTTTAACGAGCAAACATGTCCCCGGACATCAGCCGACCTCTCTTGCCCAAAGGGGATGAGTAAAAGTACCGTGAGGCAAAAACCTGCATGCTGTTGAGTGTTGTACATTGCTTTTGTAATTTGCTTTTATTGAAGAAACTGGACATGGATCTTGAAAGCAGAATACAACACAGTCAATGACATGACAGATAACAGAGGATGCAGTTCTGCAGTTGTAGCCTCAGGTCTACGAGTATTAAATTGAGATTTATAAACAGCTTCATGAGTTCCAATTTCTCATTAAATCCCCTCCCCTCCCCCCACCCCACTTAATTCAATCTTTCTTCCTGAAGAAGGGTCGTGAGCCTAAAATGTCATTTATCTATGTTCTCCAAAGATGTTGCCTGACCTGCTAAATTACTCCAACACTTTGTGTCCTTTTCTCTTTGTCTATTTCTCTCAATTAGATCTGGCTAATTCACCCTCTTTCCCTCTCCGTCCCTGATGATCCCTTCTCAATCCGCACGTCACATCGACGAGGAAGCAGATGGCTGCATCTTTAAGCATCATTTCCTCCAGCACATCGCGATAGACTCATGTTCCCAGCATGATACAGGGGGAAATATATTTTGAGCTGAAAAGCCAGAGGAAAAATCCAATAATCAGACAGAAAGACCTAATGCGTTTTTCAAAAGCTTCAACGAAAGATTCGGTTGGATATATAGGTTTTTAAATTACCAACCAGATTTCCTTAGTCTGATCCTATTGATATAATCTTGCTACTGATCCACAGTGATACATGCCCTTAAAGTTATAGATTTTGACAGGAGGGGGCAGAAGGAAGACGTAACGGGTATTCAACATTCGGAGCCAGTTCATGATACTTGCTGAACGAGGAACAGGAAAATATTTTGATGTCCTGCTATTCAGTTTGATTTGTTAGACAAAATAAGTTAGAAAAGTTAGAATCTTCACAATACCTTGGGAGAGAAAAGCTGGCATTTGAATAAATCCACATTGAAGTTAAAACCTAAATTAAAGACATACTTGGCATCTATGCAATCAATGTAATGAATGACTTTGGGGATTTAATTGCTCAGGATTCTGAGGAATGTTTGCGATAAAGTGAACCATCTTTGCCTGTTGATCTGGAGTATTTATACAGTCAAACGGAAAAAGTGAGGGAAAAATGTTCATTAAAGATTCAACGACAAATTCGGGTCACTCTACAATGACTAAATTTCAACAACCGAATTGCCCTAAAATTGCCCAGTTCCTTCAGATTAACACATCTTATTAAGGTAATAAAATCTCATAAGCATGTCAAATTTATGGATTCTGGATTCCTTTCTGCAGTTGGAGCTAATTGTTAAAGAGCATACAAAGTCTTCCACACAGAGCTTTGGTACAAATTAAAATAACTGAGCAGCTTAAGTCAAGATCAAAACAAAAGATGGCAGACAGAGAGAGAAAGGTATATATTTATATGTGTGTGTGTGTGTGTGTGTGTGTGTGTGTGTGTGTGTGTGTGTGTGTGTGTGTGTGTGTGTGTGTGTGTGTGTGTGTGTGTGTGTGTGTGTGCACGCGTGTGTGTGTGTGTGTGTACGCGTGTGTGTGTGCGTGTGTGTGTGTGTGCGCGCGTGTGTGAGAGAGATACAGAGAGATGCAGCGGGAGAAGGTGCATGTGCAGGGAGGGTGTTAGGGGTGAGGCTGGGGAAGAGGGCAGGAGGAGCCGGGTTTGGGTGGGGAGAGCGGTCCCCCATGGGGAACAGGGCTGGGAGGTGGGCGAAATAGCCCAGGTGTTGGGAGAGCGGGAGGGCTATAGGGGAGGAGGGGAGACATAGGGGACGGAGGAGAGGGGGGGGCGGGGGGGGGGAGGTTATTGTGGCCATGGTGGGGGGGGGGGGGAGAGAGATAGGTGTCATTGGGGGGAGGGGGGGGCCTTAGGCTTGGTGATAGCGGATGCGGATTGAGAAGGGCTATAGGGGTGTGGGAAGAGTGGTTCCAGAGAGTGGGGAGGGGAGCGGTGGGCTGGGGGGGAGGATGGCCTGAGAGCAGTGAGGGGTCTGGGAATGTGGGGAACGAATAGGACCTGGAGCGGGGGGGGTGCGGGGGAATGGGTCAGGGCGGGAGAGCGGCAGACTGAGGGGGAGGGCGAGACTGTAAGGGAAGTAAAGAGGGAGGGATAACAGTTTTGACCCAGCCAGGGCCACACTTGTGCAAGAGACCAGCCAGCGTGCAGTGACAGACCAGCTGGACCAGGGCATCACCTTGATTCTGCTGACGGCTTCTTGGGCCTGCATCATCCGCACGTTTTTGGACGGGGTTTTGTCGGACAGCAGCTGGGTAGAGCCCAGGTAATTGGCCGCAAAGATGATGCCATCGATTAGATCCTCTGGGTCGCAAGGTCCGGGGACTGGAAGAGAGAAAACAAACATGGCTGTAGACGTTGGCAAAAACCATCACAGGAAAGAAAGTGGGTGAGGTGGTGGGGCCCACTGGCTTTCTGCCGGATTCCTAGAATGTGCATCACATCCTCTGACCTTCAATATACTCATTTTGGCTCAAGGTTTTCCTGGCCCTTGCCCCACCTTCCTCCAAATACAACTAATATAACTGAAGAACAAACAATAAATCAAACACCATTTCATTGTCTCTTACGATCTGTCCGGGTGATCGATCGCTCATGACCACGAGCGGGAACTTGGTAATTAAATTTGGGGGGGGTGCCAGGAGCTGAAGAACTTGCAATCACGCTGGGTAATTATTACCCCGCATCTTCAAGCAATAAATCAAAGCAGGGAGCAATTCACATGAAGCCTCCTGTCACCAAATACCCCGCCTTTTGCGTGGCTTCTGCACTCCAGCACTATTCTTCTGCAAGATTCATCTGCAGATAACTGGCAGCCATTCAGAAGGTGGGGTCAAAAAGCCCCATTAAGGGCTTCCCGCAGTTTCTTTAGAACATCTTTGCCCCAGAAAATGCAAGAGAAGTCGTTCAAGCACAAAGCAAAAATCGTCTCTGGTTCTGACTGGCGTCTCTGTGTTATCCCACTGGGGTCAAAGTGATCATCAATACCTGCTCCAAACACAGAAACGTTTCCCTAAAACTGTGACCAACTTCAAGTTCAACCCCTTTATGTAACATCATTGAACGAAGAAAAAACATTTGAAGGAGATTTTGAAGCGAATACAGGCCCTCCCTGGGTTACGAATTCCTGTCTTATAAACCACCTCGTTTTAAAACTTTGCAATTATGTAAGCCAGATGATTGTACATCTCGGGATATTTTCAGTCTAACAGCTTATTGCACCTTTTCGATTGTTAAAACTCATCTGTGTTTCTGGGGACACTGCTCAAATTGGAAGCCGATGCTCAACTTACGCTCATATATTAGAGCATCGGGACCTAGCTCACCGAATGACTCCTTAGACCTGCTATGTTGTTTATTGAGATCAATGCTGACCTAACCTGCCCTCAACTCCACTTTCCTATCTGACCCCAATAACTGTGGGTTCCCGATAAACCACAAAAATCTATACAGGCTCGAATACATTTAACAGCACAGTGTCCTCTAGCTTCTGGGGTGGGGAATTCCCAAGATTCATAAGCCCCCAGGAGAGCAAATTCCCCTTCGGGTCAATCATACGCCAAGGCTATTCCCACTAGTTCTGGATGCCACAACTGAGGAAACACCCTCTCCAGTCCGTGCAGAATCTTATACATGTCAGTTAGAAACAGATTTTTAAAGAGGAAATTATAAGCTTTTTATACAAGGAGCCGCCCTATCTCTAAATTCCTCTAGAATCTAACAGATTGGATTTACTTTGGACTTTAGAGATACAGAGCAGAAGTAGGCCCTATTGCCCACCGAGGGACACGCCGTCCAGCGATCACCCCGTACACTAGCACTATCCTACACACTTGTGACAATTTACCAAAGTCAATTAACCTACAACGGTCCTTGTCTGGGAGTGTGGGAGAACCAGAGCAACCGGAGAAAACCCATGCGGTCACGGGGAGAACGTACAAACTCCGTACAGACAGCATCCATAGTCAGGATCAAACCTGGGTCTCTGGCGCCGTAAGGCAGCAACTCTACCGCTGCGCCACTGCGCGGCATTCTTAAGAAGAATTCTATCCCCATTCTAGTCCAGGGTTTGAATGTATATCCTGGGTCAAGCAGCATCTAGACAGGACATTATGCTCTGTACTGGTAGAGGGCTCCAGCACTGGGCAAACAGAGTGCCAATTATCTCCCAGCAAGCCTTACATCCAATCTCTTCTCATTCAAAGCAGGGAGTTGGCACAGTGGGAAACTGGGGAATGGGAAGGGCTCCATCATCGCTCATCCTGATGGCCCCACTGTGAAAAATAAACCGTGCTGCTGGGTTCTCCTTCCTGGGCCATTCCTCTCTGGCTTTCCCAAGATTCACCACAAATCCCTGGTGCATTTTGAGATTCACTTTCACAAGGAATACCCTTCACTAATTTAGATGTAAACCTTTCACAATTAATTCTGAAGGAAGACTTGGGATTTATCTCGTGCTTCTTAAAGCGCCTTTCAAGAAATCCCAAAGCAACTTGCAGCCAATGAAGTAGGTTTAAAACGTTGTATGAAAAATAAAGGCCAATTTACAGACAACAAGTTGTAACAAACAATAACAAGAAAACAACCTGATCGGTTGGGTTGTAAGGATCGTCTTTTGCGGGAAGAGAATGGAACAGGATGCCTGAGATAATCAGTGCAAGATAGACAATAGACAATAGGTGCAGCAGAAGGCCATTCGGCCCTTCGAGCCAGCACCACCATTCAATGTGATCATGGCTGATCATCCCCAATCAGTACCCCGTTCCTGCCTTCTCCCCAAATCCCCTGACTCTGCTATTTTTGAACCCTATCTAGCTCTCTCTTAAAACCATCCAGAGAACCTGCTTCCACCATCCTATGAGGCAGAGAATTCCACAGACTCACCACAAGAAAAAGTGTTTCCTCATCTCCGTTCTAAATTGCTTACTCCTTATTCTTAAACTGTGGCCCCTGGTTCTGGACTTCCCCAACATCGGGAACATGTTTCCTGCCTCTAGCGTGTCCAAACCCTTAACAATCTTATATGTTTCAATGAGATCCCCTCTCAACCTTCTATACTCCAGAGTGTACAAGCCCAGCTGCTCCATTCTCTCAGCATATGACAGTCCCACCATCCCAGGAATTAACCGGGAGAACCTACACTGTACTCCCTCAACAGCAAGAATGTCCTTCCTCAAATTAGGGGACCAAAACTGCACACGATACTCCAGGTTTGGTCTCACTAGGGCTCTGTACAACTGCAGAAGGACCTCTTTGCTCCAATATTCGATTCCTCTTGTTATAAAGGCGAACATGTCATTTGCTTTCTTCACTGCCTGTTGTACCTACATGCTTACTTTCATAGACTGGTGTACAAGGACCCCCAGATCCCGTCGTACTTCCTCTTTTCCCAACTTGACGCCATTTAGATAGTAATCAAGAGGCTTTGCACATCTGCCCACAAAGGTGCCACAGTTGTTGAGGGCTGTCCCTGAATCTGGAGGTATGTGTTTTAAATGTCTGTACCGCTTGCCTGATGGGAGAGGGGAGACTGGTTCTTCATTATGCTGGTGGCCTTGCGGAGGCAACATGAAGTACAGATGTTGTCAAGAAGGCTTTTGGCACACTGATCTTCATCAGTATGGGCATTGAGTACAGAAATTGGGATGTTAGATTGGCGGGGATACACTTGGAGTACTATGTACCGTTTTGGTCACTCTGCTACAGGAAAGATGCCATTAAGCTGAAAAGAATGCAGAAAGGATTTCCGAGGATTTTGCGAGGATTCGAGGAGCTGAGTTCCAGGGAGAGGTTGGGCAGGTTAGAACTTTATTCCTTGGGGCATATGAACCTAACAGGTGATTTTATAGAGAGGCATTGATAGTGCAGATGCATTTCCCACAGTTGGGGAAATCAACGCCAAGGTTTATGGTGAGAGGGGAAAGATTTAACATGAACCTGAGGGGGCAACATTTTCATGCAGAAAGTGGTGGGTATATAGAGCGAGCCACCAGAGGAAGTGTTTGAGGCAAGTAAACTAACAATATTTAAAACACAATTGCACAGGAACATAGATAGTAAAGGTTTAGAGGACATGGGACAAATGGGCATTTAGGTCAGCATGGGAGAGTTGGGCTGAAGGGCCTATTTACATGCTGTATGACCAGGACTCCATTATACCGAGGGTGTTTGTGAAGCGCTGCTGCTGGCTGTCCTCACCACCTGAACCCCTCGTTTCACTGAGGTCAGCTGAACCAAATGTGTAACCAGAGGCCAGCGTATAGTACGACTACAGGCTAGAGACAAATGTTATCCTGTAGACAGTCGGTGATTGATTCCAGGAGTTGTATTCCCCTGACATCTTGATTAGTACGGGTGTCAGGGGTTATGGGGAGAAGGCAGGAGAATGGGGTTAGGAGTGAGAGATAGATCAGCCATGATTGAATGGTGGAGTAGACTTGATGGGCCGTATGGCCTAATACTGCTCCTTTCACGTATGACCTTATGACATCGATTGTCCACCATAGCAAAGACCATTCAGCCCAACAGTTCCATCCTGGTATTAATACTGGACAAAAGCCTGTTCTTCTGACTCAGTGTATTATTCATTTCCTCTCTCCATCACACTTCTCCAGGTTTTTCTTAATCATGATGGACAAAGGAGATAGTTGTGTTTCTCAACAAATCCATCTCGGTCACCTATCAATTTATGATAAATCACAATTCGGAGATTCTGCTGAGATGATGCAGTGGCAAAAGTATTACGGTTAATCAATAATAAACTTGCTTCAGTACCTTAGAAACATAGAAACATGGAAAATAGGTACAGGATTAGGCCATTCGGCCCTTCGAGCCTGCACCGCCATTCAATATGATCATGGCTTGAGGATGGGCTGGCAGTTGCACAAAGCACAAACATACCACTCAGCCTAACTGCTGGTGTTTAGGCTCCACGCGAGTCCTGCCACCCACCCCGCTATCTCAGCCACTCCCCATATCCTCTCCATATTCTGCTCCTCCAGCTCCTGTTAAATGCATCTATTGTAATTGCTAAGCTGTGATTCTCTCCCACTGTTCACTCGTTTCCGATCTGTTTCAGTCATTTAGTTTCCTTCCTGCAGCTCTCCTGCACACTTTAAAACAAACATATTTTAGAAAGAATGGCTGTTCGGGAAATTTTCATGCAAACCTAATGGGCCTGTCCCACTTAGGTGACTTTTTAGGCGACCACAGGAGACTATGCGGTCGCCACATGTTCCCAGGTGGTTGCCGAGGAGTCGCCTTCATGATCGTGAGCAGTTCCCACATTATCGGAACTAGTCACCGCTTCATTCCGGTCGCCACTAATTTTTCAACATGTTGAAAATTTAGCGCCGACCAGAATGAAGCCGCCATGGAGAGTGGCGAGAATTCCCGTGCCGTAGGTGCAGAGGTAGTGGGTCGCCAGGAGGTCGTAGATTGTCGCCGATGCTGACCGGTGAATTTCATTGGCTCATTGGGGAAATAAACCGTAAACAGTAGTTTTCAGAACCAAGGATAACCGACCAGTGATGTTTATGTCCACCGAGCTTCACAGCCTTGTATCTCTGGCTTCAGTTGTCTCCACTCCTTCTCCGCACCCCGTCTGCCCCCTTCTTTTAAAGGAAGTGACCCTTCCCATACACTGTGCTTTCACCGTGTTAATTACAGCGCCAACCTTCATGATCATCGCCTTGTGTGTCTGTATCACATTGGCTTTCCACCGTGTGAATTTCAGTCAGACAGCACTCCCCCCGCTTGCCCTGTCCCCCACCTGCATAACTGGCTGGTGAAGGAAGGGTTTTCACAGTCGCCGGCAATCGCCTGAAAAATCTCCTAAGTGGGACAGGCCCATTATGCTTCTCAATGATAGCAACTTTTCTTCTGACTGTTTGCTTTCCACCACCTCTGACAGAATGGCTGCATTATTTAGGCCTGGAACACCAGCTATTTCCAAAGCACCTTTCACTATCTCAGAGAGGTCTGAATCCTGGCCTGTTGCGCTTCTCACTGAGTCGCATCATGGCCATGTAACAAAACATCATGGGTTCAAATCCCACTCAAGCACCAAAATGGAGGCCAATACACCCCCTGCAGCGCATTAAACCCAGACCCTCTGCTGTCTCAGGTGGGCTTTATTGAAGAAAATCAAATCCGTTCTCCCCAGAGTGCTGCCTGGTATTTATCCCGCCATTAACAACACCGCTTATCTTGTCTTTTTCACGTTGCTGCTTATGGGTTTACTGCGTTTCCATTTCATTGCATCAACTTTGAGACGTATTTAAAAGAGTACAAAAGGCGTCAAAGAAATTCTTATCTTTCTTCTTTCATTGTCCGCAAAGCAGCTCTTTTGAAGAAAGTATCACAAAACATGCCGCACAATCTGCACCCTGCAAATGTAATGTGATGGTTACAACTTCATCTGCTCTTCTTCTCCCAAACGGTGTCCACTGGTTCATTTACCCATGGAGCAGACAGGGTTTAACATCTCATTAAAATCATGGGGACTTCGATAGTGCATAGCTCCCTCAGTACTGAATGGAGCACCCGTGTGTCTGGGTTGAGAATCGAATCGGCTTGCATGATGGAAGGCTCTTTAAGACCTCTACTCAGGTTAATCTTACAGGAAAAAAGGCATTTGTTTTGCAAGAGCCATGCTGAGGGAGGGGTAAGGGGACACAGTTGCAAGATAAATACAATTTCACAGCTTGCCATAGCCCTGTTAGTTGGGTCAAGGTAGTTAACACACCATTCAGCAAAACATGAATCTGCCCTTTGAGACAGCCAAGTCATGAATGAAGATTAAAATACAATTCATAAAATGCAGAATTACATGTGCAGTAGAATAGTAGGATTCAGGTTATAGTTTCACGATACTTAAGGGCAAGAAACCTTTTAAATTACAAAATGAAGCCACAGAGAGTCAGGAAATATTATCCCAATAAATAAAACATTGCAATTTCTGAACTTGGTTTAAAAATGGTTAGAAAGAACCTTACCTTCAACATAGGTGGGAAAGGAGGCCAAAGCTTTTCTTGACTGAAAGTAAGACAGACACTGCTTCAGACACCACACAACATGCTCTAGGCTATCAATCATGTCACTTAACCCAAAGCATTTTAATCCAAACATGCTGGCAAGGCTTGACATGCAGTATAATAAATCCAATGTTTTTTTATTAACTCAAAACTGACAGGTTAAGAGGCATTTGCAAAGTCTGTACAATATTGACAGTTTGCCTGCAGCCCTCAAGTATTTTTACCGTGCAAATTAATGAGCCTTGGATAATCATGCAAACTGCAATTTTTTTTTCCTCGTCAAAAATATATCTAATTCCCCTTTGAGAGCCAACCTTGCTTCCAGCACACTCTCAGGCAGCATCTATTACATCACAACAAATCGATCAGAATTTTTTGCCAAGTTAAAAAAGATTCTTAAAAGTATATATAGTTTAGTTTAGAGGTACAGCACAGAAACAGGCCTTTCGCCTCAGAGGCACGCCGACCAGCGATCACCCAGTACACTAACTAACACTATAGTACACACTAGCAGCAATTTACATTTTTTACCGTAAGCCAATTAACCTACAAAACTATATGTCTTTGGACTGTGGGAGGAAACTGGAGCACCCGGAGAAAACCCACGCGGGTCACTGGGAGAATGTACAAACTCCGTACAGGCAGCAACCCTTAGTCAGGATTGAACCTGGGTCTTTGGTGCTGTAAGGCAGCAGCTCTACCACTGTGCCACCATGCCGCCCCCTTTGTGATCTTTAATGGCATAAGTCCTTGGGATCAATGCTGAATTTCAAAAGAGATTGAAAAAATAAGGTTAAAAAATGTAAAATGCTACTTAAAGTGGAAATAGCTGCTGTTGTTAGAATCAATCACTTTCAAAATACGAAAAAAGATTTAGAGCCAAAAGAGAGCTTTTTTTTAAAAACTCTTCAATTTGTTGCAATTTGGAAGATGCTGCCCATGAAAGTGGTGGAAGCACATTCACCAGCAGCTTTAAAAGAGGATGTAGATAAATATTTGAAGAGGAAATATAATATAGAGGAGTCCCAGGCAACAGATGAAAGGAAACAAATCGAACTGCTTTCTCTGTGAACTGGCATGAACACCACAGACCCAACCATTGTCTCATCTGATCTGTTCAGAGCCATACTGGATGCAAACTTCACAAATGCCTCTCACAGTGTTAGACAGTCCTATTGAGAGATTCTGTCATGTCAAACCAATTAATATCTTGAGAAGAGTTTGAAACAACATCCCAATGGTTAGCCTCACAAATAATTCCGTTCACATTAACTATAAAAATGTTAGCTCTTGACAAAAAAGATAATACTGCCTTCAGCCTTCATCAATTTACAGGGGTTAAATAGCTGCCTACATCGCTCTGCGTCAGTCCATTCGGAAAAACTTCTCCTTAATAAGAAAATGTACAAGCTCTTTGTAGATTTGGGTTCTGCATCATTTTACTGATAGCATTTAAATCACCATAAAATGCCATTTGGCTGAATTGGCTATGCCAGAGTATATGGTCCATGCAAACCTCCATTCATTCCACCACCATATTCTTTGATTCATTTCTCCTCTACAAACAGCAGATACGCTTTATCAAGTTTCCCCTTAAATACATCTCTGCTCTTCACCTCAACCACTCCCTGTGGATGGGAGATTCACATTCTCATTGTCGTAAAGAGATTTCTCTTCAATTCTTTATTGAATTTATTAATGACACCTTTCTATTGCCGATACTTATGCTGTCTCCCGGTCCACCAGATTTCAAGAGGTTTCATCCATATCTTCGTGACAATTCAACATAGTTGTCATCAACAATTTCCAGGGAAAGATACATTTGGAACCAGGCTCTTTGGTCCCCCGGAGTCTGCACCAACTATCAATCACACTCTCACAGTGTTATCCCACACTCCTTACACATGAAAGGGCAATATACAGAGGTCAATTATCCTACATTGGGATTTGGAGAAAACTGGAGCACCTGGAGGAAACCTATGCGGTCACAGGGAGATGGTGCAACCTCCCCACAGACAGCACCTGAGGTCAGGATCGAACTCGGGTATTGGGCTCCGTGAAGCAGCAGGTCTACCAGCTGCACCCACCACTGTGCCGCCCTAAAGAAGTGTTCTTAAGAAAAGTTACACCTCTAAATTCTTCCAGCCGTGGTGAAACTCATAGACTAGAATTATTAACTCAGTTTCCTTCACTCCACAGAGGTAACCGAGTTCCTGTTTTAAATTATTAATTTAAAAATTAACAATTAAAATAAGTGAACTACAAGGCTAACTACAAAATTAACTGCAAGGTTAATTCCCACGATGGCGGGACTGTCATATGCTGAGAGAATGGAGCAGCTGGGCTTGTAAACTCTGGAGTTTAGAAGGATGAGAGGGCATCTCATTGAAACATATAAGATTATTAAGGGTTTGGACACGCTAGAGGCAGGAAACATTTTCCCGGTGTTGGGGGAGACCAGAACCAGGGGCCACAGTTTAAGAATAAGGAGTAAGCCATTGGGAACGGAGATGAGGAAACACTTTTTCTCACAGAGAGTTGTGAATCTGTGGAATTCTCTGTCTCAGAGGGTGATGGAGGCAGATTCTCTGGATGCTTTCAAGAGAGAGCTAGATAGGGCTTAAAGATAGCGGAGTCAGGGGATATGGGGAGAACGCAGGAATGGGTTACTGATTGGGGATGATCAGCCATGATCACATTGAATGGCGATGCTGGCTCGTGGGGCCGAATGGCCTACTCCTGCATTTATTGTCTATTGTCTATTGAATTGGCATCGCAGATTATCTGAACTACTATTGAAATAAGGAACTGCAGATGCGGGTTTACAAAAAACAACAGAGTGCTGGAGTAACTCAACGGGTCAGGAGCATCTCTGGAGAATATTTATAGGAGTCTCCACTGAATCTACCAATTCTTGGTGCAGGCGTAAAATTCATCCTCTTCAAGGTCAGTAACTTAATAAGTAAGGAGTTTTGGCTGGGGAGACGGGCTGATGATAAGAGGTTAGTTTAACTAAATAGGATGGTCAGCATGCCTACAAAAATATGGTCATTCTGTCAGTCTAAGTAACTTGCACACTGCCGCTACAAAAATTGCAGAACAATATGATATTGCATTGGTATAAAATTACACAAAATGCAATAACACAGAAACAGTCCATTCGGCCCAACCAATTATGCACAACACGTGTGCCCTCCTGTCTTTCCGCATCTATCTCTGTGTGCCTAACACTATTCTCTTCTCCCTCATCTATTTGTCTAACCTCCCCTTAAATATTTCTATACCACTCACTGCAATCTCTTCCTGTGGGAGTGTGTTCTACATTCTCATCTCTCTCTGGGTCGGGCAATGTTTTCCAAATCTATTGCTGGATTTCCAGGTAGCCATCTTGCATTGTTAGCTGCTAATGTTGCTCTACCCCACAAATGGAAACATTATCGGTGTATCCACACGTTCAAAATCATTCATCATTTTTAATATCACCTAGCAACCTCTCCACAGAAAGGGGACCGATCCTTGCCTGATACGTATATACTCATATGTCTGGTATCTTTGTTGTAGATTTTGTCTGCACCTGCTCCAGAACCTCTACATCCTCTATCAGTCTGGTCTAACCAAGGTTCAATACAGGTTTTGTGGATCTTCCCCACATCTCTAGAAATAAGCCTTACTGCTTGATAGGCTGTTTTTATGGTCTTGCTGACGGGCTGAAACCTCTATCATTCAGTGTACTTGCACTCAGTGGTCTTTGTGGCGCAGTAGACCAATGCTGCCTCACAGTTCCGGAGGCCAGTTTTGATCCTAACCTCGGTTGCTGCATGTGTCCACCTTGTACATGCGCCCCATGGCGGCATGCCTTTCCCCCCTGGGTGCTCCAATTTATTCCCATATCCCAAAGACTCATGGATTAAGTATGAAAAAGCACACCTCCAGATTCAGGGACACTTTCTTCTCAGTGGTCATCAGGCACCTGAACCATCCTATCAACAACTAGAGAGCAGTCCTGAGCTACTATCTATCTCATTGAACCATCTTCAATTGGACATTACATTGCACTAAACGACATTCCCTGTACTCCTTATCTGTGCACTGTGGGCGACTCGATTGTAATCATGCATAACTTTCCGCTGACTGGATAGCACTCGACAAAAAGATTTTCACAGTTTAAGAATAAGGGGTAGGCCATTTAGGACTGAGATGAAGAAAAACATTTTCACCCAGAGAGTTGTGAATCTGTGGAATTCTCAGCTACAGAGGGCAGTGGACGCCAATTCACTGGGTGTTTTCCAGAGAGAGTTAGATACTGTATAGCTCTTAGGACTAACAGAATCAAGGAATATGGGGAGAAAACAGGAACGGGGTACTGATTTTGAATGATCAGCCATGATCATATTGAAATGCGGTGCTGGCTCGAATGCCCTCTTCCTGCATCTATTTTCCATGTTTCACTGTACCTTGGTACACGTGACAATAAACTAAACTAAATACTGTCATGTAATTACATCATTGAGATTAATAGCCTTTGGAAAGGTGGGAAACAACTAGTGGACTGGTGCGGCAAAAATAATCTAGAATTAAATGTCGACAAAACGAAGGAGATGGTTGTCGACTTCAGGAGGGCGCAGCCAAAGCACACACCCCTCAACATCAGTGGCACTGCAGTGGAGAGAGTGGAGAGCATAAAGTTCCTCGGTGTGCAGATTACAGAGAGCCTCACCTGGTCCAGGAACACCACTGGGACCGTCAAACGGGCCCATCAGCGACTGCACTTCCTGAGGAAACTAAAACAGGCCTCACTCCCCACCAACATCCTCAGGACTTTCTACAGGGGTACGGTGGAGTCTGTACTCACGTACTGCATAAATACGTGGTACTCCACCTGCAACTGCTCGGACAGGAAGGCTCTGCAGAGGGTAGTGAGGGGAGCAGAGAGGATCATTGGCGTCTCCCTACCCTCGGTACAAGAACTGTTCCAGAGCCGCTGTCTAAAAAAGCTCAGAGAATTGCTAAGGACAAACTGCACCCCCTCCACATACACCTGGATCTCCTGCCATCAGGCAAGAGATATCGAAGCATCAAAGCCCGGACTACAAGACTGCTAAACAGCTTCCTACCACAGGCTGTGAGGCTGCTAAACAGTCACTCTGTACTCACAGTCACTTGATTCTGCGGCTGGCACGGACACTTTAATAACTGGCACTGGCCACTCAATAAAATCAGCTGCCCCGGACATTTTTATGATTGGTTTATTGTATTTTAACGTTGTGTTTTACCTGCTTTTAACTATTTATTTATACTGTTCCATCAGGGACTGGATTGTTTTGAGTGTTATTATGTGTGAAACGTTTTAAATTTCATGTGCGATGCTCCACTATTCCCTGGGAAACGTCCTTTCATTTTGCACTGTACAACTGATGCTTGCAAGATGACAATAAAGGTTGATTGATTGATTGATTGGGATATATGGGCCCTATTCAGCAAAATCACAGTTCCGGCAGGATCTGTCGTTGTTGGGATTAGTATGGAGAAAGAAGAGGTAATTTAACTTATCTCTGGTGTAAATAGCTGGTGGGAGAATGAAGAGGGCACTGGCATGTGTGGGAGAATGGGTTAAGGGGAAATCAGTGGGGGGGAATGACATTGTTCGGAGAGCTGGTATAGATTCAGTGGGCCAAATGTCCGGTTAGAACTAATGAAATGAAAATGCATGTGTTTTGGCCTAACTTGTTTCAGCTTTGAGAGAACTTACATTCAATCCATGCATGGCCAGGTGGTTTTCCTTTTGTACAACCTACGCTATGGTTCTACGATTAGGTCTGTTTAGCAAGCTTACTATAAAATATCGACAAATGCAACTCAGTTAGTTGAATAAGCATTAAGAAATAAAGTTGTAAAAAAAATATTAAATAGTAATGAATTGGGTTGAATGGCCCAGTTTAGTTTAGTTTAGTGATACAGCATGGAAACAGTCTCTTTGACCAACGAGTCTGTGCCGACCAGCGATTCTCGACCATGGAATGTGGGAGGAAACTGGAACACCCAGGGAAAACCCACTAGTTCACGGGGAGAACGTACAAACTCCATGCACACAGCACCCATGGTCAGGATGGAACCTGGGTCTCTGGCACTGTGAGGCAGCAACTCTGCCGCTGCTTTTGCTGGGCAGATCAAAGATCGGTGGATGGCCCTGCACCATCCTGGACATGAGCCAGGTAATTGATTCCCAGAGCCGTCTGCGAATAGATGCAGGCCTGCGGGTCGAGTGTGATGCTCCATTATTCATTGCTGCTGAGTCATAGGAACAGTTTGTCTGTGTGAAAGGGTGAACTCAGCGAGGCAGCAGACTCGACGGGGTGCAAGATCAGGTGTCGGCAACATGGGAGGAGGGGGTGTGCCACCACCGCCAAACAAATGTAGCCGGAGCAGTTTTGAAGTTTTACTTTCATCCAAATGATTGCTGTAATGTGAGACCCAGACTGAAGCAGATCTAGCAAACAATTTAAAACATAATATTGCAAGAAACAGGATGTTTCAGGAGGCGTAAACTGTTGCAATCCATGTGGTGAAGGGGTCTCTGTTGGGGATGGAGTTCTAGGTTTCAGTTGATAAAAGAATAGCAATAAAACACCAGGTATGGGTACCGTGCGGCTGGCAAGGGATCCTTTGGACGATGGTGCCCCGATGTTTTTGTTGCCCATGTCTTTCGAGGCAGTGGAGGTTGCAGGCTTGGGAGGTGCTGTTGAAGCAACTGTGCTGAATTATGACAATAAATATTTCCCCTCGGCTATTCAACAACACCTTGCATTAACAATGCACCACTGCAGTAGTCCCAAGACACTCACAAGAAGGCAGTTGACAAAAGTTGCCAGGCGAGCCACATGGTGAGGCAGAAGCAACAGGCTTGGGAACAGCTGGGCAGCCAAAGCATAGGCCACTTAGGGAGTGAGCTGTGTTATGAGCTACATAATCGCATCACAATCTGCCCAAGTGCAGATGTGGAAGAATGATTCATTCTTTGTTTGTGGGTGCCGCTGGCAAAATTGGAATTTTTGTTTACTCAGACTTACGAGATGGGCATTGTTTTATGGATAGCAATCATGCAATGTAAATTGCCTCTAGAGTGTGGATGAGCAGAGTTTTGGGGGAAGGGAGGTTGTTTATGGGAATGTGGGGAAAATAAATTGGAATTAGGGTAAATGGGCGCTTGATGGTCGATACAGACTTAGTGGACTCAAGGGCCCACTCTGCGCTATGACTCCATGACAGACCAACGCGAAACTGGGGGCACTTAATGACCAAGGAGGTCAGAAATCATTCCTTCTGAAAATGGACATCAGCTGTGCTTGTGGGACAGAATAATGGAGTTATTAGTTATTACAAGAAGTTAATATTTTATAGATCCTAATTTCATTATTTTAAGATTTTAACAAGAGCAGTATCACATTTATGCATCAACTTTGGCAAAGCAAAAATTGCTTCATTAATAGTCATAGGATCATAGATACACATAACACAGAAACAACTTGCCCATGCCGACCAAAATTCCTCATCTACACTAGTCCCACCTGCCCGCATTTGGCCCACATCCCTCTAAACCTTTCCTATCCATGTGCCTGTCTAAATGTATTTTCAATGTTATTATAGCACTGGCCTCAACCACCTCCTCCATCTATTCCTCTCGTGATTTTTATTCACCTCTAAAGATCACCCCTCAGCCTCCTGTGCTCCAAGGGATAAAGTCTTCGCCTGTTCAACCTCGCCCTATAGCTCAGGACGAGCAACATCCTCGTAAATGGCGTAGAAACCCCCCAAAAAATCACTGTGCCAAGCTGCATGTGAAGATTTTTGCTAGATGATCACTAGGAATTTAAGGAAGGCAACCCAGGGTTTAGGGACTTGATAGCTGTAGACATAGATACCAACATGATGTACTTAAAGCTGGGCATGATCAAGAAACCAAGACTGGAGAACTACAGAGATATTAGAGGGCTGTGGGGCAGGAGAAGGTTATGCAGTTAGGATGGGGGAAGAAGATAAATGAACATAAAGATCAAATCAAAATGAAACAAAATATCCATCTGACATCGTGGACAGGGCAATCTCGCAAAATGAAAAGCTAAAAAAAAGTATTGGGGACATATGACCCAAGGGCCCTGTAAAATACTTGAAATACTTACTTGAACCTTTATTAAAGAAGGCAAAGATTAAAAAAAAAAGGAAAAATGCATTAGATTGATGCTATGTTCCAAGAGTAAAACGCTTCAGGGTAAACATGTTTCACGTTTTTCACAAAACCCCTGCAATATGCAGCGTAAATCAATCCACGCAGTATTGCATTTCCAATCACTTAAATTCCTCACAGTACAAGCAAACATGCAAGCTACGGAAAATAAAACCTACTTAAATCAAACTCAAAAGGTAACCAGAAGCATTGACCACCTGAACCCACCACCAGACCACATCAGAGCAACAACTCACTTCAAAGCAAAAGAAAATTCCTTCTCTTTTGGGCAACACACACTTCGATAACCGATACCAAGAACACAGACTCTGGCACATCAAGTCTACAACTAACCACTGAGTTATATATTAGTGTCTTCTACTCTTTTGTGTGATCGAGGCTGAATTTCTCTCAGTTGGACTTGGGCAGTGTTGGGGAGAAAGGTGGGGAGAGAGGGAAGGTGTCCCTGGCACCATGTGTTCAAAATTAGACTTGGCAAACTGCTGCTGTCTCCCTAATGCGCAATGATCATGTTCACCTGTGTTTAGTATGCTTTAATAATACTTTCCATTATATTTACCCAAATATACTGGTGAAAGGTAACAGAATTAGTTACGACCTGTGACACTGAGAAAGCTCAGTATGCTTTTGCATTCTTCCCCAGAGCAATAGCATTGGAGGTTACAACCACAGGCTGTTTTTCTCAAAACTGGGAATAATAAGAAAATTCAGGTGTTCCTGCTCTTGAAAGAATTGTCCAGGGATTCATCTAACCAGAAAAGGCGATCAGCTTACACATGCCTGCCTTTGTTAGTGGATGAGTGGCTATGTACACTATGTCTGCCTGACAGTATGATCACGTTCTGTGAGCGTGTTCACATGTGTGTCTACATATGTGTATGCCGGTGTATGTGTGTTTTTATATATATGTGCGCGTTTTTATATATACATGTGTGTCTGTGATTGTGTGTGCGTGCGTGCAAGTATGTGCATGTGCATGTGTGTGTGTGTGCGCATGAGAGTGTTGGTGTGTGCGCGTGTAGGTATGCACGCACCAGTGCACTTGTGCGTGTGTGCGTGTGATATGAACTGTTTAGACTAGATTGTGCCTGGTGTTCTTTGCTATTGATTAGCTGACCAGCACTGTCTGTCGAAACCTACTTATTTAAAAAAGCCACTCTGGAGAATTACTTGCCGTGAAAGTTGACTCCAATAAGGGAGACAGTTCCTTCAGAGGAGGAGCGGGACAAGTGGATGTAACGAGGAAAACAATAAATTAGCAGAAGTTACACAACCAGTTGTTAGCCATAGTGACATTCTGGTTGATAACCTTATACTGATACCATGGCAAATATAAAATTAACAAGAACCACACAGTTCATATTCTCACAATGACAAATTGTTCTAAAAATGTAAAGTAGAACAAAAAACCCAAACTCGGATACTGAGGAATAACGTTTAGACTGGGAAATAATTCACTTGTGTTTTGTCGGGCTTAAGTGCCGTTTCCTACATGCATAATTACAGCAATGGGCTTCTTTCTGAATTTCATGAGTATGAGATCTTCGCCGAACGCAACTTAGCTTGGGCAGAGCGGGGCTAAGGGGATGAGCTGCCGGGGGAATGATGAAAAATGCTGCCGGACAGGCGGTGTACCTCTCGATTTGCTGCCGTCTCTGCTGCATCATGAACGTCTGTTCCAGGTTGCGTCATGGATGACTCTGCTCCACGGGGAGATGACGACCCAGGGGAGACTGATTGCTAAAGACAGTGAGTGGGGAGAGAAAGAAAGACGTTTTCAAAAGTCTGGTCACACTGCAAACTATTCCTGGTGAAGATGGTGCCTCAACATTCGAGCAGTGCAATTTTCCTTCGTTTGAAATCTAGACTGATTTCACCATATTAGAATAATTAAACTGGAATTAAATCATAGGTAATAAATTAAACCAAAATGCATAGTTATAAAACGTCACACAATAATTTGACAACATTTGCTCAATAACATCCCTATAAAACTATGAACTTCAACGTTCATTGCCTTCGAAAAACACATGTAACTCTTCTATGATTCTTTGGGAATCTTGTTGAAAACAACTTAGTGCCCCATTCCCCATCTTCTGGTCTTTGAAGGAACATCAAAAGAACACAATTAGCAGGGAAAAAGAAACTGCAGGTAAACAACATCTCAAACGTGCAGCGTTCCCAGACCACAAGGTAATTCTAATGCAGCCTGACAAACCTCGTCATCCTGATAATTTACTGGAAATATCCATAAGTTTTCCATTACGATTCCAGTTGAAGAGGTCCCTTTCCCGGTGTCTCACACTATCTTGCCTCTGCTCTATTCTCAGTCAAAGTGTGCAGAGCATCAGGGCTGGTTAAACAGGGATCCAGCAACGCACACTCAGAGTGGCTTGAAACAAGATATCCTGAAGCTATCAGATTTCACTAACTTTAATGCTGTGGCCACCTCTCCTGTCAACTGATCGAGACAAAGCAAATTGGATTATAGAACAGCAAAAAACGGCCACTGCTGGAAATCTGAAATAAATGTGGAAAATGCTGGAAACACTTGTTGGGACATCCACGGGAGTGAACACGACAACAGAATAGAAAAGTAGAACAGCACGGCGTAAGAAAGGGCCCTTCGGCTCACAATATCTGGGTCAATATGATGCAAAATTAATCTAATTTATCTGCTTTCATTCCCAGCAAATGTGTGTTCTTATCTAAAGCCTCTTGAATGCCACTATCGTATCAGCCTCCCCCACTACTCCTGACAGCAGTTTCCAGTAAAATAAAATTGTCCCACACATTTCCCTTAACGTTTCCCCCTCTGACCTTAAAGCTAGTATTTGGTAGCTTAAAGCTAGTAATACTATTCTAGTATTTGACATTTCCACCCTGGGTAAAAGGTACCGACTATCTATGTTTCTCAGAATTTTATGAACTTCTATCAGGTCTTCCCTTTGCCTTTGATGCTCCGGAGAAAACAATGTAAGTTAAATCCTCCCTGCAATGGGAGAGAAAGAGTTAAATGAGGACACAAGGAACTGTAGATTTTGGAATTGTGCGCAGGACACAAAGTGTTGGAGAAACTCAATGGGTCAGGCAGCATCTCTGAAGGATGTCGATAGGTGACGGTTCGGGTCTTTTTCAGAAGAAGGGTCTCGACCCAAAACATCACCCATTCCTTCTCTCCAGAGAAGCTGCCTGTCCCGCTGAGTTACTCCAGCATTTTGGGTCAATCATTTTGAAATTGACTGCTTGTTTATAAATATACTAGGAGAACACAAACAAAGTTATACATTCCTTCTGTGACCACACTTTAAAGGCACTTTCTTGATTATAAAGTCATGGAGATATTGAGAGGTTGTGAAAAGCAAATACATATATTTACACAAATCTATCTTTCCATGGAACCTCTCTTATTTATTTAGATTTTCATCCTGTCTTCAACATGGCTCAGTGTCAGATTTTGTATAGGAAAGAACTGCAGATGCTGGTTTAAATCGAAGATAGACACAAAATGCTGGAGTAACTCAGCGGGACAGGCAGCATCTCTGGAGAGAAGGAACTGGTGAGGTCTCAGGTCGAAGTCTGAAGGAGGGTCTCGACCCGAGATGTCACCCGTTCCTTCTCTCCAGAGATGCTGCCTGTAGAGGTGAATTACTCCAGCATTTTGTGTCATACCTTCAGTCATATTTTGTCTGGAGATTGTTGATCATTTTGTTTAACCTGTACCCTGAATCTGGATTCATGTGAGACCCAGTTGCCCCCTTAATTACGGCTCAGATAGGAACAGACACAAAGAACATCTCGTAGAGCAGTGATGTGTTTCTCAAACAAGTCAGTTTATTCAAGGCCTTAACAGTGAAACACCCAGAATTATCCCAAAGTGCTTTAAAGATTCGCAGCAAGCACAGAATTTTTATATTCCCACGACAAAGCAATTCACCATTGATCAACGTTTAACCTCCTGTTTCCTGTTATTAGAAAACAATTCTCCCAATTACCTAACAAATGGGTGCAATAAAGAACAGCTCTATTTCCCGTTACATGTGGAAGTTACACGTGATAAATTTATTTATTGCCTTGTTCAACATCCTTTTTGTTCCCTTCACTGTGTTGGCATCTTTCCCCATCATGCTTTCCCATTCTTTTAGTTACTTATCTATTTCAGATGTTCCTACTACACCTGCAACACTCTTGAAATCACCCTGGGAAATACTATGTCTTTAAACGGTGCAGGTGGGTGTTCCAGCTTTGAAGTAAAACCACGGTTTGTGATAGCCAGCACATTGCAGGTATTATGTGGAAGCAAAGAACTACAGATGCTGGTTTACACAAAAGGACACAAAGTGCTGGAGTAAATCAGTGGGTCAAGCAGCATCTCTGGAGAACGTGAATAGGTGACTTATCCATGTTCTCCAGAGTTGCTGCCTGACCCGCTGAGTGACCCCAGCAGTTTGTGTCACATTACAGGTATTCATTTCCAGGTGGATGAAGGTGGGCCAAACTTAAAACATAAGCCAATGATCACGGTCTTTGGAGGATTATAATCAGCTTCCACTTCTACCAAGATGAGCAAATGTATCTACAATTGTTTCATTAATAATGGATAGAGGACTGAGCCGCTGTCATTATCAGAACCTGCCATTTGGCTGTTTTGAACACTGCCCACATCATGCCCCTTGCCCTCTCAAAAACAATTTAATTCTCTCAACACCAGGGCCACGACCCATTGGACTGAATTTATAGTTTCAACTAAATGTTAATTTTGCTGATTTGACTCTGGGACTGGTTGGCTATGTAATTCTGTTCCATTCTATCATGACCCATAAACACGTCCTCAATTATTTAAAGTGCAGCACAATTAGCGGCATCATGAATAAAGGATAGGCTGGAAAAAGTGCCGAACAAAGGAACAAATTAGCAATCATTTTAATAACATCTGACAAATGCGAATTGACATTTTTTTGTCAATTTTAAAAACAAAACATTGAAAGGATTGTGTTCTCCTGAAAAAACAAGGTTTAGGGCTGTTTTTGTTCCTTCCATGGTCACTTGAAATAGTTCTCTATCACTGGATGTTCTGTTTTTTTAAAGATAATTAAATAAATATATTCAACACACACTCTCCATTTAGAATTGAGAATTAATCTTCAAGAGTGGCTTTGAAAGTTATTAAAAATCCAAAGTTGCTGAAGAAATAGCACAAATCATTGCCTACTGCTGCATTCTATAATCGAACGCCTATCCCAGTGTTCATAGTAGTTACAGAGAACGTAAATACAATTCTTCTTCTTAGAAAAGCTGAGCAGATCTATGGCTTAATTTGAAACATTGACTCTGATGAGTCCGACTTTGAACAGCCGCGAGCGGCCAGTGCCCGTGAGCATTGGGGCCGGTTGGAGCGGCTGTTGGAGTAAATACTCCAAAGTGACAGGCTCCGGGAGATGGAGACTAGCCACAGTGGGCAGCTAGTAAGTCCTACAGCAGTACCTCTTGTAGGACTGCACAGTGTTTCTCCCTCATCAGAGGGGAGTACAGGGGGTCAATTCTGGGCTGACCCTGAAGAGGGGTGTACAGAACATAGCCCTAGTGCACATGGGGTGCAAGAAAACCTATTGGATATGGTGTCCCAGTTCATTCAACCCGACCAAACTGGCCAAAACCTGGAACCTAAAATAGCTGCAAGTGTCGACTACATGTCATTCAATCAGCGATAAGGACAGGCATTACTGGACACCACAGCAAGACACTTACCACTAGGGAACTGCAAAACACTGAATGTTCCCAGTGTCAACCAGTGTATTTGGAAACATGTCGGAGCATCAATCAGAGCCAGGGACTTGAAACTACAAAAAGTTCTGAAAGTCCTAACAGCGGGAATTACGGCTTTCGCCCGCACAATCAACGAAAAAGACATGACACAAGATCACCAGGATGCACTGGCTTTATTTTGCAACTCACAATACGAGTTAAATAGTATTAGGAAGAGTGCCATCCAACCGGCTTTAGACCCCAAATTTGCAGGCCTGTGCAAACCTGGAACCTCCAAACCACCAAAATTACTATTTGGAGGTGACTTGTCCAAACAGGTAAAAGAACTTGACGAAGAGGCTAAAACCCTGGGGCTCATTAAAGCAACATCTAAAAACTACTTTGGCCAGAAACAGCACCCCTACGCACCCACCAGTCCAATAAGACAAACTGGTGATAGCTCGAGGGCCAGGTACACTCAACATCGGTCTTTTTTAGGCCATGGCCCAGACCAGCCTTCCTGGAAAATGCGCAAACCCTCAACACTGACCCAACCACAGACCCAGACACCGGCGCCTCAATGTCCACGGAGGATACCGAAAAAGTAACAAACCTACCACTGGTAACCATGGAGGTAGGTGGGTCTGGTTCCTTACAAATTGAAGGGAGCGTGGAGGTTGGTGGGAGATTACACTTCTATCTGGATACATGAAATAAGTTAACTACCGACACTTATATTTTAAGCAGTATCTAGAGGTATACCATAGAATTTATACAAAAACATAACCCTCCAGTTCAGCATGTACCGAACCGAATGTTCGTTCTTACAAGCAAAGAAAAATCAAAAGCACATGCTGAACTACAGCGGCTTTATAAAAAAGTAATTGAGAAAACCCAACACGAATCACAGGAATTCGTGTCCAATATCTGTATCAAAAACAAGAAAGATGGTGGGCGCCGCATCATCATAGATTTGACTAATTTGAATACTTTCGTACAATATATTCATTTCAAGATGGAAACCTTTGTTACTACTAAGCAATTGATTTCCAAAGGTTTACACATGGCAAGCATCGATTTTAAAAGATGCTTACTATACAGTACCCATCAGAGGTGACCACAGATGTTAGTTAAAATTCAACTGGATGGGTCAGCTCTGGCAGTACAGGGCAACAGATGCATTTCGCTGCATTGGGGGGGGAATTGTTTATTTATGCATTCCCTCCTTTCTGCCTCATCAGTCGGGTATTAAGGAAAATACAGCAAGACTCTGCGTCTGGTATTTTGATAGTACCCGATTGGCCTACTCAACCATGGTTCCCGGTGATACTCGACATGGTATTAGAACCATGCATCACCATCCATCATAGACCTAATTTACTGGTTCATCCCGTAACAAGGGAAAGTCACCCATGTCATAATTATATAAACCTATTAATTTGTAGAGTTTGAAAGCACCTCTACTACACCTGGGACTGACGGACCGAACAGTGGATATTATTTCAGCGGCCCACAAGACAGTCCACCAAAAAACAGTACTTGGTGTACATCAAGAAATGGGAAATGTGCTGTCACAACAATAAACATCACCCACAGACCTATGAACATCCCGTCTGTTCTGGAATTCCTGGCAAGCCGCCATTACGATGAGAGGCTCAGTCATAGTGCCATCAACTGCGCCAGAACTGCTCTGTCAACATATCTGTGGCAAGGAACAGAGCGGCATTCTGTTGGGACACACCCCCTGGCAACTAAACGCATGAGGGGCATTTTTAATGTTAATCCCCCAAGAACCAGGTACTCCCAAATATGGGATTTGAGCATTGTACTGACCATGTTAAGAAACTGGTCTCCAGCTACAGCTCTATCCCTACAGAAACTGACTATGAAAACAGTCATGCTGATGGCCTTGGTCACGGCACAAAGGGTCCAGTCGCTACAGAAACTAAGGCTGGACAACATGACTACTTCATCTGGAAATTTAACTTTTCACATCAATTAATTAGTCAAACAGAACAGACAGGGGTCAGCAGGCCTAAAAATAGAAGTCAAGGCCTACCCGACAGATGATCGTCTCTGTATTGTAACACACTTGCTATTATATAAAGAGTATACGAAGATCATCAGAGGCAAAGAAATGGCACTTTTTATCAGCTACAAACAGCCACACAAAAAAGTGACAGTCCAGACCATCTCGAGATGGCTAAATATCAGGTCCTAATAAAGGCTGGAGTAGACACTAACATTTTTAAATCTCACTCCACCAGGGCTGCAGCTACATCGGCAGCTATGAAGTTGGATGTTCCTATGGACCAAATCCTCAAGACAGCAGGGTGGTCAACGGAGAAAACTTTCCAACGATTTTATAACAAACCTGGAACATTTGCAGAAACAATTTTAAGTTCTGTAATATAATTTTACACCATAAATAGGGGCTATAATTTGGTGTTAATAAATTTATCGTTGTTTTTCAATATCGTATTGATGTCTAATAATGTTAACACTACTCTCCCCATAACCAAGGCAGATGTGATGCATGGACACGTTTCCACGGCATGGAATCACAGAGCTTTAAAATCTTCACGTAGTCACTCACGTGACTCCGAAGTAAAATAGTAAGATTAAACGAGAACTTACCAGTTCGAAGTTTGATCATTAATTTATGAGGAGTACGTTGAGGGAATACGTGCCCTCCGCTCCCACCCTTGATCATATATTTAACTGGTATCTTCTTCTCTAATCTTACTATGTTTAGTCATTACAGTTATCTGTTATTTCACTCCGCTGCTTTGAAGAATGACACGCATGCGTCCTGGCGGGGTTCTTCACGTATTCCCTCAACGTACTCCTCATAAAATAATGATCAAACTTCGAACCGGTAAATTCTCGTTTAATCTTACTATTAATCTGTACAAATATTCAGAATAAATCCATTGCCAGATCGGGGGTATTTGCCAACTCTAGGTTAGGTATGGTTCATACTTCCTCCAGGTTGAGGGAGGTTACGATTCCCACTATTGTTCATTAATAGCATCAACATGTCTATATCTATGTCATGTCTGAATGCTATATTAATGTTCACTCATCATTGGCCCACTTATGCTGTGTATGCCGCCTGGACTCGTTTCCACGGCATGAAATCAGAGCTTTAAAATCTTCACGTAGTCACTCATGTGACTCCGAAGTAAACTAGTAAGATTAAACGAGAACTTACCAGTTTGAAATTTGATCTTTATTTTATGAGGAGTTACGTTGAGGGATTACGTGCCCTCCATACCCACCCTCGACCATAAAGTTCAACTGGTATCCTATTTCTCTAATCTTACTATGTTCAGTTCATTTACTGTTATCTGTGATTTCACACCGCTGCTTTGAAGATTGACACGCATGCGTCCTGGCGGGGTTCTTCACGTAATCCCTCAACGTTACTCCTCATAAAATAAAGATCAAACTTCAAACTGGTAAGTTCTCATTTAATCTTACTATTAAACGGCTTTTAGCAATGTAGGAAACACAGCAAAGATTTGTGCAGAGCAAGCCCCCACAGCAATGTGATTACCTGTTTCATAAGCAATTTTAGTAGAAGATAGATATTGATCAGGACTCACAAATTAAGAACCTAAGCAACAGGAGCAGCAGATGGACAGATAACTCCTCAACCTTACTCCACCATTCAATAAAATCAAGAATGATGCTCAACCTCAGGTCCAGTCAGATATCCACCAGGTTCCTTGGTATCCAAAGTTCCTCTTCCCTTCCTCCAAACACAGGCCATTCACATTGAGTCACATTCACCAAGATGGTGTTACATTTTATTACCCCTTCTCTCGGTCCCACTCCCCCAAAGATGGAGCATATTCTCCCAGTTTGAGCTTCTGTGCTTCAGTTTCTAGCGCGGGACTTGAACCCACAATTTTTTGACTCGTGGGTGAATGTTATCTCCTGAGCCAGATCTTTGCAACATGCAATCACCACAACACGAGTGGTATTGATGATTTACAGGATACAGGAGGTCCAAAAAAACTCAAATGCTCCCACCGATTTGGACAGATCTACTCCACTGAGGAAATCATCATCTCCCCCCCCCCCCCCCCCCCCGAACTTTCCACTACTCTTCTCCAAATCACACTCTTCCTTCAGGCATGGTTCTGAAAGCCAGTGAGAACCCATCCCAGGCTCACCAGCTCTTTAATCCATTGCTACTGCAGTGTGGTTGAGTGTCTTCACCAATTACCAATAATCAACATCACTCAGACATCTTACAATTAAAAACAATTACAAAATTAAAAGTTACTAAAAACAAATGAGAAGCAATTTCGCTCTCTGTCTCTCCCCCCATCTCTCTCTCTCCCCCCCTCTCTCTCTCTCCCTTCTCTTTCTCCCCCCTCCCTGCTCTCCCCTCTCCCCTCTTCTCTCCCCCTCTCTCCTCACCACTCTCTCCCCCTCTCTCTCTCTCCCCCCCCTCCTCACTCCTCACTCCCGCTGCCCCTCTACACTTCTCCCTCCTCTCTCTCTCCCCCCTCTCCTTTCTCCCTTCCCTCTCTCCCTCCTCCCCCACCCTCTCCCTTCCTCCTCCCCTCCACCCACCTCTCCCTCTGTCTCTTGCCCTTCTGTCTCTGCCCCTTTCTCTCTCTCTCTCCCCATTCTCTCTCTGCCCTCACTCTCTACCCCTCCCCCCCTCTCTAGACGCGCCTGTATCCTGTAAATCATCAATACCACTCGTGTTGTGGTGATTGCATGTTGCATAGATCTGGCTCAGGAGATAACATTCTCTATGAGTCACTGGATAGGGCGGTTGTGGGGTAAAAGGAGCAAATTAATAATATTAATATATCAAGGGGGCAGTTAGCATGTGTGCGGGGGTTGGGGGGTAGTTAGTGTGTGTGACGCCGCATGTCGCCCCTTCCCAGCAACTACACGTTGGGAGACAGACCCAACGGGTCTGCACTTGGTCTAGTTAACATTAAAACAACAAAACATACCATTAAAATCAAAGAAAAGGCTTCACTTCCTTTAGTCCCAGAGAATGAATATCTCCCATTCATTGGGTCTATGCAAATCCCAGGTTAAGCTGGCATGGGTTTTGTGAGCTGGACTCGCCAGCTGAGAAGTACATGGTGGTTGGCGCTGCACTATGGGGCTTCATAGAAAATAGGTGCCAGCACCGCCATTCAATTTGATCATGGCTGATCATCGAAAATCAGTACCCCCATTCCTGCTTTCTCCCCATAACCCTTAGCCCTAAGAGCTATATCTAACCTCTCTTGAAAACATCCAGTAAATTGGCCTCCACTGCCTTCTGTGGCAGAGAATTCCTGGGTGAAACAGTTCTTCCTCATCTCAGTCCTAAATGGCCTACCCTATATTCTTAAACTGTGACCACTGGTTCTGGACTCCCCCAACATCAGGAACATTTTTCCTGCATCTAGCCTGTCCAACCCCTATGTTTCTATAAGATCCTCTCTCATCCTTCTAAATTCCAGTGAATCCAAGCCCAGTCGACCCATTCATTCATGTGGAGTCCATGAGAGTAGTTACTACTGGTTGCCTGGGACTGCTGCTTGCTGGGTAGGCGTTGGTCTATGATCTCTGTACCACTGGGGAATGGACCCCAGAGGATGATACACCCACTCCAGAACAGAGCAAGAACTTTGTGCCACGTGCCTGCCACGCCCAGCCGGTAGAGGTTTGTTTAACTTGCAGGTAAATTCTTGGTGGATTTTCATTCCACCTTCAAGGTTTTGAAGTTACATTGGCTGATCAAAGACATCAGAATCTTTCATTCCCGCAAGTCATGAGCCAATATTTACCCCTCAATCAACTAAAAACTATCACATAATTTTTTGTGGAAAGTTACAATGTTTAAAATTGTCTTTGTATGGTTTATGTCACAAAAATAACCAAGTGTTCAAAGTACAGGTGCACAACCTTTTATCCGAAGTTCCAAATAACGAAAAGCTCCGAATAGCGACATTTTTTCGGTCCTTGAAGAAAGGTCCTTGAAGACGTTCACCGAGGGTGGCCGGCAGAGGTGACAGCGGAACCTCAGGTCGGTCCTCGAAGAAAGGGGAACTAAATCCCCATTCATAAAAGAGAAGGTGAGGGTATATTGCGCAGGAGGGTTAATAATTGACAATATGCTGCTGTCTGCCCACTGAGTTAAAAAGTTCCCACGGCGTGGGAACTTTTTAACTCAGCGGGCAGGCAGCAGCAGATTGTCGCTCCCTTCAGTTTCACCCCACCTACGCCCCTCTGCTTCCCGGCCATGTGTGTGACCCCTTCCCTCCCCTCTCCAGCTCCCCGCCCATTGCACCGGCGCGGGGGCTTTGCACTGTCTGCACGTCGGAGTTGCCAGCAGGTCAGTGCCAATCACCGGAGACGTCAGGACCAACGGGACACCGGCCCCCAGGCCCACTGCAAGCACGGAGATCCCAGAGACCCACAGCCAGCAGCAGCCCAGCCCTGTTCCAATTCCAGAGGAACAATTCCAGTAGGGACAGAAGCTGATGGTGTGCAAGGTACGTCTTGGTCTTGGGGTTGCGGATGAGGGGGCGCAGCTCGGGCTGTGGGCGAACTGCCACTTGTCGCTGTAGCGGCACATCGGGGAGTGGGTTCCTGTTGGTCCTGACGTCTCCGGCCATCCCCCTGGACAGGAGCTGAGAGACGTCAGGACCACCAGAAGCCGCTCCCCGATGGGCCGCTACAGCGACAAGTGGCAGTTCGCCCACAGCCCGAGCTGCGCCCCCTCATCGGGACACCGACCCCCAGGCCCACTGCAAGCACGGAGATCCCAGAGACTCACAGCCAGCAACAACTCTAGCCCAGCCCCGCTCCAACTCCAGAGGAACCCGGGTTGCGGATGAGGGGGCGCAGCTCGGGCTGTGGGCGAACTGCCACTTGTCGCCGTAGCGGCCCATTGGGGAGTGGATTCCTCTGGAGTCGGAGGGACAGGGAGACACAGCGGCTTTTGAGAATGGTGGGCAATCACTTCCAAAGTTCTGCCCACACAGTCAGTACACCTCTCCTACACTTGTTTCCCGCATTAAGATCATCTCGCAGAGAATGATCCCAGCCTAACCCTCCCTATTCTCTCCTATTCTGCAAGAAAAAACTACATTGAAGACTCAAACTCGCGATTGAGTAACTGCCGGGATCGAGGCGCAAACTCGCGACCTTGCGGATATGAGCCGAGCACTCTACCACTGAATTACGAAAAGTGTCTGGTCCCAAGGCTTTCTGATAAAAGGTTGTGCACCTGTACTTTAATAGATGCAAGGTTCCTTGAAGCATGAAAAGTGGCACAGGAATACATGCCCTTTTTTTCAATGCCTTCCATTTCATGTGCATATGAGTTTAATCTTAATGCTTCTTCAGCTTCAGTCAAGGTGGGCAGCACCACCATCAGTACTACAATAAAGCAGCAGGCACACAGGACCACAGCAACTAAGTTCTACGTCATCCTGACTAAGGAACAGACATCTGTTCTTTGTAGATTTTTCCATTTAACGCCACAAGTTGTTGGTGATTTAACTTTGTTTAACTGGAGGTGAGCACTGACAGTGTTGTCATCGTGTCAACCCCATTATCAAGGATGATATACCGACAGGGTGTGGTGAGGTAGCGAGACATGGCTTGTGTGAAGCACAGATGCTGGAAAGGACCAGCTACACCAGGCAGACAGGCTCTGTGGAAAATTGCGAATGCTGGAATCTGCAACAAAGACAGAAATGCTGGAAGAACTCAGCCAGTCAGACAGCATCTGTTGAAAGAGAAACCAGTGACCTTTCCTCAGAACTGGGGGTAGGGGTGTCAATGTGTTAAAGCAGAAGTGGGGAAAGGGGAGAGATAATTGATTATGCAAATGTCCCTTTCTCACCCAGTAGCTTTATTGTCTTATGTATATTGTTTTTTCACACTGAGGGGGGTGAGTTTGTGGAATGAGCTGCCAGAATCAACCATAAGGAGAGATTGGACAAACTGACAATGTTTTGCTGCATTGTTGGAGGTTGAGGAGTGACCTGATAGAAAATATAAACACACGCGCGCACAATGCCTGGAAGGCACTTCCAGGGGTATTGGTGGAGCTGGATACGATAGTAGCATTTAAGAGGTTTTTAGATGGACACATGCAGAGCTGTCAAGTTTTGTCAGAGCATTTCAGTATTCTAGTATTTTTACGCGGTGCCATTTTGCTGAAATAAATGTTATTTATGTGCGGTCATACCCATGTAAGAGTACAAGATTCCATAACTTCGCTACCAATTGACATGTCTTCGACGCTCCTTACTTGACAGTGTATTCATTGCCTTCTCTTCGTATACTGCTATTTGAACGGCTGATTCCTGCTGTTAGCACCAGATGATGATGTAGAAGCCATTTTGGAAGCCTCCCTCTCCCTTCCACGCTCTCTCTCCCTCTCTTTCCCTCCCTCTCCCTCTCTTCCTCCCTCTCTCCTTATTCTTTTGCTCCCTCACTTTTTTATTCCCTCCCTCTCTCCTTCTCCTTCCCGAACAGTCTGTGACCCATAGCGCTGTGGCCTTAGCGCTATGTGTAAAGGCAATAGCGCTCCAGCTGGGAGCACTATAATTAGAACCCATAGCTCTAAACTGACAGCGCTGTTTAAACCTGTAGTGGGACAGGCAGATCAAAGTTTACAAAAAAATAATCATCAGATCTTGAAATTTAAAATACTAATAGATTTAATCTGCTATAATTGTTAGAGTTACATTATGACTTTTTATATCCTTGCATTTTTTAAGCAGCAAGATGAAACAGGAAGTCAGACAGATTATTAAAAAATCCATCTTTATCAAAGCAAATCATTACATCCTTATTCTTATCGCATTTCCGTACAAAATACGGAAATCCGTACTACTTGGCAGCTCTGCACATGGATATGCAGGGAATGGAAGGTTATGGATCACATGCAGGTGGGGGAGGTTAGCTTAACCTGGCATCACGTTCAGCATAGTCAATGTGGGCCGAAGGGCCGGTTCCTGGGCAGTAGTTTTGTACGTTCTATGTTCCTCTTTCGGTAGATGATCCTCAACTGGCTGAGTTCTTCCAACTTTTTTTGTTTCAGCAGCCAGATTCTGGGCTAGATTGAAGGTAAGTCTTGACAAAAGGTTATCAGATGATGATGATATGCAATACACTGTACTGCCCCCAGCAGCTTATTTCATATCACAGCGAGTCGTGAAAGGAGATACAGCATCTCTTTTGAGGAATTGTTCTGTGCCAGGTGCCAGGATCCAGGATGTCACGGACCGAGTGCAGAAAATCCTCAAAGGCGAAGGTGAACATCCAGAAGTGGTAGTGCATGTCGGCACAAACGATGTCGGAAAGAAGGGGATGAATATTCTGCAGCGTGACTTTAGAGCTCGGAAAAATGCTGAAAAGCAGGACCTCCAGGGTTGTTATCTCCGGTTTGCTTCCAGTTCCTCGTGCTGGCGAGAGCAGGAACAGGGAGATACGGGACCTGAACATGTGGCTGAGGAACTGGTGCACGGGGCAGGGATTTAGATTCTCAGATCACTGGGATCTGTTTTGGTATAAGGGGGAACTGTACAAAAGGGACGGATTGCATCTTAACAGGTGTGGAACCAGCATTCTGGCAGGCAGGTTTGCCACTGCTACACGGTTGGTTTTAAACTGAATAAGGGGGGTGGGGTGTCGAATGGGATAGTGGAGGATGGAGTTAAAGGGAAAGGGTTTCTTAAATTTGTGAGCGTAGAGACAGAGGGGTGTGAAATGAGGGTAGAAGTAATAGGTAGCAAGGTGAAAAGTAAAAGTGGCAGGCCGGCAAATCCAGGGCAAAAATCAAAAAGGGCCACTTTTCAGCATAATAGTATAAGGGGTAAGAGTGTTGTAAAAACAAGCCTGAAGGCTTTGTGTCTCAATGCAAGGAGCATTCGGAATAAGGTGGATGAGTTGAATGTGCAGATAGCTATTAATGACTATGATATAGTTGGGGTCACGGAGACATGGCTCCAGGGTGACCAAGGCTGAGAGCTGAACATCCAGGGATATTCAATATTCAGGAGGGATAGACAGAAAGGGAAAGGAGGTGGGGTAGCGTTGCTGGTTAGAGAGCAGATGAACGCAATAGAAAGGAAGGACATTAGCTTTGAGGATGTGGAATCGACATGGGTAGAGCTGCGAAACACTAAGGGGCAGAAAACGCTAGTGGAAGTTGTGTACAGGCCACCTAACAGTAGTAGTGGAGTTGGGGATGGCATCAAACAGGAAATTAGAAATGCGTGCAACAAAGGTAAAACAGTTATAATGGGTGACTTCAATCTACATATAGATTGGGTGAATCAAATTGGCAAGGGTGCTGAGGATGAGGAATGTATGCGGGATAGTTTTCTAAACCAACATGTAGAGGAACCAACGAGAGACCAGGCTATTCCAGACTGGGTATTGAATAATGAGGAAGGGTTAGTTAGCAGTCTTGTTGTGCGTGGCTCCTTGGGCAAGAGTGACCATAATATGGTTGAGTTCTTCATTAGGATGGAGAGTGACATCGTTAATTCAGAAACAAGGGTCCTGAACTTAAAGAAAGGTAACTTTGAGGGTATGAGACATGAATTGGCCAAGATAGACTGGTGATTGATTCTTAATGGGTTGATGGTGGATATGCAATGGAAGGCAGTTTTAAAGACTGCATGGATGAACTACAACAATAGTTCATCCCAGTTTGGCAAAAAAATAAATCGGGGAAGGTAGTGCATCCGTGGATAACAAGGGAAATCAGGGATAGTATCAAAACAAAAGATGAAGCGTACAAATTAACCAGAAAAAGCAGCCTACCAGAGGACTGGGAGAAATTCAGAGACCAACAGAGGAGGACCGATAGGGTTTAATTAGGAAAGGGGAAATAGATTATGAAAAAAAACTGTCAGGGAACATAAAAATTGACTGCAAAAGCTTTTATAGATATGTGAAGAGAAAAAGATTAGTTAAAACAAATGTAGGTCCCTTGCAGTCAGAAACGGGTGAATTGATCATGGGGAACAAGGACATGGCAGACCAATTGAATAACTACTTTGGTTCTGTCTTCACTAAGGAAGACATAAATAATCTGCCGGAAATAGCAGGGGACCGGGGGTCAAATGAGATGGGGGAACTGAGTGAAATCCAGGTTAGCCGGGAAGTGGTGTTAAGTAAATCGAATGGATTAAAGGCAGATAAATCCCCAGGGCCAGATAGGCTGCATCCCAGAGTACTTAAGGAAGTAGCCCCAGAAATAGTGGATGCATTAGTGATCATTTTTCAAAACTCTTTAGATTCTGGAGAAGCTCCTGAGGATTGGAGGGTAGCTAATGTTGCTCCACTTTTTAAAAAGGGAGGGAGAGAGAAAACGGGGAATTACAGACCAGTTAGTCTAACGTCGGTAGTGGGGAAACTGCTAGAATCAGTTATTAAAGATGGGATAGCAGGATGGAAAGTGGTGAAATCATTGGACAAAGTCAGCATGGATTTATGAAAGGTAAATCATGTCTGACGAATCTTATAGAATTTTTCGAGGATGTAACTAGTAGAGTGGATAAGGGAGAACCAGTGGATGTGTTATATCTGGACTTTCAGAAGGCATTCGATAAGAGATTAGTATAGAAACTTAAAGCACACGGTATTGGGGGTTCAGTATTGATGTGGATAGAGAACTGGTTGGCAGACAGGAAGCAAAGAGTAGGAGTGAACGGGTCCTTTTCACAATGGCAGGCAGTGACTAGTGGGGTACCGCAAGGCTCAGTTCTGGGACCCCAGCTATTTACGATATATATTAATGATTTGGACGAGGGAATTGAATGCAACATCTCCAAGTTTGCGGATGACACGAAGCTGGGGGGCAGTGTTAGCTGTGAGGAGGATGCTAGGAGGCTGCAAGGTGACTTGGATAGGCTGGGTGAGTGGGCAAATGCATGGCAGATGCAGTATAATCTGGATAAATGTGAGGTTATCTACTTTGGTGGCAAAAATAGGAAAGTAAATTATTATCTGAATGGTGGCCGATTAGGAAAGGGGGAGATGCAACGAGACCTGGGTGTCATGGTACATCAGTCATTAAAAGTAGGCATGCAGGTACAGCAGGCAGTGAAGAAGGCGAATGGTATGTTAGCATTCATAGCAATAGGATTTGAGTATAGGAGCAGGGAGGTTCTACTGCAGTTGTACAGGGTCTTCGTGAGACGACACCTGGAGTATTGCGTACAGTTTTGGTCTCCTAATCTGAGGAAGGACATTCTTGCCATAGAGGGAGTACAGAGAAGGTTCACCAGACTGATTCCTGGGATGGCAGGACTTTCATATGAAGAAAGACTGGATAGACTCGGCTTCTACACGCTGGAATTCAGAAGATTGAGGGGGGAGTCATAGAAACTTTTAGGACCGAGATGAGAAAATCATTTTTTACACAGAGAGTGGTGAATCTGTGGAATTCTCTGCTACAGAAGGTAGTTGAGGCCAGTTCATTGGCTATATTTAAGAGGGAGTTAGATGTGGCCCTTGTGGCTAAAGGGATCAGGGGGTATGGAGAGAAGGCAGGGATGGGATACTGATTTGGATGATCAGCCATGATCATATGGAATGGCGGTGCAGGCTCGAAAGGCCGAATGGCCTACTCCTGCACCTATTTTCTATGTTTCTATGTTTCTAAGACAAGGTTAGAGGCACTATTCAAATCAATGTTGTTATTGTTGTTAGTTTAGTGATTATTGGCTGGCCTATCTCACCCACTCTGCCCTCTCACTTTATATATCTACCCTTCCGTTTTCAAAAGCTCACAGAGGGACCTGGACATGAAGTAATAATCAGTCAGACATACGGCTCTTGCTGTCAGACATTTACCTGTGCCATACACTGTACTACAGTGCCATCTTCAGGCCAGCAGCTCCCAACATTCACTGACTTGTGTCTGAACTTCCATTCATAGCTGCAGAGGAGATCAGAACAGAGGCACCAGGAACTGCAGATGCTGGAACCTTGAGCAAAACACAAAGCGTTGGAGCAACTCAGCAGATCAGGCAGCATCTACGGAGGGCAGGGATAGGCGCCATTTTGGGAGTGGCCCTTCTTCAGAGAGGGGGAAAGCTTCTTCAGAGCAGTCCTGCTTTTGGTTCCAAAATGAAATGTGTAAACTCGGGTCAACCTCACTCAGTGTACAGGGCCATTGCTGTCGGAGCTGCTGCCTCGTTGTTCGAGTGACCTGGGACCATTTCTGACCTCTGCTCTCTGTATGATGTCTGCTTGTTCTCCCACCACCAAGTGGGTTTCCCCTGGGTATTCTGGTTCCCTCCCACATCGCAAAGACATTCACGTTTATAGGCCAATTAAGTGTGGAGCTCAGTGGTAAAATCAGGGGAATTAAGAGGAATTTGGAGCGAACAAAACAGGATTAAGGTAAGATTAGTGTAAATGGGTGATGGGCCTTTTCGCAATGATCTCTGCGAACTCTATGAACCGTAGGGGACTGTGGATCTACCCCAACCTTTTGTGGTCCCTGAGGTCAGGTAGGAAAAGAAGATTCAATTCAAGCACAAGATTCTCACTAAGCAACAGGTCGCGAATGATGGAGAGATTTATTTTCATAATAGATACAAAAAGCTGGAGTAATTCAGCAGAAAAAATGGCATCTCTGGAGAAAAGGAATGGGTGATGTTTTGGGTCGAGACCTTTCTTCCGACCCAAAATATCACCATTCCTTCTCTCCAGAGATGTTGCTTGTCCTGCTGAGTTACTTCAGCTTTTTGTGTCTATCTTTGGTTTAAACCAACATCTGCAGTTCCTTCCCACAGATTTATTCTCATAATGTTGGGTTGGGGTTAAAATACTGTCGTGGGAGGGTTTCCCTACTACTCTCCGAAGTGACGCCATGGGATCTTCTGCATCCAGAAGAACTGTTAAAATCAGCGAATTCGCCGTTGCACTCCCTCAGTATTGTACTTCAGCCGGAAGCCAGAATTCCACAAAGAGGGACTTCAACATAGAGCAAAAATCAAACTGCTGATAATGTGTTCTGTTTTGGTCACCCTGCTATAAGAATGATGCCATGAAGCTGGAAAGGGTGTAGAGAACATTTACGAGGATGTAGCCAGGAGCCTGAGGGGGGTGAGGGGCGCAGGTTAGTATTTCATTCCTCAGAGTGTATGGAGCTGAGGGGTGGTCTTAAAAAGGTGTATAAAATCATGAGGGGAATAGATAGGGTGAATGCCCTTTTACACAAGGTAGGGGAAATCAGGAACTAGAGAGCACAGTTTAAAGATGGGAAAACATGTAATCAGAACTTGGGGGCAACTTTTACAACACAGGTGCTGGGTACATGGAACGAGCTGCCAGAGGAGGTAGTTGGGGCAGGTACTATAGCAATATTTAGGACATTTGGATAGGCACATCGATGGAAAAGTTTTATAAGGCCAAACACAGGTAAATCAAGAGTAGTTGAAGATGGAGATTGATTTTGCTCCAGATTCCCACATCTGCAGTTTTTTGTACCTCCATATCAAGAGTAGTGGCTGAAACAAGGTTGGATTCTGTACTGATACAGATAATCTTAACGCACCCTATAGAGGGATATTCCCTTAGTTTGGATGTTATCTCTGCCTACAGAACTAATGGGCCTGTCACACTTAGGTGATTTTTTCGGCGACTGTCATAGTCGTAGCAGGTCGCCGAAAAACCGACGACTAGACCCCCCTACGGCAATGTCTACAACCTACCACCTCGTCGACGGCAAGCTACGGTAAGCTACCGACATCCGGCGACCCATTAGGACGTCCACCTACGACCACACCTATGACAACCTATGTCCACCGCGACAAGCTACGACAAGGTAAGAATTCAGTCGCCAGTATCTGTCGCCGGTTGACGGAGGTAGTCACCAATGGAATTCACTAAAGACAGCACCCGCGACAACCTACGTCATCCAGGCAACAACCTACGACAGGAGAAGTCAAGCTACACTCATTGGTGTCAAGCCAACTGTCGCCGAAAGGTTTTGAACATTGCAAAATCCTGCGGTGACCAGAAAAACGCTACGATTCTTTGGGTGACTGAGGAGACTACTCACAACCATACAGCAATTGACATGCTACAAACACAGGAGCTATACTTCAGTGGGCAGAGAAAGCTTAATCTCACTGTCCATTCTTTTCATAATCAGATATCTCGCTGAAATGTGAAGAGTGGAACTAACAGCATTTAAATGGCTGCCTAATCATATACGAGAAGAAAACGTTAAACTGGATTAGTTTGCAAACTGTAAAAATTGCTGCCAGGCAAGAACTGAAATTGGGTCCCACAGATAACTATATAACTACACGACAGGTTATTTCAGGGGAAAGGTACATCGGCCAAGTGGCATGTTTTTAAAAGTATACTGAAGAGATCTCAGGATGTGTATGTCCCCGTTAGTGAAAGGCAAAGCAGGCAAACATAAGGAAGCTTGGCTGACCAGGGAAATTGAGACATTAGTCAAAAACAAGAAGGATGCATGCGACAGGTATAGGCAGCTGCGATCAAGTGCATCCCGAGAGGAGTTTCGGGAACTAAGGAGCAAACTAAAAAAGATCAGAAGGGCAAAAAAGGGGCCAGGAAATAGCTCTGGCAGGTAGCATAGAAGACAATCCCAAAAGATTTTATAAATACATAAAGGGGAAAAGGGTAACTCGAGAGAGAGTGAGACCTCTCAGGAATAAAAGCGGTCACCTCTGTGTGGAGCCACAGGAGATGTGCAAGGTCCTCAATGAGTATTTCCCTCTGTTTTCACACTGTATCACTCTATGACAGCAAAAGAATACTGTAATTGGAAGTTAAATCAAAACCAGGCACCATCTGTGGTCTTCAGCATCATCACTGCTGTCTGCATGCTGGGTGCTTTCTGTTTTTTTAATATAAAACGGCAATATTTGCGATTGAAGGTAGACAAAAATGATGGAGAAACTCAGCAGGTGAGGCAGCATCTATGGAGCAAAGGAATAGGTGACGTTTCAGGTCGAGACCCTTCTTCAGACCATTGGGGTAAGTTTACCAGTGGGGTAGATTTACCATTTAGGGTAGGTTTTGCTCTTGCAGAAGATCAGGGCAGCTCTCAATGATGCCCAGGTCAATATTTATCCTGGCCCATCATTTAAAGTCATCCTGTCATTATCACACTGTTGTTTGTGTGAGCTTGTTCTATAAAAATTAGCTGCCACGATTACTACACATCAAATGGTGAGTGCATGTCAGAAAATTCAATAAAACAGCAAAAATAAACCACACATGTTGTGAAAGATGCCATAAAAATGGTCATTAATTTACTTTCATTCTTAACAATGTAGATAAGGATATTATTGCTTGTGCCTCTATACCGCCAGCAGTTCTTCAAGCTGCAACGTGCTAATGAGTAACAGTAAGATTCCGTGGGTTAGTTGGGATAAATATTGGACGGGACAGTGGGGAGACCAACCCTTCTGCTCATCAAAATAGTGTGCGATCTTTTACATCTACTTGCAGTAACAAATGGGGCATTGATTTAACCTATCCTGAAATGGTGGCACATTCAACCCTTGCAGTGTCCCCACAGTCCTGCTGGCCTGGGTTTCTGCTCGAGTCTCCCAAGTATGACATGAAGTCACAATCTGCTGACCCAGAGGTGATGGCCCTGCTAGCTGAAGCAAGGTACAGGGAACACCGAGATTCAATTCACTGTAACCAATTAAAACGATGTAAGCTTGATGAAAGTGGCCATTCCTGAACTTTCTAGAAAATTCCTGCCATGGTTGAAGACATTTCTCCTCATCTTCATCCCTTACTTTGAGGCACTGACCCAGTTAAGGGTGGTGTCAAGTCTAGACCCATAACTCTACACATTTCAATGAGCTAACCTCTCGTTCTACCCAAGGGAGGATTGGCCTAGTCTGGTTAATCTTTCCTATAAAGGACAAATCCACCATCGCAAGAGTCAATCTAGTGAATTTTCACTGCATTTCCACCATCACAAGGATGCCCTCCCTTACAATAGGGAGGCCAGATTTTGCACAATATCTTAATTGCAGTCTCAAGATTCGCTATAGGGTTGAAGAATGCTTATTGTTGTCCTCAAATCATCCCCAATAAAGAGGCACTGACTTCTTAAAGGGTGATGTCAAGTCTAGACCCATAACTCTACACATTATCGAGAGCTAACCTCTCGTACACCCCCACAAGAGGATTGGCCAAAGTCCCTGAACTTCAATCTTAAACTATCACGAGGAAAAAAACCATCGCAATAGTTTTTAAAGAAACATTTCAATGCATTTCCAATCACAAGGATTCCCTCCCTTCGACAATAGGAGGCCAGATTTCACATATGATCATGGCTGTCTCACCCTAAAATCATAGGGACAATAATGATTGGAACTGCAGATCTTGAGATCATCAAAGGTCTTAACAAAAAAGCTCTGTTACTCAGCGGGTACCATTATAGAGCAATCCTGTGGAGCCCAAGGAAGATAGGCACGTTTGGGCCGAACTTCAACTCTTCTACAGATGAAAAAAACTCTCGGCCCGAAACGTTGCCTATTTCCTTAAATCAATAGATGCTGCTGCAACCCTTCGAGCCAGCACCACCATTCAATATGATCATGGCTGATCATCTAAAATCAGTAGCCCGTTCCTGCTTTTCCCCCGTATCCCTTGATTCCTTTAGTTCTAAGAGCTAAATCTAACTCTCTCTTGGAAACATCCAGTGAATTGGCCTCCACTGCCTTCTGTGGCAGAGAATTCCACAGATTCACAACTCTCTGGCTGAAAAAGTTTTTCCTCATCTCAGTCCTAAATAGCCTACATATTCTTAAACTGTGATCCTGGTTCTGGACGCCCCCAACATGGGAAACATTTTTCCTGCATCTAACCTGTCCAATCCCTTAAGAATGTTATGTTTCTATAAGATTACCTCTCATCCTTCTAAATTCCAGTGACTACAAGCCCAGTCGACCCATTCTTTTCATCATATATCAGTCCAGCCATCCCGGGTATTAACCTGGTGAACCTACGTTGCACTTCTTCAATTACAAGAATGTCCTTCCTCAAATTAGGATACCAAAATTGCACACAATACTCCAGGTGTGGGCTCATTAGAGCCCTGTACAACTGCAGTAGGACCTTCTTGCTCCTAAACTCAAATCTTCTTGCAATGAAGGCCAACATGCCATTAGCTTTCTTCATTGCCTGCTGTACCTGCATGCTTACTTTCAGTGACTGATGTACAAGCACACCCAGGTCTCTTTGTACTTCCCCTTTTCCCAACTTGACACCATTCAGATAATAATCTGCCTCCCTGTTCTTGCCTCCAAAGTGGATAACCTCACATTTATCCACATTATACTGCATCTGCAATGCGTCTGCCCACTCGCCCAATGCAAGTCACCCCGCAGCCTCATAGCATCCTCCTCGCAGCTCACTCTGCCACCCAGCTTTGTGTCATCCACAACCTTGGAGATATTACATTTAATTCCCTCATCTAAATCGTTAATATATATTGTAAATAACTGGGGTTCCAATACTGAGCCTTGCGGCACCCCACTAATCACTGCCTGCCATTCTGAAAAGAACCTGTTGATTCCTACTCTTTGCTTCCTATCTGCCACCCAGTTCTCTATCAATGCCAATACCCTATCCCCTCTACCATTTGCTCTAATTTTGCACATTAATCTCTTGTGTGGGACCTTGTCAAAGGCTTTTTGAAAGCCCAGATACACCACATTCACTGGCACTCCATTATCCATTCTACTTGTTACATCCTCAAAAAAATTCCAGATTAGTCAAGCACGATTTCCCCTTCATAAATCCATGATGACTTTGACAGATCCTGTCACTGCTTTCCAAATGCACTGCTATTACATCTTTAATAATCGACTCCAGCATCTTCCCCACTACCGATGTAAGGCTAACTGGTCTATAATTCCCCATTTTCTCTCACCCTCCTTTCTTAAAAAGTGGGGTTGCGTTGGCTACCTTCCAGAACTGATGCAGTCTATAGAACATTGTAAATGTTATCTTTTTCATTGGAGTGCATAACCTCTCATTTTTCCACGTTCCATCTTGTCACATCATCACCTTTTTACTTACCCTGTTTATATCACACTGAATCCATCCTCCATCCTCCTTATAGTCTACCCTGCCACCTAGCTATGCATTGTCAGCAAACTTGGGCATAATACACTTGATTCCCTCATTCAAATTATTGTGAAAATCGGGTCTGCAGCACCTATTCCCTGGGGCACCAGCAGCAGTCACAGCTTGCCAACATGGTTTCCTTGATTGTACTTTATGGGCTTTCCCTTGCACTAAACGTTATTCTCTTATCATGAAAATGGCTCAATTGTAATCGTGTATCGTCTTTCTGCTGGCTGGTTAGCACTTTCACCGTACCTTTGTACATGTGACAATAAACTAAACTGAACTGAAGTGTTGCACCTTGCTGCGTGGTACCTCAAGAATGCTTGCAAAGTACACAGATTTTGGGTACTTACATCTCCTTCCATTACCATTTGGATTTCACATTCTGCCGTGGGACTAACGTCTTGCCGCATCACCCAGATCGGTTCTGCTGGCTCATCAGGAGTGTAAGGCGATCGGATTGTTCTGGTCTTCACCTCTTCGATGGCTTCCTTGATATCCTTAATGGCTAATGATATGGCGTCCCTCTGTTCTCTGGTGTGCCTCACGACCTCCCCCAGACCCGTGGAAGAGGCGGAACGCGAGTTCATGGCCAAAGTGGGGTCCTCGTTCTCCAAGTTCTGTTCGTCCTCGGGCATGTCCTCTGAGGCCTGTCCAAGGCTATGGGAGCTCATGCTCTCCTTCACCTCAGCGACGATCTGGTCAATGTCTTCCTCCTGCTCGTAACTGTCCATGCGGGGGTAAGGCGCAAACTCGGCCTCCTTCTCCGGGCTGTCCGACTCGTTGTCCGAGCGCTCGTCGTAGTGATGGAGCCTGGCGCCGAGGGCCTCCTTGCGGTAATTCTCCGCCTCCTCCCTCTCCCGCTTGTACAGCTGCAGGTTCTCTCGCTCATCCATCTCGGGGGCCTCCACGATCTCCTCATATACGTGCTCCTGAGCCGAATAGTCATCGTAGGGCTCGGCGTAGTGGTCCTCGTCGCCGTGGTGATAAGCCCGGTGGGTGTAGACGTAGCCAGCATAGGCCGAGCTCCCCAGGTCTTCGTGGTCCACCGCTTCGAAGCACAGGGCGGCAGGCAGGGCACGGGAGGCAGCGGCCGCTTCCACATGCTCGGACTCAGCCTGCTCCGTGTACTCCTCCGCCTCCGGGCGGCAGTGGACGGCGTAGGACCTCTCGTCCTCCTCGCTCTCGGGCAGCCTCTCCCGGGAGCCGAAGGGCTCGGCCTGGGGGCACAGCACGTCTCCCTCAGCCCGGTCCGTGTGATTGTGGAAGCCGCTCTCGGTGCTGGCTGACCTGGCCAGCAGCCCCTCCTCCTCGCCGCCTCCGTGAGATCCCCGCTTGGCGCTGGCGTCATGGTCACATAACCTGGCCCCTCCTCCGGCCTCCTCCTCCAGGTGCTGCAGGTCGGCCTCCACCGCCTCGTTCAGCTCCCCACTGCCGGGGTCCTCGTCTATCGCGTCCTCTGGCTTGTCCATCTCGGAATCCCAAGCGCGGCCCGTCTACGTCAACAGCATCCCGTTGGGTGAGGCTGGAACACAAAAACAAGAGCAAAACAAGAATATAAAGCCTGCACTGGAGTCAATTGGCATAAATACAGCTCCTTCAAAGAGCTGACACACTCATAATGGGCCACAATAAGGCCACGCAACTTAAAACCATTCACATCTGTTGACGCCGCCAGCATCTATTTCCTCTCTCTAATTGCTCACCGGACGATGGCGGTGAGCTGCCCTCTTTTGAATGGTGGCTGAGCTTCTGGTGAATGCCTCATACCCTGACCATGCATATTTCGCTCTTGCCATAGAGAAGGTAGTACAGGAGTCTGAAAACTGTGACCACCAGGTTCAAGAATAAGCTCCTCCCAACAAACATCAACTGCTTGATCACTGCACAACACCAACCTCAACTATGAACTGCTTTTGGTTCCACTAAGCCTGCACCGACCGCCATTCAATATGATCATGGCTGATCATCCAACACAGTATCGTGTACCTGGTATGGAGAGAAGGCAGGCACAGGATACTGAGTTGGATGATCAGCCATGATCATATTGAATGGCGGTGCAGGTTCGAAGGGCCGAATGGCCTACTCCTGCACCTATTTTCTATTTTCTATGTTTCTAAGATCTTTGGTTTTTTTGGAGGGAGTTTTTTAAGATTAGTATTGGAGAGTTATTAATTTAAGGAATTTTTCTTTATCACATATTTTCTGCGCATTAACTTTACAGGCCTGTAAAACTTTCATTGTTCTGTTGTCGGTTCACACGATAATTAAACAATGTTGTGTAGGAAAGAACTGTCGATGCTGGTTTAAATCAAAGATAGACACAAAATGCTGGAGTAACTCAGCGGGACAGGCAGTATCTTTGGAGAGAACGAATGGGTGACGTTTCAGGTCGAGATCCTTCTTCAGACTTCTTCACTCTGAAGAAGGGTCTCAACCCGAAACGTCACCCATTCCTTCTCTCCAAAGATGCTCCCTGTCCCGCTGAGCATTTTGTTACTCCAGCATTTTGTTCCAGGTCCATCTGCAGTTGACTGGATTAAAACAATGCTTTCTGGTTGTTGCCAAGGGCTGGGAGTTCTGGAGCTTTTGAAGGACTTGGAGTGTATTCAATTCCAATTCAATTCAACTTTAATCTCGCAGTACAACGAAATGCGTCAGTCCGTAGTAGTTGTACATAAAGAGATCAGGAAAACAGAATGATAAACAAAGGGGGACGGAGGGACCATCGGGACTCCGAGTTCAGCAGTGTGTGAATTGGAGATGGGAAGCTTTCTGGTTGTTGGCAATGCCAAGCAACTCCCCAGGATACTCTCTATTGGTACAGCGGTAAAAGTTGGTCAGGATTCTTCTTGAGCCTCCTAGGAAGTAAAGGCGCTGCTGTGCTTTTTTGATCAGCTTGGAGGTGTTGAGGGACCAGGACCTATGATTACACACCCAATAGAGCGAGTAGAGAGGAGGAGAATCACCTGGATGTTGCTTGGACTGGAGCTCTTGAACTCCAAAGTAAGATTAGGTTGGCTGGGTTAGTTTTCCATGCAGATAAGGCAGAGGTAAACAAAATTATGAAGGAGATAGAGTGTAGATACATAGAAGAGGCAGGTTCTCTCTTTTTACAAAGCATCTGCAGCAAATGAGGTTGGAGGAGGTGTTGGCTAACCCAGGTAAATGGGATAGGTGCAGGTGAGGCAGAGGTTCACCTGCACCTCCTCTAACCTCATCTACCGACCTGGAGACAGGGGTTCAGATCGAGCAATCGTCACCTGGAGAGTTTACAGTCAAGTAATTAATTTGTACTGGGAAGCTAGTATCAGTTGTGGTGACTATGACACTACCCTATTGTCACGTAAAACCACCTGAATATTCAAAGCAGGCCATCTTACCAACTCTGGCCCACAAGAGTCGCTTAGCCCAATATGACTGAGTGAAAACTGACAAATCCACTGGAGCTGATAGATTGATTTCTGGAGTTTTAAAAGGGAGGAGCATTGGTTCTGAGCTACCAGAAATCCCTGGATCAAGGAAGAGTCTAGAGGAAGGGAAAACAGGGAAATGTCTAGCGCAACTAACATCACTCAACCATGAAGTGATGAAGCCCATTACCAATTAAGCACTAACAAAATATTTGCAGAATCATAATATAATTGGTCAACATGAAAGGCAAATGAGATGTGACAAAATAACTGGAATGTGGATTAAACACAAGGATCGAGATCTTTATATTAGAAGAATTATTTAATGGGACTATCATCTTTACTGAGGTCAGAAGCAACAGCTTATCTAACATTCAGTTAAACCTCATGGTGGTGCCCTGTGGAGTGTGGTAAATCAGAGTGATCTAGGAGTACAGGTGCATATCTCACTGAAAGTGGCATCACAGGTAGATAGGTTGGTCAAGACGACTTTAGGTGCATTGACCTTCAACAATCAGGGTATTGAGTAGAGAAGTTGGGATGCTATGTTACAGTTGTACAAGAAGTTGGTGATACCACAGTTGGAGTATTGAGTTCAGCTTTGGTCACCCGGCTATGGGAAGGATGTCATATAACTCGAAAGAGTTTAGAGAAGATTTACGAGGATATTGCCAGGACTTGAGGATCTCAGATATAGGGAGAGGTTGAGCAGTCTAGGACTTTATTCTATGGAGAGCAGAAGGCTGAGGGGTAATTTAAAGGAGGCGTATAAAATCATGAAGGAAACAGATGGGATGAATGCAGTCTTTTACCCTGTGTCGGGGAATCAAAAACAAGAGGACATATGTATAAGGTGAGGGTGGCCAGATTTAATACGAACCTGAGAGACAACATTTTCATTCAGAGGGTTGTAGGTGTAAGGAACAGGCTGTCCGAGGAGGTATTGTATTTTACCAAGTACTATAAGAGCATTGGAAAAGGTTATTGAACAAGTACATTTATAGAAAATGTTTAAAGGGATATGGGCCAAACGCAGGTAAATGGGCCTTGCTTAGATGGAGCATCTTGGTCAGCATGAACAAATTGGGCCACAGGGTCTGTTTGTTGTGCTATGTAACTATGGCTGACATTCAAAATGGTCACAATGGTCAATATATTCATTGTACAGTAGGTATTTTTGCTTGCTTTGCAATAACATTTTATGAAAAGGCCAATGACCCTCCTACATAGATGTGTATGGCCAAATGCTCTGGATAATCCATGCAAAAGGTGTCCGGTATGTGCCATGGCTTCCGAGCTTGGTTTAACATTGTCAGTTTAAAATTCAAATGTAAATGTTCACCACCGATTTTCCAGCACCCTTGGTTCCAGAAACTTACTGGATTAACCGTTTTGCTGGACCAACAGAGGTCACGGCTTCCGAGAGGAGTCCAACAGCACCAGAACAGTCCACTTAGGCCGCCTAGGGGTTAAGCTACCTGTCCACAAAGTCGGCCTTGGAAGTCGACAGGGGCAAATTCTACCCGCGAATCGGCCACGGAGGTCAGCTATGGGCCTACAGATCTGCCGTTTCCAACCGGACCGGGGTTCCAGTTCCCCGGCCGCAGGGGGGAAATTTGACCCGCCGATCGGCACGGAATTCCCGATGAAGTCGAGATCGGCCACCTCACCCGGCCTAGGCATCACATTTTTGGTGGGACTTCCTCTCTCTCTGTCCCTCCCCCTCCCTCTCCCCCCAGCCCCCTTCAAAACATTTGTCACATCCTACTATCATATCCTGTAACTTAGAGTTGAGTTAGAAAATAATGGAAGGGAATAGCAAACATAGAAAATAGGTGGAGTAGGCCATTCGGCCCTATGAGCGAGCACAGCCATTCAATATGATCATGGCTGATCATCCAAAATCAGTACCCCATTCCGGCTTTTTCCCCATATCCCTTGATTCCTTTAGCCCTAAGCACTATATTTAACTCTCTTTTGAAAACATCCAGTGAATTGGCCTCCACTGCCTTCTGTGGCAGAGAATTCCACAGATTTACAACTCTCTGGGTGAAAAAGGTTTTCCTCATCTCAGTCCTCAATAGCCTACCCCTTATTCTTAAACTGTGACCCCTGGTCCTGGACTCCCCCAACATTGGGAAAATTGTTCCAGCATCTACCATGTCCAATCCTCTAAGAATTTTATATGCTTCTGTAATATATCCTCTCATCCTTCTAAATTCCAGCGAATACAAGTCCAGTTGACCCATTCTTTCATCACACGTCAGTCCCACCATCCCGGCAATTAACCTGGTGAACCTCGCTGCACTCCCTCAATAGCAATAATGTGCTTCCTCAAATTAGAAGACCAAAATTGCACACATGAGGAAATATTATACAATAAAATTGCTCAAATGATCATTTCTGTGTGAGGAACTTATATTAAGTTGCAAGAGAAGGACTTGGAGCTGAGGTTTTCAAAAATACATAGCCTACAAAGGAATAAAGAAAACACACACACACACACACACACACATAGGAGAACAGATGGCTTGTTATAACATGGAGATGGTGATGTAAATAGGCATAGCTTTGTTTGCTTTGAAGCGGCTATAACAGAAGTTGTATTTGGTTTAGTTGGTGTTTAGGGTATAGGTTATTGACGGGTTTCTTCTCAAGACATGAGCATCATGTGTCCTTTCTTTATGGCACATCTTTGAGCTCGGGTGTGTCATAAAGGGGATTTATGGTTGGCTATATTGAATCTTGGGCACCAAGGCTAGACATTAGTCTGTGATCTGGTTTGTGCTGTTTAAATGTATTTGTGTTGAGATAAGAGATAAGGCGTATATAGATTTTCGTAAAATTGAGCAAATCTTTTATTGATATCCTTGGGTAATGTTAATAATTCCCCACTATCTGATTTAATCTTTAGTATTGCATTCTCTTTTTCCCGTTTTTTCAATTGGCGTGCTAAGAGTTTGTGGGGTTTGTCCCCGAATTCAAAGTGTTCTTGTTTTGTAACTCGGAATAATGTTATAACTTTCTCTGACAATAATTTATTCAGCTTGAATTTCAATAATAGGATTTTATTATGTTTATCCATAGTTGGATCTTTAGCATTATCTGTATCTAATTGTTTTATTTGTTCTTCTAAATGTCTTTGTTCTTTCTTATTCTTTTTATTTTGATAAGAAGCTACCATAGCGCACTCTTAAGTTTTTTGTACAAAAATCCAAAAATTCTGGTATGAAATATTTGATATTTTTTCAAAATTGATCAAAATAAAACTGGTACCAAAACCAGAATGGATTATCTTCGGAATATCGGAAGGTAACCCTGAATTAAACGCGTTTCAGAAGAATTTATTTAATTACGGGCTAATAATGGGAAAATAGCTTATACTTAAATTCTGGAAAAATGCGCCGACACCAACAATAAAAATGTGGATATCAAATATGTTTGAAACATTACATCTGGAAGAGATGAGATTCCTCCTTAGCAGGTAAAGCAGACCATTCCAAAAGACGTGGTCTATGTTTCTGGACCTATTACAAGTATGAGGTGCAATAGTAATAAAAAAAAAACAAATATAGCTAAGTGGTATGCTGGTAATGGGAGGTAAAACAACAAAAACAGAACTTGGTTGGTAGTTAGTTGCGGAGTTTAATGGTATAGAGCGATTGTTTTATTTCTCTCTTGGGTTTCTTTTCAAGACTATTTTCTCACTTTCTTCCTTCTCTAACTTCTTTCCTAAGGGGCTTTCTTTTCCCAACACTCTTGCACTTCACGACTCTCTTGCACTTTCTTTACTTTCCTTACTTCTACCTTTTTCTTAAAGCTCAAAAAAAATGAAGCGGTACAAAAAATGTATTAAGATATATGTGTTGTGTAGGATTGTAATTTACCGTACTTCTAATAAAAATAAAATAAAAAAAAAAAAAAAAAAAGAGATAAGAGATAAGGCATAGGTGATGGTTGTGTGACCTTTGTATAGGGTGGTTTCTTATGTTTATAGAAAACTGAGAAAGTAACTCTGTTTTGATAATCTTCCATTTGCTGTGTGGAATGCTATTAGTGAGGAGGCCTTACATTCCTTTCGTCCAGAGATAGAAGGGGAGGTTGTAATTAAACTAGACCCGAGCTTGGGAAGAAGCGATTATAATTAATCAAGTGTGACAATGTGTGGCGTTTGTGTGGTTGGGGATTGTAGAAATAACTTAAGTTCTTACCACTTTGTAAGAATGGGGCAAAACACATATTTAATCCATGTAACTGTATTTTAACTATGAAGTAAGGAAATTATTTGTGAAGTGTAATGTGTTTAATTAGGATTGTGAGTATTAGACTTTGTTTAAATCTGAAGTTTTATAAATAACTTTCTTTTCCAAAAGTGAAAATATATGTTTTGTGTGTATGTATTGTGTGATTGCTGTATGATGTGTATTTTATATTCTGAGAGGTGTTCTCTGAGAATTTGTTTTATATCTCTGTGGTTTTACGACATTGAAATTAAATGATTTTGGAGCAAAGAGGTTAAAGAAAACCACAGAGGGGAAGAAAGGTTGTAAAGGGGCCGGAAAAGGGAAAATCAAGTGACTATACATGTTGTCAATCACTGGAAAGGATTTAGTTGATTGGTTAATACAAATAAGCTAAATGTATGGTAAACCATAATGATAGGTTAATAGTTTGCCACTCCCTTTGTATCATAATTGTCTAATACCTATATAATTTGTTATGTTTATACCAAAGTCAGTAGTTCTTTCGACCTGCCCCAGAGTTTCTAGCTCTGTGTTGGAAGGTTTAAAGAATTATCCAGTGCTGTCAGAATAAATACTTGATTTTAGCAGCAATGGTTTGAATCAAGTTTTCTTGAATTGGACTAACAAAAGAACTTAGTTTAACACACAGGGCCCTGTGCAACTGCAGTGGGACCTCCTTGCTCCTAAACTCAAATCCTCTCGCAATCAAGGCCAACATGCCATTGGCTTTCTTCACTGCCTGCTGCACCTGCATGCTTACTTTCAGCGACTGATGTACAAGCACACCCAGGTCTCGTTACACCTCCCATTCCACAAACTTGGGTCCTGCCCTCTTCATCTCAACCCTATTGAGGACATTAGACATTGTCTATTGGACTGATGCACTGTCATGCACTGCAATATTGAGGACTATATTCTGCACTCTTATCTTCCCCATTGCTTATCTGTTGTATTTGAGTTATGCTTGATGGTATTTATGTGTGGTATATAGGATCGGTTTTGGTAGCATTCAAAACAAAGCTTTGCACTGTACCTCGGTACATGTGATAATAATAAACCTAAACCTTTGATGCAAGTTGCTGCTGTTCTTCCAAATACTGTTCCACAATTCTGTAATCAACCAACCCATATCCATCCTGCCTGGCTTTGGTTCCTGCACCCATATCTTCCAATATCTCAATCCTAGTGCTTAATCCATTAATTATTTTTGCCGTATCCCCCAGTTGTAGGCTCTCCACCCACTAACATGTCACCAGTTATTACATTCATCCTTTGGAAAATCTCTTCCTTTCTAAAGGTGGCCAATACCATCAGCTAATCAGGCACTACCACATCTCCCCCACTTCACACCCCATAACATTCAGGCATTCCTCTCCAAACTTCCCCACTTCTACTCGCCTCTTTTAAATATTTTCTCTTTGCCCATGCTTTCTGTTATGAGAACACGTCTGCCCAACCATGCAACATAATACTCAGCGGAGTTGAAGGAAACCTGCAGAGAATGGGGCTAATGCAGGCTTGATGTAAATAAATATTGGATTTCCAGTGTGAATCGATGAGATGAAGAGCCTGTTTCTGTGCTGTACGAGTACAATTCTAAGATCATGGTCCATCCAATTTGGCTTTTCAATTCCGCTCTCCTATGTGGTGCTAATAACACGATTTCTCTGAAGACCAAAATACTACCTATCCCAGCTTAGAATATATGACTCAGTCTCCACAGTCCTGTGAGGAAGAGAATTCCTGAATCTTTTCCATTTTTCTCTCCTTTGACATGGCAGCTATTTCTCTGAGACTTCCTGTGGGAAATGCATTGATGGTAACAGCATTTATATAGCACCTTTTTATTTTATAAGAACTTTATCATGCAAAATCCGACCAAGTCAACTTGAGGCCACTCAAGTAGGTGACCAAAGGTTTAGTGCAGATAGGGTTTAAAGGGCCTCTTTAATGGGGAAAGGTCAAGAAAGGAAACTCCAATCAATAAAGGCAAACACAGCTGGCAACCATGAAGTAATTCAGTTGAGAAATAATCAAGTTGTCAGAATTGGAGAGCATGAAAAATGAGAAGGTAACAATGAGAAAGGACAAGGAAATTGTGGAATTTATAATAATCTCAGTGCCAAAATGAAAATCATTGTGAGTATTTTAAGTAAAAACAATGTCTCCCATAAATGTCTTTTCCCATTAAAAATCTGTCTGTACTCGACAACCAAAACATTCCCTCAGCTTTTAGCATGCTTATCTGAAATGCCTTTGTCCATTTCAGAATGTCTGGAATGTCTCTGGGATGGGTAGTATTTTGAATAGTACAGATGTCAGAGGTTATGGGGAGAAGGCAGAAAAATGAGGTTCGGAGGCAGAGAAAGATCAGCCATGGTTGAATGACGGAGTAGACCTGATGGGCCAAATGGCCTAATTCTACTCCTTCCACTGATGATATGATCGCAACTTTTCAACTACAGGCAGTCCACAAGTTACAATAGACAATAGGCGCAATAGGACATTCGGCCCTTCGAGCCAGTACTGCCATTCAATGTGATCATGGCTAATCATCCACAACCTGCAAGGCTCAAAATTAACGGTTGCCCGGGTGCCAATGACCACTCAAAGTGCCGCTGGGCAACCTAAACGGCGAGTCATTTTGCCCGGCTTGTCAACTTGGTTTATACCGACGATAGACACAAAAAACTGGAGTAACTCCGCGGGTCCGGCAGCATCTCTGGAGAAAAGGAACATGACGTTTTGTGTCGGCGACGGTTGTGGGAAAGATGCTAAGTGTGGCGTGATGGAGGGTCAGAGCGAATGTCGGGTCCCACACAGCAGCAGCAGCAGCGGCGGCGGTAGCTCCATCTCCTCCTCCTCCCGCACCCTGCCCCGCCCGGCCTGTTTGCGGCAGCTGCTGTCACCGCCAACGGCGCTTTCAAAACAGACCCTTGGAGGAGGGAGGTGTAGGTCAGAGGCAGAAGTAGAGTGGGGGGGGGGGGGGGAGGGGTGATTGGAGGATGGAGACAAGCCAAAACACTCTCTGCAGACTTGCACCGCAGCCAGGACCGATCCCGGTCTCCGGCGCTGCAATCGCTGCCGAACCGCCACTGGACCATCCCTGTCCCCACATGAGAGCCTCCATAGGCCTGGGGGTGGCCAAAGGCGTCGGGAGTCAGACGGTTGCGGTGCCCCCAGGCCCACAGCCAGCGCAAATCCCAGCTCACTCTGCCTGTCCCACCAGGTTAACCAAGGCTGTTGGCGAGACAGGCACAGTTGGACTGCATTTAGCGCTGGATTGAGCTGAAATTACCGCTCATAGAAGCCTCCGAAGCCTTGCGCGTGTTAGTGTATGCATGCGCGCGCGCGGCCGCCATGATATTCTGTCCCGGTCCCCTCCATATTTTGGTTGCGATTTCCGTGCCTGACAGGTGTTGTCCGAGGAGCGCTGGCCTTTCTTCCCACCTCCTCTGCCGCTTCCTCTCTCACTCTCTCTCTCTCTCTCTCTCTCTCTCTCTATGTTTTCATTCCCAATGTTATTATTTGTTTTAATCCATAAAGATGGATGAATTAAATTTTGAACACGTGAAATATTAAAACCGCAGTGTTCGATTGTCACTGACACGTTATTACAGAATTCATTTTAATGGCAAATCAATGCTGTTAATATGGAGTATCAGTACTGTAGTTATTTAATGGGCAATATTCACAACTATACGTTGGATTTATCCAGGTTTTACTTCTACAGTCAGTCATATCCATCACAAATTTGGTCAGGAGATATTTCAGTTGAAATCTTAACGTTAATTCTGAAATGGGAATGATGGAAAAAGCTTTTATCAACCATTTTTTTTTTTTAAATGGCTCTTACAAACTGGGTATCTTCATTGCCACATACATCTAATCTGAATGTCTGGTAATGTGGTGTCTTGACACCTTTAAATATATTACCAAACATTTGCTGCATTTATGTCCTTTGGCCATCTCTTGTTAGTTAGTGTAATGTTTAACCTGTCAGATGGGTATAGTCAGTTTTGTCAGCTATTATCATAAAATGCCTTTAGAAAATTCCTTGCAACCTGTATATTTTGTTGTGGATAAATTATGTGGGAAGCGAGAGTGTTTCTGTACCAATAGCAATAACGACCCATGCTATGGCCATGTCATGATAATTTTCGGTCCTTCACAGAGAACATGCTTGCATCAATCTGTAGTGTGCATGGTTAAGCATATATGTTATCAAGGTCCAGGATTTATTGACACAGGTTGATCATACGCTGAATAATCCAACCACATTTTTGTTTGGAAGTGGAAAGAAATAATAAAAATTGCATTCATTGCAATGTGTAAAAAGAGTTGAGATACCGTATTATAATTTTGCGGCATGTCATTGTGGTATATATCACGTCTTGATTGGTGAATATGTTAGTTTGTGACTTTATTTGTAGCAGAAATAATATGTGAATGCTTCATTGAGCATAATTCCGACTGGTATACGCACTTCGTCCGAGCACTCGTCATGCAAGCCATCTTAAATGACCACCTAAAATGTAATTTGGCAACCTAAAAAGCTGCCAAGGTTGCCCGGCTGGCAACAGGGGAAAAAAGTTAAGCGAGAGCCCTGACCTGACCATTGGGGATGATCATGGCTGATCATCCCCAATCAGTACCCCGTTCATGCCTTCTCCCCATATTCCCTGACTCCGCTATCTTTAAGAGCCCTATCTAGCTCTCTCTCGAAAGTATCCAGAGAACAGGCCTCCACCGCCCTCTGAGGCAGAGAATTCCACAGACTCACAATCTCTGTGAGAAAAGGTGTTTCCTCATGTCCGATCTAAATGGCTTAGCCATTATTCTTAAACTGTGGCCCCTGGTTCTGGACTCCCCCAACATCGGGAACATGTTTCCTCCCTCTAGCGTGTCCAAACCCTTAAGAATCTTATATGTTTCAATAAGATCGCCTCTCATCCTTCTAAATTCTAGAGTATACAAGCCCAGATGCTCCATTCTCTTGGCATATGACAGTCCCGCCATCCCGGGAATTAACCTTGTGAACCTATGCTGCACTCCCTCAATAGCAAGAATGTCCTTTCTCAAATTTGGAGACCAAAACTGCACACAATATTCCAGGTGTGATCTCACTAGGGCACTGTACAACTGCAGAAGGGCCCCCCTATACTCAACTTTGCAACTGTACACAAGGAAGATAGACACAAAATGTTGGAGTAACTCAGCGGGACAGGCTGCATCTCTGAATAGAAGGAATGGGTGGTGTTTTGGGTCAAGACCCTTCTTCAGACGCCTGCAGTTCTTTCCTATACGTGACACAAGGGTTCTGTTCCTGAGAACTATCCACCAGCCAATATCTCCCAAAGTCAAAATATTCTGCTTTTGTAGTAACCCATAATCATACACATCGACACCCTGACACTGCTTTAATTAAAGTAATGGAATATAAATGCTGTACCATACATTAATCAATACTATGAAACAAAATGTATTACTTGCTTGAAAAGAGTTTTGAAAATGTATGGAAGAATTTACATAAATACAGATTTCTATTGATAAATGTTAATTGTAATCCCTGTACTTTTGAAGGATGGTTGTAATTGTGACGTACGACACACAGCAAGCTTTGATATCAGCAATCTTCCACCAGCATCAATGGAATTACAACAGATTTAGCATTGCTTATTTTGGGGCAGGGTGGAGGGGGTAACCAGAGTTGGCAGCATGGGGCTGTAGTGGAGGTGTAGGGGGCAGATGAAGGGACGCCTCCTAGTCATCTGTTGGGGTTTGGAATACCAGTCGAGAGCAGCTGGGTTTCAGTTTAATATCTGGTCGCAGATGATGCACCTTTCAGCAATACAAACTTCCAGAAGCAGTTGCGAAAGAAGTGGGCGCTGATGTTTGGAAAGTAATATACAGAAGTTCGAACGGTTACCGGATGAGCGCCGTGGCGACGCATTGGAGAAGCTCCCGACAAGCGGCGTGGAGGCGTCAGGAGAGGACCCGGCGATGGTCGAGGATTGGCCAGCGATGGGCACCGGACATTTCAGTGAGCACAATGAGGGACTGAATGGAATACTTCCAAACTTTGTACAGCATCCTATATGTGGCTACACTTTGCATTCTTGTGTATGCAAAACAAAGAATCTCACTGGGACTTGTCACATGTGATAATAAAGTAGGTATGTTACAAAACCTACCTGAATCGTGGCTGAGAATCTGTCCCAGCCCCGTGTGTGTGATTTTGGCGCTGTTTAGAGGGGGCGGGTTTAAAACGCGATTTTTACTAGGCTGTTGCAATCGAAAATGTTCAGCCTAGTAAATCATTAACGGAAAATCGCTGAAAGACCCCGTCGCAAAAGGTATTATTAGTTTTTATGGCCTTGTATAATAGTTATAGTAGTTTAAAAATCACTCTCTAAACCCGCGACCTCTCGCAGCCCCAGGGTTTTATAAAACAAACAATTAAAGGTATGTACCTTATTTTTACATTAAAAGGGGCTTCTTAAGAACCCTTTATATAAAGTTTTCTATAGCGAATAGTTCATTTTGGGCTCTTTATATCCCGCAGTATTTTTCTGGGCATTTGAGGCACAAATTCAGCGCAATGTGAACGTTCTAAACCAGCGCGTTCACAGGATCCCACTAGAAAACCGATTTAAATTGACTTTAATTTACAGCAATTGAACACTAAATTCCTTCCATTTGGCCTATAAATTGATGTAAATGAGATTTAAAAATCATGTTTTATTGTGAATTATTTGTGAATATTATTTGGACACTTAGGCTATTTAAAAATGTTAATCATTTATTAAGAAATGGATAGATGTTTAGATCTAGTAATTGAAGTTTGAAATTAGCTACAATTCGGTAACTAACTAATTATATGCTTTAATTTCAGGTCCTCCAAGTAAGATTATTTTATATTTGTTTCCGAATGGTTCAATCTATGATAACTGAAAATTTCATTCAGTTCTCTTAATTTTTAATAAGGTTATGGGCTTTTGACTGTCCTCGATCACAGCTTTTTTGTTATGTCCATAGAAAATCAATAGGGAACAAGATGCTAATTTCCGAGTATGAAAATGGCCATAACTTTTTTTATTACTTGAGATATGAAAGTGAATTAGGTGTCAAATTAAACTTATTGTTATGCTTTATCTGATGGGATAAATTGCAGACTTGATTTTTAAAATCTCAAAATTTTGTAACATTGCTAAATAAAGTTGCATTCATGCATTCCATAAGAGGGTAAGTTGTAGTTGAGGCAAATTGTAGCGAACGGAGAAATGTCTGTGATAGGTGCATATTGTCAGGATAACAATTACATTACATACAACAGCACAGCACGGGATAGGCCATGCCAAACATGATGCCAAGTTAAACTAATCTCCTCTGACTGCATGTGATCAATATCGCTCTATTCCCTGCATAGCCAGGTGCCTATCAAAAAGCCTCTTAAATGCCACTATTGCATCTGCTTCTACCACCACCCCTGCCAGTACGTTCTTGGCACCCATCACTGACAATACGAAACAAAACTTGCCCTACACATCTCCTTTAAACTCTCCCCCTCTGATAGAGCTATGTGGACCCTCTACTTGTTGACATTTCCACTGGGAAAAAAGGATTCTGATTGTCTATCCTATGTATGACTCATAATTTTGCACAGTTTTATCAGGTCTCCCCTCAACTTCCGACACCTCAGAGGAAACAATCCTGTGGATCTTAAAAAGGAAATTGTTTGGAGAGTTGTTCAGGAAAGGAATTCTAAATAATTTGTGTTCAGGGGTGGCAGGGTGGCACAGCAGTAGATCCTCGGGCCTTGCAGCACCAGAGACCCGGGTTCAATCTTGCCTACGGGTGCTGTCTGTACAGAGTTTGTACGTTCTCCCTGTGACCATGTGGATTTTCTCCAGGTGCCCTGGTTTCCTCCCACAATCCAAAGATGTACAGGTTTGTAGGTTAATTGGCTTTGGTAAAGATTGTAAATTGTCCCCAGTGTGCAGGATAGTGCTCGTGTACGGGGTGATCGCTGTTTGGTGCCGACTCGGTGCACAGAATGGACTGTTTTTGTGCTGTATCTCTAAACTAAACTGTGCCGTTTCCATTTTGACAGTAGTAGAGAAGCGTTCAAGGGGAAGTGGGATTAAAACTAGGAATAAAAGGAATGCCAACAAAGAATTGAAGAGGGATGGGAGGCCTATGTGGATGTTAAACACTAGCTTCGAAGAATTGGGCCAAATGGCCTGCCCCCATCCAGTTGACTATTTCAATGAGTGAGGACATGCGGAGAAGTGGGGGGTGAGAAATGCACAAGGTGCAAGATTTGCAGGAACCTTGCTTTGGGGCTTTAACTGAGAAAAGAGTAGGTCACGCCAATACCCAACCATGCTTGTGTAGGAAAGAACTGCAGATGCTGGTTTAAACCAAAGATAGACACAAAATGCTGGAGTAACAGCAGGACTGGCAGCATCTCAGACCCGATCCGAAACATCACCCATTCCTTCTCTCCAGAGATGCTGCCTGCCCTCTGAATTACTCCAGCATTTTGTGTCTATCTTTGATTCCATCCATGCATTCTGTGTCCTTGTCAATCCATGAGCCCACATCCTGCCAGGAACCTCCGTTGAGGAAAGGATACAATTAATTCTCTCCCCCATTGAGAACGGGAAGATTTATAAACTGGCATCAAATTAAACTGAAACAAGCCATATATTAATCAATGTTTTCAAGACACCTATGGTGTGAAAAGATTAAGCATATTCAGGCAGTAATAGAAAACTATAATAGAAAACTATTTTTAAATGTTATTTTCTGTTCACTCAGTTGCAAAATCACGAGGTTCTTAATAGCAACGTCTATCAGACTGGTGTCACAATGAAAGGGAAAAGTACATTGTTGCTCCTGAAGGTTATTTTCAGCTTCACTGAATTTGCTTAAAAACTCTCCATTACCCCAGAACTCTTTACTCTATCCTCTGACAAGATTTCTGCAGTCGTCAAATTCTGCCCACTTTATGTCCCTTAATTTCACTAATCTGTCACTAATTGCCTTGCCTTCCATTGCCTGGGTCAGAGTTCTGGGAAAAAATCCTCCCTTAACCCCTCCACCTCTTTTACCGTCTTTTAAACTCACCATTCAATTAACTTAAAAACATAAATTGATGCATACACAGTAGGTCAGGCAGCATCTGCAGAGAGTGATCTTCTGCTACCATCAGCAGTGACAGAAATTATATCCCATCACAATCTGCTACCTTGCAGCTGGGAATATGCTGTAAACCAATATTACTATCAAAGCAGGGAAGTAGCCCTTGATCAATGAGGAGTGTGGATGGACATGTTGGGACAGTATTAAATGTACCGGCATGGATGCTACACATCAAGAATACAGCATGTAGATCTAATAAATACCAGATCCAATGGAATAGACCAGAGCTATGTAGTACTAGTGCACCTACTCATGAATGGCAGTGGACAGTTATCCTGCAGGTAGACACAAATTGCTAGAGTAACTCAGCAGGACAGGCAGCATACCTGGAGAGAAGGAATGGGTGACGTTTCAGGTGGAGACCCGTCTAAAGAAGGTCTCGACCCAAAACGTCTTCCATTCCTTCTCTTCAGAGTTGCTGCCTCTCGCCGAGTTACTCCAGTATTTTGTGTCTATCTTCGGTTTAAACCAGCATCTGCAGTTCCTTCCTACAGATTTTGGACAGCACTAGGGAAGCCTGCATTTATTGCCCATTCATCGTGGCATCTGAATTGTGGATTCCCATGGTTGGGACTGAGTGATATGTGTAGACACACAAGAGACTGCAGATGCAGGAATCTGGAGCAAAAATAAAATCTACAGGAGGACCCTTCATCTGAACTGAAAGTGCAGATCTGAAACATTGGTTGTCCATTTCCCCCCAGTGATGCTACTTGACCCACTGAAGTAGATATGCTACTTGACCCACTGAGTTCTCAGCAAATTGTTGAGTCGCATATGGACCTGACGAGGAGACAGTACAGCAGTGAACTAGATGAGTCTGAAGGAGGGTCTCGACCCGAAACAACACCCATTCCTTCTCTCCAGAAATGCTGCCTGTCCCGCTGAGTTACTCCAGCAATGTGTCAAGCTTCTACAATAATCTGATAGCTTTATAGTGACTGTTACTGAGAATACCAATTATTATTTAAATTCCAAATTTGCTTAATCATGCAAAGTTAAATTGACTTTTGATGATTTGAACTTACGACCCTAGATAAATGGATCGCACTTTTGCTTGCTAGTCAACTAACCGAACTAATGCGCTGAAGCAGGGTACCAACCCGAAACATCACCTAGCCATGTTCTCCCGAGCCTGACCTGCTGAATTAGTCCTGCACTGTCTTTAAAAAAAAACTGTATATCTGAACTCTGGGAGCCAATAAGATGGTGCGGCCCAGCTTGAGTGCTGGAGACAAAACGGAACCATTGATCATCCAGCCAGCAGCTCCGAGAAGATGGTTGGTTTCTGCTTGCTCCTGAGCTGCCACCATTGTCAAAGTCATTCAATTTACTCCACAGTATATGGCTGGGAACAATGGATAAGCTATGGAACCAGCTGATTAGCAGCCTATGAATGTTAATTATTCCAGCTCAAGGAAATCACTGCAAGAGCTCATCAGGGCAGTGTCCTGGGCCCAACCACCTTCATCGGCTTCAATGATCTTCCTTTGGTCATAAAGTCAGAAGTAGGGTGTCTACCGATGACTATGAATGTGGGGTGTCTGCTCTGCTTGATACAAGATTGAACAATTGCGAGCACATTCAGCCAGTACTGCTGGCTGTAGCTTTTTGCAATGGTTCAGTCTTGCCTCCAGACGTGACTCAAGCTGGGCCCTGTTATCTTTTTAGCTGCCCGTGGTGAGCTCAATGGTACAGAGATAAATGAGTTAGGTTACATAGAAACATAGAAATTAGGTGCAGGAGTAGGCCATTCAGCCCTTCGAGCCTGCACCGCCATTCAATATGATCATGGCTGATCATCCAACTCAGTATCCCGTACCTGCCTTCTCTCCATACCCTCTGATCCCCTTAGCCACAAGGGCCACATCTAACTCCCTCTTAAATATAGTTACTGGACTAGTGGGCAAAATTCTGGGACATTGCTCTTGGATCGAGTTCAATTCCAATTGTAATGCCACTGAAAATGAAGCAGTCCATGACTGTAAGAACAGGACAAGATTTAGGCATGTGTAGAAAAGAACTGCAGATGCTAGTTTATACCGAAGATATCTACATATGCTGCAGTAACTCAGCGGGTCACGCAACATCTCCGGAGAAGGAGCAGCAGGCAGCAAGTCAGAAGAAGGGTTTCCAATCTCAAACGTCATCCATTCCTTTTCTCCAAAGATGCTGTCTGACCTGCTGAGTTAGTCCAGTATTTTGTGTCTATCTTCAAGATTTAAGCACGGACTAATAAGCGGCAAGTAGCATTTATGTTGCCTAAGTATCAAGCAACAGCATTCTCTCCTTCCCTCTTCCATCGGGCACAAGAAAAAAACAACTTGAAAGCACATATCAACACCAACAATTTATTTCCCGCTGTTGTCAGACTTGAATAGACCTGGGATTCATAGGCTGGGAATGAATTTCCCAATCTTCTAATCTACTTCAATGCAGCTCTCGCATTTTTAAAAATCTGCACTTTCTCTGCAACTGTAACATCATATTCTCCACTCCAAAGCCTATCCATTATTTATCTTCTCTTTTGCAACACCCAATCATGTATTCACCTATCGTATGATTTAGTTTTAATTTTAGAGATGCAGCGTGCAAACAAGCTCACAGAGCCCACAGAGTTTGTGCCAACCAGCAATCACCCGTACACTAGTTCCACCCTACACACTAGGGACAATTTACAGAAGCCAATTAACTTATAAACCTGCACATTTTTGCAATGGGGAAACCCCACAGTCACAGGAAGAATTAGCAAACATCGTACAGACAGCACCCATTGTCAGGATTGAACCTGGGTCTCTGGCACTGTAAGGCACTCTACTGCTGCGCCACAGTGCTGCCCCAATATTTCTCACTGTATCTTGATGCACTTGTCAGTAATAAACCCATACCAATTTATAGCAAGAGGGTCTGAGCACCTACCCAACCCTTGATGTTCAATTGCATTACTATTCCAGACATCCCCAATGTTCTGAGGGTCACCATTGATAAGTCAGTTCAGCCAACCACAAAGATTCCCTGGCTACGAGAATACAGAGGCTGGGTACCCTGATGCGTGTGACTCCATTTCTGTCTCCCCAAAGACTTTCCTTAAGCACAAATACTCTCCGCTAGCCTGGATGAGCACAGCTCCAATAACACCCAAGAATCTCAACAATAAACAAGACAAAGTTTCCCACTTGATTTAGATCGCATCCATCACCCTAAACATTAATTCCCTCGACCATTTGCGAACCAGTGTGTTCCAAGCACAAAATACGCCATCATTACGTACCCAGGTTATTTCAACAGCACCTCCCAAACCCACGACGTCTAACGATAAGTATCAGAAAGGCTTTCAGGTGCATAGGAACACCACCATCAACATGTACCCTGAAGGAAATTCTTCATCCCAACAGGGTCTAAATCCTCAATCTCCCTCCTTGTCAGCACCTTGATCAGAAGAACTGCAGCAATTCAAGGCAGCAGCCCACCACCAGCGTCTCAACAGTAAATAGAGGGCTTTGCAATGGATGCTAGGTTCTACTCAGTTATGGTACACAAAATATTCAGCATGGTAGCAAAGTGCTAAAAGATCTCCACGGATGCCATGAATTGCGATATTACCATGAAAAGACTCAAAATTATTGGGACAATGATTGCAAACTCCCTCCCTAACTGGCAGCTAACAAACCAAGACATCCCCTGTCTACCAGAATGAAGGGAACATTTTCATTGGAGACATTTGTCCACTCTAACTTCCACAATCCCCTTTCAGTTCATTATATACCTGACCTTTGAACAAATGATGACCAGTGCCAGTCCCTGCCCCTTTTCCATAAACCTTGTGAACTTTTTCCGATTAGTCTATGACATCTTGCTAGTTTTTTAGAGATACAGCGCAGAAGCAGGACCTTTGGCCCACCGAGCCTGCACCGACCAGCGATCCCCGTACATTAACACTATCCTATATGCACTAGGAACAATTTAGCTAGCTCGCCGATATGCGATTGGATCCTGAACTTTCTGACGGAGCGACCGCAGGCAGTGAGACTGGGCCCGCACCTGTCCTCCACTATCACCCTGAGCACCGGCACACCACAGGGCTGTGTACTAAGCCCCATGCTCTACTCCCTCTTCACTCACGACTGTGTTCCTGCATTCGACACCAACACCATCGTGAAGTTTGCAGACGACACAACAGTGATTGGGCTGATCACCAACGGTGATGAAACAAAATACAGAGCGGAGGTGCAGAACCTGGCGGACTGGTGCGCACGTAACAACTTGTCACTAAACACCTCCAAGACCAAGGAGCTGATTATGAGGAAATATATTTTAAAATTGTTCAAATGATAAGTTCTTGGGGATCTTGTGTTAAGTTGCAAGAGAAGGGTTTGGAGTTGGGGCTTTCAGAAATACATGCCTCCACAAAGAAATAAAGAACAAAGAACACACACAGGAGAACAGATGGCTTATCATAACATGGAAAGGGTGATCTGGATAGGCATATCTATTCTTTATTGCTTTGGAGCAACAATCATGTTGTGAGAAGGTGTAGTTGGTTTAGGTTGGTGTTTATAATAGAGATTGTTAATGGGGTCTTTCTCCATGACATGGGCACCATCCTTCTTCCTTTGTGACACATCTCAGAGTTTGGCTGTGTCATCTAAGGCGATTTATGATTGTCTATGTTGGATTGTAGGCACCAAGGGTAGATACTAGTCTGTGAGATGGTTTGTGCTGTTTAGATGTGTTTATGTTGGGATAAAAGATAAGGCATAGATGATGGTTGTGTGACCTTTGCAAAAGGATTTCTTATGTGTATAAAAAACTGAGAAAGTAACTCTGTTTTAATCTAAGCCAAACGATTGGGGTCTGCATATAGTAATCTTCTATTTGCTGTGTGGAATGCTATTCGTGGGGGGGTCGTAAAGAGACCTTACATTCCTTTCCTCCACTGATAGTAGGAGGTTGTCATTCAGAATGAAACTAGACCTGAGCTTGGAAGGAGGAATTATAATTTATCAAGTGTGACAAGTATATGGCCTTTGTGAGCTTGGAGGTGGGAATTGTGTGATTAGAACTTTGTCTTTACCACTTTGTAAGAATGGGGTAAAACTCATCTTTAATCTTTATAATCCATAAGTAACTGTATTTTAACTAAGTGGTTGTAAGGAAATTAATTGTGAAGTGTATTGTGTTTAATTACGATTGTAAGTATTAGACTTTGTTTAAATCAGAAGTTTTGGAAATAACTTTATTTCTAAAAGTGAAAATATGTTTTGTATGTATGTGTTGTGTGATTGCTATATTATGTGTATATTCTGAGAAGTATTCTGTGAGAATTAGTTTTATATCTGTGGTTTTACTTTAATGAAATAAAATGATTTTGAGCAAAGAGGTTGAAGAAACCACAGAGGGGATGAAGGTTGTAAAGGGGCTGGAAAAGGGAAAATCATGTGACTATACGTGTTGTCAATCAATGGAAAGGATTTAGTTGATTGGTTAATGCAAATAAGTTAAATGTATGGTAAACCATAATGATTGGTTAATAGTTTGCCACTCCTTTTGTACTATCCTTGTCTTTTACCTAAATAATGTGTTACATTTATGCCAAAGTTGTAGTTCTTTCAACCTGCCCCAGAGTTTCTAACTCTGTGTTGGAAGGTTTAAAGAATTATCCAGCGCTGTCAGAATAAAGAATCGATTCCAGCAACAAGGGTTTGAATCAAGTTTTCTTGAATTAGACTGGCAAAAAGAACTCATTTTAACAATTATTGACTTCAGGAGGTCCCATAATTGAGAATATGCCCCAATCTCCATTTACGGGGAAAGTGTGGAGAGAGTGTCCAGCTTTAAGTTTCTGGGCACTCACATTTCAGAGGACCTCACATGGTCCACCAACACGGCTGCACTGGTCAAGAAGGCACAGCAACGACTGTTCTTCCTGAGGACATTAAAAAAGACTGGTCTGCCCCAACAGCTGCTGACAACGTTCTACCGCTGCACCACAGAGAGCATATTAACGTATGGCATCTCTGTGTGGCATCTCAGCTGCACAGAGGCGGAGAGGAGAGCTCTTCAGAGCGTCGTCCACAGAGCGCAGAGGATTATTGGGACACAGCTACCAGCCTTGGAGGGCATCTACCACACATGGTGCCTCAGGAAGGCCGTCAACATCCATACAGACTCATCACACCCTTGTAACGGACTGTTTGAACTACTTCCCTCTGGCAGACGTTACAAGGCCTTCTACGCCCGAACCTCCAGACTCAGAAACAGCTTTATTCCCAGAGCTATAGCGGCTCTGAACCGGCCCTGCTGAGTGCCCCCCCACCCCCCTGGACTGTCTCCCTCGGATGGTCACGTCACAAGGTTTATTTATTTATTTTACTTTTCTTTTACATCGGTTGGAAGCTGCATACTAAATCTCGTTGCACTAACGTGCAATGACAATAAAATATATTATTATTATTATTATTACATATACACCAAGCCAATTAACCTACAAACCTGTACGTCTTTGTAGTGTGGGAGAAAGCCCACGCAGGTCACGGGGAGAACGTACAAACTCCGTACAGTCAGTACCCATAGTCAGGATCGAACCTGGGTCTTCTGCGCTGCAAGCACTGTAAGGCAGCAACTCTACCGCTGCGCCACCGTGCCGCCCTGACCCCCTAGTTGTTTTCTTTGACCGCAGGTGTGAGTGGGGCAATAACCTGGGACAGTGACATGATCTTCTGCAGAGAGCTCGACGGGAGGGCAAGGTGGACTCGGTGGTAGAGATAGACAAGGTGACGTTTAATATGCTTGCCTTCATTGGTCAGGCCATTGATTACAAGAGTTGGGACAATCATTTACAACCCTACAAGATGTTGGTGAGTTTGTATTTGGAGTCATGCGGAGTTCTGGATGCCCAGCCACTGAAACGATGTCATTAAGCTGGAAAGAGTGCAGAAAAGATTCATAAAGATGTTCCTAGTGCTGAAGGTCTTAGGTTAGAAAGAAAGACTAGATAAGCTGAAACTTTGTTCCATGGAGCACAGAAGATTGGGAGCGTGACCTAATTGGGGTAGATAAAATCATGAGGTGCACAGATAAGTGAATGGTCATAGACTTTCCCACAGGATAGCCAAGTCTAACACCACGGAGCATAGGTCTAAGGTGCGAGGGAAAGGGTTTAAAAGGGACTGGAGGGCTAACCTTTTCACACAGGTGGTGGTGGATTTATGGGATGAATTGCCAGAGGAAGTGGTGGTGGTGGGTTAGAGGCACAGGGATAATGGGATAGTCAAGGTTTAAAGGGAGATGGATCAAGCGCAGGCAAATGAGACTAGCTCAGGTAGTTGAGCATGGATACGTTGGGCTGAAGGGTATGTTTCAGTGCTAAATAACTCTATGACCCCTGGAGATACAAATTGCTGAAGTATTTTCATTTTTCATTTTACCGGTTCCGCTTCCTTATTGGCAAGTAAATGGCTGAGTAAGCTGCTGATCTGGGCTTTACACCATAGCTGGATGTGTGAACATGAGGCAGGAGAAATGTTTCAAACAAAAACTCCCACTGTCTGTGGAAAGTGTGCTTATCGCTTTTCGGCAGTGTTAAGGGCCTGTCCCACTGTACGAGGTAATTCAAGAGCTCTCCCGAGTTTAAAAGAAAATCAAACTCGTGGTAAGTACGTAGAATGTACGTAGCGGGTAAGTTGGAGCTCGGGACGTCTCTTAGCGGCTCGTAACGCTAACGACAGGTACTCGGGAAACGCGGTAAGCCTGTGAAGATTTTTCAACATGTTGAAAAATGTCCACGAGAGCCCCGAGTACCTGCGAGCGGCTATTACCGTAATTCTCCGAGTTCGAATCAGGGGATACTTGGGAGAACTCTTGAATTACCTCGTACAATGGGACAGGCCCTTTAGTACTCAAATGCCGTTCGATGGCATCTCACAGTGGAAGCTTTCAAATGCAGATGCTGGAGAGATAACTAGTACGCGGAGCTAGACACAAAATGCTGGAGTAACTCAGCGGAACAGGCAGCATTTCAGGACAGAAGGAATGGGTGATGTTATGGGTCAAGACCCTTCTTCAGTATTCGGAGCTGCTGGAGAGATAACCAGCATGAGAAAACAGAACAGAAAATGCAAAACTGAGAGGGTTAAAGTCTTTTTTTTTAATGCGAGGTCAATGCTGCCCTCTCAGGTCGATGTAAAAGGACTCCTTCCACTACTTTGTGGAACAGGAGAGATATCCTTATGGTCTGGGCTTTAGCTTTACCTTTCAACCAATTCTAAAATAAATTATCCAAACAGTCTTCAGGTTGTTTATAGGAGGAATGGTATTTTGGAGAAGCTTAGGGAGGGAATTCCAGAGGTTACAACTGTGGTAGCACAAGGCATGGCGTGCAATGATGCAGCAATATAAACTGGTTGAAGGACGAACATGTAACAGGAACCTGGAGAGACATCTTTTCTTTAAAACGGGGTCGGCAACCTGGTTCTGCATAGGGGCCGGGACGCATGTCTGTGAGCGGATGGCGGGCCACATCTAATACGTGTACACATGGGTCCTGCCCCGGATGGCAGGCATTAAATCACATATTCACAGAATGTAGACAAAAATGCTGAGGAAACTCAGTGGGCGAGGCAGCCTCATGCAATCCTTGCATGTGTCACCCACTGAGTTTCTGCAGCATTTTTGTCTACCTTGGATTTTTCCAGCATCTGCAGTTATTTCTCAAACAAGTTCACAGAAGGTGCGCGGCCGTGCCTGCGGCTTTGCGCAGGATGCGGTACAGCCAGAGCTCGGCCGGCTGCTCGGGGCGGGCGCTCGGCAGGCTGGATGATTACGTGGGGAAAAAAATCCACCTGGCCTGGGGGCCTTGGGTTGCCAACCCCTGCTTTAAAACAACACTCCAGGATGATGAGTCCAAGTCCAAGGCACAGGTGTTAAACATCTCATTGGGGAAATAGGGATCTCCGGCAATGCAGCATTCCCCCTGACGAGGAGGGAAAGAAAGGAAGAGAAGGTGCTGTGGACAGATGTACAATATTGATGGATGATCCTGCAAAGCTGGAAAAATAACATGCAAAGAGGATTCGAAAAACTCTCCATCCAAAGACAGCAGGCTAGAATCATGGAAAATGATAAACTAGCAGGTCTATTAATTCTCAACCATGTCAGAATGAATGAATGAATAAGTTTATTCACCAAGTATTCACGTACAAGGAATTTTCCTTGGTGCTCCGCCCACAAGTGACAACATGACATAAAGTGACAGTTAAGAATGGTACACAAAACATTAAACATTAATAATAAAACAGAAGTCTCAACTACAAGGCAGCAACGGTGCTATAGATTTTGGTGCATTAATCAGCATCGGAACATGGTTTAAATAAAATATACTCTACAGAAATGCACACTGCACTGGATGTACTGCAGCACAACAAAGGAGAAACCACGCAATGCAGATCCATGGGATCCAATACACAACCATTCAGCTAATCATGCCCTGTGGCAGCATTTTGATGGAGTTCGCCATTCATTCCGCTACCTCCTCTCCCCTTATCCCTGAAAATGTTAACAAAATCTTTATGTACCATATAACCATATAACATTTACGACACGGAAACAGGCCAACTCGGCCCTTCTAGTCCGTGCCGAACAATTATTCTCCCCTAGTCCCATCTACCTGCACTCAGACCATAACCCTCCATACCTTTCCCATCCATATACCTATCCAATTTATTTTTAAATGATAAAATCAAACCTGCCTCCATCACTTCCACTGGAAGCTCATTCCTCTGTGCTCTCTCTATTTTGTTGACATCCTTCCTATAATTAGGCGACCAAAATTGTACACCATACTCCAGAATTGGCCTCACCAATGCCTTGTACAATTTTAACATTACATCCCAATGTACCTTGCAAATTCCCTTTTAAAGTTACCAATGTATTTGCTTCCATTATCCTTTCTGGCATTGAATTCCAGGTCTTCTGTAACTCGCCTTGAGGAGAAAGATTCTCATCTCGACGATGGTTCCCCTGATCATTTACTTCAGATTAGCCCAAAGGGTCACGAACAACAGTTGTACTTATCTTTCATGCAGCAAAGCGCTTTGCTGCACTTCACAGAGTCATTTACAAACAATCCATCTGTTGATAAAACTTCACTCAAACTGCTTCAATTGGCAAATTCTTTAGACGTTAGACTTTAGAGATACAGCAATGGAAACAAGCCCTTTAGGCCCACTGAGTCCGTGCCGACAAGTGACCACCCCAGCACTATCCCACACTAGGGATAAAGGCTGTAAATTTCCCCGAGTGTGTAGGATAAACTAATGTATTGGGTGATTGCTGGTCGGCACAGACTCAGTGGGCCTAAAGGCCTGTTTCCATGCTGTATCCCTAAAGTCTAAATATAAAGATAGAAATGGATAGCTGATGGTCGATGTGGATTCAGTGGGCTTGTTTCTGAAGTGTCTCTTTCTGGCTAATCTCTCTATACCTCCTCCCACAATTCCATCCAGGGCCACAAAGGTCCGTGGTTCTCGGTGTGGACTCCTATATATCGGCGAGACCAAGCGCAGACTGGGCGATCATTTCAATGAACACCTACACTCAATCTGCCTTGGCCTACACAATCTCCCAGTTGCCAAACATTTTAACTCCCCTTCCCATACTGACCATTCTGTCCTGGGCCTCCTCCACTGTCAGAGTGAGGCAACATAAAAATTGGAGGAACAGCGCCTCATATTTCACGTGGCCCACTTACAATCCAGTGGTATGGATGTTAATTTCTCTAATTTCAAGTAACCCATGTGTTACCTCTCTCTCTGTTCCTCCCCCCCCCCTAATCATCCTGCTAGTTTCACTCTTCGTATCCCTTCATTATCAACTCTTCCACTCCCGACAATGGACCATTGTGGGCTCCACTTTTCCTTGGTCATCGGTGCTGGCTCTGATTTGTTCTGAAGCTTTTCATACCTCCAGTTTTTCTCTCCCATGTCTCTCAGTCTGAAATGTCACCTATTCCTTTACTCCAGAGATGCTGCCTGACCCGCTGAGTCACTCCAGCATTTTGTGCCTATCTCCAATTAAATTCCATTGGTTCTATAACACGAGAGAGGAAACTTGCTTTCGTGCCCCAAATTAGCACTTCATTCCTATCACCAGTTGCCGGGATCAGACGAATATCCGCACCAGCAATAATTTAATTCTTGGACCAACATTCACAAGGGAACACAAATCAACAAAACCTCACAGCACCCAGATGTGAAACAACCGACAACGTCATAATTAGTGAACGCCAAAATCATCCTCTACAATAGCCCTCAACGCTGGTGCCCAGCAAGGATGTGTTCTCAATCCCCTTCTTTACTCTTTATTCATCCATGACTGTGCAGACAAATCCACAAAATTCACAAATCCAACCCGTGACAATAAACTAAACCAACTGACTAACATAAACAGGATAAGCAGGAGTTAAATTCACTTTCGTTCTTGTCCAAACAATGAAAAAGAGATCTTATGCTTCTGACACCCTTCGCAGTCAGTGGATCTCTCTGAAGCAGCATCATTGCTGAAACACTGCAGCAAATATGCACAGAGCAAGCTCCCATACACAGCAACATGATCATGAACCCGGCAGATAGCCACACAGCAGGAGCACCAAATTCCAAGTTTTGTTTCCAGAGTCCCCAAACAGGAGCTTGCATTTATTTAGCACCTTGAACTGTTCTCCTTTTCATTCAGAGGAATATGGAAGCCAATGTTAGCTCTTCAGTCTCTCTAGTCTTCCTCCAGTCAATCGCAGTAAGGTTGAGATCCACATCAACTCCAACCCTGCTCTGATCAACATCCCTGCACAACCCATCCTATAACCCTCAGTTTCCTTAATTTAGTTTAGTTTAGTTTAGAGATACAGCGCGGAAACAGGCCCTTCGGCCCACCGAGTCCGTGCCGCCCAGCAATCCCCGCACTCTTGCTCTATCCTACACACACTGGGGCCAATTAATACATTTACCAAAGCAATTTACCTACATACCTGTACGTCCTTGGAGTACGGGAAGAAATCGAACATCTTGGAGACAACCCACACGGTCACGGGAAGAACGTACAAACTCAGTACAGACAACAACCGTCCAGATTGAACCTGGGTTCCGGTGCTGCAAGCACTGCAAGGCAGCAACTCTACTGCTGCGCCACAGTGTCACCAAGCCAATTAACCTACAAACCCATACATCTTTGGAGTTGCGGAGGAGAACAGAGCACCCGGGGAAAACCCACGCAGGTCACGGGGGGGAGATCGTACAAATTCCGTACAGGCAGCGCCCGTAGTCGGGATCGAACCCGAGCCACTGCGCTGTAAAGCAGCAACTGCCGCGCCACCGAGCCGCCCTTCAAATTGAATTAATTTTCACAGGACTGGACCACAAGTTAAAGTCCTGAATTGGGGAAAGGCTAACTTTGATGGAATTAGACAGGAACTTGCAAAAGTTGTTTGGAATAGGTTGTTTGCAGGCCAAGGCCATCCAGAAAGGACAAGAGGCCCGTGACTAGAAATTTTCTCAGGGATCGACGCTGGGCCCACTGCAGTTTGCGCTTATATCAACAAATGGAGAAGGAATGATTAATAAGTTTGCAGATGACACTAAAATAAGTGCTATCATTTGTTGTAGTTGTACACGACATTGGTGAGACCACGTTTGGAATATTGCGTTCACCTTTGGTCACCCTGCTGTAGGAAGGATGTCACTGGAAAGAGTGTATTGAAGAATTATGAGGATGTTGCCAGGACTTGAGAGCCTGAGCTATAGGGAGAGATTAGGTAACCTAGGACTTTATACCTTGGAGCACAAGCTGCTAAAATCACACGGGGAATTGTGGGCAAATACACACAGTCTTTAACCCAAGGGGAATCAAGAACCAGAAGACACACATTTAAGGTGAGATGGAAAACATTTAGAGGTAGGTTTATGGAATGAGCTGGCAGGTGAGGTAGTAAAGGGCCTGTCCCACTTTCACAACCTAATTCACGACCTCTACCGAGTTTGTCCTCGACTCATACACACAGTATGGTCGTCACGAGGTCGTAGGTCATAGGAGGTCGTAGAAAGGTCGCAGCAGGTCGTGATGCTAGTCGTAGGTACTCGTGGTATCAAGTAGGTCGGGGTGTTTTTTCAACATGATGAAAAATGTCTACGAGTAAAAAAGGTTGTGAATTTAGGTCGTGGAAGTGGGACAGGCCTTTTATACTTAGAAGACATTTAAAAGACAGGTGCAGGTGTTTAGATGGTCGGTATCTTTTTCCTCCAGGGAGGAAACATTCAACACTGGAGGGCAGAGTTAGAGGGTGAGAGGGGAAAAGTTTAATGGAGATGTGTGGGGCAAATTTTGTTTTACACAGAGCAGTGGAGGCCTGGTGTGGTGATGGAGGCAGATACAATAGCGATCTTTAATCATCGTCGTCATCATCATCGTTGAAAACATTAGCGACGCAGTGGTGCTGGTTTCCGACGGTGACGGACGCACCACATATCTCTGTCCTCCATCTTTAACAGGCTTTTAAATAGGCTGACGGAAGTACAGGGAATAGTGGGATATGGATCGTGTTCATGCAGATGGGATCAGTTTAAGTTGGCATCATGTTCGGCACAAACACTGTGGGCTGAAGGGCACGTTCCTGTGCTGTACTGTTCTATGTTCGATGTACATGGATAGGAAAGGTTTAGAGGGATATGGGCCAAATGCATACTAATGGGACTGGTTTAAATGGGGCATCTCTGTTGGCATGGAATGAGTAAAATTTGAAGGATCTGTTTCCGTGCTGTATGACTCTGTGATTCATCTGTCCCAAGGCACTTCACATAAACGCTATTGATCAAAGTTTAACACCAACTCCATGCTTGAGGAGGCAGCACAGGTGACCACGTGCTTGGTCAAGTAGCGGCATTTGACAAATGCCTAAAAGGTGAGGGGACCGAATGTTGCTCAAAAGAGGCGGACAATCAGCTTCATGCATCCCTTCCCATCACCCATGCCTTTGACGTACAATAGAACCAAATTTAAATAGTTCACTGTGCGTATGTGCGTAGCTCTGTGCCAAGTCACTGAATTACACATGAAGTGGGTGTTAAACACCAGGGTGCTGTGAGCTCCTTTAATGTATTTAAATTTTATGCTGCTTAATTGCATAGTTCGAGTGGCACCGAGAGGCTCAGCCTGTGTTAAAACTCAAGATTTCACAAAGCAGCTGGTAAACGTAGAAAGGCGTTTGATGAAACAAGTAATCACAGGAATCATCTGAACCTCATCAATTCTTCACCAGCAGTAGATGCGGCGATTTTGATTCTCACTCCTGACACACAATTTTTTAAAATCTTATCTCCAGAAGAAAGCTTTCACAACTTGTATCAAATCCCTTTGAAGATCTCCGCCCCTAATGGGCCTGTCCCACTTACACAACTTTTTCAGCGACTGCCGGCACCCGTCATAGGTCGCCGAAAGTTTTCAACATATTGAAAATTCAGCGGTGACCAGAAAGACGCTACGACTCTTTGGGCAACTGAGGAGACTACTCACGACCATATAGGCGACACCCTGGCGACATGTCACGGGGTGAAGCCTATATGGTCGTGAGTAGTCGGCCAAAGAGTCGTACCTTGTTCTGGTCGCAGCTGGATTTTCAACATGTTGAAAATTTTCTAAGACCTGCTGCGACTATAACAAGTCGCCGAAAAAATCGTGTAAGTGGGACAGGCCCATTCCCATTCTCCATCAGTCCTATTACTACTTTAGTTTATTGTCACGTATACCAAAGTACAGTGAAAAGCTATTTTTGTTGCGTGCAATCCAGTCAGTGGAAAGACTATACGAGATTACAATCAAGCTGATCACAGTTTACAGATATAGGATTATGGGAATAAGTTTAGTGCAAGAGTCCTACTTTCCAAATCACTGCATTCCTCCAAAGCTGGCCTCTTGCTCACCCTGAGGTCCACTTGCTCCATCACTGCTGTCCTTGCCTTCAGCTGCCTAAACCATGAAGCTCCCAAAAGCCCCCCCCCCCCCCCCCAACTTTCTCCCCCCTCCCATCTAGAGCAGCGGATGCAATAGATGAGGTTGGAGGAGATGAGGTTGGACCAGGGTCTCTTCCATACCCCGCAACACTGCTCTCTCCCCATCCCCCTACTCGCAACAAGGGCAGAGTCCCCCTGGTCCTCACCTTTCACCCCACTAGCCGTCACATACAACAAATAGTCCTCCGTTAGTTTCACCACCTCCAACGTGACCCCACCACTCGCCACATCTTCCCATCTCCCCCCCCGTCTGCCTTCCGCAAAGACCGCTCCCTCCGCAACTCCCTTGTCAATTCTTCCCTTCCCTCCCGCACCACCCCTTCCCCGGGCACTTTCCCTAGACACGCATATGCAAGGAATGGAAGGACAAGGTGCACAGGCGAGCAGAAGGGATTAGATTGAATAGGTTTTATGCTCAGCACAGGTATCATGGGCAAAAGGCTGTTCCTCTGCTGCAATGAACCCTATAATGCAAATTAAACCTGGGCACCATGCAGCCTATCGCAGATATTCCTGTTAATTCCAACCTACCCTCAACTACAACTTAAAACACGTTTGTCTTTTCACTGTTCCCATTGTGATGAAGGGTCCCTGACCGAGATGTCACCTCCGTTTCTCTCTTACAGTAGCTACCTGACCTGCAGAACGTTGCCAGAATCCTCGATTTCCGTTCTTCCCCTTCCCCCCCCCCCCCCCCCCCCCCCCCGAATTCCTTTCTGAAGGTCTCAAATGTGCTGGGAAAAATTAAACAATCTGAGTTTTAACGACACATTAAACCTGCCCACCAACACCTGGTGCCTTTCATTCTCAGGTGTAGTTTACAGAAGATCTGACTTGCAGAGATCTGACTTTACACAGGTTCTCCCATGTCAAAGACAAAATTGGCTGCCGTTCATCCCTGAAAAAAAACAATTAATCAAATCAAAATCATCAACATTATACTTCAAACAAAATTAGCCTTTCACAGTCCAAAAATCAGATTGTAGTAGTCAAGACTCCGGTGTTTATTGTCATATGTGCCGGTAACAGAACAATGAAATTCTTACTTGTAGCAGCATAATAGGCTTTCGGCTTTACTTTAGAGATACAGTGCGAAAACAGGCTCCTAGACCCACCAGCGATCACCCTGTACACTAACACTATCCTACACACTAAAGCCAATTAACCCGTGTGTCTTTGCAGCGTGGAAGGATACTGGAGCACCCGGAGAAAACCCACGTGGTCACAGGGAGAACGAACAAACTCCATACAGGCAGCAACCGTAGTCAGGATCCAAACCTGGTCTCTGACGCTGTAAGGCAACAACTCTACCACTGTGCCGCACTAGCCTCTAAAACACAAAGATAAATATAATATTCAAAATATTCAATAAATTATTAACCGTAAAAGAAGTGCAAAAAAAAACGCTGAAGTCCGTAGTGTAAGTAAAGACATAATCTATTCTAGTTCATGGTCAAGGTTTGTGGTGTGTAGAGTTCAAGTGCCGGACGTTTGCTGGAAACTAGGTGGTCATGGTTTTCAGGCTCCTGTACTTTCTACCCGATCGCAGGAGCACGATACTAGCACAGCCAAGAAATTGCTTATTTCTGATTTATGGAAAATTCCGTTCAGTGACAGCTCTGAGGAGTGAAAGAATAATATTTAATTTTTTAGTCAACAAAAACTATCTAACTCAGAAACTGAAATCCATACATCCAGAGACGCAGTAAAATATCTACCCAGTCACAGATGGCAGACAACAGGTTTATACCGAGACTGAAGCACAGGAACAGGGTTCACATACAGTAAGAACACAAGGCAGTATGAGTAGAAATAGGCCACTAGGCAACTAGCCTGTCCCCTATTCAATGTGACCATGGCTAGTCTATGCTGGCCTCAACTCCTCTTCTCTGCTCGTTCCCCATAACTTCAATTACTCCATCTTTCAAAAAATCATTCTTAAATATATCAAATTATCTGGTCTCAGCAAAAAAAAAAGCAGCAAATTTCAGAGATTCACAAGTTTCAGAAAATAAATTTCTATTCACATCAGTATTAAAATGATCATGTTGCAGATACACTTGTCTGTGACTCTCCAACTAGTGGAAACATCTGAATATTTACCCTGTCAACTCTCCTTAGGATGTTAGATGGACACAAAATGTTGGAGTAAGTCAGCAGGTCAGGCAGCATCTCTGGAGAGAAACGTCGGTGACGTTGCGGATCTGAACCCTTCTTCAGACTCAAAGTAGAGATGTAGGGGAGAAATAAACCAGAGGCAAGAAAAGGCCTGAAAAATCAGGGCTGGCAACAGATGACCTCAGAAAGGTTGGAGCCTACAACGGCACATTGTTGGCTGGGGAAGGTTTGATAACAAGAGGGATACAAGGATGCAACCAGTGGAATAGGTAGGACGACTAAATTGAGAGAGAAGTGGAGGGAGAGAAGGAACGCAATACTTAATAGTAGAGAAATTTGAGAGATATTAGAAATTTGAATCTTCTAAATTTCTAGAATACAGATCCAATGGTCTTTTTTTTTGTTGAAAGGACAACATGTATGGACCCTGGTCGAGTTGTGCCTAAGGACCCGTTTCCGTGCAGCATAACTATGAGAAACACCATCTCTAAACAGTGATGCAGATGGAGACAGGAACACAACACACTGAAACAAACAAAAACAGAGGCAGAAAGTCACGCAAGTATAGATACATACATGATGAAATTGTTGCGTTACAAGGGAAAGTGGCTGCCGACACAAACTACACGCTCTCTGCTCTATCCGCAAGGGAACAAAACAGTCGTCTTTTAATTCTACAGATCAGTAGTCTTGCCTCTCCGGAGGATGATCTCAGACAAAATGTACACGGGGATCAGCACAACACGAGCCAGCAGGGTTAGCTTAACTAAACATGATCTAGATTAGGTCGACACAAAATGCTGGAGTATCTCAGTGGGACAGGCATCATCTCTGGTGAGAAGGAGTGGGTGATGTCTCAGGTCGAGACCCTTCTTCAGACTGATAACAGGGGAGTGGCCACTCCCCTGACATCAGTCTGAAGATGGGTTTCGACCCGAAACGTCATTCCTTCTCTCCAGAGATGCTGCCTGTGCCGCTGATTTACTCCAGCATGTTGTGTCTACCTTCGATTCCAACCAGCATCTGCAGTTCTTTCCAATACATGATCTGGATTAGTATTCTTCCCTGCCTGGATAATCCCAAGAATATATTAGACTGAAATTCAGTTTTATCCCATTGCTGTAGAGTTAGGGAAAAGTACCAAGGGCAAACTCTCAACAACCTGTGGAAAAGGGGAAGTACAACGGGATCTGGGGGTCCTTGTTCATCAGTCACTGAAAATAAGCATGTAGGTACAGCAACAGTGAAGAAAGCGAATGGCATGTTGGCCTTCATAACAAGAGGAGTTGAGTATAGGAGCAAAGAGGTCCTTCTGCAGTTGTACAGGGCCCTAGTGAGACCACATCTGGAGTATTGTGTGCAGTTTTGGTCTCCAAATTTGAGGAAGGACATTCTTGCTATTGAGTGAGTGCAGCGTAGGTTCACGAGGTTAACCCCCGAGATGGCGGGACTGTCATATGCTGAGAGAATGGAGCGGCTGGGCTTGTACACTCTGAAATTTAGAAGGATGAAAGGGAATCTCATTGAAACATATAAGATCATTAAGGTTTTGGACACGCTAGAGGCAGGAAACATGTTCCCGATGTTGGGGGAGTCCAGAACCAGGGGCCACAGCTTAAGAATAAGGGGCAAGCCTTTTAGAACAAAGTTGAGGAAAAACATTTTCACACAGAGGGTTGTGAATCTGTGGAATTCTCTGCCTCAGGAGGCAGTGGAGGCCAATTCTCTGGATGCTTTCAAGAGAGAGTTAGATAGAGCTCTTAAAGATAGTGGAGTCAGGGGATATGGGGAGAAGGCAGGAACGGGGTACAGATTGTGGATGATCAGCCATGTTTACAGTGAATGACGGTGCTGGCTCAAAGGGCCGAATGCCCTACTCCTGCACCTAATGTCGATTGAAACATTTTAGTCACAAAACTGGATTGCAGAGTGTATCTGCCACGCAACTCAATTTCATTAAAAAAAAAATTCACACACAATGGGAACATAAAAACTGGCAGTGGATTGCATGCCTCTGCACATAATACATGTGCCACATGCTTGATTAACACTGGCGATTTAGCCCTGGTGAGAGTGGCCTGGAGATGGAACCGATCACCCTTGGCCCTCAAATCACTTGAAGCATCTGCCATTAGTGATCGGCTGACCTGCCCATCTCATTAATGCACCACCACACGTCACAGCTTGCAACCTTCGCCTTGTACGCTGTTCACCAATCTGCTATCCCTCCACAAACCACGCCCACAATTGACCTTGGCACAGTTGCGCAGCAGAAGAGTTGCTGCCTTACAGCACTTGCAGCGCCGGAGATCCAAGTTCGATCCAGACTTCAGGTACTGTCTGCACTGAGTTTCGTACGTTCTTCCCGTAACCGCATGGGTTTTCTCCGAGAACTTCGGTTTCCTCCCATACTCCAAAGACGTACAGGCTGGTAGGTTAATTGACTTGGTGTATGTGTAAATTGTCCTCAGTGTGTGTAGGGTAGTGTTAATGTGTGGGGATCGCTGGTCGGTGTGGACTCAGTGGGCTGAAGGGCCTGTTTCGCACTGTATCTCTAAACTATGCTAAACTAAAGCGACCTCGCGTTCAGGTCCAACCATCGCCCACATCTTCTCATCCTAGCTGACTGGCTCCATTCCCCTTCCCGACTCAGACAGAGGATCAACACCAAACCCTACCCTACACTTCCAAGCCCTCATGTGCAGCAATCCAACCACTACTCTCCATTCGAGCAGATTCCATCAGTGCACCATTCAGCAGTGCAGCCTCCATTACAGATCAAGAAAGGCCAGCAGACCACTTTGTGACCAACAGAGCGTGCAAGAGACAGATAACAAACATCACCATGCAGAAAATAGCTGTGGTTGATTTTCCATACAATGGCTTGCACGACAGATCTTAACAAGATCAATGTTCCACAATTATATGAAAAAAATGTCCACTGTTAGGCTTCTGCGTTTCACTCTGGCCCTTCTAAAAATAAAGCAGTCATGGGAGATCACTTCAAGTCAGAATGTCGCAGTACAATCATTCCCAATAACACGGAGCCTATATTAACTTTTTAAATAGAGGGCAACTGCACACTGCCAGGGACAGAACCAATCCTGGGAAACAGAACAAAAAACCCAACATAACTGAAAACTTGGCCAGAGCATAACTCCCATGGTCTCAGCTGAAATTAACCACTGTAGCCTGCTTATCCTTATATATAGCAGGCTGCATTTTTATATAGCACCTCAAACATAGCAAATCATTCTGAGCTGCTTCACAAACAAAATATAAATCCCGATCTACTTTGTTAGATAGTTAGAGACCAAATGTTTAGTCAAATAGCTAGTTTTAGTAGAGGAGAGAGGCAGACAGAGGCAGACAGAGAGGCAGACAGAGAGGCAGGCAGAGAGGCAGGCAGAGGCAGGCAGAGAGGCAGGCAGAGAGGCAGGCAGAGAGGCAGGCAGAGAGGCAGGCAGAGAGGCAGGACAGAGAGGCAGACAGAGAGGCAGACAGAGAGAGACAGAGACAGAGACAGAGACAGACGGACAGGCAGACAGAGACAGAGACAGACAGAGGAGGGTATCGGGGGGACAGACAGGGGGACAAAAAAACTATGGAACTGTAATTAAAGGACTGAAGAGTGAACATGACTAGAGGCAAAAGACACTCAACTAACACTTTTACAGACAAAATGTGTAGACACTGCTGAAAAACAAGCTTCCTTATCTATGTAAGAATGGCTGATGTCCTTCGAATACAGCCATCCGCAGTGAAAGCCGCAGGGGTTAATTTACTCTGCAGCCGGCTGACACCTCACTACTTCACAGAAACACAGCTTTTGCAGCCCCCATGCTTATCAGAAACAACAATCCTGGGAGTCTCACACCTTGTAAAGTGCAAGCACCCACACCAGACCATGATAGTGCAAGCAAAAGTTGGTCAATGTAATCTTAGTCCATGGTGGCGGAGTGCTCAAGTTGTGCACGGAAATTCAAGAGTTTGATGGTTGATGGGAAGAAGCTGTTCTAACAGTCTGGAGGTAAAAGACCTCCAGCTCCAAAATTTTCTACCGGGTGGCAGCAGTGAGTGGAGAGTGTGGCCTGGACGGTGTGGGTCTTTGATGATATTAACTACGTTGAGAAAGTGCTTCCTGTAGACCCTTGAATGACGGGAACGTCAATACCCATGATGGACTGGGCAATGTCCACCACCTTCTGCAGCCTCCTTCATTCTTGAGCGTTCAAATGACCAAATATGAATAAATCATCCAATTACCATGTGATTAAGTCATACTCGATCTGGAGGAAGCCCCTAATAGGATAGCATTGGAATTTCTGCTTGTTGTTACCTGTAACCATCAGAGGAGGTCTTCTGTTGCCGTGTGCAGACTTTGCAGACATTGGATGGAAGCACTGAAGACAAATAGTGGTAGCTCTAGGGGAGTTTGCAGAGGTAGGGCGATCCAAAGGCATGGAAGGATTTGAAAACAATGCACCAGCATTGGAATAAGATAAGTTGTAGTTTTGGGTGGCATAGTGTCGCAGCAGTAGAATTGCTGCTTTATAGCAGCCAGAAACCCGGGTTCGATCCTGATGACGGGTGCTGTCTGTACAGCGTTTGTACGTTCTCCCTGTAACCGTGGGCTTTCTCCGGGTGCCGGTTTCCTCCCACATCCCAAAGACATGCAGGCATGTAGATTAATTGGCTTTTGTAAATTGTCCCTGGTGTGTAGGAGAGAGCTGGCATATGGGTGATTGCTTGTCGGCGTGGACTCAGTGGGTCAAAGGACCTGTTTCCACGCTGTATCTCTAAACTAGACTAAACGAGCACATTTGAAATGGAGCAAGTCACTTGTGACTTAATCTACAATCCTGTATAAGGCAGTAAAACCGTATCAGGAGCAGAGCTTCTGGTCTCAAACCTACTCAGCCATTAAATTACAACTAAACCTCAATCTCCACGGTCTCAGTGAGTAGCCCGAGTTCTGCCAGAAGGTTGTGGGTTCAAGTTCCACACCAGCAACTTCAGCGCAGAGGCCCATGCCGACAGTCCATGGTTATACAGTAAAATCTGTTATGACAGCACCCTTTGCACATTGATAGTGTCAAACGAGTAGCTTCTGGATGATTGGATGCTATTCCTAGTAATGCCCCAACACATTTTTATTTTAAAGGACACAAAATGCTGGAATAACTCAGCGGGTCAGGCAGCATCTTTGGAGAACATGGACAAATGATGTTTTGGATTGGGACTCTTCTTCAGACGAAGAAGGCTCTTGACTCAAAACGTCACCTATCCATGTTCCCCAGAGATGCTGCCTGACCCACTGAGTTACAATAGCACTGTGTCCTTTTGTGTAAAGCAGCATCTGCAGTTCCTTGTTTCTCCATTTATTATTTGCCAGGTTTCGCCATATTCCCACCTCACTTTTCCAGCTTTCTCCCCACTACTACACTTCGGTTGAAGATGAGTCCCGACCCGAAATGTCGCCTGTCCATTTTAACTTTGCTTTTTTTTAAATAAACATTTTGCACTGTCATATATAAATTTTTCCACCAGGTAGTTTAAGGAAAGCAGGTAATATACAAGCTCTCCAGTTGAGGTCAAACCCCACCCACAGTGCTGACTCAGTCATGCTGGATTCCATTGCTGACTCACTGTTCAGAACCCAGTCCCAAACCATCTCCGATCCCCTGCCTCTGGCCACACATCCCACTTGCACTCTGGACCGCAGGCTCATATTCCGGACTTCTGAGGGAATCAAATGCTGGACTATCGGGATTTCTGAACAATTGGGTGCCTGAGTATGGGAACTTTCCCGTACCGAGGATACACCGCACCATCTTTCAGACGAGCTGTTAAACACGCCGCCCGTATCCCCCCCACCCCACACCCCCCCCCCCCTCCCCGAGATTCATCCATGCATCTCACAGCAATATTTTGTAGAGCGACTTGATTCACTCAGTCCTGGGCCAACGTGCACCCTTCAATCACTAAAAACCAAAGGGAACTACAAGTGTCCTCATGCAGGGTTTTAACACAAAACTTCGACCATTCATTTCCACCTACTTGTTGCGTTCAAAATCAAATGCTCTGTTCACTGTAGAAACAAAGAACTGCAGCTGATGGTTAATACTCAAATGGACACAAAGTGCTGGAAGAACTCAACAGGTCAGGCTGCATCGCTGGAGAACATGGATAGGTGACGCTTCAGGTCCGGACCCTTCTTCTGAGAAGGGTCTCAACCCAAAATGTCACCTATCCATGTTCTCCACAGATACTGCCCGAACTGCTGAGTTACTCAAGCACTTTGCATCCTTCTCTGTTCATTCTCACGATCCTACCCGTGGGATCTTGCTGTGCATAAATTGATGTAAGAAACCAGGGCAGCCTATGACCACGCTGCAACGTGCTTCACTGCTGCTGAAACGTGAAGTGCACTAATACCCAGTCACCTGTCCTTAGTCACAACAGCCAATCCTTTGTGATGAAGAAGCAAGAATAATCACAAGCTTTCTAAACGTTACCACGCCAATCAAAAAAAAAAACTGTGTATTTATCTGAACAAGTGTTCCTACGTGCCCCTTCCCTCCCTCAGGAGGATTATATGTTTACAGCCGGGTACCGCAGAGTGTGCACTGGGAGCCCACGTTCTATGTCAACATGTTGGTTGTGTTCCAGTCATCTGATATTACCACGGCAACAGCATCTTGAACGTAGGGCTTTGTATATCGCCTGCTACCACTGAAATCAGTCAGCATTTGACCGAGGGGGATGTTAGATGGGCAATCAAAATCTTAATCAATGAGGTTTTCAGGGGCATGTTGAAGGAGAGAGAGCTATTGTAGACCAGAGAGGTAGAGGAAAAAGATTCCAGATCTTAGGACATTGGCAGCCAAAGCACTATCTTTATTGGAAAGGTTACATTCAGAGAATGATCAAGTGGCCAAAATTAAAGCAGAGAAATGTATGGTTTGTACAGTAGGGGAGGATACAGAGGACAGGGAGGGAGAAAGGAGATATATTTCAAAGCTAGGGTGCGACTTTCTAACAAACATTGCTATTACGTAATCTACTGCCAGAAAACTGCTGACTCTGCAAAATGTAAACTCTGCACAGTTCCGCACTAAAGGCATGGATGCCCATACAGAGGAAGTTAAAGACTGAAGTTGCATGCTATCCCAGAGTTCTATTGTTTAACGCAAGAATGAATTAAGAGCAGGACATTTGCACACTAATTTATTAAACATGCCAAGATATGATAAACTGTGCCATAAATGTATTAGGACAGAGGACCAAAGATAGGGAAAGTAGAGCAAATATAATTAGGAACAGACGAATGGGCAGCCTTGGGGAATTTCAGAGTTCTCAGAGGGTTATAAGTCCTGTAAATCATTACAAAGATCAGGGATTCAAAATCAAAGTGCTAGAGAGACTCAGTGGGTCGGGCAGCAACTCTGGAGGGAATAGACACGATGACGTTTCAGGTCAGGACTCTTCTCAGACAGATGGGTTGTTGGGGTAAAACCACATAAGGATTTAAAAAACGAGGGTGTAAATCGCGACCGTGAATGAGATCAAAAATTGAGATTCGGATGGGACAATCATACGAGGCAAAGCTGCAAGCAGTGACATGCTCACTACAACCGCTCTCTGCAGTCAGCATTTCCTGATTGCTTCACAGTCAAGCATTGCAAGCTCCAAAGCAGGCTTCTGTCACGAGGATAAGGATAAAAATATACCTTCAACCCCATGCACAAATCTCCACATTGCTTCCCTCTTCACTTGCAAGAAACACCTCTCCAGACTTTGCAGGCTAAACTGACCAAGTCAAATGGGAAACAGAAGAAATACACACCTTGGATTTCACATGGTCAGACAACCCACGGGAGGGCAATCAGATTTGGGAGAGAACTCCAGAGTTCCAGACCTCAGCAGCTGAAGGCACAAGACCCCAGTGGCAAATGTAGAAATGGTGAAAGGATCAGAGAGGGAGGCGTGTGGACATGTCAGAGGGTTGTGAGGATGGAGGAGTCCACAGAGGTATTGGAAGGACATACTTTTTATTCCACCCATTGGTCAACCTCCTATGGACCAATTCAAGGTCAAGAAATGTCACAAAAATGCAAAGCCATCTCAGCCCAGATTTGGCACGTAGGGAGCAAGAACTTGATAGCAGATTATAATAGGCCCATTCAGATCAGGTTGTATACTACTGCAGCCTCCTCAGAACCCATCGCTGAAAGTCCCCCCCCCCATCCACCTCAAAGTGAAGTGTTGTTTGCTGATATGCATGTTTGGAATTTAAAAAAAACGCACTTCAAATGCAAAGGACAGAAGCATTTTCTCTCATGGAAATGGCAGCTAAACTGCAGGCTAATTAAAGCAGTGTGGGATCCTGAAAGAACTTCACTGGGCCCAGAACAGAGACCATTAATTATCTTCTCTGGTTTTTGTTCCAACTGGTCTCACTCGGTGATGTGAATGCATCTCGGAACAGCTGGAATTCAGAAGTGAAGACAAGTTCTTGGTGTAGGAGAACTCGGAAGGGAGGGATGTGGCGGAGAGCACCCAAGAGGGTAATTTAAAAATTAATTGTTTCTAAATTTGAGGTTTCAGCACAACAGTGGTGGGAGTGCCTTGGTGACAAACCCATTGTTCACCTCCTACTGTTTCACCAGGATTGGAGGTTGTGGCTGCGATGTGGAATTCATCTGGAGTGCTCCTCTTGGCTTGGAAGGTTACATTCAGAAAAAGAACATTCCACCCAATTGGTCCCTATGTTCCACACTCCTTTCACCCCTCGTCACCTCACACCTCATTTATCCAGCACCAGAAACTGAAAATGGAAAATGTCAGAGTTTGGCTGATGAAGATTATGTTCTCACTGGAGACTTTAGTAAATGATAGTCAATGATGAATCCAATAGTAGTGGATTGGATTCATTATTGACAGAATAATGTCAATTATTATTGACATTATAATGATATATTATGACTCAATATGTCATTATTATTGATATAATAATGTAATTATTATGACATAATAATGCCATATTATTGTCAAGTGTGCAGAGGGAGAGTGAAAAGCTGTAACGTGTACCCCGAGACCAGTGAGAATATGGAACCCACTGCCAAAGGGAGTATTTGAGCCCAATAACCTCAAGCATTCGGGTGACATAGTGGCGCAGCAGTGGAGTTGCTGCCTTACAGTACCAGTGATACGGGTTTGATCCGGATTACGGGTGCTGCCTGTATCGGGTTTTTACGCTCTCCCTGTGACCATATGGGTTTTTTTTTCCCGGTTGCTCGGATTTCCTCCCATATTCCAAAAACGTACAGGTTTGTCGGTTAATGGGGTTTGGTGAAATTGTAAGTTGTCCAAAGTGTGTAGGATAGTGCTAATGTACAGGATGATCGTTGGTCCACATGGACTCGATGGGCCAAAGGGCCCGTTTCCATGCTGTCCAATAAATTCTGAAGTAACTACAGGGCAGGCTGGATAAACATGAGGGAGAAAGGAATATGGTGGATGGGGGGGGGGGGGGGGGGGGGGTGTAAGCAAGGAGGGGTGGAGGAAGATTGTATAGAGTGTAGATATTAGCATGGATTATCTCGGTCTTTTAGGACCGAGATAAGAAAATCATTTGTTACACAGAGAGCGGTGAATCTGTGGAACTCTCTGCCACAGAAGGTAGTTGAGGCCAGTTCATTGGCTATATTTAAGAGGGAGTTAGATGTGGCCCTTGTGGCTAAAGTGATCAGGGGGTATGGAGTGAAGGCAGGTATGGGATACTGAGTTGGATGATCAGCCATGATCATATCGAATGGCGGTGCAGGCTCGAGGGCCGAATGGCCTACTCCTGCACCTATTTTCTATGTTTCTAGAGGTGCCAAGTGACCCGTATCTCTGCTGAATGGCTGATGCAATGCCAAAGAACTGGGCAACATTGTTATTGTTATTCCTGTAGCTGGTCAGTCAAGATGCACAGCAAACCTGGGGACGTGCTTTCTTTGTTTAGTTGCAAAAAACTCACTTTTATATTTCATCTTTCTTTTCTCCTCAATATGCCCGATTGATAAAGTAGCGTATGACTCACTGCAAATTAATCACCAGAGATAATTCATATGTTAATTTTATATTATTCGCTTCATGTTGAACTGTAACATAAAGTAGCATTGCATCGTGTTCAATATGATCATTACATGGTTTCTGGGTTAAAATAACCACTTATTTTTATTGCACATTTATTTCATTCTACCACTGCCAGTACAAATCTACCCAATCATAATACCCAATCCATTACAGGTACTGACCACCCCTCCATTGAAGGGATCTACCGTAAGCACTGCCTTAATTGTTCAATGGTGCTTTGTCACATATGCAACTGCACAATGAAGTTCCTTTTGCAAATATTACACATGCAGGCGCTGCCATGATTTGAGACATTCTTGCTATTGAGGGAGTGCTGCGTAGGTTCACAAGGTTAATTCCCGGGATGGCGGGACTGTCTTTCGTTGAAAGAATGGAGCGACTGGGCTCGTATACACTTGAATTTAGAAGGGTAAGAGGGGATGAGATCTTATTGAAACATAAAATTGTTAAGTGATTGGACACGCTAGAGGCAGGAAACATGTTCCAGATGTGTGGGAGAGTCCAGAACCAGGGTCCACAATTTAAGAATAATGGGTGGGCCATTTAGTATGGAGATGAGGAAAAACATTTTCACCCACAGAGTTGTGAATCTGTGGAATTCTCTGCCTCAGAAGGCAGTGGAGGCAGGTTCTCTGGATGCTTTCAAGAGAGAGTTAGAGCTCTTAAAGATAGCGGAATCAAGGGATATGGGGAAAATGCAGGAATGAGGTCCTGATTGTGGATGATCAGCCAAGAACACAGTGAATGGCAGTGCTGGCTTGAAGGGCCGAATGGCCTACTCCTGCACCTTCTTCTTAGGCCCCCTCGGTCATGGCTGACCATGGGTGTCTCCAGGGTTGGGAGACTGGTGCACAGACAGACATCACATGGTCCTTGACAGGATCCAATGGCATGGAGTCCAAGACAACCGGAGACCCTTTTCTGCTGCAGCCTTCATCCGCCTTCCCAGCCGTTGTGATGCTCCACTAAGGTCAGCCATCATTCTCTGATGAGGTCTTGGTTGGATTGCTCTTTGTCAAAGTCCTCCCCCTTGACCTTACTGCCATGGGTGGCCCTACCAGGAGCATAGCTCCAGGTGGCATCGCTCTCAGGACCACACAAGCTTCTCCACCACGACAAGGTGACAATTCAAAGTACAAAGTCCGGTAGGCCTGGGCGTTCAGTGTACTAGAGCAGTTCCCGTGAACCGAAGATCCTCTTCTCTCCTCCCCCAGTCATCTTTGTGACCCGGGGGCACCTCCTGCAGCCGACCTGGAATGTGCCAAAGACATTACCCTAGTTCACCCTCCTACCGCCTCTTGTTCCTAGCATTCAACATCTCTAGCTCCCTCCCGGTTACGCCACCCGTCCAGCTTTCGGGCAGGTTGCCGGTCTCGCCCACCAATGAGAGTCTTTGTGTGAACCCCGACTCGCATTCCAGCTTGCCACCGTGGCTGCGGCACCTCGGGAAAGCCTCCGTCATGCGCCTAAAGGCAGCAGCCAGTATCAAAGCCCCACATCACCCAGGCAACACTCTCATCACCCTGCTACCATCGTGAGCTAGTTACAGGAGGCTGAGAACTATTACCTCTAGGTTCAAGAACAATTTCTTCGCATCAACCATCAGGCTCTTAAATTACATTACATAGCCCTAACCACAAGCCCTTCCTCAGCATCAAATTACTATGGATATTACATTAAGTTTTCACTACATACTTCGGCTTGCACCATATAGTTTAGTTTACCTAGAATAACTGATAATTATTATGTATTTATTTGTTGTGTTGTTGCATTTAATGTACCTATGAAGTTGCAGCAAGCAAGAATTTCATTGTTTAAGAAGGAACTGCAGATGCTGGAGAATCGAAGGCACACAAAAAAGCTGGAGAAACTCAGCGGGCGCAGCAGCATCTATGGAGCGAAGGAAATAGGCAACGTTTCGGGCCGAAACCCTTCTTCAGAATTTCATTGTTCTGGCCCCGACTCATACGACAATTAAACACTCTCGACTCTTTTTGGTTCACTTATCTCTGTACCAGCGATGGAAATGCACGAGGGGGAAGCGGCAGAGAGAATGTTTTAAGTAACCAAATTTCTCCAACAGTCTAATCTTTTGCTTCCTCCACCATAAACGCACCAAAGCTGCAGTGCGTACCATGGTGCACTCCAGAAACGCACCCAAGCTCCTGAGACATTGTCTCTCAAACCTGCGACCAGTAGTATCCAGGAGGATAAAGATGAATGGGAAATACATGGTTCCTCTACGTCCCAGAGCTCACACCCAACCAGACCCCAGCATCCTACTCCCCAAAGCACACACAGAAGTGTGAAAACACATACCTCGAGATTCAGGGACAGTTTCTTCCCAGCTGTCATCAGGCAACTGACCCTTCCGACCACAACCAGTCAGCAGTCCTAAGCTACTATCTACCTCATTGGAGACCCTCAGGCTATCATTAATCAGACTTAACTGGATTTTATAGTACACTAAACGTTATTCCCTTTATCATGCGTCTGTACACTGTAGATGGCCCAATTGTAATCATGTATAGTCTTTCCGCTGACTTGTTAGCACGCAACAAAGAGCTTTTGACTGTACCTCGGTACACGTGACAATAAATTAAACTAACCAAGGAATACCTTCACCAGAAAGACCGCAGAACCTTAGCACCACCTTTTCAAGGACAATAAGAGATGAGATGGTATGTAATGGCATTCATATTCTGCAAACAAGTGAAGCAAAGTCAATACTGGATTCTTGTATTTAATATTCCAGGCACCACAACGTCAGCACTTTACGATCTGCCCGATCATTGCATCGGATGGGATTCCCGTTCTTACCCTGCTACACTCCAGCTCTCCTTGGGAATGCACCGGGCACACCTTGCAATGCACTGCACTCACCTGTAGGAACAAACAAATGGAATTCACAGCACGGCCCGATCCAAAGTCCAGGCACAGCAACTGAAGCTGTAAATTAAGGCATTGAAGTTCTAATTTCTTTCAAATATAATTCTGTTAAAATTTTACCCTCATCACCACTTGCTGTAAGGTATCGCCATCTAATGTCATCGCAATAAGGAATGTGAAAATTAAAGCCCAAAATTATTATTCACCATTGTCATAATTTATTAAAACAATATAAACATTTTACAATGTGTTAAATGACATTTCGAAGAAAAAAGGTCTGTAATTTAAATCAAGGTAAGTTAAATTATTAAATAACAATGTGGATCTTCAATTCAGCAACTGCTGACTCAAATTTGGTAGAGTCAGGGCGCCAGAGACCTGGTTCGACCCTGACATCGGCTGACCGCGTGTGGAGGTTGCCTGGGACTGTACAGTTTCCTCTGCGTGCTCCCATTTTGCTCTCATATTCCAAAGATGTGCAGGTTTGTCGGCTAATTGGCCTCTGTAAATTGCCCCTCGTGTGTAAGGAGTGGATAAGTAAGTGGAATAACATAGTACTTGTGTGAACATGTGATCGATGGTCGGCACGGACTCAGTGGGCCAAAGGGCCTATTTCTACGGTGTATCCAAACTAAAAACTAAACAAAGCACTTAACTGAGAAGAACGTGGGGTTCTTAGTGTATTGATACACAACCATCCAATACAGTTAACAGACAGCCCGGGTACAGGTGCTAAATACAGGCTTTCGGAGACACAAACTGTGTAGGAATGAACTGCAGATGCTGGTTTAAACCAAATATAGACACATAAAGCTGGAGTAACTCAGCATCTTGGGACACAAACTGGGAACTCTACCCACTGAGCCCGCCCCAGGCCAGTCCTGATGCCAGAACATTCCCACAGAACTCAACTGGAAGAAACAAAATAGGAACAAGACTTCTGCAACAGAGTTGAGCAAGTTTAAATATTTGGGTTGTCTTTAAGTGTTTGAGAGATATTTTTAGTTTCAGTTTGTATTTAATATTTCTTTCTTACTCATCAGGCTATTAAACTCACCATCAAACAAACTCTGAACTATAACAACCTATTGCACTTCATCTGTTTATTTATGTGCATGTATATGGTCTATGCTATATAGACACACTGAACTGTTCTGTATTTATGCTTACTATATTCTGTTGTGCTGCAGGAAGCAGGAATTTCATTGTCATATCTGGAACACATGACATGAAACTCTCTTGACTTGACTAAATGGAACGAGACTCAGGAAAGTTTGAGAATAAAGATACAAAATCATTGAGAGCTGTGATTGTGTATCAGAGGCCAGAACTCCACAGGGACACTGCCACTCCTGTTCTGCAACCTGCTGGGAGTTAGTCAGCTGCCCATTACTGGACAACGCCTGGATTACACTGGAGGGAAAAACATGGTGTAGGGGACTTACCACTTCACGCCCAGAAGGATATATGGCCCATCAGTGGGTTGTGATCTTGGATGAAAGATGTACCCCTATGAACTCACGTTAGGGAAAGGGGTAATCTCCTCTTCCAGAACAACAGCGATGTTGGGCTGAAATGAGAGGGAAGAGGTCTGAGAGAACGGCAAGCCAATGAAAGGACGGTCCAAGGCAGCCTTGAGCTGACAGAGGGAAGAGGTGGAGGGAGGGGGAGTGTTGAGGGAACACTGTTCTAGTGCCGAGGGAACAACACTGAAGGAGCATCACATCACGTGGCTGCCAGATATCAGCATGCATGACAACTAAGCAGCAATTGTCACAACTTCAAACATTCCATCCCAACATAATCTTGTTTGCGGTTCTATGGGTCCCAAGATGAGCAGATTGATGTGTAGCATGGAACTACAGATGCTGGTTTAAATCAAAGATAGACACAAAATGCTGGAGTAACTCAGCAGGACAGGCAGCTTCTTTGGAGACCCTTCGAGTCTCGACCCGAAATGTCACCCATTCCTTCTCTCCAGAGATGCTGCCTGTCCCACTGAGTTACTCCAGCATTTGTGTCTACCTTTGAGCAGATTGATGGGGTGATTGGCCTCTAAATTGCCTCAGGTGAGTGGTGGAATATGGGGGCGGCAAGGAAATGATGATGGGAATTTCAACAATGTAACATTGGTGTAAATGAGTCGATGGTCCACGTGGGCTCGATGGGCTAAAGGGCCTGTTTTCACAATGAACAAATAACTCCCAATCTGAAGAAACCATTGCCAGGAATGGGAAAATAAGAAGAAAAACCAAACAAAGAATAGAACTATGGAAAATTCAGGATCAAACAGCTACTTTGAAGGACTGGATCTATTATCATCTAATTTCAAAATCAAACTAAACAGCCTTCAGCACTATGTAAGAAGGAACTGCAGATGCTGGTTTAATGCGAAAATAGACACAAATAGTTTGTGTAACTCGGCGGGACAGGCAGCATCTGAAGAGAAGGAATGGGTGACATTTCAGGTCGAGACCCTTCTTCAGTCAGCACTGGATACTAATAAAGATTTCGAGAATAAAAGCAATATCAACTTTGAATTTTTCTCACTCACCCAAAATGATTAATGGGGCATCGGGAATTGTAGGACAGGGTAGAGAGGAGGGCGGCTGCATATTCACATCCATGGCAGTGACTGAGAAGGCCGTTTAAATAAAAACTGTACAAGATGCTGTGCTCTATAAATAGAGTTAAAAATTATGCTGGTCCTTTATGAAACCGCAGGTTAGGTCTCAGTCAGAGCACTCAGGCCAGTGCTGAGTATTGTACTTTGGGGTGACCGTCAGACTTGCCGGGATTGCAAGAGGAGACTTAAATTAGAGCGCTCCTTTTCACAAATTACGTAAATGGTTTGGGAGAAAGGCAACAATGGTAAATATCGCTAAATTTCCTAATGACACAAAGGTAGGGAGAAAGTAAAGTTGTGAAGAGGACATATAAAGGGCAGGGAGGAATGCAGATAGGTTATGAAGCTGTACTACGATCAGAGTGGCTTATCCACAATTTATTATGCCTGAACTATTATATTGCGAGGCTGAAGAAGCTGGAGCCATTTCCTTTAGGGCAGAGATTTAAAAGGGAGATTTATGAGGTGTTGAAATCATGAAGTGTTTTAAACAAATAAATCAAAATCTCTTTCCTCAGGCTGAAGAGGCTGTGCAAGCGATCACACATTGAAGGGTTTTTGGCAAAAGGACAAGAGTAGGGACGAGGAGAATTTTATTCGTACACTGCGAGCTGTGATCCAGAAGGCAGTGCCTGAAAGGATAGTGGAAGCAGATTCAACAGCAGAGTACAAAATGGAGCTGGATAAACGCGCAACAGGTTAAAGTCTTGCAGGGCCATGCGGAAAGAGTGGAGAGGGTTAGTGTGACTGTTGGCAGATCTGACAAAGTCAGTGCAGGGACAATGGGCCGAATGGCCTCCCACATTGCATCACTCTGGGGTTGAAACCCGGCCTTTCACTCTACTGGAGAGTGCAGTAACCTTCCTGTCGCTGATTATTCACATCCAATCTAAAACATTTTGGTAGAAACAAGGAACTGCAGATGCTGGTTTACAAAAACAAAAGACTGTGCTAGGGTAACTCAGCCGCTCAGGCAACATTTCTGGATAACATGGATTGGTGACGTTTCGGGTTTTCCATTTATTTGTGTAAACCACTTCACGATTTCAACGCCTCTTAAATCTCCCTTTCAATCTCTCTGTCCTAAAGGAAATGGCTCCAGCTTCTTCAGCCTTGCAATATATAATTTCAGGCATTACAAATTGGAGACGGACCACTTAGATCTGAGCACTCACACATAAACCTGTAATATTTTAGATTACCTGCAATTGTGCCGAGTTTCATTCTGTGCTTCTCCTGAGAACCCACCAGGGCAACAATTTAAATAGCTCCAGATTTAAATGCAAGGTGAGGAAAGTGAAAGTGCAGCCATGGACACATGAGCAAAATGCTGGCGTATGTTCCAAATATAGGGAAAGGGTACAGCAGTAAAATCATTGCTTCATTGCCGAACACAGAGCTGCAGCTTAGAATCAATGGCGTTCACTGCAGACTGTCAGTGCCTCTGTCATGCCATAGTTTCACTCCACATGACATCCTCACTTCTTACCCTATCATTTCCATCCATTCTTTACTCCCCAATGTGTTCATCCAGCTTCTTAAAAGCTTCATCTACATTCCCCTGGCCCGAGTCCCACACTCTTTGAGTAAAATAGTTTCTTGTGAATTTCCCACTGGAAATATTAATGTTTTTTTTTTACTATTCCTGGTCCTTGCCTAGAGTCCACACATCTTCTCCAACTCTCATTCTCTTTCATGTTCTTTCTGTCTCTCTTTTCACAATCAGAAAGGGAAAGTCCTGCGTTTACTTGACACCGTATACATCTCTGAGCACTCAACAACCAGCAAGGATGGTCTCACTATGATGGAGAAAACATAGCTTCCAATTGGTAGACAGCACAAACGCCCATGACCACAAGTGTGATCACCAGCATGTAGCCTGACTATTGAGATTATAATTGCATATATTGGCCAAAGATATCTCTGACTGACATGCAATAATTCAAAAGATATATCACCTCCCAAAGCAAAGCTGTCGCTCAGAACTGTGATGGAACATCAATCCAGAGTTTTGTTGTCTGTATTATAAAGTTCCTTGGACCTCATGGTGTTCTGACCCCAGCATATACGAGTGACAGCGAGTGTGAGAGCGAGTGTGAGAGCGAGTGTGAGGTGACCACCGAGACACATCTGACTTGTGAATCAAATAATACTAATATATCAATTGGCTTTACACAGCTCGAAGTGACAGGTGAGAGGGTCGAACTGCCACTGTTTGAGAGTAGCATAATCAGAGCAAATCATTCCCACGTGTAAAACTGACCCAGCAGTCATAGTTGAGTACACTCAACAGTTTTTACACAGAAACACTTTTCAGCACTTGTGCTGAGCCGGCCAGTTTGTGTTTCCAGGATTGGCAATACAATAAAAGACAGGATTAATATTCATATCACGCCAGTGCATGCTCATCAAAGCGCTGGTATCCAGCAGTCATCACACATTGCTTTGGGCCTCTGCAGAGCACAAGGTCATCGCCCAGCAGCACCACCCCACCCTTTCCCAAGCCTTACCTCCTTTCCCTAATCGGGAGGAAAGCCCTGCATTTCTAAGGTATCCCTAAACATTTCAGTGTGGTCACAATTGTAATTCAGAAAACATGATTAGTACACAGCAAGCTCCCACAATGTGAAACAATCAGATTGTGTGTGAGGAGTAAAGACAGGACAGGACACACGTCAGCACCACCCACTCTTACCACAAGTGTTCCATGTCTTTCATGGGGGGGGGGGGGGGGGGGAACAGCCCCAGTTTAATGCTGTTGTGGACATGGCAGCACTCCCACAGTAACAAGGAATCTTCCTTGCACTGATGCACTGTTCTTGAATTAAATATGGCACTTATTTAATTCGGATCACAGCAGCAATTAACCTGTCCTGTTATCCACCCGTCCCTCTAACTAAAAAAAAAACCACTCAACCATCACCATGCAATTGCAATCATTAAAGGCACTCTTGATCACAGAACAGCCCATGCGATGGTTTGCTTTATTGTACACCAGAATAGAGCAGCTTACGAGGTACACTGATTGTTGAATTATCTCTGCAGTATTCAGTGGAATTGTACAACCCTTACAATGCATGGGCTATAATGAAGCCGTGCTTACAATGCCGATACAATAACAGATCACCCCTGTGAATGAACAAATGTAGAACAGTCTTTTTATGATGCTCGTAATATAGCACAGTATCCCGTACAAACGCGTGTAATTACAGTCCTTGTGGTGTTCCTGCTATGTTACAGCACCTCTCGTGATGTTTGGTGCAGCAGTTGTTTTGTTTGTATCGACAAAGGTCAAATAAAAATCTAATGGAAGTTTTCAACGAAGGGAAACTGTGCAAGAATTAAAAATGTGAATGCTGTTTTGCTACATGGTGACTCTGTAAGAAAATAACACATAGGTAGTATGAAGATTGAAGGGGGACGTTATTACACTGTTATGGTGACATGATGGTGCAGAAGGTAGTGCTGCTGCCGCCACTCAACTCCAGCAACCCAGGTCGTGTCTGTGTAGAGTCTGCACAAACTCCCCAGAACCGCGTTTCCTCCCACATCCCAAGATGCACAAGTGTGTTAATTGGATGTCGTAAATACCCCCCATGTAGATGGGTGGAAAGAGATTTAATGGGGAGAGGATGTACATGAGAGAGAGAGAATTAGTTCCTACATGCTGCAAAAAGACCACCATCATCCTGCTGCCAACAAAAGCAAAGTGGTGAGCCAAGATATAGCACAAGACATGGACAGCCCCTTCAGTCCATAATGTCCGTGCCGAACATGATGCCAAGTTAAACTAATCTTCTCGAGCTGCATGTGATCCATATCACCCCCTTTCCCAGCATATCCATGTACCTACCTAAAAGCATCTAAAACACCATGATCGTGTCTGCTTCCACCACCACCACTGACAGTGTGCTCCAGGCACCCACTACTCTATGTGTAAAAAAAAGACTTGCCCCACACATCTCCTATAAATGTTCCCCATCTAATCTTAAAGCCATGTCTTCTGGTCTTTGACATCTCCACCCGGGGGGTCTGGGTCTGCTCTCAACCCCTGACTTTCTACAGAAAACAATCCACGCTTGTCCAACCTCTACTTACGGCTGTTACCCTCTAATTAAGGCAGCATTCTGGTAAACCTCCTCGGCATCCTTGCCAAAGCTAGGGAAAATGGGAGAAAGCAGGAACGGGGTTACTGATTTAGAATGACCGATCATACTGAATGGCAGTGCTGGCTCGAAGGGCCGAATGGCCTGCTCCTATTGTCTATGTTTCTATCCTTCCTGTAATGCAGCGTGCAGAATGACACACAATACCTTGAATGCGGCCTAACCGATAATCAAAGTTTTATTAAGCTGCAACGTGATTTTCCGACTCTTAAACGCAATGCCCCAACCAATGAAGACAAGCATAACAGATATCTTCTTTACCACCCTATCTAATTAAGTTGCCACTTTCAGGGGGCTTTGAACTTGGACCCCAAGATCCACTGTACATCATTATTGTTAATTGTTGCCATTAACTGAATATTTATTTCATACATTCAACCTCCCAAATTGCATCACCACACTCTTGCTTGCATTAAACGCCACCTGCCTCTTCTCTGCCGATATGTGTAACTGATTTATATCCCAATGTGTCCTACGACAATCTTTCTCACCAACGAGAATAAGACCCAACGTCACTACCCTCTCTCTTCTAAATGCAGAGGTGTTTGCAGATATCTGGCCCTACCCTTGTGGGCCAGATATCAACTAACGAGGAAGGAGACTGAGAACTTCATAACCTGCAAACAAGGCAACAACATTTCCCTCAATGTCAGCGAGTCTAAAGAGATTGTGATTAACGTCAGGAAGTGAGGTGGTACACATACCTTGACAGTGCCAAAATAGAGATGGTTGATTCACCTGCAACTTGTCCTGAATCAGCTAGGAGTAAATTCACCTGCAACTTGTCCTGGACCAGCTATGTTGAAGCATTGGCCAAGAAAGCACGACAACACCTCTACATCCTTAGAAGGCTCAGGTTCCAAACAACTCTCACCAAATTCAACAGATGCGCCGTAGGAAGTATTTTATTGGAATGCATCGCAGCATGGTTTGGGAACACCTCCAGCCAAGACCAACCGAAATTGCAGAGAATTGTGGCACAGCCCAGACGATCATGCAAACCAACCTCCCTTCCATTGACTCCATCTACACCATGCTGCCTCGGCAAGGACAACAGCATAATCAAGGATGAGTCTCACCCCAGACACTTCCTCATCTCCCCTCTCCCATCAGGCAAGAGGTATTGACGTGTGAAAACGCACACCCCCAGATTCAGGGACAGTTTCTTTCCAGCTGTTATCAGGCAACTGGACTATCCTATCACCAACTGGAGAGCGATCCTGACCTATCACCTACCTCATTGGAAACTCTCGGACTATCTTTAATCGAACTTTATCTTGCGCTAAACGTTATTCCCTTTATCTGTACAGTGTGGACGGCTTCATTGTAAAATTTCCGCTGACTGGATCGCATGCAAAAATAAAAGCTTTACACTGTCCGTCCATACACACGACAATAAACTAAACTAAACTCTATAAGCATGCGTGTTCAGAATCAAAAGTCATTGTGGATGCCATGCATCTCAATCTTCTGGATCAGCCTACCATCAAAGTCTTTATCAAAATGCCTCAGGAAAATCTATGTCAACAAAATCTACTGCCGTCTTCTCATCAATCACCTTCATCACCTCCTCAAAAAATAGAATCGTCACATGAACAAATTCATGCTGTCAGTCCTTAATTATCACGTTCTCTTCCAAATGCAAGTAAATCCTATCCTGGAGAACCTTAGAAAAGACGGGTGCAATTTCCAATCAAATTAGCACCCAATTTTCCAATAACACCATAACCAGAAACTTCTGGTGCAGAATGTATAAAATGCCTGAACCATCTTCTGTAAAACAACAGGCAACCATCATGGAAACTCAATCACTTGTGAACAAATGAACAAGCCTGAGAGGTTCTGGTCAAGAAACCACAAATGCTGGAACCTTGAGCAAATAAAAGTGCTGGAGGAACTCAGCGGGTCAGGTAACACTTATGGAGGAAATGGAAAGATGACATTTCGGGTCTGGACCCCTCATGGAGTAATCAGTCATATCTTCAGCCCAACCTGCCCCTGCCCACCAAGATGCCCCACCTACCCTAGTCCCACCTGCCTGCATTTGGCACATATCCTCCAAACCTTTTCTATCCATGTACCATGAATAGGGGTTAGAAAGCTGGAAAATAGTTGGGGAGGGGCAAAGCTTGGCAAGTAATGTGGATATAGGTGAAGGGGATGATAATTGGCAGATGGATGGAGATAATAACAAAGGCAAGAGGTGAAAAGGAGCCAAAAGTGTGTCAGGTAAGGAAAGAAGTGGAGTGGGGTTTAAAGGCAGAAGGATGGATACAGGTGCAACTGTTCGATTAACGTTTTATAACTTTGTCAGCGCCAGAAATGTGGTGACTTCCATGTACTGCCTAGGTGTGTATTGCCTAGGTGTGTGCTGCCTAGGTGTGTGCTGCCTAGGTGTGTACTGCCTAGGTGAGTACAGTCTAGGTGTGTACTGCCTAGGTGAGGTGAGGTATGATTTTACCGGGTTGTATGCAAAACAAAGCATTTCACTGTACCTAAGTACATGTGACAATAAAGTATTATTGAAGGGGCAAGGAGGAGGGGGAAACTCAGTGATAAAAGGGAAATGGAGACCTCATATTTGGGAGGGGTGGAAGATGACCATAAGGAGGAGGAGAAAGGACCAGGGTGGCGGGATGGTTAAAATGAGCATGCACCTGAATGTGGATAGGGGTGGAAAGAGAGGGGAGTGGGATGGAGGGGGTAACATTTGAAATTGAGAAATTCAATGTTCATTCTGATGGATTGTAAGCTACCAAGCAGGATTGAAGGTGCTATCCTTCCAGTGTGCATGTGGCCTCTCTCTCTCTGGCAGTGGAGGAAGCCAAGAACAGACAGGTCGCTTTGGGGACAGGAATGGGGATGAGAATTAAAATGGCTGGCAACCGGAATCTCCAGCAGGTCTTGATGCACAGAGCCCTTGGAAGCTGCCTCTGTGACCAGGACTGCACTTACATGCCCTCATTCTTTCTAAACGTTGCTTAAAATGATGTAGAAATGAAAGTGTCACATCAGCAACAGCGTGCAGGACTGTAGTCTGTGTTGCCCTTGTGTTAGCAGTTGTTTACTTCAAGTCTCATTCCAGAGGCGAAAGTAGAATGTCCAGACAGAAAACCCAGTGCGGTCCTGAGTGATTGCAGCACAGTTGAACAGACCACCGTTCAAATGAAATATTAAACCGTAATGTCTTCCCATCTCTGATTGACCTACGGTAACCCCGGGCGTTATTCACAAACTGGGATTTTCTCAATGTTCTGGTCAATATTTATTGCTCGATCAACATCAACTCCTTTGGCCCAAAGGAGCTGCTGACCTTTTTTTAATAGGAACCCGAGGGGTACATTTTTTCACACAAAGGGTGGTGGGTGTATGGAACGAGTTGCCAGAGAAGGTGGTTGAGGCAGGTACTATCGCTACGTTTAAGAACTATTTGGACAGGTACATGGATAGGTCAGGTTTAGAGGGATATGGACCATACGCAGACAGGTGGGACTAATGTAGATCGGACATGTTGGTCGGTGTGGGCAAGTTGGGCCGAAGGGCCTGTTTCCACACTGTACGACTCTTTCACATCAATTAAAGGCAAATATATTGTTGCTGCTGAGCTCAAATTAACTATCATAATTCCCATATTACAACTTTGACCAAAGAACAACAAAAAGATGATTTGATGATATCAAAGGCTTTCCGAGTGAAAATTGTCATACACAATCAGATTCCTGTCCTGCACTCTTTCAGCCCATCATAGCTGCCTCTTTATATAAGTGCAGTTGCATTCCCCATGCAGCATAGGATAGGCACATTAAATCCAAACGCATTTTATTCTCCCCATATTCCCATCAACTCTCTCCAATTTCTACTACTCACCTGCTATGGTCAAGTTACAACGGCCAATTAACCTCCCAACTCATACATCTATGTGATGTGGGAGGAAACCAAAGCAACCGGAGGAAACCCAGGTAGGTGAAATGTGCAAACGCCACTTAGTCCTTACCGGAGGTCAGGATTATACTCTGCTTTGCTACTAGCTGCACCAGGCTGCTTCGTCTATGTAACACTGTTACTCATACGGTGATTCAGGCAGGCTCAACCTGTCTTTACAGTTAAGTTATTTCTTTCTTAAATGACAATTACGATGCAAGACCAGCAACAATGGGGCTCTCCAGAAGAATTAGCAACCTTCAGATATCATCAATGGTTCTCCGTAATTATTAATCAACAGCTCATGAAGGCCATTGGCCAGAACAGTTATTAGAGCAGAGAAGACATGATAAATGTACCACTTGGGAACACATTCACTGCCCCAGAAAGCAAAGTAAAATCTTATATAGATTCTTACTCAGAGTTAAATCTCTCAAGGATTTAGCAACCTTTAACTTTCTATTTGATCGGAATTCAAAGGTCTAATGACTATGCTTGCCCCGAGGCAAAACAACTAGGCAAATGAATAAAAAATGGCAAACAAATAGATTATTTACACAGCACTTTTCACAACCACAAGGAATCCAAACTTGCTTTATAGTCAATTAAGCACCTTTTGAAGCGTGGTCATTGCTGTAAATGCAAGAACATTGGCAGCTAAATTATACACAGTAAGCTCCCAAAAACAATACTGCAATGTTGATCAGTTAAATTGTTTTAGAGATGTTGGCAGAGGAATTAATACTGGCCCCAAGGCATTGTGTCATCTCCTGCATTGACCCAAGCAAACGGACGAGGCCTTGAGTTAAAGGTGGATGAAAAAGACAACACCTCTAACAGTGCAGCACTCACTTACCACTGGATGGCAATGTCAAGTGGGTCCCTTGAAGTCAGACACAGGTGAAATTATTATGGGCAACAAGGAAATGGCAGAAGAGTTGAATAGGTACTTCGGATCCGTCTTCACTAAGGAAGACACAAACAATCTCCCAGATGTACTGGAGGACAGAGGATTTAAGGGGGTAGAGGAACTTAAATAAATTTTCATTAGGCGAGAAATAGTATTGGGTAGGCTAATGGGACTGAAGGATGATAAATCCCCTGGACCTGATGGTCTGCATCCCAGGGTCCTCAAGGAGGTGGCTCTAGAAATAGTGGACGCATTGGTGATTATTTTCCGATGTTCAATAGATTCAGGATCAGTTCCTGTGGATTGGAGGATAGCTAATGTTATCCCACTTTTCAGGAAAGGAGCCAGAGAGAAAACAGGAAATTACAGACCAGTTAGCCTGACTTCGGTGGTGGGAAAGATGCTGGAGTCAATTATTAAAGAGGTAATAATGGGGCATTTGGATAGCAGTAAAAGGATTAGTCCAAGTCAGCATGGATTTATGAAAAGGAAATCATGCTTGACTAATCTTCCGGAATTTTTTGAGGATGTGACAAGTAAAATGGATGAAGGGTTGCCAGTGGATGTAATGTATCTAGACTTTCAGAAAGCCTTCGATAAGGTCCCGCATGGGAGACTGGTGACTAAAATTAAAGCACAAGGTATTGGGGGTAGGGTGTTGACATGGATAGAAAATTGGTTGGCAGACTGGAAGCAAAGAGTAGGAGTGAACGGGTCCTTTTTCAGAATGGCAGGCAGTGGCGAGTGGAGTGCCGCAAGGTTCGGTGTTGGGGCTGCAACTGTTTACCATATATATTAATGATTTGAAAGAAGGAATTAGGAGCAACACTAACTAGCAAGTTTGCAGATTACTCAAAGCTAGGGGGCAGTGTGAAATGCAAAGAGGATGTTAGGAGGTTGCAGGGTGACCTGGACAGGTTAAGTGAGTGGGCAGATGCGTGGCAGATGCAGTATAATATAGATAAATGTGAGGTTATCCACTTTGGCGCCAAAAACAAGGGGGCTGATTATTATCTCAATGGGGTTAGGTTAGGTAAGGGGGAGGTGCAGCGAGACCTGGGTGTCCTTGTACACCGGTCACTGAAATTTGGCTTACAGGTACAGCAGGCAGTGAAGAAAGCTAATGAAAGCTAATGTTGGCCTTCATAACAAGAGGATTTCAGTATAGGAGTAAAGAGGTTCTTCTGCAGTTGTATAGGGCTCTGGTGAGCCCATATCTGGAGTATTGTGTACAGTTTTGGTCTCCTAATTTGAGGAAGGACATCATTATGATTGAGGCAGTGCAGCGTAGGTTCACGAGATTGATCCCTGGGATGGCGGGACTGTCATACGAGGAAAGATTGCAAAGACTAGGCTTGTATTCACTGGAGTTTAGAAGGATGAGGGGGGGGATCTTATAGAAACATATAAGATTATAAAAGGACTGGACAAGCTAGATGCATGAAAAATGTTCCCAATGTTGGGCGAGTCCAGAACCAGGGGCCACAGTCTTAGAATAAAGGGGAGGCCATTTAAAACTGAGGTGAGAAAAAAACGTTTTCACCCAGAGAGTTGTGAATTTATGGAATTCCCTGCCACAGAGGGCAGTGGAGGCCAACTCACTGGATGGATTTAAGAGAGAGTTAGATAGAGCTCTCGGGGCTAGTGGAGTCAAGGGATAGGGAGGCCCGGGTTATTGATAGGGGACGATCAGCCATGATCACAATGAATGGCGGTGCTGGCTCGAAGGGCCGAATAGCCTCCTCCTGCACCTATTTTCTATGTTTCTATTGAACGGTCTCTCCATTGATGACAGCTTCATGGCTGCACCCGTGCTGAGCTAATTGATTGGATCAACTTTACTATTAACTTCCATCCTGCCCTCATATTCATGGACTATCTCTGACACTTTTATCCCCTTTCACAGTCTCACTGTCTCCATCACACTGGACAGGCCATCGACTGACATCTATTACAAACCCAAGACTCCTCCAGCTCCTTGACTACACCTCCTTCAAACATGCCTCTTGCAAGTATGTCGCCCCTTACTCCAATGCGCCGCATCTGCTCCCAAGATGAGTCTTTCCACTCTAGGACATCTAAGATGTCCTCTTTATAGAGTTTAGAGATACAGCATGGAAACAGATCCTTTGGCCCACTGAGTCCATGTCCATCGATCACCCGTACACCAGTTCTGCTACCCCATCCTACACATTAGGGGAAATTTACAGAAGCCAATTAATCTACAAACCTACACATCTTTAGATTGTGGGAGGGAACTGAAGCACCCAACCGGAAAAGCCCACTGGTCACAGGGAAAACATATAAACTCTGCACAGACAGCATCTGTAGTTAGGATCGAACCCGGGTCTCTGACACTGAGAGGCAGCAACTCTACCGCTGTGCACTGTGCCACCATTTCATTAGTAAATGTTGTTTCCACCCTGCTGTTGTAGATGGAGCCCTCACCTATTTCTCCCCTATATCCTGCAGTTCAGCTCTTATTCAACCCCCACAGCTGGAACAAGAATAGAGTTTCCCTGGTCTTTGACCCCACCAGCCTCCATACCAAGCACGTATTTCTGCAACATTGCCACCACCTTCAATGAAATCTCCCCCCCCCCCCAAACTAGTTACATACTCCCATTCTTTTCCAGAGAGCACTCTCGCTGCAACTCCGTGGTTCACTCATCCCTAAACATCCAGCCCCCCGCCCCCACTTTCCCCTATCTGCTGCCTCCCACCCTCAACTCATTAGGCACAAATTTCCCCCACCATTTTCCACCACCCTAGTCACCCTGTTCCTTTCCCCTCATCCATGTACTCATCCCCAAGTCCCATATTTCCCATTTACCCCCCCCCCCCCCCCCCCCCCCCCCCCCCCCCCACTCATGATCCCGGTCCACCTTTATACAACCCCCTCTTTACATTTCACTCCTCCTCTGCTCTCCTTACCTGGCAACCCTTTGTCTCCTTTTCACCTCTAGCCTTTGTCACTTACTCTACCACCTGTCGACTCTGTCCCCTCAACTATATCCATTTATCATGGTGGATATATGAAGGGTCTCGACCCAAAACGTCACCTATCCATATTTTCCAGAGATGCGGACCCACTGAGTTACTCCAGCATTTTATGCTCTTTTGTGTAAACCAGCATCTACAGTCTCTTGTTTCTCCCTTTATTATTTGCCAGGCTTTGCCCAATTCCCACCACACTTTTCCAGCTTTCCCTCTCACTAGTCCACTCAGTCTGAGGGGTTCCCACCAAAAACATTTCTGTCCATTTGCTCCACAGATGCTGTCTGACCAGCTGAATTCCTCCAATTTTTAAATCGGTCAGGAATTCGGCACCTGCAGTTTTTTTTTATATGTCTGCAGAGTCAAGACAAATAGAAACATAGAAAATAGGTGCACAAGTAGGCCAGCCGGCCCTTCGAACCAGCACCGCCATTCAATATGATCATGGCTGATCATCCAAAATCAGTACCCTGTTCCTGCTTTTGCCCCTAATCCCTTGATTCCATTAGCCCTAAGAGCTAATTCTAACTCTCTCTTGAAAACATCCAGTGAATTGGCTTCCACTGCCTTCTGTGGCAGAGAATTCCACACTCGCAACTCAAGAAACCTATCCACGAGACATAGCCAACACATGGTACAATTCATATACAGCACACAACCCAATATCCCAAATAAGAACTGAATGCTTTTACGGGCAAAGAATATCTCAGCAACACCACATATCACAGCCGCCCCGAGTACAAAAATCATATCAAGTTAGAAGACACAATAAAGATTTTCAAGGATATTAGTACTGAGAGGTTCGACCCATCAAGAACGACTACACAGGTTGAAGTTATTTTCTTAAGATATGAAAAGCTGTTCAGGACTTAGGAAGGTTAGGAGCAAGGTTAGAAGTTGGCTCCTCAAGGCTATTTCCTCTATTCAACAAGAGAATATGATCTATGTAACCTCAACTCTGTATTTCTCTCTAACCATTAACCTTGCGCCCACTTCCTATCAAAATCTCACAACCTCTGCCTTAAAGATGCTTTCCGATGTTCTTTGTGGAATGGAGTGCTAAATAATCTTGTCTCTCATCTGCCTTAGCTTCTTATTTTTAAACAGTCATCCTTAATTCCAGATTCTCTTGCAAGAGTAAACTTCTTCTCGACATCCACCCTGTCAAGTTTCAATGACGTAAAGTGCTGGAGTAACTCAGCAGGTCAGGCAGCATCTCTGAAGAACATGATCGACAGACTGGAGGGTCCTGGCCTGAAACTTCACCTCTCCACGTTCTCTATGGCTCTTTACATTTCAGTTTCAGTTTAGTTTATTGTCATTTGTACTGTCATTCAGTCTATACGTTCACAGTATTATTGGTTCTATACATTAGTAGTGTTATCACACTTTTGTGTACATGGCAACCACTGCCACTCCTATGGACCCTGGGAGCGATACAAATGTGAGTTGTTTGGGGGCTTTCACACTGGATCCTGCCCCCCTAATGTCAAGTGACACAAGGACCTAGGCTGCAATTCTTCCGCAGAAAGTCTTTGCATTGGTTGCACCAAGCGTCAGTGTGGCCATCAGCATATGCTCCTACAATCTTGATTAGTACGGGTGTCAGGGGTTATGGGGAGAAGGCAGGAGAACGGGGTTAGGAGGGAGACATAAATCAGCCATAATTGAATGGCGGAGTAGACTTGATGGGCTAAATGGCCTAATTCTGCTCCAATCACATGATCTTATGAATCCGGAACGTGCCAGTCAGCAACATTCCCTGACGGACATCCCATTGCACTGGAAGACCAACTAGTTTTGGGAAAACCAAGCTACATCTTTCACCGTTGATGATCTTCCAGCAGCAGTTGATGAAGTGCGTGTACACACATGTGCGTGCTCACTCTGGATTAACCATAACACGGCCCCAAACACCCTTCTCCAGATCCACACAGTCCACAAAGAGATGGCAACTGCCTGCTCCTCATCCCAGCTGTCCCAGGACAAAGTGCATTTGGAGTGAGGTTCTGACCGTGCAGGAACGGCCCCTCTCACCACTTGTCTTGGTGCTTGTCGGCAAGATCCGGCGGAGGCCTTTCACCAGACAACACGGACAGTCTCTTCAGGGAACCACGCGATCCGTGGTGTTCTTGTCGAAATCACACATCCATCAGGCTGATTAACCGCAGAGGATTTCAGCCCCGGAAGAAAAGTCTATGAACTAGGTGCATCTTTAATCAAAGTTACAGTAGTCTCATGATATCTATGACTGAGATCAACTTTTTATTTCAGTTATTATCAGCTGAATTTTAGTTTCCCAATTCACATGGCAGTGGGATTTAAACTCATCACGCCTGTTTTGGCAACTCGAACGGCCAGGAATGAAGGAGATTAGAGAGGGCAGCAGACACTGCCTAGTACATCACTAACCACCCCACTATTGAAGGGATCTATAGGAAACGCTACCTCAAAAAGACTCACCCAACCTTGGCCACACTCTCATTTCATTCCTACCATCAGGAAGAAGGCATGCTTCAGAGAAATATAGAGAAGCCATACTCCGTGAAGTTGTGTGGTCGGATGGTGGTGAGGGGAGTTTAGTTTCTTTTAGTTTCGAGATACAGCACGGAAACAGGCCCTTTGGCCCACCAAGTCCTTGACAACCAGTAATCTCCGTACACCAGCACTACTACACACCAGGGACAATTTATAATCTTTACCAAGTTAAATAAGCCAATTAACCTACAAATGTACACATCTTTGGAGTGTTGGTGGAAATTGGAGCACTAGGGGAAAACCCACGTGGTCGCAGGGAGAACGCACATATTCCATACAGATAGCATCCGTAGTCAGGATCAAACCCGGGTCCATGGCGCTGTAAGGCACCAACTCTACCGCTGCACCACCGTGCCACCCTCATTGGAAGCTATTGGAAGACCCCTAATTACCTGCAGGAATTTAAACCTTTCACTGCACATTATCTTCATAAAATAAACACATGGATATACAAAAGTAGAATTTACAGATTACACATCCCAGCCAACAGGACAGTATGATTAATATCGTCACAAGCCAGAATATCCAGATAAGCAGAGAGGTGAGGAGGCCACACGAGTTTGTCATTTTAATCGCATGTTTACAACTGAAAAGAGTGAACAGTCTGGTGTCAGCAACAATTAGTCAGCTGGGTGTCTGAAACGAGAGAGAGCAAGCACTGGGAGTTGGTGGAGTATGTTACCTAGTTTTTTTTTTGAGAGGAGGGGGTTACAACCCAATGGCATGAACACTGAATTCTCCAATTTTAGGTAACACCGTCCCCCTTATCCCCCCCACCTTTCTTTCATGTGCCCCCTCATGCCCAGTATGCACCCATTTCTCCCCCTCCCCCCTCCACATTCCTTTATCCCTCTCTCTGGCTTTACTTCTCTCTCTCTCGTCTTTCACTTCCCTTCTCTCCTTCCGTCTTTCATTTCTCTTCTGACACTCTTTTGTCTCCTCTTTTCCTTTTTGTTCCCTTTTGCAGCTCCAGCATTTCCCTGAACCATCAAACAAAATCCCCCTTGCCTGTATCAACCTATCACTTGTGGAAACAAAGAACTGCAGATGCTGGTTCATATAAAAGTTAGACACAGAGTGCTGGAATAACTCAGCGGGTCAGGCAGGCAGAGTCTGAAGAAGGGTCCCGTCCCGAAATGTCACCCATCCTTTTTCTCCCAAGATCCTGCTTGACCCGCTGAGTTGCTGCAGAACTTTGTGTCCACCTATCCCTTGCCAGGCTTTATCCCAGACCCACATGCTTTCCATCTTTCTTTCACCCCCACCCCCCCAAATCTGTCTGAAGACGAGTCCCAATTTGAAACGTCACCTATCTTTGCCCTCCAGACTTGCTGCTGCCTGTGTTACTCCAGCACTTTATGTTTTACTCTTCCCTTTAACTCCTGGCTGACTGCTCACCACCCAATTCCCAAGAACGTCAGCTCATACATCCATCTTACTCTAAATCTCCTTCACCCAGCACGTCATACAAGGCCAGATGTTAAGACTCTCATGCTAGCTTTCAAATCCCTCTTACGTCTCAACCTCCTTATCTTTGAAAGTTCCTTCAGACATACACTCAGTTTGAAAAAGGGTCTCGACCCGAAATGTTACCTATTCATTTTCTCCAGAGACGCTGTTTGACCCACTGAGTTACTCCAGCTTTTTGTATCTATCTTTGGTTTAAACCAGCATTTGCAGTTTCTTCCCACACTATATAGCCTTGTGAGTTGGCTCCACTCCTCCCCAAATGAAGCAGGCAAGTGGAAGCTGGATTTAGGGTCATGTCACTGTAATTGCGATGGTCAGGGGGGGAATGTTGGATGATATCTGATTACAAAAGGCCCAAGAAACTATGGAAAAATCAGAAAGAAAAGCATACAGAATAAATGTCTTCCCAACTATTAAATAATTTGCAAATTGTGTAACTACTCCTTCCCTTTACCCTTCAGAAGAGCAACAAGAAAAATCTAAATCTGACACCCAGGGATATAAAAAGAAATGAGGGCAAATAATAAAAGAGTGACATTTTACAAGTAACTGCAGAAGGTACTTTATGGGGGGAGGGGGACAGGGGGGGACACAGTGCTGGAGTAACACAACAGGTCAGGCAGCAACCTGGATAGGTGACATTTCAAGTCGGGATTTCACTTCAGTGCCACTTAAAAGAAGAGTTGAGAGAAAGGCCCATGGAGAGATCTCATGAGCTTAGGGACTGAAGAAGCTTTCGCCAATGGGTGAGGGGTGGCAACCAGGGATGGGCGAGAGGTCGCAATAGGAGGAGCGCAGAGATCTTAAGTGTTGATGGTTTAGACAACATCTCAGAAGACTTAAAAGATTAACACTAAAGCAAATACCAAACTGCTAGAGGAACTTAAAAGGGGGATAGAATTTGTCAACATTTCAGTTGAGGCTTTGCCTCAAAACCCAAAACGTCGACGTTTCCGTCACCTCACCCCCATAGATGCAGCTCGACCTGCCGAGTTCCTCCAGCAGTTAATTTTTTGCTTCAGATTCTTGCGTCTCAATTTCAACAACGGCCCCACCTGACTTGCAGGATGATCTTATTAATACAGCATGGGCAAGGGAAATTCTTGGATTTGGTGCAAAATACCTCAAAGGGTAAGACACCTCAACAACATCTGGTCGCTCACTACCATTCCTGAGCCTTCGTCTGGTTAGTGTATCAGGTTCCACCAGTTCCAATTCCAATCCTGCCTCTCGGCAACTTTCCCCTTCATTTCGTTTTCCCAAAACTGGAGAAAACTGCGTCCTTTCCCGGTCTGGAGAAACCTGACAGCACAGAGTGGAGAGGTGAAGAGAGGTAGTGCTGGGTCCCACACATCTGGTAGTTGACTTCCTGTCTACCAGATGACAATGAGGAAGCCATTTCTGAAGATCAGCCATTCATTGAATGAATCTTTTATTGTCAAAGGAATATTGTCAAACTGTCAAAATCTGAAATGTCACCTATTAATTTTGATTTTGTTACATATCTGCAATCATTTCCCAAAGCATACGTTCCATCTACATGCGGCCTACTGAGATACCGACTCACTAGCGCTAGCTAAAGGATGAATAAAACTAATGAATGAGAAATCTTTCAAACATATATGTGGAATTCACCGGGGCACTAATGAGGATGAGTACAAGCTTCTGCTCTCCTACTCTGACGTGTCAGCTGTGGTTTAGTGGGCGGCACTCACTCGCTCCTCATTGCCAGAAGGTTGTGGGTTCAAGTCTCACTCCAGGGACTCGAACGCACAAACCTTGGCTGACCTCCAATGTGGCACGGCTGGTGTCAAATCTGTCATATTTTGCTGGAGATGTCAAACTCAGGTTCTGCCTGATGAGGGGACATATATAGCCCACGGCACCAGGAGACAAGAGAGATTTGCCTGGGTCTCCTGACTAGTAGTCACCTCTCAATCAGTGTTCCTAATAATTCAGACAGTATCACACTGTTGTTGGTGGGAGCTTGCTGGGCACAATTTTGGCTGCCATGTTTCCCACATCACAACAGCAACCACACTTCAGAAATATTTAATTGCCTCGGAAACACATTTTGCCTTAAAGACGCCAAAGAAATCCAACATTTTCTTTGAATCAAATCCAGAATTGAATGGTTAACGAATACTGAAATATTGGAAACAGTAAATAAATACTTCCTTACACCTTGTTGGTTAATGTATTTTGTAAAAACATATTTTCAGTTGCCTTTCACGTTATTCATTTATTCGCTGCTGCTGAAATAATAGTGCAGTTGAACCAGTTATGATTTACAAACCAAATATTTAAACACTCTTGTCCATTGAAGCAGAAGGATACCTGCAACCTGATCTTGGAAGGCATGCGGAGAATTGACCGAAAGGTTACAGGTTGGCGTGCACTAGGCGCGGAGAAAAATCTCAATGATGCTCGAGTCTAAGATATCTCCATCCTTTAGATTTAAGGTTTTATTTCTCTACACAGACAGAAGAATTACACGCACTCGCGGACATACTGATGATTTTCAGAAGCTTTCCTCTTGCAGCCACAGGCCTGGCAATTTAACCTCAAGATGCCACATCAACCTAACAAAGCATTACTGCAGCACTACCTTCAACAAACTGATCTGCCACAATAAGATAAAGCACCTCTTGGATGTTCCATTCATTGCAAATTCACAAGACACAGTAAACCGGGCTGAACCTACATACATAATCTTCACCAACGAGATATAAAGGTGAGGATTGTGCATTTGTCATTTCTTCAAACGCGCTGTCACCGTATGAAGATTTTCTTTTTTGTTGCTGTGCTTTAAATGGTTTTTGTTGCAGTACAGGTTCCCACCCCACACATCACCTTTCAGCATCTGTCGCAAATGCACCCTGCAAGCGAGAAAATTAAAGGGCATTCTGCAAAGATTTGCTCACCACAATCATTTTGTTTCGACCTACCTGCGATATCTAAAGCCCCACCAGGTCTAAATTCGATTGCATTGCGTGCAATTTGCACGTTTGCTTGTAATGCAATGCAATGCTTCAAAGCTCTCTCTCTCTCTCTGCGCTCTGACTCTCCGTCTCGTCCACAGACACGCACTGATTTTGCACAGTGAATGACGTTCCCTCTCCAGCAGGAAGTCGCCCCGGTCCAGGCTGCCGGCGTCCCAGGAACCGCGCGCGTGCGCGCGCAGTGAAGGTGCCGGCAGCGATCCGTCCGCGCATGCCCAGTGCAAACTTGCCGGCGGTGGAGCTGTGTACCTGTGCGCATGCGCAGCAAGAAGACTAGTTCTGGGCCACATTGGTCTTCAAAGGAGACTTGACCTGGGGCAGTGAGACCCTTCACTGACCTCTCCCTCGATTCAAACCAATTTATGACCCTCTCCAAGACTTAATAGATCCCCAACTCCACTGCAGCATCAGTCTGGCCCCTCTCTCCTTTCCAGGGTCAATTCAATCCCAGGCCAGCAGGCCTTGACAAAATCCTGTTGATCAATCCAATCTTGACTCTCTGGGGCTAATCAAACCTTTAACCAACACTCTCCCCAATTCAATCTAACCACCTACCCATGCAGAGGGCTCTCTCTAGCCTCATTCCTTCTCTTTCCAATCATTCCCCATGCCTTGTTGACTTGTTGCCACTTGAAGGATCTGTCTAATGTCTAATCTCTCCCCAAGGGTTTTAGTTTTAGAGATACAGAATGGAAGCAAGCCCTTCGGCTCAAAAGGTCCACTCCGAACAGTGATCACCTGTTTACACTAGTTCCATGCTATCTTATTTCCGCATCCACTCCCTACACATTATGGGGAATTTTACAGTCAAGTCTTTAATGGTCATATTTACCAAAAATGGAACAATTACATTCTTGCTTGCAGCAGCGTAGCAGTCTGTAAAAAAAGTACTCATAGATAACATCATAAACAAAAAAAGTTAAATACATTTTTAAAAACAAGATTTGTGAAATTAGGCCAATTAACCTACGAACCCACACACCTTTGGGATGTGGGAAGAAACCAGAACACCACAGAATCACAGGGTGCATGAGAAGACTCCACACAGACAGCACCTGAGGTTGCAATTGACCCTGTGTATCTGGTGCTGTGAGGCAGCAGCACTACCAGCTGTGCCATTGTGCCGTGTGTTTATTCAGTGGCTTTGAATCATTGGCTTCCAACTCTCATGATGACCTAGTGGTAATCAAGCCTCTAATTTATCATCAAAGGATCAATCAGGACCTTTCTACGGTTAATTCGACCATTCACAAATTATACAAAATAATCCAAATTCCAATCAGTTTGAACTTCATAATCATAGGACCAGGACTTCCTCTACAGAGCTTTGTGGTATCTGCTGTGCAGCCACCTGGGTACCCAAGCTTCTTACACTCCTTAAAATAAAGTTCTGATCCTGCCTATGAAAAATCCAACCACTGATATAACACCAATGGAATCTATATTCATCTTGATCTTTCTCAAGAGTCAATCCCAGAGGTCAAATAAATCTCTAGCAACTAATCCAAGTTGATTTGTATAGATCCTGTACTTAATTCCCTGCAGGCAATTAAATGTCTGATACCATTTTGATGTTTGAGGGTCAATCCAAACCCCAATAGAGAGCCTCCCCATTCCCAGACCCAGAAAACAATCCCAGGAATTACTTCACTCAGGAATCAAATGTGCTATATAAATAAATGTGACTTGACTTGACTTAACTTAATCTTTCGATTCAAACTTAACCTCCATTGCTGCCTATGTGGAGTTTGCACATTCTTTGCATTTGTATGGATTTACTCTGGGTATTCTGGTTTCCTCCCAAGTCCTGAAATGTGCCGGATGTTAAGTTAATTAGCTACTGAAAATTCCCTCTCTCCACCTCTCATTATCTGATACCTTTTCTTCTTTTAGCCTTTGCCATTTACTCCACCCATCCAACCCATCTCACCTACATCCCATAGCTATCTTGACTATACTTCTTCCCACCCTGCTTCCTATGCTATCCCTTGCTCCCAATTCCTCCGTCTATGCTGCACCTGCGCCCAGGATGAGGCGTTACATATCAGGACATTGGAGATGCCCTCATTCTTTAGGAAATGGGGATCCCCTCTTCCATTATAGATGAGGCTCTCACTAGGGTCCCCTCGATATCCCACAACTCCACACTTACTCCCCCCATTCGTAACAAGGACAGAGTCCCCTTTGTCCTCACCTTCCACCCCAACACCCGCCACATACAGCATATCTCCAACATTTCTGCCACCTCCAACGGGATCCCACTAGGGGCCACATCTTCCCATCTCCACCCCTTTCTGCTTTCCGCCGAAATCGTTTGGTGCAACCACAGGAGATGCAACACCTGTCCCTTTAACTCCCCCCTCGACTCCTTCCAAGGGCCCAAACAGTCTTTCCAGGTGAGGCAGAGGTTCACTTGCACCATCTGCTGTATCCGCTGTTCCAGGTGTCAACTTCTCTACATTGGCGAGACCAAGCGCAGGCTCGGCGATCGTTTCACTGAACACCTCCGCTCAGTCCATCTTAACCTACCTGATCTCCCGGTGGCCCAGCACTTCAACTCCCCATCCCATTCCCAATCTGGCCTTTCTGTCCCGGGCCTCCTCCATTGTCAGAATGAGGCCCAGCGCAAATTGGAGGAACAGCGCCTCATATTTCGCCTGGGTAGCTTACACCCCAGCAGTATGAACATTGACTTCTCTAACTTCAGATTGCCATTGCTTTATCTCACTATCCCTTTCCCCTTCCCAGTTCTCCCACTAGCCTCTGCCTGCATTCTTTTTTTGTCCCGCCCCATCCCCTGACATCAGTCTGAAAAAGGGTCTCGGCCAGAAACGTTGCCCATTCCTTCCCTCCAGAGATGCTGCCTCACCCGCTGAGTTACTGCAGCATTTTGTGTCTACCTTCCACCTATCACTTGCTAGGCTTTGTGTTCCCTCCTCTTTTCCAAGTTTCTCCCTCCTACACCATCAGTCTGAAGAGTGCTGACCTAAATCGTCACTTATCCATGTTCACCAAAGATGCTGCCTTTCCCATTGAGATACTCCGAGTGCTATATTGTAAATTAACCCTGTGCAGGATGGTGGCCAGAGAATTGGGTGGATGGGGGGGGGGGGGGGGGGGAGGGGGGGTACAGAGGTGGTTCATTATCAACAATTACTTCAATTTCTATAGCAGCTTTAATGTAGCAAAGTATAATCAAACACAACTTGATAGCAAAGGCCAAAATTAGTTTGTAAGGCTAGAGGATATTATACATAGGGAGAGGCCTTGGATTGATGAATAAAGAAGGGTGGGAAAGCTGAAATGTGGACACTGTTTAATGGGTGGGCTATCGGGGAATGGGGGTTGGTGCAAGTGGGGGAACAGGCTGTATATGACGAGGATATGACTTACAGCTACAGTTCACCTAATAATAGCTATGCTTTTTACTTGGTGCTGATTAATACTGGTACCTCAGGACTCCTTTTAAATCAGTTTTCAATTCTTCAATATTGCTGAAGCTAAGGTGGCAACTTTGCAAAGCTCTGTGATAATGTAATTGTCAGCAAAGCACTGCATTTTCGGACCACTGTGCGATATGCGCTTTTGTTCAACCTCCAGAGATGCTTCTGCCTCGCTCTCTCCTCCCATCCCCCCTTCTCAGATTGGTGGGGAGGGCAAATTCAAACGCCTCTGGGATATTTCCTCTGGGATAAAGCTGACTTATCTGTAGGCTTTAGAGATCCTATGGGATGCAGTATACATGTTGATAATGAACCACCTCCAAACCCCCTCCCCCCCACCCACCCAATTCTCTGGCCACCCTCCTGCACAGGGGGCAAGAAGAACGTGCTTTTGTTTCCATGGAGCAAGAGTGGCCACAGATGATCAGAAGGGATCGAATGAAGACTTCTGTTTTTATTGTACCACCATGGCCGGAGTGATTTTACAACCACTGAATCCCTGTTCAAAATGAAGGAGAATGAGCACAAAGATCTTAAAAGGCAGTGAATATTTATCATCTGGACAACGTGTATCAAGATTACCACCTCAGTATAGTGCCCTCAGGGTTTGTTCAGTAAGTAATGCTGCCTCCCCTGATAAATCACTTATTTTACACTAATGGACTCCGTGCTTTGGTGTGCAGCACTATCTTCTTTTGTGCAAAGAAATTCAAGCACATTAGGTCCAGCAGTCTGTAGCGGTGCTTATGAGTATCCTCCCCCCCCCCACACACACACTCCTTTTACCCCTCATTATAACCTCACTACTCTTGTCCCTTACATATTTATCCAACTTTCGCTAGAATATATCTGACTCTCTTCACTTCAACTACATTATGTTAGTGCTGTTCATATTCTGGTTATTGAGGAGGGAAGGGGAATAAGACTGGGAAATGGCTGGCTGAATGCTTGTCATGCGATCTGGAATAACCTGCTAGATATTCGAGGGACGGTGGAAACTGCAACGAGTCTTCATTTCTCCCTGTTGTCCTATCCAATGGAGAAGTCACTCAGCTGCAGTTTTCCATCTCCTCAGTCAGTGTCTGTTTACATCGAGTGGCATCTCCCTAGTCGGTGACAGATGCAACTTCACCACTGATGAGCACCACAAGACGGCCTGACGTCAGGGACACAAAAGAGAAAGCACTTTACAGGTCCCAGAGGGAATTATTGCTGCAGAGAAGCCATCAAAGTAATGTCAGTCAGGTTACTGCAATATGTTAATTTTAACCTTTACAGGAATGAAATTGCTTTGCAGTCTGTGATGTATGTCCCGCTCTTTATTCTTTTAAATGTGCAATACTCAAAAATTATTGCCTCTTATTCAAACATTAATTATGCCTGTGTCAATTCACAGTATCTTCCAAGGATTGAGTCAAGCTTTTTTCTTGCTGTCTCTTTCCATCTGCCTCACTGCTTGTATAGTTTTAATTTTAATATTCTGTTACGATCTTAACTAATCCAAGTGTAAATTGCATGCATAAGTTATGCAAAAAAAAACAGTGCAGAAAGAGGGATGGGACAGTGGCATAGCCAGTATAGCTGCAGCTTCATGGTTTAAGAGACCCTGGGTTCAATCCTGATTTCAATCCTGTATTGTCTGTGAGCATATTCTCCCTGTGTCCCCATGGTTTCTCTCCCAGATGCTCCAGTTTCCTCCCACCTGCCAAAGTGGGCTGGTAGGTTAATTTGCTAACTGCAAATTTCCCCTTCTGCATTGGTGACAGGTAATCTGGGGCGAATCGTGAGTGTGGGGGAGAATAAAATTAGATTTGAATACGTGTTTAATGGTTGATGGAGACTCAGTGGGCTGAATGACCTGTTTCAATGCTAGGAGACACTGATGCAGAATGTTTTTTACTTAACAACAATATGCTACCTTTCTTCCCAAACTGTCTATCATTTCTCCTTTCGGGCCTACATATTATACCAAGCTTTTAGTCATATATCCTAATGTCTCTATGTGTTGGAGTGTCCAATTTTAGCTGGTGGTGCACTTCTGAAACACCCTGGTACAAAAATCTTTAAATGCAAGCTGTTTATTATATACTAAACTAAGTGGAATCCGTTGGATCCCAGGTTCACACGGGAGGGCTGGTCCCCCAATGCAATATTCCACCTCTCCACCAATTCCAATATTGGTGGCCAGTGGTGGGGGGGGGGGGGGGTTTCTGGAGCGCTAGCATGGGTGTTGTGGGTCAGGTCAAGTCACGCACAGTTAGTGCAGGGCCAACAATCCATTTCAATCCATTTCATGTCAAGTCAATTCATTTCAAGTCAAGTCAAGCGCAGGGCAGGTTGGGCAGGCCAACAATACAATCCAGTTGCTTTCATTTCAGGTGAGGTCAAGCAAAGCAAAGGCAAAGCAAAAGCAAAAGCACAGGGTAGGCTGGGCCAGCCGGCAATACATTCTATTTGCTTTCATTTCAGATGAGATCAAGCAAAGCAAAGGCAAAGCAAACGCAAAAGTACAGGGCAGACCAAACAACTGATTTCATTTCCATTTCCATTTCAATTTCAAGCACACGGCAGGCAAAACAACTCATTTAATTTCATTAAGGGTTAACAAATAATTTACTGCAAGCATATTAAGGGTTAACAAATCATCATTCATTGCAAGCACATTGCTGGCTAACAAATTATTTATTACAAGCTCATTAAGGGTTAACAAATGATCATTCATTGCAAGCACATTACTGGCTAACAAATCATTTATTGCAAGCACATTAAGGGTTAACAAATCATAATTCATTGCTAGCACATTGCTGGCTAACAAATCATTTTTGCAAGCACATTAAGGGAAAACAAATGATCATTCATTGCAAGCACATTACTAGCTAACAAATCATTCATTGCAAGCACATTGCTGGCTAACAAATCATTTTTGCAAGCACATTAAGGGTTAAAAAATCATCATTCATTGCAAGCACATTACTGGGAAAAATCATTTATTGCAAGCACATGAAGGATTAACCACATAAAACACATAACCACATAAAGCACATAACCCACATAACCCACATAATCACATAAACCACATTAAGCGTAGACTCACAGTTCAGTAGACTCACAATTCAGTAGACTCACAGCAGAATCAGTTGTGGCCTCTCCCTCTCGATCTTCCAGAGTGACTGACTCACGTCCAGGCATCCGGGGTTTTATAGTCCTGACCCCCCCCCCCCCCCCCCACCCCCCACCGGAAGGCGCGTTAACTTCATCATGGTGATTGACAGGCGGGAGGAACAATCAGCTAATCCCAAGACTTTTTAAACATTCGTAACTTTTTATTTTTCATCAATCGGAAAAATCCTCAGGGCTGCCTCAGCGGAGGAGGACTGTGAGTAAGATGGCCGAAAATCATAGTGATATATGGTAGCATTTTTTCTAAAATCAATATACAGCGCAGACAGGAAGTGGTCAAGATGAGACTTAGTTATATAGATACCAAAAACATACATTTATCCTCAACATATAACCAAATCCTTGTCAATTCAATCTGCAGTCTTCGGAGCTAATATTAACTGCTACCACTTAGCTCTGCAAACAATTACTCCGTTAATAAAGCATTGTGTTAAATTGCAGATACACATCAAAGTACAATGCATTCAAAATGTGGCAGATTGCCACTACATTAATTGGGATTGAAATAGTAAGAAGCCAGCTTCATAGCAAAATCCGACAATCAAATTGAGCTGAAGAATTTGTACGGATTAATCCATAAATCCAAAACACATCTGGTCATCTGGCTACTTTGCACATAGCAGAATCTAAAGCAATGCCCAATAAATCTGCATCAAAATCAGATGTTCCACTATAGATCTGTTCTCCGGTCTACTTTATTGTTGGAGCAGCAGTCGGAGTTTTCAAAAGGCAGCTATTGCAGGTGCCGCAGAGCGTTTTTGAAAGTGGGGAGGCTGAGCAATCACTGATCACCAGCCTCGAGGGTAACCGGCGAGTGTGCGAAGCGACTGAGGGGTGGAAGGGTGTGGGAGGGACCTTTTGAAATTTGATGTTTTAAAATCATGTTTAATGTATTGTAGAAGTATGATTTCAATGTTTGTTTAAAAAAAGTATTTTTAAGACAACATAGGGCCTACATGAGAGATAGGATCAGGTGATTATTATTTTTGATCCGAAACGATACGTCACCCATTCATTTTCTCCAGAGATGATGCCTTACTGAGTTACTCCAGCACTTTGTGTCTATCTTCCCTCTTGCCTTGCCCTTCCTCCCGGACTTTTACAAGGTTTCCCCTTCAGTGCTAGGCCCAGCCCTCTTTGGGAAAAGTCTCCTGAAGTGCTGTCTCTCCACTCTCTGCTGAGTTTGTCGTCTGCCGTTGCCTCTGGTGTGATCACCCGAAGTCCATGCTGTACGTCTCTTGGAACAACTTTGCCATGTTTGTTCCACCACAGGATTGTGAACATGCTCTCAGTCTCCTATTCCCCTCCCCTGCAACGTAAATAGCCCGAGAGTCTACACATGACTCAGACCTTTCATTGCTCACCCATTCTGGCTTTTCTACGAACTCTTGACGTCCTTCCAGGTGTGAGACCAGAGCTGACCCTGGAACCTATCTGGGGTTTGCCTGTGTTTGGCATGGCAGCTCTGTGTGTTATTTGTTCCTGATTCCTCTATAAATAGGAGCAGGAAAGTTGGGTTGTCCTTAGACCCCGTGCCCCTCCTCCCGTCACTCGCTTCCACATGGCTCCGTGTGTGAGTGTGGGAGTGTGGGAAGCTTTGGCTCAAGAGGCTCGGTGAGAATGCTGAGCAGGGGCTGAGCAGAGGGCAACAGTGGGCCCGCCGCTTCTTGTGTGTGATTGTTGTGCTTTTTTTACTGTTGGTTTTAGTACAGTAGTGATGGCAGGTGGCAATATGTTCCTTTTGCAGGATGGGAGAAGTCGGGGAAATTGCTGGCTTCCCTGATGACTACAACTGTGGGAACTGTGTCCTGGTACAGCTCCTTACAGGCTGTGTTAGGGAACTGTAGCTGGACAATCTCATCCACGAGAATGAGAGCTTCACAGTTAGGTACTTACTTGGAAACACAGACAGGAAATGGGCCCTTCGGCCCACTGAGTCCATACTAACCATCAATCACCCATTCACACTACTTCTATGTTATCCCACTTTCATATCCGTTTCCTACACACTAGGGGCAATCTATAGCAGCCAATTAATCTACAAACCCCCCGTCTTTGGGATATGGGATGAAACCAGAGCAGCCAGAGGAAATGCACATGGTCACATCCAGGGACAATGTGCAAACTCCACACAGTCAGTACCTGAGGTCAGGATCGAACCCGGGTCTCTGGCGCTGTGAGGCAGCAGCTCCAATATGCTTACAATAAATCTTACTGAAATACAGAAAATTCTTATGGGTTTAACAACAAATGATGTTTCCCTTATCCAGGGTGACTGAAACCAGGGTCATGGTTTCAAAATATGGGGTCACCCTTTCAGGACCAAGAATAGGAACTGTTTCACCATGAGGATGATGGATCTTGGAATCTTCTACCACAGAGGATAGTGGAGGCTCAGCCATAGGGTATGCACAAGGCTGATCATTAGATACCTGGAAATTAGAATCATACAGTACAGAAATAGGCCCTTCAGGTCAACGTATTGATGCCAACCAAGATGCCCCGTCTAAGCCAGTCCCATTTGGCTGTGTTTGGCCCATATCCCTCTAAACCTATCCAATCCATGTACTTGTCCACATGTCTTTGAAGTTAAGGGAATCAAAGGATGTGGTGTTAAGGTAAAAAAAAAATCAGCTAACATTGTATTCATAGTCATACAGAACAGAAACAGGCCTTTTAACCTGATCAAGATACCCCATTTAGCCTAACCTTTCCCATCCATGTACCTGTTATCTGTTATAGCACTTGCCTCAACGACTTCCTCTGGCAGCCCATTCCATATCAACACCACCCTCTGTGTGGAAAAAGTTGCCCCTCAAGTTCCTATTAAATCTTTCCGCTCTCACCTTAAATCAACGTCCTCTGGTTCTGGAATCCCCCTATGCTGGATAAAAGATTCTGTGCATTTACCCTGTTTATGCCCCTCATAATCTTATACACCTCTATAAGATCACCCCTAATTCTTCTACATTACAAGGATTAAAGTCCCAGCTTGCCCAACCTCTCCCTGTGGCTCAGGGCCTTGAGTCCTGGCAACAACCTAATATATTTTCTCTGCACTTTTTCCAACTTAACAACAACCTTCCTATAGTAGAGTGACCAAAACTGTACATAATAATCTAAATTCAACATCTTGTACAACAGTAACAAAACATCCCAACTTATATACTCAATATGCGTAGGAAAGAACTGCAGATGCTACTTTAAATTGAAGATAGACACAAAATGCTGGAGTAATTCAATTCTCGACCCGCAATGTCACCCTTTTCTTCTCTCCAGAGATGCTGCCTGTCTCGCTGAGTTATTCCAGCATTTTGTGTCTATCTTCTATACTCAATACCCTGGCTGATGAAGACCTCTGTATGAAATGCCTTCTTGACCACCATATCGACTATCAATAGCAACGTGGTCACACCTAAGGTCCAGGAAGAGAGTAGATGGGTGACCACAAGAAAAGAGAGCAGGCATAGTGTGCAACTCACCCCTTTCCAGGGAAAGGCCATTCCCCTCCAAAACAGGTATATACTTTTGGACACTGCTGAGGGGAATTACCTCAGGGGTGATCATGGTCTTGAGGACAATTAGTATTTATGGTCAAGGAGGTGCTGAACTTCCTATGGCATATCAATGTCGATGAATCTTCCGGGCCTGATCAGATATAGAAACATAGAAACATAGAAAATAGGTGCAGGAGTAGGCCACGAGGCTGCAAACAATGCAGAGAGGAATTATGAGGATGTTTCCAGGACCTACAGGCCTGAGCTACAGAGAGAAGCTGGGCAGCCTCAGACGTTATTCCTCAGAGTGCAGGGTCCTGAAAGGGTCTTATAGAGGTATACAAAATCATGAGGGGAACAGATAGGTTGAATGTACAGTCTTATACCCAGTGTAGGGGATTCCAGTACTCGAGGGCTTGAGTTGAAGGTGAGAGAGGAAAGATTTAATAGGAACCTGAGGGGAAACTTTTTCACACAATGTATGATGCGTACATGAAATGAGTTGCAAGAGGAGGTTGTGAAGGCTTGTACTATAACAACCTTGAAGACATTTGGACATGATAGGAAAGGTCTAGATGGATATGGGCCAAACTCAGGCAGATACCATTAGTGTAGATGTGGCATCTTGGCAGGTATGGGCCAGTTGCCTGTTTCCCTGCTGTATGATTCCAGTTTTTCAACTCTGTAATACAGAGAATTTCCCCGATACATGTAGTAGACTCCAAACCTGGGATTCACAACTACAAGATAATAAATCCAATAGAGAATTCAGGAGAAAATATATTATTACAAAAGTGGTGAGAATGTAGAATTCACTCTCATAGGGAGTGACTGAAGATTAGCAGATATATTTTGAAGAAACTAGGTAATAGATGTCACCCACTTAAGGCAGAACTAATAGATTAAGAAGCAAGCGGTACTTACACAAACTCTTTTATAACCATCTCTATTAGGAAAAGTGTCATGTGAACCATGTGAATAAGATAAGCCACAGAAAGCAATGCCATATTGCATATTTGTTTTTCACAATGATTCTTACAGGCAATTATATTTTTACTTAAAGCCGTGTAATGATCTATCGTGTATTTCAGGTAATTATACTAGTTACTCATTTGCAGCTTTTGCTTTGATGTAGTCTGATTCAGCTTGCCACCTCCAAGAACATTCAATTGCGGGCACACATAATGTATCGAGGACACCTTATTATGACCCGTTTCATTCACCCATTTTTGCTGTAGTTTAAGGCAGGAAGGGAGTGTCTCAGATTATACAGGTTGTGTGGACCACAGAGGAACTATCAGTGGATTTTGAGAAAAAGTCCGACATGAAATACATAGCAGTCCCAGTTATCTGTCTTTCATATTAATCATGATAGTTTATTTGAAAAACAGAAGACATGCAGGCAGACCAATCCCAAAGGGTGGGTTGATCTCTTCAACACTAGGCATCAAAATCAATGTTTTTAACGATCAGCAACCCTCAGTGTGTACCCTTCCCCACTTAGCATTTCAAAAAAAAAAAATTGTTAGCATGATGTTCATATGAGTGGTGGGAAATAGACAGATAACGTCTTAGGTCATAGCCCTTCCTAACCTCTTCACGGTCATGGTGGCGTAGCGGTAGAGTTGCTGCCTTGCAGCGAATGCAGCGCCAGAGACCCAGGTTCAATCCCAACTACGGGCGCTGTCTGTATGGAGTTTGTAGGTTCTCCCCGTGACCTGCGTGGGTTTTCTCCAAGATTTTCGGTTTCCTCCCACACTCTAAAGACGTACAGGTTTGTTGGTTAATAGACATGATAAATGTAAATATTGTCCCTCGTGGATGTAGGATAGTGTTACTGTGCGGGGAACGCTGGTCGGCACGAACCCAGTGGGCTGAAGCGCCTGTTTCCGCACTGTAACTCCAAACCTCATTCTATCAGCTATCTCCCCTCCACTCCCAGTTTGAAGGAATCTGATCCAAAATGTGGTCTATCCATCTCCCCCCACAGATGCTGCCTGACACACAGTTCAAAATCTTTTGCTGAAGATTTCAGTCTCATGTCTCTGTTTTACATCCTCTATGACTGGATCCTTTTCTGGTGTAGGGCTATTAGTGGAGCTGTTGATTTGTTTGCACCTTGAAGAAATGATGAATGCTCTGGAACTAATTTAAAAGTTCATCTCTTCCCAGTTTTCCTTTTCCCTGGAATCCATGAAATAATCATGTTACCCTTGTTCTCCACTGCAAAATATCTTCAATGCTCGGTTTCATTCTTTGATTGCCATGAACTGATGCATCGTCCAGCACCAAGTTCCTAATGGACAGAGAAATAGTTGGTTTCAAGTCCAACTGAGTTCTTACAATAAGTCTTCAACCTGAAATTTCAACTCAATTTCTCTTTCCAGATGCTGTCTGACATGCAGAGTATTTCTGACATTTTCTGTTTTTATTTCAGATTGCCAGTATCTCTTTAGGCACCTCTTTATTTTTAGGTGCTTTCATCAACAGACCATTTAATTGCATTTTTGTTCTGGTAATAGTCAGTTCAGTACGATTCCACAGAAGATAAATTGGTCTTTGTCGACCAGATAGAAACATGCATAATTATAAGTTGCTGGTTGAACTCACTATTGAAGTTAATACAACTAAATATTTAGAGCTTGTGGCCAAATTTGTTATGCTCAGTGGCACCGATGGTAGAGCTGCTGCCTCACAGATCCAGTGACGTGGGTTCAATCCTGACCACTGATTGTGTGGAGTTTGCACATTCTAACTGTGATCAAATAGGTTTGCTCCAGTTCTCCACACATCTGGAAAAAAAAGACAGATTGGCAGTCTAAATAACCATGACAGATTGTAGAATCTGAGGGTAGACAAAACAAGATCTGTTTAGGAACTTCTTTAGTCATAGGGCGGTTAATCTGTGAGACATTGCTGCAGAGGGCTGTGGAGGCCAAGTCAGTGGCTATTTTTAAGGCAGAGATAGACAAATTATTGATTGAAATGAGTGTCAAATGTTATGGGGAGAAGGCAGGAAAATGAGATTAGGAGGCAGAGATCAGTCATGATTGAATTGTGGAGTAGACTTGATGGGCAAAATGGCCTAATACTACTTCTATAACGTGAATAGTATAAAATGGTGGCCAGTGGTTAGCATAGCTGAAGGGCTTGTTTCCATGCTGTATAACTCTGTTTAAAACAACATTGCATGTTGATCGCTGATGGCATTGAACTATTTAAATATAATTTGGAAATACAAAGTAGAAAGGATTTAGACGTGGCAGTAGATTGGGAGGAGGTTCCAGTAGAGTTTAACACCAAATTAAAAAAGGGACTAATAACTTGTTTCTATTGTGCAATTTTTTGTGTAGCTCTGAGAAGTAGCTCTCTCCAAAATGTTAACCCTTTTTTTGTTTTTACACACAGATGCTGACAGACCCAGGTTTTATCCAAGTGTCCAATACCTGTTCACAAAAAAAAAACACACAAAATAAAAATGGTGTGTTTTAAACATAATTTGCCCAAACATGGCATGAGAATTTTACTCAATGAGCCAACAAAAAAAAAATCCCACTTCACCTCCATGTAAGAGATAGGAGTAGAATTAGGCCATGCGGCCCATCGAGTCTACTCACCCATTCTATCATGGCTGATGATCTATCTCTCCCTCCTAACCCCATTCACCTCCCCATAACTCATTCACTTGCCTGAACATATTTACACAGTGAAAAACATTTTCAACCCCACACGCTTTTTTCAGCTTGAAGGTGTCGCTATGGAAACTTGCATGGACCCAAGCCTCACTTGGCTTTTCACAGGATGTGTAGAATGGTATTTATATTAATTCCAATTGGTATCCTCTCCTGACACTTTCATCTATACGCAGACAACTGTATTGATGCTACGGAAGAGTTTGAAGAAGGGTCTCGACCCGAAATGTCATCAATTTCTTCTCACCAGAGATGCTGCCTGTCCCGCTGAGTTACTCCAGCATTTTGTGTCTGCACTAATGCTACTTTGTGCTCACAGAAAACTAAAATCTCAATACTTTTTATGCCAATCTGCATCCTTCTCTTACTTTCACACGGCCCACATTGACTAATCTCTTCCTGGATCTCTGGCTCCATCTCCAGGGATTGCTAAACAACCAATAATCATTAGAAGCTCACAGATATCTTAACAATCGATCCTCCCACCTTGCCTGGAATCATTTCTCCATTCCACTTTCCCAATTCCTCCATCTCAAGGCTATCTGCTCCAATAAAGTACCTTCCCACACAGCCTCCTCTACCTTTTTCCCTGCTCCATGGCTCACTCTACCATCGTGGGCAGAGCATGACCCCATCTCAACTATTTCCTGCACCTCCTTCCCTGGATGGAGCAAGGATAAAGTTCCCTGGTCTCATTTTCCACCCTACCAAACTCTACATTCATACAGTATGAATATTGATTTTGCTCATTTCAAGTTACCCCTGCATTCCCTCTTTCTCCACCCCTCCCCCACAGTAGTAATCCTGCTACTTCCACTGTTCGCATCCCATCTCTTCGTTATCACCTCTTCCACAGCCAGCAATGGACCTTTGTGGGCTCCACCTTTCCCTGATCATTGGAGCTGGCTCTGATTTGTTCTGAACCTTTTCATACCTCTAGTTTCCGTCTCCCCGACTCTCAGCCTGAAGGGTCTTAACCTGAAACGTCCCCACACCTTTTCTCCAGAGATGCTGCCTGACCCGCTGAGTTACTCCAGCATTTTGTGTCTATCCTCGGTGTAAACCAACATCTGCAGTTGCTTCCTATACATTTCCTCTATATTCGATGGGTCACTTTTTGCATTTTCTGCCACCTTTAAAAGGAATTTCTCCATCTTTCCCCTTCAAACCTTTCAGGCATGACTCCCTTATTAACTCCTTCTTCCATCAACACCACGCACTTGGTGCTTCCTACAGCACTTTCCCATGGAACTACAGGATTTGATGCACCTCTCCCACCATCCATAGACACAATACTTACTTACAGATGAAGTAACTTGCACTTCCTCCAATCTAATGTATGCCATTCAGTGTTAACGATGTGGTCTTTGCTGCAGTGGAGCTTGCGTGACTATTTCACACGATAGCGCAGCTGGTAGAGCTGCTGCCTTACAGCACCAGAGACCCGTGTTTGACCTACAAATCTGACCTCGGGTGCTGCCTGTGTGGAGTTTGCACATTCTCCCCGTGACCTCAGGGTTTCCTCTCACATGCAGGTTTAGATGTTAATTGGCCTCTGCAAATTGGTCCCAGTGTGTAGGGAATGGATGTGAAAGTAGGATAATATACAATACCTGTACAATACCGTTTATTGTCATTTGAATCTCAAATGAAGTTCAAACGAAATGAAATATAGAACTACTGTCAACGATGTCAATAGATAATTGAAGGTCAAGGTGGACTGTAGGGCCTGTTTCCATGCTGTATCTTTCAATCAATCGAAAACACGTGTGCTGTCAGACAAGATGACTCTAAACTCGAGTAGCTTGCCACTGTAAAGCTCCAGCACTCTCCCACTCTTACCTGCACATGGCTGCACAGTGGTGCAGCAGTGGAGTTGTTGCCTTACAGCACCAGAGATGAGTGTTCAATCCTGACCACAGGTGCTGTCTGTACGGAGTTTGTATGTTCTCCGTAAACGCGTAGGTTTTCTCCGGGTGCTCCAGTTTCTTCCATTTCAAAGATGTGCAGGTTTATAGGTGAATTGGCTCCTGTAAATCGTACCTAGTGTGTTGGATTGGGTGATCATGGATGGTCTGAAGAGTCTGTTTGAGCTGTATCTCTAAACTAAAATGACTATCTGCACTGTAACAATGCCAACATAAGCTCTTCATCTTCCATCTAGCTGCACTGGAGCCTTCTAGACTCGGTACTGAATTCTAAATTTTCAAGTAATTGGCTCTGCCTGTATCAGAGCTGGTCTGTTCCGTTAGCATCCATCTGTGATATTGCTTCAGCTTTTCTCTCAATTAGCACAGCCTGACCCGCTTGGTATTTCCTGCAGCTCTGCATTTTAGAGTTTACACTCTCTATTGTTCACGTTGTTGTTTGCTAACTGCCCTCGTTTCAGTGCCTTTGTGTTCCTTTGCTCTCGGATCTCTTTCCCCTCATCAACCTATTGACTGGATGACCCAATTGACAGTTCATTGCCATGGCAACATTGACCTCATCCATCAGAGCTATCCCCCTGGTTGTATCCATCCCCAGCACACTCCAGCGCCATTTAAAATAATAACTTTCTCACTTTTGTTGTGTCATCTTCAATCTGAAACATTAACCATTTGCTCGCCTGCAGATGTTGCCTGACCTGCTGAGTGTTTGCAGCATTTTGTGTTCATATTATTATAATAAATCATCCCATCAAATCTACTCGATGACTTATGAGGGGAATATTCTATCCTTTGCAGGCCCGAATCATCCAATACTCACGCTAATTATTTTTAATTAGAAACTCACACATTTAGTAATGTTGTTATATACTCCAGCAACGCCAAGGTGGCTCAGGCCGGGGTGGAGGTGAAAGCTGGGAGGAAGTGGAGAGCCGGCGAAGCCTTGCTGTAAGTGGAGTCTCGGATACGCCACAGAGTCCTGGTGGGAGCAATGACTCGGGAAGAGCTGGTCTGGGAACCTTCCCAACTCGCCAGTTTGACAAGGACAAGGGGAAGGAGAGGCACAGGCTGGTCCAGGAGGAAGTGAGGGCAGCGGTGGAGGAGGAGAGGTCTACCAGAGAGGTTGGCTTGAGGCAGCAGGGAGCCTGGACAAGGTGGGAGCAGGTCATGGACCGGAAAGTCACATGGACTGAGCTCTGGCAGGCTGAACCTGGTCCAGGCAGTGTATGATGTCCTGCCCAGCCCATCGAACCTCTTCATCTGAGGCAAAGCGGAATCTCCGGATTGCCCGCAATGCACAGGCAAGGGGACGTTGGAACACATTCTGAACTGCTGCCCGAAGGCTCTTGGGCAGGGCCGGTACACCTGGCGTCACGAATAGGTTCATAAACCCATTGCAGAAGCCATCAGCATGGGAATCAGCAAGTTGCAGACGTGCACGGCCCACCTTCGTGAAGGCCGGAGTGCAGCTGCCAAGACCCACAGCAGCCAGGAATCCGTCAGGAATCCTGGCGACTGCACATGACTGGCAGCTTTCTGTAGACCTGGAAACAGCTGAAGTTCCCACAGCACATTGCCACGACCACCCTGAGGCCAGATATCCTCCTGGTCTCAGAGGCGACCAAAAACATCGTTTTGTTGGAACTGACAGTGCCGTGGGAGGACCGTCTGGAGGAGGCCCACAAGAGGAAGTTAGCCAAGTATGAAGAGCTGGTCATAGACTGCCGTAAGTAGGGCTGGAAGGCAAGGTGTATGCCCATCGAGGTTGGCTGCAGAGGTTTTGCAGAGCAATCGCCCTACAAGGCCTTGAGCACACTGGGCATTAATGGAATGGAGAGAAGAGCCATCAAGAAAACCGCAGAGACATCGGAGAAAGCATCGAGATAGCTCTAGATCAGGAGAGGAGGTCCATGGGGAGGAGCAAATGCCACCTGAACACAAGTCGTGGTTTGATCAACTGGCTGGGTGAGGGTGTCTGAAAGACCTGAAACACCCAATGACCCCAGGTTACATCACTGATAATGTGTTCAGGAGCATCAATAGATGTATTTTTATCAATGGATGTTGTCAATGATGGTTGGAGATCCAAACATGTCTGTTTGTGTGATATGTGACAATATTTGCAGATGCCCTGTGAAGAGAGCAACATGGCCAGCTCCATTGATAAGGCCCTGCATGGAAGGGCCACTGAAAAACCTTCATAAAACAGTACAGCACAGGAGCAGGCCCTTCTGCCCAAAATGTCTATACCGAACATGATATCAAATTAAACCAATCTCTGTCTGCACATGATTCATATCACTCCATTTCTAGCATCTCCACCTGCTGAATTTAAACCTCCTGAAATGCCACTATTGTACCTGCTTCCACCACCACCCCAGGCAGTGCCTTCCAGGCACCCTCCACTCTGGAAAACGTGCCCCACACATCTCTTTTAAACATTCACCCTCTGATCTTAAAGCTATGCTCTCTGGTCTGGTGACATTTCCACCCCAGGAAAATAGCGTTGACTGTCTACACTATCGATGCCTCTCATAATTTTATATACGTCTATCAGGTGTCCCCTCAATCTTAGACACTCCAGAGAAAGCTGGAGTTGATATACAGCTTCACGTGATGGTCAGAGAACTAAACTGAGAGAATGGGCTGTAATAAATTGGCAGGTTGTTGACAAAGCTGTAGATAATAAAACAGATGGGCAGGGTTGAAATATGAGATGATTCGGTGCCACAAGCATATTTATGGTTTTAGCATGACCAACAAATATAATTACACCTGCTGCAAGCAGGATCAATAATCTATTAATGCAGCAGCAACATTTTTGTAATAGTCAGATACAATTAGGTTAGAGGAAACCATCTCTAAAGGTTTTAGCATTATACATATTAAAGCACTCACATCACTGCAACAAAGCCATTACTTACAAGTCGATAAATTGTAGAGCAAATATTTTTATTAAAAGAATCTCCACTACAGAATAAATAGAAAGTTAATTTACAATCCAGCTTAATAACTACTACAGTTTCTAAATGTGGTTCTTAAATTTGTGTATAGGTATAAAACATGTCTAACAATAAATAACCAATGCCACTATTATATAACAATATCAATTTGGACAGAGCAGCACAATAGCATGTTGTGCCACTCAATGGCACTGACACAAAGGTAACTGCAAGGAATTCTCTTGCACTGGATTCTAGTGTTTAGAAGCTTTTCTCTGTAGAATTCCCTGCCTTTCCTGTATTGGTGCATGGCTACATGCAATGTTAGTTAAGAAGAGGAAGGCAGGTCAAATTCCTCAGGAGCTTCTTGCTGGCAATCACTACCAAGCAAATGTAACCGGAATCCCTTAGTCTTAACAATAGCTAATTTATTTGCTATAAATGTATTTGTACCTTTTTAAAGAATTCAATTTGTGCATCAAAATGGAAAACTATCAAAAATGTTTGTCCCTTAGCCACAGCATTTGTGCAGTGAATGAACGCTCGATTTAGGGGCTGGGATGGGGGAAAACCTTCATTCTTGGTCCCCTAAATGCATCATTCCCCGTCTCTCCATTTAATTGGCCTTACTGCCAACAGGCACTTCACAATCCCTTCACCATCCCTTCACAATTCGGTGTAGACTGCATCAAAGAGGCCTTTCCAAGGACAATTGATGTACATGTGGACAGGTTCAAACCATGCCCTTCGTTGCTTTCTCAGCTTGATCCACTATGTTGGCTTGATGCTGGTTATATTAATGACAACATTGCTATAAAAATGGCCAAAGCATTGCACCAAGATGGCACAAACTAAATAGGTTAGGCACCTTATACCATTCCAGGTTCAATGTTACATTCAGCCATGACCCCTTACAAAATACTCTGACCACAGTATCACAGGCCATTCAGCCTACTGAGTTGTACTGACTCCGTGTTAGACCAATTCAGCTAGTTCCTCTCCCACACTCCCATAACCCTGCAATATCGTTCCTTCCATCCAGTTGTCTTCTGCTCACTACAGTCCAACCACCCTAGCAGTGTTTTCCAGATCTACCATTTGCTGCAGATTTTCCTTGCCCTCTTACTTCTTTTGTCAAACACCTGCAATCTATGTCTCCTGGTTCTTGACTCTTTGACCAGTGGGAGTTTCTCTGCCTCATTTTGTTATTGTTGGTACTGATTTACCTTTTCATCTCCTCTATAGCCATAACAACCTCCATCTCATGTCATGTAATCTCTCTTCCCTTTTATCCTCTCACAGATACATAGCATGTATAACCTCAAACAATTTCAAAACCCAATACTCGGCTTCTATACACAAGTAACACTTATATACAACATAAGGTCATAGTCTTCTCTTCTCTTCCCCCCCCCCCCCCCCCCACCAAAAAAAACGACAAAGAAGAACTCAAGGACATGGTTCTAAACTGAGTCAATGGACACTATGTGCAGGAGTAGGTCATTCGGCCCTTCGAGCCAGCACTGACATTCAATGTGATCATCCACAATCAGTACCCCGTTCCTCCCCATATCCCCCGACTCCGCTATCTTTAAGAGCTCTCTCTAACTGTCTTGTAAGAGGGAAAATGTTTTGATCGGAAGACGAGGGGAATACTTTTCATACAGATCGTGGCAAATAAAGAGGTGCCAAAGGAAGTGGTTGAGGCAGGTACAATAACAACATTTAAATACATCCTCTTCACTCGGCCAAAGGTCATTAAGTAATTGTACAAATAAACATCTCCACTAATTATGTAGAAATATAAAGTAATAAAAAACAAAAAACAAATAAATGGGTAGGACAGCTTTAAAGGGATATTGGCCAAACACAGGCAGTGGAACTAGTGTAGATGGGGCATGTTGGCCGGTGTGGGCAAATTTCCATGCTGTAAGACTGATATTTGGATAGGTATGTATATAGGAACGTTTTAGAGGAAAACTGATCAAGCATGGGCAAATGGAACTAGATTAGTTGGGCATCTTTGTTAGCATGGACGAGTTAGACCAAGGGGCTTGTTTCTATGCTGTTTGCTTCTTATGATTCTTTAAGAATCATTAACATTCTGTTCCTTACCACAGGTACCACTGGACTTGCAGATCATTTTCTTCTAGGAGTTAATAAAGGGCATCAGGTCCAACAGCCCTAATGCACTGATTTTCTTCTACTTCCCTGCATGCAAGGACCCAACTAGGAGCAGGTGCTCCTCCCCTTCCCACCAGCTGCCGCACCTTGGGAGCACAGGGCAGAGCAGGTTGTATCGATGAGCACTGTTAAGCTCGTCCATTTGCATCCTTTGGGCACCCTCCTCTCTAAACCTTTCATATCCAGGCATCTGTCCAAATATCTTTTAAATGTTGTCAATATACCTGCCACAACCAGTTTCTCTGGCAAGGCTGCTGTCTTTAACAGCCAGAGCAACTTGCTCACCTTTCTTCATTAAAAATGCTCAGTGGTATACTGTGCATCCAGTGCTATGCATGGTAATCTACCAGAGCTGCCAACTTTCTTCACAGATCCACTGAGGTTTCACTCACTATTACACCTTTATTTTAAGATTTGTACAGATAAAAGGATTTTAAAGTCTTGGGAGCTTGTACAGAGGAGAATTTCTGCCATTTTCAACTGAAGTTCAGTCAAATGGAAGTGCAATTGCAAAACTAATTCTGAAATTTTGCTGTGAATGATAAGAGGATTTGTATTTCTAAAAGCCCTAGGTAGGCCAGGACCCTCTAGGCTTGCCCCAATAATTCTCAGAGACAAGCTCAAATGTCATGATGGAGCTAGAGAATTTAGGTTCATTCATTTGGAAGTTGAGAAAGGTTGGCATCAACGACAGAGTATTAATCTATGAATACTAGATTAATTGTTTAAAGTATATCTGGTTCACCAATGCTCTTTAGGGAAAGAAACCTGCCATCCGCACTCTATCTGGACTTTTATGGGTGAAATTTATTCTTAGTCGCATGCACCAAACATACGAAAGAGAACCTGCTCGCCAGGGTCACCAGTAAGCCAGTAAGGAGTCCAGCAGGCAATTGATTTTGCAAAGCCGAGGACACCGTCCTCACAAGAATGGGGTCAAGGGCGGCTGGGCTTTTATACTCTGGAATTTGGAAGGATGAAAGGGTTTCTTATTGAAACAGAAGATTATTAAGGGTTTGGACATACTGGAGGCAGGAAACATGTTCCGATGTTGGGGGAGTCCAGAAGCAAGGGCCACATTTTAAGAATAAGGGGTAAGCCATTTAGAAACAGAAATAAGGACAAACATTTTCACACAGAGGGTTGTGAGTGTGGAATTCTTTGCCTCAGAAGGCAGTGGAGGCCGATTCTCTGGATGCTTTCAAGGGAGAGTTAGATAGAGCTATTAAAGATAGCGGAGTCAGGGGACATGGGGAGAAGGCAGGAACGGGGTACTGATTGTGGATGATCAAAGTGAATGGCTGTGCTGGCTCGATGGGCTGAATGGCCTACTCCAAGACATCGTTACCTAGCCTCCAAAGTGATTTAAAGCAAGCCATTCAAATGTTACAGACACCTCACTGATAGCAGGGGTTTTGGAATTTAAAAAAAGACTTGCTTAAGAGAATGAATAATTATTGAAAATATTCATATAACATGGATGAATTGAGGAAACAGGGGGCTGATAGGATTGCTTCTAATTATCTTAAAAGGATGGCATCTCAATCACATGGGCAAAGTAAATACAAACACATTATATATAGAGGGTGCAAATTTAAGCTGTTTCTAAGATTCATGGACATATGGTGTAGCATTTTTATTAGACAGTAGCAAACATTTGAATCGGCTATTTTGCCATCACTTCCTACAAACACAAGCATATATTCCCTCTACCTTGCCGAAACCCAATCTAGGTTTGTCTGTTCTTCCTACAGAAGAGAACATATACTTGCAATAGACAGAATAGCACAAAGGTCTACGAGATCAAATCCTGGGATGAGGGCCTTATCCAATACTGGGCCTATACTCACCAGAATTTAGATCTTTTTAATTCTTCACAGGAGAGATGAGGAAAGATTGAGCAATATGGGCCAGTACTTGCCAAAGTTTGGAATAATGGGAGATACTCTCATTGTGAAAGGGATTGACTGTAGATACTCCAGACTGGATGTCTTAGACAAGGAGGCATAGTAATGTGATGAAGTGGCCTGACATATACGACTAAGGAGATATTTCTTAATGTAGGGATTGGGAATCATCTGTTCTGCGGCAATGGATGTTCAGCCATTGGGTATATTCAAGGCTGATCTCTATTTTGTGAACATTATGGGAACCCACGGACACAGGATTGGGTGGAAAGCTGGATTAGGGAGAAGACTGCCACAATCTTATTTAAGAGGTAATTTGGCAAACTCCTGTTTCAAATTCAGTTTTTTTTTAAATCTTTCTAATTTAACAAAACACATTCATTTCAGCATAACCATCTTGTTCTTGGGTTTTACGTTTCAAAAGAAATGTATCTGGATGAGGTTGCCCCGCAACTAGATGAGAACCAATTACCTGCAGCAGTTTAGAAACACTATTCTATTTTGTTCTAGATGACTATATTACACAGTTTAGTAAAGCAATCTAGGCCATAACACCAGAGAAACCCAATTTAAATTATTTCCTCACTCGAAGTAAATATTTTGCAATTAGGATCTTGGAGGGAGATCTGTAGGAGCAGAAATTGTATATGGGCTAAATACACAAAGTGGTAACATGCATTGGATAAGCATCACATCTGACACCCAATTTAAAAGAATCAAATTTTCAATGCAAAGTTCAACACACATCAATTACTTGCTGCTGCCTCACAGCCCCAGGGACCTACATTTCATTCTGACTTTGGAGACCAATTGTGGAGTTTACACATTCACTCAGCTGCTGAGTGAGTTCCCCACAGGTGCTCCATAGCGTGTTTAAATGACAAACAGAATTAAATGGAAATGCGTGAGAATGAGATTCAGGTGAACGAGAGTGGGAATGGAACCAATGAGATTATGTTGCTTAACTGGCATAGATGCAGTCATCCCAAAAGGTCATTACAAGAGTCATCCCAACAGATCATTACAGGTCGTCTGGAATTTTTTGAGGATGTAACTAGGAAAATGGACAAAGGAGAGCCAGAGGATGTAGTGTACCTGGACTTTCAGAAAGCATTAGATAAGGTCCCACATCGGAGATTAGTGGGCAAAATTAGAGCACATGGTATTGGGGGTACGGTATTGACATGGATAGAAAATTGGCTGGCAGACAGGAAACAAAGAGTAGGTTCCTTTCAGAATGGCAGGCAGTGGCTAGTGGGGTACCACAAGGCTCGGTGCTGGGACTGCAGTTATTTACAATATACATTAATGATTTAGATGAAGGGTGGCTTGGAATAACATTAGCAAATTTGCAGGTGACACAAAGCTGGGTGGCAGTGTAAACTGTGAGGAGGATGCTATGAGGATGCAGGGTGACTTGGACAGCAAACTCCTTGGCCATGTTATGAGGCATTTTGAAATACACAACATACTAGCTGACCAGTAGCATGGATTCCGCAAAGGCAGGTCATGCGAGACCCAGCTCTCTGCCCTGGTTAATGATCTGCAAACCATCCTGGATAACAGAGGGCAGGCCGATCTTACTGTAATGAACTTTAGCAAGGCCTTCAACACTGTTCCCCACTGTAGATTGATGGCCAAGCTTCACCACGTTGACATCTGTAATAACATCTACTCCTGGATTGATTCATTCCTCACCAAACATCATCAAAAGGTAGACAGTGAGACATCACAACAACCTCCAGTCGAGTCCGGCGTGCTGCAGGGAATGGTGTTGAGGCCCTTGCTGTTCTTGATCTACATTAACGATCTGCCTGACAATCTGTCTTCGAGAGTGAGACTCTTTGCAGACGACTGTGTTGTGTGTCGAAAAATCTAATCTGTTGAGGATGCCAAGGTTCTTCAAAATGAAATAAACCATCTTTGCATTTGGCAAATGGGTTTCAATCACACTAAATGCTTTTCCATGAGAGTTACTGATAAAGCCAAGCCGATCATGAACTGGTACAAGGTGGGAGAGAGCGTGCTTAAAGAAGTTGATCACCACCCAAATCTGGGAGTTGAAGTCGCATCTGGCCTAGCCTGGAACAGCCACATAAACCAGATTGTCACAAAAACAAACAGAACTTCTCCGGAGAAACTTATCCAGTTGTGACAAACCAACTAAGGAGGCAGCGTACAAAACACTTGCCTTCCCACTGTTGGAATATTTCCAGACAATATGGGACCCTCACCAAAAAAATAACATTGACACTCTTGACAAAGTTGCGACGCGTGCAGCCCGGTTTGTCTATAACGACTACTCACGGGAGTAGTTACGTAGATATGTTAAATCGCCTTGGCTGGGAATCACTGGAGTCAAGACCCGCCAAAGCCCGCTTATGTACTGTCTACAAGGAGACTCATAGTCAGTAACATATCTCACCTCATTCAATCCAATGCCCAGAAATCTACAAGACAGTCCTCAGGTCACTTTATTTATACGAGAATTAGAGCAAACAAAAATAGCTATCTACAGTCACTATATCCATGGACTATCCCAGAGTGGAACATCCTTCCCGACACCAACATGTGTGCACGAACCTTGTCACTCTTCAAGTCACATCTTGACAACTTGGACATGGATCATCTCACCAAACTTGCCCACATAAAAATCTAAATAACCCTTTAGCAACCAGTGCCCATACGAGCGTAGTCTGCACGAGATAGCCTAGCTACGGTTGGTGGTTGTGCAGTAGCAAGCAGAAGCAGAAGCAGAAGGGCAGGATGGGTGAGTGGGCAGATGCATGGCAGATGCAGGTTAATGTGGATAAATGTGAGGTTATCCACTTTGGTGGCAAGAACAGAAAGGCAGATTATCTGAATGGTGTCAAGTTAGGAAAAGGGGAAGTGCAACAAGATCCTTGTTCGTCAGTCACTGAAAGTAAGCATGCAGGTACAGCAGGCATTAAAGAAAGCTAATGGCATGTTGGCCTTCATAACAAGAGGAGTTGAGTACAGGAGCAAAGATGTCCTTCTGCAGTTGTACAGGGCCCCAGTGAGACCACACCTGTATTGTGTGCAGTTGGTCTCCAAATTTGAGGAATGACATTCTTGCTATTGAGGGAGTGCAGCGTAGGTTCACGAGGTTAATTCCAGGGATGGAAGGACTGTCATATGTTGAAAGAATGGAACAACTGGGCTTGTATAACTGCAATTTAGAAGGGTGAGAGGGGATCTTATTGAAACATTATTATTAAGGGATTGGACATGCTAGAGGCAGGAAACATGTTCCCGATGTTGGGGGAGTCCAGAACTAGGGGTCACAGATTAAGAATAAGGTGTAGGCAATTTAGAATGGAGATAGGAAAAACTTTTTCATCCAGAGAGTTGTGAATTTGGGGAATTCTCTGCCTTTAAAGGCAGTGGAAGCCAATTCTCTGGATGCATTCAAGAGTTAGATAGAGCTCTTAAAGATAGCGATCAAGGGATTATGGGGAGAACACAAGGATGGGGCACTGATTGTGGATGATCAGCCATGATCACAGTGAATGGTGGTGCTGGCTCGAAGGGCCGAAAGGCCAACTTCAGCACCTATTGTCTAAGATGCTATGTAGTACGATTAGCTGAAATGGAACAAATGTTTTACCAGACAACATTTGTGCAACAACTCTCCCTCTGAACATTGAAGTACCTACATAGAATGGTGCAAACCAATCAATACAATATTTAAAAAAAAATCCTTTTCCAAGGAGTAAAAAAAAAAAAAATCAAGTTCCCTTTAACGTGCTCTTTAGGAGAACACGGTGTTGTTTTACTCAAGTAAGAAGCAATTGAACAAATTAGTACAACAGCCCAGATAGTGACGTGCTTGTCCCGGATTGGTCATATATATATATTATTATTCAAATCCTACCAACTGGTTAAAGAACCAGAGATGCAGTGAATTTATGTTTTCACAAGGACAGAGAGCTTGCTGTAATCTGAAAGCATTTGGGGGGTGGGAAGAAAAAAAAGATTCAAATCTGAAATTACGAAACAGTACTTGAGCAGTGGCCCCAAAGATCCCCAGCTGTGTTGCATCATTTTTTGAAGCCCGTTACTAGGATTTATTTGGGGAATGGGCAGGGAGATGGTTAAAAGGGATCAGATGGCACTGTTCTCCGTTCTAATTTATCCTTTTGCAAACATGGTTTAAGCTGGTTCAACACTCTACTGTAGAATGAGCTCAAATATTAATTTGCTGCAAGGCTCTATACTTTATTTCACAGGCCACAATTGGCTTTGTGTGAATCAAGTCCCCAGCTTAATGCAATTGCATCCCTTCATTCAATGCGTTTTTTGTTTTTAAAATTAAACTTTTCTTTCGAACAAGTTGCACATTGAATAAAGTAAGGTGCAGCAGCCCAGTGAACAAAGGTTAAATTTGCCCTCTCAAGGGAGAATAAAAGTGTGAAACTGGAGACTTGTCTACCAACTGCAACGAGATGCAATGCATGCGCCAGTGCAGCTTGCAATCTATCCTGCACCAGGGGAAGCATGTTGTGCCAAACAACAATACGAAAAATCAAAAAACAGTTTTAACTGCTAACTCAGAGATGGCAATTGTGCTGAGTCTTACTGGGTCGGCTTCAGAGCAGAAATCATCATGACAATGGGAAAGCAACAGTGGCTTTGCAGGTATTTGAGGGACTTTAGCATCAAACCCATCAAGTTGCTAGGCAAAGAAGATTCAGGCTTTGCAATCAAACCTTGCGTGGTCCCCAGTTCAATCTGTCCGAGTGCCGCCTGAACAGTGGCCAGTGTTCATTCTGAAGAGCAGTTTAGAAGAAGTGAGCAAAAAATCTACTCAGTGGTAATTTAGTTTATCGGTAGCGAGAGGCTGAAATCTTGCCAGGTTTAATTTCCATGAGGGTAAGCAAAGGAGGAAAAGTTGGAAGTTTATCCAGTTACAAATATATTTACAAAACAAAAATCGATTATTGGTTAACTTGCTTATAGACATAAAATGGATAATGTACAAGCATACATTTTTACATCTGCCAAATGGTGCCCCTCTAATGTCAACATTTTAAAAATCAGCTGGTGTTTGTCATATTAGTTTGCAAATCTTATCTCTACGTGAAGCCTCTACGAATGTAGTTTATTTTTGGGTCAGGTTCAGTTCAGCCCCCATTTTAAAATGGGACTCACAGTACTGAATATTAACCTTTACAAAAAGCGCCATGCAACACCGGCGGTCAAAACAGAAAACTGTGTTGGGGAGCTGGATTTAAGACTAAGTTTAATATGGCCGAGTACTCTGCAGCTGCTACTGGCATACTATAGTGTCTAGCCACTTCCTGTAAGCAGTGGCAAACCTGGCTTGCTCCGAGTTAGTGCAGCCTGCGAGGATGGCGTCGACAAAACGGTGCTCCTCCAGCAGGCTGTGTAAGTCCAGCGAGGGGCCGCGCTTCAAGCGCTTGGTCTCCTGCGTGTAGCTCTGCTTGGACGAGTTTGCCGCCCCGACAACGTCCATGGTGCGAGGGGAGTAACCGGATGCAGCGGCCAGTTGCAAGCTGTTCGCCATTGCCTCACTCCTGCTGGAGGTGTCGACCGAGACCTGCAGATGATCTCTGTTCCAACAGTGCCAAAGGTAAAACACGCACCTCCTGCAAGAGATGAAAAGGTAGCAGAGCTGGGTTTATAATGGCTAAGACTTGGAGCAGTGTGGATAAACAGGGAGCAGCGGTGCATGACTACTTGATCACTGAAGAGAGCAGGGCCGCTATTAAGGTAGATAAGGCAGCACGTGGAAACACATGAGTAGTGGTCAAGTCAAGTACAATGAAAATCTATGACTCAAACATACAAAAAATAAATTGTACATTTAATTTTTAAGAGACAGAAGATTGCAGAAAAACTAGACATCTGAGCAAAACACAATTAAAGAGAAAAAAAAAAGTTAATGGTAATGGCCCACAGTGTTCAGTTGTTGAGGTGGATGAGAGTTGTGCAGGTTGGTTCAAGAACCTGATGGTTGTGGGGAAGTTGCCATTCCTGAACCTGGTGATGTGGGCCTCGAGTCCTTTATACCTCCTGTCTGATGGTAGCAGCGAGAAGAGGGCATGACATGGATGTTGGCGATCCTTGGTAATAGATTGTAGGCAAAAATGCTGGAGAAACTCAGCGGGTGAGGAAGCATCTATGGAGCCATAGATGCTCCATAGATGCTGCCTCACCCGCTGAGTTTCTCCAGCATTTTTGTCCCTTCAATTTTCCAGCATCTGCAGTTCCTTCTTAAACAAACCTTGATAATAGATTTGTATTTATTGGACTATACCATACTTTATATACTATAGTAGTTATGGGACTAACAACCAGAAACCTAAATATTGACTTCATACCTCATGGCAACTTGTGGAATTAAATCCAATAATTAATGCATTTGGAATGGCATTAGCAATATTGATAGTGAACAAAGAATCCAATAGCTTCATTACCTTATTCGAGGGAGTTAGTGTACACATGCAAGTCCAGATCCAGAGAAACATGGGCAACTCTTAACTACCCTCTGAAGTGACCACGTGGGTTTCCTCCCACACTCCAAAGGCATATAGGTTTGTAAGTTAATTGGCTCAGTAAAATTGTAAATTGTCCCTGGTGCGTAGGATCGTGTTAGTGTGCAGGGATCGCTTGGAAGAAAAATGTACATTTCATTCGGATATGAACAGATGTGATGTGTCTGCAGAACCCATTACTATCCATTGCCACTTTGCAGTCAGACTAATTTGTTTAATTTTGAGGCATTGCCTAAACTTGTAAATGAAGGCAGTGCTGTTGATGTAGCCTCCCCAGATCTCCAAGACCTTTGCCAAGGACCTGCCAACACTCGAAAGGCTTACAGGTTTAATTGGCTTCTGTAAAAATTGTAAATTGCCCCTAGTTTGTGGGACAGTGTTAGTGTACGGGGATTGCTGGTCGGCATGGACTTGGTGGGCTGGAGGACCCATTTCCGCGGTGTTTCCCTAAAACTTAATTTTCTGGGATTAAAGAACTGGTCCAAGGAACAAGAGTAGATGTGGCTAAAGGGATCAGGGGGTATGGAGAGAAGGCAGGTACAGGATACCGAGTTGGATGATCAGCCATGATCATATTGAATGGCGGTGCAGGCTCGAAGGGCCGAATGGCCTACTCCTGCATCTATGTTTCTATTTTTCCATTAGGTGGTTAAGAAGGTATACATAACATTTGCCTTCATTAGCTAAGGCATAGAAGGGTAGGCGTAGTGAGGCCTTTATGAAACATAAGTTAGACCACAGCTGGAGTATTGTGTGCAGCTCTGATCTCCACATTATAGAAAGGGTATGGTTACAATGGGGAGTGTATATTGCCGATTCACCAGCACCAGCACATGCCCGAGGTGAAAATGCAGGGGTTACTTGAAATTAGAGAAATCAACCTTCATACTGTGGACTTGACATAAAATGTCATCCTGTTTGAGATGGCACTGCATCTCAGGATGGAGCACGCGAATGGTGAAAAATGGGCGTGTCAAATTTTCGGGTCGAGACCCTTCTCCACATTATAGAAAGGGTATGGTTACAATGGGGAGTGTATTGGTTACCAGTGGTCAACTCATACTGTGGGTGACAGAAAATGCTGGAGAGCAGCATCTCAGGAGAGAGGGAATGGGTGGCGTTTCGGGTCGAGACCCTTCTTCAGACCGAGTTGGTTACCAGTGGTACTCTATCGCCATCTAGTGACATTACACAATACTACATATCTGGCCAACACAAGAGATGACAGATGCTGGAATCTTCAGCAGGTCAGCAAGCATTTGTGGAGGGAATGTACAGACACATTTTGGATTGGGATCGTTTTTCAGACTGATGGCCAGTAGCGGGGAGGGGGGTTGGCATCTTTTTCTCCAGAGATGCTGCCTGACCTGCCTAGTTACACTAGTATTTTGTGTCTATCTTCAGGGTAAACCAGCATCTGCAGTTCCTTGTGTAGGAAAAAAACTGCAGATACTGGTTTAAATCGAAGGTAGGTACAAAATGCTGGAGTAACTCAGCGGGACAGGCAGCATCTTTGGAGAGATTTGTTTATTTAGCGAATGCAAAGTCCTTTGGCCAAGCAGTTGCCTCTTGATTTGCTGTATGAAGGGTGACAAGTCCTCCTTTGCGTCTGTGTTGAGGGCATGCTTCAATGATGTGTTGCATCACTGGTAACCAACTTTGGAGAGAAGGAATGGGTGACGTTTCGGGTCGAGAACCTTCTTCAGACTGAAGAGTCTCGACCCCAATGTAGCCATTTATCTTGCATGTCAGTTATCTCTCCTGCTCCATCTGCTCATCTCCCATCCTAGAGTCCAATTTCCTTTTATTCCTTCTCCCATTCCCTTCCGCCCATATCACTCTCTCCCGATTTATATTTAATTCCTCTATTTTCATTATCTGACACCCTTTTGTCTTCTTTTCACCTCTCACTTTTGTAACTATCTCCATCCATCTGCCAATAAAGCCTCCCTCCTCACCCGTACCACCTATCATGTGCCAGGCTTTGCCCCACTCCCAGCTCTCTTCAGCAGCTTTCTCCCCCTCTATGTCACTCCACCAGGGACCCTTCTTTAGATTAAGTAGAGTTGGGGGGGTGGAAGAGCTGGAAAAGAAAGTCCAAAGAAGGGACATTGTCTGCTCATTCCCATTTTGTTTTTTTTACATCTCTGGCCAGGTTTGTGAAACAAGCACTAATATCAAGCGAGTAAGATTTGCATAAAAACTGTTTTTTTTAAGCCTCAGCATGTCACTCAACTAATGATGCAATTTTGAAGCATAGTGACTGTTACATTACAGGAAATGCAACAACCAATTTGCACACAGCCAATCCCAACAAACAGGGATGTTGAGTACATATATTTCTTAATGACAAAGGAAGCCATTTGCCCATTGAGCCTAGATTGTTTTCTTTGGAGCATGAGGCTTACAGGAGACAATAAACGTTTATAAAATTATGAGAGGCATAGATAGGGTAGACGGAGGAAATATCAAACACTAGAGGGCATAGCTTTAAAGCGAAGGGAAAAGTTTAAAGATTTTAGTCTAAAGTCCAAGGATGGCAGTGGCAGCAATTAGTGACATTTACATGTGAATGGAGGATGTGTAGATTGTCAAGGCAGAAGGGATTGTTACAGTAAGTTGACATAGACATCATGCACTGTAGGATCTGGTCTTGTGCTGGACTGTTCCATCACCTCTTTGGATTGGCTTTTGGCCCACATTCCAGCCGTGGGAGCAACCTAACTAAACCATCAGAAAATTACATCCTTGCTGAAACAGCTGGAATTAAGGTGCTGACCACCTGCTTTTTTACACTTCCATTGTCCAGCCAAGAACGTCCAGCAACATTCCCACAACCTGCAAAGAGGAAATGTTTCTGATTAATTTATTTCAGCCAGTTTACCTGTGACACCACAGTGCCTCGTGTCCAGGGTAAGACTCGATGAGATCGGAGCAAAGTTCCATTTCCTCTTCGATCATGAGCGGCACATCAGCTGTGTACTCTTCCATGGAAGCACCTTCCCCCTTCCCATGCGCAGCAAGATCAGCGTGGAAGTTATTGTGCGCAGATGTCTTCGCTAGTCCTCCAGCGTGTGTAATGACTGTGCCCTTGGTATTGCCTGCCACGGACTTCAGCAGGAACTGACGGTAATGAAAGCCACTGTGGTCAGACACGTGGGTGGACACCCAGTACTTAGTGCTGGACAACTCGTCGAGAAGAATCTGGAAAAAATGCAGAACAAGCATTGAACTACCAGAAACAAACTGAACGGTGTGTTGTGCACTTTTATCCAGCCAAGATCTAGGGGTCACCTAGTTAGTTTTAGTTTATTGTCACATGTACCGAGGTTCAGCAAAAAGCTTTTGTTGCGTGCTGGCTAGTCAGCAGAAAGACAATACATGATTATAATTGAACAATTTACAGTGTAAAGATATATTATCTCTATAATAGTAATACTCTTTGTTGTGTGTGAGTGTGTGCGTGTGTTTGAGTGTGCGTGCACGTGCGTGTGCCAATATCTGGTTAATTCCTATTTTCTTCCAAACGCTAGGCCACAGCCTTTCCATTTTCACACATCCTACTCGCATTTCTCCCATTGAGGCGATAAACATCTTCCCGTCGCATATATTTTCGAAGTTTTTAACCGTTTAAAGTTTTAAAAACACCCCGAAAACTCACCCATTTCCAGAAGAAAAAAAAGAGTGACGTCGCAATGCACTCGCAAGACAGAATGGGACACTCCAGTGCTCGCGATGAACGAGGAGTGGTGGCGGCTGCGGGCACCCGGTGAGGAGGGTGGTGCTGGAGCGGGAGGGTGGTGCTGGAGCTGGAGTGTGGGCCGAGCCCGGGGCTTGGGATCGGGCCATGACCAGGTCCGAGAAAGAAGCCGCCGCTGGAACTAAGGACAAGCCTGGGTCCAGGGTCAGGGACTTGTCCGGAGATGAAGTCGGGGCCTGCATTGGAGCCCAGGTGGCGGCCGGAGTCTACACCCAGGGCCGGACCCAGTACGAGAAGCAGGCCAAGTTCCAGGCCCTGGGGCCGGGGTGGTTTTGGATGGAAATGGGGAGGGGTGGGGGAGGGATGTGCCCCCTCCCTATCTACCCCCCTCCCTCTCTACCCACCCCTCCCTCTCCAATCCCCCTACCCAAACCCCCCCCCCCCCCCCCACCCCCTACCTTTCCACCCACCCTCCCTCTCTAGGGATTGAAGAGGGAGGGTGAAGAGGAGGAGGAGGGAGAGCTTGGGGATGAGGTGAATTGAGCTATGCCTGCACAGTTGGGGGCTCTGCATGAGTGGTCCAATATTTGAGTTGGGGGAACGGCTTGCGTTGGGGGAAATAGGTGAGTGGCGGAATTTTGCGTTGGGGGAACAGACCCAACAGGTCTGCACTTGGTCTAGTAAAGTAATAACGTTCAGTGCAAGGTAAAGCCAGCAAAGTCCGGTCAAGGATAGTCCGAGAGTCACCAATGAGGCAAATAGTAGATAGTGTTCAAGAAGGAACTGCAGATGCTGGAAGATCGAAGGTACACAAAATTGCTGGAGAAACTCAACGGGTGCAGCAGCATCTATGAAGCGAAGGAAATAGGCAACGTTTCGGGCCAAAACCCTTCTTCAGACTGATGGGGTGTGGGGGGGGAGAAGGAAGGAAAAAGGGAGGAGGAGGAGCCCGAGGGCGGGGGGATGGGAGGAGACAGCTCGAGGGTTAAGGAAGGGGAGGAGACAGCAAGGGCTAGCAAATTTGGGAGAATTCAATGTTCATGCCATCCGGACGCAAGCAACCCAGGCGGAATATGAGGTGCTGTTCCTCCAATTTCCGGTGTTGCTCACTCTGGCAATGGAGGAGACCCAGGACAGAGAGGTCAGATTGGGAATGGGAGGGGGAGTTGAAGTGCTGAGCCACCGGGAGTTCGGGTAGGTTATTGCGGACTGAGCGGAGGTGTTCGGCGAAACGATCGCCCAACCTCCGCTTAGTCTCCCCGATGTAAATCAGCTGACATCTGGAGCAGCGGATGCAGTAGATGAGGTTGGAGGAGATACAGGTGAACCTTTGTCACACCTGGATAGTAGATAGTAACAGGTGCAAAGAAAAGAAAATGTTCTGCAAGGCATAGACCAAAGCAAGGGACCACCAATAGTAGCTGATGAACGTGCTTGAGAAGGGTGCAAAAGTTGGCACAGTCTAGTTGGGCTGAATGGCTGGCGTTTGTTACAAGCTGGGAACAAAGTTTAATGCAAGAGCAAACCAGTGGGCCAGGCCACTGAGGATAAAGAAGGACTGGGCCGGTGGTGGTGGGGGAGGAGAAGGAAGAGGGACCCGGCGGGCCACCCGAGACCAGGTGCAACGACGGACCTGGTTCGGCGCTGTGAGGAGATAAGATTGTTCGAAGAAACCAGAAACAAGGTTAGTGCAAGATGGCGGCGCCTCGCGGCAGCGGCCTCGGCAATCCGTCTGCCTTTAAAAAATAAAAATTGTCCTGTTGAGTGCATAGTTTGGTTGTAGTATTGTTTTATATATTGTTTTAGCTGTGTGGGGGGCGGGGGAAACTTCTAAATCTCTTTCCTGTACGGGGGACCCGACCTTTTCCCTGTTGGGTCTCCGTTGTCGTTGGGGCCTAGCACCGTGGAGCAGCCTCCAACCGGAACGACCTGGGGGCTCCAGTCGCGGAGCCCTGTGGACGGTGACATCGGGAGCTCGTGGGTCCCTGGTAGGAGACCATTTTTCGGAGCTTCCACAACGGCAACTTCTCCCACCCGAATTGCGGGGTTGAAAACGACCCGGAGCGGGGCCTTACATCGCCCGGCGCGGCTTTAACGTCAGGGGGACTTGCCATCGCCCGCCGTGGGCTCCAACATAAAGATCCGGAGCAGGGCTTTACATCGCCCAGCACATTCTTAACGGCCGTGGAACTTGCCATTGGCTGCCGGGGACTATAACATCGGGAGAAGAATGGAAAACAGGGGAGAGACAATGACTTTGCCTTCTATCACAGTGAGAAAGAGATTCACTGTGATGGATGTTTGTGTAAATAGTGTTAATTGTGTGTCTTGGGTTTTTTTCATGTTGTATGACTGCAGAAAACAAATTTTGTTTGAACTTCATTTGAGGTTCAAATGACAATAAACGGCATTGTATTGTATGGCAATTCTGTGTATCGCCTAGGTGAAGTCTGCTGTATGATTTTACCAGGTTGTATGCAAATATAAAGAATGTCACTGTACCTAGGCACATGTAGAAATAAAGTATCATTTAATTGAATGGTCCTACCTTGAGATTGCACTTTGCCACGTGCTGCAGGATCCAGATCCGATGGGACCAGGCGTTATAATTGCTTGGGTACCTCCCAGCAGCCGCCGAGCACACGGCCATCTCATCCTGGATTATTCGATGCATTTGTTCCGTTGATACGATTCCTGAATTATTCCTCGAATTTGGACGACAAATTTCCTGGATGATTTTCTGAAACACCCACCGCCTTTTGGGAAATAAAAGGGCACACAACTAAAATTTGGGATCAGATAGCCAGAGTGCCAATTCATCAACATCATAAAAGTCACATCCTTCACCAAAGTGGCTACTCACATTCTCTGCTATAATATTCAGACCAGATACAGGAATATTGTCCCACGATGCGAGTTTACCCAAGAGCTCTCCCGAGTTTAAAAAAAATCAAACTCGTGGTAAGTACGTAGAATGTACGTAGCAGATACGTTGGAGCTTGTGGATGTCTCGTAACGCTAATGGCAGGTACTCGGGAAACATGGAAACTCATGAAGTTTTTTCAACAGTGTGAAAAATTTCCAAGAGTAAATAAATTCTCGTAATGAGGCATCACGAGTTTGATTTTTTTTTAAATTCGGGAGAGCGCTTGGGAGAATCCACATCGTGGGACAGGCCCTTAACTCTCACTCCTTCTACCTCTTGAGTCAATTTGTTTCTCTGTTGAGGATGTAGACCGATCCCACTCACACCAGCCTTCTGAACAATAAATGACCTTACATTGGCACCAGCTCTCTTCCCAGGCGACATTTTACAGTAAAACAGTTAATTGCACAGCTCGGCTCTTTGATGCCAGACTAGCAGATTTTAGATGGTTTTATTTATACAGTAGTAACCCTGCGTAATGGTTGGTCAGGTCGTGGAAATCTGTACATTGTGAATTCACAAATCACTACCAAAAAAAAAGTAAAAAAACAGAATTCACTCTATGCAGAATTTGAGAGAAAATAATAATAATAATAATCTTATTTATATAGCACATTTTTAGTCAACTTGCATTGACCCCAAAGTGCTTCACATAATTACATTACATTTACACACAGGCAAAGGTGGGTGAAGTGTCTTGCCCCAAGGACACAACGACAGTATGCACTCCAAGCGGGATTCAAACCGGCTACCTTCCGGTCGCCAGCCGAACACTTAGCCCATTGCGCCATCCGTCGTTCATAAACACAAAATACAAAAGAAACAAAAGTTTCAAATTTGTGTCAATGACGTGTTATGGAACACCACAATGTGGATGGGTTTTTTTGGAATGCGTTGAAAAATCCCAAATTTTGGAATGCTCCAAATGACAGTATTGTACTCCAACACCAGCGATGGTGTTAATGAATGTTTTTTTTATTTAAAGATGTTATAGCAACATTTCAGTGAATGCAGCAAGTTCATGAGTAACCAAGGCCCCAGCAAGCAGACGGCAAGTGAAGCAAACTACACTCGGTGAACCGGATGCAAAACCATCAGTATTTCTCAAGGGTTTAAAACAGCAAAATAATTCCATAGCAGACTATTTCAAAATAAAAGGGTCATTTTCTTCATAGAATGTAGATTATTAAAAAGCAATCTGGCCTTTATACTTCCCATGTGACAAGCAGTTCAACAGTGGGTCAGGGTACTAATGGCTAGGACAACTTCACAAACTGCAGGACACTAACTATCTCCTCTCACTGCAACCATTCACAGTTGGAGAGAGAAAAAAAAAGTTGCGAGCTACCCTTTCATCATTCAGTCAATTCATTGGGAAAAAAAATCCATCATTGGGTTCCCTCAAGGATAGCAGTTGAAAGGTTTCCTGGAGAAGGGTTTTATCTCTGGTCTCCTTCACTCAAAACAGCTTCATAAAATAATGTTTAGCTATCAGGGACGGAGTAATGCCTGGATGTTTATTGATCATCTTGATCAGAGGAATGAAATAGATTTCTCCCGTCAGCTTTTGGCCAGAGGCAGGAGGATGGTGGAGGAAGGGGAAAACACGTTTGATTCCTTTACTCCAATTCCCAGAGGATCAGTGTTTCTGGACAGAACAGACAATTGTGGACCAAAGGTTCTTTGTCTGCCTTAGCTAATAGCCAGAGCATTAAACATAAGTTGTTCAATACTGCCCTAATGGAAGGCACGTGCCGCAAGGGTAGGCACTGCCTACCCTGACTAAAATTTTTACATAGTAATTACTAAATATAAATAGTAAAGGCATGGGAGTATTATGCCTATCTAAGAGATCAATCTCTTAGGTAGGCATAATTTTCCGTGCATTTCATCCGCAGCGCTTGTAACCCTTGAAGGTCTGTGCAGCCCACGTGCCGTCAGCGCTGCCTCAAGCGGTCAATTTCAAGCGGAGCTGAAATCCTGCCTATGCAGCACTGCGCACGTGCAGCAGCCTACTGAGCATGCGCAGCGCTAGTTTCTTGGCGGGGTTTTCAAATATGGATTGGCATATTGGCTCGTGTACCAAATGATGTGGTAAGTACATTTCTTGGTGATGTTTTTAAATACCGTATTTCCCGGGGTAGGGGGAGTTCCTTTCACAGCATTTGGGGAGTCTGGCCCGGGGTAAAGTTGCGGGGAGGATAGGAGCGTTGTGAAGGAGGGGATCTGGATCATACCAGTAACCCACTTGCGACGCTCCTTGCACGGAGCCACCGCATTGAGGTGGGGGGGGGGAGAAGTAGCTCGGGTGGCTGAGAGTGGCCGCCGAGCCGGACAGCAGAACCGGCCGCCACCTCAGCGCCATCTGCCAGCCCCCGCTCACCTCTGGCAGCTCTCCATCTAAAAACCTCTCTCTTGCCGCTCGCTGGCCTCACTCATGTCCTTAAATTCCGACACCGCATGATTGAGGTTACTCGGCTGTGGGAATTTAAGGATTTGCAGGAAGCGGCTGACATGAGCAAACGGCAGGTGAGAGGTGTTCAGACGGAGAGCACTGCCAGAGGTGAGCGGACCGGCAGAAGGTGCTGAAGTGGCGGCCAGTTTTGCTGTCGGGTCCCGGCGGCCGCTTGCAGCTCCCTGAGCTGCTTCTATCCCCGGCTACAATGCGGTGGCTTCACGCCCGGAGAGCTACGGCAGTGGTGAGTTACTCGTATTATCCCCGACCCCCCCCTTCTCAACACTCATCCTCTCCCCGCAACTTTAACCCCTGGCACAGACTCTCCACACGCTGTGAAAGGAACTCTCCCCCCAATTGGTCCCTTGAACAAGTGTTGTCATTCAATAAGATGTCAACTGATTCAACTTTTCCCAGTGCTCCCATTTTTCCCACCATCTCTCCACTGCCATCACCTTTCACCCCCCCACCCATTCAGTAATTCAGAATAAAGGAGACTAGGAAGCCTTGGGCAAATTGAATTGTTACTGTTTTTATTTTTATTTTTTATTTTTACGGAGAGAACAATCTGCGCATGCAAATTTTTTTTTTTTTTTTTTTTTTTTTTTTTTTTTTAAAGCCGACTGCCTGCCTACCCTGAGTAATTACTCACGGCACGTGCCTGCCTGGTCCCTTGCTCTTGTCCATGACATTTTATAAGGGATTTAAAGTCCCCTTTGAAAGTCATTTTAAAATCTATTTCCAGTGCTATTCACACATCTTAGCTGATGTGTTTCTCACCCAATATTACTTTTTAAACCCACAGTGGGGAAACACTTACTAGGGCTACTAATACCCTCTCATACAATTGAGAGGCAGAGCAACAATGCACAGTGAGTTGGACAGGAATTGGCTCTGAAGGTGAAACTAATAATGTTCTTTTAATACAAGCGATGAAAGTGTCACTGTTAGCTGCCTTCTTGAACTGTTACAGTCCTTTGTAGAGTCATAGAGTTCTGCAGCACACAAACAGACTCTCCGGCCCACTTGTATAAGTCAACCAAAGGACAAAGGACAAAGGACATTTATTGTCACATATACCAATTGGTGTAGTGAAATCTGAGTTGCCATTGCAGCACACCAATAAAATAAACACAACATTATAGAATTTAACGTAAAAAACATCCCCCCACAACGGGATCAATGTTTCCCCACTGTGAGGGAAGGCAGCAAAGTTCAGTCCACTTACTCCATGTTCACCCGTGGTCGGGGCCTATTTGAGGCCTCTGCAGTCGCCGCTACAGCAGCCCAATGTTTCAGGCCCTCTCGCCGGAATGATGGAACTCCGGCGTCGGAAGAACACTCTCAGCGGCTTGGAGTTTCAAAACGGCCGCTTGCAACCGGAGACCGCGGCTCCCGAAATCCACAGGCCGCGCTGGCCGGAGCTCCAACACTGGCGACCTTGGCAAAAGATCCCAGGGTTCCGCGGTGTTTAAAGTCAGCGCGGCGGCGGCTGGATGCTCCGCAAACCACAGCACCACGATGCTGAAGTCAGCAGTCCCAGCACTCCGGAGCTCCAACACGGCGACCCGGGTAAGGCATCGCCCGCTCCGCAATGGTATCTCACTGCTGCGCCCCCACTGAAGCTGCAGCTCAAAGCTCTGGCTGGTCTCCGGCAGGAAAGGCTGCGCCAATCCAGGTGGTAGGCCGCGAGGAGGGGGCGAAGATGCGGCTCGGAGTAGGACGCATACTCGCCCAGGTAGGGACTGGAGAAAACGGTTCCCCCCATCCCCCACATAAAAAGACTACAAGGCCTCCAGAACAAAACATTTTAACAAACTAAAAATAAAAAAAGGGTGAAGAACGAATAGCTGCAGGCGAGGCGGCCACACTCTATGGCGCCACCACCCGGAGTCAACCAAGTGGTGCCAAACTGAGCTAGTTCCATTTGCCTTCACTTGGCTCACATTTTTCTTACCTTCTCCTGTCCAAGTCCCTGTTCAAATGTATTTTACTTGAACCCACCTCTGCCAGTTAACTGCTCCTTGCATATACCCACCACCTGCTGTGTGGAAAATGTGCCTCGCAGATCCCCTTCAAATCTTTCCCCCTAGTGAATGTACTGTAATAATCTTTGCTTGAGTCTTCACAGATTTAGATCAAATCCGATAATAAAACAGTGCAACCAAAGAGACTCTGAGGCAGTGGTTGTCCCATGTGGAGAAGTCATGGAGCTTGCTGCTTTCAAGTGGGAAACCCCTGCAGCCAGTGGCTTTCATTGCGTCAGCTTGAAGCCAAATAACCAATGGGAATTTGTAATATGTGGGGGAGGAAGTCACTTTAGGTCATGATGGAGCTAGTGGGCAGGTGATTGTGGGTAATGGCCCAAGTCCATGGTGAATCTGGACACAAATCTCTGGTGCTGTATGAGAATGAGTTGCCTCGGGTTGAAATGGTCTTTCTACATGGTTACAGTAAACCCTTCTGTACCATGGATGGCACAATGGCGCAGATGGTGGAGGCACTTCCTCACAACGCCAGTGATCCGGGTTCGAACCTGATCTCGGGTACTGTCTGTGTGGAGTATGCACGTTCAACATATGGCCATGTGGGCTTCCTTCGGGTGCTCTGGTTTCCTCTCACATCCCAAAAACATGTGTGTTTGTTGGCTTCTGTAAATTGCCTAGTGTGTAAAGCAGGGATGCAAAAGTAGGATGACAGAAACTAGTGTAAATGGAAAATCAAGGTCTCTAACTGTTATTCAACCATCCCATCACAAGAAAAGCTCCATCAGTATTCATTAAAACTGTCTAGGGAATTTGACCCAAATTGAATTGGTCGGCATGGACTTGGTGTGGCCAAAGGGCCTGCGTCCATGCTGTATCACTAAACTATGGCATCTGCAACACTAGGGTAAACTGACTTGAATACATTGGAGCAGTAATGCTGTCTTGTCTATATTTCTAATGTCCACTCGCCAAGGGCATTGGGGAAAGGAAACCTTAGCAGGGAAATGTTAACATGACACAAATACGTCAGGGTGTTGTTCATTTTCAGAACAACTTCAGGAAGGGGATAGCTTTAATGACACATACAGCCAAGTAGCAGATAGCCAGAGAGGTGAAAGATAGTTTTAGAAGATTGTTCATTCTGAATAAGGAGGAAGCTAGGGTAGTACTTTGTTTATGAGAAAACAATCCTATCAACTTTTCCTTTGGAAAATCATGGTCTCTAACTGTTATTCAACCATCCCATCACAAGAAAAGTTCCATCAATATTCATTAAAACTGTCTAGGAAATTTGACCTAAATACCAAGAAAAGATTTGGTGACAGAGTCTGTCCGAGCAGAGCTTTTCAAAAACCTTGTACAAAGTATTCATTGGCGCACCTGTGAATCCAAGTCTCTGGGCTTTTAGGGAACTTTGTTAAGGCCAATTTCCCAAGGTGCAAGTCTTTAAGTGGATCCAAGGCTCCAAGCTGAACGAGTTCCTTTCTGGAAAATAATATCAACGTCATCCCCTAGTTGCACTGAAGCAGATTCCAGTCATTAATCAGGCAAGGCAAAACATGGACACAAATGACATCTCGTTTTAGGTATATTAAAGCATTGAAATACTAATTACAACGTCTGTAAAATCATTTTAATTACAGTCATTATTAATCTTATCTCAGCAGGCGGTCTTTCCTGCCACAGCAATAGTTTCAGCTTTAATAGCAGGCTAGAGACCAAATTCCAGCACGGTAACTTTAGAATGAACGCAACCTAGAAGAAAAGGTGACCCCGACTGCTGATAAAACGCAACTACCCTCAGGGGAAGGAAATTTGCCATCGTTGTCCAGTCAGGGTTCAGGGCGCAAGCTACTAGATCTGCAGAGGCCTGGACTACATGCGGAGATGCAGGTTCGATTTGCACCAGGGGTATTTGGGAAGGGAGTGTTAAATTCTGGCAATGAAATACATTTAGTATAATAACCTGGTGGTAAGCAGACTGTTGAAAAAAACTTGTCCTGTCCTCAAGGAAGGCTGGCAGTCTAAACAAGCCAAGTGAGCAGATGATTCCAGGCCACTACATTAGGACAGTACAATGGTGAAGCTGCTTGACCACTGCCTCACAGCACCAGTGCCCAGCTGCCTCGATCCACCAGAGACCCAGGTTCAATCCTAACCTCGGGTGCTATCTGTGTGGAGTTTGCCATATTCCCCCTGTGACCACATGGGTTTCCTCCGAGTGCTCCAGTTTCCTCCTGCATGTTGAGGACGTAGGGAGGATGGTACGTTAATTGGCCTCTAGTGTGCAGGTAGATTCTGGGGGAGTTGATGAGAATAAGGGAGAATAAAAAAAAGATTAACGTAAGATTCGGGAAATGAGTAATTGATGATCGGCATAGATACTGGGCCACAGGGCCCATTTCTGGGACTTTTTCCAAAAAATGTGATCTTTGCTGTAAAAGTCATATTCATTGGTCATTCCTAACTGACCCCTGAACTGAGCAGCTTGGCATCATTGAGAGAAACAACCCAGAAACAGGCCCTTCAGCCGAGTGCACGCTGACCCTCAACCAGCTTTCTCTCCATGAACCCTACCCTGGGCAATTCTATTCTCCCCGCACCCCCATCATTTCCCATTTACATTCTGCCACTGACCTACACACTGGGTGCAATTTACAGGGTTAATTAATCTACCTAGGTGTATGTCTTCAGGTTGTGGGAGGAATCCAGGGCACCCAGAGTAAACCCAGACAGTCACAGGGAGAACGTGGCAGACTCCATCCAGACAGCAGCCGAGGTCAGCATTGAACCCAGGTCTTTGGTGTTATGAAGCAACAGCTCCACCAGCTGCACCATGGATATCCACTACCCATACCTGCTACCCAGATATGCCAACAATCTGCAACCTTGGAAGAACTTGGATTTCACCTGCTGATAAATGTTATACCCTTGGTCATAGATCCCTCCCTGGTTCTTATCCTCTCCTGATCCACAACTTTCAAAGTACCTGGCAACTCTTTGAATCTATACACAAAGTGCTTGAGTATCTCAGCGGATCTGGAGAAAAAAAGATGGGTGACGTTTCAGGTCCAGACCTTTCAGCACTGTGTGTCTATCTTTGCTATAAACCAGCATCTGCAATTCTTTGTTTCTACTCTTCAAATCTCCCTTGCCCATCCCCAATTTAATTTCCTTCACCACTGCCAGACATGCCTCCAACAACTCATAAGATCATATTTTCATACATCAAGACAAAGAAAGAGGCCATTCAGCTCACTGAGTGGATGCTGGGTCTCAAAGCAACAATTAACCTATCAACCTATTATTCAAGATACACTCTTTCATTTTCTTCAACTAACTGCCCTGTCCTATTGTAACATTTTGTTTGTGCTCCTTGAAAATCATGCTATGCCAGATTGTCATAGCAACCCACTTTTGTTACCCCCACTCTCCTCATCAGATCATTTTTACCATCTTCTATTTAGACATTCTAGCTGATATTGATTGGATCTTTCAGAGTGCTCTTGCATTGCCAATATGAAAGATAAAATCCATGATCAATTGACAGCGATCAATATCCCTTCTTCAACATCTATCCATTAACAGGGAGAAAGAAAAATCACGATACTTTGGGAGTCAATACATGAGGCTCAAATTCATGCCAGCAAGTAGCACTTTGGTCTCGTGCCAGAAGCTGGGAGTTTGAGCCACAGATTTTGGGCACAAAATCTCAGTTGATACTCGAGTAAAGCAACAGTAGAGTAAAACTGATAATCCAGACTCTTTCAGGATAATGGAGATGTGGGACTGGAATATTAGGTGCTATTCCCATTAATACGTTAACATTATAAATCACATATATTTTGACATTCCATTACCTTATATATTTCCTATATAATGCCAATCACTACATTTTAAAGATGCTGAATGAAAACACAGGTGCTATCACAGTGTTTAAAAAACATTTGGACATATACAAGGATAGGATAGCTGTAGAGGGGGATATGGGCCAAATGTAGGCAGGTGAGAGACGAGTATAGATGGGGCAACATTCTGTCTCCACTCTGTATGAGCCTATGACTATTATGATGCTATGTTCACGTAGCTGAAAAGCTCTTTGGGCCAAACAATTAGAACAATGCAATAAAACCGGAACCTACTCTTCTCTGTGTTACATTCAAACGATACAGTCACATGCAAATTAAAAATGCCAGCAAGGATCGGTAACTGGTCCTTAAACCGACGGCAGGTTAAGCAATGAACCACAGGGATGATAAATAACACTGGCTTACGGTGACGTACCTGACGTTCCAGGCTGTAGTGAAGTCTGGGTTTAGCAGCAGTAGAGTACAAGTGAGATCAGTCAGAGCTGAAAGGGAGAGGAACAACCAAGAATTGTCAGCTGTCTAGATTAACACCCACTGTTGCCAATCAAAAACTACAGAGGAGGAATCCATCTCTGGTTGCATGTGCACAGGTAGTCTGCCACCTCTAGCCACCGTGAAGCTGTCCTAGGCTACAAGGCCTCGAGTCAGTTCAGCTGGAACATGGCTGATCTTCAACCTCCAGTCTACTTTCTCCTCATGCCCACCCTCCTAACTTTCCATGGATGCCGAAGACCTAGGTCAGCTTTAAATATACTTGTTGACCCAGCCACTGGGGTGAAGAAATCTAATGATTCACACCCTTGCAGGAGGAATTTTCTCCTAACCCCAGTACGAATAGCTGATACTTTATTCTGGGAAGTCCATTAGTTTGAGTGTCATTGGGCATGGGTAACAATTTCTCTGTTGCCATCCTGCGAATCCCATTCAGAATTGGGAGTCAGCAAGATCATGTTTCATTTTTCTAAATACCAGAGAATTGATGTTGTTCCTCAGAGGACAATCATGCCAATCTCACCTTGCCCCACATAAAAGCTCTACCAAAATCAATGTAGCCAAACAAATAGGAAGTACAGCTGGTCTGGTCAATAACATTCTCACACATTTGGAGCCACAGATGAATTGCTACCTCGTTATCTTTCCATAAATCAAACATGCTTTTATGAAATCCACAGAAATTGCATTATAAAACCAGTACATTACAAAGTCACAGAAAATTCCAGTTAAAAACCCAAACTAATTCTCTACAGCGATGTTTGGATCAAGAGGTGTAACATTCCAGAAAACAAGTCATGAGTACATATACCACATTCAGGGTTACTTGCAACACAATAATGTACAAAAGACAGAGTGATATGTATACTCAACCTTGATATTGTGCTATGATTCTCAATATTGGTCAGGGTTTATTACAAAACACCAGTCAATAAATTAGATTGAATGTTAACAATATAGATAAAATTGGACTGATTGAAAGATACAGCATGATGCAGGCCCTTCAACCCACGAGTCCACGCTGACTATCGATCACACGTTCACATTAATTCTATGTTATCCCATTTTCGCATCCACTAAACACACAATTTGAGCAATTTACAGAGGCCAATCAATCTATAAACCTGCACATCTTTGGGATGTGGGAGGAAACCAGAGCACCTGGAGGAGACCCACGTGTTCACAGCATCTGAACATGCCAACGCCAGACAGACAGCACCCATGAACACAATTGAACCTGGGTCTCTAGCCCTGTGAGGGAGCAGATCTACTGGCTGTGTCACTGTGCCGTTCCCAAAAACTCTCCTTGATGAATTGCCTAGCTCTCATTTGGTGTAAATTTAATGATATCTAAAATCCTTCTGCCTGTCTTAACATGGGCCAAGTCCAGCCCACACACTGCTCCATGCAAATCATCCTGGTTAGTACATGGTTGGGTTATAAAATTTGCTTTCTTGTGCTGAAATCCATCAAGATTTTGCATCTTTACACCCCAATATACTCCAACCATTCAATTGCTGTATAATTCCAATTCAGGATCACACACAAATTTCCTTCACTCCCACTCTGACTCTCCGGAATTTCCTCTCAACCTGCATGCCTGACCCCTTCTTGCCCCCTGTCCTTTATTCAGGCTCCATGACTTTACTTCTGATCAGGATTCTGTCAAAATCTGTTTGTTATGGCTCACCAGAATAGACTTGAGATATTTTATGGCATTAGAATACATAAAAACACTGAAGTCAAGTTGAAACAAACTGCAGATGCTGTAAAACATTTAACAGTACAGCCACCATGTTTGCTCTGACCATGATGCCGATCCATCTAATCCCATCTGCCTGCACATGGCTGTTTTCTGCCAATTCCCTACCTGCTCATGTGCCTCAAACATTGCGATTCTACTGCCTCCCACGGCAGCATGTCAAGGTACCTACCACTATGTGTGCATAACTTATTGAGTAAATCTTCTTAAACTCTCCTCCCTCCCCCCAACCTTGATGCTACGCCCTCTAGTATTTCACATTTTCCATGTCCATCTTTTCCTTATAGCTATTACTCACCAATCCAGGTAACATCCTGGTGAACCTCTTCTGCACTCACTCCAAAGTCTCCATATCCTTCACACAGTGCGGTGCCCAAATTAGCTCACAATATTTCAAACATGTTTGAAGTAAAGTTTTGTGCAGTTATACGACTTCTCAACTTTTAATCTCAACTGCTCCGATTAATGAAGACAGGTATGTCATTAGCCTTATTTACCATCCTATACACCTGTATTGCTACTTCCAGCGAGCTATGTAGACATCCCAAGATCCCTCTGTAAATCGGTACTCCAAAACGTTCTGCCATTCACTGCACATTATTCTCTTGCTTTTGATCTCCCAAAAGGCAACATCTTGTATGGATTAACTGCACAAATTTACAACTAAAATGGAACAAAAGCTAAAGAAATATACTGTATTTACACGCCTGTTACCTGCTTCTGCAAGTAAGAATTTTATTTTTCTGTTGCCAGTACATTTAACAATTAAAGACTCCTGACTCATGAGTTAGTGGGTTAAATTTATGTACTTATAACTGATGTTGTCAAAATAACTCTGCACACTAAAACTGAATATGCATTAAAAAAAAATCATATTCAATGTAGTTTGCTTTAAGAAGACATGTACCTACGCATACTGTGTAAACCTACATGATTTCAATTTTCGCGTATAATTTGAAAAATAATCAATATTTTAAATATCTTCAAATTCGTGATTATCTGAAAAAATACACAAAAGACTATCATAATATGCCTACAGACTTACTGGATGAAGCAATGAAGACAAAGGCGGAATCAGCGAATCTAATATCGTACTTATATAACATCATCTTAAACATAGAAATACCCACAACTGATGGAATTAGAAGAGACTGGGAACAAGAATTAGCTATAAAAATTTCAAAAGAGAGCTGGGATAATCACTTATTACAGGTGCATAAATGTTCGATCAACGTACGCTCATCCAATTTAAAACATTACATAGACTATATTATTCAAAAACTAAAATAAATAAACTCTTCCCTAATGTTTCACCAATCTGTGATAAATGCCTGTGTCAAGAAGCTACCATAGCGCATTCTTTTGTTTTTTGTACAAAAATACAAAAATTCTGGAATGAAATATTTGACATCTTTACAAAATTAATTAAAATAAAACTGGTACCAAAACCAGAATGGATTATTTTTGGAATATCGGAAGGTAACCCTGAATTAAACGCGTTTCAGAAGAATTTACTCAATTACGGGCTAATAATGGGAAAAAAGCTCATACTTAAATTCTGGAAAAATGCGCCTACACCAACAATAAAAATGTGGATATCAAATACGTTTGAAACACTACATCTGGAAGAGATGAGATTCCTCTTAGCAGGCAAAGCAGACCACTTCCAAAAGACGTGGTCTACGTTTTTGGAACTATTACAAGCATAAGGTGCAATAGTAATTTAAAAAATAAATAAATAAACAAATAAATAAATAAAAGGTACCAGGATCTGGCAACGGGGGGTAAAAAAAAAACAACAACAAAAACAGACTTGGTTGGTAGTCCCCTTTCTGCGGAGTTTAATGTTATAATAGAGCGATTGTTTCTCCTTTCTTTTTCCTTCTTTTCTAGGGTCTACTTTCTTTCTTTACTTCCTTCTCTAACTTCTTTTCTAAGGGGCTTTCTTTTCTCAACACTCTCCTGCACCTTCACGACTCTTGCACACTTTCTTTACTTCTATCTTTTTCTTAAAGCTCAAAAAATGAAGCGGTACAAAAAATGTATTAAGACATATGTGTTATGTAGTATTGTAACTTACCGTGCTTCTAATAAAAATAAAATTAAAAAAAAAATAAAAAAATTGCGTGCTTCAGAATATATGACATTTCGTTGTTTGGAATCAGATGTAAAAATGTATCAATTATGTTTAGCTCCAACTGTGGAGAAACCATCATATTGGCTGAGCATGGGGGAAAACACTGACTTAAGGTTAAGGCAAAACTAAGTTAAATAGGAAATTAAGATGCTTGAATAGGAAAGGTAAATCAGATGCAATAATTGGTATCAAAGGGATGAAGACATTTTCCCCGACAGCAGTCTCAGCCATCTTGTAGCCATAATTACATGTGGCCGTCATTTTTGAACTGATAACCTTTATGAAGCATTGACAGCATGATGGCATATCAGGGAGTGACAAAGTTAAAAATTCAACAGGAAAATGTTCAGTCACAATGTCTGCCGCACTATCAATAGATTTATATTGTACAGGTTGATCGGGAAGCATCATGTGTTGGTACTAAAATTGTTCTTTCATGTAGCCATTGGTAATTCAAATGGCATTGTGTGACATTTAAAAAACAGCATGATATTTGTTCTAGAGTTTATTATTGTCATGTGTACCGAGATAGAGTGAAAATCTTTGATTTGCGTGCTATTATGGCATATCACTGAGAAGATTATGGAGAGTCGGTTTGTCAAGGAGGACTCTCTCTAATTTCTACAGGTGCACAGTAGAGAGCATGCTGACCGGTTGCATCGTGGCTTGGTTCGGCAATTTGAGCGCCCTGGAGAGGAAAAGACTACAAAACGTAGTAAATACTGCCCAGTCCATCATCAGCTCTGACCTTCCTTCCATCGAGGGGATTTATCGCAGTCGCTGCCTCAAAAAGGCTGGCAGTATCATCAAAGACCCACACCATCCTGACCACACACTCATCTCCCTGCTACCTTCAGGTAGAAGGTACAGGAGCCTGAAGACTGCAACAACCAGGTTCAGAAATAGCTACTTCCCCACAGCCATCAGGCTATTAAACCTGGCTCGGCCAAAACTAATTATTAATAACCCATTTTCTGTTATTTGCACTTTATCAGTTTATTTATTCTTGTGTGTATATATTTATATTATGGTATATGGACACACTTATCTGTTTTGTAGTAAATGCCTACTATGTTCTGTGTGCTGAAGCAAAGCAAGAATTTCATTGTCCTATACAGGGACACATGACAATAAACTCACTTGAACTTGAACATCACATACACGTAGTGCAAAAGAGAAGATAAGTGCACAATAATTTTAGTGACAGAGAAAGTGCAGATTAAAAAAAAACACAAGGGCCGCAACGTGGTAGATTGGAAGATTGGGAATTCATCACCAACATACGAGAGCTCCATTCAGGAGCGAGGAAGAAGCTGTTCTTGAATCCGGTGGTAAGTGCTTTAAAGCCTTTGTATTCTCTGCTTGAAAAGAGAGACAAGAAGGGGGAATGGCCATGTTCAAGTCATTGATGAGATGATGTGAGGTATAGACTGAGCCAATGGTGGGGAGCGGGGAGGGGGCAGGGGAAGAGACTGGTTTGCCCAGTGGACTGGATTGCATCCGTCACTCTCGGCAATTTCTCATGGTCCTGGGCAGAGCAGTTGTCATAACAAGCGATGATGCATCCTGATAGCTTGCTTTCCATAATGCAGCCACAGAAATTCATGAGTCATTGGAAACGTGCCTAATTAGTCTTCTGAGGACGTAGAAGCATTAGTGTGCTTTCTTGGCCATAGCATCAATGTGTTTGGACCAGGTCAACTTGTATGCAATATTTGCACTTACGAACTTGAAGCTGTCGACCATCTACACTTCAGCAACACTCATACAGATAGACAAATCCACTTCGCTGTTTGAATTCAACGACCAGCTCCTTTGTTTTGTTAACATTGAGGGAAAAGTTGTCTTGGCACCATGCTACTGAGCTCTTTATCTCCTTCCTGTATTCCATCTCATCAGTGTTTGAGATCTAACCCACAATAGATGTCATGTCATCATGTAAACATGTTAATGTAGAATTTGGCTGCATATTTGAAACTGCACAGGGGGAATACAGTAAAGGGTTAATAATATAGCCTCCATAAGGTGTTAAGAATTATTGTTTAGGATATTTTGTCACGCATGTTCACTTATCATGGTCCATGGCTCAAGAAGTCAAAGATACAGTTGCAGAGGAGGGTGCCGAGTCCTTGGCACAGAAGTTTGAAGATGTTTGATTGGAATTGCTGTTGCAGTCAGAGCTATAGTCAAAACAAGTCTGGCATTGGTATCCTAGTTATACAGATGTTCCATGGATGAGTGTAGGACCACAGATATGGTGCTGCCATTATGGAGCTGTTGCATTAGTAGGTTGATTTCTCGAGATCGAGGCTAACATCAGATCATGAAGTGAATTAACAATTTAACGCAACTTTTTCATCAATATCATTCCTGTTGAGTTGGGTCTTCAGTTTCTCCATTTCCTGATATGTATGAATTTGAAACAAACTCAAGAAGGGTCCAGAGTTGAAACATCACCTATCCATTCCCTCCAAAGATGATTCTGATCCCCCTAGTGTATCCAACACTTTGCATTTCTTGCGGATGGATCGCCTGCCAAATGTGCCTGCTTCTTGGTTTTCAAGCATAATCTTTAAAAGAAAGAATGGATCGACTGGGTTTATATTCACTGGAATTTATAAGGGGATCTTATAGAAACATAAAATTCTTAAGGGATTGGACAGGTTAGATGCAGGAAAAATGTTCCCGATGGTGGGGGAGTCCAGAACCAGATGTTACAGTTTAACAATAAGGGGTAGGCCATTTAGGACTGAAATGAGGAAAAACGTTTTCACCCAGAGAGTTGTGAATCTGTGGAATTCTCTGGCACAGAAGGCAATGGAGGTCAATTCACTGGATGGGAGAAAGCAGGAATGAGGTGCTGTTTTTGGACGATCAGCCATGATCATATTGAATGGTGTTGCTGGCTCAAAGGGCCAAATGGCCCACTCCTGCACCTATTTTCTATGTTTTAATATTTTTCCAAATGCACAAAGCTTTATTTTAATATTTCAATTTATCTGCTTTAGTGCCCAGGGAATTACTGGCAGCATTTGATGAAAATCTCCAGCACATACTTAAGTAACTAATTTATTTATTATTGTGATTAAGAACTTGCAACATCCAATCTTTTGCTTTAATGGTTGTTTTTAAGTCAGTGTATTCATCCAAGATTAAAGATGATAAAACTTATTGATTATTTTCCTCTTTGCAGTTCAACAACCAACTTTATGTGTTGGAGTCTCTGCATTTGTCAAATTTAAACCCCAAATGTGCAATCCTCCCTCCACCCTCCCCACATCCATGGTGGTGAAGCACTGGCTGACTATGCCACAGCCTGGGCAATTAATTTTAGTCAAAAGGAAAATTAATAGGGAAAGATTTTTTTCAACGAAAGTATCCACAAAGTGACTCCTTGGCTTCTGTAACAGTATGCAAAGCACATCTTTGGCACTTCTATAAAATAGGTTGGAACAACGGTCCACCCAAATATTTAGCAGCTGAAAAATAGATTTGAAAAAATTCTATCAAATTGGAATGGAAAAGCTAAGATTAGGCTGCTTTTGGGCTTTGGAGAAACTTCCTATCAGGGGTTTTAGAGAAACAAAGAATGTAGCACACATTCAACGGGTGCAGAGTTTCAGGTTTCTAGGTTATTTTGTTTCTGAGCTCTGCACGAGTAACACGTCATTCTTGGGATGTTCTATATCTCATTGTTTACCGCAAGGTAGTGCTGGATACAACTTTGAATTGCGACACAAACCCGATTTCAAAACAACCAACTCAAGAATTTCTCTGCAAAGAATTGCATAAATAGATCTGAGGAGAATTTTTTTTTTTTTTTTTTTTAAATCAACTGGAAAAATTAAAATGGGTCCCTTTTAGGCTGTGGACGGCTACCTATAGAGATTTTAGAAAAAACACATAAGGAGTGCAACTTACATGAAAACATTCAGACTTCTATGTTGCTTCATTTCTGAGCTATGTGTGGAACCCTGACATTCTATCATGTATCCATAGATCATTTTAAACAACCAAATCTACATTTCCTGACTGTTGCGGTGAAATGCACACTCATTTCCACATGTCAACAGTACAACTAATTTATCTTCTTGTCTGTATCTTTCAGGATCTGCGTAGCCCAGGCAAGGCCTGCACCTGCTGCCCTTGGGAAGATGCGATAAGCAGCCTTCTCAAACCACTGCAGGCTGACAGAGCATGGTGATAACAGTACAACCACGTTGCTTGCTAGGTTATAGTCAAAGGGCATTTAAGAGATAATCATAGAATGATAGTGTATGGAAACAGGCCCTTCGGCCGAACTTGCCCACACCGACCAACATGTCCCAGCTACACATCCCACCTGCCAGCATTTGGTTCATATTCCTGCAAACCCGTCCTATCCATGTTCCTGTCTAACTGCTTCTTAAATGTTGGGATAGTCCCCGTCTCAACTACCTCCTCTGGCAGCTTGCTCCATACACCCACCACCCTTTGTGTGAAAAAGTTACCCCTCAGATTCCTATTAAATCTTTTCCCCATCACCTTAAACCTATATCCTCTGGTCTTCAATTACCCTACTCTGGGCAAGAGACCGTGCATCGACCCGATCTATTCCTCTCATGAGTTTATACCCTCCTAAAAGATCACCCTTCATCCTCCAAGGAATAGAGTCCCAGCCTACTCTGGATTCACAAAAGAATCAGACTGACATGGATGGCATATTTCCTCCCCCGAAGAACACGAGTGAAACATACTACAATTTTCACTGGCAATCGATACCTTTTTTAAATTTTTTTTTAATATAAATGATTTCATTAGTGAACTTCTCTTTTAAAAACTCATAACCTGGAATTTGGAACTCAATTTGCTAGATTGCTTATCCAGATTACTAGCTGGTGAACTTGACCCCTGCACCACCATTGTACACGTGGACAAGGAGGGAAGGTCAGGGAAGAATTTATACTCATGATTGGAGGAAACTATTTCTTCCACATGGAACAACTTGTACACATTTGATAAGCTGCTCAGTTTGATTGTGGGTAAAACTATTATGAAAGATGAAGACTCAAGAGTATTAACCTTAAAGCACTCTCCCTCACACCATAGCTACCGAGAATGGTTATGTTATGAGCAGAATTATGCCATTCAGCTCATCAAGTCTACTCTGCCATTCAATCACAACTGATCTACCTTTCCCTCTCAATTTCATTTTTCTGCCTGCTCCCCATAACCCACGACACCCGTACTAAACAAGAATCTGTCAATCACCAACTTAACAAAAAAAAAAAATCCATTGACTTGGCCTCCACAGCCTTCTGTGGCAATGAATTCCACAGATTCACCACCATCTGACTAAAGATAGTAGATTATGGCAGATTATCAAAACCATCAATATTTGATTGGAGTCAATTCTAATATAGTACTGTACAAAAAATCAATAGATACATTGCACAAATCCAGCTCATTCCTATGTAAAGTGCACTAATTATTCCTTTTTTTTTTTAAAAGCAAAAGATTGTACAGGTCAAAGGGCTGCATTGGCAGAGAGTTGGGATCATTAATGCTTTAGTTTAAATACACATTTGTCATGAAGAGGAAATTACCCTGGCCCATTTGTCAGGGAAGTCAACAGGCAACCACTATTCCTCTGGTTTGGGAATTACAAATGGGACGGAAAAGGAGGATGGCAGATCTCTTTTGAGAGTGAAATTGGTGCATCAGACTGGCGTTTAAAAATAGTCTGATAGCTTCATGGCCACTGCTACTGATTCCTGCCGTTTCAAATTCTAGATATTTAATTAACATGAAGAACCTTCACTAATATAGTACTTTCACAACCAATGAACGAGTTGATAATGCTATAATGCTGGAGAAGTTGCAATCATTTTGTGCTAAGCTCTGCGGCAGTCAACCAGAATGTTTGTATTTTTAAACGAATTATATTTGTGGGGTAAATCTTTTCAGGACAATGGGAAGAATGCTCATACATTAAAAAATATTGCAATTGGCTCTCATGCATTCAACCAAGATGTTAACCATCTCATCACATTAAACACATCATCCACAAGATAGCAACTTTTTCAGTGCTGCCTCCTCTCGATACTGCATCATCAGCATGGGTTGTTGCAATGGCCAATGGATAGATGGATCCTAGGAAAATGAGCATCAGGCATTTTGGAAACAGAAGGAAGGAAAGAAAATAGAGAGATAGGAATTTGAACACAATTTACGACTCAGAAGCGAGAACAATAACTACTGCAGCTGGGAAAGTTACAAAGCAGCAAACCAGGTTTAATCCTGCTCTGCGTGCGTGGAGTTTGCATGATTCCCATGTGACAGTGTAGGGTTTCCCCCAGGTGCTCCCATCTCCTTCCTCATGCAAAGACTTACTGGTTGACAAGATACTTGCTGATTGTAAATGACCCGGGGTGTAGCAGGGTGATTGGGCAATCAGGACGAAATGGATGAGCCAGAGAGAGGAAAAGAAACCACAAGGAAATAAATGGTGTCCTTCTAAGCCACAGAAATCTGAGTAATACGAGACATATGCCAAATAATTGCAGGAGCAGGTGGAGCAAAAATTGGTTCAGTAATTGGGAGGAAGTGGATAAATTAAAACAAAGGAACAGGAGCAAGAGTCATCGGAGCTCACAACAGTCTTGATAGCTGCATGCTCCTTAAAGACAAGATATTAACTTAAGAGGAAAGAAGCCATCATCAAGCCATTAAGTCTTATGTCAGGAACAAACCCCACTTGTTCAAATAGTTCCTGATGAGCACCAGTGAACTTAATTAAAACAGGACTCACTGGGGACTGGGTGGGTGAAAATGTTACGAACAGTTGGTTCTTTCATAAACTTCATTGGTAGTAAAGAGATCCTATTCAATAAAAGATAATTGTTTTTGAACAAATGATGTGGAATTACTGTTCACAGCCACAAAACTAACAAAACTGTACTTTGTTTGGACAACATTAAAACCTACACATGTGACATATGTCGAAGGGGGTTTAATCAGCTGGATGCAATGTTGTTTTAAAAAAGAGCAGGAAAGTCTAACCTGGGTCCAGGCAAACATTTATCCTACAGTCAACACGATTAAAACATGTGTAGGAAGAAACTGAGGATGCTGGTTTATACCGAAGATAGACACAAAGCGTTAGAGTAACTCAGCTGGTCAAGCAACAGAAAAGGAACAAGTGACGTTTCAGGTGGTAACCCTTCTTCGGACAAATGGTCAGCTCAGCATCACAAGGTGGATAGAAATGCTGGAGAAACAGCGGGTGAGGCAACATCTATGGAGCGAAGGAATAGGTGACGTTTCGGGTCGAGACCCTTCTTCAGACCCGATATGTCACATATTCCTTCGTTCCATAGATGCTGCCTCACCCACTGAGTTTCTCCAGCATTTTTATCTACCTTCGATTTTTCCAGCATCTGCAGTTCCTTCTTAAACTGCTCAGCATCACACAACTGTTTGTGGGGCTTACTATGTGTACAATAACTGTTGAGTTCATACATTACGACAAGGTAGACACAAAATGCTGGAGTAACTCAGCGGGACCAGCCGCATCGCTGGAGAGAAGGAATGGGTGGTATTTCCGGTCGAGAACCTTCTTCAGGCATTGCGACCATGACTTCAGCGCAAAAGTTGCCAGAAGTTGCTCCCCACGAAGGCTTCCTCAAGGCCCAAACACATTTAGAAATAATACTGCCTCAAGCGCTGACCAACCACCTGCTTGCCGCAAGAGTTGAACAGAAAATATGAATGGGGAATTGGCCCACATGTGAATACATGGATCAGAGTAGCATTGATGGATAGATGAAACCTGATGCAAAGACATGCGTAGTGACATTTTGTAAACAGAATGAGCAATAGAATAGAAATCAGCACAGGACAATGTAAAGCTTAGACAATGAGCTGTTCCCGTATGGTAGGCAAGGCTAGTAGGCCAAGATGAAAGAAGATGATGCCACCTATTTCTGGGCAGTCAGTCACATCCATATGAACCATGCCCTGGACTGGACTCGTGACCCAAGAATATCAGGTAAAACTTAAATGTTTTCCTCCATCTAGGCAACTGCCTCCAGCCCCATAAACCAATAAGATCTTTAAAATGCACTGCTCCAATTATTATGGTCACCTCCATTTCGCCAATCTCCTCAAGACAACAATGCTTCAAAATCTTTAAACCATACCTTTGGCCTCTTGTGCATCCCCAGTACCTGTTCTTAAATTGTTTCATGAAAGGCAGCCAATTGACCTTAGTTATAATCTTATACCAAAGGTTGGGGTATCAAAAACAAGGGATATGTTTAAGGTGAAAATAATTTGTTTTAAAGGGGATTTTTTTAAACGACACAGTGTCAGGAACACATTGTCCGTGAATGCAAATATATTTCTAATATAGGAAAATGGGATTAGTGTATAGGGGCAAAAAGGTCAACACAGGCATGGTGGGTCAATGGGCCCATTTCTGTCCTGCACATCTCTATGACCTCACAAGCTTAAGCCCTAAACGTTGAAATTCCCTCCATAAACGTCTCTGCCTCTCTCAAGCACCTCGTTCAAGCTCTATCACACTTTGCCATCTGTTCACTGGTGTCACGCTTTGTTTGATAATGCATTTCAAACAATGCCTTGCTATGTTATACTATATTAAAATAATTAGACAAACTCAAATAGTTGTTATCCCACTCTACACAGAGGTTAGACAATTCAGAGGAATATTAGTTTTATTCTTTGATGGTAATGTCTACGTCAACATTTAATACAAAATATCTGCCACTTACCATCCCTGTCTAACCACAGTTTTCTCTGCCTGTAGAGAACAAGTTTACTATGAACGAAGGGCAAGAGTAGTTTAACGCACCAGCTTTCTAGACCAAGTTTATTTTCCACCAGTACTACAGGACTCCGGTTGTACCTGGCTTCAAGGCATGGAATCAATCCAATCTCATCACTGCAAACAGAAAACATGGGAGAAAGCAAATCACCCCACGTTCACACTGGAGCCATAGCACAATAGAATTTTAAGGACACCTTTACATTTATTTGCTAAATTGGAGTCTTTGCAAATATTCATACCCACTGTAAATTCAAATACCACAAATTCACCGATGTGAAAATACATCAAAGCACCAACAGATAGTCAATATCAGCATAGGCCAAAACACACAGGCATTGAAATGCATCCACGACTTCCAATTGCAGGAACGCGGGTAGCTGTAATGAAGCATTAAACCTGAATTACAGGAACCCCATAGAATTCATTTCACAACAGTAGGGTTGGGGCACTGGTGCACCAAGGGGTCTTTTCTTTTTAACCCCCTTTCTTGAGCTTCACAAGCCATAGAACAGGAAACTGCATTGTACACAGACGGCCTATAAACCAGCAGCCTGCAAGCAACTGAACACAAATGATGCAATTTATTTCTCCCTCTCCTCTCTCCACATTTAACTGATTGCAGTCTTTGTAATCAACCCCACCCTTCGCTCACTTCCTCCTCCCCAATGCATGCTCCGCCCTAGCTCTCTTTCACCCAGTCTAGTTTTTCTTTAATACCCCCTCCTCCACCCACCACTCCCAGCTTCTTGTGTTATTATTATTAAACCCCATCCTTTTAACTTGCTCCGTCGGTTGCTGCTTGCTTGCTTGGGGCGGCTCCTGGGCCGGCGGGGACCGGGAACGGGCGACGGCTGCTGCTTACATGTTGGGGTTCCTCCTGAAAGCGTTGGCAATGTCTTTGACAACCCTCTGAACCAAAAACTTCACCTCCTCTTCCGACTCTGCCATCTTCCTCACTCCCCCTCGCCGACTGCAATACTTCCGGGGCAAGGCTGAGAGTGAGAGAGAGTGAAAAATACATTTTTTTAAAAGAACACCCACAGGCAAACAAAAATGCAATTTTCACTTGGCACCAAGAGCAAACGAATAGGATCTATGGGCGGCGGGACAGCCTCGAGTTTGCTGCTCCCTTAATTGCACCCCTGCCAGTCTCTGCAGAATGTGCAATGCTTCAAAACGTTTTTTTATTCGCAAATCAACTTCCCCACCGCTACATTATTTTTGGAAAGGTTCCAAAATTCTAGTTGCTTAATTTGTGCGTGCGTGCATGCAAAACCACAGCCCACTCTTTGAAAAACAAGAGTGGGGAAGGAGGGGAGGTGGGCTGGAAGAGGGGAAGGAGAGGGGATTTTTTTTTTGTACGGTTGCAAAATACTCGTTGCTTAATTTGTGCATGGACAGCCCACTCTTAAAAAACAAGGCGGCGGGGCGGGGGGAGGAAGGAAGATGGGGTAAGGAGGTAGGGGGAGACAGAAACGAGAAGGGATCAGTGGGGATGGGGATTTACTGGTATTCTTCAACCCACTCAGCTATGCCCTGTCATCAGGGATTTGTGCATTTTTCTCGGCGATTGGACGTGCAGCACATTTGGAAAGTGGCAAAATCATTGGACAAAGTCAGCATGGATTTACAATAGGTAAATCATGTCTGACGAAGCTTATAGAATTTTTCGAGGATGTAACTAGTAGCGTGGATAGGGGAGAACCAGTGGATGTGGTGTATCTGCTTCCAGAAGGCTTTCGACAAGGTCCCACATACGAGAGATTATATACAACTTAAAGCAAGGGCATTGGGGGTTCAGTATTGATGTGGATAGAGAACTGGCTGGCAAACAGGAAGCAAAGAGTAGGAGTAAACGGGTCCTTTTCACAATGGCAGGCAGTGACTAGTGGGGTACCGCAAGGCTCAGTGCTGGGACCCCAGCTATTTACAATATATATTAATGATCTGGATGAGGGAATTGAAGGTAATATCTCCAAGTTTGCGGATGACACTAAGCTGGGGGGCAGTGTTAGCTGTGAGGAGGATGCTAGGAGACTGCAATGTGACTTGGATAGGCTGGGTGAGTAAGCAAATGTTTGGCAGATGCAGTATAATGTGGATAAATGTGAGGTTATCCATTTTGGTGGCAAAAACAGGAAAGCAGACTATTATCTAAATGGTGGCCGACTAGGAAAAGGGGAGATGCAGCGAGACCTGGGTGTCATGGTACACCAGTCATTGAAAGTAGGCATGCAGGTGCAGCAGGCAGTGAAGAAAGCGAATGGTATGTTAGCTTTCATAGCAAAAGGATTTGAGTATAGGAGCAGGGAGGTTATATTGCAGTTGTACAGGGTCTTGGTGAGACCACACCTGGAGTATTGTGTACAGTTTTGGTCTCCAAATCTGAGGAAGGACATTATTGCCATAGAGGGAGTGCAGAGAAGGTTCACCAGACTGATTCCTGGGATGTCAGGACTGTCTTATGAAGAAAGACTGGATAGACTTGGTTTATACTCTCTAGAATTTAGGTGATTGAGAGGGGATCTTATAGAAACTTACAAAATTCTTAATGGGTTGGACAGGCTAGATGCAGGAAGATTGCTCCCGATGTTGGGGAAGTCCAGGACAAGGGGTCACAGCTTAAGGATAAGGGGGAAATCCTTTAAAACCGAGATGAGAAGAACTTTTTTCACACAGAGAGTGGTGAATCTCTGGAACTCTCTGCCACAGAGGGTAGTCGAGGCCAATTCATTGGCTATATTTAAGAGGGAGTTAGATGTGGCCCTTGTGGCTAAGGGGATCAGAGGGTATGGAGAGAAGGCAGGTACGGGATACTGAGTTGGATGATCAGCCATGATCATATTGAATGGCGGTGCAGGCTCGAAGGGCCGAATGGCCTACTCCTGCACCTAATTTCTATGTTTCTAATGTTACAAGTTTTGAATCTCTTTCCCGACCCACTTGACCCACAAAGCAAGTATGTTTGTTTTACTGGGGGTATAATTATTAGTTGCTTAATTCTCTGCGGTGAACGATGGCCATCATTGGAGGGAGTCCTTAAATGTGATTTTTTTTCACTTTTTTAAATTTTTTAATTTCAAAATAGACTTTATTCAAGTAATAAATATATACAATGCGTGAACCTTGCGAAAAATTCATCTAACATTTTCGGAGGCTATACAAATTGTTCAATACAGTTTATACATTTTTCAAATTCCACAAAACTGTCCCCCACCCATGCCACTGATCCCTTCACGGTACTTAAGAACTATAAACCAAAGAGCTATAAACTGGGGTAGGTAATTTGCTCTGCCATTCAATGAGATCATGACTGAACCTTGACCTCATTTTCACCTCCCCACATCCCATAATTCCCTCAATATCCAAACCAAAGATCATAGAGCTCCGTAGCCCCTTTGGAGAATTGCAAAGACTCTGGTTGGAGAAGAGTTTTTCTCATCCGAATAGCCTTTTTATAGTAGGTATTACTGTATTAGAATCCTTGGTTCAAGACAATCCAACTAGGTGGAATATCAACCTCAATTTTAGAGGTTTCAATGAAATCACCTATATCATGAGGGTACCTGGCTAGTCTGTTTAGAACCCAGCTGCTTTCCCAGGAGTTAATCTGATGAGCTTCATCCCCATCCTATCATTAGTGTATCCGTCTTATGATACTCAAGCAATGTGTAATATTGTAGATACGGTCTCACCAGGTCACCATAAAATTGAAACAAGGCATTTCTACTCTTGTACTGAAAAACACTTGGAATAAAAATCAGCATACTATTTGTCGTAATTGCCTTCTGGACCTCCATGTTGACTATCAATCATTCATGCACAGGGACTCCAGTTTGTTTTGAACATGATCATCTTTCAGTTTCTCACAGTAGAAAGTACATAATTTTTCTAAAAAATACCTCACATTTTTCCACATTATATTCTATCTGCTGATTTACTGCGCCTGAATATGCCCCATGAAGCCCTTCAATAACACCCCCACTGCCATTTAGCATTGTGTCAGCTGCAAACATACATATACAGGAAGTCACCAGGTTACAAAAGGGTTCCTTTCCTGAGAAAGAAAAAGACACAGTCCTGGAGTAACTCAACTGGTCAGGCTGCATCTCAGGAGAACATGGATAGGTGATGTTTCGGGTTGGGACCTTCTGCAACTCCTATTTCCCCAATCCTGATGTACCTTCCATCTGACACCTGTGCCAATGGCCTGGTGTGCACCTCTACCATGGTCATCATTGCAAACGTCAGATCAACCTTCCTGAGAGTGAATGTATAGGAAGGAACTGCAGCTGCTGGTTTAAACCAAATAGACACAAAATGCTGGAATTTGTTAGCTGTTTACATCTTGAACAACGGATACAGTAGGTGAGGTTGGAGAAGGCCTTCCGCCTTCCGCAGAGACCGTTCCCTCTGCAGGGGTTAACTCATCCTTACCCACCCAAACCACCCCATCCCCACGTACCTTCCCCTGGAACCGCAAGAGATGCAACACTTGTCCTTAAACCTCCTCCCTCTACCCTGTCCAAGGACCCCCACAATCCTTTCAGGTTAGGCAGAGGTCCACGTACCTCCTCCAACCTCATCTATTGTATCTGATGATCAAGATGTGGACTCTTATACATCGGCGAGACCAAACGTAGACTGGCGATTGTTTTGCTGAACACCTTCACTTAGTTTGCCTGGACTTACCTGATCTCCCGGTTGCCAAACACTTTAATTCCCCTTCCCATTCCCACACTGAACTGTCTGTCCTAGGCCTCCTCCGTTGTCGAGTGAGGCTAAATGCATCTCATATTTTGCTTGGGCAGCTTACAACCCAGTGGTATGATATTGATATCTCAAACTTCAAGTAACCCTTGCATCCCTCCACTCTCTCCATCCCTCCTCCACCCAAGTTGCACCAACTTCTTGTTCTCACCAGCAAACCGGGTGGTATCAGCAAGTGGTTGCCTCGCCAACAGTCTGTCTGCCCTTCTGTTTTTGTATTTTAAGTACGTGTTAAAGAGTATGTTTTAGTGTTCCTTGGTTTGTTTTATGGGGTGGGGGGGGGGGGGGGGGGGGGGGGGGGGGGTTGTGGGCTGGGGGACTGGGGGCTGGGGAAACTTGTAAAAATCTGTTACCTTTTCCGTATTGTATCTCCGTCCCCACTGCGGCCTAACATCATGGTGTGGCACGGTCTTTCCTGGAGACCGACCCGGCGCTTCAACCGCGGGCACGGCGTAGACTTATCATCTTGGAGCTTGCGATCCCTTACAGATGATAAAGGATACAGCTAAATGGCGTTGTTTCCTTTATCATCGTTACTTTTTTTGCATATCTTTCATTCATTTGTTCTATATCTCTCTACATCACCGTCTATATCTCTCATTACCCTTTCCCTTAACTCTAGTCTGAAAAAGGGTCTCGACCAGAAACGTCACCAATTCCTTCTCCCCAGAGATGCTGCCAGTCCCGCTGAGTTACTCCAGCATTTTGTGTCCATCTTCCTGGGTGAGCCTGGGGAAGCAATTGGCCTGGTAGGAGTCTCTGCTGGGACCTCAGAAACTGCACAGACCAGCTGGCAGGAATTTGCTTGGACATCTTTAACTTTTCCCTGCTCCATTCTGAGTTTCCAATCTGCTTCAAGAAGACCAAAGATAAGCAAGTCAAGTCAAGTGAGTTTATTGTCATGTGTCCCTGATAGGACAATGAAATTCTTGCTTTGCTTCAGCACAACAGAACATAGTAGGCATTGACTACAAAACACATGAATAAATAAACTGATAAAGTGCAAATAACAGATAATGGGTTATTAATGTTTAGAGTTTTGTCCGAGCCAGGTTTAATAGCCTGATGGCTTTGGGGAAGTACTGTAGCTATTCCTGAACCTGGTTGTTGCAGTCTTCAGGCTCCTGTACCTTCTACCTGAAGGTAGCAGGGAGATGAGTGTGTGGCCAGGATGGTGTGGGTCTTTGATGATACTGTTAGCCTTTTTGAGGCAGCGACTGCGATAAATCACCTCGATGGAAGGAAGGTCAGAGCCGATGATGGCAGTGTTTATTACTTTTTGTAGTGGCTTCCTCTCCAGGGTGCTCAAGTTGCCGAACCAAGCCACGATGCAACCGGTCAGCGTGCTCTCTACTGTGCACCTGTAGAAGTTAGAGAGAGTCCTCCTTGACAAACCGACTCTCCATAATCTTCTCAGGAAGCAGAGGCGCTGATGTGCTTTCTTGATAATTGCATCAGTGTTCTTGGACCAGGAAAGATCTTCAGAGATGTGCATGCCCAGGAATTTGAAGCTCTTGACCCTTTCAACCATCGACCCAAAGTCCACAATCAGTTCCTTGGTTTTGATGGTGTTGAGGGCCAGGTTATTGTGCTGGCACCATATGGACAGTTGCTCGATCTCTCATCTATACTCGGACTCATCCCCATCAGTGATACGTCCCACAACAGTGGTGTCGTCAGTGAACTTGATGATGGAGTTCGCACTATGACCGGCTACGCAGTCATGAGTATAGAGTGAGTACAGCAGGGGGCTGAGCACGCAGCCTTGAGGTGCTCCCGTGCTGATTGTTATCAAGTCTGACACATTTCCATCAATACGAACAGACTGTGGTCTGTGGATGGGGAAGTCGAGGATCCAATTGCAGAGGGATGCGCAGAGACCCAGTTTTGCGAGTTTGGTAGCCAGTTTGGAGGGGATGATGGTATTAAATGCCGAGCTGTAATCAATGAATAACAGCCTGACATATGAGTTTTTGTTGTCCAAAATAGTGTGCCTCAAAACATAGAACAGTACTCACAGGAACAGCCTCTTAGGCCTACTATGCTTGTGCCGCACATGATGCCCAGTTCAGCCAAATCTCCTGTGTCAGCACACATATCCCTCATTCCCTGCACATCCGTGTGCCTATCTAAATGCCTCTTAAACTTCACTATCGTATCTGCTTCCACCACCACACCTGGCAGCACATTCTAGGCCCCTCCCCCCTCCACTCCCCATGTAAAGAACTTGCCGAGAACATTTCTTTTAAACTTAACCATGCTCACCTTAAAGTCTAGTCTTTGACATTTTCATCTTGGCGAAAAAAGGTTCTGACCCTATCAGTGATCACTCAGTCGCTCCACTTTCAAAAACGCTCCGCGGCCCCTGGTTCAGATGGAGAGCACTGCCAGATGTGAGCGGGGATCTGAGGCCAGTTGTCCGTGATGTCTGGATCCCGATGCTCAACGCTTCGTGTTTCGGAGTTGGCTAATGTTATTTATTTGTAATTAGCCTGATTTGTAATTAGTTGACAAAACCTTAATTTATTAATCCAGAATACCCACGGGGATGGGATATGTGTAATATTAAAATGACATGCGAGGTGTCAGGCTGTCTGTCTCAACATACAGCCCCGATAACCCATTATTTCCTTCATTTAAATATTGGGAAGGTAGCACTATTGTAATTTCTCACTCAACTATTTTGTTTGTTTACCTCACTGACTATTTCTAACCCCTCCCCCCCCCCCCCCCCCCCCCCCCCCCCCCAAATTCCTTTGACAGGTTGAATAGAAATGTCCCCAATCTTGTTGTTTTATTAATTGAACACGTAGAGGAACATCCTCAGATGTAATCAGATGGAAACTGATTCAGATGTGATGTTTAAGAGTTTGTTCAAAGAAGGGGCATATTTTAAAGGAGTGACAGATATACTTGCAGGGGAATGTGTGAGGAGGTTATTATTTGTCTTTATTTTTAGCTTGAACCAGGATATCTGAAGATTCAAAGTTTAATATAGTAATTGTGCTGATACTGACTCCAACCAACCACATAATGAATATCATCCATTCCGGAGGTTTTATTTTTCTGATGCCATTTGAACTTCACTTGCATTTCAATCACTTTAATCTAAAAGTAATTGGGAATGGGGAGCATTGGAACAAAAATTTGCCCTCGGTACATATTAACTGTAATATAATAATGTATGAATGTTGGTAGGTGCAAAACAAAACAAAAATCTTTTTATCATTGTTGTGTTCTGAATACCACAGAAAATATTATGTACTCTCAAGATCACATTAAATAAAATATTATTGCTTAAATATATATTGTTATTGGACTTTGCATTTCGGAAAAGTCCCAGCTGAGAGGAAGACAGCAAAATACTGAAAATATTGGGGGTGAAAATGACTTCAGGCCAGTTTGTTAGGAAAATGAAGGAAATGGTAACAGAATACTTATACAGCTGAGTGAGTATAATTTTATGGATAAGAAATTGTGTTCAATCAATTGATGACTTCTTTGACAAAGTAACTTGCATGTTAAGTCAAGTCAAGTTTATTTGTCACATACACATACGAGATGTGCAGTGAAATGAAAGTGGCAATGCTCGTGGACTTTGTGCAAAAAGACAAACAAACAAACAAACAACCAAACAAACTATAAACACAATCATAAACACACACATATTCTATTACATATTAAATATTGGAAGGAAAAACGTTCAGTAAAGTTAGTCCCTGGTGAGATAGGAGTTTACAGTCCGAATGGCCTCTGGGAAGAAGCTCCTTCTCAACCTCTCCGTTCTCACAGCATGGCAATGGAGGCGTTTGCCTGACCGTAGCAGCTGGAACAGTCCGTTGCAAGGGTGGAAGGGGTCTCCTATGATTTTATTGGCCCTGGAGTTGCACCTCCTGATGTATAGTTCCTGCATGGGGGAGAGTGAAGTTCCTATAGTGCGTTCGGCTGAACGCACTACTCTCTGCAGATCCTTCTTGTCCTGGGCAGAGCAATTCCCAAACCAGGTGGTAATATTTCCGGACAAGATGCTTTCCACAGCCGCTGCGTAGAAGCACTGGAGGATCCTTGGAGACACTCTGAATTTCCTCAATTGCCTGAGGTGGTAAAGGCGCTGCCTTGCCTTACTCATGAGTGCTGAGGCGTGTGCTGTCCATGTCATATCCTCAGAGATGTGGACTCCCAGATATTTAAAACAGTTCATCCTATCCACAGGATCCCCATTTATCCTCAATGGTGTGTACGTCCTCGGATGATGTGCCCTCCTAAAGTCCATGATCAGCTCCTTCGTTTTTTTGATGTTCAAGAGGAGGCTGCTGTCCTGACACCAGAGTGCCAGATCAGCCACCTCCTCCTGGTAGGCCTTCTCATCGTTGTCTGAGATCAGGCCCACTACCACAGTGTCATCAGCAAACTTAATTATTGAGTTGGAGCTGAACCTAGCCACACAGTCATGTGTGTACAGGGAGTATAATAGGGGGCTGAGGACGCAACCCTGGGGCCCCAATTCCAGTAGCTTCCCGGCCAGTCTGGTGGGGACTATCGTGTTGAAGGCTGAACTGAAGTTTATGAACAGCATCCTCATGTAGCCCCCCTTCTGGCTGTCAAGATGAGAGAGAGTGGCGTGCAAAACCTGGGAGACCGCATCGTCCGTGGATCTGTTCGGACGGTATGCGAACTGCAATGGGTCCATGTTCCGAGGGAGGAAGGCGCAGATGTGTTTCTTCACCAGTAACAAGGAAGCCAATGTTATACAAAATTTGGTCCATGAAATGCCCCATAAAATATTACCGCATTAGATATGTACCTGTGGACTTGAACGTAATAGGTTAAGTCCAGGGGGTCAGATATAGGGCTTTATATGGGGGCCAGATATATTGTCAGTGCAGACGGGCTAGGAGCAAGGCCAAGTGTGCATCCACACTCAAGGGCTTGAATAGTACTAGGTGTGCAGTCAAAGCTGGGACAATGGGAGTGTTCAGCACTGGGAAACTAAGCAGGTAAGCAGCTATGATCAGGGTAGAATAGGGGGCCAGGTGTAAGGATGGACTCAGGGTCAAGAATGAGAGGAGGTATGCAACTGGAGTCAGTGTCAAGAGTAGTACCAGGTGTGCAGTGAGACCCAGGTTGGTCAACATGGGCCAAGTGCTTGATCATAATCTGATTTCCATACATGAATACACTAAGATCATTCATGTGCTGCACCTGTTGATCAGAGCCTGGTTCTACTGTGGAATATAATTAAGAATGTAATTTAGACAAACATTCATGGCTAATCCAATTTAAAGTATAAATATTGCATTCAAGTGTCAGTTAAAAGATTCACTACAGTGTGCACCAGATTGCACAATTTCAAGCTGAAAAATGCAAAAGCTCCGTCCATGGTAGGGGGGCATCCCCCTCCCACATCCTCCTCTGCCCCCTCTCAGTCGCTATGCTCCCTCAGGTTTGGTCTCTCGCAATTTCTCGCTCCCGACTTTCACCCAATGTTGGCAGCCCTGCTTATATTCAATGCCCCAACTGATGAAGACCATATGCCTTCTATACCACTCTGTCTACTTGTGTTGCCTCTTTCAGGGAGCTATCAACTTGGAGCCCAAGATCCTATTGTATGTCTTACTTTCCCCTTACAATCGACCTCTCAATGTGGAGCATCCCATACTTGCTTGGATTAAATTCCATCTACAATTTTCCATCTGCACCAGTAATTGATCTGTAACTCACTGTACCTTTTGACAGCCTTCCTTATTGTCTGCAACTCCATTAATTGTGGTGCCATCTGCAACATTACCAACCAACCCCCTACATTTATTTATCTGTGCACATTGCCTTTACAAACCCATCAAGCTGCTACAGGCAAGGATTTCATTATTCCATTGTCGATTGATGATCATGATGATTAAACACTCAAGATTCTTTACTCTCGGTTCCTGGAATATCTCCGTCAGACTCCTATTCATTGAGTATAGCTCCATCTTCAACAACATAATTCCAACCAAACTCATCTCCAAACTCCTGGACCTAGGACAGCATCCTCTCTTCTATAGACTGCAATCCCAAATTCTCAAGTTATAGGAGTAGAATTAGGCCATTTGGCCCACCAAGTCCACTCCACCATTCAATCATGGCTGATCTCTGCCTCCTAATCCCATTTTCCTGCTTCTCCCCATAACCTTCACACCCATTCTAATGAAGAATGTGTCTATCTCTGCCTTAAAAATATCCACTGACTTGGCCTACACATCCCTCTGTGGCAATGTGTTCCACAGATTAACTATCCTCTGACTAAAGACGTTCCTCCTTTTTAAAAGAGTGCCCTTTAATTCTGAGGCTATGACTTCTGGTCCTGGGCTCTCCCACCAATGGAAACATCCTTTCCACATCCACTCTATCTTTGCCTTTCATAATCCTGTAAGTTTCAATGATGGTCCCCTCAACCTTCTAAACTCCAGCGAATAGAGGCCCAGTGCTGTCAAACGCCCATCATATGCTAACCCACTCATTCCTGGAATCATTCTTGTAAACTAGGGTTGGTGATAATATTACCTCCACGACAATTCTCCACACTGGTGCCCCATGAGGCTGTGTTCTCAGCTCCTCACTACACTCATGTCCTTGTGGCCAATATTCTGCTCCAACTCCATTTACAAGTTTGCAGATGACAGCAGTATGGTATGTCAGATCTCCGACAATGATGAGATGGAGTACAGGAAGGATATAGAGATGAGTAGCTCACTGATGAAGTGGAGTGAACTGAAAGGGAGGAGCAAATGTCAAAACAACAACCTCTCCCTCGTAGTTGACAAAATGAAAGAGCTTGTCATCATCTTGAGTGATAAAACACACATAATAGTGCTGAAGTGGATGGACGTGGTCGAGGTTCGACTTTTTATGAATAAAAATCACCTAAAATTTGACCTGGTCCAAACATTAACACAATAGCAAAGAACCACACCAACACTTATTTTACCCCAGAAGACTTTGGAAATTCAGCATGTCTCAAATGACTCTCACCAATAGATGTAACATAGAAAGCATATTTTGAAGTGCAGTATTAATACAGTCAGTCATTATTGGGAAAAACATTATCTTCCATAAAGATATTGTATTTATATACATTTCAATTGAAACATATGAATTGGTATGCATAATATTTATTATAGTTTAACACATTTCAATATATTTGACATGCTACTTTATTGTGGGAAATATTACTTTTCTGGTGCACATTTTAACTAGGGGGAAAATATACTTCGAGAAAAGTAATAGTGAATTTTGAGCATTTGATGTAAATACTGATATTAAGATTTTAAGATATTAGTAAGATACAGTTTTATTGTAGAAGGACATTACCTCTCGATACGCAATTAAATACCAACTAATTCTAACTTGAAAATATCTCTGAAGAAAGGTCTTGGAATTAAATGGCCACTTGCTGTAAATATATTTATTGTAACGATATATGGTTAAACTAAGATGATGGACATGACTAATTCTCCGTACGCAGCGAAGTATGCTGTTTGGCTTCAAATGCTATCTACCAAATTTTAACTTGTTGCCAACTATCCAATATAAATCCCTTGGCAAAATAGGTCGATACAATAGCGGGTCTGCGGAGGGATTTCCGTAAACTTTGTCTCATCGGTGTATATGACACCCGCGCCCATGGCAACGGGTTTAAAAATTAAAAGCGATTACCGCTGGGTTTTGCTCTTTACATGCAAGTCGACCTTTGTTTCGGTGACGTTTCCTCCTTGTGATACAACTCCCGACCGGCGCCTCGTAAGCACAACGTAAAAGCGGCACTACTTGACCGTGGGAGATCACCCAGGGCACAGTCAGTCCGCTGTGGTGCAAGTGAACTAACAGTAAGGGACAAGTCAATGGGATTGAGCTAGAAGATAACCGAGATAAGAGGCATCTGAGAGCTCAGAGGCAACCGAGAGTGAGGTGGAAGGGAACTGAGAGAAATAAGAGGGAACCAAGAGAGACAAGTCAACTGAGAGAATTAGGAATTGGTAACTGGAAGAAGAATAAGGAATAGATTTGAGAGTGCGATAGCTAAGGGGGGAATCTAAGATATAAGATACAGATAGAGAAGAAAAAAGTGAGAGAAGTAAGAGGGACATATAAGAGAAACCAATCAACCCAGGGAGTTGGGATTGAGGTAGAAGTGATCAGAAACAACTGATGTAGAGATATAAGGTACATATGAGAGAGAATATAGGAGACAACCCAGAGAGAGATGCAATCAAGCAAAATCAAGATCTGAGAGACAGCTGAGCTGAGAGAGAAAAGGCGAAATAGGAATCAACTGAGATAGAAGAGAGAAAAACATATAACGGGGAGAGCATTCAATGCTGGGAGGGGTTGGAGATCACTGAGAGAGGGATAAAAAGGTGATAAATAAAGGAAAGTATCAGGGGCAAAGGCACATTGAATTAGGCACAAAGGGAAATAATTGAGAGAGAAAGGAGATGCCCATTGGGAGATAAGAAAGACAACTGAGACAGGAGACAACTGAGAGAAAGATAGGGATCAATGAGGAAAGAAAACAGTGATAAGAGAGAGACAACAGATATATAGGAAACAATTGAGATACAAGAAAGAGTGGAGGAAATAGAGAAAGAGTAGACAGAGAGAGGGGTAGAGAGAGAGAGAGAGAGACTATAGACGGATAGGGAGAGGAGTAGATAGAAAGAGAGAAGTATCCAGAGAGGAGTAGACAGAGAGAGAATAGAGAGTAGGCAGAGAAAGAGTAGACAGAGAAAGAGGAGTGGACAGACAGAGAGAGAGTAGACAGAGAGGTGGACAGAGAGAAGAGAAAACACTGAAGGAAGAAAACAGATTCAGAGAGGAAAACAGAGACGGTCTCATAGAGAGACACGGAGGAGAGTTTGGGCAAAAAGCGAGCCAGAGAGGAGAAAACAAATAGAGAGGAAGAGAGGAGAAAACTCTGAATAATAAGTTCATAAAGAGAAAGAGGAGCAGACAGAGAGGAATAAATAGGGGAAACAGAAAGGAGAGAAAAACAAAAAGAGTAGGAAAAGAAAGAGGTGAAGGCAGAGGAGATAACTGAGTGAGATTGAGGAGAAATTGATTGACAGTGAGCAGATATAGGGAGAAAAGTGGCAGGGGAGGAAACAGAGGGAAGGGGGAGCAGTGAGGTTGGGGGGGGTAACTGAGCAAGGATTAGAGACAACATCAAAATAAGAGTAAGAGAGAGAAGATAATTGAGAGCTAAGAGACAGCTGGGAGAAATCACAGGAAACATCTGAGCTTGAGATAGGAGACAGAATACAAAACTTCAGGAAAGAGAGATCTCTGAGAATTATAAAGATAATTGTGTCAGGTATTAGGGACAGTAAAATGAGAATGAGATAGGAAGAGGAGAGAATTGAGAAAGTGAGTGAGTACTGAAAGTGGAGAGAGAGGTGAATAGAGAGGTAACTGAGGAATATTGAGACAATTTAAAAAGAGAGCAAAGCTGAAAGTGATGTCAAATGGAAACGAGCTGAGGCCCAAAGTGAAAACGAGTGAAAATCAAGGAAGGTCAAAATAGGAACACTTGTTAAGAAAGGACAGGAAACAAATTATAGTTACAGAGAGATAAAATACAACTAAAGCCTTGAGGGGCAGATTAGGTACTTAAATAAAACAGCCAGGAATGACCAGAGGATAAGAGAGATATGTAATGAGAAGCTTTGAGAGCAGTCAGTAGCTCGGACACTGGGAAAGAGGACATTAGGATCAAGGGGGAAGGGCAAAGACAGCGTACTCTAGTGGAGCAGAGAGAAAAAGGAGCAGAGAACGATCAAGTATTTGAGTGGGAACAAACGAGGTGTATAAAAGAGAAACAAGTCAAAAAGGCAGAGGAACTAGAAGAAATGGACAGTGGAATTGACAATGATGATCGCAAAGGCTCTCTTACACTCCGCTCAACTCAAAAGACGTATGACAGACCAGTCCTAGTCTGCAATTGGTATGTATTTAAATCTGAAAAAGTCTCATAAAACTTTGAATATGTTTTTAAATGTAAAGTGCCAAGAATTTCAGCAATTGTTTTGCTAAATTAGGATTTAATATTTTGAAATACAGTACAGGTAGTTCTATGCTGCCGGGGCTAATGTGTTGCAACTAGATCAAACCATCAAAGGGCAGGGAGACAAAGAGCATAAACAGTTCAGTATAGGAAGAGGCCCTTCGGCCCACAATGTCAGGCCTTAATATTTTACCTTGTTAAATTCCTCTCCTGTGCTTGCATGAGTTAGATAGAGCTCTAGGGGCTAGTGAAATCAATGGATATGGGGAGAAGACAGGCACGGGATATTGATTGGGGACGATCAGCCATGATTGCAATGAATGGCGGTGCTGGCTCGAAGGGCCAAATGGCCTCCTCCTGCACCTATTTTCTATGTTTCTATGTAACTCCATATCCCTCCATTCCCTGCATATCCTATCTGTCAATCTGTAAGCCTCCTAAAACACCACATTGTATCTGCTTCCACCACCACCCCTGGCAGCTTCTTTGAAGCACCCACCAATCTCTGTATTAAAAAAAATACTTGCTCTGTAGATCTCCTTTAAAATTTCAACTGACCTTGAAGCTATGCTTAAAAAAATGGGAATGGAAATCAGCCACTCGGCTCTTTAGGACTGTTCCAGCATTAATTAGATTGTTTCTTGCCTTCAACATCATCACGGCACATTTCTAACCATCACCACCAACCTTCTTACCGCATCACTGCCCCATCTCTCACTATATTTCTAGTTAATGTCTGTTCGATGGAAATCGTTCAGACGTCCCACTTGTGGGAAACAGCAAAGAACTTGCATATAGTAAGATTACACACAGAGCAATATGAAATAATCGGATTGCCTGTCTCTAGAAAAATTGGTTGTGTTGTTAACATTGGCCCTGGCATTTGGGGAGAAAGCCCATCATCTTCAAAATAGAATAGAAACTGCTCTAATAAGTAATTTCTCTGCAGGTACCAGCACAGGGAGGCAGAACCCAAGGATTATGATGTAGATGCAATTCCACGGGGAAAGGCGAAAAACCTGCACCGATCAACATATAAACGTTTTTCAAACTTTAGTGATGGGGTAAGCAATCAATCAGAGTAATAAATAAGTAAATTGACCTGTAATTAAACTTAACCTTGAACCAGCTTGCCCAATATCCATCACACAAAACCAGTTGCATTTTAACATGGTGACATTTATTTTTGCTTGGGGCAAAAGTTTCAGTTGAGCCTTAAAATTTGGCAGCAGATTTATGGGTATAATCCTGCCAATAAAAGATGCTTGTAAACATTTTCCCCATTTTAACAACAGCCTTTGAGCGGCAATGAAATATTGATTGTGTAGGAAGGAACTGCTAATGCTGGTTTACACCGAAAATAGACACAAAATGCTGGAGTAACTCAGTGGGTCAGGCAGCATCTCTGGAGAAAAGGAATAGGAGATGTTTCGGGTCAAGACCCTTCTTCAGACTGGTCAATAAATAAATATTGATTGTACACAAAAAAGCTGGGTTGCCTATTTCCTTCGCTCCATAGATGCTGCTGCACCCGCTGAGTTTCTCCAGCTTTTTTGTGTAGCTTCGATTTTCCAGCATCTGCAGTTCCTTCTTAAACAATAAATATTGATTGTCGTGTTTTGGTAGGACATTAGATTTTTAGACTCTAAACTTTAGAGATACAGCGTGGAAACAGGCCTTTCGGCCCACCAAGTCCGTGCCAACCACGATCACCCTATATACTAACACTATCCTACACACCAGGAAGAATTTACAATTTTACCTAAACCAATTAACCTACAAACATGTATGTCTTTGGGATGGGGTAGGAAACCGGAGCACCTGGAGAAAAACCATGACAGTCGCAGAGAGAATGTACAATCTCCATACGGACAGCACCCGTAGTCAGAATCTAACCCGGATCTCTGGTGCTGGAAGGCAGCAGCTCTACCGCTGCATCACTGTGCCACCCAAAAATATGCTTTTTAAGTGTCTTTAGTAAGAAGACACTAAACGACTACTTTGAAAATAGTGAGCTCTGATTCCTACCAATGGATCAGCAGATGGAAAGATTGTGGGTTCGCTGCTCCAGAAACCTCTAGTGTCAATACTGAGGGTTTGGAGTGCTGGTGGAAATGCCATTGATGCCTGCAGAAGGATGCAGGATAGTATCTCTGATGCATAGTTTTTTTTCATATTCCTCTTAGTCCTTCCAACAACCTCTTTTGACCATTCAGTAAAAATGGCGGATCTGCACCTTAACTCCATGCGTCTTTTCCCAACAATGGCGCAGCTGTAGAACTGCTACTTCACGGTATGTAACAAACTGGATTCAATCCTAACCTCGGGTGCCCTGCCAATGTGAAGGATGGACATCCTCTCTGTGACTGCATGGGTTTCCTCTGGATGTTCTGGTTTGTGACCTCATCCTGATGATGTGTGGGTCATTCGTTTAACTGGCCATTGTAAATTGCCTCGCATGTGCAATTGAGTGGTGGAGCCTGGGGCAAGGATGGAGGGAGTTAATGGAAGTTTGCGGAGAATAGAATGTGTTGGGATAGAATTAGTGGTTGATGATTGGTGTGGACTCAAGAACCTCGAAGGGCCTCTTTCCATTCTATATCTCAATGACTCTTGGACTCTAAGACGTATTCTCCAGTTAACAAAAGCATATCAACCTCACGATTAAAATAAGCATTGTCTTAGCAGTAGTAGTCATTGACATTAAACTCCTCTACCGTTGCTCCTGTGAAGAACTTTGGGACATTTTATTAGGCTAACGGCACGACAAAACATACTTTTATTTATGTGGATAACATATCCCTACGGGCGGGCTCTGTTTGTTACAACTCGGTGATTAGTGATCACTCAGCTGTGAGACAGAAAGTAACAAGTTCATTAAATTTATGGGGCTTGGTCATAAAATAAATCTCAGTTGTTGCTCCAGTGTACTCCTGAGCGAGTGTCACAGCGCTGGAGAAGATGGATGAGCCATCATGGGTATTAAGAGTTACGGTATCAAAATGTATTGATAGGATTAAAATGCAGATCAGCTGTTATCTAATTGAATGGTGGAACAGTTCGAGGAGTGACTGCCCTCTTTAAAGCCACCATTTGACACATCCTTGTCATTCAGGAATATCATGTCTGTTTATTTACTTCAAGTTTTATTTCCAGCCTGACCCCATGTTCCTGATGCAAAATCCAGTGGTCTCGTTCTTGAAATGAACATCTAGGCTTGGGAATTCCAGAGATTCACAATCCTTTTGAGAAAATAAATTTCTCTTCATCTTTAATCTGAAATCCTTTAACCAGAAACAGTGATCCCCTGGCATTTCACCTCCTGCCCTGAGAAAAAAAATCTGAATATCTATCAATCCTTCTCAAAATCTATGTTTCAATGGTATCACCTCTCATTTTTTTAAACCCCACTGAGTCGAGGCCGATCGTACTCAATCACTCTGACATTCTCATCTCAGGGTTCAATGTAGTAAATTCACGTCGTTCCAGTTCTTACACGTTGATCAGAATTAGCTGAAATTTGGGGTTGCGGGAATTACCTGGGACAAATTAATACTTCAAAATAGAGCAGAGGCAGATGTCATCAACAACTGATCACATTGTGTTGCAGGAGTGGATGACCACAACAGAGTCATTTATGTCACAAATTAATTTAAAGGATGACTATCGACTAAGGGGAAAAAAGCCAATATTGGATATGAAAGATACAATAAAGGAAATGTTGGAGAGGTATGTTTAAGGCATTTAAGGGTAAAGTACATTTTAGTAAATATAATTCTTAATTATGTTGATAGTGAACTACCGCTCAGTGGGTAGTTCTTTTGGTTCTGTATCAGAAGAATGTGCAGTTGTGAAATCTGCAGAAAATAAATCGACCCTTCAGAGTGTGGTGCACAGGGTGTAGCTCCTGTGCTGTAGCTCTACTCCCTTTCCTTTGTATTTGTGTTCCAAAAACACAAAGTGAAGGATGCTGGCAAAGCAATGTAATTGCACCCTTCCTTCCTCTCCCTCCAGTCTGAAGAAGGGACCTGTCCCCAAAATATCCATGACCATTCCATCTACAGGTGCCACCTGACCCGCTGAGTTCCTCCAGCTCTTTGGGTTTTGCTCAAGATTCCAGCATCTGTAATTCCTTTGGATCTGTCATCATCTCTCATGTGAGCTTGGAAGGTTCATTATCAAGCCTATCAATGTGATTGAAACTACTGCACAAAGTACATTATCAATCATATACTGGGAGGTTAGAGAAGGTTAGGAGGACAATGATTAGATCGCAAATATATGTTGAATTCCTTCATCAGCAAAACAAAAATTCTTGTTTAATTTTCCTTGCATTTTTACAATCAATTATTTTGAAGTAAATTTAGTTCAACTTTATACTCCTTTTCATTTAAATGGGATTCTCGTGTACATAAAGATCACATTGACCTCTGATTATTGAACACAAAAGTACAAGTTATGCAGGGAGGGGGCAACTATTGTAAATTTGTATAATGTTGCTTTGCTATAATTTAGCTATATTGAAGACCCACCAAATTTTCATTCGAAAATCCTGGTGTCACTGCCTCAGCTCACCAGTCATTGAAATCTTCATCCATACCTTTGACTACCTCTAGACAGACTATTCCAATGCTCTTCTTCCACTCCTTCTGTTTCTACTTTCACTAACTTGTAGTCATCCAAAACTCTGCCTCATGTGTCCAACTTGTACCAATGTCCCATTCAATTCATTGCTCCTGTGATTACCTACATTAGTTCCCAGTTCAGCAATGACTTCCTTTTGAAATCCTCCTTTGTTTTCAAATTCCTCCATGGCTTTGTCCATTCCTTTCTCTGTTCAACCCTGCAATGTCCCTGTGCTCTTCCAAATGTGGCCCGTGCCTAAGTTGTGATTTTAATGCTTTCACCACAATCAGCTCCATATTTTCACCATGTACTGTTCAGGTGCTCTGTTATACCGAAGGATGCCATTACATAGGAAACGGTGCAAAAAAGATTGATGAGCATGTTACTAAGTCTGGAAGATTTGAGTGATAAGGAGAGGCTGGATCTTTTTTTCTTTGGGCGTATAAAGCAGAGGGTGACCTTATAGAGGTTTTACATAATGGTGAGGGTCCTAGATAAAGTGAATAGCTACAGTCTTTTCCTCAGAGTAGAGTGATCTATAACAATGTCTAAACATGGCTTTAAGATGAGAGGGGAATGATTTGAAAAGATCTGAGGGGCTACTTTTTCCACACAGCTGCCACAGGTGGGTACAATTGTGACATTTAGCAATTGTGACATTAGCAGATGATTGAACATGGATAGGGAAGGTTTGGAGGGGTATGAGTCATGCATTGATAAGTTGGAGTAGCTCAGTAATGCATCTTGGTCAGCATGGACAAGTTGGGCCGAAGGGCCTGTTTCTGTGCTGTATAGGTCTAATGCTTGAAAAAGAAGAGCAGAAAATTGTCCCTAGTTTTTTGTTCATTGCTTTTTGTGGGAACCTGGTGTATTTACGGTTTGGAAAGTGCTTTCTTGTTTGTATTTTTGGGATGTTATGATACCATGAAAAGTTCTATATAAATTCATGTCTGTAGGTGGTGCTGCAGTAAGGGATTTTAATCCTTGTTTGTACATTAACAGTTTGTGATTGTAGTGGCAGGCATCAAAATAAGAACACATTCTCTTCGGAAATGGTGTTAGTACTGTGCTCTGCCTTCAGAAATGAGTATAATTGAAAGACCCCTCCTTTAGCTTCATAGGAGCCTGTCTTCTGAGCCTTATGTAGGTTAAATGTGGCTGAGATACAATAATAATAATAATAATAATACATTTTATTTGTATAGCGCTTTTCAAGGACTCAAAGTCACTTTACATGGTGAGTCAAGAACAAAACAAAATAGAGCAGTAAGACAGAGATGCAAAGGGGAGGGGGACATGGGACTAAGGGTATGCAGAGGTGAAGAGATGGGTCTTGAGGCGGGACTGGAAGATGGTGAGGGACTCAGAAGTTCGGATCAATTGTGGGAGGGAGTTCCAGAGCCTGGGAGCTGCCCTGGAGAAGGCTCTGTCTCCAAAAGTGCAGAGGTTGGATTTCAGAATGGAGAGGAGACCGGCTGAAATGGATCTGAGGGACCGTGAGGGTTGGTAGGGGGAGAGGAGGTCAGTGAGATAAGGGGGGGCCAAGTGGTTGAGGGCTTTGTAGGTGAGGACCAGGATTTTGTAGATGATCCGGTGGGAAATGGGAAGCCAGTGAAGTTCTTTGAGGACTGGGGTGATGTGGTGCCAGGATTTGGTGTGGGTAATGAGTCGGGCGGCTGCATTCTGGACCAGTTGGAGTCGGTTGATGTTGCTGGAATTAATGCCAAAGAGAAGAGAGTTACAGTAGTCCAGTCGGGAGGAGATGAAGGCGTGGATGATATCACACCTCTGGCAGATACTCTAGATAAAATTGCCCTCCTGCAGTATTTACTTGCTGGGGATCAAAGGTTGGCTGTAACTGTCTCAGTATCAAAAGTAAACCTACCTGATCTTGCCCTGGTTAAATTGAAAAGCAGGTACATCTGTGAAAAAACCATGCAGCACCAGTGACATGTTTTTTACCCTCAGGAACGTTATCATATCATAATAAGTGGGTCGGGCAGCATCTGTGGAGCGAATGGACATATGACGTTTTGAGTTGGAACTTGTCTTCAGTTTGACTCTGGCTGTGGCGTTTCTTGTGTCTTGAGTGAGGGAGGTTTTCTTCCTGGATCATTAAGTCCTGTAGCAGCTCAAAACCAGACCCCGCAAAGGTAAAGGCAATGATGGCAATGATGGGATGCCAATCCAGACAGATATTGCTGGGATCTAATATTTCTTGAGATTTGTCAATGAATTAAGCAAATTCTACCTTAATAAGGTGAGGTAGTGAATCAGAACCAACTGACAAAGAAAGATGAAGGTACACAAAAATGCTGGAGAAACTCAGCAGGTGCAGCAGCATCTATGGAGCGAAGGAAATAGGCAACGTTTTGGGCCGAAACCCTTCCAAAGAAAGATGTTGAATAGTGTGGCATCCAAAGTGGTCACAGCAGAGTCAATGACAGAAAATAGTTGATGGTAGAGCAGATGTCTAAAAAAAAAGGTTAGACCAGGTGGGTCAGGAGGCAAAGAAGTGTTCCTCCAGCACTTTGTGTTTTTCTCAAGATTCTAGCATCTGCAGTTTCTTGTGTCTCCAACTCTTAAACCTAGAAGGATAGTAGACCCATCAGAATGCCATCATTTACAAGTTCTCTTCCAAGGCATATACTGTGCTAAATGTATCCCTGTTCTTTAATGATCGCTAGATCTAATTTTTGGAACTCACTACCGGGTACCTTCATCAGAACTCCTGCATCAAGAATTAAACGCTAGCCTCTCTATGTTGACGACATCTTCGAAAAGAATAACAAAAGTGATTTGGTTAATCCCATAAGGACAGGGCAGCTATTGACAGTTATACTAAATAACAAGAGAGGTAGAGAGGTTTAAGAGAGGTTAAGAACACAGATGGATGCAGGCATGATGAGTAGTTGTGAAAGTACAAAACCTGGGAAGAATGCAGAAATATCCTGGTTATTGTAAGGCTGGGGGAGGTGACAAAGATAAGGAGAACCAAGACCATTGAGAAACTTCAGAAGAATTATGAAAAATTAATGGAATTATAGGAAGCTGTTGTGTTTATGCTCCCATCAATAGTTTGTTTCTCCTTTTAATGAGGTTCTCTTTCACACAAGTTTGTAATATTTGTAACTATTTACAAACCTACCTTCTAATTGTCCTCCATGTTGTAACTCCTTCTGACCTCTGATCTTTATGCTTGTGGCTGTTATGCCACAATGAGACAGTGTTACATCACTTAGATTCCTTTAAATCTGTTTACATGTATTTCAGCTTCACCATTCAATAAAACGTAAAGTTAATCTACCTAACGTTCCATAGAGTTGAATCATGACTTCTCATTACATCGTGTAGCGAAAGAGGTTTCATTTTAGCTACCCTACTTCAGGTCACGCAATTTAAATTACCCCTTAACATAGAATGTGCTTTCTGCATAAAGGTTCCATCCAAGTTTCTAATCCAACTAAATACTTGCAACACCATAAAGGACATGAGACGTTTTGGTTTTTATTTTTAGTTTAGTTTTTCAGATACATCTTGGAAACAAATCGATCAGCCATCGACCAGCGATCACCTATACACGAGTTTTATCCTACACACTAGGGACAATTTACAGAAGCCAATTAATTTACAAACCTGCACAACTTTGGGGTGTGGGGGGAAACTGGGGCACCTGGAGGAAACCCATGCGGTCACAGATAGAATGTGCAAACTCCATACAGACAGCATCCATAGTCAGGATTGAACCCGGGCCTCTGGTGCTGTAAGGCAGCAGCTCTATAGCTGTGCCACAATGCCACTCTGGTTGTTAAACTATTCTAACAAATCTAATTATCATTCATTGCTGTTTATTAAAGCCTGTCTGAGTTGTGTCATGTTCTGCAGAAAGGGTTCTGGAGCATCCTCTGTTACCACCTTGGCATCAGTTTTCCAATCCTCTTCCTCCAAAGAGGCAATTCCTGTGCTACATTCCACCCTCCTTAGTCTTTACTTCACAGGATCCAGTTCATGGCAACTGTCAGCTGACTGTAGCTTTCTGCTAACTCTCTTGTTGATGTTGTGGTTGAATTTTCATTACATGCAGCAGAAGAGATTTCATTATAGCTGTCCTGTTGCAGTAGGAAATAGCCTGTGCTTTCTATCTCTGCCTTTGTCTCATTCCAGATGGAACTTTGGGCTTCCAAAATCTTGCAGTTGTTTACAGTATTGTTTTGGTTTGGTGGTTCATCGGCTTCTCGGGAGGGTGAGGAGTGAACTATGGCATTGATATCTTTCCATACGCCAGGGCACTGAGCTATGATCCATGTGAGCTTATTTTCCTTTTAACAGAAATAATATGGCTGTTTTTATAGCTCTCCCCCTTTTCTTTTAATTCATTGGATCCATTTCATTGGATAGTTGATCATGTTGTTTAGTTGGGTGAATCCCAATTGTAAACTTTGCAAAGTCGTCCATAGCAAATTGCGGGCTTATGTATATTTATAACCTCGTCAGTTCATAAATCACAACCGAAGGTGTAGTTAATCCTGGTAGTCTATTTCTTAGAAAAATGATCAAGTAGATTTTGGCTGGCACTGTGCAGAGATTCTCACCCTCTGCCCAGAGTATATCCAACATTTCCTTTTCAAACAAAGACTATGTCTGTTGCCTCGCCTATAAAGATCTGCACACATCATAATTTTGTGTGAAGTCTATCTCCTTTGCATTCATACTTGGGCAGTATGCTAATGTACGAGCTTTCCACACACCGATGTTCTTCACAAGTGTGGTGAGGGTTCTTCGTCTGGCATTTGTCAACTCACAGATCTAGTACCAACATCCTCTTTTCTCTGAAAAAATATTCCTCAAATCCTTGACTCTTCATGAATATAGCTATATGTGGAATCTTCTGCTGCTGGTCTGACCACTTCCTCATTGGAACCTCCTGCAATTGTTGCAGTGTTATTCCAAGTGATGTGCTAATCTGTAGCTTTGGCTTCAGTGGTTTTGCTACAATAGGATCATTTGGAACAATCGGTTGTTCTGGTTCTATAATTCTGAAGTCTGTAATACATGCAATATGATATACACACAACAAACTGTCTGTGGCAATATACATGCTGCTGCCTCAAAATTAGACAATGTATGTATCAGATGTCTACATTCAGTCTCCAATTGGTAGTGATTACTTTTCCCACATACTCATAGAGTAATAGAAAGACACAGTACATAAACAGGCCCTTTGGCCCACTGAGTCCACACTCCCCATCAACCACCCATTTACACCAATCACGGTTTCATCCTCGCCCCATTCGCATCAACTCCCCTGAGATTCTACCCTTTATTGACTCACTAGAGGCAATTTACTGTAGCCAATCAACCTACCAGCCTGAACATCTTTAGGATGTGGGGGAAAACCAGAAGGCGTTTGAATGGAAGCACAAGGGAATCCTACACGGTCACAGGGAGAAAGCACAACACATGGACAGAGCACCCAAGCTCAAGTTTGAACCCGGGTCTCTGGTACTAGTTTAGTTTAGTTTAGAGATACAGCGCGGAAATAGGCCCTTCGGCCGACTGGGTCTGCGCCGACCAACAATCCCCGCATATTAACACTATCCTACACACTAGGGACAATTTTAACATTTACAAAGCCAATTTACCTACATACCTGTACGTTTTTGGAGTGTGGGAGTAAACCGAAGATCTCAGAGAAAACCCACGCTGTCGCGGGGAGAACTTACAAACTCCGTACAGACAGCACCCGTAGCCAGGATCGAACCCAGGACTCCGGCGCTGCAAGCGCTGTAAGGCAGCAATTCTACCACTGCGCCACCGTGCTGACCTTGCTTGGGTCACTGTGTCGCCCTTACTGAATGGTGTGTACTGCTGGAACCTCTAGTGTCACAGTCAGTAGTTCTTTTTCGATTTGAGCTCAGCATGCCTCAACTTCTGTTGGAGTTCTGCTTTAAAAATATATGGTTTGTTGTCTCACATAATTACTGCTGTCCCCTTTTTGACACTCTGCTTGTAGTATCATCGACTCTCTATAATTGAGAATTACTGCCTCTGCTGCCACCACCTCGACTTGTTAGACAACCTGCTCACAGATGTCCATGCAACACCATTCAACATCTTTCCTTGTCAGTTGCCTCTGATTCACAACCTCTCTTAGTTAAGGCAGAATTAGCTTAATTCATCGACAAATCTCAATATATAAAAGATTCCATCAATATTTACCAGGCTTGATATTTCCAACTTCACTTTTGTGGGATCTGATTTGACCCGCTGCATTATGACTGCATGAACCAGTAAAACAAAACCTCCCTCAGCCTGGAAACACAAGAAATCACAGTTGCTGGAATCTTGAGCAAAAAGCAAAGTGCTGGAGGAACTCAACGTTAACTGTGAAGGTAATGAACGGCCACATTTTTGGGTCGGGACTTTTCTTCAGATGACTCTTCATTGTCTGTCCAATTCCCTCCACGGATGTTACCTGAGCCGATGAGTTCCTCCAGCACTTTATTTTCGACCTCAATCTCAAGTTTAGTTTCTGTAGTAAAAACACAAAATGCTGGAAAATTCAGCTGGTCGGACAGCATCTGTGGAAAGAGAAATTGGGTTAACACTTCAGGTTGAAGACTCGATTTTTTTTGTTTTTATGTGAAGGTTTTTTAAATCAGAAATCAGAAGGAAGCATTTATCAGTTACAGGCCTTTGGTATCGAGTACGTCCATTGAGGTTTATAAGGGATGTAAGAGGTCACGTGAAGTTGGAGATGGTATCAAACAGGAAATTAGAAATGCTTGCGACAAAGGCAAAGCAGTTATAATGGGTGACTTCAATCTACATATAGATTGGGTGAATCAAACTGGCAGAGGTGCTGAGGAAGAGGATTTCTTGGAATGTATGCGGGATAGTTATCTAAATCAACATGTAGAGGAACCAACGAGAGAGCTGGCTATTTTAGACTGGGTATTGAGTAATGAGGAAGTGTTAGTTAGTAGTCTTGTTGTGCGTGGCCTCTTGGGCAAGAGTGACCATAATATGGTTGAGTTCTTCATTAGGATGGAGAGTGACATTGTTAATTCAGAAACAATGGTTTTGAACTTAAAGAAAGGTAACTTTGAGGGTATGAGACGTGAATTGGCCAAGATTGACTGGCAATTAATTCTAAAAGGGTTGACGGTGGATATGCAATGGAAGGCATTTAAAAACTGCATGGATGAACTACAAAAATTGTTCATCCCGGTTTGACAAAAGAATAAATCAGGGAAGGTAGTGCATCCATGGATTACAAGGGAAATCAGGGATAGTATCAAAGCAAAGGATGATGCGTACAAACTAGCCAGAAAAAGCAGCATACCGGAGGACTGGGAGAAATTCAGAGACCAGCAGAGGAGGACGAAGGGCTTAATTAGGAAAGGAAAAATGGATTATGAAAGAAAACTGGCAGGGAACATAAAAATTGACTGCAAAAGTTTTTATAGATATGTGAAAAGAAAGAGATTAGTTAAAACAAATGTAGGTCCCTTGCAGTCAGAAACAGGTGAGTTGATCATGGGGAACCAGGATATGGCGGACCAATTGAATAACTACTTTGGTTCCGTCTTCACTAAGGAAGACATAAATAATCTGCCGGAAATAGCAGGGGCCCGCGGGTCAAAGGAGTTGGAGTAATTGAGTGAAATCCAGGTTAGTCGGGAAGTGGTGTTGGGTAAATTGAATGGATTAAAGGCCGATAAATCCCCAGGGCCAGATAGGCTGCATCCCAGAGTACTTAAGGAAGTAGCTCCAGAAATAGTGGATGCATTAGTAATAATCTTTCAAAACTCTTTAGATTCTGGAGTAGTTCCAGAGGATTGGCGGGTAGCAAACGTAACCCCACTTTTTAAGAAGGGAGGGAGAGAGAAAATGGGGAATTACAGACCAGTTAGTCTAACATCGGTAGTGGGGAAACTGCTAGAGTCAGTTATTAAGGATGGGATAGCAGCACATTTGGAAAGTGGTGAAATCATTGGACAAAGTCAGCATGGATTTACGAAAGGTAAATCATGTCTGACGAATCTTATAGAATTTTTCGAGGATGTAACTAGTAGCGTGGATAGGGGAGAACCAGTGGATGTGGTGTATCTGGACTTCCAGAAGGCTTTCAACAAGGTCCCACATAAGAGATTAGTATACAAACTTAAAGCACACGGCATTGGGGGTTCAGTATTGATGTGAATAGAGAACTGGCTGGCAAACAGGAAGCAAAGAGTAGGAGTAAACGGGTCCTTTTCACAATGGCAGGCAGTGATTAGTGGGGTACCGCAAGGCTCAGTACTGGGACCCCAGCTATTTACAATATATATTAATGATCTGGATGAGGGAATTGAAGGCAATATCTCCAAGTTTGCGGATGACACTAAGCTGGGGGGCAGTGTTAGGTGTGAGGAGGATGCTAGGAAACTGCAAGGTGACTTGGATAGGCTGGGTGAGTGGGCAAATGTTTGGCAGATGCAGTATAATGTGGATAAATGTGAGGTTATCCATTTTGGTGGCAAAAACGGATAATAATCTAAATGGTGGCCGATTGGGAAAGGGGGAGATGCAGCGAGACCTGGGTGTCATGGTACACCAGTCATTGAAAGTAGGCATGCAGGTGCAGCAGGCAGTAAAGAAAGCGAATGGTAAGTTGGCTTTCATAGCAAGAGGATTTGAGTATAGGAGCAGGGAGGTCTACTACTGCAGTTGTACAGGGTCTTGGTGAGACCACACCTGGAGTATTGCGTGCAGTTTTGGTCTCCAAATCTGAGGAAGGACATTATTGCCATAGAGGGAGTGCAGAGAAGGTTCACCAGACTGATTCCTGGGATGTCAGGACTGTCTTATGAAGAAAGACTGGATAGACTTGGTTTCTACTCTCTAGAATTTAGGAGATTGAGAGGGGATCTTATAGAAACTTACAAAATTCTTAAGGGGTTGGACAGGCTAGATGCAGGAAGATTGTTCCCGATGTTGGGGAAGTCCAGGACAAGGGGTCACAGCTTAAGGATAAGGGGGATATCCTTTAAAACCGAGATGAGGAGAACTTTTTTTCACACAGAGAGTGGTGAATCTCTGGAACTCTCTGCCACAGAGGGTAGTTGAGGCCAGTTCATTGGCTATATTTAAGAGGGAGTTAGATGTGGCCCCTGTGGCCAAGGGGATCAGAGGGTATGGAGAGAAGGCAGGTACGGGATACTGAGTTGGATGATCAGCCATGATCATATTGAATGGCGGTGCAGGCTCGAAGGGCCGAATGGCCTACTCCTGCACCTAATTTCTATGTTTCTATGTTTCTATGTCACGAAAAGGCCCTGACAAGCAGGATTAAGAATACCAACATCTTGTGTGATTCTGATCTTTTACCATATACAAGAAACAAGTGAGTAGCTGGGGAAGGTATAGGTTCCTTGTATGCTGGGAGCAGTCAGGAATAACTCTCATTGGTGTTCACCAGGGAGAAGGATGTGTTGGAGGGATAATTAGGGGAAGGGTACACTGATATAGGTAAACACGACTGGGTTAAGAAAGGGGTGTTAGAAATATTGCAATACATTAAGGTGATATAAATTACAGAGGTTGGTAAAATTATGAGGGGCATAGATAGGTTAGATAGAATGAGTTTCATTTCCTGCGGTGTAGAGATTAACACAAGAATCTATAGGTTTAAGGTGAGAGGGGAGAACCTTAAAGGAGTCTGAGGGGTAAGATTTTCACACAGACAGTGGCGGTCAGAGAAAGTGGTTGAGGCAGATACAGTTTCCATGTTTCAAAGGCATTTGGAACAGATAGTTGGATGGAAAATGAGTAAGAGGGATAGAGGCCTAAGGCCAACAAATGAGATTAGTGTAGTTCACAGTTAACATGGATAAATTGGGGCAAAGGGCCTGATTCTGTGCTGTACAAATCTAGGACTGAATTTTAAATTCTCAGTATCTACATTTTGTTATTTTTATTTGCTTTCTGCAGAATACACTTCAAGTGCTTCTCTTTATGTCTATCTACGAGAGCTCTCATCTTTCTGTCATTGTCAATCTCTGTGTCTGCAGCAGCCTGTCTTTCCCCAAAGCAAGAGTGTGTTATTCACTCTGATCTTTACGTGAACAAGTCAGTTGAACTCAGCCTTTGTGAATTGTTTTGCTTGAGTCATCAAGCCAGAAGATTTACCCGTGTGGAACAAACTGCAAACAAACTGCCACCGTGGACTTCTACATGGCAACATCTAGTCTTGGCACTGAAGTTTGCTCAGTTTCTTTGTTTATCTTTGTCGGATAATCGTTCCTATTCAGTACCTTATTCAAATCATGTGAACCCAAACACATCCTGAGCTTGTGTAGCCTTATCGCACATACTCCTCCTCTCCCTCACAGTGCACTGGAATGTGACATTAACTCATGGTTTTGTGGTTCTCACAATCACAATCATAGGGTCATACAACACAGAATAAGGATTATTTGCCCCATTTATCTTTCTACCAATTGCCTTTCATTTCTGTTCCCCGATTGCTTATCCCCCTATTGAGTGAAAATGATCTTCACCTTTCACTTTACTCCCGCTTCTACATAGCAGCTAAATCTCCCCTTAACCACTGAAAAAAATCATATCCCGTCTAGCCAATCTCTACTTGCATCTTAAATTCTCCTGCCTTAGCAACAACCCCATGAAGCCCATCCTTTCACCACCAACATGATGACACATCTGAAAATGATACGTTAATGTTGGTCAAATAAGCATTTTACACATTTATAGATAATGACCCTGCCCTTGTAATCTCTGCATAGGCCAATAAATAGAATATCCATTCTGCTATTTTAACCACCGTATCTGTCTGTCCCAATACATGAGGGATCTGTGTACACATACTCCAGGAACCCAATGTTCTTCTGCAATTCTCAGTTTCCTATGGTTTATTGCAGATTCATTTGCCCTCTTAAAATTAAGATTACACAATTTTCCAGATGAATTCTATTATCCACTTTACTCCCCACTTCATCTTCCTGCATTTCACTGTTTTCTTTCTCAGAAACAAATAAGATAACCATTTTTGTGTTGTCAGCAAACAAACACCTTAATAAAATCCCCCTATATTTAAATTCACATCATTGATGAAAATCATGGTAATATTAAAATTAGATTAATTTGATTGAGCCAGATCTTCAGTACACACGAACATTGGTTCAGAATAATGTTCTGTACATTACACAATATTCCCATAAATACATAGAAGGATGCTTAACAATTTACCAATTGGGGTAGATTGTTTGGAGTCATGGAGTCATACAGCACAAAAACAGGCCCTTTGGCCCAACTCGTCCAAGATGCCCCATTCAAGATAGTCCCATTTGCCCATGTTTGGCCCATATCCCTCAAAACCTTTCCTGTCCATGAATGTGCCCTAGTGTCTTTCAAATGCTGTGTAATACCTGCCTCAACTACCTCCTCTGGCAGCTCGTTCCATATACCCACTGCCCTCTGAGTGAAAAAGTTGCCCCTAAGGTCTGTATTAAATCTTTCCTTCTTACCTTAAATAAATGTCCTCTAGTTCTTGATTCCCCTATCCTGGGTAAAAACTCTCTGTGCCTTCGCCCTATTTCCATCATGATTTTATACTCCTATAAGATCACCCCTCGGCCTCCTTCCCTCCAATGAATAAAGTCGTAACCTGCCCGATTCTCCCCACAGCTCAACCCTTCAAGCCCTGGCAATATCCTTGTAAATCTTCTCTGCACTCAGTCTGGCTTAAAATCATCTCTTCACTCTTTCCAGCTTCTGGAAATGATGTGGGAATCAACGAGTTAGCCAAGCAGCCTTGCGGTGAATATTTGACTAGAAACTGTTGTTATTAGCAATGGAGTGCATAATGTGTGGGGTAAGTTTTGTTTTTAGTGTTTACTAAATGGTGCAAGATTCTTTTCAAACTTTTAGAACATCTGGTTGCCCCGAAGCAAGTCATTATAACGTTATACCAAGGCACCATCCAGACCATGTCAAAATGTGAGTACCTGTATCCCAGTTCATTAATAAAAAGCACTTGTACAATTCACTTGACTAAAGGAATACCCAGTGAACATGATTTAACTCAAAAGATATTAAGATAACAGTTCCTTAACTGCTTGCAATGGTCATGGTTAAATCGCTCCAATTATGTTTTGTACCGTGGCATGAGGTGCAACACTGTCGGCAACGATACCAGAGATACAAAATCCAACATGAACTAAATATGAGAAAGAAAGCTGGTGAGGAGGCTAATGGGGGAAAAATAATAATGGAGTGTTGGAATGTGTTAGTTACTGAGACCATTTTAATACTTTTGAGCCATAAAAGAGTTAGGGGAAATAATTACAACATCCGAGCCATCATCAGGACCGAGGAGAGACCATCATTTCATTGTCAATTGACCAACACAGTATCAAAAATAAATTACAAATTTGACACAAAGATCAATAATTTTCAAGACATGATATTAAAGTGCGTACATTAACCTGTTAATTTTACCATTTGCTAAAATTATTTGTTTGCTCATTTCTTTAGTTTAATTTGGTATGGAATTTAAAATGTCCCCATGACTAAGTCAATGCAGGGAAGCAGTATTTCCATATTGTTTTACATCAATACATTTCAAATCAACCCACAAAGTGCTGGAGGATCTTGGTAGATCAGGCAGCATCTGGGGAGCCAAAACTGTCATCAACAGATTGAAAAGTTGATGTGAGGTGGGATGGGAGGAGGCCCATCTGGAGGATAAGTAGCAAAAGAATTGCTTCTGCACAGTCAAACCTTTGAAATGTAATCCAATCTGAACATGGTAAGAGCGGCACGGTGGCGCAGCGGTAGAGTTGCTGCCTCACAGCACCTACAGCTCCATAGACCCGGGTTCGATCTCGACTACGGGTGCTGTCTGTACGAAGTTTGTACGTTCCCCCCATGATCGCATGGATTTTATCCGAGATCTTCAGTTTCCTCCAACACTAAATAATGTGCAGGTTTGTAGGTTAATTGGCTTGGTATAAATGTAAATTGTCCCTATTGTGTGCAGGATAGTGTTAATGTGGGGGGGATCACTGGTCGGTCAGGACTTGCTGGGCCGTAGGGCCTGAACCCATGCTGTATCTCTCAACTAAACTAAAGGGGCCTGACCCAGAATGGTGTCTATTCATACCATCCCAGGCTCTGCCTGACTGGCTGAGATCCTCCAGCATTGAAATGTACTGATGTAAAATATTATGGAAAAGTCACAGGGACATTTTCAAATCCTATGCCAAATTAAACTAAAAATATGTGCAAAACACATAATTTTAGCAAATGATACTCATATAACATAGGTTAATATCACTTTAATATCATAACATGAAAAGTATTGATCTTTGTGTCAAATTTATACGTTATTTTTCATGCTGTGTTGCTCAATTGATCTCCCTAGGATCCTGGTGATGGATCAGATGTTGTATTTGATTTCCCTTAACCCTCTGAAGTCAATATCTATGTATTGCTTTCTTCTGGCACAGAATTGCATTGAACTTTCCAGCACAGAAATGGGTCATTCAAAGTAGCCTATTCCACACCAGTGTTCTTACTCCACATAATCCTACTTCATCCCATTTCATCTTAGCTCAGTATTGAGGGTGACCAGCTTGATCAAGTCAGATTCACAGCATTTTCTCAAATTTAGGAACGTCTTGAAAACGTCTTGGAACTGCTTTCCTCCAACCAAGTGTGAGGAATTCCATCATAATCCTGACTTGTAGCTGATGGTCTGGCTTTGTTGAATTAACAGATGAGTCACTCACAACCTCTCACCAGCTCATGCAGCCACAGTAAATATGTGGCAGTATTGGATGGATGGGCAGCTAATTTTAAAGCACATGTCTTCAGTGCTAGGTCTGGGCCATTTTCTAGTCCCATAACATCTGCTTTATCCAGTGTTCTCAGTCGTGATTTGATATCTACAGTGAATTGATTAAAGCCTAGTTTCTGTAATGATGTGGATTTGAAGATGAAGCTAAGATCACTCAGCAATTCTTGCAGTGCATGATTGCCTCTATTTCTCTGATGCTGGACCTTGGCATCATTATCACTGGGAATATTCTTTCAGTCTTCTCTTCCCATTAATTGTTTAGTTTTTCACATATATTCGCAAATAGATGTGATAGGACTGCAGAGCTTCGATTCGATTCATTAGTTGGTGCTTACGTAGTTGCTATTTAACATACATGCAGAAACATAGAAAATTGTTGCAGGAGTAGGCCATTCAGCCCTTCGAGCCAGTACTGCCATTCAATATGATCATGGCTGATCATCCAAAATCAGTACCTTGTTCCTGCTTTTTTCCCCATATGCCTTGATTCCATTAGCCCCAAGAGCTAAATCTAGCTCTTGCAAACATCCAGTGAATTGGCCTCGATTGCCGTCTGTGTCAGAGAATGCGACAGATTCGCAACTCTCTGGGTAAAAAAGTTTTTCCTCATCTCCGTCCTAAATGGCCTACCCCTTATTCTTAAATTGTGAATGCAGCCTTCATTGTATTGTTAGATGTGCCTGGTGTTGTAGCCCATATGCCTTTATGCCTAGACTGGCCAAGGTGATATCAGGAAACAGTTGCTCACATGGAGTTATATGGAAATCTGGAACTCTTGCTAATAAAATGCAGAACCCAAGAACAATTAAGATTTTCAGAGTTGAGATTGATTGATTGTTTTGAGACAAAGGTGGGTCCAAAGAAGGCAGATTGGAGTCAAAAGTCAAAAATGTAATTGTTTGGAGGAACAGGCCCTTCTGCCTGAATGGGACTTCCCAACCTTTTTGAGCACTGAATGTTTTTGGAACTTGTACATTTTCTAACTGCCAAATTGTTTTTCCATTTTCTATGAAAGTTAACTTGCAGTTCACAGTGTCTTTAATTGGCATCTAGACCTCCAGTTAATCATGGGGAAAATGAGGCAATGTTATACTTTCGATTGCTGTCTCATTAATCCATGTCAAAGTCCTGAACAAGCAGACAATGGGACTTGTGGTCCCTGTGGTGGTGAAGAGATTTCACCACCACAGAGAACACAGCTCTCCTCTTCTGGCCTTGTATGAGGTTACATGTGATTCATTAATATGAATCACTACATTTGAAACAGGAGATGAGAAGATTGGAGGAAAATTGGCAGCTCATGGTTTTATATTTTTAATTAATCTAAACTGTCACTGATGTAGATTAAAATAAGATTTTTTAAAATATTTAGTCTATACTAGACTAAGTGGGACCCGTTGGGTCCCAGCATCACACGGGAGGGCTGGTCACCCAACGCAATATTCCACCTCTCTGCTACCAATTCCAAAATTGCTGGCCAGTCGAGGGGGGGGGGGGGGGGGGCTTTCTGTTGCACTAGTATGGGTGATGTGGGCTGAAGGGACTGGTTTCCAGAGGGATAGTATGGACATTGTGGGCCGAATGGATTCTTGGGCTGGCAGCTCAGTCAGTGAGGCCACACAGCTCAGTCACTGAGGCCTGGCAGTACAGTCACTCAGACCTGGCAGGCTGGCAGCTGAGAAACTGCCAGAAATTCTGCCCAAAACAGGTGACAGACTCTGAGAGAGAAGGGGGAAGGGTGGACTGAATGGATTATTAGGCTGGCAGTTCAGTCACTTATGGCTGGTGGGCTGGCAGTTCACTTACTCACGGCTGGTGGGCTGGCAGTGCAGTCACTCACGGCTGGTGGGCTGGCACTTCAGTCACTCACGGCTGGTGGGTTGGCAGTTCACTTACTCACGGCTCGTGGGCTGGCAGTGCAGTGACTCACGGCTGGTGGGCTGGCAGTGCAGTCACTCACGCCTGGTACACTGGCAGTTCACTCAGTCGCCCCTGCTCCCTTCACCCTCCCACTCTGCTCCTTGCCATTCCCCTCCCCCCCCCTACGGATTCAGTCCATCTCCCCACAACATCCCGCATGCACTCTTAGTGGCTCTCTCACAGAGCATCCATTCGTGCCCATTAGGTTCCCATTGTGATGAAGAACATGCAGGCATGAAAAGTGGAAAAAATGATTTATTAAAGTCTAAAATGTGAATGACTTAAAATATAAGAACAATTTAAATGTTAAAGATGAGAATTATTGTTATTTATTGTTGTGTCTCTTGTGGCTGCTCCCTGCATCTTTATGTCTCTTTGCTGTTGATTAAAAAAAATACAATTTAAATATAGAGAGATTCAGCAGTCAAATTTTAACAAAGAAAATCTGAGAATTTTTCAAATTATACACACACACACACACACACACACACACACACACACACACACACACACACACACACACACACACACACACACACACACACACACACACACACACACACACACACACACACAGTCACACACACACACACACACACACACACACACACACACACACACACACACACACACACACACACACACACACACACACACACACACACACACACACACACACACACACATGCACACACACAGACGCACACACACACAGACTCTCACTCACACACACTCACACACAGATTCACACACACACACACACACACAGACACACACAGTCACACACACAGACACACACGCACACACACACACACACACACACTGACACACACACACACACACACACACACTCATACACACACACACACACACACACTGACTCACACACACACACACATACACTCACAGACTCACACACACACACATACATACTCACACACACACTGACACACACACATACAGACTCACACACACACACACACACACACACACAGACTCACACACACACTGACACACACACACAGACACACACACCGACTCACACACACACTGACTCACAGACACACTCACACACTGACACACACACACACACACACTCAGAACCAATACTAAAATGCCAAGTAACTTCAGAACGTGGTGAACATACAGTGTGTAAACCGATTGATTCAAACGTTTAAAGCCTGCTGTAGAGGCTGCTGCTGAAGCAAAAACATGTTTTAAATAACGTCCAACAAACACACTCACCATAGACAGAGCCGTCAGCTCTCTTGAATTATTCAACAGCGTCTGCACTCGGTGCCATCTTGACGACTCGCTTCTTGCTACGAACCAGAAATGGTGCACTCAGCGCCAACTAACAGGAAATTACGTCATCGGCACCATCTTGCAACTAAGCGGAAGTCACGGAATGAGTGCCAATTTTGCAATTAAATACAGTCCTGATCTAATCAAATGTTTAATCACGCTTTGCAACAAATTTAAAAGCCAAGCCAGTTTGGCAAACACTTTGCAAGCTACAAACACATTTTCTGAAGAGTCTTTAAAAGCTAAGCCAATTTGCAAACACTTTGCAAGCAACAACCACATTTTCTGAAAAGTCTTTAAAAGCCAAGACAATTTGGCAAACACTTTACAACCACATCGAGGGGACTCACCGTAGAGTAGACGTGCGTTCAGTGTTATTTACAGCTCAGAGAGCCGTGACCCTCTCGCTTCCTCCGTCTCACAGAGACTGAGTGAGGCACGACACTTCCGGGTTTTATAGTCCCTCCCCCCTGCCGCCAGCGGGGGCAGCAGAGAGAATGGTCACATTTTAAAAAAACATTAATAACTCTCTGATTTTTCATCGATGGGAAAAATCCTCCAACCAATCTGGGGGAGGGTGACTCTCAGTAAGGTGGCTAAAAATGACAGCCCTAAGTGGCGGTGTTCTCTCGGAAATCACGAAACATAAAGTCTAAAGGGGTCAAGATCTTAGTTTTAGTAATATAGATTTACACTTCTGCCTCTTAATAATGATGAACAATTTATCTGAGTCCACTGAATGTCGCCTGAGGTATGGGATCCTCACTAAATGATAGGATGGACCCAGTCACTGGGTCATAGAGGACGGAAACAAGCCATTTGGCCCAACATCTGAAGAAAGGTTTCGGCCCGAAACGTTGCCTATTTCCTTCGCTCCATAGATGCTGCCACACCCACTGAGTTTCTCCAGCATTTTTGTCTACCTTGGCCTAACTTATCCATGCCAGCTAAGAAGCCCATCTAAGCAAGTCCCATTTACTTGCATTTGGCCCATATCCATCTAAAAATCTCCTATCCATGTATCTCATATCCATGTATCTGTCCAAACAACTTAAATGCAAGGAGTTAAGAGTCATGTCTGTTTTATCGTCATATGTATCAAAGCAGAAACTTTGAAATTCTTAATTGCAGCAACACAACACGATTGCATTGATTCTGGATGGCATCTCGTCCCCATTTTTGCAACAGAACCTAAGAATTGGCAATAAATATTGGCCTTTCATACAGTCATTGTCATACAACGTGGCAACAGGCCCTTCGGACCAAATGGCCTACACCGACCAACATGCCCCATCTACATTAGTTTTACCTGCCTGCACTTGCCTGTAACCTTCTAATCCTGTCCTATCCATGTACCTGTCCAAATGTCTCTTAAATATTATGGTAGTACCTGCCTCAACTACCTCCTCTGGCAACTTGTTCCATATTCCACCACTCTTTGTGTGTTCAACCTCTTCTTATAGCTCAGGCCCTCGAAAAAAGTTACCCCTCAGGTTCCTATTAAATCTTTCCCCCTTCACCTTAAACCTATGTCCACTGGTTCTCAATGCCCCAATTCTGGCAAGGGACTTTGTGCATTTACCCAATCTATTTCTCTCAAGATCCTGTACACCTCTATAGGATCACCCCTCATCCTCCTCTTCCACGCGAAGGTGGTTCATGTGTTAACTTTGTCTTGGCCATCTCAAGTCCTTGGTGGACCACAACTGGAACATGTGAGGTATTCCAAGCTAGGAATAAAGTTAGCCTGTTCAACCTCTCCTTATAGCTCATGCCCTCGAGTACTGGCATCATCCTCTAAAATCTTCTCTGCACTCTTTCCAGCTTGACAACATATATATTACTAAAAGTCTGATCTTGACCACTTCCTGTTTTTCTGTATATTGATTTTAGAAAAAACGCTGCCACTTACGGCTGTGATTTTAGGCCATCTTACTCAGAGCCCCCCTCCGCTGTGCAGGACAAGAGGAGTTTTCCCATTGATTTTGTAAGTATTTCAAAAAAATATCATTCCAAAATCTATAAAGTTTTATGCAGGAAACTAAGGAGTGTGTTATAGTTGCCTTTTGGGCTAGACATTTATCACAAGTGGCGGATATGAAATAAAAGAATAAAAGAGTTTATTAATGTTTTTAAAAAATGTTGAGATTCTCTCTCCTGAAGGCCACGCCCCTTCCGGAGGGACTATAAAACCCGGAAGTGTTGAGTGCCTCAGTCAGTCTCTGCAAGAAGGGGGAGCGAGAGCGATGTGGTTGTAAAGTGTTTGCCAAATTGTCTTGGCTTTTAAAGACTTTTCAGAAAATGTTTCTCAGTCTGCTGTGAATAACAGTGAACACATGTCTACTAAACTGTGAGTGGTTTTACTGACCTGTCAGTGCCCTTAATGTGGTATGAAAATATAGTTTGGAAATGCTAAAGTTGTGTTGCCTTTGGTTTGGAAATGCTAAAGCTGTGTTGCCTTTGTGTCTTTAGTGGCCTTGCACCCTGCTTGAAATGGTATGAAACTGCATTTGAATTTGGTGGCCTTGCACCCTGCTTGAAGTGGTAAGAAACTGCACTTGAATTTGGTGGCCTTGCACCCTGCTTGAAATGGAATTTCAAGGAATAGCCATGAGTCAACTGCCAGCCCACCAGCCGTGAGTGAGTGAGCTGCCAGCACATCAGGCTTGAATGATTGAGGCACCAGCCCAAGAATCCATTCAGCCCACAATGTCCACACTAGCCCTCTGGAAATCAGTCCCTTCAGCCCACAACACCCACCATACTAACGCTCCGGAAAGCCCCCCCCCTCCCACTGGCCACCAATATTGGGATTGGTGGAGAGGTGGAATATTGGGTTGGGGGACCAGCCCTCCTGTGTAATGCTGGGACCCAACGGGTCCTACCTAGTCTAGTCTTTCCGATAACATTGTGATCAAAACTTAACATAATACTTTAAATGTGGCCTCACTAACATCGTATACAACTGCAACATGACCTCACAACTTTTATATCTAATACTCTAACTGATGAAGGCCAATGTGCTGAAAGCCATCTTGACCATCCTTACCTACCCGTGATGCCACTTTCAAGGAACTATGTACCTGCACTCCTAGATCCCTCTGCTCTACAACACTCTCCAGAGCCCAACCATTCACTGTGTAGGTCCTGTCCGTATTAGACTTCCCAAAAAGCAACATCTCACAAATCTGCATTAAACTCCATTAGACGTTCCTCGGCCCAATTGCCCAGCTAATCAAGATCCTGCTGTAATTTTTGATAACCATCTTCACTGTCTATGATACCACCTACTTTAGCCCCAATTGCAGATCTATGGATAAAAAAAACCAGGACATTTTGGAAATCAGATGATAAGAAATTGATGAAGCCATCAGGCAGCGGATTCTATATCAAATTAATTTACTGTATAAAAAGTATAGCTCTTCATCTCCAGATTCTTCTGTCAAACGTAACTCTGAGTCTGATGATTACAGAGTCTTCAGTTATTGACAACAGTTTCCATGACTATGAACTTCTGTTAAATCTCCCTTGGCATTTTCTGCTATAAGAAAGACAACCCCAGTTATCCCAATTTCTCTTCATAATTTAAGTCTCCCATGCCTTGTACCATTGTACTAAATCTCCTCTACACTTTCTCCAAGATTATTTGTAATGAATAAAGTCTTGATTGGTGGAATGTTTTCTTTTGGAGGAGAATTAATTAGCTCCTCTTTTTCCATTACATGAACCACCATTTTCAATACCAAAGTTCCTTTAGGCCAACTGTCTGATGCTCCACGAGAACTTCTCCCACCTTCCCTGCCTTACTTAAATTACCCTTCTCTTCCTATTTCCCTCATGTGGTAGAATCAGTCATATGGCTCGGAACCAAGTCATGTGGCCCACCGCATCCATGCCAACCAGTGGGCATCAATCTATTAATCTCACCTTCTAGCACTTGGTCCGTCCTCTTCCACACCAAGATAGTTCATGTGTTAACTTTGCCTTGGCCATCTCAAGTCCTTGGTGGACCACAACTGGAGCATGTGAGGTGTTCCAAGCACTAATCCTTGAGAAGGTCTGTTTGTCCTGGGAGAAAGCACAGTTTCAATTTATCAAACTGATATCTGGACTCCAAGGATTAAATCTCAAAAATATATTATAAAAGTAGGTATCCAGGAAGTTAAATGTGATTTGGTCAAAAACTTTTACGGTTTCTGTTGCATTTGAAATGCTCAATAACATCAGAGTTGGAAATGGAAGTGGGGATCAGTGTTGAATTGCAGAAAAACATCAAAGTATCATAATGATATGTAAAATAGTACAATGGGGGTGTATTTTGGTTATCTGAGTTACCATTGAACTTGGGGAGAGAATTAAATTAAAAAATATATATATTCTGGGAACTTCCAGCCATGTACAAAATGCTACACTCTTCGCCTCACCACATTCTTTTCATATCCTTTGCCCTACATCCCAATTACAATAAATAGTTCTACTGTCAGGAAAAGGTATTGCTCTCTTGAAAAACTGCACTTCATGTGTATTTGTTTCTTATTCAAGATTGCTCTCACAAGTTACATTCTTTCCAGTTTAGGCATCTCTTCCAGGTTCAGTGTCCACATTAACAGGATACATTGAACTTTATATGTTCTTTGATGGAAGATATAGTTGGAAGATTCTGGACTGCGTCGCCTTGCATGACTAATCTCATGTCGTGCTTGATCTCTTCCAACCATGAACTCCAGGATAAAATACAAACTACTTGAAATACTCAACGAGGCAACAGCTACAGAGAATGTTTCTAATCTCACTGCATGAAACATAAGCTTTGTTTCTCTCTCCACAGGATCCCTCAATAATTTGCATAACGTACAGGTTTATTTTTCAAAATTTGAGGCATTTGCTTCATCGCAGCCTTATGTAGTCAGGAGGCCACCTAGACATGCCTTATCATTTGGTACTTTGAGATAAGCTATTTAATCTAATGAGAAAGTTCAGGTCATGTAGTCACAGCCTTCCAATTAGACCTAATTAAGTGGTGAAACAGTGTGCAGTGACTTCCTCGTGTCCATATGCTCCTCTGTTCCTTTTTTACCCCTCTCAATGACACTATTGCCTTATCCTAAATTCATCCATGGAGAGTGCACTAGATTCTAGGAATACAATATGGGAATTAATTGGTTTGCCGAATATAAGGAGCAGTGGTGGAGGTCACCAACATCATCGTCAGGTCAAGCTGACCCCTGCAACACAACCCAGTGCCACCGCCAAGACAACGGCCCTTTAAGTTAAGACTACATTGTGAAGAACTTTGTAACTTAATGGATGCAAGATAGCAAGGTATATTCTGCCTCGCTGTAATCCCCTATTCTTACACTCTTATACTTAAATGTGATTGTAGTTGTACATGTATCAAGATTGTACTTATGTACAAGATTTTGATGGAATTGTAAGCAAAAAAGGAATTTCACTTTACCTAGGTGCATGCAATGATAAAGTCATATTGAACACAACAAATTGCACTGTTGCAATGCATATTTGGTGCAATATTCCAATAGTACAGTTAATAGTTTACCAGTTAGCCTGGTACAAGAACTACATAATCTGGTGACTGTAGTGATTAGGAATTGTTAAATAAATAAATGCTGAATTAAAAGCTATTGAAGTTGGGGTCTATGCAACCACTATTTTTGAGTCATAGAATCAAGAGCCTTGCAGCACAGTAACAGGCCCTCATCAGCTCAACATGCTCATGTCGACCAAGTTGCCCATCCAAACTAGTCCCATATGCCTGTGTTTGGCTCATGTCCCTCTAAAACTCATTGATCCATGAGTTCTGAGTTTTGTTGGAAAATCCCATCCGATTCGTTAATATCTTTCAGGGAATGAACACTTGCGTGTGACCTCAGATCTTCGGTTTACTGTAAATTGGAAAGCTTGACACACAAGTAATAAATGCTGCACATGCCAGTGAAATCACTTCACAGGATATGGATAACAAAAAAAATGGATTCTTGAGGGAGAACCCATTTATATTTCCATGTTGGATTACATACAGTTGAAAAAAGTGAAAAGAAAATTCCAGCTTGTGTTTCTTCAGACTTTTCTGTGGTCCAGTCTCGAAGGTCTTTTGAAATACAAAATGGAAAATTACATGATCATATAAACAGATGTCTGCCTCGGCCATGCACACCTTCTGCTACATCTTGGATGTTTTGTGAATTGTTTTATATTTTTTCCATAAACATGCTGGTCTTTGTCTTTTCTAGGTTACTGGAAACAACGTATACTTACGACTTTACTCCGCCTTACCATTACATTCCGACTTCTGTAAGTTTGAAGCAACCATTGCAAACTTTGTTCCTGAAATTATTTTTTTTTTTTATGCAAGGGGCTTGCTAAATATAGGAATTTATTTTTCCATATGTCACACTGATGGTTATCTTGGCATCTGCTTAAACTACCGTGCTTAATAGCTAACAGAAACTGGCTACCATCAACAGCAGACCACTATGACACAAGTGATTAGGCACCTCTGTAATCTTTTCCATCTCAGCATTGCCAAATGGAATTTTTTATGCTTAAAAGCCAAAAAAAGGAAACTAATTTAATGTACCATATGATGTTCCTTTGAATCTGGTTCCTCTTGCAGTGCCAGTGCTACTTTGGATAGACAGGCCTTTTTAAAATCCACATAAAATTACAACATCTCCCAATTTCGTTTCTGCTCTTTGTAAATGTAAAGCCTCCTGGGTGACTGTTAACTATCTCATGACATTCAGTTAAATATTGGATGTAATCCTGAACCCGTATTGACATCTGTGGCTCGATACTGGCCTTGGGAGCTGTCTTTGTGGAGTTTGCACATTCTCCCCGTGACTACATGAGTTTCCTCCAAGTGCTCAGGTTTTCTCCACATCCCGAAGATGTCTGGGTGTGTCAGCTAATTTGCTTCTATAAAATTGTTCCTAATGCGCAGGCAGTGAATATGAAAGTGGGATAACGTAGAACTAGTGTGAATGGGCAATTGATGGTCGCCGTTGACTTAATGCACCAAAGGGCCCGTTTCCATGCCGTGACTCCAAACTAAACTAAAAATGTTAGATCCTGGCTGATTTGATCTGTTTGCTTTAGTTTTGTGACTTTGCCTGACTGATAATCTAACAAACCCCAGCACCCCTCTGGGAGAAGAGCTTCAGGTTTCCACAATCCTTTGCATGCAGTTGTGCTTCGAGGCATCACTCTTCAATGACCCTGTAGAAGTTTTTAAAATGACATGGCTTATTATGTCCACCACTCCTCCGACATTAGAGGTTATGCTTAATCACCGTTGACTTTGTTCATTTCTGACATCATTTTGAAGAATAATTCCTCTGTAAATCAAGGGATTGCAGCCTAGTCTATGGATAAATTCAATCTTTTGCCTCCTTCTGGTCAGGCTGTGGAATAATAGAGCAACTACACTGTTATTACATTGCCTAGCATTTAATTTTGCTGGCATTGATGAAGACAAAATTACTTCGGAATGACTGACCACCGAGTTCTCCGAAAGTGCAAGCAATCTTGAGGCTCATAAATGGGCATACAGTAATTAACAGACCAGATATGTCCATTTGATCTGTTGAGTATTCTACTACTTGATAGCTAGAGCATCCAGACCCCAAAGATCCCACACTTTCCTTTGTTCTTCCACTGCCAGCTAATCCTTTGGGAAAGGCAATAGTATTTTAGAAAAAATATTAATTACCAAGCTCACCATGTTTGGCTGTTGAAACCATTACAGCTGGTTAGCATGTTCGGCTCACGAGCTCTGTAATTTCTTTATCATTCCACGCTCATCTCCTTTTTGATTAGTCTTGCAAACCTACCTCTTTGAGCATGATTTGGTAACATGTGTCAATATCAGTGCTCAGCTCAGTTTCAATGGTGTAATTACAGAAAATCATCCATGTAATGCCCCTGTCCCACTTAGGAAACCTGAACGGAAACCTCTGGAGACTTTGCGCCCCATTCAAGGTTTCCGTGTGGTTCCCGGAGGTTGCAGGTGGTTGCCGGAGGTTGCAGGTAGTGGAAGCAGGTAGGGAGACTGACAAAAACCTCCGGGAACCGCACGGAAACCTTAGGTGGGGCGCAAAGTCTCCAGAGGTTTCCGTTCAGGTTTCCTAAGTGGGACAGGGGCATAAGGATGCAGCAAAACCTTAGATAGACACAAAATGCTGGAGTAACTCAGCAGGACAAGCAGCATCTCTGGAGAGAAGAAATGGGTGACGTTTCGGTTCAAGACCCTTCTTCAGCCAGAGAGTCAGGGGAGGGGGAGATACAGAGATAAGGAAGTGTAAGGTGTGAGAATGAGACATCAAAGGGGGAGGAGATCAAGTAAAATGTAGAATAGATCATTGTTAGCTAGGGGAAGGTGACGCCAAAGCAAAACCTTGTTGTATGTCCTCGGAATATCTGACTTCCTGGTGATCATGAATGGAATCATATAGACTGGTACAGTTCAGAAAAAGCCCACCCAGCTCATCGTGACTTTTTGTAACTGTTTTTTAAATATTATTTCCTTTCCAATTTCCCTTTTTGTGCAGGAAGAGGAGCCGGAGAAGATAACTGATTTCAGGAAGTACCATTCACAGTTTATGCGTAGGGATGATTATCGTCACTGCAGCCGGAACACATGGCGGGACGAGAGTGACATTTACCCCAACTCGGAACTCAAGAGGATCCTCAACCCGCTGTCCAACCCAATCCCTAACCGCTTAAAGTAACCCTGAAGTCTTCCTCATGAATAGTTAACAGATTAAAGAGAAGCCTTTTCTCTTTTTGAAGTACCAGAGTGTATTTTAGTTTTGCGTTGATTTTAACAGTTTTCATTTCAGTTAACATTTGATCATGTACTGCATTTCTTTGCTAACTAAATAATGAAGGCATAACTTGCCCACTCTCATATAGTTAATAAAACACTGCTATCCAAATGGGCCTGTCCCACTTAGGTGACTTTTTAGGCGGCTGCAGGAGACTATGCAGTCGCCACATGTTAGCGGGTGGTTGCCGGGGAGTCGCCTTCATGGTCGTGAGGAGTTCCCACATTCTGGGAACTAGTCGCAGCCTCATAATGATCGCTGCAAATTTTTTAACGTTGAATAATTAGCGGCGACCGGAATGAAGCCGCCATGGAGAGTAGCAAGAATTCTCGTGCCGTAGGTGGGTTGCCAGGAGGTTGAAGGTTCTCGTAGGTTCTCACAGGTTGTAGCCGGTGCTGACCGGTGAATTGCATTGGCTCATTAGGGTAACAAAAACGTAAGCAGTAGTTTTCCGAACCAAGGATAACCGACTGGTAATGTTAAATGTCCGCCAAGCTTCACAGCCGTGTAAGTCTGGCTTCTTAAAAGTTGTCTCCACTCTTTCTCTCTCCTGCTCTCTCCTTCTCTCTCCTTCTCTCTCCTTCTCTCTCCTTCTCTCTCCTCCCTCCTTCTCCCTCCTTCTCCCTCCTTCTCCCTCCTTCTCCCTCCTTCTCCCTCCTTCTCTGCCCTTCCCCCCCCCCTCTCCCCCCCCCTTGTAAAGGACTTACCGTGCACTGTGCTTTAGCCGTCTTTTTACAGCTTGTCACCTTGGCTTTGCACTGTGTGAATTTCACTCAGGCAGCACCCGCTTGCCCTGTCCCCCACCTGCATAGCGGGCTGGTGAAAGAAGCTGTGTGTGTGTGTGTGTGTGTGTGTGTGTGTGTGTGTGTGTGTGTGTGTGTGTGTGTGTGTGTGTGTGTGTGTGTGTGTGTGTGTGTGTGTGTGTGTGTGTGTGTGTGTGTGTGTGTGTGTGTGTGTGTGTGTGTGTGTGTGTGTGTGTGTGTGTGTGTGTGTGTGTGTGTGTGTGTGTGTGTGTGTGTGTGTTCCACTCTGACAGTCGCCGTTCCAGTTGCTGTTTTTTCAGGCGACAGCCAGTAACTTGACAGTCACCGACAGTCACCTGAAAAATCTCCTAAATGGGACAGGCCCATTAGGATTAGTGTAATCCATGTTCCATTAGATTTGCTGCCTCCCCACTCTCCCCTTCCCACCTCCCTCACCCCTTACAATTTTTGATATTATGAATTGGAAACGTATGTTTTTTATTTGACTGGAACGGGTAACATTTCTTGAGCGCTCAGTTTATTAAAAATCAAGTTTAAATTCTGTTAAAGATGCAAAATATTTTGTAACAATGCCAGACCCTGGGGGGTCATAGGTAAATAAATTAAGATTTGGGTTTCAGGGATGTGCCCCGTCTATGCTTGAATATTGCCCTTACAATAAGTAATCCTGGTTTATTTGCTCATTTATGGGATGTAGGTGTCACTGCCCATCTCTACTTCCTGCTGAAAGATGTGCTGAGCTGCCTTCTTCAACTGATAACTCTGGTGAAGGTGTTCCCATTCTAGGGAGTTTGGCCCAGTGATGACTTTATATAAGGTCAAGTGTCATTTGGAGGGAAATTGCAGATGCCATTTTCTTATTCCTGCTACCTTTGTGTGTGTGTGCGCCCGCGAATGTTTGTGTGTGATTAGTGGATAGTTTGTGTGGGGAAGGGGTTGTCTATGTTCATTAATGGGTGTGTGTGGATGTGTGTGAGCGTGTGGTTGGGTGTGTGATTAGTGGATGGATGGATATTGTGTGTGTGTGTGTGTGTGTGTGTGTGTGTGTGTGTGTGCGCGCGCATGTGTGGTGTGCGTGCGCGTGTGTGTCATTGTCAGGTGTATAGTGTGTGGTACGGATGTTTGTGTATGTGTGTGATTGTTTTGGATGTGTGGTTGGTCGGTGAGTGTGTGGGAGGTGTGTTGTTTATGAGTGCAATGTTAAAATGCAGGCAGGCCTGCCTTGCTGTCATGTAAATTAGATCATCACATAATTGATCACAGATTTATTTGGAGGTGTATAATATTATGAGGGGTCCATACAAGATAAAACAGCTCTGTCCAAATGAAAAGTATCCAGTTGACCTATTGACATTTTAAACCTGATAAAAATTCACAGCTTCATCTCCTACAGACCCAATCCCAGGGAACATTCAAGGTTGTGCTATTGTGTTATCACTCCGGTAGGCGGCGCGACTCTCGTCAGCAGCGGCCTCTGCAGCCCGTCCGCGTTTTTATTATTTTTTGTCTATGTTTCTATGTAGTTTTTGTTATTTTTTTTTGGGGGTGTGTGGGGGGGGGGGGGGGGGGGGGGGGTGGGGGTGGGGGTGGGGAGGGAGGGGGGTAACTTTTAATTCTCTCCCTGCATGGGAGACCCGACCTTTTCTGTCAGGTCTCCGTTGTCTTTGGGGCTGCAACGAGGAGCGGCCTCCAACAACGACTCACCTCACCGTCGCAGAGCTGGCCGAGTCTGGAGCGGGTGGAGCGGTGGTGGAGCGCTGCTTGCCCCGACCTCTGGAGATTCGGAGGCTCACTGCGGGTCTGGCAGACGGCGGCACTGGGAGCCCCGGGTCCCTGGAGAGAGAGACCGCTTTTCAGGGCTCCTGCAACGGCGACTTCTCCCGCCGGAGTTGCGGGGTTGAAGAGCTCCTGGAGCGGGGCCTTACAGCACCGCCCCGCGCGGCTTGGAATGGCCGCGGGACTCTGCGAGCGCACGCCGGGGGCTCTAACACCAAGACCCGGTGTGCGACCTCGCACCACCCGCCGTGGCTTTAATGGCCGCGGGACAATCGCCATCGCCAGCCGGGGGCTTTGACTTTGACTCTGACATGGGGGGGGGGGGGGGGGGGGGGAGAGTGCAGTGGAGAGATAATTTTTTTTCGGCCTTCCATCACAGCGATGTGATGGATGTTTTTGTAAATTATGTTGTGTCTTGGGTCTATTTGTTTGTAATGTATGGCTGCAGAAACGGCATTTCGTTTGGACCTCAAGGGGTCCAAATGACAATTAAATTGAATCTTGAATCTTGAATCTTGAATAACTCTCTTGGTAATTTTTCCCAGCACAAATTGGACCTTATTATCAACATCTGAATTTAATATTATTCCACAGGATGAGCTTGAAACTGTTTGAGCGCTATTGCCTCCACTCTAGAACTGTGATCACCCCAAATTCAGTCATCAAGCTGCAGTGTTCAAATGACATGTGTATGTGCACTCTCAGAGGCCGTGTGCCCAGACATCACAGACTGAGAGAATGGATCGTATGCTAAACATCAGTAAAACACTCTCCCCAGTTGTACAGCACCCTTGATAATAAACGTTCACTGTGAAACCTTGAATGTCCGGGTCACGTTTCATACCTTGGGAGCAACCTCAATGATGACATTAGTTTAGATCGATGATGAATGTTGCTGCTCCCTCAGAGCAGTTCTACAGATTATGGTGGTGCGAGGAAAACAGTTTGTCAAGTCAAGTCGTCACTTTTATTTCTAAAGCACATTTCAAAAACAACTCTCATTGAGCAAAGTGCTTTACATTGGTGGAGGAACTAACGTTATACAACAGTGGGTCATAGATTAAGTAAGTACATAAATATAGCTTTCCCTCAGAGGATGTCAAGGAAGGCTTGAAAGATGAGTTTTAAGTCTCGACTGAGTCTCTTTTGAGTCGATGGAGGGGGCAGTTCTGATGGGAAGGGGGATGCTGTTCCACAGTCTAGGAGCTGCAACCGCAAAGGCACGGTCACCCCTGAGCTTATGCCTAGACCGCGGGATGTTCAGTAACCCCAAGTCGGCCGATCTGAGGGATCTGGAGGTGGTGTGGTGGGTAAGCAGACTTTTGATGTAGGTGGGGCAAGCTTGAAATTTATTCGGAACCGCACAGGGAGCCAGTGGAGAGAGGCCCAAATCGGGGTGATGTGGTTGCTTTTTCGGGTGCCCGTCAGGAGTCTCGCTGCGTCGTTTTGGAGGCGGGACAGGGAAGATTGGCTGATGCCAATGTAAAGGGAGTTGCAGTAATCCAGGCGGGAGGAGATAAACATGTGAACGTTCTTTTCAAGGTCATCAAACTGGCGGAATTGTTTTATTTTAGCTATTGTCCGAAGCTGGAAGAAGCTAACTTTTACCACGGCATTGACTTGTTTGTCAAATTTCAATACTTAGTCAAATATCACGCCAAAGTTTTTGACATGAGGTTTGAGTAATGGGGTAAGGTTTCCAAGGCTGCCTGCTATCATTTTGATTGAGTCTGAGGGGCCAGGACGGATAACCTCAGCCTTACTCTTGTTTAGTTGGAGGAAGTTCTGGGCCATCCAACACCATATCCTCGAGGCAGTGGATAAGGTTAAGTAGATTTGATCGGTTGTTGGGCTTCAGTCAAGATGAAGACTTCCTTCCCAGCAATAAGTTTATGGCCTACCTTCCTGGATGCTTTCGATACAGAGACACCTCGAGCCATTGAAATGCTATGTCAGTAAGTCCTCCAATTCAACTGTCTGGATAAGGATACTAACATGAATGTCCTCTCCTAGGTCATCTTCAATGGGCGGCACATTGGTGCTGCAGTAGAGTTACTGCCCTAAAGTGCCAGAGACTTGGGTTTGATCCCGACCATGGGTGCTGTCTGTACGGAATTTGTACGTTCTCCTTGTGACCGCGTGGGATTTCTCCGGGTGCTCCGGTTTCCTCCCACACTCCAAAAACGTACAGGTTTGTAGGTTAACTGGCTTTGGTATAAAATTGCAATTGTCCCTAGTGTGTAGAATAGTGCCAGTGTACGGGGTGACCTCCGGCCACCCTGGCGAGCCGCGGAGTCGGTGATGCCGGAGCCCCCGTGGGTCGGAGCCTGTGGCTGGCAGAGTTGGCCAGGGGCCCGCGGCCAAGACCAGAGCGCGTGGCTGACGGAGCCTGGGTCGGTGGAGCCTGCAGCCGAGGTCGGGGCATGCGCGCCCAGAGTTGATGGAGCCCGTGGCTGGGGCCTGAGTCGGCACACGGAGGCGCCTGGAGAGGAGACGGCAGCGACAGGGGAGAGGTAGGTGTAGCAGGTGATGGGGGCCCCGACAGACGGACACGGACACGTGGAAGTGAGGACGCCGCTGCTGAGGGAAGGAACAAAGGAGGACCCGGCGTGGAGAGACCGCCATGAGGGGGTGGGGGTGGAGGAGGAGGAGAACAAATGGGGACCTGGCACGGACACTGTGTATACTTTGTAACTTAGTCAGTGCTCTTCTGTGGCGACTATTTGCATACCTTGGGTATGCAAGCAAAGAATTTCACTGTGACTTGTTACATGTGACAAAGTATTCATTCATTCATTCACTTGGTGGGCCGAAGGGCCTGTTTTCACATTTAATTTTCTGGTGAGCCAGCATGGACAGAAAGTCTATCACCGCTAAAGTATCATTTAGAATAAGAACTCAACATGCACCTCATCGGCAAGACCACTGTTGCAACTTGGACTTTCTCTCATTTGGTGGCAAGTGGCCCCATCTTACCAATCTGTTCTTCTTTAATCCACGGCAATGTTTACTGAATTCATGGTTGAAGTCACAGAAGGCAGAGCAATTCAAAGTGTGATTGCAATCTGGAATACCCTTTGCAAATCAGCAACAAAATATCATTAAATAAGCTGCCAGCTGAATTCAAATTAGCAAACATAATTTTAGAATATGATAATGATATTCCTTATGCATTTTCAACAAATTCAGTTTGCCTTTCTATTCGCTGTCAATCGAATGAGACATTTATTGAGGGAGTGCAGCATAGATTCTCTAAACTACATTAAAGTTATTATTGATCCAGGTCAACGGATTGCTGGTCCCATAACATAAGTCAAGTCAAGTTTATTCGTCACATACGCGTACGAGATGTGTAGTGAAATGAAAAGTGGCAATGCTTGCGGATTGTGCAAAAAGACTACAAAACAGAATGGAATTACATATTTGTGGGAGAAAAAAAAGAAGAAACCAATTTAAAAAGACACCACACAACAGTAAATTGGTACAATAAAGTTAGTCCCTGGTGAGATAGGAGTTTACATTCCTAATGGCCTCTGGGAAGAAACTCCTTCTCATCCTCTCTGTTTTCACAGCATGGCAATGGAGGCGTCTGCCTGACCGTAGCAGCAACAATTGCAATACTTTGGCATCCACCACATTAAGAATAGACTCAGAAGAAAGTAATTAAAATCTAAAGATGTAGAAAGTGATGCTTATTTACACAGGTCTTGCTGTTATTTTGTCCTGGCTTGCCAATTTACTGGGGTTATCATTACATAAAGGAGGTGTATTAAATATCACAACTTCCCCAGTTCTTTTGCCAATTTCTAAAAACCAGTGTATGTTGTCACAATACATATACCATCAAAAGCCGTTTCTTATTTATTCTAACAAAGACATCAGTATATTGGATTCCTCCTTATCTCACTGCTCTCCTCCAAGAGAAACTATTTCAGCTCCACTAGCCTCTCTACTGATAAAAGGCTTCACACCCAGTGCTATCTTTGTGGGTTTGCATTACATCAGGAACTTAAAGAGCTTCATAAAATATGTTTCAATCTCAAAATAACATGCAATATGAGCCTCATCTTGCAATATGATGGATGAATATTAAGCTGGGCACTGGAATAATTCTTGTCTGAGTTGACTGTCTAAATAATTTGATGGTATATTTTCCATACACATGAGAATGGCAATGTGGACATAGGAAGTTTCTAGGCTCTGCTCTCTCCGTGTACAAGCATAGTTTCCAGTCAGAACTGTCACCAGGAAATGGACCAGTTGCAGAATTGAATGAGGTTGTGAATTTCCCATCACCATCAAAACCAATTCATGTTCCTGGCACTATTATTCAATTCTTGGCCGGCTCTCCCGGATAGATGCAATGCCACTACATTTACAATACGAAGTCAGGATATGAGACATCGTCTGATTGTTAAGACCACAATTGCAATTGGGGCTTCCTCTCATTCTGTGGACATGGTTGGCCATGTGTTTAACAAGACATATGTTTTGCATGAAACTCTTCAGGGACTGAAAGTTCAGGATTTTCTTCCCTTCTGAACATCTGCCATTGATTGCACCACAATGGTGTGTGCAGTGCCTGACCAATGTGAAGATTACCGGTTGCACATGTCTTTATCATGCAATTCGAAAGATTGCAAAACAAATAATTATATGCATAACACAGCTAAGGAAACAGATCCGTTGATCTTTACATGATCTATCTGCTACGACCCTTTTTTTAAAAAGAATTACACAATATGGCCCATCAATTAGCTTAGCGTGAATGGTTACAATTACATAATGCCACTCCAATGACCTGCAGTGAAATTGGCCCAGGCTTAGAAAGAATGTGAACTTTGATCAATTCAGACAATTTTGGACCCAGCACATCATTTTTTTGCCTAAGGTATCCCCTTTGCCAAGACTGATACATCTGGAATTCAGAATTATTAGGTGCACATAAAAGGCCACTGTTCATATGAGATTGCTTTAGCAATGTTTAGGTAGCTGAAGTTAAGCGCCCCGTTGTTATAATACTTTAGTTAAATCTCTGCATTTCATCTCCGACAGTCTACTGAAATTGCAACGTTTCATGCTGTTCCCACTGGAGGCTTCTACCTCCAGTCACTGGTTGTTGAGCTTTGTGTGACTAACCAGCTAATTTGTCCGTCTGGGTAATTTGGTATCTCATTGTGTTTCATTCTGGCGTGGTGGTCTGGTCAGTGCAATCTTGTGGGACCGAGAATGCTTTTAAAGGTAAGTGTCTGAATCAGAAGCAGGGCAACTTTAAGTCCTTGAGCTTGTCCCACTAATCAGTGCGGTCACAGCTGCTCTTTGATTTTATAAATCTTCCTGCCTGCGTCCCATATCCCACAATTCTTATGAAGGCCACAAATCCACACATCAGCTTCAAATGGACCAGCACTGTGCAGCAGATAACTACAAAACCTGCAATTATCCCTGCTCATCTTAGTCATAAATAGCTCATTTATTTTCCTTCGACAATGTCCCTAGTGTGGAATAAACAGTCAGATGAAGCAGCATTTTAGCATCTCCCCTGCTAAGCCCTGCCTCAATTTTCAGTGATTTAATGATATCATCTCTCGTTCTTCTAAACTCCTATCAATCATACTCAATTTCTCTACACAGAACAATCTCCTTTTTTCAGGAATGAATCCAGTCAATCTGTGCCTATGGAGTCCAAAGCATTCCCTGAATCAAGTACATAAGATCCCACGGTACACAAAAATGCTGGAGAAACTCAGCGGCTGCAGCAGCATCTATGGAGTGAAGGAAATAGGCAACGATTTGGGCGGAAACCCTTCTTCAGACTTTTGTCCCGAAACGTTGCCTATTTCCTTCGCTCCATAGATGCTGCTGCACCCGCTGAGTTTCTCCAGCATTTTTGTGTACCTTCGATTTTCCAGCATCTGCAGTTCCTTCTTAAACACATTATATCCCACTATTCCTATTATCCACAGCTTTAAAAACATACTTCTTAGGAACATGCTGTCATTGCCTTCACTTCCCCTTCTCCCAACGCACTTCTACTCATGCTGGCTCCTTTGTTTTGTGAAGCGTAACTACACATCACAACTATCAGGCAGTGATCTGGGTAACAGTAAAAGAATACAGTTATCGTAACATCTCCTCACGTTGTGGTGTTGTGTGACCACCTTGTGATGGAACTCACTCTTCAGTTATGTAGGGGTTTTATGGTTCTTTGGATGATATTGTTATTCCTGGCCAAAATTAGTAACAGAGAGTTCTAAACCCCATGTGGAGTTAACTATCTCACTTCATCAGCACTTAAAGATCACTGCGGTATTCACAGAGGAAAGCCATAATCTCATCACTGGATTTTGATGAGTGATCTGCTGAATCAAGCCAAGCTTTGAATGCTAAAGTTGTCTCCATTCTTAAAGAGCTAACCCAGTGGTTGATGGTGTGGAAGATTCGTTGAGCCCTCAGCTTCATGTCCGTTTAACTTCTTAGGGAGTTCCTCGGCACTGTGAGTGACCTGCTGGGGTGGCTGATGTGACACAAATGGGTGGTGGTGACGCACAGGAAGGCAGGAAGGTTGTTCATGAGGCGGCACAGGCTCTCCGTGCCTTCTAGATGCACGGAATAGAGGCTCCCAGCGCCATTGTGAATTGTCCTGCACTTTGCACACCCATAGGCGTCAATGGGGCTGGTGTATTTCTTCCCAAGACAATTTGCTCTGACCAACTGGTAATCTCCTCCTACAACAGAATTATTAGATCTTTCATTCAACAAACAAGAGTGAACAATTAATCTGCGCATCAGCAAATTCACAAAGATCAAAGGAAACTGAGGGGGAGCATCGTTAGTTGATCTGTTTGCACTCACAGTGGATCTCATCCCCATTACACGTAGCTGGAGAATTTATACTGTGATAGTGTCATTGTCATTTGTTCATCATTGCATTTTATTCCTTTATGCTCAGTTCTTAGATTAGGATGACTAAATTCCTCACGTTTAAAACAATAATAAAACAAATAAATATCACGAGAATGTTGTAAACCACTTCAGGACGTCCTCCAGTTGTGAAAGGTGCTCAGGAAATGCAATTTTTTCGACATTTTACACAATTTACTTTAATCCATACAAAGGTATTTGGTACAGATTTAGTTTAAATGGGCAAACAGCTCAGATGAAGAATTAGACATGGTCTTTTCAATATGTGTGGCTTAGTCCTACATAAGTCAAAGACATGTTTTTAGTTAAATACAAAGTGTTGGTGTAACTCAGCAGGTCAGGCAGCATCAGAATGAAGAATGATCCAGACCTGAAACGTCACCTATCCAAATCCTCTAGAGATGCTACCTGACGTGCTAAATTATTCCAGCACTTTGTGTTCTATTTTTGTAAATCACATCTGCAGACCCTTGTGTGTATGGTTTGAGTTAATCAGCTTTCACCTCCACTACAATGTAAAGGAGGAGTCTAAATGGGGGGAACGGTATATTCTTCAAAAGTTCGTAGTTGAAATAAATGAAGCCCAATTAGGAGTTAAGATCAGTATACCAGTGTAAAATAATCAGCAAAGTCTTATTTGTGGTAATAATGCAAAACCAGTAAATCAGATTAATAATCTGGTGTCATAAATTCAAATCTCACCATGGGTCAGGATTTGGAGATAGGGAGGGGTGGGCTTATCTGGAATGAAGCATTGAGAGGGCAGTTTTAAGATTAAAATGTTGCGGTGTTGGGAGCCGATGTAGACAAGGGAACACACAGGGTGACGTGTGAACAGCACATGGTGTAAAGTAAGATATGGGCAACAGAGATTTGGTAGTTTACAGAGGGTGGGAGATAGGAGACTGGCCTTGAGGGAATTACAATAGTTGAGATATCAAAGACTAGCCAGAGGGTTCAGCAGCAGATTCTGTAAGCTCTGGGAGGCAGGGGATAGCCTTCTTATCTTTCCGGTTCACTGGTTCATTTTACTCCTTGCGGCATTTCCAAAAGCACTGTAAATATTTGCTTCCAATAACCTGTTAAGTAACTTCTTGTTAAGTAGCAATGTTATCTAGGCATAAGCTTAGGCGTGACCGCGCATTTGTGGTTGCAGCTCCTAGACTGTGGAACAGCATCCCCCTTCCCATCAGAACTGCCCCCTCCATCGACTCCTTTAAGTCAAGATTAAAAACTTATCTATACTCCCAAGCCTTTCCTGACGTCCACTGAGCGAGGGCTACATGTATATATGTATGTAGTTTGTTTGTTTATACTATTCTTATAACAAATGTAAAGCACTTTGGCCAACGAGAGTTGTTTTTTTAAATGTGCTATATTCAGCTTGTTGTAGGCAAAGATAGAAGACAGTAGTAACACATAAGCGATTGCAAATTCTTTTGGATGTCCTGTATTTGTGAAAAAAAAACTCCACAGGTGCAAGTCTTTTTAACTAATGGAGAACAATATATTTAATTCCGACTGATATACTATGTTTTGGTTAAAAGCAGAGGATATTAAATCGTGGACACTGAAGAATGAGGACATGAGGATAACAAATGGACACAGAGAGTCCAGTGATGGTGAGTCCAGTCGCTAGAGTGATGGTGGACATTACAAAGATTGTGGACACAAAAGGCTGTGGATGCGGGAATCGTGAGCAAAAAGTAAACTGCTGAAGGAACTTAGTGGGTCACATAGCATCTGTGAAGGGAAATGGACAGATCAAAATATTGGGGACTTTTTTTTATCAGAACACAAAGAGCCAAGTAGAATCAAATAGTTTTCAGTTTTGAGTAGGTAGAATGTGAACGATTAGCTGAGAGGTTGGCCAATGCCTGGATGAGTGCACTGAAATAGATTAACGTTATACTGGAGAAAGCATTCATCCTTTGGACTCTATGTACACACTGTATGTGTACCATGTACATTATGATTCAACATTGTTTTCACCTTCAATAGTGCTTTCATAAACCAATGACCTCTACCACCTACAAGCGCAAGGGCAGTGAATGCAATTACTCAATTCATAAATTTTGGAAATATATCGATCATTGTATCTGAACTCTGCGATTCCCTTCTGCAGTAGTTCAAGAAATCAGCTCACCACCACCTTGTCAAGGGCAGCTAGCGAAGAGCATTAAATGCTGGACTAACAATGATGCCCACATCCTACAAGAGAAGAAATGCAAATAATAAATAAGACAAAGCCTCACAGGAAAAACAAACAGCAAATTGTTGTCTGACATATTATTTGATCATGGGATCTACCATGGTTTAACACTCTCTCAGCTCAGAACATAAAGCTGCAAGCAGTATGGTGGAAACCACAGCTCAAATTCCAGACCATAACCCCTGTGTAGATGAGATCAGTTTAGGATGATGGGTTGAATTGTAGAATCATATCTGTTTAGAGATAGTTCAGAGATACAGCATGGAAACAGGCCCTTCGGCCCACCGAATCTGTGCCGACCAGCAATCCCTGCACACTAGCAATATCCTACACACACTAGCAACAATTTATAATTTTACCAAAGCAATTAACCTACAAACCCGTACGTCTTGAGGGAGGAAACCGGAGCCTGCAGAGAAACCCCATGCAAGTCACGGGGAGCACGTAAAACTCCACATAGACAGCACCCATAGTCACGATCGAACCCGGGTCTCTGGCGCTGTAAGGCAGCAACTCAGTACCGTTGCACCACTTAGCCGCCCTAAAATACAATTATATTATATAAAGAAAATCAATAAAGAAACTAGCATTATTTTCTTTATTTGTGGAATAGTTCAATTTTGAAACTACATACCAGTAGTACGGGTACTTTCAAGAAAAAGCACAGCAATAGACCAAAAATGATTCATTGGGACGTGGATAGAGATGTACAATGATGGGCATGCACAAGACAAGGTGGGCTGAAGGAACTGCTTGTGTGCTGCATGACCAGAGATGAGAAATTAATGTTGAGGCCAGGCTGATGGACGGATAGAAACACACAGACCAAGCATATAGTTTCAGTGTTTTATATTCCTCATGTTTCAATGTACCGGGCACACTCAGGGAGCCTGGTGTCAGAGTTTAATCTTCAATTGGTAGAACAACTTGCCGCTGGGCCGAGAGGGTGTAGTTCTATACTTCACTCTGTTGCCAATGGTGCATCTGTTACTTTAGGTCAATACTTTGGAAAGGCAAATGGCCAACATCAGGACAGAGGAGGAGAGAGTAGCTAATGCAGTAATGTACATGGCTGCCATGTGATTAACAGAGCTGCTTCACTCCCTTGCCAGCATAACTATATCCAGTAGCATTATGATTTCTCACTAATGCATAAAACATTTTCCAACTCGAGTTCCCATTCTGAATAGCCAGGGATATGGTGTGAGATTTATGAACAGTGCTTTTGTGTATTCAGGTTTAACTGCACACAGCTCTGTTAACACATTCACAACTGAAATCCGTTATGTTTTGTCTAGGTTAAACCCGGAAACAACCTTCCAACCCATTTACCATGTCACCTTTAGTTCTTACTTGTTTATGCCAAGCCAAGAAGTGGCTGGTCTCAGTACGTTATTAGAATAGCGGTGAGGTCAAGGGAATAAAGACTGATGCAATGCCTGCAATGGATTTTAGTGCATTAAAATGGCCAGGTGCCACTGGCATTGCTTCCTCACAGTTAGATCACCGACTGAAATGTGCTACATAATTATAGTTACCTGCATCCAAATTCCTCAAACACTTCCAACTTGCATTTGCTGTGTCTGGGAGATGAATCTGTGATGGTAGCGATGACAGTGAAAATGTACACAGGGAGAAATGGTTGTCACGGCTGGCATGCAGTCTGCAGGGAATTCATGGTCCAGAGGGATATTGTGTGGTGGTCCGGTCCAAACCTGCTGGAGAAAATTACCCAGCCTAATCCCACTTACTTGCTCTGAACTTGCAGCCCACATCGTATAGGAAGGAACTGTAGATGCTGGTTTAAACCGAAGATAGACACAAAATGCTGGAGTAACTCAGTGGGACAGGCAGCATCTCTGGAGAGAAGGAATGGGTGACGTTTCGGGTCTCGACCCCTTTTTCAGACTTTGCCTTTTTGCCATGTTGTCTTTTTACATAAAATGAGGCCATTTAACCCATTAAATCCTTGCGAGCCCACAGAGCAATTCCATTCCTCATTCATTTTCCCTATAATTTATTTATAGTCATGCAGCACGGAAACAGGGCCGCCTGCCCAATTTGCCCATGACGACCAAAATGCCCCATCAACACTGGTCCCACTTGCCTGTGTTGGCCCCATATCCCTCTAAACCAGTGGTTCTTAACCTGGGGTCATGACCCCCCTATGGGGGTCATTTGGGGCTTTGCCGGGGGTCATGAAGGGGACACAAATAACATATCAATTTGTTGAGCCCAACAATTTGAGGAACCTAACAAAGGTACGTACCACATACAGTATTTGGTTCACGTATGAGCATACTGGTGCCAAAAAGGTTAAGAACCACTGCATCCTTCCTATCCACATACCTGACCAAATGTATTTTCAATGTTGTTATAGCACCTGCCTCAACTACCTCCTTTGGCAGTTCGTCCCCATATCCCCCATCCTCTGTGTGAAAATGTTGCCCCTCAGGTTTTTCTCTTCTCGCCTGAAATCTACTATCCACATATACATATCATCTCCCCCCCCCACCCCCCCAATTATATTACAGGTGCACAACCTTTTATCCGGTGTTCCGGAAACCGAAAAACTCCGAAAACCGGCCATTTTTTCCAGGATGTCGTCTGCACACCAAAGCTCGTGTTTGGCGCCAAACTTGACCCGAAACGACCCACGGTCAACCCAGGTCTGTACTACTGTAGCGGCTGCCTCCTCCCCGGAGACCGGGGAGACACTTAAACATCTGTAAATCATTGTTTAAATGTTAGTCAGTTAGTTTGGAGGGCTTTTATGTGAAGGGGTAAACTTTAATTCTTAGTCCCCTACCTGGTCGGAGAGACGGGGAGCAGTCAATGCCTTACCGGGTCGCCGTGCAGTAAGCTCCGCAGCGCTGTGGCCGCCAACTCAGCTGGGGCTGCGGTCGGCGCCGGTTGGAGCTCCGACCCCGGCAACTCTACCCCTGGCTGCGAGGCGCTCCAAATCCAGCGCCGCCCGTGGCCGGACGCCCGCAGCCCCAGCTCCGCGAATGTTGGGAGTCGGCGGCGTCGCAGCGCTGGGATACCAGCGGGGAGTGGGCAATGCCTTACCGGGTCACTGTGCGGTAAACTCCAGGGCGCTGAGGCCGCCTTCTCCCAACATTCGCGGAGCTGGGGCTGCGGGCGTCTGGCCGTGGGCGGCGCTGGATTTGGAGCGCCTCGCAGCCAGGGGTAGAGTTGCCGGGGTCGGAGCTACAACCGGCGCCACCCGCGGCCGGACGGAGCCCCCAGCTCCGCGATGTTGGGAGTCGCCGACCAGGTAGGGGACTAAGAATTAAAGTTTCCCCCTTCACCCACCCACCACACCACCACCACATAAAATCCCTCCAAACTAACTGACTAACATTTATGCAATGATTTACAATGATTCCCCGGTCTCCGGGGAGGAGGCAGCCGCTCCAGACTTTTCAAGCCGCCCGCGCTACCTACCTAATTTACGCTAAAAACTTCCATTCGGAAATCCGAAAATGTCCGAAATACGACAAGTGTCTGGTCCCAAGGCTTTCGGATAAAAGGTTGTGCACCTGTATTCACCTACAGAGTTCTATTTCCTGTGCAGATATGCTCTCCCTTTTGTATTGCACCTTCACCCTTCTTGTGTGTTTTCACTTGTTATTCCTCATTGTTGCCGGCCTTGATGAATCAACTATTTTACGGGTGAAGAAGGATCCTTCCTTGAGAGAATGGAGGGAGAATTACTACTCCTTCTTGCAATCCCTTTCAAAGACCTAGGTCTTGCATTGGACATCCTGATGTAGCCGTTTTGCCAGGAATGAAAAATCAAATAATAGAAGGCATAGCTTTAAGTAAACTTTAAAGGAGATGCGTGAGACAGGTTTTTTACGCAGAGGGTGGTAAGTGCTTGGAAAGCACTGCCAGGGGTGGTAGTTGAGGCAGATACGATAGTGGCATTGAAGAGACTTTTGGAAAGGCATATGGATATGCACAGAATTGAGTAATATGGATTATGTGCACAGATAAAAGTTGGTTTTGACATCAGGTTCAGCACCGACATTGTGGGCCATAAGGCCTGTTCTCATGCTGTGCTGTTCCATGTTCTACGTAATCCAGTTACTGCTCAACATGTTGCCAAAATCTTCAGCATGCCGCACTGTGTTTGATCTGTGATGCCTGATTCAGGGCTCTGGCAATGGAAGTGATAGATGCCTCTGAATGTACCTGACAATGAAAGGAAAGGACCAGGCTTTACAAGGGCTGGCCAAGACAGTATTTTCCAAAATAAGTGGGAACAAGGATCAAAGCAGAAGTTCCTCTGCCAAGATCCCTAAGTAATTCCAGTAATGGAATGGTGGGTGGCATTTACAATACTCACTATCAACAGGGCGATTTGCCAATTCCTTCACAAAGCTTCGCAAACCGTGGCCAGGTGTTTGTTTAGAGAAGATACTCTCATTGCCCTTGTTCACGGAAGGTAGATTATCCTGCCTTTTGGGCATAGCACAATGTTTAAACCAAGTTTACAGCACAGGACGGTATAGTGGCATAACGGTAGAGTTGCTGCCTTACAGCGCCAGAAAACTGGGTTTCATCCTGATTTCGAATGCTGTCTGTAAGGAGTTTGTGCGTTCCCCTTGTGACCACATCAATGAATGAATGAATCTCTTTATTGTCATTGCACATGGTACAACAAAATTTAAAAGTCAATCCCACGGTGCGATTCACAAGAGCAATTTTAAATATATAAGAAAAGGTAAAAATACATACATATAAAAAAATTAAAAAATTACAGATAAATAACAATAGCAGCTGAGGTAGAACCATTCAGTTGAATGTGAGTGTTATTTCTTATTTTGCATTATTAAGTTCACGTATGGCTATGGGTTAGAAGCTGTCTCTGAGTCTGTTTGTGCGAGTTTTGAAAGATCTGCACCGTCTGCCAGATGGCAGCAGGTGGAACAGGTTGTGTCCAGGGTGGGAAGGGTCCTTCAGGATGTTGGCTGCCCTGCCAAGGCAGCGAGAGCTGAAGATGTCCTTCAGGTAGGGCAGTGGGCAGCCAGTGATTTTTTATGCGGTGTTGATGACCCTTTGAAGGGCTCTCCTGTCTGCTGCAGAGCAGCTGGCATACCATGTGGTTATACAGTACGCCAGCACACTCTCGATGGAGCAGCGGTAGAAGGACACCAGCAGCTTCTCCTCCAGGTTGTTTTTCCTGAGGATCCTCAGAAAGTAGAGTCGCTGCTGGGCCATCTTGACTGCTGTGGTGGTGTTTGTAGTCCAGGAGAGATCCTCCGTAATTTGTGTGCCCAGGAATCTGAAGTCTGAGACCCTTTCCACACAGTCCCCATTGATGAATAGGGGTTTGAGGGCTGCACTGTTCTTATGAAAGTCTATGATAATTTCCTTTGTTTTTGTGGTGTTTAGGATGAGGTTGGTTTTTTGGGTTTTTTCCGAGATCTTCGGTTTCCTCCACACTCAAAACACGTACATGTTTGCACCAACGCATCACCGGTTCCTCACTCCCCTCCATTGAGTCTGTCCAAAGCAAGCATTGTCTGCAAAGGGCGCTCAGCATCGTCAAGGACTGCTGTCACCCCAACCACAGACTGTTCACCCTCCTACCATCCGGGAGGCGCTACAGGTCTCTCCGTTGCCGGACCAGCAGGTCCAGGAACAGCTTCTTCCCTGCGGCTGTTACATTGCTCTACACTGTACCTCGGTGATTGCCAATCACCCCCCCCCCCCCCGGATACTCCTACCACCAGGAAAAAAATAATTGCACTACTGTGACTGTATGCACGTAAATATATTTATTTATTGCTCATTTTCTTTGTCGCTCTTCTAGGGGGATGCTAACTGCTTTTCGTTGTTTCTGCACTGTACACTGCACAATGACAATAAAGTTTGAATCTGAATCTGAATCTGAGGTTACTAGCGTGTGTAGAATAGTGTTAATATGTGGGGATCGCTGGATGGTGATGACTTGGTGGGCCGAAGGGCCTGTTTCTGCGCTGTATCTCTAAACTAAACTAACTAAACACAGAAACACCCACTGTTTATATTTCGCATGAACTTTCTCATGTACCTTTTCATCCCACCCCATCCCATCAGCATAGTCACTTCCTTTCTCTCTTGTCAATTCAACTCAGCCATTCCCTATGGAAGCAGGTTCCATGTTCTCACCACCCTTGCGGTGAAAAGTTTCTAGTTTTGATATCCTTTAGACTTATGAACATGCCAACTGGCAGAGCCATCTCAATGACATTTTTGTGCCCTGACTGCCTGCAACACTACCCCAAAGTTTATATTGTGGTTTGCCTCGCACAATTCCCTTCTGGGTATCCCATCAAAAGATCTATTCATAGAGGTGTTGGCTCAAGCAGAATTGCAAGTAGCCAACAGGATGAAAGGTGCATTGCAAAACAGAAAAAATGTGTTTCTGGAAGGTAGTGTGTCTGGAAGGTAGTCTTCCTGGTGTGGCATCTGCAGTTCTATAAAGCTCCCAACGTTTGCCCTGCTATTTTATTTGATGCAACATAGTTGCTGTACCTATGGCTTCCAGCTAAATTAAAGCAAAGAGATTCCACTGACAGACCCTCTCTCTGATCCTATGCAGTTTATCTCTCTGATTTTAAAGTTCGGCACTTTCCTCCAAACTGAGGTTGTTTCACATAGGAGAAGTGGCAAAGCATCAAAGCTCTTATCCAGTTATTACAATTTTCACATATCTCCCCCTGAATTGTTCCGCCCTCTGTCTTCACGTCCACCACCATCTTCTACCTCCACTGCAGTCTTCATCTCTATACACACTTCTACCATCCCTACCTCCACTTCAGTTTCTGCCCATATCCCCATCTCAATCACTACTCCACACCGCTACCTTTCCTTATAATACTGCCCACTGCCCCCAGACCCCAGACCCTTATAATACTGCCCACTGCCCCCAGATCCCCCAGGCAGGTACGGGATACTGAGTTGGATGATCAGCCATGATCATATTAAATGGCGGTGCAGGCTCGAAGGGCCGAATGGCCTACTCCTGCACCTAATTTCTATGTTTCTATGTTTCTATGTTTCTACCCCCTCTAATGATGGGAAGTATTCTTTACCGGCAATTGTTTGGTTTAATTTTGTCACTAACTTCCCATTTGCCTGTGGAGTTGTGTCCATGCACATGCTGTCTCTGTGCAGAGCATTCATTTAAACTGGGAAGTGATATTTATATAAGAAAGGCAGATCATCCATCTCAGTCAATGTCATGGAAACAGGTCCAATTTTATCAGCATTGGCAAGCTACATGTTCCCATTGACTTCAGGCATTTATTTCTATTTCTGACTAGATCTTAATCTAACAACTTTTAAATAGAAATATTGTCTTGGTTAATTGCAGGCTCATGGGAGGGAGATATTCCAATGAAATTCCAATGAAGTGAAGTTGTTTACTCACTCACACACACTCACACACTCACACACTCACACATAGACAATCTCACATACACATACTGACACACACACACATACTCACGTGCATACACACTCTTACAAATACACCCACTCACACAGAGACAATCTCTCACACACACACTCTCACACACACACACTCGCACAAATACACCCACACACACCCACTCACACCAAGCACGTGCAGTCAGGGAAGGCAAGGTAGGCAGTGCCTACCATGACTAAAATTATAAATAAGTAATTATTAAATATAAATAGTAAAGATTTCCAATTCATTTACTAAATTCAGTATTTATTACTAAATGGTTATTATTTTTATAATCGATCTTAGGTAGGCATAATTCTCCTGTGCCTTTCATCCACAGTACATTTAATACACGTAACTATGTTCAACTCACATGCTGTTGACGCTGCTTCAAGCCTTCACTTACAACGGGCAATAAAGGAGCTGAAATTCTGCCTTTGCACAGTGGACTGCGCGCAAGGTGCTGTGCATGTCTACAGGAGAGACTAATATGCACATGAGCGAATTAAAAAAATTTAAAGAGTCGACTGCCTACAGGACCGATCTGTACATACGTGGTTTTCATGATTTTCTGCACTTGCGTGGATTTTAACGATTTTTTAAAAGTTGACTGATTGCGTAGTGCCTACCCTGAGTAATTACTCACAGCATGTGCCTGACTCACACACACACAATCTCGCATACACGCACACTCACACTCACATACACTCACCTATATACACAAACACAAACATTCTCACACTCTCACACACGTACACTCGCACAAATACACCCACATACCCACTCACACACATTCTCACATACACACACACTCACACTCACATACACTCACCTATATACACAAACACACACATTCTCACACTCTCACACAAGTACACTTGCAGAAATACAGCCACATACCCACTCACACACATTCTCACATACACACACACTCACACTCACACACACACACTCTCACATACACTCATGTACATACACAAACACACGCACACTCTCACACACACACTCTCACACAATCTCACATTCACTCACACACATGCACAATTATACACACACACATGCTCAAACACACACAAGTGCACACATGTGTGAGTGCACACACAAACAAACACGCAAACATATAAGCAAAGCATAGGCATCAATTAGAGGTAGAAAACAAATATCCTTTAATAGATACAGTAATTCTGAAGATTGATAGGGCTAATAAAATATAATTCCACACGCTAAAGTTGTTTGATTTACCCTTCCTTGAAATATCAGACACTTCATTGTATAACATTATTCCATTTCCCCAAGTTTTCATGGAGCTATGCCTAGACTAACTATTCTGCTTCGCAAACAGATTATTTTTGGCATGACTTTTTTTCTGAAATATTTACAATTTTCTTGAAAACCTAAGACTCTGCTTTCCCTCTCATTCAAATATTTAACTGAATTGGCAATCAGCGCCTTTGGTTTAGCTCTCCTTTGTAACAATGTAAATCATACAGAATGCAGGGGAGAGAAATATGTCATTTAGCCCTAAGATATACACAAAATGGTGGAGTCTCAGCCGGCCAGGCAGCATCTTTGGAGAAAGTGGATAACTGGCGTTTTGGTCGGGTCCCTTCTTCAGACTGATTGTAGTAGGGAGAGTAGAGGAAAAAACTGGACGCAAAACAAATCGGGGCCGGCAACAGATGACCTCAGGTAAGGAGGTTCCCTGATAGGCTGACTATTGGCTAGGGGCAGGTGTGAGCACTAGAGGGTGCATTGTTGTGAACTGTAGAACTAGCTAACGGACCTTTAGTGGAGGATGGGGAGGGAAAGAGGGGAGAGAAGCAGAAGAGAGGGAGGTGTTTGAAAGAGTTACCTAAAATTGGAGAATTTTCATACCATTCATACCGTTGGGCCCGTTTCTGTGCTTTACTGTTCTATGTCTATGAACCTCTTCCCAGCCTTCCTCACCTCATTCTGTCACCATATCCATTCCATTCCTTTCCTTTGCATGTACGTATTACCATTTCCCAGTAGCACCGATGTACGCAGGAGCCTTAACCATTCCTTCTGTGAGTGAACTCTACTGTATATTCTCATGCTCTCTGGATAAAAACATTGTTTTCTGAATGTTCTACTGAATTTATCAGCCACCATCTTATACCAGGTGGTGCAGTGGTGTGGCAGGTAGTGCAGCTTCCTCACAGCTCCAGCAACCTGATTTTGATCCTGTCCTTGGCTGCTGTCTGTGTGTAGTTTGCATGCTCTCTATGCGATTGTGTGTGTTTGCCGAGCAAGCATGTGCAGATTGATATGTTATTTAGCAGAAAATTACCCTTGCTGTAAGTGAGTGGGAGGAGAATCGGGGATGGATCAGTCAAGAGAGAACAGGTTGCACAGAAGTAGGAGTCTGGGATTGATGGGATTTCTCAAAGAGCTAGCACAGATTAAAAGGGTCTAACAGCCCCCTTCCAAATCGTAAGAAAATAGCCCCTAATCTTGGAAATATTTTCTTTCTGTCAACCTCATCATATACCGTAATCATTGAAAATAATTCTGTTGGATCAACTCAGGGCCTGATCTTGTACAGTTATTCCTTTAACGTTTAACCTCAGTTCATGATGGCAATTGTTTTGCACCTTCTCCAGTGCCTTCCTCAAAATTATATTTTATGATCATCGCCAGAACAGAGTAAATCGGGCAGCAATGCCTGGAGGATGCAAGCTCACAGGTAAAGACAGAGACTTGGAACCTGCCTGCCTAGATACCTTGTATGTCAGAAGCAACTGCAGATGCTGGTTTAAACCGAAGATAGATACAAAAAGCTGGAGTAACTCAGCGGCACAGGCAGCATCTCTGGAGAGAAGGAAAGGGTGACATTTCGGGTTGAGACTCTTCTTCAGTCTGCAAGATACCCTGTTGCTCTCGAGGGTGGGAACCACATGATAGAGTTAACACTTAGATCAATGTAGCAGTGTGAGCTGGAGATAGCAGCTCTCTAGTTACCTGTAGCACCCATTGACTGACACCACTGCACAGTTCTACGCTGACAGAGGTCTACATTGCCTGTACTCCCAGGTGAATCTTTAGCAATCCTGAACGGCCTATTTTGAAGAAATCATACTACCACCAAGAAATAAAGCACAGAAACCGAGCCTTCAGCCCAATGAGACCACGCCCACCATCAAGCACCCATTCACTCCAAATCCACACCGATCGCATTATATTCTTTCCACACTCCCATCAACTCCTCCACAACTTACCACTCACCTGCATGCCAGGAGCAACTTACAGTGGCCAATTACCCTGTGCTTGCGAGCAAAGAAGAACAAAGGAAATCTCTGAAGTGTTCTGGATAAAATGTATACTTTAACCACCATCACCACAGGACAGATGGTCTAACTATTAACACATTGTTGTTTCTGGGAATGTGTTGAGAGCAAATAACTGCTGTACTTCCTATACTATATTCCAAAAGAGACCACACTTCAAAAAATACTCCATCAGCCATAAATTATTTGGGACATTGCACAATCAGATAGACTTGTGTTGCGCAATCAGAGAGAATATTTAAGCTAAACGGAGTTTCATCAGATTGGGGAAAAAGATGGTAAACAGAACAAGGTTTATTCAAATACAGATGAAGTGAATATGTGGGGAAGAGAAAAGAGCCAATGAGAATGTTTGTGATAGGATAAAAAATAGAAGGCATTCGTTAACAAAAGGGATAATGGATATAAGATACAAGATGAAGGAAGGTGATATTGGATCAAGTAAGGAAACAAAAATAGAATGGAAATTTTTGTAATTAATTTTTGCAGTGCATATATAGCAAATTGTCCACCACAAATGTTGCTGGAGAAGGTGATGGTGAGCTGCCACTGTGCAGCTGGGTGTGCGAGTTTCAGGATTTAGATGCAATGCCTATGTATGAAGATGGTGATTTACTTCCAGGCTGGGATGGTGTGCAGTTGGAGAGTTTGGTGCCACTGATGGTGTTCCCATGCAGCTGCTGGTCAGTCTTGCTAGGCTGCAGTGGTCATGAGGCCAGAGGAAACGTTGCAGCAGGAACATTAGCAGCCGCTGTCATTCCAAAGTTTGGGTACAGTGGTTATGATCTGAAACTGTTCACCTCAACATTAGGTCTTCATATACACTTGTAGTATCTGCGAGCATTCAGATTTGATTATCTTTTTCCCAGAATGGCAATATCAAATGTTAATGGAGATTACTTTGTGCCACCTTCACGTTATTGCTGGAGATGTAAGTGGCAAGAAGGATGTCTATTACATCTCTGGAGATGTTACTTCCAGAACAGCAGAACTTGCTTTGGTCCACAGTGGTAATTGAAGTACCTCCAGAGCTCCACGTTGTATGATTTTACTTCGGAGTCACGTGAGTGACTATGTGAAGACCCCGTCCAGCACGCATGCGCGACATAGCGTCTCACGCAGTGCAACAGCGACGAACAGGAGTACAGGAGCTCCCGCTACAAGTTTAAAAACGGGACCTTCAGGTAAGTAACTTACTCTGAGGTCGTGGTTTTTGGTATACCTTGTTCTCGTTTATATACTACAGGATGAAAAGGCAAAACAAGGGAAAAAGGTTGTTTCCCATTTGACTCCGACGGAACAGGAGAGTTCCATCAGTGGGGGGCGACAGGCGGCACCTGGACCGCACACGCTGCGGTCCACAGTCATCGACAGCAATCCTGAGCCGAGCCCAGCGCCACTAGCGCAGCCTGAACAACAGCAGCGGGCTGGAGGTAAGGCAAAAAGGAAATCGGACCGGCCGGTTTTCTCGGACGAGTCCGACGAGGAAGACTCACCGCCCGGGAGCGGCAAAGGTGGCCGCTTGAGCCGGATGGAGAGGTTCATGGAGCAAATGCTCCAGCGAGATTTGCTCCGAGAGATGGGGCAAGCTCTCCAAAGAAGCACAGGCACTCCCGCTCCAGTGCAATACCATGCACTGGCCATCGCATCTCCCTCAGCACAGGGGAGCGTTGGCGACCAGGACTGGGCTGGTCAGGAACAGGGGTCACTGGCTGAAGATATCGGGAATATGCACAGGGTACAGGAACAGGAAGAGCTGCTGGGAGTGGTGAACCGCTACGTGGCTACACCACGAGCGGGGCGGCCGTTGCAGCCAAAGCTGGCGGCCAGCATTGACTACCTGTCCTTTAAACCACTGCAAGAACAGGTAGTCAATGAGGCGTTGGACCTCTACTCGCCTCCAGAGAACTGCGTTTTGCTCAATGTACCTGCCGTCAACAGTCAAATCTGCGGGTACATTGGGCAGGGTGTCAGAACCCAGGAATTAAAACTGCAGCGTATACTGAAGCTCCTGACGTCAGCAATTACATCCGATGCTCATTCCGTGGACGGGGTAGACATGACTACAAATCAGCAAGATACCCTGGCTCTACTGTGTAACACACAGTATGAGATCAATAACCTCTGCAAGGAAGCAATAAGGCCTGCCCTCAATTTGAACTTTGCAGGACTGTGCAGAACACCAGCCTCAGAACCGCAGCCTCAGAACCTGCTATTTGGCAAAGACTTGCCCAAACAACTCAAAGACCTGGATGAGGAATCAAAAGCATTTGGCCTCATGAGGGTAGGACCCGGGACGAGCAGAACCACTCAACCCAGACAGCAGTACCCCATCGCATCCACCAGTCGACGTCAATCCCATGGGACTGGTGAAAGCTCGGGGCCCGCACACCATCCCCGGAGGCCTTTTTTAGGCCAAGGCCCAGAGCGGGCCCCATGGAAAATGTGCCACCCCCACACAGCACCACCCCGACAAATGAAGAACCAGAAACACAAGAAGTGAATACACCAATAACAATGGAGGTAGGTGGGTCTGGTTCCTACCAGCATATAAAAAGTGGGGGAACTGTACTAACAGGGTAGAGACTGCACCTGTTCATGGAAGCATGGAGGACTATCACACTTGATAGTTATATATAGTTATACCAGTTCAGCATGCACCACAAAGATGTTTTACCCTCTCACTAAAAGAAAAACTGGAGGGACAAGCAGAACTGGTGAGGTTACTTACAAATGGTATCATTGAAAAATCTGAACATGAACCTTTGGAATTTGTCTCAAATATATTCACTAAAACCAAAAAAGATGGTGGATGTCGCATCATCATTGACTTAACGTCATTGAATACTTTCGTTAAGTATATACACTTTAAAATGGAAACATTTGTGACTGTCAAACAACTGATTTCCAAAGGATACTTTATGGCTAGCATCGACTTAAAAGATGCCTACTATTCAGTACCTATTCACAAGGATCATCGTAGATACCTAAAATTTACCTGGATGGGGGCAACATGGCAGTTCAAGTCGTTGCCTAATGGTCTAACATCAGCCCCAAGATTGTTTACCAAGATATTAAAACCAGCCTTGGCAATACTAAGAAAACAAAAACATATTGTCATGACATATCTTGATGATATTTTGATAATAGGCAAAACCATGGAATTAGCTAACTCAGCTGTATTAGCTACTAAACATTTATTTGAAACCTTGGGATTTGTCATACATCCAGATAAATCTAAGTTGACACCATCCACAACTATGGATTTTCTGGGATTCACAATTAACTCAGTCCACATGTCTGTAACATTGCCAAAAGAGAAATAAGCAGAATTGGCACAAACCTGCAACACATTAATGGTTAACAATCGACCAACCATTCGACAAGTGGCAAGAATAATTGGGAAAATGGTAGCAGCATTTCCAGCTGCCCAGTTTGGATCTTTGCACTATCAAAACTTACAAAGAGCAAAGGTGCAAGCGTTAAAACGACATGCAGATCATTTTGACCGAACCATGAAATAGCCCATTGAAGCAATATCAGAGTTACAATGGTGGATAGAGAACATTTGGCATAGTTCCAGTCCTATTATCATCAATAACCCAATGTTAACTATACAAACAGATGCCAGTGCTCAAAGCTGGGGAGCAACTAATACTATATCCAGCACAGGTGGATTGAGGGTTTTTAATGATATTATTTTGGCCACTGATCAAGGTGACTGTGTTGGCCTCGTGCTTTTAGATTTGTCAGCTGCCTTTGACACAGTGGATCATGAAATTTTGACCTCCCGTTTGGAGCAGTGGGTGGGTATCAGGGGCATAGCACTGGAGTGGTTCAGGTCGTACTTGGCTGACCGAACTTTTTGTGTCAGCCTTGGGGACTCTGTATCCTCCTCTGCTCCTCTCTCGTGTGGGGTCCCACAGGGCTCAGTTCTTGGCCCTCTCCTCTTTTCACTCTATTTGCTCCCACTCTGTTCCATCCTTAGGAAGCACGGGATTTCATTCCACTTTTATGCTGATGACAGTCAGCTTTATGTGCCTCTGGGAAAGGGGGGTGTACACTCTGTCGGGCTCTTGCTTGAGTGTCTCAGTGACATAAAGGCCTGGATGTCACTGAACTTTTTAAAATTTAATGATGACAAGACAGAGGTAATGATCTTTGGTGGCACCTCTGGGGCCCCCCCTGTTGATCTAGGCTCTTTGTCTGCATATCTCAAACCTAACATCACGAACCTGGGGATTAAAGTGGACCCTGATCTTAGATTTGACTGTCAGGTGAGGGCTGTTGGTAAATCTGTTTTTTTCCATCTGAGGCAGCTGGCAAAAATAAAGCCGATTTTGTCAAGGCAGCACTTTGAGACGGTAATCCATGCCTTTGTTACCACCCGGCTGGATTACTGCAATGCACTGTATCTGGGGGTTAGTCGGTCCTCCATCGCCCGTCTCCAGATGGTACAGAATGCAGCTGTTCGTCTCTTGACTGGCACACGAAAGCATGATCATGTTTCACACCTTTTGGCCTCTCTCCACTGGCTGCCTATTCAGTATAGGATTTGTTTTAAAATTCTTTTATTTACTTTTAAATCCCTAAGTGGTCTTGCCCCGTCCTACCTATCTGAGCTTCTTCACCCTTATTCGCCCTCCCGCTCTCTGAGGTCAGATGATCAGCTGCTCCTGATTGAGCCAAAGACTAAGCGGAAGCTCAGAGAGGACCGTGCCTTTGCTGTGTCGGCTCCGAGATTGTGGAATGAATTGCCTCTGCACGTTAAACAGGCCCCTTCTCTAGCTGTTTTTAAGTCACTCCTGAAGACATATCTATTCTCCATGGCCTTTGTAGACCAGTGAGGTGTTGAATTGTTTATTAACTTTATTTGCTTGGTTTTGCTGCGTTGTTTGTACTCGTGTTTTATGTTTTTTAATTTATTGTTTGGATTTTTGTATGTAATTTATGCGCCTCGTGTTAGTTGTATGTTCTGTTGTTCTGCCTGTTTTATGATGTCTTGCTTGTTTTCTTTTTTCTGTACAGCACTTTGGTCAGCTTTGGTTGTTTTTAAGGTGCTTAACAAATAAAGTTATTATTATTATTATTATTAACCTAGAATCATTACTACTACAGACACTGGGCATAAACTATTTGGAAATGTTGGGTGCGTTCTATGGTTTAAAAGCATATTGTACAAATATGCACCATTAGCATGTTCGTTTGCAGATTGACAATACCACAGTGGTGGCCTATATTAACCATATGGGCGGGATAAAATCGATATCATGTGATAATTTGGCCAACACAATCTGGCAATGGTGTGTTGATAAACATATTTGGCTATCAGCAACTTACCTACCAGGTAAGCTAAATACAGTGGCAGACACCAGGTCACGCAAGTTTAATGATAACACCGAATGGATGTTAAACCCCAAAGTATTTGCTAAAATTACAAAGCAATATGGCACACCAGATATCGATCTCTTTGCATCCTGACTGAATCACCAGGTACCAATGTATGTCGCTTGGGAACCAGACCCTGAGGCAGCAGCGATAGATGCATTCACGCTGAACTGGGGGAACTATTTTTTCTATGCCTTTCCCCCCTTCTGCCTCATCAGTCGGGTACTACGCAAAATACAGATGGATTCTGCCTCAGGCATTTTGGGAGTACCCGACATGGTTCCTAGTGGTCCTTGACAGGGTCATCAAAACACCAATGACCATTCCCAGTAGCCTAGATCTACTGATTCACCCGGTGTCAGGCAAAAGTCATCCATGCCATGATAGAATTAACCTACTGGGTTGCAGATTCTGAAAAGACCTTTACTGGACCTGGGATTGTCTAGCAGGACCATGGACACGATGACAGCGTCCCACCGTATTTCCACCAGAAAACAATACCTCTCGAGCATAAGAAAATGGGAAACATACTGCTCAAGAACTGGGACATCCTACACAACAACCACCGTAACAAACGTACTGGAGTTCCTGGCCAGCCTTCACCACGATGAAGGAATGAGCTATAGTGCTGTCAATTGTGCTAGGAGTGCACTGTCAGCCTACCTAAGGCAGGCACCAGGACAACAGGCCATAGGGTCTCATCCGCTGGTGATCAAATTAATGAGAGGGATCTTCAATACAAACCCCCCAAGACCTAGGTATACTAAGATCTGGGATGTCAGTGTTGTCCTGACATACCTAAGGGGATGGTCACCAGCCAGATCCCTCACTCTGGAACAACTAACCCTGAAAACGGTCATGCTGATGGCACTAGTCTCAGCACAAAGGGTCCAGTCCCTCCATTTACTCAGACTGGACAACATGGACATAACACCAGACCAAATAACTTTCACCATTCAGGAGCTGGTAAAACAGAGCAGACCAAGAACTTCAGGCCTTGTTATGGAATTCCGGGCGTACACACCTGACCCCTGTTTATGTGTCATGACTCATTTGCTGTTATACATCAACACAACTAAAGATTCCCGAGGGAGAGTGAAAGCTTTATGGGTCAGCCACAAGAAACTACATGGTCGGGTGTCGAGCTAAACCATCTCCAGATGGCTCAAACAGGTACTGGGAGCTGCGGGAGTGGATACTAACCTTTACACATCTCACTCCTCCAGGGCAGCATCCACGTCGGCGGCTAAAAGGATGGACGTCCCATTAGACCACATCCTGGCAACAGCAGGATGGTCCATGGAGAGAACATTCCAAACATTCTACGACAAGCCGTTAGCAGAACCTGTTTTATTTGCAGAAATAATTTTGGACTGCAAACATATAATTTAAGCCCGGGGGAGCATTATTTTATTTTTGTTATTGTTTCAAATAAATACCATTATTGTTCTACAAACAGATTCATGGTTGATTATGATAACATACTTCCTCCCTTGGATGACTTCGGCAGTGAGTGAAGTATGAACTGTTACACGGTTTGAAATCACAGAGCTTTAAAATCTTCACGTAGTCACTCACGTGACTCCGAAGTAAAATAGTAAGATTAATAGTAAGATATATGTTCCACTATAAGGGCGGCACAGTGGTAGAAGTGGTGTCATATTCCGGTGGGCGGCGCGGCTCTGGCCAGCAGCGGCCTCTGCAGTCTGTCCGCGTTTTATTTTTTTCTGTCTGTGTTTAATGTAGTTTTTGTTATTTTTTTGTTGGGGTGTGTGTGTTGGGGGGTGGGGGGTGGGGTGGGACGGGGGGGGAAACTTTTTAAATCTCTCCCTGCACTGGAGAGCCGACCTTTTCTCGTCGGGTTTCCGTTGTCGTTGGGGCCGCAACGAGGAGCGGCCTCCAACAGGAAGAAGCCGGGGACTCAGGTGCCGACTCACCGTCAACGTCGCGGGGCTGGCCAAGTCCGGAGCGGGTGGAGCGGTGGATGAGCGCTGCTGCTGCTGCTGCTGCTGCTGCTGTGGCCCGACCGGAGAGTCGGAGGCTCCAACGACAGGTCTGTGGACGGCGGCACCGGGAGCCCGCGGCTCCCTGGAGGGAGACCGCTTTTCAGGGCTCTCGCAACGGCGACTTCCCCCGCCCGAGTTGCGGGGTTGAAGAGCTCCTGGAGCGGGGCCTACATCACCGCCCCGCGCGGCTGGGAATGGCCGCGGGACTCTGCGAGCGCACACCGGGGGCTCCAACACCAAGACCCGGTGTGCGACCTCGCACCACCCGGCGTGGCTTTAATGGCCGCGGGACAATCGCCATCGCCAGCCGGGGGCTTTGACTTTGACTCTGACATCGGGGGGGGGGGGGGAGAGTGCAGTGGAGAAATAAGTTTATTTGGCCTTCCATCACAGCAATGTGATGGATGTTTATGTAAATTATGTTGTGTCTTGGGTCTATGTGTTTGTATGTATGGCTGCAGAAACGGCATTTCATTTGGACCTCAAGGGGTCCAAATGACAATAAATGTATCTTATCTTATCTTATCTTATCTTATTAAACGTGAACTTACCAGTTTGAAGTTTGATCTGTATTTTATGAGCAGTTACAATGAGGGATTATGTGCCCTCTGCTCCCACCCTCAATTATAGAGATCAACTGGTAACTTAGTTCTCCTTATCTTTACTATGTTTATTTCAATTATTGTGTTGTTTCTGTGATTCCACACCGCTGCTTTGAAGTATGCCATGCATGAAGTATGTGCTGGACGGGGTCTTCACGTAATCCCTCATCGTAACTCGACAACAGGGAGTGAATCTTCTTTCGTGTGAATCATCTATGTTTCAAATGTTCGGCCAGGCTCTTGCACAGTGGACAGCCTTCTCATTTCCCACCGCTAGATCTTCCAGGCAGCATTGTTCACCAAGAAGTGGGCATCTTAGTGGGTGTGGCATGGATTGTACAGATGTTACACATTCACATTCTGTGTCTGCCGCATCCGCGTAGCCCCATTTGCTCATATTGATCTTGCATCGGCCCATCCCTGTATGAAGCCTATTGAGGGACTTCCAGGGCTTCCAGTCACACCTGTGACCAGGTGGTAGCTGTTCCTTGGTTGTGATTGGCATCTTTACGTGCTGGCGGTTTTCACTGCGTTTCTTTTCCCACAAGGCTAGTCTGGTTGCTTGAGGAGACTGTGACAGTGGCTGGACTGTGTGAAGGAAGCTCTTCCGCAACTTCAGCCGTTTTGGGGCTGGTTATGGGAGTTCCAGGAATGGCGGGTGCCCCCAACTTGCCTATTATGTTCAGCTCTACCAGCAACTGATCTGCGGATTCCTGGTGGAGCAATACCGGCCAAGACATGCAAGTGATTATGAAGAGAGCAATATGTTGGCCTAACTGATCAGGCACAGTTGTGTGCTTAAAAATCTCTGGCCAATTGCTGGACATGATAATTTGGCAGAATTCTACTAGTTTTCATGAAGGTTTTGCAATCCCAGGTTGGTGGGAGCAACCCCTCACAGCATTATTAAGGTTCTTAGAGCAACTCCAATGATGCATTGGGTTACTTTGTTTGTTTGTTTTTTCTCATCTGTGTGGTTTGAATTTTCCACAGGGCTGGAAGCCAGGTTTGAAGCTTCGGCCCAGAGTCGCCCAATGAGTCACCACTGCACAAATGCACCAGAAAGAGATTTATAGGGAGATATGAATATTAATTAACTGGTGCCAAAGGCAGTTTAGTCCTTGTTGCACTAATCTCCAGCCACTTGCTGTTGCAATGTCGACCCAGCAGAAAGGGATTTGAACTGCTTTCCATAGTCCAGCCATACAAAGTGACCTTTGGAAGAGCTTTATGGAAGAAATTAGCTCACAGCGAGTCTAAAAGCGTCAACACCAACAACAGTTACCGTACACTTCCCGTAAACGTCCTCCACATATTCCTAAGGTCACACACACTTGCAAAAGCGTGAGGCCGAGAACTGCTAAAAAAAGGAAAAAAATAATATAGTATGGAAAATAAACACAAACCTGATTCGATTAGAATGAAAAAAATAATTTAATATTGTCTGGTACAGCCTGGCAATTAGCTTGCTGTGATGTGTTTTCCTATCAGTAGCTTATCACTAGCTTATCCTACAATATGCCTTTGTTTTTCATTCTTTCTCTTTATATACATACATTATTTATTTAACAATGATTACCCTTTGGCAGATGTCGATGAGTCATACTTATTGCAGCCCTGCTGATGACAACTCTCCCATGATATGGTTGGATGGGGTTTTCCAGGATGTGGACACAGCAATGGTGAATGAATAGACAATTATTTCCAAGCCAGCATGATGCACAGCTAGTTGCCACTTGGTGTTCCACTGTAAGTGCCCCCCTTGTCTTTAAGGTGCCTGCCACAGGTTTGGGAGCTGCAGTAGGAGTAACCCAGGTAAGTAACTGATGCATAGAACAGTACAGCTCAGGAATGGGCCCTTTGGCCCACACTGTTTGCACCGAACATAATGCCAAGTTAAACTGATCACATCGGTCTGCATGTGATGACTCACACTGCAGACATGATGTGCTCATGGTGGAGGGAAGCATGCAGGTGCAGCAGGCAGCGAAGAAAGCAAATGGTATGTTGGTCTTCATAGCCATAGGAGTTGAGTATAGGAGCAAAGAGATCCTTCTGCAGTTGTACAGGGCCCTAGTGAGACCACACCTGGAATATTGCGTGAAGTTTTGCTCTCCAAATTTGAGGAAGGACATTCTTGCTATTGAGGGAGTGCAGCGTAGGTTCACGAGGTTAATTCCCGGTATGACGGGACTGTCATATGCTGAGAGAATGGAGTGGGTGGGTTTGTATACACTGGAATTTAGAAGGATGAGAGGAGATCTTATTGAAACATAAAATATTACTGGACATGCTAAGAGGCAGGAAACATGTTCCCGATGTTGGGGAATCCAGAATCAGGGGCCACAGTTTAAGAATAAGGGGTAAGCCATTTAGAACGGAGATGAGGAAATACTTTTTCACACAAAGAGTTGTGAGTCTGTGGAATTATCTGCCTCAGAGGGCTGTGGAGGCTGGTTCGCTGGATGCTTTCAGGAGAGAGTTAGATAAAAATAGCGGAGTCAAGGGATATGGGGAGAAGGCAGGAGTGGGGTACTGATTGTGGATGATCAGCCATGATCACATTGAATGGCGGTGCTGGCTCGAAGGGCCAAATGGCCTACTCCTGCATCTATTGTCCATTGTCTATTGTCTATTGTCTAAGACATTTTTATAATGGTGGGTGGAGTACCAGTCAAAGTGTTTCCAGGATTTTGCCGAACTTCTTCAGTATTAATGGAACTCAGTTCATCCTGGCCAGTGGAGAAAGTATTCTAGCTTTTCTCATGTGCTTTTGACTTGCAGAAGTTGGAAAGGCTTTGGAGAGCCACTCACTGCAGGATACCCAGCCTCTGACCTACTCTAGTAATCACAGTATTTATCTGTCTGTTCCAGTAAAATGTCTAGTCCATATTCTTTGGGTCTTGATAGTTGTGTTGTTGAATGCCAAAGGTAGCTGGTTGATGTTGGATAAAGATGAAATGCTGGTGTAACTCAGTGGGCCAGGCAGCATCTCTGGAGAAAAGGAATAGGTGATGTTTCGGGTCGAGACCCTTCTGCAGACTGAGAGTCAGGGGAGAGCGAAGCTAGTGGTATGAAAAGGTACAAAGAACCAATAAATGAAAGGTATGAAAAGAACAAATCAAAGACATCACTGATGATCAAGGAAAGATGGAGCCCACAATGGTCCATTGTTGGCCATGGAAAAGGTAGTAACAATGGGATACAAACAGTGAAACTAAGCAGGACGACAGTGAAACTAGTAGGATGACTAGGATGGGGGAGGACAGAGAGAAAGAGGGGATGCAAGGGTTATTTGAAATTAGAGAAATCAATATTTATACCAATGGCTTGTAAGCTGCCCAAGCGAAATATGAGGTGGTGTTGGAGATGCCCATTGACTAGCACTCTTGTGGTGTCAATGTCGCCATCCACCAGCACATGAGATGTGGAAAGTCAGGATGACTGAAGGAAAGAGTGTAACGCTTTGGTTTCTGTAGCAACTTTCATGGTCCTTTGGGTTGCTCCAAACCACTCTAAAATGCTGCCATTGTTGTAATATTAGGAGCATAGTAGACAATATGAACACTTCTGCCAGTGTCAATGTGAGGATGAACAGAAACTTAGATTGAGAGATAAATATTAACCACAACTGCTGGGATAACTACTCTGCTCTTCTTACAACTAGAGGTAATAGATTTTAGTAATAGTATTTATCATTGTCACTTGCACTGAGGTACAGTGAAAAGCTTTTGTTTGCTTGCTATCCAGTCAGAGAAAAGACTACACATGAATACAATCAAGCCATCCACAGTGCACAGATCAACGGTGAAAGATACAACAATCAGTGCAAGATATAACATTGAAGTCCGATAAAGTGTGATTTGAGATAATTCAAAGGTCTCCAATGAGGTAGATGGGAGGTTGGGACTGTATTCTAGCTGATGAATATTTCATGTCCAAGAGAAAGAGAGCAGGTGAGTCTTATTTTGTTGTCTCCTTTGAGGGACAGGAGCTGCTACAGTGTCAACCCTCTCTTGCTGTTGGAATGGAGAACCTGACTAGGGTTTTTTGCTTGGATTTCTGAGCGATAATCAAACCTGAATCTTAAGGATGGAGCAGGTTACGGATGATTAACTGAACACCGAGATGGGTATTTTGAAATGTTATGTGGGGTTTCATGGAATAATGGACCAGGAATCCTCCAGAAATAAACTTTTTATTGGCTTTAGCAGCTTACTTCCATTGTTGGTGCTGTCAGTACTCCCTCTCTTGGGGATATTTACTCTCTAGAATGGGGTTCCCTTTGCTATGTGCCAGCTTTGATCCAGGTCATAGACAATGAGAAACCAAGTCCTTTGTGTTAATGAAAGAAGCACAAGGAAGTCCCCATGCTACTCCTGCTCTTCCTCCTGGAGTAGCCAACTCTGGAGCAGCCAAGACCAGGGATAAAATGTACCAGAAATGCGTGGTAGGAAAATCACCACTTGGACTCAAGTGGATGAACAGTGTATTTGGATCAACAACATTTCATAGCGAGCATGCAGGAGAGAGCTCTTCAGCCCAGTAGTCAGCCGCCATGCTGTAGCTTGTTTGAATCAGTCTGAAGAAGGGTTTTGGCCCGAAACGTTGCCTATTTCCTTCGCTCCATAGATGCTGCTGCACCCACTGAGTTTCTCCAGCATTTTTGTGTACCTTCGATTTCCCAACATCTGCAGTTCCTTCTTAAACGCCATGCTATAGCTTTTTTGCTTCCATCAGCGGTGATACTCAAAGGTTGACAAAGGCATGGTCACTTATGGCTCGTTTTCACGGGGCGACTTGACGCAAGATGTAGCCAGAGTGGAGTGGTCGTGGTCTAGCACGATATCACACGATATAACGGGGGTAGAGTAAAGAGTTCCCACGGTACTCGGCAATTCTGTCATTTGTGCGAGTGACTTGTCCGTCTCCCGATCTTTCCCGAATGAACATCGTGGACTGTAGTGTAGTTAATCATGTGGCACAAATGATGTTACTTTGTTGTCACACACTATATTCGTTTTTTTCACCCGAGCTCTTTAATGAGCTGAAGAATAATCTGTGTTTTTTTAGACAAATGTTGTTTAGTGTGATGCACCTTCTCTCAATATGTGCAAGAAGTCATCTTTTTATTTTGTCAAATATGAATAAACACTGTATCTCACATTGACCGTGATTATTGTGTTATTTTATGATCTACTGAGATGCTGCTGCATCGCGGAGTTTCTCCAGCATTCGCGTGTGTGGGTGGGAGTTGGGGGGGGGGAGGGGGGAGAGAGACATAAGGCAGCCTGAAGAATGGGTCGCCTGTCCATTTCCCTCCGTAAATGCTGCCTGGCCCGCGGAGTTCCTCCATTCATGTCGGTGTGAGAGGGAGGGAGGGAGAGAGAGAGAGAGAGAGGCACACACAAGGTGGATGCGAAATCTTACCTGCCTGTTTCAGTGACAGACATCCACCGCCAGTAAATGAAGTCACCCCCATCTGTCTCCCCCTCCTCTCCCTCGACTCCCCCACCTTTCCCTCCCAACTCCAGTCCTGTCCCGACCCCCTGGGAAACTGAAGGTTTCCCGCTGTAATTAAAGAGTTCCCACGGTAGACTGTAAAACTGGGATCCTGGTTCTGGACTCCCCCAACATCGGGAACATTCTTCCTCCATCTATCCTGTTCAATCCCGTTGATACGATTAGACAGGTATCTAGTTATTTAATTCATTTAATGATTTCTATCGCCCAGCCTCTCATCTTTCAATCGGGTTCGGAAGGAACTGCAGATGCTGGATTAAAACGAAGATAGACACAACATGTAGCTCAGCGGGACAAGCAGCATATCAGAAGGGTCTCGACCCGAAATGTCACCCATTCCTTCTCCGCAAAGATGCTGCCTGCCGTCGAACTCATTCTCTTTAAACCGGCATCTGCTGTTCCTTCCGAAACTTACACAAGGAATAAGCAACTTTTCGGGCCGAAACATTGCCTATTTCCTTCGTTCCATAGATGCTGCTGCACCCGCTGAGTTTCTTCAGCATTTGTGTGTGTGGGTGGGAGTTGGGGGGGGGTAGAGAGATAAGGCAGCCTGAGGAAAGGCTCGCCTGTCAATTTCCCTCCGTAGATGCTGCCTGGCCCGCGGAGTTCCTCCAGTTACAAACTGCTTTCAGACAAAAAGAGACACACTGACATTAATGAAATGCTTGTTAGCTAGTTTTATTAGATTTGTATGTAAATAGCAAACTGGCTGGATTCACTCTATCCAACTTCCGGGTTCACCGTTCGCAGGAGTTCCCACGGTGACCGCAAGAGTTACTACGGATATCGCACGGGACACTTCGTTCATAAAATGTTGCAATGCTCAACCACAAGTGTACAAGTCACTCTTGGACAAATTCAAACATGTTTGAATTTTCTCCCGAGTACCCAAGGTACACGATTACCTGCCGTTAGCGCCACGGTGGTCCACGAATGCCGTACTGTTACCGCACGAGGTTCCCACGATGTCAAACTCTGGTTACCTCTTGCGTCAAGTCGCACCGTGAAAAGGGGGTTTTATGGATATTGTTCATGATTATATTTTAGTCAAGAGTGTGTTGTTCAAGCGTCAAGAGTATTTTAATGCCATATGCCCTAGATAGAACAATGGAACTCTTACTTGCAGCAGCACAACAGAATGGACTGTATAGACTATATAGTCTATAGTCTATACAGTCCATTATGTTGTGCTGCTGCAAGTAAGACTATATATATAGTCTATATGGTCCATTCTGTGAATATATATATATATATAATATATATATATATATATATATATATATATATATATATATATGTATGTGTATATATGTACACACACAAATATCTATACACACATATATATACACACATATATCTATGTGTATATATATATATATATATATATGTACACACACATGTACACACAAACAAACAAACAATATTAGGGTGAAAGTTAACATGAAAGTTAAATGCTTAATCTTGCCATAGGTATTTCTGCAGACATTTTGCTGATATCCCAATTGCCTGCCTTCTCTTCATTGTCTATTGCAGTGTGATATCAGATCGCTAGCTGCCTCTTGAAATGCTGACTTTAATTTCCTCCTTGTGTGTTTAGCCTCCCCATCCTGCCTTGCATTTACCATGGCAGACTAAATGTTTAGACTGAGAGTTTCTTTAAGTGTAGGTTTATTATCTAATTCCACCAGTGGTCAGCACTTTGAACAATCCTCTGACTTCATGAGTTGCCACATTACACTATACCATCAAACACCTCAATTTACAGATCATTCGGTTGATCTTACTAGGGTGTGACTTACGCCAGCTACTTTTGGATTCAAAAGACTTCTAAAGAGCAGCTATTCTTCTAATGTAGAGGTAATAAACAAAGTAAGGTCCCACAAACAATAATGAGATCATGACCAGCTTACCTGCGTCTGAAGAAGAATTCCGACCCGAAAAGTTGTCTCCAGTTCCCTTCATTGGGGATGCCTGGCCCACTGAGATCCTCCAGCGGTTTGTTTTTGCTCCAAGTTCCAACGTCTGTGTCTACATTTTAGTGAAATCAGATGGGGCATGACTGCTGGCTACAAGATAAAAGGAGACAATAATTTTATAAATATATGGCACCTTTAATGCATGCCGTAAAACATTCCAAGGCTTTCCACGGAAGAATTATGAGGCAAAATTCTACATGTGTATAATGGGATTTGAGAGAACAAAGGTGGTTACATTTGCACAACTCATCTGAAAGACAGCATCTTCTTTATGCAGCACTGTCTCTGTCACTGTTGCATTCAAGTGTCTGGGATAGAAGGTGCCACAGCGAGTAGAGCACTGCCTCATAGTGCAGCGGCCTGGGTTCCATCCCCACCATGGGTGTTGCCTATGTGGAGTTTTCAAGTCCTTCCTGTGATCTTATGGGTTTCCTTGGAGTGCTCTAGCTTCTTCTCACATCCCAAATACATATAGGTTCCTAGACCTCTGAAAATTATCAGTGGGGTTTAGGACCTAGGTAAAGGGGGGATAGAACAGCATGGCAATTGAAGGGTGAGGTCACACACCAGTACTGGACAATTGCCATTGAATGTACATGGGTGGACACCTGTAGTTGTTTAATACACTGGGAAGCTTGCCAGTGAGCAATGGTCAAAAGCTAGGATTACTGTGCCCTTGTTGGCCACAGTGGGCAGCAGTATCTGGAAGGAGAATACAGTAAGATTACTGCAAATGAATATTGATGATTGGGGAGGGCTGCTGGATAGAGCAGTCTGTTTCTGTGCTCTATGACTGTGGAGGCTGGTGTACTCTATAGCTCTGAACACCACATACAAACAAGAAGATATGGCAAAGTCTTTTGAGTTGTACAACCTACAAAAACATTTGGGTTTTTGCTGGTTAAAGAGATTTCCCTTCCAATATGATGGACACTTATTATGTTAACTAGCCTTTCACGCTGTCGGTGAGCAACTAATGAGAAATTATTTTGGTTATGTGCTTATCAAAACCAAATGTAAATGCATCCCAAGTGTGTTGGTCAAATACAAATGGGCTGAAGGTGATGAGGATTGAATGTGCTTGTCTTACTGCCAATTAAACAACTTTAAATAACTTCATCATTCCTCACATCAAAGATGTAATTGAAATTCTGCACTGCATGTTCTTGTGATAAACTGCTCCTAATATTGTTTTTGACAAGCAGAATTGTGAAGTGGTAAGTTATAATGTTCAGGGCATTAGTGTTGAAATATAAAGAATGTGCAGCTTACATCCCCAAAGTATTGTAAATTCAGTAAATAATGAATGTGGGACATGAAGTTCAGGTGAACATGTGGAACATATTTGTTATCCCAAAGGCAAACCAATGTGTTTTCTATTTACCTGGCATTCATGGTGCTATAAAACTATTTTTAATCATTTCTAACATGTTAGCTGGAATTATTTTTTTTGGGTGGGGGTGTAATGTTGACTCTCACCAATATATGCACAGGAGGGGGGGGGGGGGGGGGGGGGGGATAAAGACTTCTATCGTCCTGAAACATTAACTCTGTTTCTGTCTCCACAGTCGCTGCCTGACCCACTGAGTGTTTCCAACATTTTCTGTTTTTATTCAACATTTCCTTGCTCTTTCTAGGATGGCTCCAACATACGCCACAGCAAATGAAGTATTTCTGCGGTGTAGTCCGTTCTAAGGCAGGAAACACAGTTGCCAATATGCAGAGAGAAAGCCACGTCAATGATTCAATTTAATTATACTTTGTTGTCGTAGGTACTAAGGTACAGCAATTTTTTTTGTTTTGCACAAAATACACAACGTGCACAAAGAGTCGCCACGTTCTGGCGCCAACAAGGTAACAAAAGTACTCATTAGAGTCATGTTGGTCCCTCATCTTGGAGTGTGTGTGCGTCTGCCTACTGGGTGCCTCTTTGGTCTTTCTTTTTTTTTACCAAAAATAATTTATTCAGCTATTTCAATAATATGTACAGTACGAAATAAATCAAAATTCAAAAACCCACCACCATAATACAAAATCACCCAATTATCCAAACAAATATTCTTACATTTTACACTCTTGAACAACTACATTACAATCCGTGTCAAGGATGCATTCCAGCTCCCGGAAATCCCCAAGGGCCCTCTTTGTTCTTAGGGGCCCCTCTCCTGCCGGGTCCCTCAGAGGTGCGGACCAACCTCCCCTCCGCGGCCCGTCCTTGGCACGACCGCCGGGACTCCGCGGCCCTGTGTCCGTTGTCGCTGGTGGCTCCTCTGCTCTGCGGGGATGAGCAGGGCCGAGTTCTTCATCATCATCATCATCATCATCATTGAGAACATGGTGTCTAATGCCCCTGTCCCACTTAGGAAACCTGAACAGAAACCTCTGGAGATTTTGCGCCCCACCCAAGGTTTCCATGCGGTTCCCAGAGGATCCCAAAGGTTTTTGTCAGTCTCCCTACCTGCTTCCACTACCTGCAACCTCCGGGAACTGCACGGAAACCTTGGGTGGGGCGCAATGTCTCCAGAGGTTTCCGTTCAGGTTTCCTAAGTGGGGCAGGGGCATTACAATGCTATGTACGACAGTGATCGCAACTTCTACTGAAGTTGGCTCGCTAGAAACTCATCTGCCCTTTGACAGGTCTTGGTTTTGGTCCTGCTGGTCCATAGCCCCTTCCTCACCTGGCAAACCAGGTGGGGGAGACGGTTTAGTCGCCGACTATCCAACACTGGAGCAGGTAGCACGGGATTTCATAGTACCCTTGGTGGGAAGAACTCCACCCGACCTGACCTAACCCTGCCGAGTTACACAGTGGTATGTGCGCACAAACTAAGTATCGAGGGGAGTAGAAAAATCCAGGTCTTGTAAGGTGAGGGCACTGAGCATCACTCCTCCAGAGGCCAAGACATAGAGCTGATAAAAGTAAATGAATAGATCCAGAGGTTGCTCGATGCAGTCTAGTTTAAAGATACAGCATGGAAACAAGCCCTTCAACCCACTGTCCAAACTGACCATCGATCACCCATTCACATTAGTTCTATTTTATCCCACTTTCTCATCCACTCCCTACATACTAGAGGCAATTTACAGAGGCAGTTAACCTACAAATCTGACAAGTTTGGGATGTGGGAGGAAACTGGAGCAGCTGGAGGAAACCCAAATGGTCACAGGGAGAACGTGTAAACTCTAGATAGGCACAACATGCTGGAGTAAGCATTGTATAGCTAAAGAGCCCTTTGTAAAGAACCCAATCGCAAAGATAATACAAAGCCCTTGTGTTCTTGGTTCTTGGTTTCTTGGCCCTCCAAAATATTCCAAATGGAATTTAAACTGGAGGTGGTGAAGGGAGGGCTTAAGCCAGAAAGGGTTATTGGGAAGAAAGAGCTACTTTAAATTTAGTTGCATCTGGTTAGGTAACTATAGTTGGGTGGAGATTATTCTATGCTTTAATTGTGCGGGGGAAGAACAAATTGCTGTATACATCTGTCTTTGTAGCTGGGATCACAAATTGGATCGAATGCCCTCGTCTGCTCCTAATTGGTTTGGGTCTGGTGTAGGTCTTGTATTTCATGTCGAGCTGACCATTTAACATTTTGTAAAAACAGGTCAAACGGTGAGCTTCACGTTTGTCTTGGAGAGGGTTCCACCCCAGAGAATTCAGAATTCATGTCACAGCACTCCAGATACGAGCTATGGCCCAGAAGGAGAGATCTCAAGCTGAGCTGGAATATAGTGAGGGTGGCACAGCTGTCAGAGTTGCTGCCACACAGCTTCACCAACACTGGTTCAATCCCAACTTTGGCTTATGTGTATGTTGAGTTTGCGCATTCATCCTGCGAATTTGCGGGATTCTCCCCAGTGTTCCCGCTTTCTTCCCGCAACCCAAGGATATCATGGTCGGTTAATTGGCCATTGTGGGTAAGTGGGAAAAGAATCAAAGGTTGATTGGTTGGGCAGGTGAAAAAACAAGAGGAAGGGAAATAAAGTGAGGGGGTACTAATGGGATTGCTCCTCTGGAACCCAGCATTGATGGACTGAATGGCCTGGTACTGGGGGTTTAGGGGGTGACACAGTAGATTAAGATTGCTGCTGCCTCGCAGCGCTATTTGCATGGGTTCAATCCCGACCTGGGTGCTGCCTGTGTGGAGTTTGCACATTCCCCCAATGAACATGTGGGTTTCCTTTGAGCGCTCTGGTTTCCTACTGCATCTCAAAGATGTGCCGGTGGATGGGTTAATTGGCAACAGTAAATTGACCCGAGTGCATAGTTGAGTGGTACAATGAGAAAGTGGGGAGAATCAAGTGGGATTCGTGAAGGCTAGGTGTAAATGGGTACGTGATGGTCAACATGGACATGGTGGATCAAAGGATTTGTTTCCATCCTGTTTGACTGTATTGCTGATGTGGATTAATGTCCCCAACAAATCCAAGCTGATGTTGTGCGTGCATTAATGAGGGAATGTTGCATTTTTGGACGTATCACCTTTCAGATGAAGTGCTAAACCGTCCTGATTGCCGACATTTCAGGTCGAGAACCTTCCTCGGACTGAGAGTCACAGGAGAGGGAGACGAGATATGGAAGGGTAAGGTGTGAAAACGACAGATCAAAGCAGATTAAATCAGATGATGTGATCATCATCACACCGCTGCTTATGGAAGGTGCTTTGTACAAAGACATGTTCGATGTATTTAGCTACCTTTAGCCAGAAGCCCTGAAAAGAAGATCTATCTTGGCTTTCTCCTGAGTTCATCACCATTTCAAAGGCTAATGTTTCACTAAGTCAGTTAATGCCATGATACCAAGTGATAGATGGGAGCAGTGTAAACAGCAAACAGGAGAGGAGCAAAGCCTAAATAATCAGGTTATAAGAGCAGGTCAGATGCTGGGTATGCTGCAGCACCCCCTGACACTGAAAAACCTTTCCACCATCTACATTGTAAGTATAATGGACTAGTTGCCAGCAAAGATCCTATAGCAGAGCTCTGCTATAGGATCTTTGGTTGCCAGGATGAGAGCAGCTCCAACAATACAAGCGAAAGCCGACACCAATGCAAACAAAACAGGATGGTTGACTGACTGACACCATCCGCCACCATATACCTTAATTCCCTCCACCACTAGTGTGCTATCACTGCAGAGGATGCTCTGGACAGAATATACTGGAGCAGCTCATCCACATTTCTTTAACAACCGCTCTGGCACCTAGAAGAACAAAGGCAGCAGGAACTCGAGATCATCGCTGCCTGCAGTTCACCACCAAGTCAAACATCTCCCTGACCTGAAAATATTAGTTCTTCATCATCACCAAATTCCTGAACTCCCGACTTACGAATACTTCATTGGAAGGACTGCGGCAACTCAAGAAAGACAGCAGACCGTTATTTTCTCACAGGAAATGTATTAAAAAAATGATGTTCACCATATCAAAACAAGAATAATGCCAAGTGCAACCCTTCTTTGGAACTGGACTGGATTGATATATTTAAGTTTCTGGAGTTGGAGTCATATGTGTTTGGCTCTTATTGTTGATGAATTGTTTTGTGGTTGCAGATGCAATCAGACTTGCTCCTCATTGCTAAGCTCAATGAACAGCCTGACTGTAAACCAAGACTGAGACAAGAGACACATGTTCCTTTCTAATGCACCTCATTTCAATTGCTCGCCACGGCAAACAAGTGACTTGCAGTTGAGTGGAATCGGCAGCAAGTTGTATTTGGCACCATCTGGTTTATGTTTGATGATTATTTATTGTCACGTATACACTGCTTTCCGCTGCTGGACATAGGGGGCACGGTATGGTGGAGACGCCCCTCAAATTAAATTAAGGGAAGGTATCCCACGCCAGGGGGCCACAGAGTGGCACGGGTGGGGGACTGTTTGGTGAAATTTGAAAAATGTAAAAAAAAATATTGTACTGAAAAAACTTGTATAGTCTCCGAAAATGTCGGATGAATTTTGTTTGTTTGAATGGTTCAGGAATTGTATATATTTATCAATGAATAAAGTCTATTTTGAAATTTAAAAAAAAAAAAGTATACACAGCACAGTAAAATTATTTTGCACAACTGCAAATGCACACTGGCCACAATTTTGGCACCATTTAAAATACCAGAAAACAAAAAACAGTCCGAAGTCCAGTCCACATGTTGGAAGTCCAGGAGCGCCTCTAACCCAGGCCTGCAAGCTGATGTCCCTCTCCTTCACCGACTGCTCATATCCAGGGGGCGCCTCCTGCAGCCGACCTTGACGGTGCTGGGGGGTGATACCCGGTCCCTCACCTACCAGTCCGCACCTCGCACCTGTCCCCACCAGCAGCTCCCTCCTTAACTCTCCAGTCTTCGGGGCTTCCGAGCTTCTGGTGCAAGTGGCCGTTGGGTCTTTCTTCTCGGCGGCTGACGAGTCTTTGTTCTCATCAGCCGAAGGGCCAGTCCTTGTTCTTGCCGGTCCTTGTCTGACCCATCGTCGTTCTGGGCGGCCTCTTCGGCCACCGGGCTCGTTCTTGTTCATGTTCGTGTCGGCCACTGGCTGGGTGATCTCCAGCGCAGCGGCGCAGCGGAGCAGTGCTCGCCGGATTGTTTAGTGGTTGCAGACTCAATCAGACCTGATCCTCATTCCTAAGCTCAATGAACAGCGCTGGCTGAAAACTTCTCTACTGCACTGAGACACGGTGCGAGCTTCCCAACCTCTTCCTGTAAATGTGTCCCTGGCACATTTGTACACTGAAGGTACATTGGTGAGGCCTCACACTTGGCTTCCGATTACACAAAAAACTGAACAGCCACAGATGTTAGTTAATAATAGGCAAGTGGTGCAAATGTGTGGGTGTGTGGGAGCCACTGGAAACTCCTCTGAAGGCCCCTTTTTCATGTGGTGTGGAGAGACTTCCTATCCAGTTTGGGATTGGCCAATACACTTTTGAGTGGTGTGCCTGGGAATTTGCAAAAGCTCTACCCAAGATACCAAAGTCTGGTCTCCCAAAATAGAAGCCTTTCATGCTGACATAATCAATCAGGGTTTTGGCCTCTGCTGGGACACTGCAGCCACTTCTGGGCACCGTGCTTTAGAAAGGATGTCGAGGTTTTGGCAAAGATGCAGAGGAGATTAGCAAGAAACAGACCAGGGATGAAAGAACAATGGTTATTTGGGAAAAGGTAAAGAGACAAGGATTGGTCCATTTGGAGATGACTAATGGAAGTTTCAATGGAGGCTAAAATCATGGGCAGTTAGATAAATACGAACCTCCTGTGACGGGGGTGGGGTGGGGGGGGGGGGGGGGGGGGGGGGGGGGGGGGGTGAGGTCAGTGAGGAGAGGTCACAAGGTCATAAGTAATAGGAGCAGAATTAGGCCAGAATTAGGCCCATCAAGTCTACTCTGCCATTCAATCATGGCTGATCTAACTCTCCCTCTTAACCCCATTCTTCTGCCTTCTCCCCATAACCCCTGATACCCAAACTAATCAGAGGACCAAGTAGAGGACTGACAAATCATTAAGGTAAGTGACAAGAGGCAACATGGGGAAAACAAGGTCTTCGCACAGTGTGTTGTTGTGTTGTGGGATGAGATGCCTGAAAGGCCTGGTGGAGGCTCTTTCCACAAACCATTGCAAAAGGGAATTGGATGCCTACATGCAGGCAAAAACTTTGCAAGGCAGGGGTTGCTAGATGGGGGAGGGAGAACACAGGGAATACCCAACTTGTGGATACCCAGTACATTTGAACCAGCATTTTTAGACTGTCAGGATGTATTTGGCAGGGCTGCAGTCATCTTCTGCAGTGTGGGGACTTGGTTTGCAGCCACATTTCCGACATGCAAACTGTTTTGGTTACGAACAGTTCACAGGGAGATCCTTTAAAGTAGTAAGATAAGACACAAGAGAAACGCGATGGGACAAAAATTCACATATGTGGTGAAATTCATGTATTGTTAGACTTGGCCTTCCCTGTTTATCCATTAGATGTAAGTCAGTGATGGAAGATGATTCACATGCAGAACAGTGAATTTGGCATCAGTCATTTACCTCATCACAGAAATGCACTGAACAATGGGAGTTTAATGTATTTACGTGGTGGACACAAACTAAATTCGCTGGGGAGAACAAAATCCTATTTTTCCACTCATGCATTCTTTGAACAATGTAAAAATGATCAACTCACAGTTGTACAAATTGCCAATGTGTCTTATGCTGCAAATTACCTATTGCAAATGTGGATTCTCACTAGTAATAAAAAGTCCAAGGAAATCATAATGACAACCGCTATGGCCTTCAGCAAAGCCTTAGATAATGCTTTGATAATGTAGGCTACTCTGGAAGGTTAGATCGTATGGGATCCAGAGAGAGCAAGCCGACTGGATAGAGAATTGGCTTCATAGAAGGAAGCAGAGGGTGATGGTGGAAATTGCAGGGAGGAACTGCAGATGCTGGTTTACACTGAAGATAGACACAAAATGCTGGAGTAACTCAGCGGGTCAGGCAGCCTCTCTGGGAAAAAGGAAAAGGTGACGTTTCGGGTCGAGACCCTTCTTCAGACGGAGAGTCACGGGAGAGGGAAACGAGAAATATAAAAGGTACATAGAACAAATGAATGAAAAATATGCAAAAAGCAACAATGATCAAGGAAAGATGGAGCCCACAATGATTCATTGTTGGTTGTAGAGAAGGTGATAACTAGCCAGGATGTTTAGGTACTAAAAAACTCTGAAATAGGCAGGCAAAAAGGCATAATAAAATCACAAAAAAGGCACGTAAAAGGCATTTATTGATAAAAAAAGGCATAAAAAGGCATTCATTTCCACCACCAAGATATGGTTAAAAATGATAATATAAAGGTATGCTACATTAAATGACCAGTTGTCTGGTTGCACATAATTACCAGCATTTTTTCCAAATTATCTGGTGTTAAACTATGCCTTCTGTCAGACAGAATATGCTTCAGTTGTGAAAAACTTCTTTCTATCCCAGCTGAGGTCACTGGTGCATACCCAAAACAAGCTACAGACTCTATATTCATGTTGATATCTTGTGCATTACAACTACCTTTGAGAACTTTAGCTATGTTTTATATTTTTTCAAGATCTTTGTTAGCTAAAATCGCTCTCTCACATTTTCCTTGTATGTCTTTACCTACATCGCCAGGAACTTTACGAATATCGTCAATTACTTTGTTGTAAACCTGCAAGTTATTCACTAATGTTTTGCCACGTATCTCAAGGGAAGTGATAGCTTGTGGGAATTTGCAAAATTGGAAGCAATAAACACAAGATCGCGGTGGAGGGACTTTTTCTGCATGATTTCCCTGACGATCCTGACTGCAGCAGATTCTTCTTCAAAACAGTTGACAATTTATTTTATCTTTTCAAAATTTGCTGCATAGTCGAGTACAGCAGAGAGCCATGTACCCCACATAGTCAAAACGGACTGAGGAGGTAACGGAATCTTGACATTGACATTGGAAACTAGGCGATCAACATTTGGAAACAAGCTACATATGTGCTTGATAATTCTATGAAGCCGTTGAGCTAAGCATGTGAAATGCAACATTTTGGGGAATAAAACTTTAAGTCACAAACAGAAGAACATTCTTGTGTTTTATACCTTCTGGCCAAAGTACAGCAGGTGAAGATGTAAACAACTGAGCAATAGTTGAGCTGTTTGACTTCTCCAATACTTCCGATGTCAACTCCTTTGATGGTTGACCTGCCGTCAGTGTACCGATGACCACATTGGCAACATAACTCCCCACAGCATCAGTTGTCTCATCTATTGAGATTCATATTTTGTTGCCTGCAACTAAATCTCTAATTTTCTGCACTACAATGTTGAAGTTGCTGTCAACATAATTTTTCCGTAATGATGACTCGCTTGGTATAGGTTCCTCTGTGTATTTCTCCAAAAAAAACCCTGAGAGATTTGTTTTCCAATTTCCACAGTGGAATTCCAGCATCAATGAATGCTTTGCACAGATCACTCAAAAACTCAGATTTGCCAGCAGTAAATGTAGTGAGGTGACAAGCGTGGGTAGTCTACACCCCAGCGGTATCAACATTGACCTCTAATTTTAGACAGCCCTGGTCTTCTCCCTCCCCTTCCCAGCTCTCCTTCTAGTCCTACTGTCTCCGCATCTCCCTTTCTTTTTCCCATATCCCCCACATCAGTTTGAACAAGGGTCTTCAACATGTTGAACATGTACTTCAACACGACGAAACATAGATGCTGCCTCACCCACAGAGTTTCTCCAGCATTTTTTGTCTACCTTTGATTTTTCCAGCATCTGCAGTTCTTTCTTAAATAGATCTTGGAGAAGACTGATCCAACGGGCAGCGGCATCAATGAATGAATGACCGACGGTGGCGCCCCCTGGTTTCACCTGGTGGTGGAAGTTTTCTTGTACGTTATACTATGTTAACACGTTAATAATAACATTAATATTAACGTGTTAACATGGAAAATGTCATTGTAATTACGATACAACTAGAGAAAATAGCACAACCTTTTAGTAAAATGGCAAAAAAAGGCTGATTTAGGCACTCGATCATGAAAAAGGCATTATCCTGGCTAGTGATAATGAGTGATACAAACAGGGAAGCTCAGCAGGACGACAGTGAAACTAGTTGGACAACTAGGGTGGGGAAGGGATGGACAGGTTCAAGGGTTACTTGAAGTTAGATAAATCAATATTCATACCACTGGGTGAAAAGTTGATTTTTGGATTGGAAGCCTCGATGATCATTGCTGGCCAATTGCTGTTTGTAGTTAAATCAATGATTTGGATGAGAATGTGCAAGGCATGATGTTTGCATTCATTCATCATCGTTGAAAACATTAGCGATGCAGTGGTGCTTGTTTCCACTGGGAACGGTGACGGACACACCACACATCTCTGTCCTCCAGTTCCTGCGGACTTCCGTGCTGGAAGTTTAGGATTTTGGTGTGAGTGCTTCATCATCATTCCTTACAATGCCATGTATGACAGCGATTGCAACTTCTACTGGTGTGGATGGCCATTGACTCGCTAGAAGCTCATCCACCCTTTGACAGGTCTTGTTTTTGGTCTGGCTGGGGGTCCACAGCCCCCTCCTTACCTGGCAAACCAGATGGGGGAGACGATTTAGTCGCCAACTATCCGACCATGGAGCAGGTAGCACGGGATTACATGGTACCCGTGATGGGGGGAACTCCCCCCCGACCTGACCTGATGTTTGCAGATGACAGTGCAGTAGGTGGTATTGTAGATAGTCAAGATGCTTATCACCTTACGGCAGTATCTTGATCACCTGGGCAAGTGGGCCAAGGAACAGCTACTGGAGTTTAATGCAGGTGTTGTATTAAGTCAAACGAGGGTGGGACCTTCACAGTGAATGGTAGGGTCCGGGCAAGTGTTGTAGAGCAGAGAGATCTAGGAGTACAGGTACCCAGTTCCCTAAAAGTGGCCTCACAGCTCGATAGGGTAGCCAAGAAGACTTTTGGTTCATTGGCCTTCATCAGTCAGAGTATTGAATATAGAAACTGGTATGTTATATTACACTTGTACAACACATTGTTGAGTCCACATTTTGTACTTACAAAATTCTTAAGGGGTTGGACAGGCTAGATGCAGGAAGATTGTTCCCGATGTTGGGGAAGTCCAGGACAAGGGGTCACAGCTTAAGGATAAGGGGGAAATCCTTTAAAACCGAGATGAGGAGAACTTTTTTCACACAGAGAGTGGTGAATCTCTGGAACTCTCTGCCACAGAGGGTAGTTGAGGCCAGTTCATTGGCTATATTTAACAGGGAGTTAGATGCGGCCCTTGTAGCTAAGGGGATCAGGGGGTATGGAGAGAAGGCAGGTACGGGATACTGAGTTGGATGATCAGCCATGATCATATTGAATGGCGGTGCAGGCTCGAAGGGCCAAATGGCCTACTCCTGCACCTAATTTCTATGTTTCTATGTTTCTATGTACCATGTTCAGTTTTGATCACCCTGCTAAAGTCATTAAATGGAAAAAGTGTAGAGAAGATTTACAAGTATGTTACTTGTACTCGAGGGCCTGAGCTAAGGGGAGAGGTTGGGCAGGTTAGAACTTTATTCCTTGGAACGGGAGAAGAGGAAGAGACTATTTACAGTTATTGTAGTTAATTTTCAGTGCCAGAGATATTGATTGCTAGTAACAAACAATTACACTTTGCAAAACAGAATCTTGCACTTAATTTTCTGTGGAGGATTTGGTTTGTGGTGCCAGATAAATTGATCACCTTCAGTGTGTTCCGTCCAACTCTATAGTGAGGCAGAAATGAGTTGTAAAGTTAAACTAGACTAACACAATTCAGAAGGTAGCTTTTACATTTTTCCAAAATAATGAGGCATTGATTGCAAATATATTTAAGGAATCATTAAAATGCAATGAGAAACACATTCCCACAATTCATTTGGCTGTGCTCTTTGGGGAGCTGAAACCTTCCCCGTGCAAATCTAAAAAAAGTGCCAACATTGGAAATCTCAATAAAGATTCTTGTAAACTTTCACTTCTGTGGAACGAAAAGTAGAGTTCATGTTTCAGGTCATAGATCTTTCGTCAGAACTGGGAAGGAGCGAAAGCGTTAGTTTTAATTTTAGTTCAGAGATACAGCGCGGAAACAAGCCCTTCCACCCACTGAGACCAGCTGTCCCTGCACATTAACACTAAGCTACACACACTAGGGACAATTTACATTCATACCAAATCAATTCACTTACAAACCTTTACATCTTTGGACTGTGGGAGGAAATGCGAAGATCTCGGATAAAACCCACGCCGACACGGGAAGAACGTACAAACTCCAAACAGACAGCACCCGTAGTCAGGATCGAACCTGGGTATCTGGCACTGTAAGAGCTGTAAGACAACAACTCTACCGCTGTGCCACCGTGCCGCCATAGAAAGTTGTGCGTGTGAAGGGGAGGGGGGCTGATGGAGGGTGATGTTGTAAAGTACAAGACAAGACATAGAGATCCCTGTTAGAGTGACGCAAGTGTTGCCACCGAGATTCATTGTGGAGGTCCTCAGGTGATGGAGTAATGAGGGCAGTTTGAGAGGGAGAGAAAATGAACATAAACTGTCGGATGAGGACAGTGAGCGAGAGAAAATAGAAACAAAGGAGAGTAAAATGTTTGAAATGCAGAGCTGTAGGACATGTTCAGCAGATAGACTTGCTAATGGAAAGAGAGAAAGCTGGAGCCAATGTCCTAGAGGGATGACTCACAGTCGCAATGGCTAGTTCTGATTCAGTGAGAGCAAATTGTAGAATTCAATTTTGAACCCAGAAAGCTGCTATGTGACCAAAATGGAGATGAGGTGCTATTCCTCAAACTGTCATAGAGACCGGTTATAAAATTGCAGGAAGCCACACACAGACAGAAAGACAGGCCAGAGTGGGAGCGGAACAGATAATTAAAGTGGCAGACAACTGGAACTCAGGATCTGAATATATGTGCACTGCAAAGTGGTCACGCCATTTGTGTTCAGTTTCTCCAGTGTATAGGAGAACATGTTCCCATGCCATGTACTGTGGCTGAAAAATAGTGAAATACATAGCACATAGATTATATTCAACATTTCATAGCATATAGATTATATTCAACATAGGCGAAGGTGGCACTGTGGCACAGCGGTAGAGTTGCAGCCATACAGCGCCTGAGACCCGGGCTCGATCCTGACTACGGGGTGCAGTCTGTATGGAATTTGTACGTTTTCCCCGTGACTGCGTGGGATTTCCCCGAGTGCTCCGGCTTCCTCCTACGCTCTAAAAAAACATACAGGTCTGTAGGTTAATTGGCTTTGGTAAAGATTTCAAATTGTCTCCAGTGTAGGATAGTGCTGATGTATGGGGATTGCTGGTCGGCGCGGACTCGGCGGGTCGATGGGCCCGTGTCCGCTCTGTATCTCGAAACTACACTAAACAAGGTGCATCTGCACCAGCACAGATGTCGACCTTAAGTTTGCAAGTCACTGTGATTTTTGGCCATGCGCTGAGTACACATGTGGGTTTTTGAATTCTGGATTTTGCACTTTCATTCGTCTCCTTTATAGTTCAGAACAACATATTTACAGATCAGCCAGGTTGATGGTATTGCTATGGATCAATGCCATTATAAATTAAGAGAAGAGATTACATAAACTAGAGCACAAAGCAAACCATGGGAGGAACTCAGCAGGATGAGAAACCACTGTATGGGGAGAGGAACTGCCAATGTTTTGGGTTGCGACCCTACATTGGGACTGAGGAAACCTTCTTCAAACTCAGCATGCAATAGAGTCTTTGCAGTGAGTAAAATGGAGAAACAAACACTGCAGATTCCTGGAATATGGAGCCAAAAATTAAACAGCCAGAGGAACTCAGTGGGTTGAGCAGCATCTGTTGTGGAGGATAGAGGGGGGGGGGAGGGGGCGAAGGAAGGATAGCTGATATTTCGGGCCCTACATAAACTAGGTTTTATTCTCTTGAATATGGAAAGTTAAGGGAGATTTGATGGAGATATGTGGGTTTTGAATGGAATTAAGAAAGTCACGTGGTGGTGAGGGGTGGGCAGAGAATGGTGCAGAGGGGAGAGATTATGAAGCATTTCTTCAGTCAAAAATGTGAGATAAAACACCATGAAGTCAATCTATAACTTTAAATCTGAGATTAAGCCTGACCACCAGGTGATGCCGCTAATGGCCAACACTGTCACATCCTTTTCCTTTGTTGTTTTTCACTTTGTGTTAAATGTATGTTTTAGTGTTCTTTAGCTTGTTTTATGTGGGGGTTGGGGGGAACTTCTAAAAATCTCACACGATGGAGATGCGATTTTGTTCGCATAATCTATACGCTTCGGGTTGGGACCCTTCTTCAGACTAGTCCTGACTTGAAACGTTATCTATCCATGTTCTCCAGGGATGCTGCCTGACCCGCTGAGTTATTACAGCACTTTTTGTCTTTTCTAGAACCGATTTCAAATCATAGCATATCATTTCCCTGCTATAATTTGCTAAGTGGTTTGTATATTACAAACAGTGACAGCACTCACAATTGCTATTTCTTCAACATGTTCTGGGCCAATATTGAAGTTTTAGTTGGAAGGAGTGCACTTTTATTGTGACTGAAGATGAACCTCCATTTTACTTACATTCTGAAATCTTGGCAATTAACATTCATCTCAGCGCATGACTAAATCTCTTTATTCTTTCTTTATTCCCTCTTCCTTATATTTCAAAACAGGAGATCAGATCAGTATGACTTAAATAACAGCTTGTCATTTTAATATACACGAGAACTTACCAATTCCAGGAAATTCTTCCAGAGCTAATTCCTTACGGTTTTTTAAAAGCATAATTGCATTATGTCAGTACACCACTTTCGTGTCTGGAACCAATGTCTCACCAAAATAGGTTTGTTTCAATCAAAAATACAGCGGTTCTGCGAGAGTTGCACAGCACATCAACTCAAAGTTTTCATGGTTTTCCTTTGGCTGAATTTCAACATGACTCAGAAATTGTTCCTAGGTTTTACTTTCTTGTGCTGTGCTGTGCAAATTAACTCTCTGGTACCACCGGGACGTTGAATAGGACTGCTACTTTTCTCTAACCAAACAGAATGCACATTTACAACAATTTCAAAACAAAGGACAAGCAGAAAAGAAAGAGTCTGCATTTCTTTCAAGCTTTTGTGATTATCGGGATGCCTCCAATATTCTTTACGGAACACTCACACTGAAGTGCAGTTGTTGTAATGTAAGGAATATGGCTGTCAAATAGATTTTGTCCCTCATAAACTGGAATGTGATAATGCTAAGATTGCTTTCTAATTTGTTTGTTCAAGGGATGTAGGCATTTGCTACGATCCAACCGTGACTGTGTTTGAACCAAGGAAATATTGACAGTCAGCAACATATGTGGATCTAAAGTCAGAAACAGGCTAGGGAGGATATGGATGGCAGAAATCCTTTCCTCAAGGACATCAGTTGGTATTCGATGTGATGTTGGCTCCAGAGCAGAGATTGACAAGGGCATATGCCTCCATTTGAGGCAGTATTCCATGCGCTGCTGATCTTCTGCTGAGGCTCCATTGTCAAGTACTGCTTTGCTGCAGAGATTGGCCCAGCTCTTTCCTGCCTTTGTGTTGCAACGTGAACATCTGGAATGAGCTGAAGCCTAGATGCCAGCACATCTACTTGCCTCCCAGCTTTAAGCCAGGCATGGCATAGATTTGATGGGCAGAATGGCTTAATTCTTAATTCTTAAGGCTTAATCCTCCCTGTTTCCGATGTTGGGGAAGTCCAGGACAAGGGGTCACAGCTTAAGGATAAGGGGGAAATCCTTTAAAACCGAGATGAGGAGAACCTTTTTTCACACAGAGAGTGGTGAATCTCTGGAACTCTCTGCCACAGAGGGTAGTTGAGGCCAGTTCATTGGCTATATTTAAGAGGGAGTTAGATGTGGCCCTTGTGGCCAAGGGGATCAGGGGGTATGGAGAGAAGGCAGGTACGGGATACTGAGTTGGATGATCAGCCATGATCATATTAAATGGTGGTGCAGGCTCGAAGGGCCGAATGGCCTACTCCTGCACCTAATTTCTATGCTTCTATGCTTCTATGTTCCTATCACATGAATTTATGAAATTAATCTATGCATTTCATGATAGAGGCATGATATCTGGCCCCAGCAAACGAGGAGGAAAGGCTGTCAGAATCCCTAATCCTGATCACATTCTAAGAGCTGCAATGCTCAGCTTGACTCTGACACCACTTGTGGTCAAATAATTAGTTGACTCAGATGTTTAGGTGCCATAGAAGAGAAGGAAGGATCGAAAGAAGCAAAAAAGAGAAATGAGGGGAAAGAAAGAAAGGAGGAAAGACTTGTATTTCTATAGTATATTTCAGAAACAGGATCTTACCAGTTGAATATTTTTTGCAACATATTCACTTTCTTTCTAATGTCAAAACCACAACAGTCAAAACGTGTTTGGCAGGCTCCGAGGAAGATCAATGAGATAAGTGACGATATTCTGCTTTTACAGATGTTGGTTGAAAAGTAGGACACAATGATTGTAGAATATTACTGCCATTTAAACCTCAAGATAAAATAAATCGAGCATGGTTACATGAAGATATAACTTATTCTGCATTTAAGCTGTTTAGTTTAGCTTAGATATGCAGCGCAGAAATAGGTCCTTCAGTCACCGAATCCGTGCCAGACAGCAATCCCACATACTAGCATTATCCTACACACAAGGGACAATTTGCAAAGCCAAGCCAATTAACCTGCAAACCTATGCGTCTTTGGAGTGTGGGAGGAAACCGGAGATCCCGGAGAAAACCCAAGCATGTCATGGAGAGAACGTACAAACTCCGTACAGGCAAACACCCGTAATCAGGATCGAAACCGGGTCTCTGGTGCTGTAAGGCAGCAATTCTACCGGTACGCCACCGTGCCGCCCCTTATAAAAAATTAAAAAGCAAAACACAGCACTCCTTTAATAGGCATTCTAATTACAGATAAACCATTGACAGGCTGCATGTAGCCAAGATCGAGAGACTATAGTCTCAGGATTTGGAGTAAGTGATTTAGAACTGAGGTAGGAAGATATTTATTCAGCCAAAGGGCCAGAGAACACTAGAACAGAAGGCCAAGGTATTGTTAGTATTTAATAAGCAAGTAAGTCAAATCGAATTGAGTTTATTGTCCTATGCATAAGACCATTGAGATACAGGTACAATAAATATTGTGTTTACAGCAGCATCACAGGCATATAGATTCACAAAACACAAAGTATACTTTATACATTAATTATGCATAAATTACATATGGATGGTACAAGTCAGTGAAAAGAAAAAGACTGTTTTAAGAAAGATGTTAAGTTGGAAAGAGTGTAGAGAAGGTTTCTAAAGATGTTTCCAGAACTCAAGAGGTTGAACAGCCTAGGACTTTATTCCTTGGAGCGCAGAGGTTGAGGGGTGATCTGATAGGGGTGTGTTAAATCATGAGGAGAATAGATAGGTTAAATGTAGTCTTTTACCCAGAGTAGGGGAATCAAGAACCAGTGGACATTGGTTTACGCTGAGGGCAGAAAGATTTAATAGAAACCCGAGGGGCAACATTTTTACACAAAGGGTGGTGAGTATATGAAACGAGCTGCCAGAAGAGGTAGTTGGGGCAAGTACTATCACAACGATTAAATGACAATTGGACAGGTACATAGATAGTTTAGGTTCAGAAGGTTATGGGCCAATGCAGGCAGGTGGGATCAGACCAGTGTAGATCGGGCATGTTGGTTGGCATGGGAAAGTTGGGCTGATGGGCCTGTTTACATGCTGTGTGACTGCAAAAATAAGATATTGATACAAAACATGTAGAAAACGAGTCCATGGTAGGGCAAGGTCGGCTGTAGGGTTCCGTGGCTGCAGTACGATTAGATTTGTGCAGGGTGTCTGAAGACCTGCCTGAAAAAGGATCTCGACCCTAAACTTCATCTATTCCTTTTCTCCAGAGATGCTGCCTGACCCACTGAGTTATTCCAGGATTTTGTGTCTATCTTCAGTGTAAATTAGCATCTGCAGTTCCATGCAATTCATTAGGATTGTACAGGCCGGTTGAAGAACCTGATTGTTGTAGGAACGTAGATATCTGTGAATCTGGTGGTGTGAGGTCTCTGGCTTCTGTACTTCCTGCCCTACAGTAACAGTGAGAAAGGAGCATTACCCAGATGGTGGGGTTCCTTGATAATAGATGCTGCCTATTTGAGGCCTTGCGTCATAGAGATGGTTTTGATTTGATTAGATTAGATTAGATTCGTTTATTGTCATTCAGACCTTTTGGTCTGAACGAAATTTTGTTTCCCTGCAGTCATACATATAATTTAAAAAAATTACAAAAACACATAGTCAACACAAATTTAACATCCACCACAGTGAGTTCACCAAACACCTCCTCACTGTGGTGGAAGGCAAAATCTTAAAGTCTCTGGCTCTTCCCTCTTTGTTCTCCCTCTGCACCGAGGCGACGGTTCAAACTCCGCGGGTGGTCGCTGCCTCGCCACAGCTCAGAGGCCGAGTCGGGTCTCCGCTACCGCTGCTGCTACCGCTGCTGCCGCCACAGCTCCAGGGCCGAGTCGGGTCTCCGCTGCTGCTGCTGCCGCCACAGCTCCAGGGCCGAGTCGGGTCTCCACTGCTGCTGCTGCTGCTGCCGCTACAGCTTCGGTGCCGAGTCAGGTCTCTGCCACTGCTGCCGCCGCTACAGCTCCGTTGCCACCAGCTCCGCCATTAGGCCTCAGCGCAGACGGAGACGGGGGATACGACCGAAGAAAAAGTCGCATCCCCCGAAGGAAGAGGCCAAAGCATGTTTCTCCCACCCCACCCACACACATACACAACTTAATAAAACAAAAATTAACTAAAACATGACAAGGAACAAAACGAAAGAAAAAAAACAGACGGACTGCAGGTGGGCCGCAGCTGTTAAGCCAGCGCCGCCATCTTGGAATCTGATGGTGTGGAGGCTGGTGCCTGTGATGTATTGGACTGATTCCACCATTCTCTGCAGATAGATTTTGTGAGGCAGGCATTACAGAAGTTGTTTCCACTATTCCAGGTGGAGTGGCTCCAAGAACATCATTAATGTAAGCTGATCGCTAATAAAAATGGGGGATTTAGGTTGGACTTCTTTAGGAAATATCTAGAATGGTAAACTTACAAAATCGTGGAATGATTGTGGCTAATATCACGGATAGGGGCAGGGGAAGTATGAGGGAGATTAGAGCAGAATGTTGTAGGTGATAGGTCAAAATAATGAAAATACAGCAAAACTCAATACAAATAATCCAGCTAATCCAAAATCTCGTGATGTGGGACCGAACTTTTGCACTGTCCCTGATGCAAAGGATCTTTGATGATAGATGCCTCCTTAGTGAAAAAGAACCTCATGTAGATACATTCGATGGTGAGGAGGGGCATACCCAAGACAGACTGGGCTGAATCCATCACTCCCTGCAGTCTCTTGCATTTGTGTGCATTGGAATTGCCATACCAGGCCATGATGTAGCCAGTCAGAATACTTTCTACAGAGCATCTTGATCAGATCATTCAGTGACATGGCAAATCTGTGTAAACTTTTAAGATTCATGGTTATATCAATATTTTGGGCCAGAACAGGTCACCCGAGATGTTAACGCCCAGGAATTTGAAGCCGATAACTCACTCCACCATTGATCCACCAGGACAATGATCTTGGTGGAGATGGTGAGAAAGCACAAATATGGTCCTGAGACAGAGGATCAGCCACGAACGGCAGTGCCGGTTCCAAGGAGCAAAGAACTACTCTTTTCTGCTCCTGCTCCTGTTTCTAATTTCATATTTCATTTTTTTTCATGAATAGATTTTTTTAAAGTTTGAGCCCAACATGTTCATCAGAGCATGTCTTTCTCTCTCACCAGCTGTCCATCATTCAGCCTCTGTAAATGAGGATCCATTCAAAGTTCTGCAACCAGTATCCTGACTCACATCCAATCCCATTCAACCATCACCCATGGTTGCTGAAACAGGCTGCTTCTCAGTCGAGCAAGACCTTGAACTTGAAATTCCCATCTGTTATTTTAGATCCAGCCCCTTTTTATATAAGCAGATTTTTAATAGTTGTAAAATACTAAAGGACATCCTGAGATTGCAAGAGATAGTTCAGAATTCATTCTTCTGTCCGGCCTCCATACACCGAGTCTAAATCAGCTTTTCTCCTGCCATTATCGCAGAATCAAAGACTGAGCCAGTTAGCTTAAGAATCTCCCTGGATTTAGGGTAAACCTTACTCCTATGAATCCACAATCTTTCCAAAGAGGATAAGCATTGGAAGAATTTTGGGCTTTCTAGTCAAGTCAAGTATGCGCAAGCATGATTAAGGTGCCAATTCACACAGCTTGGCCAATTTCTTTGTCTAATTTATCTTCAGTTAAACAGAAAGATACATATTAATAGACACTATAATTGGAAATGGATCATACCAAACATCTATATGGGGACAGAGGTTATTCTTCGCATTGACAACTTCATAAGTAAGTGTTCTTGCAAGATCCCTCTGAATGCAATTACACACTTAAAAAATTTTAATTTGTGAAGTGCTGTTTCACATTGTTATCACCGTGATTTATAAGATTGTTTAAAATGTCTTGCTGTGCCAGAAGGGTTGGAAGGGGTTCAGCTGCTTGCTATGAGCCATCTGCATTCATCAGGTCCTGGCCTCTCCAGGATCCTTGAGTTAATCACTCCACCAAATGGCAGCTGTGGCTCCAGCTTCCAGGGCACTGAACTCTGCCTTTGCACTCTTTAAGATTTTCCTTAAAGTCCACCGTCTTTGAATGTGGCTGTTGTCCCAACATCCCTCTGAAGGCACGGTGTCAAATTTTATTTGATGAAGCATTGCGAAACGCCTGGGATTAAGTGTGAGTTTTTGTTGTGGTCTTGGGGCTTACAATCAGAGAATGGCAGGGAGGAATAGGGGGGGGGGGGGGGGGGAAATAAAGACTGTGCGATGTTTTCGTTTGAGGAAATTGCTCTCAATGAGGAGTGTGTGTGCTGACCTGCCAAGAGCACTCAATGCTTAAAGAGTTAGTAGGTCATTTGTTGCAGGCAGCTGAAATCCTTTCAATTCTCCTGACGCTGTAACACAGCACATTTTAAACAATGTTATAGTTCATGATGAAAACAATATGAAGCAGCCAAATTAAAGCCGATTATCTATTTAAATGTGTGATCTCATTCAGAGGGATCTTGCACGAACACTTCCTTATGAGGTGACAGCGGGAAAGTCTGACCTCCATCTACATGTTGATGTCCGTCACAATCCTTTTGCAATCATTAATAAATCTCCATGCATGCTTTCTGTTTCACCGAAGATAAATTTGGCAAAGAAAGTGGCCAAACGCAATCTGTGTGGATTGGTACATGGTTTACACAGAGAGTGGTGAATCTCTGGAATTCTCTGCCACAGAATGTAGTTGAGGCCAGTTCATTGGCTATATTTAAGAGGGAGTTAGATGTGGCCCTTGTGGATAAAGGGATCAGGGGGTATGGAGAGAAGGCAGGTACAGGATAGTGAGTTGGATGATCAGCCAAGATCATATTGAATGGCAGTGCAGGCTCGAAGGGCCGAATGGCCTACTCCTGCACCTATTTTCTACGTTTCTCTGTTTCTATGTACCTCACTGTACGTGAGCACATGAGAACACATTCGACTTGACTCAACAATGCAATGTCCCTGCAACTTCTGAGGCAACCTATGACAATATCAGGATGTCTTGCAATAGTTTACAGGTGGTGAAGCACTTCTTGAAATATGATGTGAAGGCGATGAAGCACTTCTTGAAACAAAAGTAGGAAACATGGCAGGCTCTTCACACAAAGCAAGATCCCACAAACACCAAATGACTGGAAGTCGATCAGTTTTGTGGCTGCAAAGTACCTTGGTGTGTACTGAGGTTGTGAAAAGAATCGCACAAATGCAAGGCCGGTCCATTTTATCTCATGGTTGCGCTGGCTGAGGAATATATTTTGTCTCTGGGACATCTGGGAAACTTCGCATTTTTTAAACAAAATACCCTTTGTCATTCACATCATACGGGATGTCAAATGAGAGCTCTATTTAATATATTGCTCAAATGTTGGTTGGTCTGATTATGAAACGCCCCTCAGTACCACACTGCGGCACCAGCCTCAAGTTAGAGCTCAAATCTCTGGAGTGATCATTGAATCCACAACCATTGATCCAGAGGCAAAAAAAGGGACTCAAAGTGCAGCATGGCAGAGTGGGCGAGCTGGTTTAAGACTCCGGAAACCTTTGCCCGTGAGCTAAAGAATGAATCCTTCATCCTACCCTGGTTCCACTGACACACATTTCCAGAGCGTCCTGATGATCACAGTTCTCAAAGGACACAACCAACACTTCTTCAGTCTGAAGAAGGGTTTCACCCCAAAACCTTGTCTATTTCCTTCGCTCCATAGATGCTGCTGCACCCGCTGAGTTTCTCCAGCACTTTTGTCTACCTTCGGTTTTCCAGCATCTGCAGTTCCTTTTTAAACACTTCTTCAGTTCAGTTGTGTTCCTCACTCTCTTGTCCGAGTCAGAAAGTTGTGAGGTGGAGCTCAACTCCAGGACTTGGACAACAAAGATCCATACTAACCATCAAAATAATCGATGAGGCACTGCCTCTAGAAGGTGACATGCATCATCAAGGATCTCCAGCTTCCAGGCCATGCCCACCTCTCACTGCTACCATCGGGCAGGAGGTACAGAAGCCTCTGCTCACACACCACCAGCATACAGAAACTGCTACTTTCCAACAAATATCAGTTCTTCAAACAACCTTTACAACCCTGATCCTACCTTGACAATGGACACTGTGTCCCACCTCTTGCACTACCATGGCCTTTGTTTTTCTTTCTAAATTATTGCTCTAGTTTCTTGTTTTTGCAGTCTTTTACCTTTTAGAAATGTTGTGATATCTGTGTATAGTATAGCATGCAAAATGTGTGTTTAACCGAGTCTAGGCGCCTGTGATACTGCTGCAAGCAATATTTTCCATTGTATCTGTACCTCCCTGTGCTTGTACATATGACCATAAACTTGCCAATAAAGACAATAAACTCTTCAGTGTAATCCCAAGGGAATGGTACACAGTCAATGTCCATCTTTTGGCTGAGACAATATCTTCTCTCTTAGACAAATGGAAAACAACCTATTAGTCACTATTCACAGGGAGTTGAAGGGCGGTCGTGGTGGTGCAGCGGTAGAGTTCCTGCCTTACAGCGCTTGCAGTGCTGGAGACCAGGGTTCGATTCCGACTACGGGTGCTGTCTGTACGGAGTTTGTACGTTCTCCCCGTGACCGCGTGGGCTTTCTCCGATATCATTGGTTTCCTCCCACACGCCGAAGATGTACAAGTATGTTGGCAACTTCGTTTGGTAAATGTAAAAATTATCCCTAGTGTGCATAGAATAGTGTTAATATGCAGGGATCGCTGGTTGGCGCAGACCCAGTGGTCCGTAGGGCGTGTTACCGCGCTGTACAACTAAACTAAACTAAAATGTTCTCTCCAGTCCCAGAGCGGCACAGTGGAATCATACAAGATGGTGCCGGAAACGTGGCGACTCTTGTGTTCTATCTCAGGGTAATCTGTTATCCTGAGCCTAGGTCCAGTACGATTATGCCTAGTTACAGTACGATTTTGACGGAACTGTATGCAAAAAAGGAATTTCACTCTACCTAGGTTCGCGTGACAATAAAGTACCATTGAGCCATCTTTCTCCCTGTGCTGGGTAGTTAATTATTTTTCTGATAGTGGAGCAGCAAAGGGCACTCAATAATATCCAGGAAGAGCAAAGACGTGCTTCCACAGCAATGCAAACTCATACGTATTTGTTAACATGCAACCAAAGTAATATCACAAGGCAAAAGCAAAGTTGTGCGTAATCTGAGAATTTGCAATGCTAGAAAATATTGGTAATTCTAAGCGTATCAGATAATATCTGTGAACAGAAAGAAACACAGTTAATGTTTTGGGTCCAGGGCACTCATTAAAACCTTGAAACCTTGCTGCGTGTAAATTGGCTGCTGTGTTTCTTTCATCTCACTGGGCACTTTATTGGCTGTGAAGTGCTTTGGGATTGTCCTCAGACTGTAAAATATGCTTTGGAAATACAAGTCTTTCCTTCTTTCCTTTTCTGAATTAGAAATGTTGGCAACACCAGATTGAGCTCTCCATGGTCCATTTAGCAAACTGTTTCCTTTCTCTCCGTTTCCTGGCATTCCTCAAGCATTCACATATTTCACTTTGGATCAGCTCAGGTCATAACAGCTGCATTTTCCTGTCTGCTTCATTATTCTGTCTGTTTGAGCATCTTCTTCTCTTAGACTTGTGTAAGTACATACTCCATATGTCTCAATGCGTCCCTTTAGAATCATATCAATCTCATACCTCTGATTCGAGAATATGAGTTCTCCCCATGGCATTAAATTTCATCTGCCACATGCGCTTGCCCACTTCACATCCTGTACATATCCTCCTCAAGTCTGCGAGAAACCTAGTAAAAGCTCATTTCCAAAGTATTCTGAAAATTGCAAACTGCTATATGGAAATAAGTTTGGGAAATATACATCAGGCTGGGCAGCACCATTGTAGAGCTCAAGGGGCAAGTGTATGATAGAGTGGGGGTGAATTGAGACTGCCTAGAGGAGATGTAAATAGAAGGAAACAAATGGGAACAGAAGAGAGAACAACAAAAGTGCTGGAATAAACCTTGATTCCTGCGACATCTCTATGCCATTCGCCCTGTTTCTCATCACTACTAAATCTATTCTGACTTTGACACTTTCCACATCAATACTTTCAAGATGTCGTGCTTTTTGCTCAACCACAGTTGACAGGGTTCCCACCACATCTATTCCATTCTCTGCGCTTCTCCTCTCCAGCCTCTCTCCTCCCACCATCCAGGGACCCAAACACTCCCTCCAGGTGGAGTTGTGCTTTTTCCAATTTACTGTACACTACTTGATGTTTATGATGCAATGTTATTTACATCACGGATTGGGCAAATGCTTTGCAGGATTCCTTTGTTCAGTCTGCATGAGTTCCAGTTTCATCTCCATTCTGTTCCACTTTGATCTGTCTACCTTTCACCTCTTATCGTGTTTGAATAAAGCCAAATGTAAGCTTGAGAAACAGCTTCTGATCATCTGACTTCTGGTGGCACAGCGGCAGAGTTGCTGCCTTACAGCGCCAGTGACCCAGGTTTGATCCTGACTGCGGTTGCTGTCTGTACAGAGTTTTCTCCGGGTGCTCTGATTTCCTCCCACACTCCAAAGACATACAGGTTAATTGGCTTCAGTAAAATTGCAAATTGTTCCTTGTGTGTTTAGGTTGGTGCCAGTGTGCGGGGATTGTTGGTCAGCACGGACTTGGTGGGCCGAAGGGCCTGCTTCTGCACTGTATCTCTAAACGAAACTAAACTAAGTATAGGCACAAAGCAGGCCTTAGGAATCAACAGTGAATTAAAAAATTCAGTTAACCTGCTTTTTCATTCTGTTTCCAAGGAAGTCCATCTGATGAAGGATCTTCAATCAGTAACATTAATTCCTTTTATCTCTCTGCACAGACACTTCCTGACTTGCTCAGTACATCCTACCTTCTTTTTTATTTGGTTTCCAACAAATGCAATGCTTTGTATCTCCCAGTTCCAGTATTTTGTCTTTACCTCGCCCCTCTTTTCTCACTCACCACCTTGTATGTACATTTCACAACGTCCGTGGTGATAAAATGCTTTGAGAGATTGGTTAGGATGACATATCAACTCCTGTCTTAGTAAGAAACTGGACACACTATAATTTTCTACTGCCACAACAGATCCACAAGGGATATAATCTTGTTGGCTCCCCACTCTGCACTGGATCACTTGGACAATAAGATCACATACATCAGGCTGTCAACACCATCATCCTCTCCAAACACATCATCAAAATCAGAGAACCGGGTCTCTGGTTGTCCATATGTAATTAGATCCTCGACTTCCTCATCGGCAGACCACAGGCAGGACAAATTATCAATGATATTTCCTCCTCGATAACCATTAACACAGGAGCACCTCAAGGCTGTGTGCACAGTCCCCTACTCTACTATCTCTTCACCCATAGCTGTGTAGCCAGGCACAACAACAATGCTATCTCATGATGTTGGACGAATAATGGGTAAGAATGAGAGAGAGAGTATAGGAGGGTTAATCTAATGGAAATGCTACACTCGTCGTTTTACCTCCCCCCTTGACTCCATCCAAGTACCCAAGCAGTCTTTGCAGGTTTTGGGGGTCCAACCTCTTCTATTGCATCCGCTGTTCCAGGTGTCAACTGCTCTACATCGGTGAGACCAAGCGCAAGCTTGGCGATCACTTCGCCCAACACCTCCGCTCAGTTTGCATTAACCAACCTGATCTCCCAGTGGCCCAGCACTTCAACTCCCCCTCCCATTCTGAATCTGACCTTTCTGTCCTGGGCTTCTTTCATGGTCAGAGTGAGTCCCACTACAAATTGGAAGAGCAGCGCCTCATTGTTTGCTTGGGCAGTTTACAGCCCAGTGGTATGAACATTGACTTCTCCAATTTCAGGTAGTCCTTGCTTTCTCCCTCCTTCCCCTACCCTTCCCAGCTCTCCCACAACCTACTGACTCCACCTCTTCCTTTCTTCTTTCCGCCCCCCTCTCCGCCCCCACATCAGTCTGAAGAAGGGTCATCTATTCCTTCGTTCCATAGATGCTGCTTCACCCTTTGAGTTTCTCCAGCATTTTTGTCTACCTTCGATTTTTCCAGCATCTGCAATTCTTTCTTAAACATAGGAAGGTTAATCTGATTGAAAGCTGCCAGATCAACAATCTTGCTCACAGCAGTAACAATGTCAAAGACCTGACTGTTAACTGTCAGGAAGTGAAAGCCAGTGATTCATGATCCTGTCATCATCGACAGGATGACAGTGGAGATATTTAATGGCTTCAAGTTCAGGAGTCTGCATATCTCTGACGATCTGTCCTGGATACAATCACAGAGAAAGCTCGTGGATGCCTCAACTTCTCCAAAGGTTTAAAGAGTTTTAGTATGCTGGCAAGCACTCTATCGAAGTTCTGGAGGTGTATAGTAAAGAGCATACTGACTGATTACACCACTGCCTGGTTCAGTAACTTGAACGCCCATAAGAAAAGGATGCTGCAGAAAACGGTATAGTCGATCCATCACGGGTATTGTCCTCCCCGCCAGCAAAGGGATCTACAGATGATGCTGCCTCAAAAAGGCATCCAGCATGAAAGACCAACACCACCCTGGCCACACTCTCATTTTGCTACAACCATCAGGAAGACAGTATGGAGCCTGAAAACATGACCACCAAACTCCAGAACAGCTTTTCCCCAGTAATCATCAGGCTCTTGAAGACGACTCAACACTAATCACTACCTCAGCAACTGTGATCTATGGTTCTATAATCTTCAGTGGACTGTTTTTGGTTGCACTACAGATTTTGGTTTTGTACTATGATTACCTTGTGTTACTGTTGTTCATTTGTTGTATTATTGCTTAGGGCATATTTATTTGCGTGTCATTGCGTTAATGGGCCTGCTAAGCTACAGCGAGTAAGAATGTCAGTGCTCTGTTGCCGATACGTATGGCAATGAAACACTTCTGACTCCTTCAGCCAGATCAACTTCAAGGGTCAAGTCTTCATCACTCACACAACCCGAACTACCAACACTTATGTCATTCAGTCTCTCTTGGGTTTCACCCTTTTACAGAATTCCTTTTGTTCTTTACACTCCTCATCTTTCTCGGCAGCATATTGTGTACAGCTGCTCCTCCACCTACGATGGGGTTACGTTCCGATAATCCCGTTGTAAACCAAAAATATCGCAAGTCGAAAACGCATTTAATACATTGCGATCACGTAACACGTGGATCGCTGCTGTTGCCGAGCGTTTGCCGATCGTAATGTCGAAATATCGCAAGTCGAAGTATCGTAAATTGGGGAGCATCTGAATTTGACATCCAGCTTTTCCAAGTTCTGATAAAGAGACATCAGCCCCAACACACCAATTCTGCTTCTCTTTCCGCAGGTGGCACTTGATCTGCAATTGGATATTTTAGGTTTTTCTGGCATGTATTTCAGATTTCCAGTATCTGCTTTTTTTTGCCCTTTTGAATTTTGAAATTATGTCCTGTATACAGAAGTCTGAATGTTCATACTGCCTCTGGGTTACAACAATCTGTCTTATGAACACCTACACATACAAACAAGCTCATAAAATATTATTACATTTTAAAGTCCAAGTATCGGAGCAAAGAGGTCCTTCTGCAGTTGTACCGGGCCCTAGTGAGACCACACCTGGAGTATTGTGTGCAGTTTTGGTCTCCAAATTTTTGAGGAACGACATTCTTGCTATTGAGGGAGGGCAGCGTAGGTTCACAAGGTTAATTCCAGGGATGGCGGGACTGTCATATGCTGAGAGAATGGAGCAGCTGGGCTTGTAAACTCTGGAATTTAGAAGGATGTGAGGGAATCTGATTGAAACATATATGATTATTAAGGGTTTGGACATACTAGAGGCAGGAAACATATTCCCGATGTTGGGGGAGTCCAGAACCAGGGGCCACAGTTTAAGGATAAGGGGTAAGCCATTTAGAACAGAGATGAGGAAACACTTTTTCACACAGGGAGTTGTGAGTCTGGAATTCTCTGCCTCAGAGGGCGGTGGAGGCCATTTCTCTGGATACTTTCAAGAGAGAGTTAGATAGGGCTCTTGAAGATAGCGGAGTCAGGGGATATGGTGAGAAGGCAGGAACGGGGTACTGATTGTGGATGATTAGCCATGATCACATTGAATTGCGGTGCTGGATTGAAGGGCCGAATGGCCTACTCCTGCACCTACTGTCTATTGTCTATTGTACTTCCTACAATATGTTCTTCCTACAAAGGGAAGAACAAGCTTCCTCTCTTATTTTGTCTTGTTATGAATTTATTAAATATCTTTTGAAAATCGATATACACAACACCATCTGGGTCTTCAGTTTGCCAGAATCTGCAATATATTTGCTTTTGATCAACTGCATCTTCTTCATTAGAACTACATTGCATCACCAAAAGCCCAATCAAAATCAAAACGAATTTGATTCCAATTATTCCATGCTGCCTTTAATTTATGAATCTATGTTTCCCCAAGTGCCAATTAATGCTATCCCACTGTAATATTTATCTCCAGTGCTGATGTTTGATTGAACAGCCTGTTTGCCAGGAAAATCTCTCATCATTTTTTTTTGAACAGATATGCTTGAAGACAGTAGACTGGGTGATGATCAAGGACTCTGCAACAGACCTGAATAAATGGACCACAGTTGTTACTGACTTCATAAGGAAATGTGTGGAGGACTGTTTTCCCATCAAAACACCTGGTGTTTCCGAACCAGAAGCCTTGGATGAACCAGGGAGTCCACAATCTACTGAGGACCAGATCTCAGGCATTGAAGTCTAGCAATGCAGGTTTATATTGGAAGTCCAGGTATAACCGTGATAAGCCCATCAGAAAGGCAAAGGGACATTTCACTCTAAACTGGAGGATGAGATGGACATTCGTCAACTGTGGCAGGGCTTGCACACCATCACTTCCTACAAGGCCAAGCCAAATGCCAGCTCAAGCAACAGCGAGGCATCACTCCTGGACAAGCACAATATACGTTCTACACTCATTTGGAAAAAGAGAACACCAATGTGCCTTCTTGCTCCACATAGCCCCTAACTCAACTATGGTCTGTCTTTGGTTTCACTAAGGACTTTTTGCAGTAGTATTGGGGTTATAAATGTATTACTTTTTTGTTTATTATACATTATCTCTGTGTATTGTGTAAGAATTTCATTGTTCCACTGTCGGTACATACGACAATTAAACTTGATCTTTTCTGCTCCTTTTTCGCTCAATCTTTTCAGTACCCATTCGCTATGCTCACCTGGGAGAGTGGCGGAAGATTATGAGTAAACCCACTGCATTTTCCCATTCCTCAGGAACCTTAAGATGGATTTCACATGGACCCGTGATAGAATCAGAGGACTGGGATGATTTCCTTGGGTTCAAATAGTCCATGCTGATACAACACAACACAAGAAAATAGGAGTTGGAGTAGACCACCAGGCCCCTAAAAGCTGCCTCGCCATTCATGGCTGAGCCAGTGCCAGTTCCTCATATCCCTTAAATCCTTGATCAGTCAAATATTTAGCAATCTTCACTTTAAAAAATTCTGGGGGTTGTGGGTTCCAGAAGTTCATTTCCCTCTGAGAGAAAATAAATCCTGTACACCCGTTTTAAGCGATGGGCCCCCATTTTGCCCTTGTTCCTGACTCTCCCAATTGTGAAAACATCTCAACATCTACCTTGTCAACTCCCCTGAAGATCTTACATGTTTGAATATGTTTGTGAATTTTTCTATGCTCCAAGGAATATAGACCCAAGCTGCCCAGCCTCTCTTGATAGGACATCTAAAATCCATCCACGCCATGCTTATTATACCCGTTGAACTGCCAACCTTGATAGTTCTTTTGCCTCAATCCTCCTCAATGTCTTTGTCACCTTCTGCTTTGCCCCTGATACTTACAGCAAACTGGCCTCCAGTGCAGGCTGATGCAGAGTTGCCCTACCACCATCCTCCAATAATAAGCGAGTTCGGTATTCCAAACAATGCAAGGAATCGTGGGATTTGTCAACAGTCATTTGTGATAAAGAAAAAGAGAACGAAGCACTGGCGGTATAAACTGTGTATAAATTGTTAACTATTCTACCAATGAATTCATCTAGAATTCTGTCAACTCAATAGCTTCCTTTCTTGTTCAGATCAGATTCAGATTCAATTTTAATTGTCATTGTCAGTGTACAGTACAGAGACAACGAAATGCATGTGTTCTGCTGTTGACACACTACTTACACAGCCCCAGTTCTAGTTCAGTTCATTAATCTGCAATTTTGAGATATTCAAAAAGTTAAAGAATTTATTATTTTTATTTAATCCTTAATGTGTTTGCTACAGGAATAAGACAAGAAGACTTATGTTTGAAACATTTTCTTATCTCTATTCATAATTTATGTGTAAAAATATATTTAATCCGAGGAAAGGGGGTGCCAGGTAGTGGGAGAGCAGGATGTAACAGCAAGAGAGAGAGGGGGCAGATGTGAGTGGGAGACAGGGGACACACTGGACTGGCGGAGAGATATTCTCGGCAGCTGAGCTGCTGCATGTGCACAGACCTGCGTTTCATCCGTAGCCAGGATCGAACCTGGGTCTCCGGCACTGCAAGCGCTGTTGAATTGCCACTGGACCATCCCTGTCCCCTCCCGAGTGTCCAATCCCTGTCTGGGGTAACTTTGGACTGACGGGATACTGACCTGGAGCAGCGGCAGCCCCGGGGTTACAGCCAGCGTGGCGAAGAAGTGCTAACTCCAGCTCAACTCTGCTCCAACTCGTTCCCCGATGGGCCAGGGACCATCAGCTGCAACTTTTGCCTTATACAGTGGCTGTCGGTTAACCCCCTCAGTGCCGTCAAAAGCTGAGTACCAGTCATCAACGGGGATACACACAAAATGCTGGAGTAAGGCAGCATCTTTGGAGAAAAGGAATAGGCGACGTTTTGCGTCGAGACCAATCTCCAGAGATGTTGCCTGACCCGCTGAGTTACTGTAGCATTTTGTGTGTATCCCCGTTGAAGACTGGTGCTCGGCTGTTGCCGAGGAGGTTAACCGACAGCCACTGGATAAAGCGAGAGGTGCAGCCAGTGGCGTAGCTTGGGGGGGGGGGGGGGGGGGGGGGGGGGGGGGGGGCAGTGGGGCGGTTGCCCCGGGGCGCTAAATTTTTAGGGGCACCAAAAAAATTGTTGAATAAATTTTTAAAATAAAATTAAGAGGCCCGGGGAGCCGTTGGAGCGAGGAGGGGTTACCTGGAGCTGTGAGTGTAAAAACAGCGCGGGCCAGGCTGCCGCTGCCCCAGTTCCGAGTTCTGGTCGCCGCTGTCCCAGCCGCCGCTGCCTCTGCCTTCCCCTCCCGCCCCCCGCCTCTGCCCCCCTCTCTCTGCCCCCCCCCCCCTCGCCCCCCGCCCCCCGCCTCTGCCCCCCTCTCTGCCCCCCCCCCGCCCCTGCCCCCGCCCCCCCCCCCCCCCCCCCGCTAATGAGGCGCAAAACTTTAAACTGCCCCGGGCGCTCAAAACCCACCCTACGCCACTGGGTGCAGCTGACAATTCCTGGCCCATCAGGGAATGGGTTACTTGGGAGTTGGAGCAGAGTTGAACTGGAGTTAGCGCTTCTTCTCCACGCTGGCTGTAAGCCTGGGGCCGCCACTGCTCCGGGCCAGTGTCCTGTCAGTCCAGGGTCACCCTGGACATCTCCGGCCGCTCCCGGACAGGGATGAGACACTCGGGAGGGATGGGGACGGTAGTGAGACTTCGCTCACAAATCTGCCTCCTGGGGTTATGCAGGAGAGGGGTGCATGGTTCGCCTCTGTATAACCCGGGAGGGCAGCCCGAGTGAGAATGGAACCCATACACCCAGGCTGAAGGGGACCGGAATGTGATTCATTAGATTGTCACTGCTGAGATTTCTGCATGTACCAGTGGAGAAGGGAGAAATAGTGTTGCTATCTCCAGTAGCAATTCAACAGGACTTGCAGTGCCGGAGACCCGGTTGGATCCTGACTACGGATGAAACGCAGGTCTGTATCCACGCAGCAGCTCAGCTGCCAAGAATGTTTATCTCAAGTGACCCATGACCTGGGCATGCGCAGTCGGAATACCGAACTCGGTTATATCGCCTCCCACGCTGCTGAAGGAGCAGAGTGGCCTTTGGTCTTCTCGTCGCAGCTCTCCTGGGTTCAGCTGCCTCGCACCCATGCCAGGAGTCCAGAGGTTTCACGCAGCAAGTGGGCACGTAATTTGGCGCCAGCAATCCTCATCCCAAATTCCTCCTCCTCCTCCCAATTTTGCCCTCGCTGCAGAGGCCTCCAGTCTGACTGGTTCCCTGACACAGTATCATTGCTTGATGTGAATTTGTAGCACCAGATCCCAGTGACTCGGCGAGTACACATCAACACTGGCCTGACAGCATGTGGGTGGAACGTGACCTCTCGCAACTTACCGACATTGGCAGCTGTGTGTAAGGCTGACAAACGGTTCTTGGATGTTTAATACATACAGGCTTTTCATTTATTTTTGGCGGGGAGGGATGAGAGTGGGAACTTCTTGTTAAGAAAAGACAAGACTTCCTCGGGTAATTAGCACTGGCATACTCAATCCACATTTAACCCTGCCCCCATCCTTTCTCCCTCTCTCTCCCCTGACAATAGCAATGACTGTTCTGTGGAATGTACAGTCTCGCTGAAGCAAGCAGCCTGAATGGTCAACCGAATTTAAAATACAATTTAAAAAATGCCTCTTTGCAATTACGGCCGGTTAAAAATGACCACTGATATGTGAAGAGTGGCGGTCGTGAATCACGAAGGGCACAGACTCTGCGTGGAAGGGACGGGTGCTGTCATTCTTCAACTCACATCCTTCTCTCTGCCTCCGCGCTTGCAAATAAATAGCTTTACACAGCAGCTTATTTCTTGGTAGGTGTATCCCTGTGAATCTGGAACTCGTTACACTCCCACTCCCCCACCCCCCCCCCCCCCCTTCCTTTGGTCTCTCTCTCCTCCCCCTGGAACATCAACACTGCTGATTCTGCAACAGAACGCCTCGTCTCTCCACGCACGGTATTACTTACTATATGAGGACCCTGCTGGGTGACCCAGAGTTTAAAGAAAGTTGAAGGACTCATTTCATGCACAGTCTTCACTGTGGAGCTGCCATGACGCCTCTGATACTCCTACTCCTGCACGGTAAATATTCACTCATTCATTTGTGCCTTGAGATAAAATTCACAATTACATTGTGCACCTGTTCAAGAGAGCAGAAACAACAACAACAAAATCATCTTAAGGTGAGAAAGAAGTATTTTACATGTGATGCATTCTGAATATCCCGTCTCTTTTTTCCCCCTTGTTTCTATGCATTTGGCCACAAAGTCCAACAGTTTGGCAGCGTCGAGATGCGGGGCAGTAAAGGATCGTGTGATTTCGAGAAAGACTTGTGTGGCTATGAATCAGACCTTCTCTTTGGACCATGGATGGTGAATTTACAAGGTAAATACTGCACCAAGAGCAAACGCCGACCGCCCAAGTTCCGATGCAAATTTCAGAAATAAATAAATAGAGGCTAGAATGCTAGAGGCTAGAGCGACCAGTGCAAGTTCGCATCATGCAACCATGCACACAGTACATGGGAACTATTGTTGCTCTCAAGAGTTAAGCATTTCAAAGCTCCGTCTGCCAGATCTGGCGCTATTTTGAGGTACAAATTTGTACAAAGTACATGTGAGCCACGGGTGTTTTAGGAGAGCCCGGCTTGCCAAGTTCTGTGCAGAAACACAGCGAGTGCATCGTGTGAGAGAGGCATCCTGTGAGAGGCAGGTAGAACTCAGCTGCTTGCTGTACACACACCTGTGAGCTTCTGTATTTATAGATGCGGGCACAGGGGAGTGCGCCCGATACCATGGTAACTGTATGTGTGGAACAATGATGGACTCTGCAAATTCTCACCATTGTTTTCAAATCCCTCCATGATCTCAAGCCACCCTTCCACGGTAAACCTCTCCATGCTTGAAACTCTCCGAGATCCTCATCTCGGGCATTTGATTGTCCCGCTCCCGTTGTCCCAGCGGCGATGTCAGCGCCTTCAAATGCTGATATCTGACTGAGCTCTGCAACTGTTCACCCCCACCTCTCTGCTTCTTCACCTTCCTCCTGCATCTTCGCCGAAGCTTTTGAGCATGACGTCTAAAATCCCTCCAGGCTTGGTGTGAGATTTTAATTGATAATTGCTCCCGCAAAGCATCTAACGAGATCTTGCTGCAATGCAACTATTTTTTTGTGTGGAATTTTCCCTCCAAGGCTCTAGTCGCTATTGCCAAGTTTGCGGTGTTGGAGAGTAGTTTTCAGCGATGCATCAAACTGAGAGATGTCAGTGCAAGTGTGATGTTTCATTTTGAAAATCAAATGAGCTGCAGAGGTTGGGAATCTGAAATTTAAAAAAACGAAACAGAAAATGCAGGAAGCAGCAGATCAGGTAGCATCTGTGGAAAAATGTCACCTTGAAGACCCTTCTCACTCTCCCAGTTCTGATGAAGGGTCTTTCAAGCACTAATTTTGTTTCTGTTTTCACAGACCATGTCTGTTCTGCTGAATGTTTCCAGCATTTTCTATTTTTACCAAAGATAGACACAAAATGCTGGAGTAACTCAGCGGGGCAGGCAGCATATTGAGTTATTCTAGCATTTGTGTGTCTATCTTTGGTTTAAACCAGCATCTGCAGTTCCTTCCTACACATTTTCTATTTTTATTTTAGCACTGAGTTTGGTGTCCAAGTGCATTGGCAACTTCTTGAAGTGAGACTGTACTTTCAAAGATTGCTGCAAATCCAGTTGCTTTTTTTTTTGCACAGACAACTATATAATTAATTCATTTCCACCTTCTCTCATATCTACCTTGTAGATGGATTATGAATGGCTTGTTATCTAAACAATTAATAATAAATTATTACTTTTTAATTAGTTACAGGATGCAAGTGTTATAGGTATTTATAGCACTCCCCTAAAATCGAGTCACCTTTCTCCTTGAACTGAGATTTTACGTGGTCACTGCAGGGGATAGTTTAAAGTCAACAACATCACCCTGAGTTTGGAGATGCCTTAAGGTCTGAGCAGAAATGATTGCTAAAATCTATCTGGCTTATTGATGTTTAAGGATTTCTGCTGTTGGAAGGTAGCAGGGAACCACATAGGCATTTGTAATAGTTCAGTAGTTTTGTGGTTACCGTTACTAATCCTGGCATTTTATTTTTGAATTGTTTCATTACATAAATTCCACAGCTGTCATTGTGGGATTTGAAGTCATATCTATGGCTCGATTGCCCAGAGTAACATACTGAGTATGTGTCATACCTCGAACCACTTTGGAAATAACTGTGAAAAGTTGTGTTAGTCACAGACTACTCTAACATAAGTGAAGGCCTTTTGGCCCATTGTGCTTATACCAATTCTTTGAAAGAACTCTCCAACTGGTCCCACTCCCTTGTTTTTTTCCCTTAGCTCTATCTTTTTAATTAGTTCCCGTTTGAAAGTCTTCTTAAATCTACTTTCATTGCCCTTTAAGGCAGCACAGTTCAGAGCACAACACATTGTATCAGAAAAGATTATCTTGTATTGTATCATGCAGATCATGCAGCACAGGAGGCCATTCAACCCATCTTTGCTAATCCTAATTCCTACCTATTAGTCCACGTTGCAGATTCCCACACTGCAATGGATTATTCAGTTCATTTTTAAATGTTTTCCAAATGTTTATTTTAAAAATATTTTTAAGTGTCCTCTTGTTCTTTGACCAATTAACTTTAATTCTGTCCTGAACCATCCACCCCGGGTAACATTTTCTCCATCCATTGAAATCCCCACAACAACTTTCAATCATATTATCAAATCTCTGCTTAACCTTTACTGTTCTAAGGAGCACTATCGAATCTTAGGGATTTGAAGTGAAGCTTTAAAATGTTGAAGCAGCCGAATGGCAAGGCATTGTTACTTTCAAGAGACATCTCTGGAATATCTGTTACGGTTTGATAATCTTGGCTTGTGCAGGCTCTCCAAAGTGATGGATGAGAAACACATGCTGGAGCTGAAAACTCTTTGAAGCATTGATAGGCTGAAGCATTTGTCCCCGAGTGCAACAACTTAGATGAAATTCCAATTAGACCCCAAGGAAACATCAAAGACAAAGCAACCCGATAATGTAAAAGAGTAGATTGCAACAATACTAGCTGATGTTGAAAAGAACAGCAGTGTTCTTCACAAACTTGGGATGCCCTGAAGCACTTCAGTAGCAATTCGTTTTTTTTGTCGTTGAGATTCAACAAATTTGGCATTTAATTTGCGTGCAACAAGATTCCAGAAGCGACACCGATTCAATTGAGCAGACAATGCACTTGGCAATGAAACATAAATACCAGTCAGGTCAGTGGGGAAATCAGCAGTGACCCCATCTCTTCCTCAAGTAGCATATCCACTGGAAGGGTAGAGGGGTCTTCAGAGTAAAAGCGCAGCGCTCCTCCAGTGCTCTAGGGAATGATTCAATTCAATGATTTAATGATTCACTGATACTTTAATGTCACATGTACCTAGGTACAGTGAAATGCTTTGTTTTGCATACAACCCGGTAAAATCATACAGCAGACCTCACCGAGGCAGGACACAAGTGTCACCATGTTTCCGGTGCTAACAAACTTACAAACGTTCACCGAACCGTCCAAGAGCATCATCACTGGGTGACAGGTACTCTTCACAGAATGCGTTGTCATAACCATGTCATATGAAAAGCAGAACAGTTAAGGCTGAGAGTGCCAACAAAGGCGGTAAGCAATTCAAAAACAAAAATATTGAAGAGGTGATTTTCCACTGTTCTGTACCTGGTGGAAACCACCGTTTCCCAGAGAGAAAGCAGGGAAAAGGATGGAAAACTGGAAATGTCAGCCTAGATTGTACACTTGAATCTGTAAAACAGCGCACTCCGAAAGCGAGCTGGGACGAACTCATTTATGGTGAAAATATCTCTTTATATTTATATAAACTGAACTCACTCGTGAATAAAGACATTTCATGAATGAACTAATAAGGCAAGCACTGTAAACTGAATTATTAGCTAATAATATCACATGCTCTGTTGCACCTGTTACCCACAGCTGCACACTGACATGAGACAGTCTGCAAACAGACATGAGAGTGCAGAGACAGTAGGTTTTGCCTGGATTCTTAAAGGATACGAGGCTAGAGGTCTGTGTGTGCACATGAGGTCTCACACTGCTCCAATGCCGATGCCAAATAGCAAGAGACAGATTCCCAGAAGGGCCACACATTCTGCTTCAGGACTGCCTTGAGTCAGTGAACTGGAACACATTCAAGATCACTTCACCCAGCCTGAATGAGTGTACCTCATCATCACTGTTTCACTGAGAAATGCACTGATAATTCAGTTGTGACAGAGATAATTGTGGTCTATCCTAACCAGAAACCTCGGATGAACAGAGTGATTCACACTCTGCTAAAGTCCAGATCCGATGCTTTCAAGATGGATCACCCTATATTGTACAAGTAGGTCAAGTATGATCACCCTAAGATTATCAGAGATGTTAAGAAAGAATTCTAGAACAGGCTAGAGGGTCAATTGAACCAAGCAGACATCAGGCAACTGTGGCAGGACCTGAATACCATCAAAAGCTATGACAAAATTGGCAGCAATCTCAGATGATGTATCTCTATCAGATGAGCTCAATGCCTTTTACCCTCATTTTGAACACATTCCACCAAGGAACATTCCACTCCCCCCACCTCCCCTTCCCTGCTGGCTTCCTTCCATACATCTTAGTAGCAGATGTCAGATCTGCTTTCACGAGGGTAAACACTTGGTAAGCAGCAGGTCCTGAAGGAGTCCTTGGGCAGGTTCTGAAATTGTTTGCCAATCAACTGGCCAGTCCCTGCTCTCTATTCGACAGTCTACCGTCCCCATCTGCTCCTGAGAAAACTTCATTAATATAGTCCGCAAGAAATGTAAAGTGACCCGTCTAATGACCCAGCAGCTCTAGCATTGACCGTAATGCAATGCTTTGAAAGATTGGTAATGGGCTACTACTGCTCCAGTCTCATGGACAACCTAGACCCACTGTCATTTGTGAACAGGGTAAAGGGTCTACAGAGGATGCCATCTCCCTTGCACTACATTCAACTCAGGATCACTTTGACAATGCAAACACCCATGCATTCATTGACTACGGCTCTGCCTTCAACACCATAAAGCTCAGTAAATATCTCTAAACTACTGGTCCTCGACCTTGGGGCCTCTGATCTGCCATTGGGTTTTGGACTTTCTGATCAGCAGATCTCAATCAGTTAGATTTGGTCATAATATTTCCTCCACCCTAACCCTCAACAATGGTTCTCCTCAGAGCTGTGTGCTCAGTCCCCTGCTCTTTCCCCCATATGCCCATGACTGTGTGGCCATCTACAGCACCAACCCAATCTTTAAATTCACTGATCATACCACTATTGTTGGCCAGATCAACAACAAAGATATGAATTACAGGAAAGAGATCAGGAACCTTGTATTATGGTGTCAGAACAATAACCTATCCCTTACCATCAAGATGAAAAAGTCATTTATCGACCAAAGGAAGCAAGGAGGTGAACTCGACCCTGTCCCCATCAGAAGAGCTTCTGTACAGATGGTCAACAGCTTCAAGTTCGTATGCATCCATATCACCAACAGCCTAACCTGGTCCCATCCCACTGATGTGGTGAACTAGAAAGCTCATTGGTATATTTCTTTGGTGTGTGAGCAGATTTGGCATGTCTACAAGAATTCTCAAACATCTACAGAGTTGCTAGGAGGTATTCTGATGGTGTGCATTTAGGCTTGGTATGCCAACTGCTCTGCTTCGGACCATTTGAACCTGCAGAGAGTGATGAACAGATCCCAATCTATCACACCTTGAGGATGTTGCACTGTTAGCTGGTCTTAGTATGAGTGGGAGTACACCAAAGACACCCATAAAACATGCTCTGTGCTTCCATATGTTTTAATGGTGGGTTTGTTGGCGAAGTGTATGGAGCAACAGGGCAACTTGAGAAGTAACTTTCAGATTATGTATTAGCTGCGTATGCAAGGACTGCAGAAGTTGTTGCCAGACAACAGAATGCAGTCATTCTGTGGTTTCCCACCTCAAAACACAACATTCCTCTCCAATGTCTTACATGGCATTTAAATAAGGTTGACGGGTGAATAATTGCAGGTTGGGAGAAACTGAAAATATTGGGGGTGAAAATGACTTTAGGACAATTTGTTAGGAAATTGAAGGAAATGGTAACAGAATATTTATGCAGCTGAGAGTATAGTTTTATGGATGAGAAATTGTGTTCAACCAATTGATGACTTCTTTGACAAAGTAACTAGCATGTTAGATAACAAAAAGGCAACGGATGTAGCAAATTTTGTTATACATAATTTGGTCTGTAAAGTGCCCCATAAATGATTACTGCATTAGATAAGCACCTGTGGACTTGAACGTAATAGGTTAAGTCCTGGGGGTCAGATATGGGGCTTTATGTGTGTGCCAGATATATTGTCAGTGCAGAGGGGCTAGGAGCAAGGCCAAGTGTGCATCCAGAGTCAAGGTCTGAAATAGTACTAGGTGTGCAGTCAAAGCTGGGACAATGGGAGTGTTCAGCACTGGGAACCTGAGCAGGAAAGCAGCTATGATCAGGGTAGAATAGGGGGCCAGATGTAAGGCTGGACAGGGTCAGGATGAGAGAAGATATGCAACTGGAGTCAGGGGCAGTAGTACCAGGTGTGCAGTGAGACCCAGGTTGGTCAACATGGGCCAAGTACTTGATTATAATCTGATTTACATACATTAATATACTAAGATCATTCATGTGCTGCACCTGTTGATCAAAGCATGGCTCTATTGTGGAATGTAATTAGGAATTTAATGTAGCCTAACCTTATTCTTAGCTACTCCAATTTAAAGCATAAATGTTGCATTCAAGTGTAAGTTAAAAGACTTGCTACAGTATGCACCAGATTGCACAATTTCAAGCTGAAAAATTCAAAAGCTCCGTTCCCCCCCTCCCACACCCTCCACCCATCCCCCCCATGGTCGCTACGCTCCCTCGGACTTGGTCTCTCGCAATTTCTCACTCCCAACTCTCATGCAATGTTGGCAGCCCTGAATTATAGTGCAATAATAATAATAGTCTATTGTAGTTCAGAGCTTATTTGTTGTCATGTTTAATAGACTAATGGCAAGGAAGATGTTCCTGAACCTGGACGTTATGGTTTTCAGACTCCTGTACCTTCTTCCCTATGGCAATGGTAAAATGAGTGTGTGGCCAGGATGGTGTGGGTCTCTGATGATGCTGGCTTTTTGAGGCAGCGACTTCGATAAATCCTTTCGATGGCGGAGAGGTCAGGGCCGGTGATGGACTGGGCAGTGGTCACAACTTTTTGCCGTCTTTTCCGCTCCTGGACGTTGTTGAGAATTTGGGGAAAATTAAAAACTTGGAATAACATAGGAATGGGTGGATGATGGATGAAGGGATAGCTTCTATGTTGTATTTCTCTATGACAAGGCATTGGTGATTTTGCTAATCTAGCAATATTATCACCGGGGATTGTGTGGATCCTGTTCGGCTTTCTTTCTTTCTGGGTATAAACAATCCTGCTAGTGTTACAGACTGTATTTTACCCCATTTCAAAACTTTAAGCATTGGGTTGAACCGTCAATGTTTCAATGCACCAACTACTATGAAATGGTTTCTATTGTTCGAATGTAATGACCTTGACTTTGCAATTAGCTGCAAACTGGTGGACACTGCCCGGTCCTTCACAGGTACTGATCTCCCCACCATTGAAGGGATCTACAAGAGGCACTGCCTCAAAGAGGCAGCCACTATCATCAAAGACCCACACCACTCTAACTCCTACCATCAGGAAGAAGGTTTAGAAGTTTCAAAACCATCAGGTTCAAGAATTGCTTCTTCCCAACAACCATAAGGCTCTTGAACATTGCACAAAACTAACCTCATCTATGAACTATGGATTGTCATTGGTTGCGCTGACGACTTTGTTTTTTTTTAGTTTAGTTTAGAGATACAGCATGGAAACAGGCTCCTCTACCCACCGAGCCCACACTGACCAGCGATCACTCATTCATGCTAGTTCTATGTTATCCAACTTTCTGAACCACTCCCTGCCATTTTACAGTTAATCTCCAAACCTGTTCGTTTTCAGGGATGTGGAAGGAAACTGGAGCACCCAGGAGAAAACCCACGTGGTCATGAGGAGAATGTGAAAACTCCACACAAACAGTAGCTGAAGTTATAATGGAACCCAGGGCTCAGGTGCTGTGAAGCAACAGCATGACCAGCTGTGCCACTGTGGTGCTCTATTTGCGCTACTATTGCACTTGTTGCATTATTCTTCTTCTTATCGAGTCCACACACAAGATTAGAAGTTGTTCAGCCAGACCTGTACACACTTCTTGGCATCTGCATACAATGGTGTTTGTCTTGTGCTTCTTGTATGGTGGTGGAAAGATTGGTGGGAACTGGGTCACAAAGTGAACGCCCTTTCCTTGACCCCATTGAGTTATTAATTTTTTTGTTTATTGTATATTATCTGTGTGTATTACAGGCCTGTTACACTATGCTGTGGCAGGTAAGGATGCAATTGTTCTGTTGTCATTACATATGACATGACAACTCTTGACTACATGGTCTACAAAGATTCCAGCAACCTCAATGGCGTGGGCTTCCTATCCCCCAACGTCAGCTGCCATTAGGAACTAGTATAAATGGATTTCAGTTCAGTTTCAGTTTAGCTTATTATCACGTGTACCGAGGAACAGTGAAAAGCTTTTTACTCACAAGTTCACGTTCACAAGTTATAGCAGTAGAATTAGGCCTTTCAATCATGGCTGATCTCTGCTTCCTAATCCCATTTTTCTGCCTTCTCCCCATATCTCTTGACACCCGATCTAATCGAGAATTTGTCTATCTCTGCCTTAAAAATGTCCACTGAGTGTTAACCAGTCAGCAAAAAGACAATGCATGATTACAATCGATCCATTTACAGAGTATAGAAAGATGATAAGGGAATAACATTTATATTTCCCAGCCCAGCAGCTAAAGTATCATCACTCAGTCATTCTCACCGAGGATTCCTTACAGACAGCAAATCGGGAGGGAAAATCGGGAAAGAAAAAAAATCTTCTAACTCGCACCCTAACCCTGTTACAAGTGTGAAATACAGCATGGGACATACACAAGTTTAAGGAAGCAATTGAAATATTGTGAACAAAGTGAGCTATTTAATATTTAAAACAGATTGCATGTTTAAATATGTATGCAGGAAATTAAAACCCATATACTTAAAATCAATTTCTTAAGGGCAAAGAGATTGCTCAGCAGTAGTTGAGTCCTTGACACCATTTAAAACTCACTTAGACCTGCAACAAAATGTATGAACTTTGGGGTTTTTTTTTGTTTTTTTTTTTTACACGGTGGCCTATTTCGTAATCATCATCTATTCAAATGATCATACTGGATAATAGTTACAATCACCAGTCACGGACACTCTGGGATTTCTACATTAAACTATGCACGGGTAATCACAAAGTTGCTGAACTTTCACAGGAAAATGTCAACAAATGCTGTTTCACCGTGAGAGGTTTCTTGAAACTTGTGCCATTGTTTTTGTCGGACATGTTGGTTATCGGAGCAAAATGAAATCTCTGGAGCTTAGTTAGGCAAAAAGGAATGAAATATGTTCCTATATAAGCAAACTGTCAGAGAGTGTGTTTGGGAGTTCAGACACTATTGCTCCTAATTTGAGCTGACACGAGATAATAGTCCTAATCCTCTCTCATGAATGTCCAGGGATTGTGTGAAAGAAAACTTGGCTATATCTTTGAGGATTTGGCAAAGAGCTGAACACTATTTATAACTGATGGCACATAATTCATAGGGAAAATCAATTTAAAGAAATGAAAAATATTTCCTTTAACGTAAATTGTATAATCTAGTTCAAGTTGAACTAATAGACAATGATGCTTTATTGCCACATATACAAAACGCAGTACAATTCTCACTATAATGAAACAATAATATTGGTTCTGAAGACGTTCCAATATAACTACATAAAGCCTGTACAGAATTTGGATGTTTGTATTTATTGCTTTGATACACCATTTGTCCACTGGCTATTCCTTTGCTTGAGTATCCATTAATATGCTGATGGTGAGTTTCTTGCTGCAGTTCATATCTAGTCGATCAAACCTCTCTCAATAACACTGAGTCATCAATCATTGTGAAAAGTACTGCAGACACACATATCCAATGAAGCTGCACCAACAGCACAGTGAGCAATCACTTCGTCCATTCACTCCAGACTTCTAATTATACCCGACACAAAACTAATTTTACCTCCCTTCATTTGGCAGCTCACCCTCCTATTCCTATCTCTGTACATTTACTGTATCTGGATTCCCCAGAAATCTCACTTATTTTTCTCAACCATTTGGGATTCTCGTGAGTCTTGGTCTAAAGGATCCTGAAGGTGTTGGTCCAGATGACTGTTCCGAACATCAGGCAAAGGGGCTTGGATGTGAAGTTTTCACTCTATTTCTCTCTTCGCAGATACGGATCATGGAAAGTTTCTATCATTTCTTTTAATGATATTTCAGATTTTCAGCATTTCAGAGTTGTAGTGATGTAGCACCGAAACAGGCCTTTGGCCCATCCTCTCCATGACATCAAGTACCCATCCAAACTAGTCCTATTAACCAGCACTTGCTACTTGCACGTCTGTACTTATCTAGTGAAATATTAGAACTTAATAGTTCTTAAAAGTCATGAGAGCCTCTGTTCTCCCTTCTCCCCTCTCACATCAAGCACGAGGTATAGAAGTGTGAAAATTCACACCTCCTGATTCAGGGAGTTCCTTCCCAGCTGTTATCAGGCAACCAAACCATGCCACCACGAACCAGAGAGTGGTCCTGAGCTACCATCTACCTCACGGGGAGACCCTCGGATTATCTTTAATTGGACTTTACTTGACTCTACCACCGGGTGGCGCCGTCAGCGATGGCAGCCTCGCCAACCGTCTGTCTATCCTTTCGTCTTTTTTGTTATTTTTAGTGTGTTTTAAAAGTTTGTGTTAATGTTGTCTGGTTTGTTTTATGTGGAGGGTGGGGTAGGGAGAGGGGGTCGGCGGAAACCTTTTTCAATCTCCTACTTTGCCGGAGATGCGATTGGTTTCTGGATCGTAAATGCAGTCACTCTACAGCCTAACATCATGGAACTGGCGGCCTTGCTTGAGACTGACTTTGTGCCCCACCGCGGGGCCGTGGACTTACCATCGGAGCCTGCGATCCCTTGTCCGGGATAAATGCTTCAACCGCGGCCTACGGATTCCAACATCGAGGAGCTCGCAGTCTCGGGTAGAGACTGATGTCGGCAAGCTCCAAAGTCGCAAAAGGTTCGACCAGCCCCGACCCGAAGTCACATCACCCGGAAGCTGAGATCCCCCCCAATGTGAGAGCTTGATTGCTGAAGGCACGGAGGGCCCGACGGCCGGCTACAGGAGCCAAGATCGTCCCGTCAATGGAGGGCTCGAGACCCCTGACCATAGGAGAACAAAGAAGGGAAGAGATTGAACTTTTTCTTCGCCTTCCATCACAGTGGGGAATGTGGAGGAGTCACTGTGGTGGATGTTCATGTTAAAATGTATTTTGTGTGTCTTGTTGCTTTTTATTGGTATGACAAATCAAATTCCTCATATTGTAAAACGTACTTGGCTAATAAAGTATGATTAGGATTATCTTGCACTGAACGTTATTCTGTTTATCCTGTATCTGTACACTATGGTTATACTGTACACTTGATTGTAATCATGTATAGTTTTCCGCTGACTGGATAGCATGCATCAAACAAGCTTTTCACTGTACTTCAGTAAATGTGACAATAAACAAAACTAAACTAAATTAAACACCACCCCCTCGGGTAGTGCGTTCCAAATTCCAAACACTCTCTGGGTGAAATAATTCTTCCTTATATTAAGTTCATGGGGACTATTGGCCAACCTCAAATCAACTCAAATTCGAGTTAACCCAAAGTTTACTGTCTCAATCCTGATTTTGCTCAAATCACACTTGTTCAACATCACTTTCCTCACCGACATAGCTATACCCAGTCTGATTATGCCTCAAATTTAAAATTTGCAGTTTTGCGGTCAAATCTCTTTATAACCATGATGCTACAATGGTGCAACATTATATTCTGCGCACTGGTCTTTCTTTTTACCCTGCCTGTTAAGTACAATACCTTGATTCTACTCATATGTGGTATGATTTAACTCATCAGCAGGCAAGCAAGATTTTTACTGTACACATGAAATAATACACCAATACCAATCATTTGACCTTTGAGTTCCAATTTTGGTTTCTTGCTCATCACTGATTTTCATAGCTACACCATTGTCAGCCGTGCCTTCAGTTGCCAAGGCCATAAACTCAGGAATTTTCTCCATAAAATTCACTGCCTCTTCAATTCTACCCCTTTAATGTGCTCCCTAATATCTAGGCTGCAACGGATATAGCTTGGACCCAATAGCAGCACAGAATCGGGCAGGTATAATTGGTAATGAACTTTATTACGAAACTGTAACACAGAGTAGTAACACAGGAATGGGTACACCACACTCACACAGAGGCTCAGGATTGAGCGAGGGTTCCGAAGAGGGGCAGGCAGGAGACGTAGTCGGGGTAGCGGAAAGTCCGGTAACCAGGAGATCCAACACACGATGAAAACAAACCAACGAGAGACAGACGAAAGGAGAGTCGAAGCCAGGCAGGTAGTCGCTGGAGAGTCTTGCTTGAATGCTGAGAACAATCTGGCACTGTGTGAACGGTGAGGAGAGTCTATACACCGGGTTAATTGGTGATCAGAGGCAACTGAGTGCAACAGGTGAAGAGAGTTGGGCTGATGAGAGGGGAGTGGCAGGCGAGGAGAAGGAGGGACCGGTGGAAAAGTACTGGGAGGTGAAGTGGATGAGAATGAGGAGAGGGCAGACTGTGACATAGGCCCATGAAGACTTTAATATGTATTTTGAGCCATTTAACATAGGCTATATGTAAGACTATGCCGAAGGTGGTTACAATGCACTTAAAAATCTTTCAGGATTTTGCAAAGTGCTGTGGATTTTATTCTGTTTTGTTTCCTCACTGTGCAATTAACCTTTTGTATTATACAGTATTATCCAATCTTCTGCATTGTAAAACCATGTCAGAAACTAAGGTTGATCAACTCCCCAGTTGACAACAAACTTGATGCTCTTACCCATCAATGGTCATTAAACCATTGGATGCATTTTAACACCTCAGAATTCATCCTCTCATTTGGGGATGGAATTAAAAATGAGAGTGTGAATAATGCTGATGAATCTCAGAATACAGTCTGGCAAATAATGAAAAAGGGGAATGCAGTTTGATAAAGTTGTACAGATTACAATCCAAAATTGGTTAATTTCTAAGAGGACAGATTTGGAAACAATAAAAGTAATGTAAAAATTGTATCACTGTAGAACTTTACTGAAATGTGACTGGGAGAAACTTTGCTCTGTCTTATTTTATGTTATTTTATTTTATTTATCTTATTTTAGGTTATGGAGTCTTTGGAAATATTTTATAAAGCATTTATATGGATGACACCTGATATGTAAGTTTATAATTATCAGGAAAAAACAAACAACTCTTATCTGAATCTCTCAAAGTGGAAATGTTGAGAGGAGAGAGGGGGGTAGATATGGACTTAATGGGTGACCTGATGAAAATCTTTAAATTGATAGAGATTGTAGGTAGATGTGGTCAAAGGGAAAAACAAAAGAAGAGCTGGAAATATCACAAGGTCACTGATACTTCCAACTGTAGATTCAGGGGAACAGCCTACCCTGAGAATGGGAAGTTGGCTGTGACAGAGGGTGAAGAGCTGAGCTTCATTTAAAGGGAAGCTTGATAAAAAAGCAAGAAGAAATTCTGTTTCTATTGCACCTTCCACATTATCCCACCCTTAAATGAGGTTGTTTTGAAGCACGCTTTAACTTTGGAGACCCAAATTAGTGTACATCAAGCTTGCACAAGCAACAATGTAATAATCTACCTTTCAGTGGTGACTGAATGAAAAGATTTGGCCAGAGGACTGGGGGGGGGGGTTCCAAACCCTTCACGGAAATAGATCCAATGGGATCTTTCATATCTACGTGAGGAGGCAGCCAGAATGTTGGTTTAATATTGACTATGAAAGATGGAATCTCCAGCAGCACAGGACTCCCACGGTGATAACAGCCCTGGGGTGAGCCTTGAACTGACCAGAAGAGTGCTACTAACTAAGTCAAAGCTCCCACAAAATGTACACTTATGACAGAAAGGAATACAAGTGTACAGGAATGAGCAGGAATGGGAGGATGGAGTTCAGTGCCAGCATAGGCCAACTGGGCTGAACGGCCTATTTCCCAATGGTATATGCATCGCTTTATGTTTCACAGATGGGAGAAATGTACCTCTGCTTAATGAGAGAGATTAGAGAAAACAAAGGGAGGTAAAGATGGGAATAGCCTAATTGTTAGTCCCTTCCCCCCCCCCCCCCCCCCCCCCTCCCTCCCTCCCAACAAATTGCCCCCTTGGATTTTATTTTTCCAAAGGCATAACAATTTTTTTAAATTCAGTGTTTATGTCTGTGGCTGGCTTGGTTCAATTCAAAATAAGATGAAATGGGGAAGCTGGGCCAAGATGGGGGAGGGACAGGGTTACCCATAGAACAACAGCTGCTTCCAAACTGGCACCAGCCTTCATTTCCTCTAAGACCACAAAGGATCCTGTGGTGTTTTTATTTCCAGTCTCTGCTGAGCAGCAGCAAGCTGATGGAAAGCACATCGTTCGTCATATCATTGGTCTTGGCCCGAAATGTCACCCATTACTTCTCCCGCTGAATTACTCCAGCTTTTTGTGTCTATCTTCTGTCACACCATTGATCTGCTTCCAGGGGTGGTGAGGTAATAGACCGACTGAGCACTGGCTCACCACCACCTTCCTAGGAATGATTAGGAGTGGGCATTAAATGCCAGCCTTGCCAGTGATGCCTGCTTAACATCATTAAATAAACAAATTGTCATTGTGACCATCAGCATTCAAGGTTAGAAGCAAGTGATCAGTCAATGTCCTTGATTGGCTCAGGAAGTTGATAGGTCCACAGTATCACATTGCTCCCTTCATTAACAACACCCTCAGTACTGCATTGAAGTATCAACCTCAATCTTTTATTTACAAGTCTCTAAAGCAGGAAAACCCTGTAACCGTCTGACTTGGAGAATACAAGACCAGAGAATGGATTCTGATGGGTGTGCTCCTGCTGTGCTTTTTGGGAGGAAACTAGAAAGCACACTAGGATTCTAGACCATGTGAGCTTACCGATTTGGAAGTGGGGAGGGGGCTACAGGGTGCTGTGGAAAAAACCTTCCTGGCTTTCTGTAGTATATTCAATATGCAGACTGTAGACTGTGTACTGCAGACCTGATGCACCAGTTGTGGAGGGAATTAATGTAAAGGGTGGTGGGTAGGATGCAAATCAAGAGATCGGCTTTGACTTGATGGTGTAGGGGTTCTTAATTTAGTTTAATTTGTCATGTGTACCAAGGTGTAGTGACAAGTTTTTTGTTGAATGCTAACCGGTCAACAAAAAGACTCTGCAAGATTACAATCATGCTGTCCACAGGGTAAGGATAAAGGGCACAACATTTTGTGCAAGATAAATTCGATAAAGTCTGATTACAGATAGTTCAAAGGTCCCCAATAACAATAAATTGGTCAGAACAGCACTAGCTGGTGAGAGGATGGTGCAGTTGCCTGATAATAGCTGGGAAGAAGCTGTCCTTGAATCGGGAGGTATGTGTTTTCAAACATCTATAGCTCTTGCCTGATGGGAGAGGGGAAAAGTGGAGTGACCAGGGTGAGATGGGTCCTTGATTATCCTGGTGGCCTTGAAATGTATGTGGAGTCAATGGAAGGGAGGTTGGTTTGTCTGATGATCTGGGCTTTGTCCACATCTCTGCAATTTCTTACCGTCTTGGATAGAGCTGTTTCAAAACCATGCTGTGATGCACCCCAATAAAGTGCTTTCTACGGCGCATTTGTAGAAGTTGGTAAGAGTTGTTGGGGACCCTTCTGGGAACTTCCTAAGCCTTCCGAGGAAGTCGAGGTGTTGTTGTGCTTTCTTGGCCTTAGCTTCAATGTGGCTGGTCCAGGACACATTGCTGGTGATATTTATCCCTAAGTACCTGAAGCTTTCGACCATCTCTACTTCAACGCCATCAACGTGGGTGGGTGTACTACTTTGCCTCGTGAAGTCAACATAGTCTCCTTTGTTTTGATAACATTGAGAGAGAGGTTGTTGTCTTGGCGTCAAGTTACGAGGTTCCCAATGTCCTTCCTGTATTCCATCTTGTCATTATTTGATACCCGGCCCACTGGCGGTGTCGTTCGCGAACCTGGAAATTTGTGGAACTAATACTAGATACCTGGTATTATGATATCTGCCTGCATGGTCTCCAATTTGATAATGGGCAACACATAAAACTGCATGGAGGACCTGGCCACAGAAAGGTCGGGTGCTTAAAAAGTGGTGTTTGCAGCCTATCTGTAATGTGTGTCCACCAGAAGGGTCCACTTAGCACTCCACCATTCATTTACTGTTGGATATTGGACAGACCAGATGTCAAATATATTCTAGATTCTGTGGAAACCCTGTTATTGTAAATTAGGGATATCTTATTTTTCTGTTGTATTATTTTTAATATGTATTTCCTTTAGGCAGAAATGCATCAAAATCATGGAAAATCAGTGGTGCATTTAAAAGGAATGCTCTTTACTGATGTAACTCATATCCTTTAAACCTTCTATTCTAAGATTTAATTGCATGGTATCATGGCTATTCAGATATAATTTCATTTTTATAGACCATTTGAGGTTTGGCACCCTGGTGATTTTTCTGAGATCATGGGCGATTTATAGAGAAGAAATTTGAAGTGTTCTCTACTATAACCGGCTATAAAAACGAGAACAGAATAACTTGGTAGATCATGATAAACATTGTCTATTTCTTTCTTTGCTGTTGCAATTTCCTTTGTCGCATGGCATTGGAATATTTTGTGCATAGCACCAGGATGCTGGTGTCCTATTGAAAGGGGCTGCGTTGTATACATTTATCAATTGTTATTTTGTAATAGTCGGCAGATCAAGGTACCGGCAATTGTCATATACGTAGGTGTGATAAATCTTGCATGCAGCAGCATTACAGGCGCATAGAGTCGGACAGTACACAAAAACAAATTATATAAGACTGAAAATAAAAAGACTACAGAAACAAAGCAAACACAATTGGGGAAACATAGAAACATAGAAAATAGGTGCAGGAGTAGGCCATTCGGCCCTTCGAGCCTGCACCGCCATTCAATATGATCATGGCTGATCATCCAACTCGGTATCCTGTACCTGCCTTCTCTCCATACCCCCAAGTCCCTTTAGCCACAAGGACCACATCTAACTCCCTCTTAAATATAGTCAATGAACTGGCCTCAACTACCTTCTGCGGGAGAGAATTCCAGAGATTCACCACTCTCTGTGTGAAAAATGTTTTCCTCATCTCGGTCCTAAAAGATTTCCCCCTTATCTTTAAACTGTGACCCCTTGTTCTGGACTTTCCCAACATCGGGAACAATCTTCCTGCATCTAGCCTGTCCAACCCCTTAAGAATTTTGTAAGTTTCTATAAGATTCCCCCCTCAATCTTCTAAATTCTAGCGAGTACAAACCGAGTCTATCCAGTCTTTCTTCATATGAAAGTCCTGACATCCCAGGAATCAGTCTGGTGAACCTTCTCTGTACTCCCTCTATGGCAAGAATGTCTTTCCTCAGATTAGGAGACCAAAACTGTACGCAATACTCCAGGTGTGGTCTCACCAAGACCCTGTACAACTGCAGTAGAACCTCCCTGCTCCTATACTCAAATCCTTTTGCTATGAATGCTAACATACCATTAGCCTTCTTCACTGCCTGCTGCACCTGCATGCCTGCTTTTAATGACTGGTGTACCATGACACCCAGGTCTCGTTGCATCTCCCCCTTTCTTAATCGGCCACCATTCAGATAATAATCTACTTTCCTGTTTTTGCTACCAAAGTGGATAACCTCACATTTATCCACATTATACTGCATCTGCCATGCATTTGCCCACTCACCCAGCCTATCCAAGTCACCTTGCAGCCTCCTAGCATCCTCCTCACAGCTAACACTGCCCCCCAGCTTCGTGTCATCCGCAAACTTGGAGATGTTGCATTCAATTCCCTTGTCCAAATCATTAATATATATTGTAAATAGTTGGGGTCCCAGCACTGAGCCTTGCGGTACCCCACTAGTCACTGCCTGCCATTGTTAAAAGGACCCGTTTACTCTTGGCTTCCTGTCTGCCAACCAGTTCTCTATCCACATCAATACTGAACCCACAATACCGTGTTCTTTAAGTTTGTATACTAATCTCTTATGTGGGACCTTGTTGAAAGCCTTCTGAAAGTCCAGATACACCACATCCACTGGTTCTCCCCTATCCACGCTACTAGTTACATCCTCGAAAAATTCTATAAGATTCGTCAGACATGATTTACCCCTCATAAATCCATGCTGACTTTGTCCAATGATTTCACCACTTTCCAAATGTGCTGCTATCCCATCTTTAATAACTGATTCTAGCAGTTTCCCCACTACCGATGTTAGACTAACTGGTCTATAATTCCTCCGTTTTCAGATTATTTATGTCTTCCTTAGTGAAGACAGAACCAAAGTAGTTATTCAATTGGTCTGCCATGTCCTTGTTCTCCATGATCAATTCACCTGTTTCTGACTGCAAGGGACCTACATTTGTTTTAATTAATCTTTTTCTCTTCACATATCTATAAAAAGCCTTTGCAGTCAGTTTTTATGTTCCCTGCCAGTTTTCTTTCATAATCTATTTTCCCTTTCCTAATTAAGCCCTTTGTCCTCCTCTGCTGGTCTCTGAATTTCTCCCAGTCATCTGGTAGGCTGCTTTTTCTGGCTAATTTGTACGCTTCATCTTTTGTTTTGATACTATCCCTGATTTTCCTTGTTATCCACGGATGCACTACCTTCCCCTATTTATTTTTTTGCCAAACTGGGATGAACAATTGTTGTAGTTCATCCATGCTGGCTTTAAATGCCTTCCATTGCATATCCACCGTCAACCCATTAAGAATCAATCGCCAGTCTATCTTGGCCAATTCACGTCTTATACCCTCAAAATTACCTTTCTTTAAGTTCAGGACCCTTGTTTCTGAATTAACGATGTCACTCTCCATCCTAATGAAGAACTCAACCATATTATGGTCACTCTTGCCCAAGGGGCCACGCACAACAAGACTGCTAACTAACCCTTCCTCATTACTCAATACCCAGTCTAGAATAGCCTGCTCTCTCGTTGGTTCCTCTACATCTTGGTTTAGAAAACTATCCCGCATACATTCCAAGAAATCCTCTTCCTCAGCACCCTTGCCAATTTGATTCACCCAATTTACATGTAGATTGAAGTCACCCATTATAACTGTTTTACCTTTGTTGCACGCATTTCTAATTTCCTGTTTGATGCCATCCCCTACTGCTGTTAAGTGGCCTGTACACAACTCCCACTAGCGTTTTCTGCCCCTTAGTGTTTCGCAGCTTTACCCATATCGATTCCACATCCTCAAAGCTAATGTCCTTCCTTTCTATTACGTTAATCTGCTCTCTAACCAGCAATGCTACCCCACCTCCTTTCCCTTTCTGTCTATCCCTCCTGAATATTGAATATCCCTGGATGTTCAGCTCCCAGCCTTGGTCACCCTGGAGCCATGTCTCCGTGATCCCAACTATATCATAGTCATTAATAGCTATCTGCACATTCAACTCATCCACCTTATCACGAATGCTCCTTGCATTGAGACACAAAGCCTTCAGGCTTGTTTTTACAACACTCTTACCCCTTATACAATTATGGTGAAAAGTGAGGGTGTAGTTGTTGTTGGTGGGAGAATGGTGACGAGATAAAAGAACGAACCCTTTGGAATGTAGAGACAAGGCATGCAGATGATGGTTTACAAAAGGCAACACAAAGTCCTGAACTCAGCGGGTCAGGCAGCATCTCTGAAGAAAATGGACTGGTGATGTTTTTGGTCGGGTCCCTTCTTCAAACTGCCCATGGTAATGCAAGATGTGGCCTGTAGGGTTCTGTTGCTGACTGGGATTAGGTTTGTGCAAGTTGGTTCAAGAACCTGGGTCTTGGCCCGAAACGTTACCTATTTCCTTCGCTCCATAGATGCTGCTGCACCCGCTGAGTTTCTCCTGCATTTTTGTGTACCTTCGATTTTCCAGCATCTGCAGTTCCTTCTTGAACAGCTCTAGCAAAGTTGCTTTTCCTATAGTCCATGCGACTGATAATATTATTGGGCATATGTGGCTTAATGGGTAATTTCTGTGGGTGATTTACTCTCTCTCATAGACTGAGCTTTTAACAACGCTCTCCATGAGAGACAAGGGAAAAGAGTGAATCAACAAAAAATGTCAGGTATTTATGAACTTGCCCCAACGGTTAAATTATCCTGAAAATCTGTGCTTTGTTGCGTGAGTGATTTTTTTTTCATGATCCAGCAAACCTAGCAAACTTTCTGACCCTAGTAAAACTAATTTTAAGCACCTGGATTATAATTCTCTCAAATATTTCGAAATCAAATAGAATTTCAATATCATAAAAATGTCATTTCTTCTTGATTTTTATAAGGTCTGGTTCAATTTTTTTAATTTTATTTTCTTTAAAATGTTGAAAATTTTAGTTCTGAATAAAACCTTACCCTTCGTGGCTGGAGAATTCTTCATGTGATTGGCTGCTTAGCCAGCTTGATGCCATCACTGTTTCTGGCTACAGTGGATCTCCTGTATCTGATGGGGGAACAATGGAAATCCATGTAGAAACAAAGGACTGCAGATGCTGTTTTGCAAAAAAGGACACAAAGTGCTGGAGTAACTCAGTGACGTCCTCTGCAAACACTTTCCTTCAGCTCCGCAACACCTTTGGTGATGGCTGCAAATTGCGGCCCAATATTCTGTGACCTCTCCGTGGAGGCTGGTGATCTGGTTTCAAGCTGTCCCAAGGCTAAACTGCCTTCTCATAGCTAATGGCCCTTCAGAGGCTGATACCGAACTGAGGCTGATACTCAAAATGAAAATGTTTTAAAAACTGCTGATGCAGGAAAATCTGAAATTAAAACAGAAGACGCTGGAAAATCTTGGCTGCATCCGTGGGAAGACAAAGAATGTTAACATCGTCAAAGACTAGGGATGCCAAAGCGGCCCACAAGAGGAAGATAGAGGACCACTTTAACAACAACGATCCACGGCGGGTGTGGCAGGGCATCCAGCACATCACCAACTACAAGCCCAGCAACAGCACGACGGCCAACGGCGACGCCTCACTGGCAGAGGAGCTGAACTGCTTCTTTGCTCGCTTCGAGGCAGAACCAGAAGAGCTCATCACCATTCTCCCACCAACAACAACTACACCCTCACTGTGCAGGAGCATGAAGTGAGGCGGGTGCTCAGGGCGGTGAACCCGAGGAAGGCTGCCGGCCCGGATGGCGTGACAGGAAGGGTTCTGAAGGAATGTGCAGACCAGCTCTCCGAGGTCTTCACGAAAATCTTCAACCTGTCCCTGTCCAAATCCATCATCCCACCGTGCCTGAAGTCTGCCACAATCATCCCACTACCAAAAAAGCCTGTTATCAGCGGCCTTAACGACTACCGACCAGTCGCTCTCACACCAGTCATCATGAAGTGTTTCGAGAGGCTGGTCCAGCAGCACATCAAAGCCAGCCTCCCGCCCACCTTCGATCCACACCAGTTTGCCTACAGAGCAAATAGGTCCACTGAGGATGCCATCGCCACTGCTCTTCACACTGCACTGACCCACCTCGAACACAAGGGGAGCTATGTGAGGATGCTTTTCATTGACTTTAGCTCCGCTTTCAATACTATCATCCCCAGCAGACTGGCCACCAAACTCATGGATTTAGGACTCTCCCAACCCATCTGCCTCTGGATCAAGGACTTTCTGTCTAACCGCCCCCAGACTGTCAGACTGGGCCATCACCTCTCCACCCCCATCACACTCAGCACTGGCTCCCCACAGGCCTGTGTGTTGAGCCCCTCCTCTACGCCCTCTACACCCACGATTGTGCCCCCGCCCACTCCACCAACACCATCGTCAAGTTTGCGGACGACACGACTGTGGTTGGACGTACCTCAGGAGGAGATGAGACAGCCTACAGGGAGGAAGTCCAAAGACTGGCAGCGTGGTGTTCAGACAACAACCTCATCCTAAACACCACAAAAACAAAGGAAATTATCATAGACTTCCGTAAGAACAGTGCAGCCCCCAAACCCCTATTCATCAATGGGGACTGTGTGGAAAGGGTCTCAGACTTCAGATTCTTGGGCACACAAATTACGGAGGATCTCTCCTGGACTACAAACACCACCACAGCAGTCAAGAAGGCCCAGCCGCGACTCTACTTTCTGAGGATCCTCAGGAAAAACAACCTGGAGGAGAAGCTGCTGGTGTCCTTCTACCGCTGTTCCATCGAAAGTGTGCTGACGTACTGTATAACCACATGGTATGCCAGCTGCTCTGCAGTGGACAGGAGAGCCCTTCAAAGGGTCATCAACACAGCACAAAAAATCACTGGCTGCCCACTGCCTTCCCTGAAAGACATCTTCAGCTCTCGCTGCCTTGGCAGGGCAGCCAACATCCTGAAGGACCCTTCCCACCCTGGACACAACCTGTTCCACCTGCTGCCCTCTGGCAGACAGTACAGGTCTTTCAAAACTCGCACAAACAGACTCAGAGACAGCTTCTACCCCATAGCCATACGTGAACTTAACAATGCAAAATAAGAAATAACACTCACATTCAACTGAATGGTTCTACCTCAGCTGCTATTGTTATTTATCTGTAATTTTTTTTTAATATGTATATATTTTTACCTTTTCTTATATATTTAAAATTGCTCTTGTGAATCGCACCGTGGGATTGACTTTTAAATTTTGTTGTACCATGTGCAATGACAATGAAGAGATTCATTCATTCACTAGAGGGCACAGCTTTAAGGTGAAAGGGGCAAAGTTTAAAGGAGCTATGCGAGGCAAGTTTTTTTACACAGAAGGTGGTGGGTACCATGGATAGTGGTGGAGGTAGATACAATAGTGGCATTTAAGATGTTTTTGGATAGGCAGAGAATAGAGGGATTTAGATAATGCACAGGCAGAGGGGATTAATTAATCTTGACATCATGTTGGATTCAGCCACTGTGAGGCAAAGGTCCACTTCCTGTGCTGTTCCATGTTCTATGTCCTAACATTGAGGAAAGAGATGAAAAAGAAAGGTAATCTTGTGTTGCACAGAGGATGGGGAGAGAAATAGACAGAACAAAGCGTAGAGCTCCAGACTTGCCCTACCACAGATATAATCTTTGTTTTATCCACCCCATCCACCATCCTCACTGCAATTTAAAACGGCCTTTTCATGTCTCCCTTCCCCAGCACTGACAAAGGGTCTCTGACCTGAAATGTGAACTCTATTTTTCTTTTCACAGATGCAGACTGGTCTGCTGAGTATTTCCAGTGTTTTCTGTTTTATTCTCACTTGCAAACATGAATGCACACTTGTTCCTGCTCTGGTTGGAGTCTCGCACCATCTATTGAGTTGCTATCTACTTATGAATGAATATCTTGCTTTCCAAATAAGTCACGATGCACAGCTTTTTTTAGCACTTTATCCAGCTGTTTTATCGTTGTCCCGATGGTGTCACTTCATTGGAATGCTTGCTCTATTCCTCTCTCTTTTTAAAATCTGCCTTGCTGCACAATCAGCGAGGGAAAGATGCTCAATGATCAGGATTACTAGTTAAAAACACAGTAGCATAGCTGGTAGAGTTGCTGCCTCACAGCGCCAGAGGCCCTGGTTCCATCTTGATTATTTTGATTAGTACGGGTGTCAGAGACTTATAATCCCGACCTCGGGTGCTGTCTGTGTGGAGTTTGCACTTTCTCCCGGTGACCCCGTGGGTTTCCTCCGTGTGCTCCAGTTTTCTCCTACTTCCCAATGACATGCGGGTGTGTAGGTTAATTTTCCTTTGTAAATTGTGCTTTGTGAGTGGGGAGTGGTTCGATTCAACGATTCGCTGATACTTTGTGTCACCTTTACCTACTTGCAGTGCAATGCTTTGTTTTGTTTTGCATACAACCCAGTAAAATCACACAGCAGGCCTCCACCTGGGCGGAACACAAGAATCACCACGTGTCTGACGCCGACAATGTTACAAAAGTTCACCGAACAGTCCGAGTGGATGAGAAAGTGGGATAACATGGAACTAGTGTGAATGGGTGATTGATGTTCGGCATGGACTTGGTGGGTCAAAGAGCCTAGTGCCATGCAGTGTCTCTAAACTAAACTAAAGCAGAGGAAGATAAGCAACACTCCTGGCAAAGCTTGTAAAGAGAGAGGGTTAGACTTTTTTTTTAAACTTGCGTTTTAATAACCACAATAATGATCTCAGAAATTCCCCCAAAACATTTGATGCCACGAGAAAAATGGTTTGAAAATAGTAATGCAGGAAAAGCACGGAGATTCCCACGCAGAGGAGAGATGATAAATGATGATAAATGATGATGATAAATGATGCTTGTAATACAGCGGGAAGGAACGGGATTGACGAGTACACGAGAGAGAGCTCACCTGCTCTTCTTCTAAACAGTTCCATCCCCTCCCTTCCCCCTCCCCCCTCCCCCTTACCTAAGAGGGCAAATAAGCCCATGGTTTTACATTGCACCTGATCGACAGCCCTACCACATAGCGATAGATTTTTATTTTGTTATTAGATTTCTGTAGTGTTATTTGAATCCACTGAGTCTGAGATCATAGGGCAATTAAGGCATTCCCTTTGTTTGTAGTGCTCCAATGTAATCATCTTCCTTTAGCAACTGGTAAGTTGTGACTGGCACTGTGCTGATGCCATCCAATCCAGTTTGCAAGGGTAGCCCATCTCTCTGGCAGGAACTTGCATGCAAGACTATGATGTAATATCCACAACTCGCGAGCCGTCCTGAACTACTATCTACCTCATTGGTGACCCTCGGACTTTCTTTGATCGGACTTTCCTGACTTTACCTTGCACTAAACTTTTTTCACTTATCATGAATCTATACACTGTAAATGGATGGATTGTAATCATGTAGACAAAAATGCTGTAGAATCTCAGCGGGTGAGGCAGCATCTATGGAGCGAAGGAATAGGCGACGTTTCGGGCCGAAACCCTTCTTCAGTAATCATGTATTGTCTTTCTGCTGACTGGTTAGCACGCAACAAAAGCTTTTCACTGTACCTCGGTATACGTGGCAATAGACTAAACTGAACTATCCTGCCCTGCCTCTCTGGCAGTGTGATGGACTGAGATGCCAAAGACATATATCATTCTTGGCAAATGTAGGCTGAGGTGGTGTTGGAGTTGGGTGTGTTACGGATGTGGTGAAGAAATGGCAACTGAAATAAAGATCAAAATGTGGATTTGTTTCAGGTTCACGTCAGTCAGTTCAATAGTTTAAAACTGATTGCTGTTGGTTTAGTGTGTTTTGTCAATGTGCAGTGGTAACGCTGAGTACTTGGAAGACGTTGAATAGTTTCCTTATTTTAATTGTCAGATGTGGTGATTTGGCCTCCCATGAACAACAACAATACTGAAGCACGATGCTGTGGAAAGCTGCAATGTTTGTAGAAACCTACATGTGCTCTTCAAAAGATGAAACGCTCCTGCTAACTGTTTGCTTTGAAATATGTGAGAGATCATTTCCTGATTCGGAACTGCTCTTGCAGCCCAGTAACAATCTGCTTGCGCTTCTCCAATTCTTGCTCTTGATCATAATCATTCCACCATTGGCGATTGTGCTCTCTGCTGCCAAGACCCTGAGCTCTGCAATTCCCTCCCTAAACCTTGTCTGCCCTAATATAGTCCCATTCAACTGGATATCTAATTGTGTCCAGAAATGTTGACCATGAAATGCCTTGGTACGTTTCACAATGCAAAAAGATACCGCCCTAGAAATTCTTATATGCTTGTATCACATTTAACAATCCATTTTCTATCATATAGCACATATTCATGAGCCATGCAAAAGCTCTTCAGACCTGCTATATAAAACTCTCCTTATTTTATTTCTGTGCCATGTATCAGGAATAAAGTTTTGCTTGGCATCTCTATTGGAGAAATATACAGGCATATCTCCATGTAGAGTCATACAGCATGGAAACAGGCCCTTCAGCCCACCTCGCCCACTCCAACCACAAAGCCCCATCTAGGCGATTCCCATTTGCCAGCACCTAGCCCTTATTCCACTAAACCTGTCCTGTTCATGTACCTGTCCAAATGTATTTTAAATGTTGTTATTGTACTTATCTCCACTTCTTCCTCTGGTAGCTTGTTCCATGTACCCATTACCCTTCATGTGAAAAAAATAACCTTCTCAGCTGATCAGACGATTCCCTGCAGCCTCCGGGTATCGTGCTTGGCTGCTGAGCCAAACCAGACCATGATGGAGGAGGTGAGGACAGACTCTACGATGGCCGTATAGAATTGGACCATCATAGCCTTTGGCAGATTGTGTTTCCTCAGCTGACGCAGGAAGTACATCCTCTGTTGTACCTTTTTTACTGTGTAGTCAATGGTGCCATTCAGGTCCTTGGAGATGATGGTTCCAAGGAACTTAAAAGACTCCACAGATGTGACTGTGGTGTTGTTGATGGGGGGGATTGATCTACTATCAATTCCACTGTCATAAGAGCGTTGAGCTCCAGGTTGTTACGAAGGCACCAAGACGCCAGGTGTGTAACATCCTGTCTGTAGGAAGATTCCTCCCCATCCTGGATCAGTCCAATATGAAACATAGATCCATCCTGGGTTAGACTAATCCAGGATGGATCTATGTTTCATATTCTTGTATGTTCTCTGTATGCTTCTTTCTCACTGCTATCAGATGCCTGAACCACACTCGCACACCCTTCCTCAATGTCCTGCCATCTCTTAACTCTTACTCTGAACTCCAATGCATTTGGTTATTCCGTTGTTGCATTATAGTCTTTGTTTTACTCTACTTCAGATTGTGCTACAATCTTTGCACACCCTGCTGTTATGGCATTGTATTTATTGATGTATCTATCATTGTCATGTATAATGTTTACTCTATTAGCTTTGTGTCGTCAAGGGATTTTATTGGACTGGTGTATATGACAATGAAATAACCTAATCTAATCTGACAAATTTTGCAAAATGCCAGTTTGTCTTCTGTTTGTCATGTTTCTCTCTGTCCATTCCTGTGTCAATTTCCCTTTTTCTCTGCTTTTTCTTTTCCTCTCTTTCTCTCATTCTCTGCGCTGCTGTTCAAGCAGCAGTTGTGTACAGACCATCGGCATCAATCATTTGTTTAATCCCTTCACAGGTGGTTAATCCCACGTGCTGCCAATGATATCAGATGATGAAGAGTTGATTCATTGTTAATTTATAACCAGGTTGAATACATTTGCATTCTTTAATCCGATCCACTCATCTTTTTGCTGAAAATTTTGTGGATTGGCATTTCATACATTCCCTGAGTTAAACTAAGAGCCAGCTGTCAACACCCCCTCCCCCCCCTTGCATTTATGGCTTTGCGAAAGGATCTCTCTGGCGGTGTCAATTATTTAGAGTTCAAGGAACCTTGTGTGGAATCTACTTTAAGATTTTGGAGGCATTTTGTTTGTTAGCTTGATCGTGTTCGAAAGGCAGTTGTTAATTTTAATGCTGAACATTCTTGGCCTTCTGAGGCAGTGCATTTCAACCCTCCATGTAAGAAAACTCATCATTATCAGTTCTAAATGGCCTGGCTCTTTCTCCTGAAGCTCTGCCTCTCAGCTTCCATCTGGTCAATCTCTCTTTGTACCACATGTGTTAAGGCAAGTGGAGCAAATGTGGCTTAAGTGCTAAATCGTTAATTCAGTCACGATCTCTTGGAATGGTGAAGCAGGTTTGAGGGTCTACCTTACCTCCTCTTCTTATCTTCGTGCCGTGGAAGCAATAGAAATGCTTTGTTCAACATTCCTAATTAACTGTTGATGTTATTCGGCTTGGAGCCTTATCCTGCAAACAATTGAAAGGATAGAGGCACAAGGAATTGCTGACGCTGGAATCTTGAGCGAACTCAGGGGGACAGGCAGCCACTGTGGAGGGAATGGACAGGTGAAACTTTGGGTCAGGATCCTTCTTCAGACAAAATTAGAGGGGGAAAAGCTGGAAAGGAGAGGTGGGGTGGGACAAAGACTGGCTGGTGATCGGTACTCAGTCTGAAGAAGGGTCTCGACCCAAAACGTCACCCATTCCTTCTCTCCAGAGATGCTGCCTGTCCTGCTGAGTTAGAGGGAAAAAGCTGGAAAGGAGAGGTGGTGTGGGAAAAAGACTGGCTGTGAGCTGTTATATGGTTATATTGGTCTGAGTGCAGGCAGATGGGACGAGGGGAAAATAATTGTTCGGCATGGACTTGTAGGGCCGAGATGGCCTGTTTCCGTGCTGTAATTGCTATAAGGTTATATGGAGAATGCTAGGAGGCTGCAAGGCGACTTGGATAGGTTGGGTGAGTGGGCAATGCATGGCAGATGCAGTATAATGTGGATAAATGTGAGATTATCCACTTTGGTGACAAGAACAGGAAAGTAGACTATTATCTGAATGGTGGCCGATAAGGAAAAGTGTAGATGCAACGAGACCTGGGTGTCATGGTACACCAGTCATTGAAAGTAGGCATGCAGAAGTCTTTTAGGACCGAGATGAGAAAACAAATTTTCACACAGAGTGGTGAGTCTGTGGAATTCTCTGCCACAGAAAGTAGTTGAGGCCAGTTCATTGGCAATATTTAAGAAGGAGATTGATGCGGCCCTTGTGGTTAAAGGGATCAGGGTGTGTGGAGAGAAGGCAGGTGCAGGATACTGAGTTGGATGATCAGCCATGATCATATTGAATGGCAGTGCAGGCTCGAAGGGCCAAATGGCCTACGCCTGCAGCTATTTTCTATGTTTCTATGTTAGGTGAAGGGCAGATACAGGTGAGAGGGGGTGATTGGCGGATGGGTGGAGTAAATAACAAAGGCCAAGGTGAAAGGAGACAAAGCTGTGCCAGATAAGGAGAGAAAATGAGTGAAATGTAAAACCCGAGGGAGGGATATAGGATGGTGCAGAATTAAAAGAATTACTGAGCTGATTACTAATTTTCAATTTATTACTTCACATGACAGTAAGGTACTAGATCAAACAGCTGAACACATCTAATATTTTGCTGTTGGTTTAATAATGCTTGATCGCTGGAGCCATCTGCAGGGAGCCGCTACCTCAGATTACTCTCCCTCATCTCCGCAATTGATCAGGCATATAAGCCTAACCTTTAGATTTATTCAAGCTGAATAAACTTTGGTGAAAGATCTTGGGGATGAGTTTCTATGTTGAAGCAGCATTATTGAACCAACTGAACCTTCCTACCAACAACTAAAGAGCAGTCCTGAACTACAATTTACCTCACAGGAGACCCTTGGACTATCATTGATCGGACTTTACTAGCTTTATCTTGCACGAAACGTTATCCACTTTATTCCCTTTCCCATGTATCTGTACATTGTGGATTGTAATCATCATGTATAGTCTTTCCACTGACTGGTTAGCACGCAGCAAAAGCCTTTCAATTTACCTCGGTACACGTGACAATAAACTTAACTAACTAGCAAAAGGTATAGCTTCAGTCAAAGGAGTACTGCTGGTAGGTTTTGCCTCTGAGCTGGAAGGTTTTTTTGTTCAGGATACACTTGAACACCAAGCTTTAGGCTGACGACCTCCAATGATGCAGTCCCGATGGAATGCTGCACTATCGGATATGCTGTCCTTGAGGTAATATGCTGACCTTGTCTATTTTCTAAACTCATTGGAAGAAAAGGAGGGAGGGATGGTCGGGTTGTATCCAATGCCCTGGCCAATAGCTAGCATCTGTACCAACCTCCTACAGCCATGATCACATTGGTGTTTGTTAGATCCTGATCTGTGGCATTTTCAACCATTCTCCAAAATACCTCATTGATAGTGAAGCATCTTGGATGGTCCTGAGATGGTGATAGGTGCTCTGGAAATACAATACTCTTTGTTTATCTTTCAATACAAGTTAGTTTGATTCCGTAGTTAAGCTCTGACTGAAACACTTCAATTTTTCAAGTCCCATTTTGCTTCAACTTTATTTTTTGGAAATAAAGTTTTTTCGCACTCTGACGGTAATCAAAACCAAGCAAACACATTAACAAGGCCAAGTGATCCTGAACACTTCATGATATTTTGATGAAATATTGACAACAAAGCTCGGATGCATTTTTTTTTTAAACTCAAGATGACAGCATCTGCAGACTCTTGTGTCTTAATGCCCCTGTCCCACTTAGGAAACCTGAACGGAAACCTCTGGAGACTTTGTGCCCCACCCAAGGTTTGCGTCCGGTTCCCGGAGGATCCCAGAGGTTTTTTTTCAGTCTCCCTACCTGCTTCCACTATCTGCAACCAACTGCAACCTCCGGGAACCGCACAGAAACCTTGGGTGGGGCGCAAAGTCTCCAGAGGTTTCCGTTCAGGTTTCCTAAGTGGGACAGGGGCTTAACTCCAAATTATTTCTGATTTGGGATTATTGTTATCACTATTTTCCGGTCAATGGTGTGCATCAATTGCACCTATTGTAAACCTGTGCAATTATAAAAACATACTTTAGATTCTCCAGAGATGCTGCCTGTATGGCCGAGTTACTCCAGCATTTTGTGTTTATCTTCGATTTAAACCAGCATCTGCAGTTCCTGTCTGCACACTTCATAGAAAATTGCTTTCTTGCTATATTGAAAAATGATAACCTGGTATTGTCATCAAAATGGCTGAAATCTGCTATATTATCTAAAAATAAGAATTTTAAAATTGCAGTTTCTACCCCCTGTAACTAGCCTGGGCTTATATTACGATCAATGGCTTTTGAGAAATATATGGAAACATATTAGTAGGATATATTGGGTTACAGTTGTCAGCATGTCAATAAAGAAAGATATTAGGAGTGACTTTCAAAGCACATCAATTAGCATCTGGAAAGATTAAGGTGTGAATCAATAGAACTGTGAAAACGCACACCTCCAGATTCAGGGAGTTTCTACCTAGCTGTTTTCAGGCAACTGAATCATCCTACCACAACCAGAGAGCAGCGCTGAACTACTATCTACCTCAATGGTGACCCTCGGACTATCCTTGATCGAACCTTACTGGCTTTACTTTGCAATCAAACATTATTCCCTTATCATGTATCTATACATTGTAAATACTCGATTGTAATCATGTATTGTCTTTCTGCTGACTGAATAGCACGCAACAAAAGCTTTTCACTGTACCTCGGTACACATGACAATAAACTAAGCTGAAGGTTATCGGAGCTCTCCTATTGGCTAACTAGTAAGCACAATTGGCAGAAGGTCACCACCATGAATAATTTGGTGCGTGGTCGTGCAAAAGCTGACCTTTTTAACCTGAGGTACAAGATTGGGGGGACCCCTGACATGGTGTGACTGTGACTCTGGACAGATTGATTTCATGGGGATTGCGCTGCTAAACCAGAACAAATGAGCAGACGGCTGCTGTTCTCGACAGTTCCTTGCATTTTACTTTGTGGAGTGAGGGGGGAAAAACAGCCAACAAATGAATAAATATTTATTCCCCCTGCTGCTGGTTTGACCTTTGCTGATCATTATTGCGATCTTTGTCTTGCAGGCCGCTATGTCCACATCGAAGGTTCTCCTGGCAACATTCAAAAAGTGGGTACCCTCAGCAGTCCTGAGCTGCACTCTCTGGGAGAGAGCTGCGTGAGACTCGTGTATCAGATCACAGGCTCAGATCCCGGAAGACTGAACATGTATTTTCGACCAGAAGGGAACAGCTTTGACTTTCTGCTGTGGTCTGCCAGCGATCCATCTGACAGCTGGAAGATTGCCAGCATAGGCGTGAAGAATGTAGCAGAGAAATCCAAGGTACTCGGACCCTTTCTCATTATTTAACTATGTTGAATACAATTTATTGTAGAAATGTTGTTGTAGCACATCTGGGCCTCAGTTCATCCGCTCCACATGCCATCAACCATGATTTGGTTGCTTCTGGAAGTGACTACCACAATAATACCACCCGGGACTTTGCCTGCTTATACCATTCTCAAACATAAGCTCATCCAAAACTACAGCCAGTGAGTAGAAACAAACAACAGCACATGCTGGCTTCTACCAAAGATAGACACAAAGTGCTGGAGTTGCTCAGCGGGTCAGGCAGCATCTCTGGAGAAGAAGGATTGGTGACCATTCCAGTCGGCGACCCTCCATCAGAAGAAGTGTCCCGACCAGAAACGGCACCCATACTTTGTCTCCAGAGGTGCTGCCTGACCCGCTGAGTTACTCCGGCACTTTGTGTCTATCCACAGTCAGTGATCTTGCTGAAATCCTTGAGCTGATGGTGCTTGGTGGGGGGGAGTTTCAGAAGTTTGCCTCAAGTCTCGGAATGGACAGTATACAGATGTTGGGATGGTGTGTGACTGGGAGGGGATTATATTGCCGTGCGCCTGTTGCCCTTGTCTGTGTAGGCGGTGGAGACTCACAGGTTTAGATACTATACTCACAATTGGTGGGATACCAATGGGGAATGTGCAGATGGTACAGACTGCAGCCAAGCTGAGCCAGTGGTAAGCGAGGCAACGAGGGTTTGTTTATAGTTTACTTGGGGATTGGAATGAATGGAGCAAATGCTGTGCACTAAAAGGGGTAAGGACTTAAATTAGAAGGATCTTTGATCATAATTAGAATAATAAACATTTACCAGTCTGACAGACTCCAGGAAGAAGAGTGAGATGAGAGGTTTAGGCGGTAACACTGAGAAAAATAAGAGTTAAACGCTTCATTTTAGAACTAGCTCTGTAATTATCTGTGTAATCCCCTTCAGCTTTCTGTGCCAAGGCAGATTTTCTCTCTAAGATAGACACAAAATGCTGGAGTAACTCGGGGGGGGGGATGGGCAGCACCTCTGGAGAGAAGAAATGGGGGATGATTCGGGTCAAGACCCTTCTCCAAACCCGAAACGAATCTCGACCCGAAACATCACCCGATCCTTCTCTCCAGAGATACTGCCTGTTACGCTGAGTTACTCCAGCATTTTGTGTCTATCTTCGATTTAAACTAGAATCTGCAGTTCCTTCCTATATATTTTCTCTCTATCTGAGAATGGCAGACAGGCCCTTGATTTAATCTGTAATCTGAAAGACTGTTCCTCGGACACTGTGCCACTTTTCCTGTCTCCGAAGTGGGAGTTGAATACCCAGCCTTTGGACCCCAGGGTCACAGAGCTACATCTGGGATGCTTGGTGTAAGTCTGCCTAAGTTGAGCAACTTAAAAACATGGAATAAGCAGGTATACTTCATTTTATTGTTAGTTATTGGAGTTTCCTACAGGCCTTTCCAGCAGCAACTTGGAGCCTGTTCATGTGATGTGGGCAAGTTACATTCTATGGCAGGTCTGCCCAATGACTTCGAGGCCCCTCATGCAAAAATTAATGTGTTTAAATTTTGCATAAAATAGCACTGATCACAGGGTGGAAAAAAATATTTACCACAAAAATGTTAAATGAAGTTTTCAAGCTGGTCTTATCACAAACCATATGGGAGCCAAAGTCTAAGTAGGAACCATCTGATCGCTCAGGAAATTAATTGACATAATATAAATAGGTTATTTGCATTATTCTGAGCTTCTTCTTTAGTTCTATATTGCTGTTTTCTTTAGTCACAAAATATAATTTAGCCATCAAAGGGCATGATTTCCGCATGCTTCGAATTGAAAGCCAGGTGCCCTGTCCCATATCCGGCTGTGGTTGTTTAAAAGTCCTACAGCTTTTCCTGACCCTATTTTGAGCTTTTCCTGTTTCAGATCCAAGCCCACTTGGAAAGATTCAAAACTGCAGTATATAAGGAGCTGATCCAACCACCATGCCTGTAATATGTCTGCATGCCATCTATCCAAATATTCTCTAACTCGCTCTTTTTCCTGTTGGCCTTATACATTTCACCTCAAGTTTCTATCCACTTTCTTTGGAAGTTCCTGTTAAATCTGAATACAAGCTCCTACTGAATCCAATTTTGGCAGGATATATCCCAGATCACACCTTACTACCTAAAAATAAATCTCTCCTCTGCTTCTTAAATCCATGTATTCGGACTGAAAATCCTGTTGCCAGAACAAAATGGCACTCTATTTTTATTGACTTTATCAAAAACCTTAATAGTTTTGAGCACTTCAATTAAATCTCTACTTAAACTCCTTTACTCTATTTAATGAAAGTCCCACAGGAAATAGGTAACTAAACTGTGTGAGCTATCATCCCGGTGCAATAGAAAAGTAAGGTAGCGTGCCTTAATGACTACGTCGAGTTGATCTGACATCTACCATCATGAAGTGCTTCAGGAGACTGGTGATGGTGCACATTAACTCTAGCCTCCCAGCCAGCCTAGATCCATTGCATTTTGCTTAACATTGCAACAGGTCCACAGCAGATACCATCACCTCGTCCCTAAACGCATCTCTGGAACACCTAGACATTGAGTACTTCTACATTAAACTCTGTTTTATCGATTATAGCTCTGCCTTCAACACCATCGTCCCATCCAAACTTATCTCCAAACCCCTGGACATAGAAATCAGCACCTCCCTCTGTCACTGGATCCTCAACTTTCTGACCCATTGAACACAATCAGTAATGATAAGTGACAACCCTATCCACCTCCTCCACTATAAATCTCAACATCAGTGCCTTACAAGGATGCGTTCTCAGTCCCCTACTATATTCCCTATGCCCTCACAAACTTTTTCTCTAATTCCATCTGCAAGTTTGCAGAAGCAGGTCTTGTGGCCCACCAAGTCCATCCTGACAAACTGCATTACCCATTTACCCAGTATTGTCATTGTTTACTTACACCACATTCTCACCAACCCCTCCCCCGATTCTAGTACTAATCTACATTAGGTACAATGTAGAGCAGCCAGTTATCATAGAAACATAGAACCATAGAAAACAGGTGAAGGAGTAGGCCATTCGGCCCTTCGAGCCTGCACCGCCATTCAATGTGATCATGGCAGATCATCCAACTCAGTATCCCGTACCTGCCTTCTCTCCATACCCCCTGATCCCTTTAGCCACAAAGGCCACATCTAACTCCCTCTTAAATATAGCCAATGAACTGGCCTCAACTACCTTCTGTGGCAGAGAATTCCACAGATTCACCACTCTCTGTGTGAAAAATGTTTTTCTCATCTCGGTCCTAAAAGATTTCCCCCTTATCCTTAAACTGTGACCCCTTGTTCTGGACTTCCCCAACATCGGGAACAATCTTCCTGCATCTAGCCTGTCCAACTCCTTAAGAATTTTGTATGTTTCTATAAAATCCCCCCTGAATCTTCTAAATTCTAGCGAGTACAAGCCAAGTCTATCCAGTCTTTCTTCATATGAAAGTCCTGACATCCCAGAAATCAGTCTGGTGAACCTTCTCTGTACTCCCTCTATGGCAAGAATGTTTTTCCTCAGATTAGGAGACCAAAACTGTACGCAATACTCCAGCTGTGGTCTCACCAAGACCCTGTACAACTGCAGTAAAACCTCCCTGCTCCTTTACTCAAATCCTCTTGCTATGAATGCCAGCATACCATTTGCTTTCTTCACTGCCTGCTGCACCTGCATGCACCTGCATGCCCACTTTCAATGACTGGCGTACCATGACACCCAGGTCTCGTTGCATCTCACCTTTTCCTAATCTGCCACCATTCAGATAATTGATCCTAGCAAACTTTATCCTAGCAAACTGCATATTGTTTGGGATATTGGAAGAAAACCAGAGTGCCCAAATGATATGCACATAGTCTCAGGGAGAATGTGCAAACTCCATACAGACAGCATCCGAGATCAGGACTGTACCCAAGTCTCTTGCATTGTGAGGCAGCGGGTGTACAAAACCGCACATAGAAAGTTTCAAGCATGGTATTAATTCCATGCTGTCGCTTACAGCATTTTAAACCCTTCCTGCCCCAACGCCCATGAGGCTACTCCCAGGACTCGTGTGTAAGAAAGGAAGATTTACATTGCTATAACATCTTTCACAGCCCACAATGTCCTAAAATGCTTTGAGGCAGTGAATCACTTTTGAACCGCAGTCACTCCTGTGGTTTTGGAAACGTTGCAATTGAAGCAAGCTTCCACAGCAAAGTGATAATCAGATCATCTTCAGATGCTTTGGTGACGTTAGCTGAGAGATAATTAGTGGCTGCAGGATGCTTGGAGGAACTTTCTGCTGTTGGTAAAACTTTTACAACCATCTGAGAAGGCTGACAGAGGCTCTCTGCTTCACATTGCATCCAAACTCAGTGCCTCGGACAATACTACATTGGAGCCTTGGAGTCAAGTCACTGGGGAACCCATGGTCTTCTGATGACATAGGAAGCTGGCAGCTGCCTCTCAGGTGTAGACACCCTGTTGGGGTCTTTCGTTGGACACCCTCCGCCATGTGGCTGAGGTCTGCATTAGCCTAATGCACGTGCTGAATACATACTGTATCTAGAGTGCTGCACTAAGTCATGTTCCCCGGCTAAGCCAGAACTAACCTGGCCACATGATGTCGTCATTTAGGAGATGTGGTTGAGGGGGTGCATGATTTTAATGTGAATCAAAATTATCTGGCTGGGGACCTGCCTGGATCCAGGCGGTCAGGGAAAGAAGGCCAGCAGGTCCGTTTGAGGCCTGGGGTCGGGTCACATTGGCAACCAAGCAAACGGCTGGGAGTGGGGCTACTTTGAACTACAGCTGTCAGCCGCACAATAGAAGCCCTGAAGGAAAATCCCAACGTGTGGTATTCAAAGGAGAGAATGGAAAATTGCAGGTGGCAAGCATAGTCAGTCAACAATATCAGATGGCCAGTGACAATTTGCTGCATTATATTGTCATTTGCACAGCACAGTTTAAAAAAAAAAAGCCCCAACTGAGATAGCAGATGTTCAGAATGGAACAGAAGTTAATATTTCTGAATTTTTCCCTTCAATTTTGTGTACTACCTTTGCAGATAATTCTAGAAGGTATTGTCAATCCAGACCCTATGGCCAGTATTGCAGTTTTTGAGATCAATATCACTCCTGGGTATTGCATTGGTGAGTATCCAGTTAAAATCTGTAAGTGCTGCAATATTGTGTTAACTGTGGAATGTGTGAAATCATTGTTGAATATGCCCTTTAAGTACCTCTTGTACACCATCCACACCCAACACCAGCTCTCCTAAATTCTCTACCGAAAGATTACTTATCAGCTAGAAAGCACTGGATGAACAGGAATTTCTTTGAATAAAGATTGGCAGGATAAAATAATGTCTTCAGTTTCCAGTGCCAGCACCAGTCTCCACCCACTGACTATACAGTATCTCTCTCCCTGCCAACTGTTTCAACCAGTTAACACCTTGGTGCCATCAATAAACCTCTTTTTCTTTAAACCTCTGTACCTCTTTTTGTCCTAGAATCACAGAGAGATACAGCATAGAAACAGGTCCTTCGGCCCATCAAGTCCAGATTGACCATTGTGCATCTATTCACACTAATCCCATACTAACATTTTTTCATTTTCCCCTCATTTCCAATAACTCTCCCTAGATTCTACCACTCACCTACATACTAGGGTCAATTTACAGTTGTCAACTATCCTACCAATAAACATGTCTTTAAAAGGTGGAACAAAACTGTGGCCGCTTAGGGGGCAACACAATAGCACAGCGGTAGAGTTACTGCCTTACAGCGCCAGAGACCCAGGTCGCAGGTGCTGTCTGTACAGAGTTTGTATGTTCTTCCCTTGACCTTGTAGGTTTTCTCCAGGTGCTCCGGTTTCCTCCCACACTGCAAAGACATACAGGTTTGTAGGTTATCTGACTTCAGTAAAATTGTAAATTGTCCCCAGTGTGTGTAGGATAGTGCTGGTGTACAGGGTGGGCTCAGGTTGGTGTGGACTCGGTGGGCCAAAGGGCCTGTATCGTGCTGCATTGCTAAAGGCTAAAGAAACCAGAATATTAGAGGAAGCACATTTACTTCCAGGGAGAACATGAAATTTCACCCATAAAGCACCCGAGGTCAGGATAGAACCCAGATCATTAGTGCCGAAGCCACAGATCTTATAGCCACACCACTGTGCCAACAACCCTTTTGACATCATCCAGCTGTGACCTGTCCTTGGCTCTCCCAGTGCTTGAATTTCCCATTTATAGTGTATGTCTGGAGACAAGACCATTTCAGCACATAGCCTCCCTTTGCTGCTGCCCCCCCCCCACCCCTGACTTGTAGTCACTCGCTCTGCTGTTGCGTCCTGTCTCATGCCATCTGCAGTTCATTGCTTAATCTTGTCAAGCCTCCCGGGTATAGACAAGCAAACCCATAAGATTATCCATCCTTCAAAGTCTACTTCCTATTAATGGACTCCTTCCCCCTCCCCCAACCCTCCGTGCTTCCATAATTCTGGGTATCTCTTAATTTAATCTTTCCAGCCATAAATCCACCCAGGATCTTTGCGCTCCTTCAAGTCTGGCTTCCTCAAAACCCTTGATTTCCATCACTTGATTATTGGTGGCTCCACATTCAGTTTCCTGGATCTCAAAAGCGAAATCCCGTCCTAAAACCCATCACCATCCCTTTCTAATCCTCTTTAAAACTTCTTCGTATCACAGAGCTTTTGGTCATCTCACCTAATATCGCCTAACTTGCCTCGCGATCATATTTGTCCAGGAGCATTTCTGTGAAATATCTTGGGACGTTTTACAATGTGGAAAGGGCCAGGTGAATGGCAGCAGCTGTGGGGGATTAGATCTGTATATTGTACCCAACCACGTTTTCATCATTGTAGAGTGCAACTTTGAAGAAAATCACCTCTGTGGCTACAACAACAGATGGAATCCAAACCTGAACTGGCTGGTTGGTGGAGGATCAGTCCGAGATTCGCCCTTACTGCTGCCCACTGACCACACTTTCGACACTGAGCAAGGTAGGTTTCCTGGAACCCAAACATTTGAGATGTGAACTGAAAAAAATATCACTCCGAATGCACAGAGAGTAGATCGAAAGTGGGATAACATAGAACTAGTGTAACGGGGGGTGATAGATGGTCAGCATGGACTCGGAAGGCTGAAGGGCCTGTTTGTATGCTGTATTTCTAAACTCAACTATATTTACTGATGATTGCTACCTCATTTGTGGCGTGCTGCACAGGTTCACAAGGTTAATTACCAGGATGACGGGACTGTCATATGTTGATAGAATGAAGCGGCTGGGCTTGTATACTCTGGAATTTAGAAGGATGAGAGGGAATCTTATTGAAACATATAAGTTTATTAAGGGATTTGACACGCTAGAGGCAGGAAACACGTTCCCGATGTTGGGGGAGTCCACAGCCAGGGGCCACAGTTTAAGAATTAGGGGTAGGTCATTTAGAACGGAGATGAGGAAAAACCTTTTCATCCAGAGAGTTGTGAATCTGTGGAATTCTCTGCCTCAGAAGGCAGTGGAGGCCGATTCTCTGGATGCTTTCAAGAGAGAGTTAGATAGAGCTCTTAAAGACAGCGAAGTCAAGGGATACGGCAGGAACAGGGTACTGATTGTGATTGATCAGCCATGATTATATTGAATGGCGGTGGTGGCTCGAAGGGCCGAATGGCCTACTCCTGCTCCTCTTGTCTATTTAAAGACTTCCATTCAATATTCAAGTTCTTGTGACAATTTTTACTCTGCTCCTGGGCAAATCATATTGACACCGGCAAAGATAGAGATCTTTTCTTGTCGCTCTCTTGCCTGGGGACTCTCAGTGCTGGAGGGGACGTCTGTAGACCACTCATGCTAATCTCTCCTTGCGGTAGCTCTGACAGGCTTCCAGCCTTCCTTGTACATCTGATCTTCTTCCTACCATGTATCTCATTGCCCAGGACCATGGTAGCCAATGTTCTATCCATTCAGCTATCTCTTCTTGGATCCCATGCAATCTAACCTTCCAGGGCAGCCTACCATGCGGAACCTTGTTGAATGCCTCGCGTTGACCCTTTGGCTTGACTCGGGAGTTCTTCCCCCCTCCCCCCAGCATATTCCTCATGGAAAGTAGACATTGGAATGTCTAGCCTCCACGGGGATGTGACCCTGTGTGAGCTGGTGCCCTTTTCTGATGGTTGCACAGTGAAGCATTGCGCCCCCCCCTGCTGGCCAGATTGTGCTCCTGTCAGGAGCTACACCGGTCCCATTTCAATGCTTGTTTCTGGGTTCAATATACCTCAATGTTTTTCCTGGAATGTTTTTGGCTTATTTTGGGATGCTTTGCAGAGGATCGGATTAGATGTTCGTGCTGAATGGATGGATTGTTGTTTTAAAGCTTCAAAAACAAAAATTGTCTAATTCCTAAACGTAAGTCTTCAAGCGTGGAATGGAAATGAAGTTTGACTGGGATTATTTCCAGTGCATATTGGAATGTCTAGCAAAAGTGCCTGTTGGTTCAACATTGCTGAGCAAGAAATCAAAATAAACTACCTCAGCTCTTCATAAACATGTGCTTAGGAAGTATCTAACAGCCTTCCGTCTTTATCTAAAGCTGAGCATTATGAATTATGTTATTGAGTGCAGGAAGGGGAACTGGGCCAACTAAGTGGGAGAGCAACTTAGAAATATTTCTAACCACTGAAGGGAATGAAACATTAAAGAAGGACTCACATCCTTCAGGGATATAGGACACCAGACATATGCAGGAACAATTGACATCTGTAACTACAGGATGAAATATAGTCTCTATATGACATACTTCATTATAGCAAACCGGGGCAACAAACTACCAGTAAAATCGCAGTCTATGATTGGTCTAAGGCTTCAGGTAAGTTTAAAATCTCATGACTAAAGACAACATCGTGAGGAGAGAAGGTAGGGTATCGTTTATTGGGAAAGATATGTTGAAGTAGGAGATTCTGAAGGATCTCAGTCTTGATGAATTAGACCAGAGGTAAGGATATCCACTAGCAAGAGATTTAGGAATCACAGATTTGTTTTTTAAATTCAAGAGGATGAGATGAGGAGAATTTTATTGTAAGTGAGTTGCTGTAATCCGGATTGCGCTGTCTGAAAGGACTATGGAAGAAGACGGCAGCGTCACCTAAAAGCAAACTCACCGAATGGCCGCTCTAGCGAAATGCCACCGACCCGAAAGGCGGCGTCGCCTACAAGCCAACGAACCGACTGCCGCTCAACAGAAAAGTCAAATAAAGGACATGACGTTGCCGGGGGGCGGGACTTGTCAGCGATTGGGCCAGACCCCCGCGTCCATCGCATCACTGTGGAGGGATGAACATTGTCCCACACCTTCCACTCCACCCAACCCGCAGCCCGCGGAGGGTGGCCGTGGGAGAGTGGGGGCTGTACACCTTCGGTCGCTTACACCTTGGTGCTTGGGTTCAGATTGTCCAGTCACCTATGGCTTGTGTGAGAAAATGATCTCCACCCTCCCACCGGTGGAGATAGGAAGGTGGGGGTCATTTTCCCACACAAGCCATAGGTGACTGGGCAGTCTGAAACAAAGCACCAAGTTGTAAGCGGCCGAAGATGCGCATCCCTCGGGACAGCCCCTACTCTCCCATTGTGGGTCGGGTGGAGCGGAGGTGTGGGACAATGTTCATCCCTCCACAGTGATGCGATGGACGCGGAGGTCTGGACCAAACGCCCATTTATTCTGCAATCACTGCCTTTTATCTTGAAGGTCACGACCTCCGTCACGTGGCTCAGGCACGAGTTTCTGTTACATATATTACATTTCAAAGACATCACATCTCCCTCTTTACTTTAAAGACTTTACAGGCACTGGTATTTACATTATATACATATTACATTTATTACATAACGTACCAAGACATCACATCTCCCTCTACTTTATATCTCCCTCTTCATTTTACAGATCTTTACATCTCCCCCTTTACTTTATTTATCATCTCCCCTGATATCCATTTTAAACTTAAACTCTAGCAAAGGGCCTCTCTCAATTGCCTTCTGCTGCGACTGGGAGGCTGGCTGCTACCTCTCGCTCTAGCTAGGCTTCTGGGGGCTTATTCTGGCTTCTGGGAGACGGGCTCCTCTGTCCATTTCTCACCCCTGGGAGACTGGCTCCTCTGTCTAGGTTTCTCCTACTTAAAGACCCTTCTGGGAGTCTACTACTGGCTTCTGGAAGATGGGCTCCTCTGTCTAGGTTTGTCCTATTTAGTTCGTTGGCTTGTAGGCGATGCCACCTTTCGGGTACGTGGCGTTTCAGCATAGCGGCCATTCGGCGAGTTTGCTTTTAGGCGACACAGCATTTTGGTTCGTTGGCTTTTAGGCTTCCCGCCCTTTCGGTTAGTTTACATTTAGGCATCCAAACCTTTCGGTTAGTTGGTGTTTCGGCTTTGTTTCGTTTCGGTTATTTGGCTTCCACTTCTTTGCTTCGGCTTCTCGTCCGTCGGCGTTATGCCCAGGTACCGATGAAGAATCACCAGGAGCTTTCAAAAGGAAATTGGCCAAATGATCAAAGGGGGGAATTTACAGGGCTACAAGGAAAGAGCAGGGGCATGGGATTCATTCTCAGTTCATTCAAAGAGCTGGCCCACTAGGCCGGGACAAATTGATTATTTTTGCAATATTTGATGCCACATACTATGAAGTGGTGCTAATACCTTTGAGGGTCGTTATAACCTGTGATACAGTCATGCAATTAATACTTTAGAGGGACAAAGAAAGCAGTCAAACATAGGACTGTTATCTTTGTTTTGAATAATTGCAGAAATACCCTGAATTCCTCGGGTCAGAACCAGGAACATAAGAAATAAAAAGAGCAGTTCTGCTCCATTTGGCCCCTTGTGAGCGTTTCTTTCAAAAAGATCACGGGTGATCTACCTTACCACATATCATTTGATTCTCCTAGTATCTAAAAGTCCATCAAATATGCTCTTGCTTTCACAAACTTCTTGGGTGGAGAGTTCCAAAGTCCAGTTACCTCTGGGTGAACAAATGTTTTCTCACTTCTTTCCTGATTTTGAGACCAGACATCCCAGAAAGGAGAAATATTAACGTTATTTGCCCTATCAAGCCTGTACGACTTTAGTGCATTTCAATAAGATTACATGTCATTCATTTCAACCCAGAAGAGAACGGTCCCAGAACGTCCATTCTCTCAAGTGACAACCACTGAAGTGAGTAAAGATACAAATGGTAAATTTGGATATGTGCGGGAAATGGAGACATGTGCTTGTGAAATATTGAACAACAGGCAATATAAAAATCATGCTGCATCACGAGACTGTCCTACTGAAGTCATAGTAAGCTTGTTCTCAATTAGTCCAGTCAAAGCAACCCTCCGGTGACCGATCCACCACATCCTGTTTTGTTTCAAATGGAATGTGCACTTCTGGTGCCTGTTAGGTAAAAGCTATTTCATGATTATTGAACTTTATTGAATAACAGTGACATATGACTTTGTTCTGAAAATTGCCAGAGAGAGCTGCGGTTTACTGCTGCCTCAACCCCACCACAGCTTCCAGAGATTCAAGGGTGCATTCACACACAATGGCAATAAATGGTATTGTATTGTATTGTACACTGTCGTGATGTAAATTGAACCCGCAGCGGGCAATATGGCTTCAGTTTCAGCTGACATGGAATTCTTGTTCCATTTGGTTTCAATGTCTGGTCTGGTCTTCACCATTGTTGCAGCGTCAGGGTATACACTGGGGCACCAATTCTTTCAACCAGAATGGAGATAATGGGTTATTTTCCCCCATCCACATTTGTGTAAGTAACTGGAATTGATTTTACACAGCTCATTTGTATTCTGTAAATCCCCTCCACTCACTGGATTTTTCTGGCATAATATTCCTTTCCTTTCATGAAAGGATGCAGCTGCAACTTCAATCAATGACATAAATCCACCCCATTACCTCATGAACAAGTTTGATATGTTTTGTTTAGCCCTCCCCTACCCCCACCCCAGTTGTTCGACCAGTTCCTCTGTTTGCATCCTGGTATACCTTCGATTGCACCTCTTCCTCAGCAAATAATGGGTTTGCTCCATGGTCATCTGCTGCCTATCCTACTTCGATAGCACCTCTTCTCTCGGCTAAAAAAAGGGGCCATTGTGGGCTCCCACCCTTCACTTGGTTGTTTAGAAACATGAAACATAGAAATTAGGTGCAGGAGTAGGCCATTGTCCTACTTTGTTCTGGCATTATCCCTTGCCTCGAGCTGATCCCCTCCCCAAGGGCCCACTCAGTCCCTCTAAAAAAGGGTCCCGAGATGAGATTCACCACCGTGAAAAAAGTTCTTCTCATCTTTTTCTTAAAAGATGCTGCCTGACTTCTCGCTGAGTTACTCCAGCACTTTGTGTCTATCCTAAATTTAGAGAGTAGCGCAAGTCTATCCAGTCTTTTTCATAAGACAGTTTAAACTTCCTTTCTCCATTCTGGGAAGGTAAATTGGTGAAGGTCTTTGAGATGACAAAATATTTATAGAATGGATACAGAGAAGAATTTTACCAAAATGAGGGGCCGTCAGTAATACTAGTAGCGGATTCAGGAGAAACTTCTCCACCCGGAGAATGGGGGAAAATGGCCTAATTCTGCTCCTACAACTTGTATAACTTATAAACTTATATGACAACAAGAAACCAATACCAAGCCTACACATATTTATTCTCCCCACATTCCCATCAACTCTTCCTGGATTCTACCATATGCTAGTGGCAATGTACAGTGATCAATCAGCCTAACAACCTGCAAGTCTTCCGGATGTGGGAAGGAACTGGGGTACCTGGAAGAAACCCATGTGGGCACAGAGAGAACATGCAAACTCCATACAGCCAGCATCGGAGGCCAGGGTTGATCACATGTTATGAGAGCTGTGAGGAAGCATCTCCACTAGTGCTGGAATAGACTCGGTTTGTACCCGCTAGAATTTAGAAGATTGAGGGGGGATCTTATAGAAACTTACAAAATTCTTAAGGAGTTGGACAGGCTAAATGCAGGAAGATTGTTCCTGATGTTGGGGAAGTCCAGAACAAGGGGTCACAGTTTAAGGATAAGGGGGAAATCTTTTAGGACCGAGATGAGGAAAACATTTTTCACACAGAGAGTGGTGAATCTCTGGAATTCTCTGTCACAGAAGGTAGTTGAGGCCAGTTCATTGACTATATTTAAGAGGGAGTTAGATGTGGCCCTTGTGGCTAAAGAGATCAGGGGGTATGGAGAGAAGGCAGGTACAGGATACTGAGTTGGATGATCAGCTATGATCATATTGAATGGCGGTGCAGGCTCGAAGGGCCGAATGGCCTACTCCTGCACCTATTTTCTATGTTTCTATGGAAAGACTATGCTGACAGGGTAAGATGAAGAGGGACTGAATTAATACCTCAATTGAAAGTTGGATTGAATTAATACCTCAATTGATTTATTTGTGGCTACCTAATATTTATATTCCCTACTTTGCATGTTCTACAGAAGTGGAAACAACTTAATGTCTTCCATATTCTTAAAGCCATCAATATCCTCTCGAGGAATAATTGTCACAATTCACTACAAGTGCTGAACTAGAGGCAAAATTATTTGCCTCTATTTGTACTCAACTTTGCACATTGGCTTCCAATGCAGGTGAATGTGTGGGAGGCAAGTAGAGGAATTGACTGATATTCACAGGACCAGTTCTGGGGATCTAATGCACATCAACACCCACACACTGTCCTTCTATGAAGAGTCAAATTTGCTGGTTGGAAGGTGAAACGACCAATTTGTCCAGTTTAGAAACTGGGAATAATTAGAAACCGTTTACACATTTGGTTTTCCTTTAAGAAGCGATGAATCTTGTTAATCTTGCTATCAAATGACAGTGGGCTGTTTATGTTCAAAGCGCGATATATTACCTTGGAATCTCCATCATCGGTGTTGTAGTACTGCTCATCTCAATCTCTGTGTGTAAGTCAGCCCTGTGTACTCTTTTGCTGGAAGAATTTTTTTTCATTCATGCACTGTGTTCTGTTTCCTTTATGGATGATACAGTGTTGGCAAAAGAAAGTGCACGAACATTGAACAGAAAGAACATGAAAATTATATGTTTTTTATAGCACAGGCACAGGGTGTCCAGTCCATTTGATCTCCGTCGCTGTTCATGTTCCACAAAAGCCTCTTCTTGCAAATCTCCACCCAATTTCACCAACTTATTCTACTATACCTTTCACATGCTTCCCTTTAATACATCCCTGCTATTCACCTTCCTACAGGAGTGTATTCGCTATTCTCAGCACTCTTTGGTGAAGGCATTTCATGTGGATTCTCTGTTGGGATTATTCATAACTATTTATGGATTATCCCCACTACTGGAAAACTCCTCAATTGTAGCTGTCTCACTATATTCTGCTTTCTGTTTACTTTCTATTCTCTGATATGTTCATGCATGGTAAGATTTGCCAGGAGAGCAAACAAGGATTTTCACAGTATCTCGGTACACGCATCATGGGACAATAATATACCAATTAATACCAGCTCTTAAACTTAACTATCGTTGAGTGTGAAATTGATCATTACACTTCATCAAATGATTGGTTTCCTTTCTTTGTAGCTATTTTCCTTGCTATATCTATGACATTTTTATAACAAATCTTTTGAGAATAATAAAAAAACTGGAACATCGGCACCAAAAACTTCTGAGTTTGAAATATATCCTTGTTTGCTGGTGATAATGAGTGATGTATCAGCAACTGCCAGCACAATCCACTTCCAAAACTTGGCTTGTAGCTCTAATGCTTGTGTCTCCTAAATTTGGCTCCAGTCAATGAACCTAATCCTTGGAAGCAAATTATAATGCACAGCTGTTACTCTATCACACGTTTGCAGCTATTGAAAGAGGTTTCCAGTTTCATAACTGGAATGGTGGATTTTGTTAACCAGCTGGCATTAAGGTATACCAGACCAAAAACAAAAGATCCTTTGGGAAATTAGGGGGAATATTTTTAATACGGTGACCGGCTGTGATCTGATCAGTGCTGCATGAAAGGATGACAGAAGATGTTGCAATAATGATGTTTAAGAGACTTTTGGATCGGTTTAAAAATGGATATGCAGTGAATGGAAGGATATGGATCATGTTCAGACAGACAAAAGCTTGTTTTTTTCATCATGTTCGGCATGACATTGTGGGCCAAAGTTCCTGTGCTGTACTGTTCTACATTACAGTAAATTTTGAAAGGGAATAGGATAGCTGAAACGGTCTGAAGAAGGGTCTCGACCCGAAACGTCACCCATTCCTTCTCTCTAGAGATGCTGTCTGTCCTGCTGAGTTACTCCAGCAGTTTGTGTCTACCTTCGCTTAAACAGTTGGTGGAAAGAAAGGGAAACAATATGGGGCTGTGGAGAAAGAATTGGGGTAAATTGGATGATTGAGCAAAAGCACAATAGGTCAAATGTCCTCCTTCTTCATTGAAAGATTATAAGTCTTCAATTTAATCGGAAACTATCAACCCCTCATTCTAGGCAGATATTAGAATGTAAAGAGCAGCTCAAGATGCAAAGTCCAGCCACAGAGCGATTTTGAAATTCCCCTGCCCGATTTTTTTAGTTACTCACAGAACAACCAGCTCTTACTAACACTGACAGGAGAACGAAGTGTTCTCCTGAGGCCTTCCTATTCAATTGGCCTACAATCGAATAGCATTCTTTGTCCCGACTGATATCAGTGATCTCCTGCGACCTCACACACGGCCTCACATATCTGCCTCGACTTTACTATCCATGGAGATCAAGGTCACAGTTACTTGCAACGTACAAGAGCCTGGATCATTCCATCCTGGTGCTGCTGCTCAGCCACCTCGCACAGTTTCAGGCTCACTGCTGCTACCAGTGAGGTCACCCTCTGGGAGAGAAAGCTTCATCTTCCTTTACTGCAGGCCACAAGAGCAAGCAGAGCAGAGCAGGCATAGGCTATGTCTGAAGTGCAGGCATCAGGAGATAACGCCCCCAATCTGGGTGAGTCTGGCTGTATCTTTATAGCTCCCTCGGCGCATTGAACTTGTCACCCATGGACACTGATTGTCCCTCTGATCCTATGGGAGGTCTCTCCCATCTCCACTCCCGAATCTCCCGTCATTACAATACCCATTCATTCAATGACAGCCCACTCTTCTAGCTGGAAGAGTGCTGCTCATATTGCTTATATCGTGGAACTCTTTTTAAGAACTGCTGCAATGGTTACACTTGTTAATCTACCATTGGACAGTTATGAGAACATGCAACACTAATAATGTTACTTTCAGCATAGCTTTATGCAGGTAAACCTTGCTATGCAATCTGTGACCTTGCATTTAAGTCCTTCCCCTTTATAAAATAATCATAAACAATGTTATGGTGACCCACAGTGCAGTTTTATCATTGAAAGATAATGGCGTAGAGTAATGTCTAGACTCAATATAAACCACTGTGGTACAAACATGTTTCTGTAGATTACTGTAAAACGGGCAAGAATATTTCATAATCTCCTTGACAATTGGTTTGTTCTTTCAGGTCACTATATGTACGTTGACTCTATTTATGCCATGCGTTTGCACGAAGTAGCTCAGTTGATGTCTCCAATGACAATTTCTGTCCTCTCGGGATGTCTGTCCTTCCATTACCAACTTGAACAGAAATATTCCACTTTATTTGTGGTCTACACCAAGGACAGAATCGGTCATTATGAGGAGTTGTGGCGATCTAATCAGTCGATGCACACCTGGAATTTGGTAAAGGTGAATATTAAAGCTTCGCATCCATTTCAGGTGAGTTTTTTTATTACCAATCTTCACATTGAACATTGTAAAGTGTGCCATTAAACTTGCTTCACAGGATTATTACCAAATAAAATTCTTAAATGCCACGTGGGGATATAATGGGATATCCTGGTCAAGGAAGTAAATCTTGAGATAGTGGTTCGATAAGGAGCACAAGGTGCGTGCAGAGAACACTGCTAGACCTATCTAAAAATGTGGCAATCAGCTGAAGCGGCAATCCTGTGGGAAGCAGCATTGAATAGATAGAGTTAAGTCATCCAATAATCAACAGATCAGAACAAAACTCTAGTCCTGCTACATTAGTCATAGAAACATAGAAAATAGGTGCAGGAGTAGGCCATTCGGCCCTTCGAGCCTGCACCGCCATTCAATATGATCATCACTGATCATCCAACTCGGTATCCTGTACCTGCCTTCTCTTCATACCCCCTGATCCCTTTAGCCACAAGATGGTGGCTCATCACCACCTGCTGTAGGGCAGTTGTAGTAGGGCTCTAAGTTCTGGGATTGCCTGTGGCTCTCATCCCAAAAAAGCCCAATGTTGCCGATGCAGGAGTGGCCGATGCAGGAGGGGGGGTGTTTGATGGTACATGCTGGTATAGCTATAAAAAGTTAAAAACTAGATTTTCTCATTTGTCTCATCTTTAATATTACAAAAGATTGCTAACTTTTTAAAAGTTAACAAATAATTAAATTAAACACAGCCCGGGCCTTTCAACAGCTTAGGAAGCTTATTGGACAATTATCCACCATAGATACAAACAACAAGGAATTATATGCATACCGGCACTTCTTGGTCTAATAAAAGCACTACCATTATGAGATTAATCAGCAAGGAGATGCCAATCTGATTTGTATGTCTTATTCCATGCAATCCAATTCAATGACACAACAGATTAAATGATTATTATTGTGGAAAAATTGACCTGCTGCAAGTTAGAATATAAACAGAGTCACCACAGAGTTATTAGTCTAAGTGGGTTGCAGTTGCTTGGTTACACATTTTGGTTGGTGACTTGGGACATGTCCAAATCTTCCCTTTGAATTGGTCTGTTTTGTCATGGATGTAAATGGTGAGGGCAGAGTCTGCTCGAGTTTTAGCAATGCTGAAGGTTGACTTGTAATGATTGGCACATTAGATGTTCTGCACACTCTTGGGAGGTATACCTTGCATTGGAAATGAGGAAGGCACCTGTCAAACCTCAAAGGAGATCATCCACCCAAGGTATGTAAGGAGATGTTAACTCCACACAGCTGGCCCCCGATGTCAGGATGGAACCTGGGTCTCTGGCGCTGTGAGACAGTGGCTCTACCAGCTGCACCAATGTGCCGTCATATTAAATCTATGTCCCTGGAGTTGGTGACCTCTCTGCTGAAGGAAATAGAAGCTTTCTCTTTCTCAGTTTACCCTTTCTACATCTATCAATTTGATATACCTCATTTAGTACCCATATTATGCTGATGGATCCAAGTTATGATCTCCGCTCAAGCATGGAAATATCTTCACATCTACCTACCACAGATTGCAATATATCAAAGGTACACAAAATTGCTGGAGAAACTCAGCGGGTGCAGCAGCATCTATGGAGCAAAGAAAATACAGATTGCAAAATATATCAATATTAGCCGATCCGCCTTTCCAGCAAAGGGAGCTGTAGTCATGATTCAAGCTGCCCAGGCGGAATATGAGGTGCTGTTCCTCCAATTTCCGCCTTTCCAGCAGAAAGGATTGTAGTCTGTTCAACAGTATATCCTCTCAGATTTGATAACATCTTCTAAGTCAATTTTACACCTTTGCTTGTGCCGTTATTTCCCTCCTGGTGTGCAGCGAACACAGTTGTTGGCAGCAAGTGTTCATTTAATCAAAGATTGTAAAAGTACTCATAACTTGATCGAATCTGACAGTAGTGAAATATTGATCCGTTGTAAACTTCAATAAAATCGTCCATCTGAACATAGGTGGTATTGCAGACAGTGAAAATGGTATTTTTTTGAGAATTACAGCGGGATCTTGATCAGCTGGGCAAGTGAGCTGAGGAATGGCTAATTGCATTTTGGGAAGTCAAATCAGGGCAGGACCTCCACAATGAACGGTAGGGACCTGAGGGGGGTTGTAGAGCAAAGTGATCTAGGAGAACAAACACATAGTGCTCTGAAAGTGGCTTCATAGTTTGATAGAGCAGAGAAGGCTTTTGGCACATTGGCATGCATCAGTCAGGGACTTAAGTAAAGAGGTTGGGACATTATGTGCCAGTTATCTATAACATTGGTGATGCTCCACTTGGGGTATTGTGTTTAGTTTTGGTCACCCTGGTATGGGAAAGATATCATTAAGCTGAGAAGATGTAGAGAAGATTTACAATTTTGTGAGGATTCGAGGGCCAGAGTTATGGCCCTGTTCCACTGTACGAGCTCATTCAAGAGCTCTCCCGAGTTTTTAAATAAAATCAAACTCGTGGAAGCACGTAGAATGTACGCAGCGGTTACGTCGGAGCTCGGGACGTCTCTTAGCGGCTCGTAACGCTAACTGCAGGTACTCTGGAAACACGGTAAGCTCGGGAAGACTCGTGAAGATTTTTCAACATGTTGAAAAATGTCCACGAGAGCCCAGAGTACATACGAGCGGCCATTACTGTAAATCTCCAAGTTTGAATCAGGGCAAACTCGGGAGAACTCTTGAATGAACTCATACAGTGGGACAGGGCCATTACAGTGTACGTATATGGTGAGGCTGGGCCAGTTAGAACTTTATTCCTTGGATTACAGGAGACTGAGGCATGATCATATAAAAGTGTAAAAAAACATGAGGATATTGATAAAATTAATACACGGAGTCTATTTCCCAGGGTAGGGGAATCAAGAAGGTTAAAATGTGAGGGGATAGATTTAATAGGAACCTGAGAGGTAACTTTTTCACACAGAGGATGGTGGGTATATGCAACCAGCTGCCAGAGGAAATATGTAAGGCAGGTACAATAACGATATATAAAGTATATTTAGACAGATACGTGGAAAGAAAGGGTTTGCAGGAATATGGGCCAAATGTAGGTAAATGGGTCTAGCTTTGACTTGGTCAACTAGGATGCATTGTGTTGAGGGGGCCCCTTCCATGCTGTGACTCTTTAACTCTATGAACATGAACTAGGTCCATGAACTGTATGGAAACGGGCCCTTTGGTCCACCGAGATCGCATTAACCACTTACACGCACCAATCCATCATTATTCCGGTGTTATTCTCCCAACAAACTCTTCAACTCCTCCCACCCTCTCCCACACATTCATTTTACTACTCACTACACCGTAGAACCATTTTACCAAGGGCAATTAACCCAGCAATCAACAAGTTTATGCAATGTGGGTGAAATCCAGAGTGGCTAAGGGTACACCTGTGCCGTACGTGCAAGGTCAGGATACAACCCAGGTCTCTGGTGCTATGATACGAGACACACCACTAGTATAGTGCCATTCACTTTAACTGAAAGAACTGTACAAATGCACAATCAAATTTAATTCATCTGTCTTAAATAATAACCAATCTGCCGTTAACTGCTGTGATGCACTATTATAATGTTTAATGTTTCAGTTCAGATTTCTAGTGTCTGTGATTTATTGTCGATGGGCTTGCTTTCAAGTATATTTTTAATATCTAAAATGGCATTTTAAGATCTAACATTCCCTGACTCTGCACAGGCTTTGTAAATGCTTCACTGGCAAAGGGTGATTATTTTTCCCTCTCTCTGGAATGCCTTTGGATGTCTGCAGGGTTAGTGCCTGAGAGAATCCATCTGGTGTCTCAGACAGATTCTAGTTACAGTAATATATATTTACATGTCAGACTTCTCAACATAAAAAAAAATATTACCCTGGGAGATTACTGGATTCTGAAGTAAGAGTTTCCAGAATGAAGGGGCAGAATTTGGACCAGCTGTATGGGATGATTAAAATGGAAGAATTCAGAAGAGAATTCTTTCCAGAAATGCTTATTTCTTCAAAAGATTTTTCCACTTAAATTGTGCTGGGGTGTTGGAAGTGGCTCTCTGCATTTATGCAGGAAAGTGGAGGGAGAGCCTTCTGTTTAGATTTAATTTAAGATTGCTTGCTTATTACATTGGAAGGCTGTGCTTTTTAGAACCTATCAATTCAGATTCTTTAAATAAACTGTCACATTCGTTTATTTATGTTAGTAACTCTTAATTTATAACTGCCGCGTCGTTCGGAACTTATAGGGAATAGTTCTGCAAGGAATTGTGGCACTTTTGCACAGAAAGATCCCTTTCACATGCACCACGTGAAGGAATTGCTCACAAACTTCTCACAATGAATCCTTTCATAATATTTACCATTGTAAGAGCCATTGGTTCTGGTAGAGCATTCAATGTCTTTGCAACCTGCCTTGTAAACAGCTGCTCACCATTGAAAACTCAGTGAACACAAAAATCTTTCCTTATTTACGTACTGGGTTTTATAGGCAAATTTAGGAGAAACGTTTTCACTAAGATCTGGTGTGGTCTGGAAATTGTCTGGAAAGATGATGGAGGCAGAAGCCCTCAGGCATTTTAATCACATGCTCAGTCTCCTGAAGTGTCGTACCCACAGGAGGTGGGAAGTGGCTGCCTGTCTGTATCTCAGTTGCCACAGACATGATTGGGTTGAACAGCCTCCAAGCTGTAAACTGTGATTCTGTCTCCTGTAATCTTCTTTGGCCTAATTTTGAAACAAAACCCCAGTTCCTTCAAGATGTACATACAATGAACTGCAGATGCTGGTTTACAGTCAAAGGCAACTCTGCAGATCAGGCAGCATTTCTGGAGAACGTGGATAGGTGACGTTTTGGGTCATGGACTACTTCAGACGAAATGTCACCTATCATATTCTTCAGGGATGCTGTCTGACCCGCTGAGGTCCTCCAGCACTTTGTGCTTTCCCAGTTCCTTTCATTTCCCCTTGCCCTTAAATATCATCTTTTCTGAATCTTTTTTTCTGCCCTTGCAAGTTAAATTTATTATCATGTGCACAAGTGCAGTGAGGTACAGGTGCATTGAAAATCTTGCCCGCAGCAGCACCACAGGCGCTCAGACAAGCTCACAAAACATAAATCATAAATAAAATGCACATAAAAATTCTGCAGGGCAGTAAAAAGAAAAAAATACAGCAAAGAAGCAAGATATTAGTGCAAAACACAATTAGAAAAACAAAAACTAGTAAAAAGCAAAGCATCCTGACATTCTTTCTAAAATAAAACAGAATTAGATGCAATTGTATTTTTGAAAATGGACACACAGTTGGGTGGTGATGACACACAGCTGAGCTTGAAATGAAAGGAAAGTTTGAGATTCAGTATTTGTTACAGAACTGGATAATTATAATACTGTAGCCAGCCAAAAGACAGATGGCAGTGTTATATTCCTGTCAATGGAGATTGGTTTCTGCGATATTATAATTGACTAAGATTGATTTTATGTATGTAATGAAATCAAAACTGTAAAACTGTTCCTGAAAACAATTCTACTAACTGCAGCGTTCTGCATCTCACATTTCCACTATTGTTTTCTTTCATCTATATTCTCTCTCAACTCCCTCAATTTATATCTCCTCCAGAAAGATCAATGATGATTAAGAAACCTTCACCAAACCCTCACTCCGCCACATTCCATGTAATTCAATCTCTCCTGGTCTCACTCCATCACAGGCACTCCCTCTCTACCCCTCCACCTTCCCTGCAACTTAAAACATTTTTTTGTTTTGAAGTTCTGGTGAGAGGTCATTGTCCTGTACTGTTAACTCTATTTCTTTCTATCCACTGATCTGCTCCGAATTCCCAGCATTTTCTAGTTTCCAAAGCTCTAGGCCCTGGTTCCGTGGGCTGTGGCGTTGTTGCCGAGCCATGAGATCGATGGATCCAGTCTCAGCCAAGAAAGTCAGATACAAGAAGTTGGGCTGATGGTCACAATGCATTGCTGAGGCAGCACAGTCAGACAGATATTAAAATGAAGCACCATCTGCCCTCTCATGGGAGTCAACATGATCCTAAAATACAATCCTAGAAATAAAGGGGAGTTCTCCATGGTGTCCTGGCCAATGCTTATCCCTGCATAAGGATCTTAAAGAAACATATAAAATTCTTAAGGGATTAAGCAGGCGAGATGCAGGAAAAATGTTCTTGATGTTGGGGGAGTCCAGAACCAGGGGTCACAGTTTAAAAATAATGGGTAGGCCATTTAGGACTGAGATGAGGAAAAACGTTTTCACCCAGAGAGTTGTGAATCTGTGGAATTCTCTGCCACAGGAAAAGGCAGTGGAGGCCAATTCACTGTATATTTTTAAGAAAGAGTTAGATATTGCTCTTAGGGTTAACAGAATCAAGGGGTAAGGGGGGAAAGCAAGAACGGGGTACTGATTTTGGATGATTAGCCATGAACATATTGAATCGAATCTGGCTTGAAGGGCTGAATGGCCTACTGCACCTATTTTTTCTATGTTTCTATTCTCACCATTGTTGACTCTGCTTCTTTCTGCACAGATACTGCCTATCCTGCTATGTATTTCCAGTATTCTCAGTTTATGTTAATAATTTTTAGTTTCTCACAATCATTGCGATGTTTTGGAGAAGTTGGAGTGAAATTCCTGTAGTTGTTCCTTCTAAATTTTAAATGGTCTTCCATTGGATTATTTATTAATTAATGTTGTTTCCTGTACATGAGGCTTGAGTATCGTGTGCAAACCCTGCTGTATAGTTCACCAGTATATGTATTGTCAGCAATAAACACGCTTGGACCAATTGATCCCTGACCCCTGCTCTTTCCCTGTAGCCCTGCACTCGCCTGTTCAATATCAAAGTAGATAATGGGGAACAATTAGATAGGGTTTATTTGAATTTACTTGACTAGCCACTGCATAAATGTTTTTGCACAAGGTTAGGACTAATGGTAGTGATTGACACTGGGTTAATGATGAAAAACAGTGGGAAGAGATGGTTTGTTTGCAGTATTGCAGGCTGTTGGAGTATTTCAAGGATCACTGTTTACAATCCTTATCACTAATTTGTAAGAAGGATTACATGGAATATATCTGAACTCTGTGGGAACTAGATGTGTAAGGAGTACACATTGAGATCACTCATGAATTAGACAAGTTAGCAGATGAGACAGGAGTGTGGCATGGGTAGAACTATGAAATTATCTTCTTCTGTATGAAGAATGGAATCTCAGTAAAAGAATGGAATCTCATTAGTAAATATCATTATCCAGATATTGCTGTTGGGGATTGTGACAAATCACAGAAAGGTTACCATGCGGGTACACATAGTAATTCAAATGGCACATGGTGTGTGGTGAGAGGATTGGCCTTTAAAGCTACAGATGTCTTGCAGAATTTAATAGAATTTCGGAAACACATTCCAAACGTGAAGGATTGCAGCAAATGGGAGAACAGTGTAGGTTGAGCAGACTGATTCCCGGGATGAGGGAATAATTTTAAGAAAAGTTATATTCAGCAATAAGAACCCTTTACCTTCTGAAGCCAAGAAATTTGAAGTGATCTCATTGATGTGTATAAATGTGCTTGGCAGGCAGTTGTGAGAGACAGTTTGCCTTGGCTGGGACATCTAGAACTATCTAGGACCTCGGACCAGTCGATGAGATGGGGTGATGTTTATTTTGCGAATCTTTGCAATTTCCTCTTCCAGAAGCCTGACAGATTACTAAGGAAATCAAAGGATAGATGGAGTGAATGGGAAAACACAGACACGAGAGAGTGCTGTAAAATCAAACTGCAGGGCGAACATGGCAGCTTAGGCAACATTGGGGAGACAGAAAGTTGGTTGACATTTTGGGTCAAGACCCCACATCAACATTGATGTGTCAAATTGGCCATAATTACATTGAATGGCAGAGTAGGCTTGAAGGGCAAAATGGCCTGTCTCTACTCCTGTTGCAGGCTAAGTAATAGGATATTGTTTTCTTTTTAGCTGGTGTTTGAAGTCGCCTTCAGCAGCATGATTGAAGGCTATGTTGCTCTGGATGATATTTCTTTCTCTCCACAGTTCTGCAACAATGAAACAGGTAAGTGATATCCTTCCGTCTTCTGCTGGGTAGCTTGCAAATTAAAGTATTTTCCACATCCAACAAATACGTTTTGCATTGCTCTCTGTATTTAACAATGGAAGATGAAACAATGGAAAGCACAGCAACGTCAGCAGTCAGGTTTACATAGCTCATATATAGGAAAACCTCATGAGACGGCACAGAGACTCCAGTGGGTGGCCATGCAATCTTGTTTCAGAGAATCTCTTTCCTTCATTAATACATTATTTTCATCCAATGTAGTCCAGAGACACAAAGAATTCTAAAAAATCCAGAAATTGATGCCCAGTCACTGAATTGGAAGATTGCTGTCTGTGGAGGAGTTCAAAGTTGAGTGGGGAGGCGATGAAAGCAGCCCAGTTCACATGCAATTTAATGACTACAACCAGTCACACTGCTGATGTCGGTGACTGGACTAATGATCTGGAGATAAAGCCAAATATCCTGCGTACTTAACAGCTCAGGCAGAGTTAATAATGAAGGAGGAGGAAGGGGGGGGGGGGAGAGAATCAAAAACATAATAAATAGAAGCAACAGAAGGCCATTCAGCCCCTGTGCCGTCCTACCATTCGCTAATACGATAGCTGAACTTTAATCTCAACACCATGTTCCGTTCCTGAAGCAAACCTATTTCCAAAAATCTGTTAATCTAAAAAGACTAAGCTTCCAGAGATTTAACTCCCTCTGAGTGAAGAAATGTCTTCTCATATTTGCCCTAAAAAGACCCATTCCCTTATGTTGAGAATGGCCTGACATCTTTATCATAGGATATATTTAAGAGCAAGAGAGGAAATATTACAAAGGTTCTGGGACACAATGTTAATCATGTGAGGAGAAATTAAGCAAACTAGTACTGCTTGCAGTTTAGAATGACAGATGATTGCATTTACCCAGACAAGTTTGTAGTGGACCTGACAGGATAGATGCCGAGATGATGTTTCCTTATCTGGGTGTCTAGAACGTCGGTGGCGCAGCGGTAGAGTTGCTGCCTTACAGAGCCAGAGACCCGGGTTCGATCTAGACCAGGGGTGCTGTCTGAACGGAGTTTGTATGTTCTCCCCGTGACTACATGGGTTTTCCCCCGGGTACTCTGATTTCCTCCCACACTCCAAACACGTACAGGTTTGTAAGTTAATTGGTTTTGGTAAAGATTGTAAATTGTCCCTAGTGTGCAGGGTAGTGCTGGTATACAGGGATCGCTGGTCGGTGTTTATTCACATCTGTCTAGGTCTCAACTCTTTAGAATCCATTTCTCTGAACAGGTTTTTCATCACAATCTAAATATTTCCTCTTTTGGATAAATGCAAGTCTCTCTTTTGACGATGGAACAGATACTGATTTATGTTAATTTATGTCCATTTGTGCTTTTTTCCCCCAAAAGCCACCTCACTGGGAATGGGGTTATTGGTCCAGAAGTACATGATGTTCTTGCACTTTTTATTGGTATTGTTTTCTGCGCAATAAATGTAACCAAAGTGATGACCTTTGCCAAATTTAAAATCCAATTTGATGACAATGGCAAAGATATGCCCACTCATCCCAGATGTGCTTGACAACTTGGCGACAAATATATTTATTTGTTAGTTTATCCGATGTGGGTGGCATTTATCCATCCAATCTTGTTTAATTGATTCACTAATCATTGTCTTGCCATCAAACTCAGCCCTTTTGTTCACAGACTGCACAAAGCACACGTGTGAGCAGTCTCTCTCCTGTTGTTAGTCCACAACACCATATCCTGCAGTTCACCAGTTCCTGACCTGAGTGTTTCCAGACTGCAATAGACTCGTAAACCCCAACTGATTCTGCAATTGCGGGAAAATGGCTTCCAGAAGGATAGCAGATGCTCAAGTAGGTAACTCACCATCACCTTCTCAGGTAATAAAGAATGTACATGGCCAGCATTTATTGCCAGGGTGATAGTGAGCGACCTTCTTGAATATCTGCCATCCTCCCGGTAAAGCTCCTCATGTAGTGCTGCTCCATCAGGAGTTCCAGGATTCAGATCCAGTGACAAGAACATTTCTGAGGCAGGCTGGTGTGTGACTTGGAGGGAATCTAGACCAAGCAGTGGTCCAATGCACCTGATGTCTTTGTTCAAACGTGTAGATGTGGATTCCTATTTTAACCCTCACCTGAGAAAGAAGCAGGTAGTTAAAACTACTTCAAACCCTGGGCAGTTTGATAAACTACTATAATGCTCACCAAAACATTAGTGAGTTCAGATTTTATTTCCAGATATACAGGTGTCTGAGGTTATGGGGAGAAGGCAGGAGAATGGGGTTAGGAGGGAGACGTAGATCAGCCAGGATTGAATGGCGGAGTAGACTTGATGGGGTGAATGGCCTAATTCTGCTCCTATCACTTATTATCCTATGGTCTTATGATTATTTCTACTTCTTGGACATTAATAAGTGTGGTGACAGTCAATTTGGGCAAGGATGTTGACGCCAGAATAATATTGAGATGGTGCATGTTTAAGTCATGTGATTTGGAATTATTCTTTGATATGGACGTGGTGGGCCGAATGGCCTGTTTCCTTGCTCTATGACTCCATGAATGTATGCTTTATGAGAGATGCTGATTGGTATTTTCTGTTTCTGTTTAATCAAGCTCTGTTCTTTGATCCCTCTGTGGCAAATTGCAACTTTGACCAAGGTCTTTGCAAATATACCCAAAACCACATTGACGACACAAAATGGACGAGACTGATTCGGAAACCAAATCCGTTCCGATTTGGAGATCATACAAGTGGAACGGGTAAGATACAAGTTACATTTGTATGATGCATGCTACAATAAACACCTTGCTGCACATGGAAGGGATTTCATTATTACGCATGTAGACAAATGTGCTGGAGAAACTCAGTGGGTGAGGTAGCATCTATGGAGCGAAGGAATAGGTGACGTTTCGGGTCGAGACCCTTCTCCAGACGCTTCATCTTACTATTACGCATGATCAGCAGATTGAAAACTTTATGGAGATGCTGGCTTTACTTTGAAAGAACATCCATTGTGATAAGGTGGGCATGAATGAGTTGGACCACAGGGTTTGTTTCCATGCTGGACGACTCTCCTGACTGTGAGAATGCTGGAAATAGTATGAAGGCAGGGCAGTATTTGTAGAACGAGGAAAACAGGTAATATTTCAAGTTAATTACTTGTTATCAGAATTAGACAGTTCTCCTGCAAACAGGAAATGAAGGTTATCTGTAACAGTGGAGCTGGAGGCAGTCATCTGCCTGATCAGAAGATGAAGTGCAGCTCTTCATTAGAGCAGTGTCAAATACTAAAGACAGATAAATCAGAAGGAGAGTGAAATAGAGAATTAAAGTGGCAACCAACTGGAGACTCAGACTTGCCCCTGCAGATTGAAAGAAGTGTTCTGCAGAGTGGTCTATCAATCTGCTTTTATAGAGTCATACTGCCATAGAGTGATACAGTGTGGAAACAGACCCTTCGGCCCATCTTGCTCACACCGGCCAACATGTCCCAGCTACACTGTCCCACCTACCTGCGTTTGGCCCATATCTTTCGAAGCCTGTCCTATCCATGTACTTGTCTAATTGTTTCTTAAACATTGCAATAGTCCCTGCCTCAACTGCCTCCTCTGGCAGCTCATTCCATACACCCACCACCCTTTGTGTGAAAAAGTTACCCTTCAGATTCCATTCAAATCCTTCATTTTAAACCTATGTCCTCTGGGCCTCGATACCTTTACTCTGGGCAAGAGACTGTGCATCTACCCGATCTATCCCTCTCATGATTTTATACACCTCTGTAAGAATTAGTTTCTCTAATTTAGAGGAGATCATATTATGAGCCGTGAATTGAATCACATTGAAGGTATAAATATAGTCCAAGATAGTGTACTGCATTTGTTGCTTACAACGTTTTCTTCCCTACATTGGAGGCACTGGTGGCAAATTGAATGACAGCTTTGCACAGGGGTGACCTTGAGATTCAAGATCCCTGCCACTTTAATTCTCCTTTCCACTCCCACTTTGGCCTCGCTATCCTTGAGTGAATCCCAGTGTAATCCCCATCTTCTGACAAGGCACATTAAAATCCCTAGTACCTGTACTCAACATCCAATTGAATAGAGGCAGATAGCTAGTACTTCCTGTTTGGATGTGAACTGCCCACTTATAATAAAGGATCAACAAACCAACATTTTTACTTTTTATTTCTTCATAAATGCTTCCTAATCTGCTAAGTATTTACTGAATGTTCTTTATTTCAGATTTTCAGCAGCTACAGTGCTTTATATTTCCAGTACTTATTTTCTTCCTCTCTCTCTGTTCTCATCCATTCTCTTTATTTACCACTGCTCTAGCCAGGTCTGATGTGATTAACAAGCTTTCAACACCTTGTCTCAGTCAGCATCATAAACACTTGTATCATTCGGTCTTTCTTTGCCTCAACACTATCACAGACATTCCTTTCGTTCTCCCCATCCCTCTTCCCCCTTTGCAATTTGAAACATATTTCATTTTAAACTTTTCCTTGTTCTGAGGAAGTTTGATCTATCCTGAAGACTGTTTCACAACCCAAAACGTCACCCATTCCTTCCATCCAGAGATGCTGCCTGTACCACTTAGTTACTCCGGTATTTTGTGTATCTGAGGAAGTTTATTGTCCTGAAATGCTAATTATGTTTCTCTCTCAACAACTGCTACCTGAGAATTTCTAGCGTTTTCTGGTTTCATTGGCAAGCTCTTGTCATCATTTTGTTCATGGTTCTGTGTGGCAAAGTTGCCGCTGAGCCATGAGATCAGAGGTTCAATGGTCAGGCAAGAGAGTTGGATATAGGAAGCTTAGTTGATTCTCCCAATGCAGGCCCTAATGCTGTAACTGCTGCCTCTCAGGTAATTTAATCTGCCCTTTCATGTGAACCAACATAAGTCCAAAGCACAACAAAGCCAATGATTATCCCTATTTAAGCATCATTATTATTTATCTCTTTATTACCTATTATCTTTTTATTCTCTTTAAGAATAAGGGATAAGGCACTTAGAACAGAGATGAGGAAACACTTTTTCCACAGAGTAGTGAGTCTGTGGAATTCTCTGCCTCGGGCCGTGGAGGCCGGTTCTCTGGATACTTTCAAGAGAGAGCTAGATAGGGCTCTTAAAGATAGCAGAGTCATGGGATATGGGGAGAAGGCAAAAACGGGGTAATGATTGTGGATGATCAGCCATGATCACATTGAATGGGGGTGCTGGCTCGGTGCCGAATGGCCTACTCCTGCACCTATTCTCTATTATCATGTTAATCCTTGAGGGATTCTGCCATGCTCACATTGGCAATGGTTTTCTCATGTCATCACAGTGACTTTAAAATAGGCTGAGGTCAGAGTGTGTGATATAAACACAAGCTTTTCTTTCTTACCAAGTATGGAAAATTTGTCAAGGTAACAAAGGCTGTCATATTTGTTTTCCATTTAGTAAGAGAACTACCAATTGGGTTCCACTCCAGACAGACAAACCTCCTCACCTCTACTACCCTCTGTGCTGAATAGGCAGTCATGGTGGTGCACTGCCTGACAGCGAAAGCAGCACCGGAGACCCGGGTTTGACCCTGACTATGGGCGCTGTCTGTACCGAGTTTGTACGTTCTCCCCGAGATCTGCGTGGGTTTTCTCCGAAATCTTCGGTTTCCTCCCACACTCCAAAGACGTACAGGTTTGTAGGTTAATTGGCTTGGTAAATGTAAAAATTGTGCCTAGTGGGTGTAGGATAGTGTTAATGTGCGGGGATCACTGGTCGGTGCGGACCCGGTGGGCCGAAGGGCCTGTTTCCGTGCTGTAATACTAAACTAAACTAAAACTAATCTAAAACCTACCTCGAGAAGGTGATCTGCCACAGAGTGGAAGGATATAGATTTGTTATTTTGATCTACTAACCTCATTGCAACATCAGTGATTGTTCTTTCAGCTACCAAGCTCTTGGACTTTCTCCATAACCCCTTGCGCCGATGAATCTGAAATTGACCTTCCTGAAAGTGATTTTGTTGATTCATCCCTTTCACACCATTATGCAACCTTCTCCAATATGTCAGAGAAATCTGAAATGACTCGGGGACAATTTCTTCCCAGTTGTTATCAAGCAACTGAACCGTCCTCACCAACCTGAGAGTCGTCCTGATCTCTCATATACCCTATTGGAGACCTTCAAATCTATCTTTAATTGGATTTTACTTGACTTTATCGTGCAATAAGCGTTATACCCTTTATCCTGTATCTGTGAACTGTGAACAGCTTGATTGTAATCATGTATAGTCCTTTTGCTGACTGGACAGCAGACAACAAAAAAGCTTTTCACCGTACCTTGGCACACATGACAATAATAAACTAAACTAAACGATAAATGTTTCGCGTTTGTAAATTCCATTAAATCACCGATGTGTTCTGTTGTAAAAAAGCAGAAAATGTAACACATTGTTACGTGGTCTAAATGAAATGCAGTGGTAAAATAAACAGAATTACTGATGGTGGCAAAAAAGAAATATTAAATTTAGGGATTGCAGTCCCTAAAATAAGCATCTTAAAATTGGTTGAGTGGATCATATTTGATCGGCACAACACCTTCACTTGTACTTGCACTAATTTCCTCTTGCCTGCTGCCATTTTATTATTGGCCTTTGGCTCTTCTGCGAGGCAGAATAGTGACAAGGCTACATATGGTGGAACCTGTTGACCAGCCTTTTGTCCCACGCTGATGGCCTTTGATTTCAAAGACATTTTCACGTTTTTTTAAATGTGTTACTTTCCGAGCCCTTGGATGACGTTTCAGATGGATTTAAGTAAATAATAAACATTAAAATCATTCAAAATAATGAAAAAATAACGAATTTAGCCCAAATGCTTTGAACTACTATAATTACAAACATAAGAAAAAGAAATACACATTGCGTGAACTTAACCTTTACATGAAAGTTAGCAACCCTCAGTCAAGTTAATGAGGCCAGTGACTGTCCATCAAACAGAGAGCACCTCTGGACTCGCAGTTGCAGTGTGTAAACACAGGAGTTGTAGACACAGTGAACATTGTGGTGACAGGTTTTTAGTTTCCTAAAGTATTACTTGATTCAATCTGCTCACATTTTTAACGCAAAATCACTTCTTTCTTTAATTTTTGAGAACGTTTATTCCTGATATTTTAGATACCAATTTAAACTGATGTGTGTATGCTTCAATCTTTATTTCAAGTTCTGTAACACATTCCCAGTGTTGGCTAAAAGCTTTTTAACTTCATGGCTGGCTGTTCTCAATCAGACATTTTGATGACATCCCTATTGGTGGATATCAGAATCCTTGGAACTGATGCCAGCAAAGGGATCCATTTCGCAGCCATCAAAAATGAGAAAGGAAAGCTCACACCACTGGAATTGGTGAACAAAATATTCATTTTTATTCAATATAAATGACATAAAACATAAACATAAAATCTGGAAATAGTTGTGAGCTATTATGTGGTAATATAACGTTAATGTCTACAACAGCTGTGTTTTTCGACTACGGTTTGAACAGCTGGATAGAATCCAAACTAAGAACCATAAATATTAACAAATCCTATAGGAGATTCAAAAACTTCTCTACGCAGAAATTGCAGAAAAACTTGGCACTCTCTCCACTGTAGAGTGGAGGCAAATAGCAGAGATGTGTTTAAGATGATGGGTTTCAAATGTGTTTAAGATGATGGGTTTCAAATGTCCGAATCCCTCCTTTAGAGTTACAACTTTTGTCTGTGTGCATCTCCTCCCACAAATAGACATGTGCAAAGGGAGGCATGACCTTACTTGTGTATGCAACTGTAAATATTATAAGACTTTAACCTGCCTGCAATGCGGCCTCCCGACACATGTATACTGATAACCTCATGTGAAAAAACTGTCCATTTCGTTGCAAATGGTCTGTCAATTTATGATGAGATTTTTGAAATCTGCACTGAGGTTGTCCTTCATGTCCATTCATCCAGAAAGGGTGGCAGGTGGGTAGAAACCTGAGGGATGACCTGAGCTTGAGGGTCACAATGTCTGAAGATATGGCCATCATTGGAGGAAGGTAGACATAGACATGATGGGAACAGTCAAATTAACATAATTTGAGAAGTGTGGGGATCTTCAAGGATTATAGGACTGAATGAGGCTACAGTGTTAAAGAAGGGTGAAGGATTTAGAAAAATCTCATTGAGGATTTAGAGTTTAATTCTGCAGTTGTGTGCGATTCCAGTCGCCCCATTACAGGAAGGTGGTGGAGGCTTTGGAGCGGGTGTAGAAGAGATTTACCAGCATGCTGCTTGGATTAGAGAGTATTCACCATAAGGAGAGAATGGACAAGCATGTTTTATTTGGAGTTTCAGAAGCTGAGAGGAAGTCTAACAGAAATATATAAAGTGATGAGAGGCATAAACAGGGTAAACAGTCAGAACATTTTTTCCCAGGGTGGAATATCAAAGACAAGTGGGCATAGCTTTAAGGTGAAAAGAGGAAAGGTTAAAGGAGGTGCTGGAGCAATTTTTCATAGGGAGAGTAATGGGTACAGGGGTGCTCTGCCAGTGGGTTGGTGGAAGCAGATATGGTGGTGATATTTAAGAATCTCTCAGAGGCAGATGACTAGGCAGGCAATGGAGGGATATGGATTATGTGCAGGCAGAAGGGATTAGTTTAATTTGGCATCATGTTCAGCACATATGTAATGGGCCAAAGGGCCTGTTCCTATGCTGTCCTGTTCTCTGTTCTATATCTGAGGGACTTGGAGTCAGTGAGGAAGGTGAGGCTTCCAGGAGAAGATGTGGGTGAAAAGGATCTGGTGTGAGCTAGGAATCTGGTAAACTCGTGCTTGTGTCCAATCTGGTGAAGTCAATGAAGAGGCAGAGTGCTGTCTGCTGGGCTTGTTGGGATTCTCATGAATTTATGGAAGACATTGACTGAAAAATAGAGGAGAACAATTCTGGGTTTTGCTGAGGAAAAATAAGTTTGAGGCTGCATTTGATGGGAGCAGATTTTCTGTAATTTTATGCATTTCATGACTGATGAATTTTCTGTCAGTCTCCCGGGTGTCTCCAGGGCTTGCGATTCTTTGGATGTATTGTGCAATTTCAGCAGCAGATACTCTCTGACTTTTCACAGGTGGCTTTCTTCTTTCCAATGTAAAGTTTGGATATCACCAGGAGTACGTGGCACATCTAATAGGCCCGCTTTTACTAGCCAACTTCCAGTACTGCTTGCAATTTTTCTATGCACTGAATCATTTTATATCAGAAGATGCCCTTGCTGTCTATATCTATGATGAAATGGACCAGGTCCTGGAAAAGATTTGGACAATTCCTAAATCACCAACTGGAATGTGGATTCAAGCAGAAGTTAATTTCCAAAGATTGGAGCCCGCCAAGGTAAACAACTGTTGGGACTGTGGTAGTATAATGGTTAAGTTATTGGACTGGTAGTTGGTTAATTGATCCAGAGATGCGAGTTCAAGTCCCACTGGAGCAACTAGAAAATTAAAAAAAAATCAAGTAATTAAATAAATCAAAACTTAAAAAAATTTTTTAAAAAAAATAGGGCGGTACAATGGCCCAGCGTTGCTGCCTTACACTGCCAGTGACCTGAGTTTGATCCTGACCTCGGGTGCTGTCTGTACGGAGTTTGTACATTCTCCCTGTGACCGGGTGGGTTTTCTCCAGGTCCTCTAGTTTCCTCCTACACTCCAAAGACCTACAGTGGCTTTGGTAAAATTGTAAATTGTCCCTGTTGTGTAGGGTAGTGCTAGTGTAAGGGGTGATTGCTGGTCTGCACGGACTCGGTGGGCTGAAGGGCCTATTTTTGCACTGTATCTCTAAAGTCTAAACTGTTCTCCATGGCCACCAAGTCAGATCTACTCTTCTCCCTTGAGCTCACCGGATGACTTTGATTCCCGATTAGGCAAAACTCTCATCTCCTTTGTGTTGCCTCTCGCAATGGAACCCCATTTCCACACAGCACAAGAAGATCTTCGTGCTCCTCCAGTTCCAGCCTTTTGAATATCCGTGTATTTAATGAATCCACCATTAGCAGTTCTGTCATTGACTGCAACGGCTATGAGATACGGAATTCCCTCCTCATATTTCTCCATCCTTCCATCTCTCTACTATTTTAGGGCAAAGGCATAGCTTTTGAAGAGCATCTATAAAATCCAAGTATTAAAGGAGCACTTTGGAAACATGACAGCAAGTGGCAAGAATTCCTCTTGTGATACTTTGTGATGATCCATGCAACAATGCAGTAACATTAGATCAGTTATGTTCGAGCTGATCTTCATTAAAAACACTCACTTTTTAATCTCAAATATCTACATCAAAATATTTTGTATTGAAGATTTTTTTCAACATTTTTTGTGTTTCTAATTTCTTAATGTTATCAAATTCAGACGTTATAATTACTTCCAGCAACCAGCAGCCAATGAAAATAATCCAATTTAAAGCTGGTCATAAAAGCATTTGGCAAGATTTTACACGTACTGTGTGATTCATAGAACAAGTACCTGTATGTTGAACAATTGACAGTTGTAATATGCAAATTATACTTTAATATTAATTCAAGTTCTTCCTGGACTCAAACATATACATTACCTCTTCATCAAATTAAATGTGCAATTCACCACTTGTGTTAACTTCACATGGAGTCTGGAGGACAGCACAATTTCATCAGCTTTAATGTGTTTCTTCTCTGTTTTTATTGAAATTTGAAAATTATTTTGCATAATCAATAAGGACCAATGATGTGGTCAGGCAAGTAACATAGTGTTTATATAGCCTTTAATATTTTTTATGGGTTCATGATACTGCTGCCAAGTCTAGCGACTGCACTGATGCTGAGCTGCACTTCAGGCCACTGCTGTCAATGTGTTAAAGGCCCACAGGTAAAAGGTAAATTCCCACTGATGAATGAGCAGCAACTTATTTCCAAGTCAAGGTAAGCTGGGGGGCAGTGTTAGCTGTGAGGGGGATGCTAGGAGGCTGCAAGGTGACTTGGATAGGTTGGGTGTGTGGGCAAATGCATGGCAGATGCAGTATAATGTGGATAAATGTGAGGTTATCCACTTTGGCGGCAAAAACAGGAAAGTAGACTATTATATGAATGGTGGCCGAATAGGAAAAGAGGAGATGCAACGAGACCTGGGTGTCATGGTACACCAGTCATTGAAAGTAGGCATGCAGGTGCAGCAGGCAGTGAAGAAAGCGAATGGTAAGTTAGTTTTCATAGCAAAAGGGTTTGAGTATAGGAGCAGGAAGGTTCTGCTGCAGTTGTACAGAGTCTTGGTGAGACCACACCTGGAGTATTGCGTACAGTTTTGGTCTCCTAATCTGAGGAAAGACATTCTTGCCATAGAGGGAGTATAGAGAAGGTTCACCAGACTGATTCCTGAGATGTCAGGACTTTCATATGAAGAAAGACTGGATAGACTCGGCTTGTACTCACTAGAATTTAGAAGATTGAGGGGGGATCTTATAGAAACTTACAATATTCTTAAGGGGTTGGACAGGCTAGATTCAGGAAGATTGTTCCCGATGTTGGGGAAGTCCAGAACAAGGGGTCACAGTTTAAGGATAAGGGGAAGTCTTTTAGGACCGAGATGAGAAAAACATTTTTTCACACAGTGGTGAATCTCTGGAATTCTCTGCCACAGAAAGTAGTTGAGGCTAGTTCACTGGCTATATTTAAGAGGGAGTTAGATGTGGCCCTTGTGGCTAAAGGGATCAGGGGGTATGGAGAGAAGGCAGGTACGGGATACTGAGTTGGATGATCAGCCATGATCATATTGAATGGCGGTGCAGGCTTGAAGGGCCAAATGGCCTACTCCTGCACCTAATTTCTATGTTTCTATAAGTTTGGGAGGTACTGTGAAAGCAGTTATAATTGTTTAGTTTAGTGATACAGCATGGAACAAGCCCTTCGGCCCACCAAGTCCACGCCCACCATCGATCTCCCCAACACTCTATGTTATCCCAATTTCGCATCCTACACACCCGAGGCAATTTACAGAAGCCAATTATAACCTGCAAACCTAATAAATAATAATAATAATAATAAATACTTTATTGATCCCCTCAGGGAAATTCAGATGTCCAGAAGCCCCCAACCAACAAACCCACAGATTCAAAACGAATGCAGACAAAAAATACATAGACTACACTGTGGACACTACCTGAGAGCAATAAATACTTAAAAAGACCAATAATTATCAATTAAAAATTGCAAGAATGCATCCCCTTACAGCCTAGCGGTCCGAATTATAAAATCTAATGGCTGCAGGGGTGAAGGATCTCCTGAGCCGCTCCGTTCTACAGGGCAGGGAGAGGAGCCGGTTGTTCCGAGTGCTCTTTTGACTGTCCAGAATTACATGGAGGGGATGCCCGGGGTTTTTCAGGATGACCTGCACCTTATGCCTCATACGGCTCTCAAGCACATCCATCCCAGAGTCTACTCTCCCCTCCAGCACTGAGCTAGCTCGTTTAACCAGTTTGACCAGCTTCTTGTTGTTTTTTGCACTATTGCTGTTGCCCCAGCAGACAACAGCGTAGAAAATAACACTTGCAACCACAGTGTTGTAAAACATGTGCAGCATGTCATTACACACATTGAAGGATTTGAGCCTTCTGAGGAAAAAGAGTCTGCTCTGGCCTTTTTTGTAGAGGGAGTTGGAGTTGACAGACCAGTCCAGTTTGTTATCAAGGTGCACTCCAAGGTATTTATATGTCTGCACCACCTCAATGTCAGCCCCAGCAGCGTTGACCGGCTGAAGGGGGAGCTTGGACCTGGCAAAGTTAACCACCATCTCTTTAGTCTTAGTTGTGTTCAGGATGAGACAGTTCTCTTCACTCCAGGCACAAAAGGAACTGGTCAAGTTCCCGTATTCCTCCTCCTGCCCGTTCCTTACACATGCCACAATCGGCTGTATCATCTGAATATTTCTGTACGTGGCATGTGTCAGACTTATAGTTAAAGTCTGCTGTATACAGGGTGAAGAGGAACGGGGCCAGAACCGTTCCCTGTGGGGCTCCAACATTGCACACCACTGTGCCAGAGACACTGTACCCCAGCTTGACAAACTGTGGTCGACCCGTCAGGTAGTCGTCTATCCAGGAGATAAATGTGGAACCTGCATGTCTTTCGAATGTGGGTGGACACCGGAACATTTGGAGAAAACACATGTAGTCACAGGGAGAATCTATAAACTCCGTACAGACAGCACCCGTAGCCAGGATCAAACCTGCATGTCCAACACTGTAAGGCAGCAACTTTACCTCTGCACCACATGTTCTTTTGGACAGCACCCGTAGCCAGGATCAAACCTGCATGTCCAGCACTGTAAGGCAGCAACTTTACCTCTGCCACCCCTGCTGCCATGTCGATGGTGGAAAGGCTTTGAGGAGTCAATGGGTGGGTGACTCTCTGGAGCTTCACATGTTTACTTGATCAATTTTGCCCTCTTATCCAAATGTTATTAAGGAAATTTGGATGCCTGATTTTCTTGTGTCGGCACAGTGGTGCAGCAGTAGAGTTACTGCCTTACAGCACAACAAGATCTCTGTGCTCCTCCTGAGTTCAATCCTGACTGCGGGCGCTGTCTGTACCGAGTATGTACGTTCTCCCTGTGACCGCGTGGTTTTTTTCCGGGTTCTCTGGTTTCCTCCCACATTCCAAAAACGTACAGGTTTGTAGGTTAATTGGCTTTGGTGAGTTGTAAAATTATCCCTCGTGTGTAGGATATTGTTAGTGTAAGGGGTGATTGCTGGTCAGCACTGACTCAGTGGTCTGAAGAGCCTGTTTCTGTGCTGTATTTCTAAAGTTTTCAAATGAAATATTAAATTAAAGTTTGTCCAACCTCGTGGCTGAAGGTTACATATGTTATCAGATGACAAGTACACTGAGGCCGTTTCCTCCTGGTGTCCTCGCCAATATTTATTCTTCATTCTTCAACTAACCTCACTGAAAACAGATGATATGGTCACATTGTGGGAGGTTGTGCTGTGTGTAAACAGGATCATTTCTTTCTTGCAATACAATATCATTGGCTGCAAATATTATGAGGTGATAATAGGCACTTAATAAATGCATGATTTTACTTTAACTCTGGATGTATACAAGATTAAAGGTTAATCCGATTGTAATTTTTAAGATGATTAAAGGTCAGAAAAGAAGAGAGGTGAGGAGTGTAGAGCAAGAGGGGAAAATCTTAAAATTAGAGTACAGAGGTAAGGTCAGTATGAACCTCTTCACACAAGGAAGTGGCATTCACTGCTCCGAAAAGTTGTGTAGACTGGGAGACTATGTAGAATCGAGCATCTAAAGACTGAGAACGATAGATTTTTGTTCAGGAAAGAATATTAAAGGGCTACAAATGCAAAGAATGCAAGATGGAATTAAGCTACAGATTGCCCATCATTTCACTGAACACATGGGCTAATAACTTCCTCCTGTCCATTTATAACTATTTAAAATGTGGTCCTACCTAAATTGTAATAAAGATTAAATGAAAACTGTTTAGAAAAATAGAAACATAGAAATTAGGTGCAGGAGTAGGCCATTCGGTCCTTCAAGCCTGCACCGCCATTCAATATGATCATGGCTGATCATCCAACTCAGTATCCCGTACCTGCCTTCTCTCCATACCCTCTGATCCCCTTAGCCACAAGGGCCACATCTAACTCCCTCTTAAATATAGCCAATTAACTGGCCTCGACTACCCTCTGCAGCAGAGAGTTCCAGAGATTCACCACTCTGTGTGAAAAAAGTTCTTCTCATCTCGGTTTTAAAGGATTTTTCCCCTTATCCTTAAGCTGTGACCCCTTGTCCTGGACTTCCCCAACATCGGGAGCAATCTTCCTGCATCTAGCCTGTCCAACCCCTTAAGAATTTTGTAAGTTTCTATAAGATCCCCTCTCAATCTCCTAAATTCTAGAGAGTATAAACCAAGTCTATCCAGTCTGGTGAACCTTCTCTGCACTCCCTCTATGGCAATAATGTCCTTCCTCAGATTTGGAGACCAAAACTGTACGCAATACTCCAGGTGTGGTCTCACCAAGACCCTGTACAACTGCAGTAGAACCTCCCTGCTCCTATACTCAAATCTGTCTGTCCGGCCATAACGTTGACTAAAACTTGCTATATACCATTTATTAACCTGAATTGCAATTTTTTTTTAACTTTGTGTAGTGTGAATTGCTAATGAAAGAAGAATTCTGTCACATAACGAGAAAACTTGTGGCAGATGCTGAAATTGACTGAGGTAACGACTGTTCTTTCTTTTTTTTCCAGATAGTTTTTGTCAGTGTTTGCAATAGTTTCTGGAACTGTGGCAAGGTGGCACTAGATGACATCGTTGTAAGCCAAGGGGATTGTCAGATTCCTGGAGGTACTGAGTGTGGAAAAATATTAATTACTTGCTGAAAATGTTTTTAGGAGCCATTTATGATTGGACATTGGAAAGTTAAGAAATTGCCAATACGATGGTCATCCATCCTGATTTTACAGTGGTGTAGACCTCACGATAATTAGGCACTGGTGTAGTAGAGGTTTGAGTAATACTTAGAATAATCACTTTGGACAGTGTGCTGGGTCAGAAAATTAATGGTAATTTTAAGATATATTTGCACCTTTAAGGTGTGGTTTGAGTCTAGTTGAGGCATCTTGAACAGTGGCCATCAGTCCTTTCAGGAATGAAGTGAGGACACAGGCAGAAGTTTGGAACTCTTCCTCTGTAAATAGTAATTGATGATGTTTCAGTTGCTAATTTAAAATTTGATCTGGATTTTTAGAGATGGCTAGTCGATCACCCACAATCTCACTGAATGGTGGGGTTGACCACGTGAACAGGGTGACCTTCACCAGTTCCAAAGGTTCTCTATTCCCAAGTGCTGAAAGATCCATATTTTTCTTCCTTCCCTTGAGTTCTGAATGGCGCAGACTACAAACAACATTTGTGCTTGTTTATTCTAATGTGTGGGCACCACTGGAACTGCTCTCATTCGTTGCCCTTGTGGAGGTGATGGAGAACTCCCAATCCTTCTTCCCAAGTCAATGATTACTTCAGCAGATCTACTTACAGTGCATGTTGTAGTATGGAGCAAATTTCCAGGTTGTTACACCTTTGAGATCTTTGATTACACCTGTCAAGTAGCAGGGCAGGAAATCTGATGTCTCCTGGGTCTCTATCTGACCTTGAAACTGGACCCGTAAAGTCAAATCTCTAACTTGGGCAGAGTGCTTGACTCTGACCCTTCGCGTGCACTGCCATCCCTCCAAAAACTCTGCAAGAATTTAATGAGAGGCCGTTCTCTGTTCATTAAGGAAGGTATTTGGGACACATTTTTGCAGCTTGAGGGAAACTTCTTTTCCCCACAGGTTCCTGGCTGGCTGCTCCAGGGAAGTGCAATTTTGACAAGGATAATTGTGGATTTATTCAGGACCGCAACGACAGAAGCAACTGGCATCGAAGAACAGGCAGCACACCGACATCCTTCACAGGTCCCAAAGGGGATCACACCACAGGGGTAGGTAAGTTGTAGGTCAATGATCATTTTCAAACTATTGTAGCACGTTGTTGCTGTTCCTTGTGCTGTGCTGACCATACCAGGAAAAGGTAAGCATCCCGACAAAAATAAAATCCTGCAGATGCTGAAAATCTGAAATAAAAACTCAAAAATGCTCAAAACAATCAGCTGGCAGCATCTATGGAGAGAGAAACAGTCATTATATTGGATTAATGGCTTATCCTCAGTTTCCTTTCTTGCTTAATTGGCCACGTTTTGGTGACCAATTAACTGGGATTAGTTTAATTTGGCATCGCGTTCGGCACATACATAGAGTCATAGAGTGATACAGGCCCCTCAGCCCAACTTGCCCACACCGCCAAACATGTTCCACCTGCCCACATTTGGCCCATTGGTCCATATTTGGCCCAGTATCATGTGTTGTTTGCTAAGAACCCTGGGTAGTTGCTCCATTTTACCATGTCAAGGTTGCTTTCTGGTACAGGGTTGTTATTGCTGCTTGACCAATGCATCTGACAGGACAATACATTAATAATTTGGATATGAATGTCGGATGTATTTCTGATAAATTTGCATACAAAACAATGTGCACAGCGGGTTGATTGCATTCATCGAAACAGAGTGGACCACGTGAAGGTTGCAATCTTCCACCCCCTTGGGTGCACTGAAGAGATCTTGGTATTGCAGTCCCTGAAGGTAGCAGCACGGGTAGATAAGGCTAATTGTCTTTATTAGTCAAGGCATAGAATGTAACACCAGGAAGGTTATGGTACAACAATATAAAGTATTGAGTCATAAGAAACTGCAGATACTGGAATCTTGAGCAAAAAACAAAGTGGAGGAACTCAGTAGGTCAGGCAGAGATTGTTGCGGGAAATGGACAGATGACGTTTTGGGTCGGGAACTTTCTTCAGACTGGATTACATTTCTGGTTAGGACCCTTCTTCAGACTGGTTGATGTTTTGGGTCAGGACCTTTCTTCAAAGTGCTGTCAAACTCCGGCATCTACCCATTCCCTCCATAGATGCAGCCTGACCCTTTGTGCTCTTCCAGCATTTTGTCCTTTGCTGCACAAAATATTCATTAGGTCACAAAAGGAGTGCTTTGTGCTGTTCTGGTGACCACACTATAGGAAGGACATGATTGTAACATAGAGGTGAAAAGAAGATTCAGTTAATACACACAATGCTGCTTATAATACACAAAAATACTGCTTATAATACACACATCTTTACTCGGAGAGTGGTAGCGGTGTGGAATGAGCTTCCAGTGGAAGTGGTGGAGGCAGGTTCATTGGTATAATTTAAAAATAAATTGGATAGGCATATGGATGAGAAGGGAATGGAGGGTTATGGTATGAGTGCAGGCAGGTGGGACTAAGGGAAAAAAAGTTGTTCGGCACGGACTTGTAGGGCCGAGATGGCCTGTTTCCGTGCTGTAATTGTTATATGGTTATATAAAAAGGACACAAAGTGCTAGAGGAACTCAGCAGGTCAGGCAGCATCTCTGGAGAACGTGGAAAGGTGATAATTCAGATCAAGATCCTTCTTCAGACCCAGTCTGCTGGAGAGGATGGTAGAGGGAGCAACTCTCACAATATTTAACAAGTATATGAGCACTTGAATCATGTGCTGGTGAATGGGTTTAGTAAAGATGGTGCCCATGAACTAATGGGCTGAAGGGCCTTTTTCTGTTCTGTTTGAACTCGAGTAAGAAACAGATAGCCAGTACAAAGAGGCCATTCAACCATTTCATCTGCCCTATGATTAAATAAGAACACAGCTAATAATTCTCTCCATAGATGCTGCCTTACCCGCTGAGTTTCGCCAGAATTTTTGTCTACCTTTAATAATTTACCTCAATCTCATTTTCCTACATTAACTCCATAAACATGGATTCCATTAACGTCCAAAACATTTTGATCTCTGTCTTGAGAGTATACAGTGATGGAGCCCCACATAATTCTAATGATTCACTACCGTCTGGGTGAAGAACATTCTTCACGTCTCAGTGCTGAATGTGATTAGTTCTAGACGGCCCAGCCAAGGAAAACATCATCCCTCCGTCTTTACAATTAAACCCCATAGGAAGTCTACACTTTTCAATGAGATCATTTCTCATTTCTCCAAACTCAAGAGTACGGACCCAGTCTACTTAATCTCTCCGTCTATGACAAAGCTGTCAGACCAGTAATGAACTGACTGATGGCCATGAAAATTCTCAAAATCCTGTGAACTTTGAAATTTTAGTAGCAAGAGAATCCTGGGCCACATGTTATGAAGTGTTTAGAAACTATAGCATCAACCAACAAAACAACTACATCTGTCATTGATATGGTGTCTGTAACTTATCAATGTGTGCCAAGATGGTTAAGAAAGAACTGCAGATGCGGGAAAAATCGAAGGTAGACAAAAATGCTGGAGAAACTCAGCGGGTGAGGCAGCATCTATGGAGCGAAGGAATAGGTGACGTTTCGAGTCGAGACCCTTCTTCAGATCATTATCAACAATATTTGACACCAAGCCATATGAGCTATTGGGGTAAAAGATAAACTGCAGGAGGAATTCAGTGAGTTGGGCAGCATTGGAGGAGGGAAATGGCCGGTTGACATTTTGAGTCGAGCCCATTCACTGGACCGAAAGAGTAGAGTGGGGATAGACAACATAAAGAGGAGATGGAGGAGGGAGGGCAAAAGATGGCAAGCGATAGATGGATCCAGATGGGTCCGATTTATTGGCAGATGGTAGTGAAGGGTGGAGGTATTGACAGAGCTGGGAGGAGATGTGGAGACAACAAAGGGCTGTAGATTATGGAATCTGACAAGTGGGAGCAGAGGGGGAGGAGATGGGACCCATTGGGGAGAGTGGATGATGGGCAGATGGGGCCCTTCCCCTCATTGTTTTTACCCTTCCTATATTTGCTTCCACTCTTCCTTTCTTATCAGATATCATAATCTGCAGACCTTTGTTATCTTCAAACCCCCTCCCAGCTTCTATCATTATCTGCACCCTTATCTTCCCCATCGCACTCCATCTGTCGAATCGCCTCTGATCACCTGGATCCACTTATCACTTGCAAGGTCTTGCCCCACCTCTTTATACTGGCCATCTCACCTCTCTCTCTTTCAGAACAGATAACGGGTCCAGACCTAAATATTGATTGTCCATTTCCCTCCATAGGTGCTGCCTGACCCACTGAGTTCCTCAAGCATTTCATTTAGCTCCAGGTTTCATCATCTGCCGTTTCTGTGTCTCCATTAGGCTATTATGGTAGATGACTAAAAACATGGTTTCCTAGAGGAGCTTTCTTGAGGAGATAAAGAAAGGGAATTTAAGGAGGGAAGTCCATGGTATAGAGTGCAGGCAGCTGAAGGCCTGGCCACCAGCAGTGAAGTAATGGATGTTGGGGGTGAGCAAGAGCCAGAATTCAAGGATTAGAAGAGATCTAGGGGGAAGGGATGGCCGGTGAAGATGAAAGAGAAAGGGAGGAGCAACACTGTGGAAGATTTTGAAAACAAAGATGAGAATTTTTAAAAGCCAGGAGCTAGTAGTTTTGGTATAGAGGTGTGGCAGTGATATGGGACAGTGTAAGTTAGGACAACACCAATTAGTTTCCATGACGTAAAGTTGATGCAGAGTGGAATGAAGTGCAGCTTGGAGATATGGCAGGGGATGGGTTTCAGCAGCAAATGAGCAAAGACAATGTTGAGTATTGTCACATAGATGGAAACAGGTTGTCTTGATGCTGACTCCGATATTTGGTCTAAAACTCAACTTGGAACCGTAAACCACATTCAAACAACAGGCAAGAAGGAATTGCAAACACACCACAATGTTTGTTCCAAACATGATGCCAAGTAAATCTGATCTCATCTGCTTGTACATGATCCATATCCCTCTATTCCCTGTACTTCCATGTGCCCATCTAAAAACAAATACTTGTACTTTAGCCTGCATAGCATTCTTGGGTAGAGAATTTCAGAGATTCATAGCCCTCCATAACCCTGAAATTATCTAAAATAAAGTGAAATTAGATTATCAAGAAAATTAGACAAGAATGGAAGCACTCAGCAGATCAGGTAGCATCTGTGAAGAGAGAACTTTTCTCTTTCCAAAGGTGCAGACTGACCTGAGATTTTTCACAGCATTTTCTGATTTTATTTCAGATTTCTGATCGGCTGTTGTTTTAATTTTCACTTACTTTTCGAAGATATTATATCCCGCAAGAACTACGCTTTTATTTTAGAATGTGATACTTGCAAACTAAGCTTATCGAAAACTTTTCTTTAGGCCATTATATGTACATTGAGGCCTCTCACATGAGGCATGGATTCAATGCACGACTGTTGTCATGGCATCTGAGAGGATTCACAGGCAAACAGTGCCTGACATTCTTTTACCACATGTATGGGGTTGGAACTGGATCGCTAAATGTTTACTTGAAGAAGGAGAATGCTCCAGAAATCCTTGTATGGAAAAGAAGAGGAGAACAGAGCATATCATGGATGAAAGCCTCGATAGAATACCAGTGTGAGCATCGCCATCAGGTTAGTCGACAAACTTTTGCCCCAGCTTCACTGTCCAACTCTGCATCCCCTCTGTTCACATGCTACCGAACCCCTCGTTCGTGCCTTTATTAACTTTGGACTTGGCTACACTAATATTTACCTGACCAATCTTCTTCATTCTACTGGTAAGTCTGATCTTATCCAAAACTCTGCTGCCTGTGCCTTAACTTGTAGCAAATCTCATTCACTCACCATCCATGTTTTTGTTCCTGGTTATCCAATGACCATTTATTTAAATCTCCCACATGGCCAAACCCCTCCCTATCTCTGTAATCTCCTCTAGTGCTGTACACTAGAGTTTTACCATGTCCTCTAATCTTGCTCCTTTAATCATTCCCAAATTTAGCAGCTAATCGTTTTGGTAGCCATGCCTTTAGCATCAAGCCCCTAAGTTTTTGAAATCTCTATAAATATTGACACCATTATGGGCATATCCCACTTAGGCGACTTTTTAGGCAACTGCAGGAGACTATGTGGTCACCGCATGTTCACGGGTGGTTGCCAGGGAGTCAGCTTCATGGTTTTTCAACATGTTGAAAAATTAACGGCAACCAGAATGAGGCCGCCCTGGAGAGTAGCAAAAATTCTCGTGCCTTAGGTGGGTCGCCAGGTGGTCCTCGTGGGTTGCCAGGAGGTCGAAGGTTCTTGGAGGTTCTCATAGGTTGTAGCCGGTGCTGACCGGTGAATTTTATTGGCTCATTGGGGGGAAAAAACGTAAGCAGTAGTTTTCAGAACCAAGGATAACTGACCGGTCATGTTAAATGTCCACTGAGCTTCACAGCCGTGTATCTCTTGCTTCTTAAAAATTGTCTCCCCTCCCTCTCCCTCCTTCTCCCCCCTTCTCCCCCCCTCCCACCCCCCCCCCCCCCCCCCTATTTTAAAGGACTTACTGTACACTATGCTTCAGCCATCTTAATTAGAGCGCCAACTTTCCTGTTCATCTGTATCAGATGTGTCTGTATCACCCTGGCTTTGAACCGTGTGAATTTCACTCAGGCAGCGATTTCCCCCACTTGCCTTGTCCCCCGCCTGCATAATGGGCTGGTGAAGGAAGCGACATGTGTGTGTTCTACTCTGACAGCGCCGTTCCAGTTGCTGTTTTATCAGGCGACTGTCGGCGGTTTGACAGTCCCCTGAAAAATCGCCTGTGGGACAGGCCAATTATCTTCCTTTCCTCTTCCTAAAATGAATAAGTCTCTGAACAAGATTTTGTTCACTAATCCTAATACCTCCCTCTGCCAGGTTTGACCATTGATGCTCTAAAACATTGAGCCGCTTGCTATTTTGTGGGTACTACACGAATTCAAGCTGTTAATATTTACCCCAAACATCCACTATGAGCATGGAAATTAGCAGAAGTAGACTTCTTGGCCCGTTGAGGCTGCTTCACATTTAATACCCCTATTCCCACCTCCTCCCTGTAACCTCACACCCCACTGCTTAGCAAGAATCTATCAACCTCTGCTTCAATATCCTATTTCCACCAACCCTTGAGGAACAGCGTTCCAAAGATTCATGGCCTTCTGAGAGAAAAAGATTTGTCTCGTATCCATCTTAAATGAGTGAACTCACATTTTAAACAGTGACCTTAGCTCTAGATTTTCTCACAAGAGAAAACATTTTCTCAACATCCATTTGACTGAAACATGTAAGACCATTTAGAATCTTGTACGTCATCTCACTTTTCTTAGAAACTCCAGCAGATACAAGCCTAGCCTGTCCAACCTTCCCCCATAAGACAACCAACTGTCGCCAGATATTAGTCCAATAAAAGTTCCAATATATTAACAAGCTTTCATAAATATGGAAACCAATGTTGTACTCTGTACTCAAGATACAATCACATCGGTGAACTGTGTAAATGAGGTATAACCACATGCCATTTTGTACTAATTTCCTCACAAGAAATGATAACATCCAGTTAGCTTTCCCAATTATTTGTTGCCAACAATTCATGCATTACAGGAGCACAATGACTGGAGTTTCCCACCAAGCCATGCATATTCTAAAATGAAAACATTGCTGTTCCTTCATTGAGTCTGTTCATCTGAATCAAGGTCTGTTTGCCACTCACTCATGAACTGCAGCTGTAAAGTTGGCCACTTGGCCTGCTGGCTTTGGTGCACCCAGTAACATCCATGGAACGCATGGTCTGATGATGCCAGTGTGCAAGCCACCAGCACCCTTCCAGTTCCACCCATGAATCCTGCTGTTTAACTTTGCAGATCCTGAATTTGAATTGAAAGACATGCAGGAAGGTTTGCCAGGGTTAATGAGGACTCAAACTTGATTAAGTCCTCATGATATGAATTAATTGGGGTCTTGGAATGTGGAGGCTAAAAGTACAAAAGCACCAAAATCCCTGACAAATACAGAAAAAAATAACTTCATTATTTTCATAACAAGGAAGCCCATGTCATTTGTGATTTTAGATGGAACACATCTATTTTATCTTACTTTAAAATAATAAAACGCTTTTATTCTTATGCAGTATTTTGATACACTCACATAGTCTTTGGCATTACTAGAGCAACACAAGAATGCAGTGTCAGTACAATGTTCAAGATGAACTCCCATCTGCACTTTAAAGTAAACTTAAAATCCTCTTTATATTTTTGAGATAAAACAAACCATGCTAATTTAATCGTTTCACTGCTCCCATGTTTCTGTCCATCGTTGCTGAATGCCAAACTCCCATGAAATGTGGTAATTAGAGTCACAGCGTTGTAAGGCATAGAGGCAGCCCTTCAGCCCACTACCTTTCTGATGAGCATTATGGCCATCTGTACTCATCACACTTGCCTGCATTAATTTCATATCCCTCCCTACTTTGCTCCTACAAATCCCTCTCCAGATCCTCTTGAATGTTTTTACTGTTCCTGTTTCTGCCACCTCCTCTAAACGCTCATTCCAGATAACCAATTACTCTTGATGTGAAACATGTTCCCCTCGGATTAGTGAAATACCACAGAGTATGGTGGCACCAGGGGAGATGTTTGCAGCCCTTTGATCAGACAGTGGGGACAAGATGAAATTAAATTATTACTTCAGGCTATCATTGATTCCTTGTACTTGACTCAGTAAGGTTTTTCTAAGCTGCCTGGGCCATCCATTTGGAAGGTGAATGCAAACTTTGTAAAAAATAAAAAATAAGTTAGGGCAAGTAACACAAAAGTAATTGTGTTGAAATAATCTGCAACAATATGAATATAATTTAAAGTTTCAGCCAAGACATAATGGATGGATCATTGAATAGAGGGTTATACCTCAGTGGTATGAATTCAACCAATGTTTGCTGCTGAATACAGGAACCTGATGCTGTTCTGGCTCGAAGAAAGTATCCTGGTAATCAAAACAAATATTACAATCCTCACCCCTCCACACAAAATTCTCCAGAGATCCATGAAATAAAGACAATCCTGAGATTCAAGTTCTCTGACAAAATATTTTACAATAATCTGACAGAATGTTATCAAAGTGCTTTTTCGATGAAATTGGATTACTTTAGGCATTTATTGTTTAGAATGATTAAGTATTAATGTTCAGAAATGCGTAATCTTTCTATTTCATATTATTTCAATAAACTAGTACAAACAAAGGCATTATAAATAGGAATTATCCATAACATCAATAAAACCATTTTTATTAAGGGTTACACAAAAGGTTATTTAGTGATTCATTTTAACTGTACTTCTTTAGCTCTGGCTATGTCTGTGAATATCCTGCTGCCTCTAGTGCTATCAGATCTTTTCTACAACCTCGGAGATCAGACTATGCACAGAAATCAAATGATGCCCTAGCTACTGTTATAAACATTCCCAGCAAGGTTTTTTTCTGCTGTGGCATTCTCTGTCTTGGTCAGTAAAGTTAAGTGTCCCATATGCCTTATTGACTACCTGATCTACCTATCCCATAAAAGTCTGAAGTTAGAGGTTTTGTATTCCGGTATCATGTATTGTCTTTCTGCTGACAGGGGGTTAGCACACAACAAAAACTTTTCTCTGTACCTTGGCACACGTGACAATAAACTAAACTGAAACTGAAGTTACTCTATTAGAGTCAAACACAACTAGCTTTTGTAGTTCAGTGGGAGTATTCTGGTCTCTGAGTTAAGTGGTTCTCAGTTCAAATCCCATTGCGAGGACTTAAACGCAGAAATTAAGGCTGATAGCCCCTGTGCATTACTGACATGTTACCATAGCAGTGGAAAACATTGATTTTTACATGACAAGCTGATCCAACGTTCTGTCTGCCCCCTCTGGCAGGTGTGAAATATCTTGTGATATAAAGAAGGGTCCCGATCCAAAATGTCATCTCTCCATCCCTCTCTGGAAGCTGCCTGACCCGCCATGTTCCTGCAGCACTGTGTTTTGCTCATTATTTATCCCTGTATATCCTAGTTAATATTTAGCACTTGAGAGCCATTGATTATCTGGTCTTATTCATATTATCCTTCTGGAAGCCTGCTGAATGCAGCCTGGCTGCCTTCCATATTGAAACAATGATGTTTTTTCAAAACATTGAGGAATTAAGTGGAAAGAGCTATGGAAATGCAAATCTCTCATTTCTTCTCAGCATCCAATCAAGAGAGTGTTTCTCTGGTGCCAGAAAAATCACACTTGAAGTCTCCTTTTTTTCTAGTAAATCCATAATTATTCATCTCAGCATTGATTCTCCAAGCTTGGATTGCTGAGTTACACACTTCCACTGGTGTACCATTCACAGCTGGATGTGATGACACTAGACCTCTGCACTGCACAGGGACTAAGTAGGTCCCTTTCCTCTTGTATTTTTCAATGTGGTTATGACATCATGCAACGTAAATCACCTTGGCTATTAATATCATCCTGTTGGAGCCAAACCCAATGGATTTTGGCATTGTGGCTTCTGAGCTGAAGCAGCAATAAACTGCATTCAGACTCTGCGGCTCAGTTTCTATAAAGCCTTGGAAATCGAGTAGGATTTCATTCACAGAATGAATAGACACTTCACGACCAAGGTCACGCATTCCTCACTAGTTAAATGCAGTTAACTGCAACATTGGAAACAGAAGATGCTGGGAAAACTCAGCAGGTCTGACAGCATCTGCGGAAGGAGAAATAGACTGAAAGCTTCCAGTCATAAACCCTTCACCAGAACAAAGAGGATGTCTGTAATAGAGTGTAATAGGAATGTCAATTCAGTAGCTATACATCGGTTCATTCACTCTATTATAGTCATTCCCTCTGTCCCACCCATTACCATCTGTCTTTATCCATTCTGAAGAAAAATCTTGGATCTGAAACCATCCCTTTGTTTCTCTTGCCTGATCTTCTGAGCATTTCTAGCATTTTCTGTTTTATTTCAGATTTCCGGCACCTGCAGTTTTATTTTACGTAACTAGAGAACTCTTTGGAAAATCAAGAGGGAAGCAGGCCATTTAGTGCATTGTGCATGTGTTGGCTTTTTGAGAGACTTTCACAGTTAGCGCCACCCCCCCCCCCACTTCCCCCCACCCCCCTTAAGTTCATGCCTCCATTCTTTTTTGTGGGAAATTATTCAGTTTCACAGTCCATTCCTCACTGTTACTTTACCGGCTCTTATCCATTGACAAATCTATTTCTTCAGGTTGTTGACCCGTATACTGCTAGAAACTGTTACCCACCGCATATTCTTCCCCATCTTTTTACAGTGCATTCCAGATTGCAATAGATTACAAATAAAACATTTCCATTTCAGATTGTGTTTGAAGCGATACGTGGTCGTTCAATAAACAGCGACATTGCAATCGACGACATTTTATTTCAAAATGGACCATGCCAAGGTAACCGTTTAAACTACATCTCAAAATAAACTTGGGAATACAATTAGTCCTCAACCAAAGTAGGTTTGTGCTTTCTTGCCTGGGAATTAGCCCTGGAGCGAAGGAAATAGGCAACGTTTCGGACCAAAACCCTTCTTCAGACTGATAAGGGGTGGCGGGGAGAAGGAAGGAAAAAGGAGGAGGAGGAGTCCGAGGGCTGAGGGATGGGAGGAGGCAGCCCGAGGGCTGAGGAAGGGGAGGAGACAACAAGGGCTAACAAAATTCGGAGAATTCAATGTTCATGCTCTTTCCTCATTAATTTAGATTCAGAGGAATCTAAGGCACTTCACCCCGACTCTCCGAATGAACAGAACTGGTACAGCATTTATATCTGAATCGAGGACCACGATGGAGACCATACTTCAAGAACATCCGAGTCGCGGGAGCTTGATGTGGATCTTTCAGAAGTTGTAAATTATTTCTTTCCCTCAGCAGACTGAAGAGTTCATTTGATTTGAATATCTTCTTACCAAATATAGATTAGAAATATGTGTTGTTTGTTTGCGAGTAAACGTGGTGACCACCGGGGTTCCTTCGTTAGTAGTTGGAAATATCCAGTATCCGTCGTTGTTGAAGAATTGTAAATATTAAACATTTCAAACTGGTAAAAGATGATATACAGTACATGAACAGTATTTCAATTTAATGTTTGTGTTCAAAGAATATTGGGAGTGCAGTTAGCTGTCGCTTCTTGGGCATTTCCTATAAGTCCAAATGTCAATCACATGCTATATTTATCCAGTTGAAAAAGAAAAGAAAAAAGTACTTAAAAATGCTATTTTTCTGCTTCTGGATTAGACATAAATTTAGTGCGAAATCAGTGAATATAAACATGAACAAGCAATAAAATGCGATATTAAAGTAGATGACGGAAGGGCAGAATTTTATGGAGCTTGTTAAGGAGAAGTGGACAAGTTTAGGAGGGAGGGGGGGGAAGCAGCTGAAGTCATGGCCACAAAAAAAAGATAAACAAATTAAATTTGGAGAAGAGCCAGAGTGAACAGGAAGAATACTGATATCTTGGTAGGTTTTGGGACTGCTGCTTCAACATCGTGGAGCTGTGGTTTGCAGAGTTCAGCCACAGGCGGCACTGACTTCAACATCGTGGAATCCTGGTGATCCCTTTGCCGAGGGCCGCCAGTGTGAATCTCCACCCAGCTCGGTCTGTGGAGTTCGGGAGCATCGGTCTCCGGTAAGAAGTGGCCGATTTGGAAGTCCAAGCCATTGAGAATGTTCTTCCGTTCAAACGTCGGAGTTCCATCATCGTGGCAAGAGGGCCTGAACATCGGGCCGCCCGTAGCGGCGACTGCGGAGGGCTCGGGAGGCCCAGACCACGGGTGAACAACAAAGAGGAGGATGACTGAACTTTAGTGCCCTCACAGTGGGAAACGTTGATTCCGCTGTGTGGAGATGTTTATGTTAAAGTCTATCGAGTGCTGTGTTTTTTATTCGTATGGCTGTATGGTGACCACAAATTTCACTGCTCCAATTGGTGCATGTGACAATAAATGTCTCTTGAATCTTGAATCTCTTGGGTAATGGGTTTAAGGGACGTGGTGTGAGTTTGGACCAAGAGACAGACCTTGCTGTCCCAAGCATTCTTTCCAAGGAAACCTGTACTTCTTCCCATGCAGTGATTTGCATTTGTTGTTCATAATGTGGTCTTTTCAAAAAGTTGAGTATATCTACCATTTTCTGCTTCTTGTTTCAGGCGAATTAGGTCCCAGAGCCTGTACCCCAACATATGCCATACTCCATACACACATCACCCAGTGCTCCCAAAACTACAGTGGCTTTCTGATGAGCGATGCTTGCTTTAAAAGGGGTTCACTTTGTTTTCTAATGCCTCTCCAGTCCTCTCCATCACTATTTCAAAATCCTACTCCAGGACAAGAACTCTCTGGGAGACGTCACAGGATATCATTTCACATGTCATAAAATACCACAATACTTTACCTGTTGAAGAAACACACCAGCCTGGCTTAGACATTGTCGCAGTGCCTAAATCCTTCATTGGTCTTCAATGGTGCTTTTATTTGTCACATGTGCAAATGCAGAGTTAAATTACTTTCTTACATACAGACCAGTAAAGTATTGCCATACCTAAACACATTCCCGATTAGCAAAGTGTAGAAAAATAGGCTACTGAGCCCGCATGCAAGAGGTGCCAGGTCTTGGTGCAATTTTCAAAGTACAAACCGCATTCTAGTTCTAATGAGCGATGTCCGATCCAGGCAAGCCCCAGACTGCTGCGGGCCTCCAGCCATCACCTTCCTTGGACACGAGGTCCCTCTCCTCACCCCTCCACTTTTGTGTCCCAGGGTGGCTTCCTGCAGCCGACCTTGAGAATGCAGTAGGCCAGACTATTGTTACCTCTCCACCCTTACCGGCCTCTCTTCTCGCCAGCTGCGTCCGTCGTCATTGCCAGCTCTATCCTCGCAGTCTTTGGTCTTCAGGTGATGAGCAGGAACTAGCATGGTGGTTTCTTCCCTGCAGACCACAGTCCGAAGGGTCCTCCGAGCAGGGGCTGGCTCGGCGACTTTCCCTGCAGGCTGCTCCTGAAACACTGGAGCACCCTTCCTGAAAACATTGGGAGCAGCGTCACCAAAATAGCTGGATGACGTTACAGCATAGCGCTTACCACCACATTCTCAAAGGCAGTTATGTTTGGGCAATAAGTACTGGTCTTGCCAGTGATATCCATGTCCCACCCAAGAAGTAAAATGCTCTATCCTGTGGCTGTTGTAGCACCTGGCCATTGTAAGAGCCCGAGGCCTTTTTATATTGTTGTAAAATCCATGGCATCCATTCCTTTTAGATTCACATCACCTGCGATCCTATCTGGAACCGACTGCTTTCTGTTTGTAGCAGACATAAAGCAGTGGCTTAGCAGTTGACTACCCTACCATTGCCATTTCTGTCGGCATGTTCCTCACATGCACCTTGGGATTGTGCCCCGAGCAATACCTCGTCTCCGTAGTGATGGCTAAACTAAAGGATCATGCTCCCTCAAATATTAGGTCCACCTTATCACATAATATTACCTGAATTCTCATACTGGTGAGTCTCCAGGACAGCAATTTGGAAAGACTCATTCTAAAAAGATCTGAAAATTGCCCCATTTTGCTAGTGTGTTCTGTCTGAGTTGGTACTCACCAATTCTTTCATCTGGTCATTGGTTGAAAAATTGGAACAGCATTGAATTATAATGCCTCTTCATCGTTTTCATTACACAGAAACGTAGAAAATAGGTGCAGGAGGAGGCCATTCAGCCCTTCGAGCCAGCACCGCCATTCATTGTGATCATGGCTGATCGTCCCCTATCAATAACCCGTGCCTGCCTTCTCCCCACATCCCTTGACGCCACTAGCCCCTAGAGCTCTATCTAACTCTTTCTTAAATCCATCGAGTGATTTGGCCTCCACTGCCCTCTGTGGCAGGGAATTCCATAAATTCACAACTCTCTGGGTGAAAAAGTTTTTTCTCACCTCAGTCTTAAATGACCCCCCCTTTATTCTAAGAATAAAGAATAAGAATTACGTTCTCATGTGGGACTTTGTCTGTGGTTCAGAGCATTCATGAACATCTCAATCCTATACTTATTTGGGACTACCACTAGCAACAATATAGTTATAGAATCATAGAAATATACAGCAAGAAAACAGGCCGTTTTGTGCAACACTACCATGCTGAACAAGATGTCTCTGAGCTAGACCTAGCTTCCATGAAACCTTTACTATCCAAGCACCCGTCAAAATGTCTGCAAACATTGTGATTTTGCTTGCCTCTCTGACTACCTCTGAAGCTCATTCCATAAACCTGCTGACAGTGTGGTAATCCCTCAGAAGTGCCAATTGAGCAATTCAGCATTCCCTCAGCCCTAGCCCCAGGGGCGAGAGAGGCAATGCTGGTGCCTCCTTCCACAGCATCGCTCTGCCAGTCTTACTGATACCCCCCTTCGAACCATGAGACCATAAGCCATAGAAGCTGAATTATCCCCTGAGTAATTGTGTGTCTATGCTGGATGTACATGATGAGATGGAATGCCAAGACAGTTTATGACATCTCAGTTGGCAGCAATGAATGCAGTGTTGGCAGGTGCATTCAAGTAGCAAGGATTTACAAAGATTATAGATTAACTAGAGGAACTGATGGGCAAATTTATTGAAATGTAGACAAATACTTGATTATTCCACTTTTGGGTATAAATAGGAAATTAAGAGGCTAATTTTTAAAGGGTGAGAACGCATTGCAGTAGAAAGTACAAAATATCATTAAAATTACATAAATTACTACAAATAATCAGAATGGTTCAATCCACATCACAATTCACCCTTCCATCTATTTTCATTTTATCAGCAAATTTGGATTCTGCAGGACCTCCACCCTGAAATGTCAACGACTGTTTTTAGGACTTTGCTCCTTGGAGCACAGGAGGATGAGGGATGATCTTACAGATATGTACAAGATTATGAGGGGAATAAATAGGTAAATGCACAGAGTCTTTTACCCAGAGTAGGGGAATCAAGAACCAGAGAACATAGGTTTAAGGTGAGAGGGGAAAGATTTAATAGGAACCCGAGGTGCAATTTTTTCCAAAGGGTGGTGGTATATCGAATGAGATGCCAGAGGAGATAGTTGAGGCAAATACTATAACAACATTTTAAAGAAGGGACAGAGGGCTTTCTCTATTCCATCAACAACTTAAACAACTTATCTTTTGATTGATCTCACTTCTTCCAAGTTAAAGGTGTAGCCATGGGCACCAATATTACCTGCCTTTTTGTTGGTTACGTCGAACAATTCTTGTTTCAGGCATACACTGGCTCTAAAACCCAACTTTCTCCGCTACATCGACGACTATCAGGACTACTTACTGCACCCATGCAAAACTCATGGATTTCATTCTTCTTTTCATAACTTCTCCTTTTCTCACATCTCTCTCCCTCCCTATGCCCCACCTGGACTCCCAACTACTTATCTCCACTCACCTTCCCCCACTCCCACTTTTCTGCCTCTCGCTTTACATTCCACAACTCTTCAAATCTGCCTCATACCTTCCTTTCTTACCTGGCTTTTGTTCCAACCATTTGCCTATCAACCACCTCACCCCCAATCTATGTCGACCTATTATCTGCCACGCTTTGGCCTGCTTCTCCCCTTTTCCACCTCTCTTCTCCCTCCCTACAATCAGCCTGAAGAAGTGTCTCAACCAGAAACGCTACCTATCCATGTTCTCCAGGGATGCTGCATGACCAGCATTTTGTGTCTATCTTTGGTATAAACTAGCAGTTCCTTTTTATTGCATGGATAGGACAGGTTTAGAGGGATACGGTTAAACGTGAGCAGGTGGGACTGACATAGATGGGGAATCTATGTCTGCATGGGCAAATTGAGCCGAAGACCCTGTTTCTGTGCTGTATGACTATGAAAAATAACAGACTGAAACTCTCTAGCCCTTAACACCATCTTTTCCTGTTGAGTCAATAGTTTTGTAATGCAATTTTCTATAATGCTGTTTCAACATCGCGCAATTTTCTATAATGCAAGGTTTCTCAGAAAGACAACCACCGTGTTGTAGCAGAACGGCCTGTGAGAGCAGCAGCCCTGGAGTGTCCAACTGATCAGGGAGGAGCCCATCTTAGATAGACGCAAAATGCTGGAGTAACTCAACGGGACAGGCAGCATCTCGGGATAGAAGGAATGGGTGACATTTTGGGATCAAGACCCTTCTTCAGACCAGTTCTCTGATTAAACACAAATTGCTGGAGTAACTCAGCGGGTCAGGCAGCAACTCTGGAGAGAAGGAATGGGTGACGTTTCGAGTCTGAAGAAGGGTCTCGCCCCAAAACATCACCCGTTCCTTCTCTCCAGAGATGTTGCTTGTCCTGCTGAGTTACTCCAGCATTTTGTGTCCACCTTCGATTTAAACCAGCATCTGCAGTTCTTTCCTACACAGTTCTCTGACTAGTTCCACTGTCCTCCTAATTAAACATTACCCTCCTACATCATCCCGTCATCCTAATTAAATTTTACGGTTTAAATTGTACTTTGTAACTTTATCAGCGGCCTTATACCCATTAAACCCATTTGCGTACCTTGGGTTTGCAAGCAAAGAATTTCACTATTTGTCACTTGTGACAATAAAGTATTCAATCATTCATACTGATTGCCTCGTTGTCACCTTCTCCTCAGCTAACAATGAACCATTCTACATTTCCCTTGACCAAAGTCTGCATTGATCTGTGTTTTCACACCTTACACTTCAGTATCTCAGTTTGCATCCTGATGGCATTAACGTTGAATTCTCCCAGTTTTGCTAGCCCTTGCTGTCTCCTCCCCGTTCTTAACCCTCGGGCAGTGTTAGCTGTGAGGAGGATGCTAGGAGACTGCAAGGTGACTTGGATAGGCTGGGTGAGTGGGCAAATGTTTGGCAGATGCAGTATAATGTGGATAAATGTGAAGTTATCCATTTTGGTGGCAAAAACAGGAAAGCAGACTATTATCTAAATGGTGGCCGATTAGGAAAAGGGGAGATGCAGCGAGACCTGGGTGTCATGGTTCACCAGTCATTGAAAGTAGGCATGCAGGTGCAGCAGGCATGAAGAAAGCGAATGGTATGTTAGCTTTCATAGCAAAAGGATTTGAGTATAGGAGCAGGGAGGTGCTACTGCAGTTGTACAGGGTCTTGGTGAGACCACACCTGGAGTATTGCGTACAGTTTTGGTCTCCAAATCTGAGGAAGGACATTATTGCCATAGAGGGAGTGCAGAGAAGGTTCACCAGACTGATTCCTGGGATGTCAGGACTGTCTTATGAAGAAAGACTGGATAGACTTGGTTTATACTCTCTAGAATTTAGGAGACTGAGAGGGGATCTTATAGAAACTTACAAAATTCTTAAGGGGTTGGACTGGCTAGATGCAGGAAGATTGCTCCCGATGTTGGGGAAGTCCAGGACAAGGGGTCACAGCTTAAGGATAAGGGGGAAATCCTTTAAAACCGAGATGAGAAGAACTTTTTTCACACAGAGAGTGGTGAATCTCTGGAACTCTCTGCCGCAGAGGGTAGGGTAGTTGAGGCCAGTTCATTGGCTATATTTAAGAGGGAGTTAGATGTGGCCCTTGTGGCTAAGGGGATCAGGGGTATGGAGAGAAGGCAGATACGGGATACTGAGTTGGATGATCTGCCATGATCATATTGAATGGCGGTGCAGGCTCGCAGGGCCGAATGGCCTACTCCTGCACCTAATTTCTATGTTTCTATGTTTCTGTTTCTGTGAGCTGTCTCCTCCCATCCCCCCACCCTCGGGCTCCTCCTCCTCCTCGCTTTTTCCTTCCTTCCTCCCCCCCCCCCCCCCCATCAGTCTGAAGAAGGGTTTCGGCCCGAAACGTCGTCACTATTTCCTTCGCTCCATAGATGCTGCTGCACCCGCTGAGTTTCTGCAGCAATTTAGTGTACCTTCTCTAATTCCCTCTCTCCCTTGACTCTGTCTGAAGAAGGGTCTAGACACACAACATCACCTGCTCCACTCTCTAGTGATGCTTCCAGGAATGGGCAGGCGCTCACCTACGTGCGCGTTCACGTTCACGTTCGCGTGCGCGCCCCCCCGGCCAGGACGACGTGATGACGTTCCCCGACGTTTGCACGCCAAGGCGGGAGCTCGGCCACCGGCAACATGGCGGCGCCGAAGCGTAAGGTGTCGAGTCAGAGAGATGCTGCGAGCAAAAGGGTGTCGAGCGGCTCCAGGCCCGTTGAGCAGGAGGTCGACAGGACGGGCTGCCACTTCGTGGAGGGAGCCATCGTTCGGATCAAGATGGAAAACTTCCTGTGAGTGAGCGCTGGGGCCCCAGGTTTTGTTTACATGCAGCACTCGGGGCGGCGAAGGAGCGCAATGGGGAGGCTCACAGCACAACACAACACAACACAGCACAGAGTTAGTTAGTTGGTGGCTGCACAAACACACCACGCACGGATCATGCTCGACCGAGAATCAGCGCCAGGAGTTTGATCCGATTATCCATCGGGGGACACGTGTACTTCAGCACAACTTTAGTGTTGGAAGCAACTGCTGATGCTGGTTTGCATCGAAGACAGACACAAAATGCTGGAGTAACTCAGCGGGACAGGCAGCCTCTCTGGATCGTCACTCATTCCTTCTACTCCAGATATGGTGCATGGCCCGCTGAGTTACTCCAGCATTTTGTGTCTATCTTCGGTGTACAACTTTAGTGTTAATTCCCAAGTGCTTTACAACCAATGCAAGTGTGTTTGAAGTGTGCTGCAACCCTGATGTAGGAAACGCAGCCACTGCCCCTTGGCAGAATCACAAACGAACTGCCAGAGGTTGAGGCTGGGAATTTTTTAGAAACAGTTAGACAGGTACATGGATAGGACAGGTTTGGAGGGTTTTGGACCAAACAGGCAGGTGGGACAAGAGTAGCTACGTCGGCCGGTGTGGGCAAATTGGACGGAAGGGCCTGTTTTCACACGGTATCACTATGACTAACCCACGAATAGTAATTTGTTTGTGACCAAAGTCAGATATAAGGACAAAGTCACAAGTTAACTTTGATGGAGCAATAATACTCTACGGTAAAGTGCCATGTAAACTCTGTTCCAACTGAGCAAATAGACAAGGTTTAGTCTCATCTGAAAATGTGCTGCTATTAGTATTATGGTCCTCTGTAGTTCTTATTGTCTCAGGCATTACCCAGTCGCGATTAACAACTTCTTATTGCCCTTCTGGATGATTTGAATAATGATCAATAGATAATCTTATGAATTGATAATACTCTTCTAATTGGCTTTCCCAATTTAAAGATACAATAAGATTGCATTTACTTGCTGTCAGTGGCTGTACAGAATATCAACTCTAAAACATGATTCAACATTATGAATAACCTATTGTTTAAACATTAAAACATCTTGGGAACATATTAAAACAAAGATTTGACACTGGCCCACACCAGCAGATATTAGGCCAATGACTAAAGAGTTGATAGGAATTAGGATTTGAAGAATAATTTAAAGCATGAAAGAGGAGTGGAAGGATTTTGGAGGCAGCAGAGGTCTGCTGGGGGTCATGATACTGTGGAGGCATTTTACCTTCAGATAAAAACTTAAACTTTGCTTAAAGCGTACATCAACAAATGCAGGGTGATGGGGATTGGTCATAAGTGATAGGAGTACAATTAGGCCTTTTGGCCCATCAAGTCAACTCTTCCATTCAATCATGGCTGATTCATGTCTCCCTCCTAACCCCATTCTCCTGCCTTCTCCCCATAACCTCTGACACCTATACTAATCGAGAATCTATCTATCTCTGCCTTAAAAATCCACTGGCTTGGCTTCCACAGCCTACTGTGGCAAATAATTACACAGATTCACCACCATCTGACTAAAGAAATGTCTCCTCATCTTCCTAAAAGAACGTCCTTTAATTCTGAGGCAATGGCATCTAGTCCTAGACTTTCCCACTAGTGGAAACATCCTCTCCACATCCGCTCTATCCAAGCCTTTCACTATTCTGTATGTTTCAATGAGGTCCCCCTCAATCTTCTAAACTCTAGCGAGTACAGGCCCAGTGCTGACAAACATCATAGGTTAACCTACTAATTCCTGGTAAACTTCCGCTGGACCCTCTCCAGAGCCAGCACAGCCTTCCTCAGTTTATAGAATGTGCAGAGTTTAAGGAGAGAGTGAATGGTGCCCATGCACCTTCTATTTGTCTCAAGCAATGGCAGCAGAATCACACACCCACTATTGTGAAGGTTTAGCTGAATAAACAGGTGACAGATCTACCTACCCAGCTTCTTTTTCTTGAAGACCAGCAAATTATTTTTTGTCAAGAACGTGACATAAGTCCAAATCGAATATCAGATTTCCCAGTAATTGGCCAGACTTGGTTCTCCTCTACCAGATGGTGGATTTTAAGAAGCATTTTAATCTCAGACACTGGACCATTAAAACATGCCAATTGTTTATTTTAGACAACTGATTGCACCTTTAAGGATACTAGAAATGGTGCAGGAAGTACACAGCATGTTTAGTTAGCATCTGACTTGGAAAACATTTACCAGTTCATGTTGAACACCCGAGTCAAAACTGTAGAAGGATCCCACTCTGATATTAGATGGTCTTCCTGAAGGTGATGTTCCTGCTATTTTCAGTGATTTGTTTTTAAACTAAACAATTGTTGCTTAGGGTTAATTATATTAGAAACCGCAAGCCCACATGAAAAATATATTTGTGCTCATTTCCAATTGCAGTGGTTTAGACAATAGGCTTATCGGAATCCTGCATAATGTTAAGAAAATTGAGGTCTTGCATTTATACAATGTCTCTGGGGATTAATCACCATTGTCCAAAGAAAAACATTTGAAATAATGGCACAGTTGTATCACAGGAGATACGGCAACCATTGAAGCTTAAAATACGCTTGCATGGTTGGGGTCGGGCCCGGGGGTCTCCGGTGCTGCGGGTGCTTTTTAGTTGCTGCTGGGCCGTCCCCGTCCTATTACGGGTGTCCCGTCCCTGTCCGGGGTGGCCCTGGGCAGCGGGACAGCCCCAGGCTTGCAGCCAGTGCTGCAGCCGCTGGCTCCAGCTCGGCTCTGCCTCTCCCGCCGGGTTGGCTGGCAGCCCTGGATTGGCGGGGTCGGGCACGGCGCTGCGGGCGCTGTTAAGTTGCTGCTGAGCCGTTCCCGTCCCCTCCCAGGTGTCCCGTCCCTGTCTGGGGACCTGGGTTCGATCCTGGCTGCGGATGAGTCGCGTGTCTGTATGCACGCAATTGCCGAGAATGTCTCTACGCCGGTCCGGTCTCTCCCCCTGTCTCCCACTCGCATCTGCCCCCACTCTCCCGCTACCTGGCATCCCCGTTCCACAGATTAAATATATTTTTACACATAAATCATGAATAAAAACAAGAATTTATACACTGTTTATGCAGCCAGCACTTCTTTGCTTTTTCTTTATAGCAAGTGACCTTTGACAAATCCCATGATTCCTTGCATACCGAACTCGTTTATTAAAATAGTGCTAGTGTAAATCTGATGTCCGTTTGTTAGAGCAGATACAGCTTTTTAATATTTCATCCTAAATCAGCAATCACATAGATATTTCGGTGTTGGGTCTGATATTTTGATGCCAATGTTTTTAGAACCATTTTTTGTTACTGTTGTCATTATGGCATACAAGTTGCTGCTTCCAAATTATTTAGTTCAATGTATTTGAGGTTTCTGGTGCAGTTGGCTTTGAGCCTTTGTTTATTCCATTTAGTGTTGCTCAGTGCCCTTGTGTGTTTGTGGTAAACATAAATTTACTTTGTTTTGTAAATTTATTTTGTCTTAACTGCCTTCACGGACAATCAGTATTCTGATGTGCAAAAACAAAATATTTCAAATGTTGGATATCTGAAATAGTCTAGTTTGCATAATATTGCCTCTGATCCTGCTTAAATCTATGCTTTAGTTACTTCTTGACATAGGATACATTGACATGATTATTTTGATGCTCCCTGACATGTAGCAATGTTACAAAATTTTGAGATTTAAAAAATCAAGTCTGTAATTTATCCCATCAGATAAAGCATAAAAAGAAGTTTAATTTGACACCTAATTCACTTTCATATCTCAAGTATTTAAAAAGTTATGGACATTTTCATACTCGGAAAATAGCATCTTGTTCCCTATTGATTTTCTATGGACATAACAAAAAAGCTGTGATCGTGGGCAGTCAAAAACCCATAACCTTCTTAAAAATTAAGAGAACTGAATGAAATTTTCAGTTATCGTAGATTGAAGCATTCTGAAACAAATATAAAATAATCTTACTTTGATTACCTGAAATTAAAACATATAATTAGTTAGTTACCCAAGTGTAGCAAATTTCAAACTTCAATTACTAGATCTAAACATCTATCCATAAATAATTCTCAATAAAACATGATTTTGAAATCTCATTTACGTTAATTTATAGGCCAAATGGAAGGAATTTAGTGTTCAATTGCTGCAAATTAAAGTCCATTTTAAATCAGCTTTCTAGTGGGATCCTGTGAACGCGCTGGTTTAGAACGTTCACATTGCGCTGGATTTGTGCCCTCAAATGCCCAGAAAAATACTGCGGGATATAAAGAGCCCAAAATGAGCTACTCGCTATAGTAAACTTTGTATAAAGGGTTCTTAAGAAGCCCTTTTTAATGTAAAAATAAGCTACATACTTAATTTGCTTTATAAAACCCTGGGGCTGCGAGAGGTCGCGGGTTTAGAGAGTGATTTTTAAACTACTATAACTATTATACAAGGCCATAAAAACTAATATTACCTTTTGCGACGGGGTCTTTCAGCGATTTTTCGTTAATGATTTACTAGGCTGAACATTTTCGATTGCAACAGCCTAGTAAAAATCGCGTTTTAAACCCGCCCCCTCTAAACAGCGCCAAAATCGCACACACGGCCTGGGGTAGATTTTCAATGACGCTTCAGGTAGGTTTTGTAACATACCTATGACATGTCTACTTGTGTTCTGTCAAAACTCTGCCGCCTATGTCACCTAACATTCTATCCACTGGTTATACCTTGGTGGGCTCATATTTACTCGTGCTACCACAACATCTCAGTTTTAAGATCCTTATCCGTGTTTCCATATTCTTCCCCATTTTTTCTCCCATTTTTTTCATTTTCACAACTTCCAGCCTTACCGTTGGATTTCTGCTCTCCAATTGTGGCGCCTAATTCGCTCCCATTTTTAAATGCTTTTCTGCTGATGACTACTTTCAGCTGCATGGAACACAATTTCTAAAATTTCTTATCTTAAACTATCCATCTCGTCAACTCTGACTTCCTTCATATTTACTTTCCTTCAAGCCTACTTCTTAGACCAAGCTGGAAGTAGCTTGGTGCCAAATGTTGCATAGTTTTGTTGGAACACCATCTTGCAAGTGGCTTTGAGATGTTCCATTATGTTTGGGCACTTTTTAAAGTGCCTTCCATAATGTTTGGGACAAAAACCCACCACTTATTTATTTGCCTCTGTACTCCACAATTTGAGTTTTTTTATAGAAAAAAAATCACATGTGGTTAAAGTACATATTGTCAGATTTTAATAAAGGACATTTTTATACATTTTGGTTTCACCATGTAGAAATTACAGCAGTGTTTATACTTAGTCCCCCCATTTCAGGGCACCATAATGTTTGGGACACATCAATGTCATGTAAATGAAAGTAGTCATGTTTAGTATTTTGTTGCATATCCTTTGCATGCAATGACTGCTTGAAGTCTGCAATTCATGGACATCACCAGTTGCTGGATATCTTCTCAGGTGATGTTCTGCCAGGCCCCGTATTGCAGTCATCTTTAGCTTATGATTGTTTTGGGGGCTAGTACCGTTCAGTTTACTCTTCAGCATATATATCAGGCATGCTCAATTGGGTTCAGATCAGGTGATTGAGTTGGCCACTCAAGAATTAACCGTTTTTTAGTTTTGAAAAACTCCTTTGTTGCTTTAGCAGTATATTTGGGATCATTGTCTTGCTGTAGAATAAACTGCCGGCCAATGGGTTTTGAGGCATTTGTTTGAACTTGAGCAGATAGGATGTATCTATACACTTCACAATTCATTATGCTACTACCATCAGCAGTTGTATCATCAATGAAGATAAGTGAGCCTGTACCTTCAGCAGCCATACATGCCCAGGCCATAACACCCCCACCACCATGTTTCACAGATGAGGTGGTATGCTTTGGATCTTGGGCAGTTCCTTCCCTCCTCCATACTTTGCTCTTGCCATCACTCTGATATGTTAATCTTTGTTTCATCTGTCCACAAGACCTTTTTCCAGAACTGTGATTTCTCTTTTAAGTACTTTTAAGGCAAACAGTAACCTGGCCATCCTATTTTTGCAGTTAACCGGTGGTTTGCATATTACAGTGTAGCCTCTGCGTTTCTGTTCATGAAGTCTTCTGCGGACAGTGGTCATTGAAAAAATCCACACCCGAAGACGAAATTACAATTGCATGTGAAGCCATGTGTCCCAAACATTATAGTGCCCAGAAATGGGAGGACTAATGTATAAACACAGCTGTAATTTCTACATGGTGAAATCAAAATGTATGAAAATATCCTTTAATAAAATCTGGTGCCCAAGAAGAGTAAGGTGACGTGCCTCAATGACTATCGACCAGTGGCACTAACGCCGGTGGTGATGAAGTGCTTTGAGAGGTTGATCATGGAGCAAATCACCTCCTGCCTCGACAAAAACCTGGACCCACCGCAGTTCGCATACCGCCACAACAGATCAACGGTGGATGCGATCTCGCTGGCCCTCCACTCTCCAAACTCATATGTCAGGCTGTTATTCATTGATTACAGCTCGACATTTAACACAATCATCCCCTCCAAACTGGTTAACAAACTCGCAGAACTGGGTCTCTGCGCATCCCTCTGCAACTGGATCCTCGACTTCCTCATCCACAGATCACAGTCTGTTCGTATTGGTGGAAATGTGTCAGCCTCGATAACAATCAGCACGGGAGCACCTCAAGGCCGCGTGCTCAGCCCTCTGCTGTATGCACTCTATACCCATGACTGCGTGGCGAACCACAGTGCGAACTCCATCATCAAGTTCGCTGACGACACCACTATTGTGAGGCGTATCACTGATGGGGATGAGTCAGAATATAGAAGAGAGATCGAGCAACTGTCCATATGGTGCCAGCGCAATAACCTGGCCCTCAACACCAGCAAAACCAAGGAACTGATTGTGGACTTTGGAAGGAGTAGGACGGGACCCACAGCCCCATTTATATCAACGGGTCGATGGTTGAAAGGGTCAAGAACTTCAAATTCCTGGGCGTGCACATCTCTGAAGATCTTTCCTGGTCCGAGAACACCAACGCAATTATTAAAAAAAGCTCATCAGCGCCTCTACTTCCTGAGAAGATTACGGAGAGTCAGATTGTCAAGGAAGACTCTCTAACTTCTACAGGTGCACAGTCGAGAGCATACTGACCGGTTGCATCGTGGCTTGGTTCGGCAATTTGAGCGCCCTGGAGAGGAAAAGACTGCAAAAAGTAGTAAACACTGCCCAGTCCATCATCGGCTCTGACCTTCCTTCCATCGAGGGGATTTATCGCAGTCGCTGCTTCAAAAAGGCTGGCAGTATCATCAAAGACCCACACCATCCTGGCTACACACTCATCTCTCTGCTACCTTCAGGTAGAAGGTACAGGAGCCTGAAGACTGCAACAACCAGGTTCAGGAATAGCTACTTCCCCACAGCCATCAGGCTATTAAACCTGGCTCGGACAAAACTCTGATTATTAATAACCACTTTCTGTTATTTGCACTTTACCAGTTTATTTATTCATGTGTGTATATATTTATATCATGGTATATGGACACATTTATCCGTTTTGTAGTAAATGCCTACTATTTTCTGTGTGCTTAAGCAAAGCAAGAATTTCATTGTCCTATACAGGGACACATGACAATAAAACTCACTTGAACTTGAACAATGTGCACTTTAACCATATGTGATTTCTTTTGTATTACAAATCTCAAATTGTGGTGCTCGGAGGCAAATAAATAAATGATGGGTCTTTGGGGAAAAGGATTGGTGTCCGACTTACTAAAACAAAGTTTCTGACAGAATTTTCAGAAAAAAATCTTTTTAATAAGTGTAATTTTATTTTTTTCATGGCTTTTTTTTAAAGACAGCTTTCTTCTGCTTGGCAATTTCAAAAGTAATATTTGCAATTAAAAATTGAATTATAACCAATTCGACCCGTGTAAAACAACAAGTGTTCCTTAATTAATCAATCAAATTATAGCAAATTTGTATAATATATACGTGTGTGGCACACAGCTACCTGTACCCGGCTATGTACATGAAGTCCATGACCTCTAGGGTGTGGACTTGGTACTGGGTTTGTCTTTCAACTGACACAAAAATAAGGGGATGACCATACTATAAATTTTCTAAAATTTTATATGCATTACAGAGTTCAGGGAAAAACTTTGCAGGAGGTTGCTCAGAACAAGGTACTTAGTACAACAGGAAGTGTTTACAATGAATAGTGTAGATGCGTACTTGAAAGAGAAAGGATGAAAAGATGCGATGATAATAGGTAAATTAGGGTGGAGATGCGTATCTTTGGGAAATAAATGTTTGCGTTGACAGTTGGATTGAAATGCATCCTGTGCTGTAAATGATTTTAATTACAGTGAACTCGGAGTTCTTTTGTCTACCTTCATTTATACCCAGTCAGTGATGCAGAAGGTTCTTTTGTCTACCTTTCATTTATACCCAGTCAGTGATGCAGAAGTTCTGATGTTTCAGTTATCCCCAGCAGATGGCATAGCTATCTTACCATGAGGACGCTGATTAACGTGAATTAAATAATGGAACTTAATTCACAATTTCAATTTTTTACAACTGTTTGTAGGTAATATTCTGCACTTGTTTTTCAGGAAAAATATAGGTGAGTGTCTTTTTTAATGTTCTGATCTTCAATGCAGGCAATATCTTTCTTTGTCGTTTGATCACTGTCTTCATCTAAAGTGAAGATAGTATTTTTAAATCTTTATTTGTGCATTTATTCTGAGTTTAAAAGTCTTGGTTTCGGTTGAATGTTTTTGAAGACAAAAAAAGTAATAAATAGGGATCATCTAGACTTTTATCTAAATGTAATACTCTCTACATACAATAATAAAATTACCAACTAGTAGTGATGACTTTCTGCACCTTTAATGTTGAGCACCTCAAGCCATTTCATTGGTAAATAAAAGTTGATGTTCATGTCTGAAGTCAATTTGCCAATCAATTTGTTAATAAGTATTCTTATCGAGTCCACACACAAGATTAGAAGTTGTTCAGCCAGAGCTGAACATACTTCTCAGCATCTGCATACAACGATGTCTGTCTTGTGCTTCTAGTGCGGGGTGGTGGAAAGATTGGTGAAAACAGGGCCGTGACATAAACGCTCTTTCCTTGATCCTTGTTTATGAGTAAAGGTTGTTATTTTAAGAATAGGTGCGATTTTTATATTCTAATCAACTTATAGCTCTTACAAAGAACTCACTTATTCGGGCCCACAATATGCTGCCTATGCAAATTGCTCCTCTATTTGCATTGACACCAGTAACTGCACTTGATAACTCATTGCATGCTATTTGAAAACATTGCCATGAATTTGATACAGATTCAGTTGGTTTCTTTAGACTGTTGCACATTATCAAGATTGACTGGGCAACATCCACAATATGATGATTTCTTTGGTGCATCTGTAGAAATTGGTATGTTATTGGGGACATGCCTTAGTTCCTTATGGGACTGTTCCACTTAGGCAATTTTTCGGCAGTCGCCTGAAAACCCGGGAACTGGAACGGCGACTGTCAGAGTGGAACACACGCACACAAACACATCGCTTCCTTCACCAGCCCGTGTGAATTTTTTAGACAGCACTTTCCCCCCCCCCGTTTGCCCTGTCTAAAATATTCACACGGTGTAAAGCCAAGGTGATACAGACACACAGCGAAGAACAGGAAGGTTGGTGCTGATAAGTCATTTAAAAGAGGGGGGAGAGGGATGAGAAGGGGGAAGAAGGAGTGGGGACTACTTTTAAGAAGCCAGAGATACACGGCTGTGTAGCTCGGCGGACATTTAACATTACCGGTCAGTCATCCTTGGTTCTGAAAACTACTGCTTAAGGGCCTGGCCCACTTTCACGACCTAATTCACGACCTCTGCCGAGTTTGCCCTTGACATACTCGTAGCATGGTCACGAGGTCGTAGGTAGGTCGTGATGCTAGTCGTAGGTACTCGCGGCATGAAGTAGGTCGGGGCGTTTTTCTAGTACAGGTGCACAACCTTTTATCAGAAAGCCTTGGGACCAGGCACTTTTCGTAATTCAGAATTTGTCGGTCTTCGGAATGGAAATTTTTTAGCGTAGATTTTAATGGCTGGCTCAGTGGTAGAGTGCTCGGCTCATATCCGCAAGGTCGCGAGTTTGCGCCTTGATCCCGGCAGTTACTCGGTCGCGAGTTTGAGTCTTCAATGTAGGTTTTTTTTTGCAGAATAAATGTTTGTATGAAATGCAGTGTGTTGAATGAATTCCTCAATTTGTAAATGTGCCTGCAGCATTGAATCGCCTCTCGCACTCATGTCACCCTAGCGGGGCTACGTGCCCTTAGGCTGCCTAGCTCGGGGATTCTTGAATCCCCGAACTAGGTCGCGAGTTTGTGCCTCGATCCTATCAGTTACTCGGTCGCGAGTTTGAGTCTTCAATGTAGTTTTTTCTTGCAGAATAAATGTTTGTATGAAATGCAGTGTAGGAGAGGTGTACTGACTGTGTGGGCAGAACTTTGGAAGTGATTGCCCACCAGCCTAAAACGCCGCTGTGTCTCCCTGTCCCTGGGATAGCAGGGGGCGATCAAACAGCACAATACCCCCCTCCCCCTCCAACTCCAGAGGAATCCTCTCCCCGATGGGCCGCTACGGCGACAAGTGGCAGTTTGCCCACAGCCCGAGCTGCGCCTCCTCATCCGCCACCCCAAGACTTACCTTGCACACCATCGGGTTCTGCCCCTACGTGTTCCCCTGGAGTTGGAGCGGGGCTGGGCTGGAGTTGCTGCTGGCTGTGGGTCTCTGGGATCTCCGTCCTTGCAGTGGGCCTGAGGGGTCACAGTCCCGTTGGTCCTGACGTCTCCGGCCACCCCCCTGGACTGGAGCTGAGACTGGGAACTGTACCGCCCTTGCCCCCTCCCTCTGCAACTGCAAACAACCCCACTCTCCTGCAAGGGCGGTACAGTTCCCGGAGGATAGCAGGTGGCCGGAGACGTCAGGACCAACAGGAACCCGCTCCCCGATGGGCCCCTACGACGCCCCGAGCTGCACCCCGTCATCCGCAACCCAGGTTCCTAAGTAGTTGGAGCGGGGCTGGGCTGCTGTTGGCTGTGGGTCTCTGGGTTCTCCGTGCTTGCGGTGGGCCTGGTGGTCGACGTCCAATTGGTCCTGACGTCTCCGGTGACTCGCACCGATCTGCTGCCATCGCCGACGAGAAGACAGTACAAAGCCCCCGCGCCGGTGCAATGAGCGGGGAGCTGGAGAGGGGAGGGAATGGGTCACACACATGGCCGGGAAGCAGAGGGGTGTAGATGGGGGTGGTGACAGATGGGGCCAACAATGAGTGGAGAAAGACAGAAACACGGACGTGCAAAGGAGACCTACAACCGTGCATGATCTCTCTCCCGTGGCAGGTGACTGTCGCTGGGAAACTGAAGGGAGCGACAATCTGCTGCTGCCTCCCTGCTGAGTTAGAGTTCCCACGGTAGACTCGCGATACATAGGCGGCCTAGCTTAGGATTCTTGAATCCCCCTAATAAATAATAAAAATCCGCTCCCCGATGGGCCGCTACGCCAACAAGTGGCAGTTCGCCCACAGCCCGAGCTGCGCCACCCCAAGAACACGACGGCCCTTGCACACCATCAGCTTCTGCCCCTACGGGGAGCGTGTTCCTCTGAAGTTGGAGCGGGGCTGGGCTGGAGTTGCTGATCTGGGATCTCCGTGCTTGCAGTGGGCCTGGGGGTCGGTGTCCCGATGAGGGGGCACAGCTCGGGGAACGTCTTCTGGTGGTCCTGACGTCTCCGGTCAGTTTGCAGTTTTCCTCTGGAGTTGGAACGGGGCTGGGCTGCTGCTGGCTGTGGGTCTCTGGGATCTCGGACAGGCAGCAGCATATTGTCAATTATTAACCCTCCCGCGCAATATACCCTCACCTTTTCTTTTATGAATGGGGATTTAGTTCCCCTTTCTTCGAGGACCGACCGGAGGTTCCGCTGTCACCTCTGCGGGCCGCCCTCGGTGAACGTTTTCAAGGACCTTTCTTCAAGGACCGAAATTTTTTTCGCTACTCGGAGGTTTTCGTTATTTGGATCTTCGGATAAAAGGTTGTGCACCTGTATGATGAAAAATGTCCACGAGTAAAAAAGGTCATGAATTAGGTCGCGGAAGTGGAACAGGCGCTTTACCTTTTTTTTTTCCCAATGAGCCAATTCACCGGTCAGCACTGGCTACAACCTACGAGAACCTCTGACCTCCTAGCAACCTAATAGGACCTGACCCACCTACGGCTCGAGAATTCTCGCTACTCTCCATGGCGGCTTCATTTTAGTCGCCGCTACTTTTTTCAACACGGTGACCATAATGAGGCCATGACTAGTTCCCAGAATCCGGGAACTCCTCACGACCATGAATGTGACTCCCTGGCAACCACCCGCTAACATGTGGCGACTGCATAGTCTCCTGCAGTTGCCTAAAATGTTGCCTAAGTGGGACAGGCCCATTATCTTCATTTTCAGAAAGTTATAGACTTGCATGACAAGGTGCATCAGTACACCTAAGGGTTCTGCCATTTGCTATCCATTTTCTTCTTACATTTGACCTTCCGAATGCAGCATTTCACACTTTGTCAGACGAATGCCATCTGCCATTTTTCCACCCACATTTCCAACTGGTCCATATATTGCTGAAACCTTTCACAATCTTCCTCACCATCCACAACTCTGGCAAATTTTGTGTCATCTGTAGTTTTGTGTCAGTCCGCTTAAAATTTCATCCAAAATTGCTTTACATATACAGAAATCCCAACAGTGATTCTTGCAGAAACCACTGTTCACAGGCCTTCAGACAGAATAGCAGCCTTCCACCACAACTCACTCTCTTCTATGAGTAAGCCAGTTCTGACTTCAATCGAATCAAGATCCTATATGCCTTAATTTTCTGGATCAGCCTACCATGCCAGACCTTGTCTTGCATGTTTTACTAACATTCATGTAGACCACGTCCACTGCCCAAGTCTCATCAATCATCTTTGTCATCTCCTCCGAAAAACTCAATTTTGTATACATGACCCTGCACAAAGTCATGCTGACTCTCCCTAATGCATCTATGCTTTTCCAGATGTCAGTAGGTGCTATCCCTAAAAATGTTCAATAATTTCCCTACTCACTAGTTGATAATTTTCTGGTTTGTCTTTAATGCCTTTCTTAAACAAAGAACAGCATTGGCTGTTCTCCACTCTTCTGGGACCTCGTTTGTGCCTGAAGAGGGTGCAAAGACCCCAGCAATTTCCTCTCTTGCCAATCTTAATAACCTGGGATGGATCCTATCGGGCATTGGGAACATTAATGAATGTCTCCAAAAGCCTCAACACCTCCAGTTTATTGAAATCAATATGTACGGGAATATCAGCATACCTCTTCCTGATCTCGCTATTCTCCATGTTCTTCTCTGGTGAATTCCAATGTGAAATACTCTTTTAGCACTTTGCCCATTTACTCTCGCCCAGGTTTAAATTCCCTTCTTTGTCCTTGAATGGTCTTACCCTCTTCCCAGCTAGGTGTTGTACAGTTCCCACCCGAAACGTTACCTGTTTCTTCTACCAAAATGGTTGACTTCACATTTTTACATATTTTATTCCAACTCTCACATCATTGTCCATTTTCTTACCAGATTGCATACCCCTGAAGTTTCTCTACATCTTCTTTACAACCCACCCTGCCACCAAGGGTGGGTCTACATGGAGCTATTACTAAACTCTGTCTTATTCATGTTAGTGACAAATTAAAAAAAAAAAAGAAAGAGTGCGCAAAACATATGTAGCTATGTAATAAACTAAACAAAATATGTTGGAAAAAAACTCACTGAAACTGGAAAGTGATTAGACATAATGTGTATGAAAATGCACAGAATTAAGGATGGGGAGCAGAGAAGAAACTAAAAGATCTACGAATGGAAGGTTGGAGCGATTAAGTTGACAAAAATCTTAGGAATGCTGGAGATATGACATTTTTTTTAAACAAAAAAATATGGATTATTCGTCCCCTAAAATTGTTGAATGCATTATTGAGCATGAAAAACGGGTAAGTCCTCATCCTTCTCCACGATTAGGTGACACAGTGGCGCAGCGGTAGAGTTGCAGCCATAGCGCCAGAGACCTTGGTTCGACTCGGGGTGCTGTCTGTACCGGGTTTGTACATTCTTCCTGTGATCATATGGGTTTTTTCCGGTCCTCTAGTTTCCTCCAACATTCCAAAGACGTTTGTAGGTTACGATAATTCGCTTCTGTAAATTGTCCTTATTGTGCAGGATAGTGTATGAGTGAGCATTGGTCGGCGATGGCTCGGTGGGCCAAAGGGCCTGTTGCCACGCTGTATCTCTGAATTAAACAATTCTAATGCCCTCTGGAAAATTCCAAAGTTCATGACTTGCAGCGAAGAAATTTCTACACATCTCAGTTTTATATGACTGGGCTCTTATCTTGTAGCTATGCCTCCTTGTTCCTGACTCTCCCACGAATGAAAACATCTCCACGTCTATCCTTTCAAGACTCCTCAAGATCTTACATTTTTGAAGAAAGTCGCCTCATTATTTATACAATGAAAAATACAGATTCCGTGCTGGCTATAGTTAAATCTTAATCTGTAATTTATTTGGAGATCCAGAAATTGAAGTTAATCATCCCATTCTGATAGTTACCCTCAGCAAAAAGTTTCAAACTTTGCTGTAAGGGGTGAAGCAATATTGATTGATTAAAGCTTTGTGTTTTTATCCATATTACTTATTGGTTATGTTTGTAAAGATGTAAAATTTTAAAATTTAGTCAACATTTTGTTTTTCAGAACTTATGATTCCTGTGAGATATTTCCTGGGGCCAATTTGAACATGATAGTGGGTGCCAATGGCACTGGAAAATCCAGCATAGTGTGTGCAATTTGTCTGGGCTTGGCAGGAAAAACGTCCTTTATTGGGAGAGGTGACAAGGTGGGTGCCAATTGTTTGATTGATATTTTATAGCAAATTCAATTTTATTAATTGGTAACTTCCCCCCTCCTCCCACCATCACAATCAGTCTGAACAAGGGTCACAACCCAAAACGTCACCTATCCATGTTCTCCTAAAATGGAGCCTGAGCAGCTGAGTTACTCCTGCACCCTGTGTCTTATTTAAACCAGCATCAACAGTTCCTTGGTTATCCAGATAAATGGGTATTTGAGCTGCACTTGATTCCAAAGAATGACTCTGGACTGATGCGTCCTGGACAAAGGAAGTCTGGTTGTATAGAATAGACAATAACTGACTGGACAACTGCCGATTAATTTGTGTGCCGCCATTTCACTTTGAAAAGCTGGTCAGCAATTATTATAATGCAAAATGCTTAGTCGATTGAAAATGCAACACTGCCATTTGAAAATATCAAACCAAAAAACATTTAATCCTGTGTACTTGATAACAAACCAAGATTATTTCATAAACCTCTTCACGATTTACATTTATCTCACAAAATATCTTGTAGCTCTTTGATTATATGATAGGCATAACTTGAACAGTTTTAAAAACAGCAAATTGAATATTTTCTGCAGTGCAGAAGCTCTTAATGTGTCTGGGTAAGTTGCAGGTGTCAATAGTACCTCATCTTCACAAACTGGCAAATTCCAGCTCCTTTGTATGTTATGAACAAAGATCATAGATCATAGAGCATGATCTTTGGTTATGAATACTGAGAGACGGTCATTTGACTGTGCTGCCATTTTTATATTTTACGAAACACCCCAATCATGCACAGCCACTTTTAAAAGAGTTAAGCGATGGAAAGATTATTTGAATGTTTAGATGTGAGCTTGGGTGATTTATTATATGGTTTACATGTTTTTTTTTTGATAATCCTATATAAATTTCATCAAGAGATCATAGTTGCTTTAAATCTTTTCTCCAGTGCTGTGTGGCTTGATAGTATGCATTGCTAATTGTTAAGGCCCAGTATTCACTTGCATTGTCCATATTAGGCAGACCTATCTTTGGCCCTAGTTTTAAGTTTCAGTGCATACATCAAAAGTTGCAAATTCTTCCAGGTGACCAGTACGCTTTACGTTTTCTTAATCTTTGATTAGACCTATGTCAAATCAAATGCGCAAGGATCAAATCATTCAAATGTCAAATTTAGCTGAAGGTTTTGCCATACATGCAGAATTTCTGTGCTGAATACAAATTTCCAGAGATTAATTTCAATTGAATTTGAAATTTCACCATGCTATGATTACCCTTTCTTAGGGGGTCACTCTACTGTGTTGTTAATTAATTCCGTCTCATTAAATAATGCCAAATATAAAATTGCCTGCTCTCTCCAAAGCCGACCTGCTCTTTTTACAAACTGTACAGTTCTAAATAACCACCCCATCACTGCACAGTGATCTTCAGATTCAGATTCAGAAAACTTTATTGTCTGTCGTAACAGAATATCTTCTTCTTTGACGTGGCTCAACAATGCTTCTTGTCGTGAGATTAGCTTCTGGACTTTGATATTGAAATTCTGGTGTTCATCCTTTCCTTTGATTTGAAAGGAAGAAAAGCAAGTTTAAAAACACTTGGCTATTACATTATTGCAGCTTAAAAGCTTCATAGTTATTCAAACAGTTTAATAGTAAAATACTGTATAGTAAAATCTGCTTTTCAAATCTGCATTTCTGCCGTTTAAATGAATAAAGGAGAATCTGTTCTGGATATGAAGTATCCCTGTTTGCTTTGGATCTCTGCTACAGAGCCCTAGTAGGGATTATAAAATGGCAAACAGTGTTTATTATTTAACTCTAGATTGTCACTACAATGATTCCATTATACCGTGTAATGGATTTGAGATAAATAATAGAAATGAGTAGGTGACTTGCATCCGTAATAACTTTTGAGGGCAGAGGTTGTAAGGGATTATTTAATGATTTGATCCTTGCTCATTTGATCTTTAATCCATTGCCTCTCCTTTTATCGGGGCAACTTTCACCATTTCACACTTATCAAAAATGCAGTTCTTATCATGCAGGCCTGTAATTTAAAAAAAAAGTATTATGATGTAGTTTAATCTTTGAGTTCATTTTCTCACAATTTATAAAGGCTATATGATAACGATGTATTTTTGAATAGGTTGGTCTTTATGTGAAACGTGGAAGTAACAGAGGATCCATTGAACTTGAACTGTAAGTATAAGCTAATGAAATACCTGTAAACTTCTGTACATTCCAGTGATGAGACTGTATTGTCTGAATATTCCTGTCTTAACAGTTTATCATGCACAGAGAGTTGTAGCTAATCTGCCATTTCCCCAATCCTCACCAGAGCTACTATTGTGTCAAGGTTGGTATTATAACTAATGTATCCAGAAAACTCAACAGAGAACAATCTATTGTTTTACCAAGCAATATACAGTTTCAATGGCAGATATTCCTGTTTCCAGAGAGGGCTCTTTAGCTTGGTATTTATTTGTATTGATGTGTATCTTCATTCACAAATTAAAAGCAACAATATTTACTATCATATCTTGCATTTTTAAAGCTTTCAGATGTTTTCCAACAAAAATGTACTTGGGCTCTTAAAGATAGTGGGGTCATGTCATGGGATATGGGGAGAAGGCAGGAACGGGGTATTGATTGGGGATGATCAGCCATGATCACATTGAATGGCGATGCTGGCTCGAAGGGCGGAATGGACTACTCCTGCACCTATTGTCTATTGAATCTTCTTAGAATCGAGGGACACCCATGTTGCTATATTTAGTAACACCATTCTTCCTGTCCAAAATGAAGAAGGTTGGGTAATTTTTCCGCCAATGGACTGCTATGTTGTATTCATTCTCTGTATTTTCTGAACATATAATTTAAAAAAAAAATCAATAATTGGTCTTTACAGCTGCAGGCGTTCAAAAAACCTTATCATTAGTCGAGAGATTTCTGTTGCAAATAACCAATCAACTTGGCAAATAAATGGAGAACATGCAACTCAGAAAATGGTTGAAGAGCACACTGCTGCTTTGAATATTCAAGTGGGCAATCTCTGCCAGTTTCTACCTCAGGTATGTGTTTGTGCCAGGATATATGGAAGCAATAACACAAAAGGCTATACTTAATCACATTCAAGTATGGAACATTGATGTGTTCCCATTTTTAAATGCTGGACTGTACCCATCTTCAATGCAATAGCTAACCTGTCGGTCCAACCTTCAAATAGTCGTTCCTGTCTGCAATTTGCGAGTGGGGGAGATTAGAATACTCATTCAAACTTTGGTTGGACCTTGGGACGCTGCGATATCATTTATTAAAAAAAAAAAAAAATTCAAAGTTGTGTAGTTGGATAAATATCCTTTCTGTCCGAATAACTGTTCTTACATCTCACTCTCACGCTCTCTGCCTTTCTCTCTTTTCCTTTTCTGTTTCTTTCCCTTTTTGTCTGTTATCCCTCTCATTGGTAGCATTGTTAGTGGATTCAGCACTGTATCTTTTATATGAATCGATGATATGAATAGTTCAACCCTTTTGACTGGAAAATGATTTATGTTTAATTTTTACAGGAGAAAGTTGGTGAGTTTGCAAAAATGTCGAAAATTGAGCTTCTGGAAGCAACAGAAAAATCAGTTGGTCCACCAGAGATGTATAAATTTCACAGTGATTTAAAGAATTACAGAGAAAAGGAGAAGGAACTGGAGGTAAAAACTTATCATGTTGTTGTGAGCGTTATTTGTCATCCTCTGAGCAACCTTGAAAATACTTTATTTGATGCATTTATAGAACACGTGTAAAGAAAAGTCAGTTGCTTTGGAGAAAATGAAACAGAGAAATGAGCGAAGTGAGCAAGATGTGCAGCGATATTATGAACGACAGAGACATTTGGATAAAATAAAAATGCTGGAAAGAAAGAGACCCTGGGTGGTAAGTTATGTCTTGTATTGAAGCCTTTTATTTCAGTGATATGTGACCGATTAGAGTCTTCCTAAAACGATTGTGATATTCCTGATCTTAGGGAATGTAAATTAATATGGAAACAATGTATATTTATTGGCATTAATTGTGCTTCCAAATTTTGTAGGCTTGTTAAGTAGAATAAGTTCATATTCTTAAGTATTTTCAGTTATATGATGGATCAGAGAGGAATTCCCATCCCCAAAGTTGGCTGGTGTTTTTCTGGGTTTTGCCTCTCCCAGCGGATCGAATGATTTTGCGTGGGTTGCTGTGTGCATTTAATAAGACTCCATGTGGCACTTCCCATCTACCATTGTTGACATTTATGTTTTTTGTTTGCACGGACGTGGGCAGATGTTTCAGTACTGTGCAACTAACCAAAATGATCTTGCCCCTAAATGTTCTATACGTAAGTAGAAAATTGCCATTGATGTTCAAGGGATATTATTCCAAGAGCATTTGTTACACAAAGCACATTGTGCACTGTCATCAATTATTTATTTCTTGCTGTCAACAGATACATTAATTTGATTCTGCATGCTGGGAAATGGTAGTAAACACTGAAAATATTTACAGGAGTAGGCCATTTGGCCCTTCGAGCCAGCACCGCCATTCAATATGATCATGACTGATCATCCAAAATCAGTACCCCATTCCGGCTTTCCCCCCATATCCCTTGATTCCCTTAACCCTAATAGCTAAATCTAACTCTATCTTGAAAACAACCAGTGAACTGGCCTCCACTGCCTTCTGTGGCAGAGAATTCCACAGATTCACAACTCTGGGTGAAAACATTATTCCTCATCTCACTCCTAAATAGCCTAATACCCTTATTCTTAAACTGTGACCCCTGGTTCTGGACTCCCCCAACATCGGGAACATTTTTTCCTGCATCTACCCTGTCCAATCCTCTAGGAATTTTATGTTTCTACAAGATCCCCTCTCATCATTCTAGATTCCAGCAAATACAAGCCCAGTCGACCCATTCTTTCATCACATGTCAGTCCCGCCATCCCGGGAATTAACCTGGTGAACCTCGCTGCGCTCCCTCAATAGCAATAATGTCCCTCCTCAAATTAGGAGACTGAAATTGCACACAATACTCCAGTTGTGGTCTCACCAGGAACCTATAACAACTGCAGTAGGACCTCCTTGCTCAAATCCTCTCACAATGAAGGTCAACATGCCATTGGCTTTCTTCACTGTCTGCTGTACCTGCATGCTTACTTTCAGTGACTGATGTACAAACACACCCAGGTCTTGTTGCACCTCCCTTCTCCTAATCTGACACCATTCAGATAATCTGCCTTTTTGTTCTTGCCACCAAAGTAGATAACCTCACATTTATCCACATTATACTGCATCTGCCATGCTTCTGTCCACTCAACCAACCTATCCAAGTCACCCTGCAGCCTCATACCATCCTCCTTGCAGCTCACAGTGCCACCCAGCTTTGTGTCATCAGCAAACAGAGATGTTACATTTAATTCACTCGTCTAAATCGTTAATATATATTGTAAACAATTGGGATCCTAGCACCGAGCCTTGTGGCACCCCACCAGTCACTGCCTGCCATTCTGAAAAGGACCCGTTAATTCCTACTCTTTTCATCCTGTCTGCCAACCAGTTCCCTATCCATGTCAATACCCTACCCCTAATACCACGTACTCTAATTTTACACACTAATCTCTTGTGTGGGACCTTGTAAAGGCTTTTTGAAAGTCCAAATACGCCACATCCACTGGCTCTCCCTTATTCATTCTACTTGTTACATCCTCAAAAAATTCCAAAAGATTAGTCAAGCAAGATTTCCCCATCATAAATCCATGCTGATTTTGAACGATCCCGTCACTGCTTTCCAAATGTGCTGCTGTAACATCTTTAATAATCAACTCCAGCATCGTCCCCACTACTGATGTAAGGCTAACTGGTCCCTGTTTTCTCTCTCCCTCCTTTCTTAAAAAATTGAGTTACATTGGCCACCCTCCAGTCCACAAGAACTGATCCAGAGTCGAGAGAACATTGGAAAATGATCACCAATGCATCCACGATTTCTCGGGCCATCCTTTGGGATGCAGACCATCAGGCCCTGGGGATTTATCTGCCTTCAGTCCCAACAGTTTACTGAACACCATTTTCTTACTAATGTGGATTCCCTTCAGTTCCTCCCTCCCACTAGATCCTCGGTCCCCTAGTATTTCCAGGAGAATGTTTATATCTTCCTTAGTGAAGACAGAACTCGTTTAACTGTCCTGCCATTTCCTTGTTTCCCATTATAAATTCACCTGTCTGTGACTGTAAGGGACCTACATTCATCTTCACTAGTCTTTTCCTCTTTACATACCTAAAGAAACTTTTACAGTCAATTTTTATATTCCCCGCAAGCTTTCTTTCTTGTTCTCCCCCTCCCCCCCCCCCCTCCCCTCTTAATTAACCCCTTTGTTCTCCTTTGTCGAGTTCTAAATTTCACCCAGTCCTCTGGTTTGCCACTTCTGGCCAATTTATGTGCCTCTTCCTTGGATTTAACACTATCCGTGACTTCCCACGTTAGCCATGATTGAGCCGTCTTCCCAGTTTTATTTTTTCACCAGAGAGGGATGAACAATTTCTGAAGTTTAAATCCTTGCCATTGCATCTCCACTGTCAACCCTTTAAGTATAATTTGCCCATCTACCCTAGCCAATTCCCGTCTTATACCTTCAAAGTCTCCTTTATTCAAGTTCAGGACCCTGGTGTCACTTTCCATCCTAATGCCGAATTCCACCATATTATGGTCACTATTGCCCAAGGGGCCTTGCACAACAAGATCACTAACTAATCCTCCCTCATTACATAATACCCAGTCTAGGATGGCCTGCCCTCTATTCGGTTCCTCTACATATCGGTTTAAAAACCCATCCCTTATACTTTCCAGGAAATCCTCCTCCTCAGCACTGTTACCAATTTGGTTGGCCCAATCTATATGTAGATTAAAGTCACACGTGATAACCGCTGTACCTTTGCTACGCACATCCCTAATTTCCTGCTTGATGCTAGCCCCAACCTCGCTACTACTGTTTGGTGGTCTGTATACCACTCCAACAAGTGTTTTCTACCCTTGGCTATTTCGCAGTTCTACCCGTACAGATTCTACAGCATCCAAGCTAATGTCTCTTCTTGCTATTAAATTAATCTCCTCTTTAGCCAGCAATGCCACCCCACCTCTTCTTCCTTTCTGTCTATCCTTCCCGAATATCGAATACCTCTGCACGTTTAGCTCCCAGCCTTGGTCACCCTGGAGCCATGTCTCTGTAATTCCAACTATATCATATCCCTTAACTACTAACTGCGCATTCAATTCATCCACCTTATTTCAAATGCTCCTCTCATTAAGGCACAAAGCTTATGGGTTAGTTTTTCTTATCTGCCGTTTACCTTTTGCTTCTGTCCTCCTTTTATGGCCCTCTGTCTCCTTGCAATGGGTCCCCTTCCCCTGCCCTGTTAGTTTAAACTTGACCTTTCCCGTTAGCAGCACGGATACGCGTCCATGTTGCTGACTTCACCCCCCCCCCCCACACCACTTTTTAGTTTAAGCCCATCCGTGCAGCACTGGCAAACCTGCCTGCCAGAATGTCGGTCCACTTCCAATTAAGGTGTAAGGGGCCTGTTTCATTTTGGCAAATATTTAGGCAGCTAGGTTGTCGCCGGGGGTGGCGCCTGTATGGCCGCGAGTACTCTCCTCAGCCCAAAGAGTCATAGCGTCTTTCTGGTCGCCGCTAGATTTTCAACATGTTGAAACATGTTCGGAGACAGTCAGCGACTGTGGGTTTGACGCTAATGACCGTAGCTTGACTCCTCCTGACATAGGTACTGTCGTAGTTGTCGCCAGGTTAACGTAGGTTGTCACCGGTGCTGACTTCGTTTTTTTCCATTGTTAAAGTAATGATTCTATTTCAAATTTTATGTCGAAGGGGGGTCCAGTCGCTGTTTTTATCGGCGACCTACTACGACTATGACAGTCGCTGGCAGTCACCTAAAAATAGCCTAAGTGGGCAAGGCCCTTAACCCATCCCTTTCGGGCACCCCTACCCCAGAAGAGATTCCAGTGATCTAGAAAAATAAATCTCTGCCCTTGCACCAACGACTCAGCCACACATTCAGATCCCCTATCTCCCTGTTCCTACCCTCACTAGCGCGAGGTACTGGAAGCAACTCTGAGAGAACCACCCCAGAAGTCCTGCTTTTCAGCCTCCTACCTAGTTCTCTATACTCACTGAGTAGTCAATGACTTTAATTCAGTTAATTGTTTTTGCTCTTTTAAGCTTTTGAAGGTCTGATCCTTGCTTCTACTGAAGAAGACTGAATTGCCAAAGTGAGATGCATTCATATGGTCATGCATCACTTTCATTAACCTGCAGGTGAAATGTTAAGCACTCCTGCAGGACAGATTTAGGATATTGGAAAGATTTGCCATTTCATCACCATTATCATTTGCTGATTTTTTTTTTAAAGTTGCGGATGCTGGAAACCCATAGTATTTCATAAATTTTCTGTTTCTAATCATCATTTGCTGAGTTGTTTTTGAATAAATGTGGGGGGAGGGGGGGAGAGAGGTGGGGGGGGTGACGTCACTCGAAGCGCGAAGAAGATGGCAGGCACGCAGATCCATTGTGACGTCACCAACAAAAGCCAGTTGTTTTTATTTCAAAGTTTTGTCTGATTTTTGAACATTTTCATTAATAACTCGAGAAATAAAGCATTAAATTTTCAGATTATGCCGTTTTGGGCTCCAGGGAAAAAATCTCTACCGGAATATGTAAACATTTTACCGTTAGCGATTTGTTTTTTTTGAGAAGATGTGTTTATACACAAACACACACGAACAAACACATCTGCATCCAAGATCAGACTTTTAATAGTTACTAGACCAAGTGGGACCCGTTGGGTCCCAGCCCCTCAATGGGCACTTAAGGGGGGGGGGGGGGGGGGAGGCCTGCGGCATCACACATACACTAACCACACACACACACACACACACACACACACACACACACACACACACACACACACACACACACACACACACACACACACACACACACACACACACACACACACACACACACACACACACACACACACACACAAACCCCCCCCCTTGATATTATATTAATATTATTCATTCGCTCCTTTTACCCCATCCCCGCCCTATCCACTGATGCATAGCCCCCAACTCGCAGGGGAGCAGGCAGCGGGGCGTGCGTCAACCAAAGCACTGCGAGTTAAGTGGCTTCAATCCAGAGCCCGGGGGGGGGGGGGGGCTATTGTGACGTTATCAGCGAGAACATCTAGTTTATTTTCAACGTTTTATCGGATTTGTGAACATTTTAATAGATAACTCGAGAAATAAAGCATGAATTTTTCAGAGCAGGCGTTCGGACTCCAGGGGGTAGATCTCTACCCGTATATGTATATGTTTTTTTCGAGAAGATGTGACAATACACAAATAAATAAATATACACACACACACATGCACACACACACACACACACACACACACACACACACGCATCCACATACAAGATCAGAGTTTTATAGTTATAAGGATATGATGATGATATGACACAGATATATATATATATATTACAAATAACCTTGCTTCTCTGATTTTTTTTTAATGGCATTATACAGCATTGTAAAATTATATCAATGATCTTACCAAATCTTCACTACTATATATTCTGTTGTGTAGTTTGCAGTTAGATGTAATATTCTAAAATGTGCTGCCTGAAAAAGAGATGAAATCATTAAGTGGGATTAATTAAATACCTGTTCAAGAGAATTGGTCCACATGCCAATGGCATCCTCTGATTTCTAAGATTCTACTAAAAGGTACTAGCTTTAATAAAGATTTGATCCTGCTCTTTTAAAGGAATATGAAGCAGCTCGACAGGAGCATGAAGAAGTGAAGCACCTCCGTGAACAGCTGAAACAAGAACTGAAAGCACTAAAAGAATCAGTGGCTCCAGTGACCAGAAGAATTCAAGTTGTTGAAAGGCAATGTAGGGAGCAGGAGGCGAAAGTCAAGGAAAAGGTTAGACGCTTGAGTTGATACCGGATAAGGTTTCTGTTTTTGGAACATAGAATAGTATAACACAGGAACAGGCCCTAGGCCCACCATGTCCAAGCTGAACATAATGCCAAATAAGGGTCTTGGCCTGAAACGTCACCCATTCCTTCTCTTCAGAGATGCTGCCTGTCCCGCTGAGTTACTTCAGCATTCTGTGTCTAATACCAAATACACTAATTTTTTTCTGTATGTGATCCATATCCCTCCATTCCCTGCATATAAATGTACCAATCTAAAAGACTCTTAAGTACCATTATCATGATCTGATTCCACTAGCACCCCTGGAAAGCAGTTTGTAGGCATCTACCATCTTCTGTGTAACAAAAAAAAAAAGGGCATGCGCATCTCCTTTAAATTTTGCCCCTGTTACCTTAAAGTAGGCCCTCCAGCATTTGACATTTCCACCCTTGGGACAAAATGTTCTGTCTGTCCACCTTATCTTTTATTGTCATAATTTGTAAACTGCTATTGGGTCTCCCCTCAGCCTCATCTCCAGAGTAAACAATTCAAGTTTGTCCAACTTTTCCTGTAGTTAATACTCTCATCCAGGCAGCATCCTGGTAATCCTCTTTTGCGCACACTTGACTTGAATTGATCAATATTCTGCGCACACTTGAATGGCTCCATATTCTTCCTGTAATGGGGTGACCAGAATTGCACACAATACTCCAAATGCTGCTTCAACAATGTTTTATAAAGCTGCAACATGACATCCTGCCTCTGATACTCAATGCACTGACCAAGGCAAGAATGCCATATGCTTTCTTTACCACTCTATCTACTTGTGTTGCTACTTTCAGAGAGCTGAGAACATAGACTCCAAAATCCCTCTGCATAGCAATGTTGTTAAGGGTCTTGCCATTGTACACTTTTCACTTACAGTACATTCGACCTCTCAAAGTACAACATTTCACACTTGCGTGGTTTAAGCTCCATTGGCCTTTTCTCTGCCTATATCTGTAACTGGTCTTAATCCTGCTGATTCTTTTGTCAACCTTTTTCACTGTCCAAAACTCCACCAATTTTGGTGCCATCTGCAAACTTACTAACCAACCCATCTACACGAGCGTTGTTTATATACATCATAAAAAATAGAGGTCCCAGCTCAGATCCCTTTGGAACACCACAGACTTGCAGCAAGAATAGCAACACACTTCTTATTCAACACGCTGCTTTTTATCTTCTATTTTAACTGTGGTTGTTACAAATATATACCATTTCACAAATATTATCAACTTCTATACATTGAAATGCTGAATTATTTACACAAGTAAAGCATAAATGGTATAATTTAATGTACAGATTTATAGAGAAGCAAGCTGGTAGTTGTAAAATAACTGCTGTTTTGACATCTTTTCATACCAAGTGAATTTTATTTTTTCTATTCAGAAAGGGCAAAATATTCTACATTTCATCCCTTCCAAACGTTTATTTAATGATGAATGTTGGCATGATGGACTGAGTAGCCTCTGTCTGTGCTCTTTCATTCCCTGATCCTGGAGTTTTGCTTTCTTTCTCTTTATTCAATGTAGTGATCTTTCTTCAATCCAAAATTTTATCTTCCCAATTTTCACCTCTTTTCCGGGGGTTGTCAATACCTTGTCAATGCTTGTATTCTAAGTCGCTACATTTTTTATATTTCCAAAAATAACTATTCATAAAAGTTGCGAATATATAAAACAATACCTTGTCACCAGTCACCATACAAGAAAAAATGTTTCTATTTATTTATAAGATTTACATTGTCAGAATGAGATCAATTTTTTATTTTGTATAAATTCCATGAGGGATGGGTCCAAGAGGGTTTTGCACAAGTTTCAGCGCCTCGGCATATTGTCGGACGTCATGGAGCATTTATTGCAGCTGGACCAAGTTTCAGTATATGCCTAAGCAAATGGTACTTCAACATTCAAATTTGGATAGTTCCCTACACCGCAGGTCAAAGTGCATCTTTACCAGTTTGACAAACCTTCCACTAGTAGCTGATGTTTGGAAGCAGACTATGGGGAACTAAATCAACTGTATGGAATAAAGTACAGCAAAGTCCACCAGATCCTGTTCCAGGCTGTCTTAGCAAATATACATTCCAGAAGGAGATGAATAATGGTCTCAATTAAGTTACCAATCTTTGGGTGATCTTAATTGACATTGGCTGAGATCAGTTCCCTCGGCAGCAACTCAGAATAAGATATTTGTCTAGGTGACTGAGCTATTAGGAGGGACAAGGAGCTGAGCTCACATTTCAATGTTGTGTCTGGAATAATGATTAAATGACTGTACTTACACAGCAGTTTTATCACTGCAATTATTTATTTAATCACAGATGCTGGCACTAAAAGGCCCTTAATTGTTAAATTAATGGTCCAGATTAATGAATTACTGTGATTATTCTCCAAATGGATAAATACTCCTGTGCTGTATCATCTATAAATGAAAGCACAGCATTTCCTAATTTTCTTACCAGTGAGATGCAGCTCGTATTCATGTTGACTTCATTTTTGTAACAACAATATCATGTGTTATAAGCAACTGAATACATTTAAAATGACTGTTAAGCAAAGTATCATGTGCAAACAGGGATGAAACATTGAGTTAGTATTGTAGGACTTGACACAGCAGTATTTTCTTAAGGTTTTAAATACTTAGTCATAAAATTTGTGAACATTTTAAGAAGGAACTATAAAATCGAGGGCAGTATCTAGCATGTAGACACTGCTTCAAAGTCTACTATTTACCTCAACTTCTCCACATGGCAGAGGCTGTGAACTTGAAGGGGAGTAGACAGTGCTGTTAAGACTAATGAGGACCATGAACGCTGACAGAGAACAGGTTGACCCTAGGTAGACACAAAATGCTGGAGTAACTCAACAGGACAGACAGCATCTCTGGAGAGATCGTAGTTAAAGGTTGTTTTTGATTCGGAGCTAAATATAGAATGGAATTTTGCTAATGATCCATTCTAGGACCATTGGTTTTCTTAATAAATATTAATTGCTCATATTCAGGAGTACAGTGCTTAATATCCAAATCTGCTGATGACAAACGTTGGAGGCAATTGATTTTAACGAGATATGGACAAGCTAGTGTGTTGAGATAATGAAAGTTAATGCTGAGAAATGTGAAATATTACATTCATGGGCCTGTCCCACTTAGGCAGTTTTTCAGGTGACTGCCGGCGACACACACACACACACACACAAAAATTAAGACGGTCAAAGCACAGTGTACGGGAAGGGTCACGTAAGCCCTTTAAAAGAGAGGGGGGAGAAGGGGTGGAGACTTTTAAAACACGGCTGTGAAACTCGGCGGGCATTAACATTACCGGTTGGTTATCCTTGGTTCTGAAAACTATTGCTTGCATTTTCTTTTCCCAATGAGCCAATGAAATTCACCAGTCAGCACCGGCTACAACCTACAAGAGTCTACGCCCTCCTGGCGACCCACTACCACTGCACTTACGGCATGAGAATTATCGCTACTCTCCATGGCGGCTTAATTCTGGTCGGCGCTAATTTTTCAACATGTTGAAAAATTCGCGGTGACCATAATGAGGCCGCGACTAGTCCCAGAATGCGAGAACTACTCACGACCATGAAGGCGACTCCCCGGCCACCATCCACCAACATGTGGCGACCGCATGGTCTCCTAAAAAGTTGCGTAAGTAGGACAGGCCCATTAGAGAAAAAAATGAGAAGAAGCATTGTAGACTACAGTGAGTGCAGTTCTAAAAAAAGTTATGGGAACAGATATCGGGTGGCGCAGCGGTAGAGTTGCTGCCTTACAGCGCCAGAGACCCGAGATCAATCCTGACTACAGGTGCTGTCTGTGCGAAGTTTGTATGTTCTCCCTGTGACAGCGTGGGTTTTCTCCGGGTGCTCCAGTTTCCTCCCACATTTCAAAGCCGTGTAGGTTTGTAGGTTAATTGGCTTCTGTAAATTGTCCCTTGAGTGTAGGATGGAACTAGCGCAAGGATGATCATGGGTCAACGTGAACTCGGTGGGCCAAATGGCCTGTTTCCACACTCTATCTCCAAACTAAACTAAATCAAAGATCAGGAGGGTAAATACATATTTCATGGACAGTGACAGGGCAGGTTGAAAAATTGGTTTAAATAAAAGCATGTGGTATTCTTTACATTGATAGAACAGAATACAAGGCCAAATAAATCGGGATGATTCTTTTGTAAAGCAGTAATCTGCCACAAATGGAGTGCTTGTTTGAGGCAGCACAATTTAGCAAGGATGTGATAGGGTGTATATGAGATTTATCAAATTTTGTAGATTGCCCTTTCAAGTCTAGAGATTTGAGCCGTTTCCTGTGCTGCCGCCATTCTTTGATTTTATCCCATGCCTTTTGCATGCATGAGTGAAATCCAAGCTAGTCTTGATTTATTTTGCAGTGTAAAATCTGATGTGTATTCTGTCTAATTTGATGAGATAATTTGTGTTATGATTAAATTGGGAACTTGCGCGATGTCTCTGAAATAATTGCAAAATCCTATTTTTGTAGGGGTCAGAAATTAAGAAAATCTCTCAGGAGTGCAAACAAAAGCAAGATTTATTGGAACGGAAAGACAAAGAGGTCAGTGCATTTTTGCTTTTAGAAAACAAATCATTTTTGTGTTATTATACAAGATGTGAATAGTATTTAAAAATAAAAATAAAAAAATTCACAGAAAGCATATTGTCTGTATTGAGCACTTTAATGTCAATTATATATAACAGGATGGGATAAAATGATCTTTCAAACCTTTTTTCGTAATTATTACAAAAGATTAAATTCTAAACAAAAAGTTATTTTGTGCCAATCATAGTATAATTCTGAAATTATAATTGTTTTGAACAACTTTATATTTGTATGCAATGTAGATTTATCACTAACATGTGAATCTGAAGTGACTTAAGTTATGAACATGGCTGCATAATCTGGTCTTGTGTTACTTCAATTAAACACCTTATGGTGTTTAACAATAGGCTGTATTAAGTATTATTCCCTTTGATGAAGGGGATGTTAGGTGGATTGACAGATGCAGGTGGGAAGTGATTGGTGGCGGGCTCCAGAACAAGGAATGGGATATTAAGTGGATCATTTTGGTGTGATGTCAGAAATTATTTCTTCACACTAAGGGTAGTGGAAATCTTTAACTGTTTCCTAAAAACATGTTCAATTTGAAAACTTCAGAGCAGTGCTTGTCAAGTGGTTATTAATATTTTGAAATTAAGGCAGGTGAGATAAGTCAGCCATATCCTTATTGAATAGCAGAATGGATTTGAGAGGCTGAACGATCTGATTCTATTCCTATCTGCAAAGATAGTTACAGAAGTAGCACTGGGGTAGGGTTGCTCATGATTGATTCCTTACCAGAGTCTGAATGTTCCGAGTTAATGTTCTAGTGGATTAGATATGGGGAATTGTAATTTGTGAAACTGGAGCTGCTATAATGAGTTCAGGTCAATGACAACCCGTGCAATGTATTCTGTCTGTAACAATTCAGTGTGTTTTTGCTACTTATGGCTGATCCACCCGAGCAGAAGTGATTCCAGTTGTAATTCTCCACTGAGTAACTGGAAATATTGGTCTTTGTCTCGTTGCCATTGGATATAAGAAGGAAAACCAGCTGAAGAACCTCGCCTCCAACAACATTTGCAGGTCAAATTATGGATTACTAAAATGAATCCAGCATGAATTTATGGATTGCTAAAACTGATCAGAAAGAGTAAACAAATTAGCATTCAGATAGCCCTTGATTTCTCTCTCCATCCGCTTCCCCTTCCCAGTTCACCTACTAGACTTACTGTCTCCGTCTGCAATATATCTTTGTCCCATCCCCTCCCCTGACATCGAGTCTGAAGAAGGGTCTTAACCCAAAACTTCGCCCATTCCTTCTATCCAGAGATGCTGCCTCACCCACTGAGTTACTCAAGCATTTTGTGCCTACCTTCGATTTAAACCAGCATCTGCAGTTATTTCTTAAACAGATTAGCAGACTAGTTAGACAAGTGCAGGTGTGCATCACACATCGTAAAAAAAAGGCAAAAAAAAAGAAAATAAATGCAATATAACTGAAAAGCATGCATGAACAAGGGGAGAGGACAGGCAAAACTCCAGAAGAAGTCGCAGTCACCGAAGAAGCCGTGGTCATGTGAGCAGATCCATATTGTGTACCTGTTCCTGCTCATCCTCCACTAGGAGCTGTTGCTCCAATAAAAGCCTCAGCGACTGCAGCAGCAGGAGAAGCGCTGGACTCAGTGGTGGGTCATGTGATGGAGAATGCATTGACTGGGGCCTTCAGTGGCAGAAATGGTTCAGAGCCAACGAGGACAGATGTGACCAACCAGGAATTCAAGATGACAACCCTTCAGGACTAACCTCATGCCCAGCAGAACACTCATTTTGAGTTGAGATAATTCTTGGAGTGTGCCCAGAACCAAAATAACGTGATATTCTGTAGCGTTGTTACAAAACCTACTATCACTTGCGCTCCAGATCTGCCTGCTGCCTGTGTTTTTTCTTTACATTTTAAACAGATGGCTCCAAAGAAGAAATGCAAAATTGTCAATCCAAATGCTCAGCTAAAGAGACTGATTTAGATAGCACTCGCAGAGATTATCCAATTTTGGACTACTCCAAATGTGATGATCTACAGGACATTGTTAATGTGAAAGTAGTGTGCAGAATGGCATGTCATGCGTGGTTTGAAAAGCAAAAACATGTAGTTTACAATGCCAAAATTGAAAAGTTGAGGAAAAACAGGCTGTACAGAGTTGCTTATTGGTTACAATCTGAGGAGTATGATGATGCTAATGATTATGATATGCCAATGTACCAGCTAGCAACTGATCTTTTCCATAAAGACTTGGTCTTTTGCTAGAAATTGTAATTTCTTTATCTGTTTGTTACGGACTTACAGCATATAATACAATAATATTAAAGTTCTGATCTTGAGAATATCACATTTTTGAATTTTCAAGGCAGTCTGGATGTTTATTACTATTTCCGTCACAACGGTCAATTTTGTACTTAGCTACAATTAGGTAACTAACTAATTATATGCTTTAATTTCTGGTCATCCAAGTAAGATGTTTCATATTTGTTTCAGAATGCTTCAATCTATAATAACTGAAAATTTCATTCGGTTCTATTAATTTTTAAGAAAGTTATGGGCTTTTATGTCAGTTGACTGTCCTCGATCACAGCTTTTGTGTTAAGTTAATGGAAAAGCAAGAGGGAACAAGATGCTAATTTCCGAGTATGAAAATGGCCATACCATTTTTAATACTGAAGATATGAAAGTTAATTAGGTATCAAATTAACCTTCTTTGTATGTTTTATCTGATGGGATAAATTACAGGCTTGATTTTTTTAAATTTTAGATCCGATAGGCGGCGCGACTCACGTCAGCAGCCCGTCCTCTGCAGCCCGTCCTCGTTTTTATTATTTTTGTCTATGTTTTTATGTAGTTTTTGTTATTTTTTGTTGGGGTGTGTGTGTGGGGGGTGGGAGGGAGGGGGTAACTTTTAAATCTCTCCCTGCACGGTTGGGGCTGCAATGTGGAGCGGCCTCCAACAGGAGAAGACCGGGGACTCTGGTGCCGACTCACCTCGTTGCGGGGCTGGCCGAGTCCAGAGCGGGTGGAGCGGTGGTGGAGCGTTGCTGCTGCTGCTGCGGCCCGACCTCCGGAGATTCGGAGGCTGCAACTGCGGGTCTGGCGGACGGCGGCACCGGGAGCTCGCGGGTCCCTGGAGGGGAGACCGCTTTTCAGGGCTCCTGCAACGGCGACTTCTCCCGCCCGAGTTGCGGGGTTGAAGCTCCTGGAGCGGGGCCTGACATCACCGCCCCGCGCGGCTTGGAATGGCCGCGGGACTCTGCGAGCGCATGCCCGGGGCTCTAACACCAAGACCCGGTGTGCGACCTTGCATCACCCGGGGTGGCTTTAATGGCCGCGGGACAATCGCCATCGCCAGCCGGGGGCTTTGACGTTGACTCTGACATGGGGGGGGGGGGGGGGGGGGGGGGGGGGGGGGGGGGGGGGGGGGGGGGGGTGGGGGGGGAGAGTGCAGTGGAGAGATACGTTTTTTTTGGCCTTCCATCACAGCGATGTGATGGATGTTTATGTAAAATGTAAATTATGTTGTGTCTTGGGTCTATTTGTTTGTAATGTATGGCTGCAGAAACGGCATTTCGTTTGGACCTCAAGGGGTCCAAATGACAATTAAATTGAATTAAATTAAATCTCAAAATTTTGTATCATTCCTATATTCTGCAATGGTTTCTGTGAAGTGCTGAAACAGTACAGATCTTCACTCCTGAGGTAGCAGTTGCCAATTGAATATTTCAGCAAGTGACATGAATGAGATTTTGAGGGGTTTATTCTACTCCATATAATGTTATTAATGAGGCCACAGAACCATTACTAATATGTATATATTAGCGCTGAATAAAATCTTGAGTGATTTTACAAAAGGTACAAAATTCACAGGGTTAAATAATTTCAGGTGACGTGGATAATTTTCAAGAGTCAATAACATTTTGTAAACAGAGGTATTTATAAACAGAGCAAAGGGTCTTAGGTTAAACAGGCAGTGATGAATTTACAACAATAAATTTTGGGAACAAGGATAGAAAACTGCAACAAGTCTCATGAAAGGAAAAATATTAAAGGCATAGGGAATATAAAGCTGGATTCACCAGGATAATGTTGGAATAATGAAGAAACCTTTGGGATCCAGGAACAATTTTTTTATTGCAATAGCGAAAATTTAGAAGCGATTCGATATTTTTTTGGAAAGGAATTGTTTCATAAGTTTTCAATACGTACAGTGCTGCAATATGTCATGCAGTAGAATAAAATCTTACCTTGTGAGAGCATCACTGTTAAGTATTTCATTTGTATGTTATTTTTGCTGGTTTAGTTACAATACTTTAATAGAAAAACCTGGTGTGTTTTGCAGTTGATAGATATAGTTCATTTAATTGACTGAGGATTTTTCTATAAGGTTGAAGAAGTTCAGCAAAATTTAAGAATGAAAAATGACGAAGAAATTGACCGTCAGAAAAGAATAAGCAACACAAAGAAAATGATTGATGACTTGCAAAATGAACTAAATGCTACAGGGAATTATGACCATGTGCAACCCGAGATAGACCAAATCAGCACTGCCCTCCGGAAAGTTCAAGAGGAAAAGGGAGCCATCGACACCGAGAAGGCAGAGCTGCGAAGAGAGAAGGAAAATTTAGAGAAAGAGAAAAAGAGTAAGTATTTTCCTGGAAATTGTTAAATTCCAGCAATTCAAGATGCAGGGGTGCCGAGTGAGGCAAGCTGTATATAGAATATCTAGTACATTGTAACTTGTATCATTAGAGCAGGGATTTTTGTAATCAGCAAAACGTGTCAAATGGAACCAGGTAAACCCTCTTGTGGAATAAAAAATGGTCAGGATTTTATTCAAAAGGGAGATGTCATTTTCTTCAGATTGAACAAAGTACACAATTGTCTGTCATTGTCGTTTCGCAGGGCCAAGAATTGGTGGCAATTAGATGGTGAGTTTTTATTGTGAGAAGGTGATTTTGTTGTAAGATAAAACTGCTTAAAATAATATATAGGAACAAGAATAGGCCTTTCAGCCCCTTGAGTTGCTTTCCGTTCTGGCTGATCGTGGTTCGATTTAACAAAAACAACATATTCCTCCTCTCTCAACTTGTCCCCCTGCCTTTTGGGGTCTAGAAATTATCTCCTTTAAAAAGTCTGAAATTGGCCTCTATGGAAGTGAATTTTACGTTCTCCACCTTGAATTAATAAATATTTCCTCTTTTCTAAATGGCCTATCCACCTTATCCAAAAAGTGCGTTTCTAACTCTGGTTAGCACTATATTATCCTACGAATGTAATTTTGTTCTGCCTATTATTGCTAGGTACAGTGAAAAGCATTTCCTTGCATGCTATCCAAGCAAAGAAAAAATTACGTGCGTACGATCCAGCCATGTATAGTGCACAGATAAAGGGTACAACAGTTAGTGCCATATAAAGTCTGATTGAGGTAGATGGGAGGTCAGGACCGCACTCTAGTTGGTGAGCAGACTGTTCATAAGTTGCAGGAGCAGAATTAGGTCATTCGGCCCATCAAATCTACTCTCAAAGTCTATGTTCAATTGCTTGATAAATTGCTTGTGATATTTATTCCTAGAACTTGTAGCTTTTGATCTCTAATTTGGTGCCATCAATGGAGTTAATCACAGTCTCTTTTGTCTTGTTGACATTGTCTTGGCACCATGTTACAAAGTTCTCAATCTTCTTTCTGTACTCTGTATCTACATGAACCATGAGAACTGGATTCTACCTCACTTAAATAGCTTCTTGTACCATGGTTGGTTTATTTGACCTCGCCACAATCCACTCACTTGTCCTCAAAGATTACAATAGCCTTTACTCTACTGATTGTGCGAGCATGAGGCATCTGTTGGATAACATCCTGGATCCCTTATATTTAATTCACGTGAGGTGGCAGGAGCTCGGACCTGAAGTTCCTTGAGCTGCAGACCTTTGCCTCAGTAACTCAGCCGGTCAGGCACCATCTCTCCAGAACATAGATTGGTGACGTTTGGAGTCCAGACCCTTCTTCAGACAACAGACGTTGTCTTGGGCAAATATTATCCGCAAGCTTCCACATATCGTGGTAGCAGCCGCAGCATACCCCCGCTGACAATTATTTATTTATTTCTTTTGTTTAGTGTTAATCACATTTTTGACTTTATCAATTAAACTTTCATTATTAAATTTTTGTTATATGTTATGGCATAACTTTAAAACCTGGCCTACTGTTACAACCACTCTGCTTTCCTAACCTCTGATAACACACTGCAGATTTATACTGTTTCAGATTTTACTCTCCCCTAATAGACACTTCATCCCCGCTCGTTATAGATCTTTCTGTTCTCAAGGGAATCGTCTGCTCTTTATGTTTACAGTACAACTTGCTGTCAGTTGCCCACAAACTTTGATGGAATTTTGGGTGGCAATTTATCTTCAGCTTTCTTTTCGAGGATGGTGTTGGCTGAGGCATTGAGGAAAGGATCCTATACATGCCAATGCAATGTTCAAACTAGGAATAAGAATCTATGAATTTGATTTCGGTCATCCACTGAACTTCAGATAAATAATTTAGAAATTCAAATTGAGATGTGGAGAAAAAAGAGATGAAAAGAAGATTGAATCCAATTTTCTTTTGCAAGAAGTAGATCTCCACCTTTGCAAAAATAATTCTTCTGGCCAAAGAGGTTGTTTTGGAATAAATTTTGATTGTCATACTGCTCAGTTTTTCACTCCTGAATGTGGCAGCCCTAACTTTATTGATTCTTTAGTGGGGAACTTACTGAATGTTGCAGTCATTTGATTGCAAACCCCATCAGCAGTGGATTTTGTGAAATAAACTGTCAACAGTTTCTGAATGTCAATGTTTACTTGTGAATAATTAAACCCAGGCATTAATGTCTAATTTACCCATGTTAACATTAAATATTGATGGATTTTTTTTATTGCTGCTGAATCAGAGAAAAATGGTTGAATATTGTTACCAATCACTCTGTCATTAGATATGTAGCAAAGCACTCTGCTTATGTCACATGTGCAACTATTTAAACAGAGGTTATGGCTAATATCAAAAGGCTTGAAGACATGATGAACTTTAAAGAAGCAAAACTTCGAGATCGGTTTAAGGATACATACAATGCTGTCCTATGGTTAAGAGAGAACAGGGATAAATTCCGTGGACACATCTATGAGCCAATTATGCTCGAGGTAAGGTTCCTTTTGTTAATATACTAAAATGTTTCTGCCATTATATACGGTTAAGGAAACATCCAATCATTAACACCAATGACAAGGCATTAAATTACATTAAAGAATACTAAGTATACTATGAACTTGCAACAGTCTATTTATTTTGCAGTCTGTTTAAATACTGCATTGCAACAGTTTATTTTTTTGAAGAACGGTTCCTGTGAAATGCAGCATGAACTATTTGCATTGAAAGGCCAGCTTCTATGCTGATGGTTGATGCTTACATTGTTTGATATGGACCTTATATAAACCAACTGTTCCAAAAGCTCTCTTCCTTCAATATTCTCTATAGGTTAACGCAACACATATTGCAGCCTCCTACTCTAATCGAAGATTTTTGATACTCAACCAGACTGTCTTTCTGCAATCTCTAGTCTCCTTAGCAGCTTCTCGTGATATTGTATCTTTGCAATCTTACTGATACCTTGTACTTTCATGGTCTTGATTCTGTGCCTTAATTTAATAATGTGTTTTGGGAAATTAGGGAATTCTTATCTATTGCCTTCAACGCTCATGATTAGTGGGAATTTTGGTGTTCATTTTGTTAGCATGACTTTTGATAAATTGTTTGACCCTCATTCTTGTTTTCCTTCTATTATTTTCTTTGCAGCTCAATATGAAGGACTCTAGAAATGCTAAGTATGTTGAAAACCATATTTCATTGAATGACCTGAGGGCCTTTGTTTGCGTGAACATGGAAGATATGGATATATTCCTTCGCGAGGTCAGTGCATGCACATAGATTTGTAGGATTTTTAGTTTTCTTATTAGAGAGGAAGTTTCACAATACCTCAAAAGTGTTCGTATTTCAATTAAAGTGCGATTTGTTTGCTTCTTCCAAACCATCCCATTGGCTGTATCCATCCAGTTTCTCTTGCCTCCTTTTTTAAAATCTGTTTCATTTTTCAAAAGTCCCACCTTCCGCTTTAGCAACCTTGTTAATGCTCCAACAAATCCGTGACCACTGCTCTATTGATTTCCTACCTTAAGTGTACAGAAATCAAACATCAAGAGACTTATCCACCCTTTTTATTTGCTTTCGCACAAGGGCAACATTTCCAAATGGGTGGACAATGTGCACTGCCATCCAAACCAAAATTACCACTGTCACTTCCTTTGATTTATTCCCATTTTAATGCTGTTCAACTGATTTGTGTTATGCTGTAGTGGAGAAGCAGAAAATTAGAGCAGATTGCCCGAGTGAAAGCCTGCTGAAAAGGGGCATAAATGAAACGTGTCTAATTTAGTTTTATCATCCAGAATATAAATGACAGTGTTGTAATATATTATTTTCCTAGTCATTGCACCGGACCTTTAAATCAAATGGCTGAAATGGGAAAGAAATGAGAAGAACGCTTAACAAGAATTAGATCCTGAAAAATATGTGACTGCAAGGTTAACTTGAACTTAATCTTACAATTATATTTGAGACGGGAAATTAGGTGACTGCAAGATACTAATCTTACAATTTGAAACTGGAAATTAGAAATGACAGGAGACATAATTCATGTCCAATTTCAGCAGGCTATCACGGAGGCAATCTGTGCATTAATCTTCTGCACATTTGTACTATTGCAGTAGAACACAGATCAGTTGAACAGTATTATAACGGGAGCAGCACCTTAAATAAAATAAGTGGCAGTGCTAATTCCATTTTGAATGACAGACAATGCATGTTTGATCTTCCTATTTACACTTGCATTTGGGCAGGGAAGCACCTTCATTATATTTTAATGGGTAACGTACATGTAAAGTAATATTTGTGTTTTTTTACTATTATTGCATCAGTCATTTTTGTTAACCATTGTAATAATGATATATAATAATATCCATCACTGATCTCCGATGAGAGGGTGGGTAGTCATAATCAGCATCTAAATTTGGAAACAAATAAGAGAAGTGGACCCGGTTGCTGTCCAGTGACCTATATTTGAAAGTAGTTGTGTTCTTGCTTTGGTTGACATGGGGATTTTCCTTGCTCGGGCGGTGGAATATGCTTCTATACTAACCAGGGCTGGTACAGTGACATCACGGTACTGTCTAATTTCTGTTCTCCTAATCTGGAATATGGTTTTATAAATTGCATACCCTTTTTTTACACCCCCCCCTCCCAAGCCTGCATACGTGAGACGCAAACGCAACTCGCTGACAAGGTAATGAGGGTAGAGAGTGACTTCCCGGATTTCATGGTCATTGTATTGGGGGATTTTATTGTATGGAACCAGGCTAACCTCAACCGAGAGCTTCCAAAATACAGACATCATGTTACCTGCCCCACCAGAGAGGAGAGAACACTCGATCATTGTTATACTACAATTAAGAATGCATATCGCTCTGTTTCCCGTGCGGCTCTGGGACTCACTGATCATTGTTTAGTTCACCTTATTCCGACCTACAGGCAGAAACTAAAATCTGCTAAGCCTGTGGTCAGAACAATGAAAAAGTGGACAAGCGAGGGCACTGAAAACCTACAGTCTTGCTTTGACTGCACTGATTGGAATGTGTTCAGGAAAGCAATCACAAGCCTCGGTGAATATACAGACACCGCGACATCATATATCAGCTTTTGTGAGGACAGTTGCATTCCCACTAGGACCCGGATCAAGTCCAACAACGACAAGCCCTGGATTACAGCAGAACTCAGACTGCTCCGCCAGTCTAAAGATGAGGTCTCCGGGAGCGGGGATGCAGACCTCTGCAAACAGGCCAAGTACAAGCTGAGAAGAGGAATCAGAGCTGCCAAGGAAAGGTACTCTGAGAAGTAGAGGAGCAAGTTCTCAGCTAATGGCTCCTCTTCAATGTGGACGGGCTTGCAAGAAATCACCAGCTACAAGAGGAAAGCCCCCTGCTCCTTGGACAATCGTCAACTGACCAACGACCTGAATGAGTTCTACTGCAGGTTCGATAGACAGAAACATAACCCTGGTACCCTCTCCCACTCCTCCCCAATCACCACTTAATACTCACAGCCTGACTCCAGTCTCCAAAGACAGGAGCCTCCTCCACTACCCAGCCCCTCCTTGCTCCCCAACATCAGTCAGGCCACTCCTCCATCACTAACAATAGAAATTGAGGATGTGGAAAAGCCATTCAGGGGACAGAAAAGCCGGAAATGTGCAGGACTCGACAATGTTTCCCCCTCTACCCTCAAGCTCTGTGCCAAACAACTGGCACCAGTCTCCACAGACATTTTCAATCAGTTCCTGCAAACCTCCACTGCCCCTGCTTGCTTCAAAGTCTCCACTATTGTTCCTGTACCCACATTGCCAAGTATTATTGTTCTTAATGACTACAGGCCTGTCGCACTGACCTCTGTAATCATGAAAATCCTTGAAAGACGTGCTGGCCCACCTGCAGTTTGACGTGCTGGCCCACCTTCCCCCATATCACATGGACCCCCTGCAGTTTGCACTCCGGGCCAATAGATCTGTGGATGACGCAGTCAACCTAGGCCTGCACTTCATCCTCCAGCACCTAGACCGCCAGGGGACCTATGCAAAGATTTTGTTTGTGGATTATAGCTCTGCGTTCAACACCATTGTGCCAGAGCTACGACACTCCAAACTCTCCCAGTTGACTGTGCCTGAACCCCTCTGTCAGTGGATCACCAACTTCCTGACAGACAGGAAGCAGCATGTGAGGCTGGGAAAGTACATCTCGGACCCGCTGACCCTCAGCATTGGAGCACCGCAAGGCTATGTGCTCTCCTCTCTCCTTTACTGTACACAAAGGACAGCACCTCCACAGACACCTCTGTCAAGCTTCTCAAGTTTGCGGACGACACAAATCTGACTAGACTGATCCAGAATGGGGAGGAATCTGCCTACAGACAGGAAGTGTCACAGCTGGCGTCCTGGTGCCATCGCAACAACCTGGAGCTCAATGCTCTTAAGACAGTGGAATTGATTGTAGACTTTAGGAGAGCTTCAAATCCCCCCCCCCCCCCTCACCATCAACAACACCACAGTCACATCTGTGGAGTCATTTTAGTTCCTTGGAACCATAATCTCCAGGGGCCTAAAATGGGAGGCCACCATCGACTCCACAGTCAAAAAGGCCAACAGAGGATGTACTTCCTGCGGCAGCTGAGAAAACAATCTACCACAGGCAATGATGCCGAGAAGGTTGTTGGCTGCAACCTTCCCCCCCCTCCCATTGACAAATTGTACATTGCAAGGGCCAGGAAGCGAGTGGGTAAGATCATCTCTGACCCCCACTCACCCTGGCCACAAACCCTTTGAAGTACTTCCCTCTGGGAGGCGACTCTAGACTGTCAAAGCCGCCACAGCCAGACACATAAACAACTTTTTTCCACGAGCAATAGCTCTGCGTAGCAGCCAAAAGTCTGTAGCCCCCTTTTTGCTCCGGTATTTTATTTTATTCCTCACATGTTTAGATTATAATGTTTTACTTTTAATTGTCTACTGTCTTTCGTGTTGTTATCCTTGCGAGCAAAGCACCAAGACTAATTCCTTGTATGTATACATACTTTGCTAATAAAATTTAATCAATTCAATTCATTAAGCTGCTAAATGACCAAAAGAAAGTATATGTGAAGAATTGCTATACATCTGACTACTGTTCATGTCAATAGCTTGCACATGCGGCAAACTTTGGAAAGATTGCGTGAGAGAAAGTAGAGAGAGCTATGTAAACCGGAACATTGAATTAAATTGACTAACACCTATATTACAAAATCAGGTCCGTGATACACAGAGGCTAAAAGTGAATGCGGTGTGTGCGCCTTCCATTTCAGCGGCAGGGAAGCGGCCTACTAGACCCATTCAGGAACTTCAGTAAGTAGTTTACATTTTGAATACTCCTTAAAATATATTTTTTAATTCATAAAAACTGAATAACTGAAACATTTCGAGAACAGTTAGCAGTTTTTCCTCATCCTTTTGCTGTGCATCCTCAATAATTAAATTCTTATTTGAAAATGTATCTAGTTTTGTTTGTTTTATTTTTGCTGTTCTGTTTAGTAATGCTGTTTGTAATGTAAGTTTCTTGCACAGGTAATCAAAAATACAAAATAGATGTTTATAACCCTATGCCCCATGTAAAATTTGAATGTTCCTAATTTTAATGTTTCTAATTTGATTTTAGTTTTCATGCAAGATAGACTTGTATTTGCACAATGACTTTCATGACCTTGGAACATTACAATGCTTTACAAGCAATGTATTAGTAATTGTACACACCGTTGCAATTAAGGGAATTTAGCAGTTGATTGGTGTACATATTACTGGAAGCATCAATATGATCATAAGTAAAGTTTAGTTTTCTAGTTCAAAGGATTAACGTTTTTTTAAAGACAGTGAGGTTAATTTCTATATGGTGAAACCAAACTGTATAAAAATGACATTCATTAAAATCTGACAATGTGCACTTTAACCACATGTGATTTTTTTTTCTATTACAAATCTGAAATTGTGGAGTACAGAGGCAAATAAATAAATGATGGGTCTTTGTCCCAAACATTATGGAGGGCACTGTAAAGACAGAACTGGGCAGATCAATGTACTGTGTAATCCATTAAGTCCCGTGTCACCAGTAGAGTGCATTTAAATTCTCCCAGCATAATATAATCAGGGCCAGGGCATGATCCTGGGTCACAATTGTGATTATTCATTAGTTGACAAAGACACAAGGGATAAATTCCTTCCACTTTTCAGAAATGCCATGGATCTTTAATTACACTTCAGGGGGCCTTATTTTAACATAACATACTGCATGTCTTCATTACTTCATTTTAATTTGAGGCTACATTTTTTGTGCTTGGGATTATGGAGTGAGACTTGATGGGAAAGAGAGCGCTACCCTCTGACTCGGAGATAAGACACAGAAAGAAATTGTTTGAATTAATTTCTCTGTCACATTTACATAGATTGTTCAGCTTTCGGACAGCATTTTGCAGATATTGCTTGTTGAGAGAATTTTGAACAAAATACTTTACTCCTGCTCTACTGCTCTGCTTTATAACATTTGATTCTGAATTCTACCACATTGCAATGCATGTCAAGAGTGTTTAATTGTCATAAGCACTGGGATATTTTTAGATATTTAACTGGTTATGATTTATGTGTTTTGCTTTCCGTTCCAGTTTCATTCAAGTCTTGGTTAATATCAAAAGTAACTGGAGAATCTGAAATTTGCTTAATTATCGTTTTCTTAATCTTTACAAATTGGTATCAATGGGCAATTCACTTTTGTCTTGAAAAATAAAAGCCTTTTGTATAATTTACATATTGATTTTCAACCATTTAACTTACTTTTTGAAAACCTGTCTTTCAGCAGTTTGCTTTATAATTTCCTGTTAACATTGGGAACTTTTGTCTTTTGCTAGAAATTATGGTTTTGTATCTTATTTGCGAGAGCTGATCGATGCACCAGAACCTGTAATGAGCTTTCTTTGTGAGCAGTACAGAGTTTATGATGTTCCTATAGGAACTGCAAAGACCAAATCGATGATTGAAAAGGTAGGTATTGTTAATTGTCCTTTATATTTTATGGACATTAAAAGCGCAGCTCGTCTTAGCAATGGGGCCCCCGCAACAATCGCACCCAAACCCCCAATATTCCACGCCCCATGAATGCAGCATGTCTCTTGCACACGACCAATTTCAATTTACTTCCCAACATGGTATGTTTACGTTACCCTTATTGCATCATATCTATATCAAATACCATTTTTCAGATGTGGATCCATTTTCCCTATAACATCAAGATAAGATTCTGATTTATTTAACTACCGGGGGTTTTGGCAACTGTACAGATCTTTATGTCATCTGCTGACGTGCTGACTGTTTCCCTTGTCTCTACCCGTTATCATAAAAATGTGGTCTTAATATGAATCGCATGAAGACAGCCCTGAGTACAGCCAATTCCCGATCTAATCCAATCCCTTGAGATTCTCTTTCTCTATGCTACTTTGTCAAAAGCTTTTTGAAATTAAGTAATGTTCATTCATTAGCCTGGGTTCATTTTCCCAAAGTTCATTCTGGGCTTTTGTACCAGTAGGTATGCTTACATCTCCCCAAAGGCCTCTTTTCAGAAAAAGCTACAAAATGTATGATGCTTATCATGAATAACTTTTCTATATAACAGAACCTACTTTCCTATGATTAATGTCAAATTAATCTTTGAAATAATCAGTGGCACACTGACCAGCCCAGACATCGTCTGGATAGATTCCAGACTCTAAATGAGCCGTGGAACAAAGTAATCAAGGGGTGAATTTTCAGTTTCTATTTCAGTGAATAAATATTGTTTGTGGCTCAATCAGATTCAGTAGTTAAGACTATTTTACTTGCTTTTCATCCCTGCAAAAATGTTTTTTCCCTTTGTTTGTTAAGAAACAGACAAATAATCCACGTATTTATAGAAATCGTAACAAAATAAGGATATATATCAATTGCAATAACAATTTGGTCATTAGTACTACTCATTGATGGTGATTTAGAATGCAGTGGGTAATTTGATTTTGATTATTAATTGAAAATGTTACACCATACAATTTATAGCACAGAACACAATCATTTGACACAACTGATTGATACTGGTTTATGATTCACACAAGCTTTCCCCCATCCAATTTCTTCCAACTTTTAGTGTGTTATTCTATTGCCTTTTGTCAGATGCATTTACAATAGACAGTAGGTGCAGGAGTAGGCCATTCGGCCGTTCAATGTGATCATGGCTGATCATCTTGATAACCTTGCATCCCTTAGCAAAAACAATTTCACCTTAATTCTTTACTGACAGAAATCGTACAAACAATCCCCTGGTTTTTAGCAGGTTCACTAATAGAAATATCTTCATATGGTGGCACGGTAGTAGAGTTGCTACCTTACAGTGCCAGAGACCCAAGTTTGATCCAGATGTTTGTACAAATCTGTATGCTCTCCCTGTGACCGGGACCTCCAACATGAGTTTTTCCCTGGGTGGTCCTGTTTCCTCCCACATTCCAAAGATGTGCAGCAGGTCGATTGGCTTCTGTAAATTGCCCTTGTGTGTAAATTGTCCCTAGTGTATGGGTGATCATTGGCCGATGTAGATTCGGTGGGCTGACACGCCTGTTTAGAAGCTGTATCTTTAAACCAAACTAAATTAAAGTAATATATTCATACTTGGATCCTCTATGATATTGCAATGTACCAGAATATTCATAATTTACCAGCAAAACACAGTGCTGGAGGAACTCCGTGGTCAGGTCTGTGAAGGAAATGGACAGAAGGTATTTTAGGTTGAGACACTTGAAGGGTCCTGACCCAAAATGTCATCTATCCATTTCCTTCATGTCATTCTACCATACTTTCCACTTAACCTGTTGTGTTCTTCCAGCACTGTGTTTGGTTCAAGATTGCAGCACTACAGTTTCTTGTGTGTCTAGGTTAACAGCAATCGAATTAAGTAAATCTATGATCAGAGGACCAGCCAATAGATGATGGTTTTCACGTCAGTATAGGAAAAGTTTTCAACAACTAAGAATTTATTTTGCACCCAATTCTTTACAGCAGTCAGGCTAGATATTATTGTTCAAATGTAAGTTTGGGTTGGTTGCATTCTCTTAATCTACAGAAATTCTGCTTATGTTTTTTTTTTTGTTTAAATGTTGAGCTTGTGGGTCAAGAGACATGATTTTACTTTTGAGAATTTACCTTTTGTATTGCTGAATTAATAAAAATGTATAGACTAGGGAGTGTTTGGATAGATTGTACTGGAGTGTAAACAATATTTATTACATTATTACACTTACCAATATTGGCACTTTTACAGGTGATAAAAGAAACTCAACTGCGTCAGATCTACACAGGAGATGAGCGATACAGTGTTAAAAAATCTGCATATTCCAATAAGACCGTTTCCAGTAACACAGCATTGAGAAATGCACAATTCCTCCTCGTCCAAGTGGATGTGGAGGAAAGAAGACGATTGGATGATCAAGCAAAAGTAAGCTTTTAAACAATTACTAGACCAGGTGCGGACCCGTAGGGGCCGTCCCTCATGGCAATATTCCACCAATGACCCATAGTCCGCAACTGCACAGGCGCGGCTGAGGGGTTCCCGTTGTGACGCGAGTCACGGCAACCCTCCATCAACTATGCCTCGACATCCCCCTCATCCCCCAGCACTCCCTCCCCTTCCTCTTCACCCTACCCCTTCTTTCCCAATGAAAATCGCGATTTTTCTTTAAAATAACCTGAACACAATGTTTGCTGTAGATGAAAACGGAAGAATTTGATTAAAGCGGAGTTCTTTTTTTTAATATCACGATTTTTTAATGTAAATGAGATTCGGGATACCATTTGACGTCATTGTGACGTTGAACGGGATCCTATTGTGACGTCGAACTCGGCTGACGGGCAGGGCTTGCGGAAAAGTGGTTTGAAAAGTGATTTTTGTAAAGTTTAAAATGTCAATAACTTGGAAAATATAACATAATTCCGAACAAAACTTGTTTCATTTACATCCCAGGACAATGGTGAGTAAGGTGGGCCAAAAATTGTAGTGCAATCGTGCACCGTTTGGCGGGGTTTTGGAATATCACGCACTTGCACACACGCATATAAACAAACAGGATGAGAGTTAGTAATATAATAATAATAATATATAATTATGTGTGCGTGTGTATGTGTATATATACACACACGCACACACACTAGACCAAGTGGGACCCGTTGAGTCCCTGTCACACGGGAGGCCTGGCCCCCCCCAACGCAATATTCCACCACTCATCCACAGCCCCCATCTGCATTGATGTGGCACTAACTTGTAAAAATATAAGATCAATGTGAGTGCAGCTCACTCTGCCTCTCCAGTCCCCTATTCACCTCCACCATTATCCTCCCTCTCCCCAACCTCCACCAACCCTCCTCTGCTTCCTCGCCTCACGACCTTCTTCCCCTCCTCTCTCCTCCCCCTCCCCTGCTCCATTACCTCACCATCCCTCTTCCTACCCCTATCCTCCTCCATTCTCCCTCACCCCCAGCACTCCCTCTGTGCCCTTTCTCTTCTTTCTCCTCAGAGGTTGGTGGTCAGTTTCAATCGTGTCCGTGTGTCCAAAGATAAAGTCGTTAAATTTCTTGCAGGTGAAAACAACCGTCAACAGCTCTTTCTCAATTTGGGCATACTGTTGTTTTGAGTCAGTCATAGTGCGCGAGGCATAGGCAACAGTCTTATTGCCGTTGCCATCATTTTGAGGACATGCTGCGCCTAGTCCGTGTTGTGAAGCGTCACAGTGTGACCAGTCGTTTAGGATCAAAGTAAGCGAGAGTAGGAGCACAAGACATCTGCTGCTTAAGAATGTCGAACGCCCTCTGCTGTTGCTCGTGCCAGGTCCAAGCAGTGTCTTTGTGTGTAAGCTGGCGCAATGGGGCTGATATTTCATTAAAACCCGGAATTAATTTACTCAAGTAGTTATCCATGCCAAGGAATCTCTGCAAACTTAGAACGTCTGTGGGCGCTGCGAGCTCGTTGATAGCACTGATTTTCGTCGGATCAGTTTTTAGGGTAAACACATAGCCTAGGTATTTCACCTTATTTACCCTGAATTTGCATTATTGAGGGTTGAGCTTGAGGTTGATGGCCTTGGCACGATCCAGGACGTTTGTCAGATTAGCATCGTGTTCTTCAACAGTTCGTCCCGTTACGAGGATGTCCTCCACTACAATGGAGCATGGGTAGCCTGCAAACAACTGCTCCATAGCTTGTTGAAATAGTTCGCTAGCAGAGCTTATTCCAAAAGGCATGCGAAGAAATCTGTAACGTCCGAACGGAGTGCTGAAATTGGTTAACTTGGGGGAGTTGTATTCCAGCGAAATCTGCCAGAATGAATTCTTGGCATTAGCACTGTGAATAAATTGCCTCGGCCATCTGCGCTGTGATCTCGTCCACAGTGCGCATGGGATAGCAAGGTCGTTTGATTGCTGTGTTTAAGTCCTTGGGGTTGATGCAAATTCGTATCTTGTCTTTATTCTTCTTCGTAGCCATGACCATGGTGGAGACCCAATCCGAGGGGTCAGCGACGGGAGCATTTACACCTAGAGACACCATTCTGTTAAGTTCACTTTGAACGTGGTCCTGCATAGCATGGGGAATCTTATGAGCTGGACCAATAACTGGAATTGCCTCTGGGTCAATGGTGATCGTGTATCTGACAGGCAACCTGCCCAGCTTATCGTCAAATAAAATCTTGTATTGTGTCCGGCTTTGATGTCTAAAGTCAGTCTGTAGTCAGATGACAAACAGATGGGACGAAAGAGATAAGACGCATGTCTTGACATGCGTTGACACCCAGTAGAGACGGCACATTTTCACGAACCACATAGAAACTCAGGTTGTAGACATGAGAGTTAAGACAGCAGCGTAACTCAACTTGACCAATAGGGTGCACTGGTCCTCCTGCAAATGGACAAGGGAGACAGCCGTTGGAATAACGGACTCTGTTTTTTGTAACTTTTTAAACACAGCTAGGCACATGACATTGCACCTGGCCCCCGAATCAACTTTCAGATAGAAATTCTTGCCATTAAGGAGCAAAGCGACCTGGGGGTCCAGTTGTTTATGCATTAAATCAGACAAGGAATGTACATCGACGTGAAAACTTTCGCCAGCAGCCTGCAAATCCGTGGGAGCTGGTTGAGAGTATTCTGAGAGCAAGTTCTCACGGCCAAGCGAGGTTAACACATTGTCTTGTTTTGAACTCTGTTGCTACGTGAACGACAGCATTTAAAGAAAAGATTTATTTTGTTGCAAAATCGACATAATATTCCATATGCAGGTCAACGGTCACGAACAGCAGCATGTGAACCGCGACAGTTAAAGCAATTTTCAATTAGTCTCAACTTGATAGAGGTATCAGGCACTTGAGGAAAACTGGGAGAGATTTGATGACATACCGGTAACATTAATCTCACGATCAGCAGAGTGTCCCAAGACTTTTGTGTGAGCGTCAGCCATTTCAGCAATACGACAGCGGTTTTCAACAGTCTAGAGTCAGCATCCCGCAATAACCTGTCACGTAATTTATCATTGCGGATGCCATAAACCAGACGGTCACGGACAAGGCTATCACATATATCCCTAAAATCGCATCTATTGGCAATGTGCTTCAATGCATTGACATACATCTCCACATGTTCTCCCTGTCTCTGGCTTCGGGAATAGAACAAATGCCACTCCATGACTAAGTTTGTTCATAACTCACATAAACTGTCGGAATTTGCGCAGTAAGCAGTCAGGCTTTCTGATAGATTCAGCAGGAGCAATCGACACCAGCCGGGTCAAATCTAGCCGGTTCATAGTGAAATCTTCTGGCAGGGCGAGGAGCTTCTGTGCCTGCCAGATTAAGCAGAATTGACGACCGGAACACTGGGAGCAGCATTTAGGGTGAGCTGCTTCAATGTAAATTGAGAAATTCTCTTCAAATACTCGCCACCGTTCTGCAAGATCCTCATCAAATACCAGGATCTCCGGTTTTCTGAGAGCAGAAGCCATTGCAATATCACTGAAGAAAACAACAAACTGAAATAAAAGCAATATAATTAAGCAAGGAATGAGTCCGTACACTCTGATACCATGTTGTGATTCTGCTGTTGGAATAACCAAAGTCTCACACCGTGTTTAAGGTCCAAAGACTTTATTAACATTACAGCATAGGTGAAGTCACCTCTCTCTCTCTGCCCCTCTCTCTGTCTCTCTGCCCTCCTCACTATCTCTCTGCCCGTCTCTCTGCCCCTGTGAATTGGGGGCTATGCATGAGTGGATAGGGCGTGGATGGGGTAACAAGTAGCTAATGAATAATATTAATATAGTATCAAGGGGGGTGGTTAGTTTTTGTGTGAGGGGTGGTTAGTATGTGTGTGACGCCGCATGCCGCCCCCCCCCCCCCCCTCCCACAACCGCTCGTTGAGGGGACGAGACCCAACGGGCCCCACTTGGTCTAATGGTAAAAAATGTACATATTCATGTAGAGATTTATCCCGTGAAATCAAAAATCGCCTTATCTGAAAAATTAATGCATTATTTCTCAAAATCAAAATGTTAAAATATTTCAAATAACTTAGACATTCGGCTGATGACGTGATGACGTCACAATGGCTGCACGTTGTGTTCAGGCGCTGCGAGTGACGTCGCCCCGCTCGCTTTTTTTCGCAGTCCTTCGCTTTTTCGCGATCGCCCCGCTCCGCTCGCCCCCCCCCTCCTCTCCCCCCCCCCCCTCCCCCTCCTCCCCCCCCCCTCCTTCTCCCTCTCTCCCCCTCTCCCCTCTCTCCCCCCTCTCCTCTCCCTCCTCCTCTCTCCCTCCCTCCTCCTCTCCCTCCCTCCCTCCTCTCCTCCCTCCCCCTCCTCCTCCTCTCCCCCCTCCTCCTCCTCCTCTCCCCCCTCCTCCTCTCTCCCCCCCTCTTCCCTTTTCATTTGAATGTTGAAGGCATAAAATAATTAAAATATTTTCCAGGATGTGTTATTTTTGAGGATCACAAATATCTATCATTCCAGTTGTCTAGCTTTGGAGTGTTAGTAAATGCTATGCCATTCCAATGTTCTGGAATGCTCTTTTCCCCTAAACGTGCAATTGGATTTTGCCTTTGTCTAAACTGCGTTTTTTTGTTTGTAATATTTTTCTTCTGGAAAATGTAGCATGGTTTTCTTCCGAGTGGTTAAGCCCTAGAACCCGTTGGGAACTATAAGGAGCTGGCCTGTAATCATGTGGCATTACTTTTTCTTACAATGTTGTTAGTTACCTTTTCATTTCAATGTAAAAGCAAACTGCAGTAAGAAAACAGACAGAGCAAAAGATAGTTGCATAATGTCATGCCATTTGCATGCTTCGTTTGCAGGGGATAACTGCAAAGCTAAATGCAGTGGAATCACGCATTGCTGAAATTTCTGAGACGTACAGGCATCTGGAGCGGAAAGATAATGAACTAAGGACAAAGAAAACAGCTTGTTTTCCGTACTTTACCACCTTTACAATGGAAATCCTCAAAGTGTTTGTTATATAGAAGACAACCTGTAAAGCACTGCTCTTTAACAAATTCACTGTCCAACAAAATGTCCAGTTTTGCACTTTTATCATTCCGGTATGGAAGGGTTATTTGTGGATCTTGAAGTATGCAACAATTATACAAAACCTGAATTAATGCAAGATATTGATAGAATCTGCATTGTCTTTAATTATGCAAAACAAGCAGCAGAACGTTGAGCACTTACTAGATTTTGTATTATACAGTGCCCTCCATAATGTTTGGAACAAAGACCCATCATTTATTTATTTGCCTCTACTCCACAATTTGAGATTTGTAATAAAAAAAAAAATCACATGTGGTTAAAGTGCACATTGTCAGATTTTATTAAAGGGTGTTTTTATACATTTTGGTTTCACCATGTAGAAACTACAGCTGTATTTATTCATAGTCCCCCCCCCATTTCAGGGCACCATAATGTTTCGGACACATGGCTTCACAGGCATTTGTAATTGCTCAGGTGTGTTTAATCGTCTTCTTAATGCAGGTATAAGAGAGCTCTCAGCACCTAGTCTTTCCTACATTCTTTCCATCACCTTTGGAAACTTTTATTGCTGTTTATCAATATGAGGACCAAAGTTGTTCCAATGAAAGTCAAAGAAGCCATTATGAGCCTGAGAAACAAGAATCAAAAAGGGCTGTTGAGCCAAAACCAAATAGGCCAACGCCATTGTAGTGGGAGACTCCATTGTGAGAGGTACGGACAGGGGTTTCTGCGGCAACAGACGGGATTCGAGGATGGTGTGCTACCTTCCTGGTGCCAGGATCCAGGATGTCACGGACAGAGTGCAGAAAATCCTCAAGGGCGAAGGTGATCAGCCGGAAGTGGTAGTGCTTTAGAGAGCGCGGAAAAATGCTGAAAAGGAGGAACTCCAGGGTTGTTATCTCCAGTTTGCTTCCAGTTCCTCGTGCTGGCGAGAGCAGGAACAGGGAGATACGGGACCTGAATGTGTGGCTGAGGAACTGGTGATTTAGATCAGGGATTTAGATTCTTAGATCACTGGGATCTGTTTTGGAGTAAGGGGGAGCTGTACAAAAGGGACGGATTGCATCTTAACAGGTGGGGGACCAGCATTCTGGCAGGCAGGTTTGCCACTGCTACACGGGTGGTTTTAAACTGAATAAGGGGGGTGGGGTGTCAAATGGGATAGTCAAGGATGGAGTAAAAGGGAAAGGGTTTCTTAAATGTGTGAGCGGTGAGACAGAGGGGTGTAAAATGAGAGTAGAAGCAGTAGGTAGCAAAGTGAAAAGTAAAAGTGGCAGGCAGACAAATCCAGGGCAAAAATCAAAAAGGGCCACTTTTCAACATAATTGTATAAGGGGTAAGAGTTTTGTTAAAACAAGCCTGAAGGCTTTGTGTCTCAATGCAAGGAGCATTCGTAATAAGGTGGATGAGTTGAATGTGCAGATAGCTATTAATGACTATGATATAGTTGGGATCACGGAGACATGGCTCCAGGGTGACCAAGGCTGGGAGCTGAACATCCAGGAATATTCAATATTCAGGAGGGATAGACAGAAAGGAAAAGTAGGTGGAGTAGCGTTGCTGGTTAGAGAGGAGATTAACGCAATAGAAAGGAAGGAGGATGGGGAATCGATATGGGTGGAGCTGGGAAACACTAAGGGGCAGAAAACGCTAGTGGGTGTTGTGTACAGGCCACCTAACAGTAGTAGTGGAGTTGGGGATAACATCAAACAGGAAATTAGGAATGCGTGCAACAAAGATAAAACAGTTATAATGGGTGACTTCAATCTACATATAGATTGGGTGAATCAAATTGGCAAGGGTGCTGAGGAAGAGGATTTCTTGGAATGTATGCGGGATAGTTTTCTAAACCAACGTGTAGAGGAACCACCGAGAGAGCAGGCTATTTTAGACTGGGTATTGAGTAATGAGGAAGGGTTAGTTAGTCTTGTTGTACATAGCCCTTTGGGCAAGAGTGACCATAATATGGTAGAGTTCTTCATTAGGATGGAGAGTGACATTATTAATTCAAAAACAAGGGTCCTGAACTTAAAGAAAGGTAACTTTGAGGGTATGAGACGTGAATTGGCCAAGATAGACTGGCAATTGACTCTGAAAGGGTTGATGGTGGATATGCAGTGGAAGGCATTTAAAGACTGCATGGATGAACTACAACAATTGTTTATCCCAGTTTGGCAAAATAATAAATCAGGGAAGGTAGTGCATCCGTGGATAGCAAGGGAAATCAGGGATAGTATCAAAACAAAAGATGAAGCATACAAATTAGCCAGAAAAAGCAGCCTACCAGAGGACTGGGAGAAATTCAGAGTCCAGCAGAGGAGGACAAAGGGCTTAATTAGGAAAGGGAAAAACTCTGAAAGAAAACTGGCAGGGAACATAAAAACTGACTGCAAAAGTTTTTATAGATATGTGAAGAGAAAAAGATTAGTTAAAACAAATGTAGGTCCCTTGTCAGAAACAGGTGCAGTCACAAACAGGTGAATAAATTGATCGTTGGAGGAACTGAGTGAAATCCAGGTTAGCCGGGAAGTGGTGTTAGGTAAATTGAATGGATTCAAGGCCGATAAACCCCAGGGCCAGAAAGGCTGCATCCCAGAGTACTTAAGGAAGTAGCCCCGGAAATAATAGATGCATTAGTGATAATTTTTCAAAACTGTTTAGATTCTGGAGTAGTTCCTGAGGATTTGAGGGTAGCTAATGTAACCCCACTTTTTAAAAATGGAGGGAGAGGGAAAACGGGAAATTACAGACCAGTTAGTCTAACATCGGTAGTGGGGAAACTGCTAGAATCAGTTATTAAAGATGGGATAGCAGCACATTTGGAAAGTGGTGAAATCATTGGACAAAGTCAGCATGGATTTGTGAAAGGTAAATCATTTCTGACGAATCTTATAGAACTTTTTGAGGATGTAACTAGTAGAATGGATAAGGGAGAACCAGTGGATGTGTTATATCTGGACTTTTAGAAGGCTTTCGACAAGGTCCCACATAAGAGATTAGTATACAAACTTAAAGCACACGGTATGGGGGTTCGGTATTGATGTGGATAGAGAACTGGCTGGCAGACAGGAAGCAAAGAGTAGGAGTAAACGGGTCCTTTTCACAATGGCAGGCAGTGACTAATGGGGTACCGCAAGGCTCAGTGCTGGGACCCCAGCTATTTACAATATATATTAATGATTTGGACGTGGGAATTGAATGCAACATCTCCAAGTTTGTGGATGACACGAACTGGGGGGCAGTGTTAGCTGTGAGGAGGATGCTAGGAGGCTGCAAGGTGACTTGGGTAGGCTGGGTGAGTGGGCAAATGCATGGCAGATGCAGTATAATGTGGATAAATGTGAGGTTATCCACTTTGGTGGCAAAAACAGGAAAGTAGACTATTATCTGAATGGTGGCCGATTAGGAAAAGGGGAAATGCAACGAGTCCTGGGTGTCATGGCACACCAGTCATTAAAAGTAGGCGTGACCCCACCACTCGCCACATCTTCCCATCTCCCCCCCATGTCTGCCTTCCGCAAAGACCACTCCCTCCGCAACTCCCTTGTCAATTCTTCCCTTCCCTCCCGTACCACCCCCTCCCCGGGCACTTTCCGTTGCAACCGCAAGAAATGCAACACCTGTCCCTATGCCTCCCCCCTCGACTCCATTCAAGGACACAAGCAGTCGTTCCAGGTGCGACAAAGGTTCACCTGTATCTCCTCCAACCTCATCTACTGCATCCGCTGCTCTAGATGCCAGCTGATTTACATCGGTGAGACTAAGCGGAGGTTGGGCGATCGTTTCGCCGAACACCTCCGCTCAGTCCGCAAGAACCTACCTGAGCTCCCGGTGGCTCAGCACTTCAACTCCCCCTCCCATTCCCAATCCGACCTCTCTGTCCTGGGTCTCCTTCATTGCCAGAGTGAGCAACACCGGAAATTGGAGGAACAGCACCGCATATTCCGCCTGGGTAGCCTGCGGCCGGCGGGCATGAACATTGAATTCTCCCAATTTTGCTAGCCCTTGCTGTCTCCTCCCCTTCCTTAACCCTCGAGCTGTCTCCTCCCATCCCCCCGCCATGGGGCTCCTCCTCCCCCTTTATCAGTCTGAAGAAGGGTTTCGGCCCGAAACGTCACCTATTTCCTTCGCTCCATAGATGCTGCTGCCACCGCTGAGTTTCTCCAGCATTTTTGTGTACCTTCGATTTTCCAGCATCTGCAGTTCCTTCTTGACACGTTAAAAGTAGGCATGCAGGTGCAGCAGGCAGTGAAGAAAGGGAATGGTATGTTAGCATTCATAGCAAAAGGATTTGAGTATAGGAGCAGGGAGGTTCTACTGCAGTTGTACCTGGAGTATTACGTACAGTTTTGGTCTCCTAATCTGAGGAAAGACATTCTTGCCATAGAGCGAGTACAGAGAAGGTTCACCAGACTGATTCCTGGAATGTCAGGACTTTCATATGAAGAAAGACTGGATAGACTCGGCTTGTACTCGCTAGAATTTAGAAGATTGAGGGGGAATCTTATAGAAACTTACAAAATTCTTAAGGGGTTGGACAGGCTAGATGCAGGAAGATTGTTCCCTATGTTGGGGTAGTCCAAAACAAGGGGTCACAGTTTAAGGATAAAGGGGAAATCTTTTAGGACTGAGATGAGAAAATCATTTTTTACACAGAGAGTGGCGAATCTCTGGAATTCTCTGCCACAGAATGTAGTTGAGGCCAGTTCATTGGCTATATTTAAGAGGGAGTTAGATGTGGCCCTTGTGGCTGAAGGGATCAGGGAGTATGGAGAGAAGGCAGGTACAGGATACCGAGTTGGATGATGAGCCATGATATTGAATGGCGGTGCAGACTCGAAGGGGCAAATGGCCTACCCCTGCACCTATTTTCTATGTTTCTAATAAAACTTAGAGACATCAGCCAAACGTTAGGCTTACCAAAATCAACTGTTTGGAACATCATTTAGAAGAGAGCAATGATGAGCTTACTAATCGCAAAGGAACTGGTAGGCCAAGGAAGACCTCCACAGCCGATGACAGAAGAATTCTCTCTATAATAAAGAAAAATGCCCAAACACCTGTCCGCCAGATCAGAAACATTCTTCAAGAGTCATGTGTGGATTTATCAATGACCACTGCCTGCAGAAGACTTCATGAACAGAAATACAGAGGCCACACTGCAAGATGCAAACCACTGGTTAGCCACAAAAATATAGGATGGCTGGGTTATAGTTTGCCAAGAAGTACTTAAAAGAGCAACCACAGTTCTGGTAAAAGGTCTCGTGGACAAATGAGACGAAGATTAACTTATATCAGAGTGATGGCAAGAGCAAAGTATGGAGGAGAGAAGGAACTGCCCAAGATCCAATGCATACCACCTCATTTGTGAAACAAGGTGATGGGGGTGTTATGGCCTGGGCATGTACGGCTGCTGAAGGTACTGACTCACTCATGTTCATTGATGGTAGTAGCATAATGAATTGTGAAGTGTATAGACACACCCTATCTGCTCAAGTTGAAACAAATTCCTCAAAACTCATTTGTCGGCAGTTCATTCTACAGCAAGACAATGATCCTAAACATACTGCTAAAGCAACAAAGAAGTTTTTCAAAACTCAAAACTGGTCAATTCTTGAGTGGCCCAGTCAATCACCCGATCTGAACCCAATTGAACATGCCTTTTATATGCTGAAGAGAAAACTGAAGAGTACTAGTCCCCAAAATAAGCATAAGCTAAAGATGGCTGCAATACAGGCCTGGCAGACCATCACCAGAGAAGACACCCATCAACTGGTGATGTCCATGAATCGCAGACTTCAAGCAGTCATTGCATGCAAAGGATATGCAACAAAATACTAAACAAGACTACTTTCATTTACATGACATTGCTGTGTCCCTGACATTATGGTGCCCTGAAATGGAGGGGCTATGTATAAACACTGCTGTAATTTCTACATTACAACAATTTTACATTACTACATTACAAACCAAAATGTTAAAAAATGGAGTCCATTAAAATCTGATAATGTGCACTATAACCACATGTGATTTTTTTCTATTACAAATCATAAATTGTGGAGTAGAGGCAAATAAATAAATGATGGGTCTTTGTCCAAAATATTATGGAGAGCACTGTATCTGTTACTTCCTTGTATTATTTTAATAATGGAATATTAATGCAAACAAAATGAAATCAGCCATTGATCTGTGAGGAAGAAGCTTCAGATAATGGATGTCACAAAAGCATTTGAAGCTTAAATGTCTTTGTGATAATTGGGTTGGACAGCCTTTTTGTCGATAACTTTATTGATTTTAGAACCAAAGGAGGTTAACCGTAGGACGTAGTGTCCCGATGTAAATCTGATCTCTGTATAGCATAAATGTACAGTAAATACAAAGTAACAGTGGCAGCAGGCTCTTACCTGAAGCGTTGACAATCTTGGCATAGTATTATTGTGTTAACAGAGAATTGCTAGTTCAACGCTCACATTTGCCAATTTATTCTCAGTCTCAAACAGATGGAGATGGACACCAACAATCTTCAAGAGGAAGAACAAAAAGCTAATGCGAAGATGAAGGCAATCAATACCCAGAAAGGCAAACTTGTTTCGGAATTAACGCAGCTCATCAAGGTAGGACAGGCACAAAGGAATTTATGGAACAATACTTTTTTGTAATAAGTTCTTTCCATTTCTCAAATCTCTGACAAAATATGTTAAAAAGTGTATGGACATATTTGTGTAATTTTTATTTTGTTAAGAAATCATTAATGTGTAACCAGCAGTACACAAATCAATCTATTTTATGAAAATAATATAATAAATTAAGATGCTAAAGAGGCACCCATACCTAGGAATATTTTATTGATTTCTTAAAAAAAAAAAGGCTATTGACTTTAATATACCTTTGGATTAAGTCTGTACGAATTCTACAACGTAGATTTAATTTATTTTATATATATTTTCAATTATATGTATATTTTATTTATAGAAAATTGATATTTTCAAGTCTTGGCCTTGTATTACAATGTGTTAATTGTTAACCATACTTTGCAATTAAAAGTTGATTTGTGTGTAAAATGTTTTAAATTGCTTTCTTAGCTCGTTTCAAAACTAAATGTTAACACCACTGAGGCTACGAAGTGCAAAAGACACGTGATCTGTTTTATGCAAAAAGACTGCGGTACCTCTGTGCTTGTATTAGTGAGAGGGGAGTGAGAGGAGAGGTGAATACCAAAGTCAGTGTTGTACATGAATGCACAAAGTATAAGAAATAAAGTGGATGAGCTTGAGGCTCAGTTAGAAATTGGCAAGTATGATGTTGTGGGAATTACAGAGACAAGGCTGCAAGAGGACCAGGGCTGGGAACTGAATATTCAAGGGTATACATCCTATCAAAAAGACAGACTGGTGGGCAGAGGGAGTGGGGTAGCTCTGTTGGTGAGGAAGGAAATTCAGTCCCTTGCAAGGCGTGACATTGAAACAGGAGATGTGGAGTCAGTATCAAACAGTAGCCTGGATATAGGGTGCAATTTGAATCAAGAGTTAAAATTGGCATGTCGTAAAGGTAATGGTACGTTTGTTATGGGAGATTTCAACATGCAGGTAGACTGGGAAAATCAGGTTGGCACTGGACCCCAAGAAAGGGAATTTGTGGAGTGCCTCCGTGATGGATTCTTAGAGCAGCTTCTACCGGAGCCTACCAGGGAGAAGGCAATTCTGGATTTAGCGTTGTGTAATGAACCGGATTTGATAAGGGAACGTGATTAAGAAGCCATTAGGAGGTAGTGACCATAATATGATACGTTTTAATCTACAATTTGAGAGGGGGAAGGATAAATCGGTGTCAGTAATACAGTTGAATAAAGGAGACTATGGAGCCATGAGGGAGGAGCTGGCCAAAGTTGACTGGATGACAGTGGAACAACAATGGCAGGTATTTCTGGGAATAATACAGAAGGTGCAGGATCAGTTCATTCCAAAGAGGAAGAAAGATTCCAAGGGCAATAAAGGGCGACCGTGGGTGACAAGGGAAGTCAAGGACAGTATAAAAATAAAAGAGAAGTATATCGTAGCAAAGATGAGCGGGAAGCCAGAGGATTCGGTAACGTTTAAAGAGCAACAGAAGATAACTAAAAAGGCAATACGGGGAGAAAAGATGAGGTATGAAGGTAATCTAGCCAAGAATATAAAGGAGGATAGTAAAAGGTTCTTTAGGAATGTGAAGAGGAAAAAAATTGTTTAAACCAAAGTTGGACGCTTGAAGACTGAAAAAGGTGAATTTATTATGGGGAACAAGGAAATGACAGATGAGTTGAACAGGTACTTAAGATCTGTCTTCACTAAAGAGGACACAAACAATCTTCCTGATGCACTAGCCAGAGGATCTGGGGGATGGAGGAACTGAAGGAAATCCACATTAGGCAGGAAATGGTGTTGGATAGACTGATGGTACTGAAGGCTGATAAATCCCCAGGGCCTGTTGGTCTGCATCCCAGGGTACTTAAGGAAGTGGCTCTTGAAGTCATGGACGCATTGGTGATAATTTTCCAATGTTCTATAGATTCAGGATCAGTTCCTGTGGATTGGGGGGTAGCTAATGTTATCCCACTTTTTAAGAAAGGCAGGAGAGAGAAAACAGGGAATTATAGACCAGTTAGCCTGACATCGGTGTTCGGGAAGATGCTGGAGTCAATCATAAAATATGAAATAGCGGCACATTTGGATAGCAGTAACAGTCAGCATGGATTTATGAAGGGGAAATCATGCTTGACTAATCTTCTGGAAATTTTTGAGGATGTAACTAGGAAAATGGACAACGAAGAGCCAGTGGATGTACCTGGACTTTCAGAAAGCATTTGATAAGGTTGCACATAGGAGATTAGTGGGCAAAATTAGGGCACATGGTATTGGGGGTACAGTGCTGACATGGATAGAAAATTGGTTGGCAGACAGGAAACAAAGAGTAGCGATTAACGGGTCCCTTTCAGAATGGCAGGCAGTGACTAGTGGTGTACCGCGAGGCTCGGTGCTGGGACCGCAGCTATTTACAATACATATTAATGATTTAGATGAAGGGATTACAAGTAACATTAGCAAATTTGCAGATGGCACAAAACTGGGTGGCAGTGTGAACTGTGAGTAGGATGCTATGAGAATGCAGGGTGACTTGGACAGGTTGGGTGAGTGGGCAGATGCAGTTTAATGTGGATAAATGTGAGGTTATCCACTTTGGTAGAAAAAACAGGAAGGAAGATTACTATCTAAATGGTGTCAAGTTGGGAAAAGGGGAAGTATAATGGGATCTGGGGGTCCTTGTTCATCAGTCAATGAAAGTAAGCATGCAGGTGCAGTAGGCAGCGAAGAAAGCAAATGGCATGTTGGCCTTCATAACAAGAGGAGTTGAGTATAGGAGCAAAGAGGTCCTCCTGCAGTTGTACAGGGCCCTAATAAGACCACACCTGAAGTATTGTGTGCAGTTTGCTCCAAATTTGAGGAAGGACATTATTGCTATTGAGGGAGTGCAGTGTAGGTTCACAGGGTTAATTCCCTGGTTGGCGGGACTGTCGTATGTTGATAGAATGGAGCGGCTGGGCTTGTATACTCTGCAATTTAGAAGGATGAGAGGGGATCTTATTGAAACATAGAAGATTATTAAGGGTTTGGACACGCTAGAGGCAGGAAACATGTTCCCGATGTTGGGAGAGTCCAGAACAAGGGGCCACAGTTTAAGAATAAGGGGTAAGCCATTTAGAACGGAGATGAGGTAACACTTTTTCACAGAGAGAGTTGCGAGTCTGTGGAATTCTCTGCCTCGGAGGGCAGTGAAGACCGGCTGCCACAGAAGGTAGTTGAGGCCAGTTCATTGGCTATATTTAAGAGAGAGTTAGATGTGGCCCTTGTGGCTAAAGGGATCAGGGGGTATGGAGAGAAGGCAGGTACAGGATACTGAGTTGGATGATCAGCCATGATCATATTGAATGGTGGTGCAGGCTCAGAGGGTTGAATGGCCTACTCCTGCGCCTATTTTCTATGTTTCTCTGGAAACATTCAAGAGCTAGATAGGGCTTTTAGGTGTCGGGATATGGTGAAAAGGCAGGAACAGGGTACTGATTATGGATGATCAGCCATGATCGCATTGAATGGTGGTGCTGGAATGGAAGGGCCGTATGACCTACTCCTGCACCTATTGTCTATTGCTGCCATGGAATCTGTAAAGTGCAAGCACCCTGGGGATTGACCATTTATCAAGATTTCATTTTTTCAGGTGTTCTTTTCAAAATTGCCATAGCTTTATTTTTAAGAATATAGACAGTTAGTAACATGGGACATTCTTTTAACTAGCATCCAAAGTGGTAGAGAGCACACTATATGCTTGGGACAAAGACCTGCAAGCATACAAACTGGGTGATAGCGAATTCTCTTCCTTTATGTGATATGGGTGGAATTATTTTTGTGCTTCATTTTAATGTTGACGCTGTTCCAAGCATTTTATTTCCAACTGGCAGGATGGATGGGCAGTTCACTTAAATAATTTCTCACAAGGTTCAATGAAATCTTCCTTATGGAAATAAAATAATAATTGAATCATTTACGGTTGCTGACAAAACAGACTTATCAAGCAAAGATGTGACAAGTAACCTAAACAGAATCCTATTACAGTAAACCCACTACTTAATCAGTCCCTTTCTTTATTTCCAGTCTACAATGTTATGAAGATTTTTCAGTACACTGGCAATGCAAATAGGCATTTTTGTTATAGCTGTTCACAGGAGCAGTAGGGTGGTGAACATTTATGGGATGGGGCCAAGAAGTGACGTACACTGTTACACTCCTTCACTCTTTTGTTTCTAGACCTGCATGACACTGAACATGGAGAAAGTTTTCTTTGTTCTCGATAACACTTTGTTAATTTATCAGAAGAATCAGGTGGAAACTGAATTTAAAGAATCTAATGCAGAGCAAAAAATCAAAGAGGTATAGTTACCACACTTTATGCTGACTCGGTATATTGAGATTGATGAATGAATTGCTTTTGCCAGCACTGTTCTGTTAACCCCAAGTTGCGATGGATACTTTAATCAAACTGATTATTTTTCCTATCTTTATTTCACACTTCAATTTATTTAAATAGTCTCCATAGAGTAATCCAAATTTATACAAAATGGCATTAACTCGTTAATGTGTTGCAAGTGGTGCCTTTCTAGTTTGAAGTCTTGCTTGACACTTACCATTTATATTTATGTAACCTTGTTCTCTTATGTAAAATTTATAGTATATAAATTGGTCAAATTAGTCTAGTTGACATTGATATAATGCCATTGTCCGTGACATTGTTTTGATTTTGGATTATAGCAACAATATAGAAGTCTGGATGACAAAAAACACAGACTTTTGAATACATGTAAGGAGCGTATGAAAGCAGCTAGAGAAATCTGTGACTTGGATCCAAATCAAAAAGATATCCCCCCAGAACTGATGACAGTAAGTAAAAGCGAACTGCTGAATTATACCATTGTGCAGAGATTGACACCCTGGAAGAACTTGGGCCTGGCCTGTCATCGCCCTGAAGGAGTAATTTTATATGTCTGCACATATTTGTATTTATTAATGGGGCTTCAAGAAGTGCACATTCAAATATGAACTGTACGGTTCCAGATGAACATGATAGATTATCATTGATGATTCAGGATGCAAAAAAAAGAATGGGGTTACCTGAGGTTAGACAGATTTAAATGACTACCAGAGTACAGACACACTCCGGCTTGCACCATAGGTAAAATCACACTTACATAAACAATTCGGTACTGGTGCAATAAGTTTACTTTCCAGTTTACGTTTCCAAGCTGCATTTCTACACTAAACTAAAAGAACACCTTCGATATGCGTGCTTCTCCCAATGTGCTTGGGGCAGAATTTGAAGGGACTGCACAAGGTCACGCCTTACCCAGTCCGACAGCTAAAAGGGGGCAGAGATACACCTTTGAATCTCCGTTTCCTTCCCATCCTGTGCTCGCTGCAGACTGAAAGTTACAAACGCAGAAGAAGAAAGAACTCAAATGTATTTCCAAACTCTCCTTCCCCTTCCACCACTTATGAAATGCGGCTTGCAATTTAGCCAATGGTGGGACCTGCTGGACAACAAAAAACAAAACAAGTGAGGAATCGGTTGAGTTCAGCATTCCTGTTATTCCCCTGCTGTCTGCTAGATGGCGCACAGGCTTACACCGGTCCATTCCTATAGATCCTGTTGATTTCAGACAAGCATTGCTCACCATGTGACTGTCTGTCAGGCCCTGAGATTTATTCAAATTAATCCCATCCCAATTACTTTTTACATGGTAACTGGTAACTGAAGAGCCGTTTCTGACTTGCGTAAAATCTGACATATGTAAGGGTTCACGGAGCGTAATATTTAGGTATGTCGGGGAGCGACTGGAGACAATTTTAAGTAATTGAATTATAAAAATAGTAAATGCTTTCTTTACTTCTCAACTGATAACAAAAGGTACACTGGTTTCAAAGTGAAAACTAAACTTATAGGACCAACCAAAAGATGTGAAACATAATCACATTCGGTGTTCATTTTTACATTGGCTAAATGGTGAAATCATGGATTAGTTTAATGAAAGGGAAAATTAATGTTAACTTGTGTACCTATGGTATTAAATTAATAAAATATTATAGATGGAATTTTATATTTGTAAGAGAGGTTATCATCTGTATTGGCTGTGGGTTTGATACGTGATAAGTGGCGGACCTATATTTTTGGGGCCCTGAAGCTTGAACTGTTATGGGGCCCCTTCGCAACCAGCAACGAGGTCTGGGTAACCATTTATCTTCTTCAATGGGGTTTTTCCACGACAGGCTGGCTTGGCCCCTGACAAGGGTGACTAGGGTGGCGGTTCAGGAGCCTGAAGCTCCTGCATTTTCAATAAATTGAAACTGATTCCCAGGCGTTCTGGTAGTTTACATAACTACAGAATTTTTCTAACACATAAGCAGTAAAATAACCCCCAAAAGATATGTATTTCATGAAATAGACAACAGACAATAGGTGCAGGAGTCTGCCATTCACTGTGTTAATCCCCTCGACTAACTAAACCCCTCACCTCGATGATACCTCACTCGTAAACTTCACCTCACACCTAAACCTCGCCACGACTTTTTATTAAATGCTTTCTTTACTTGCTCAAATGATAACAAAAGCTAACACTGGTTATCAAAACGTGAAAACTAAACTTATGGGGGACCAACCAAAGATGGCGAACAGGGCACCACATCGGTGTCAGTTGGGAGCGTTTGAGCCCTAAATGCGACGCCCGGGGCATGCCGTAGCCTCCTAATGAAAGGAAAATTAATGTTACTTGTGATGACCTATTCTAGGGCGGCGGTTAAAATATTATATGAGAGTGGAATTTTATATTTGTAAGAGAGGTTACATCTATTGGATGTGGGTTTGATACGTGATCTCAGTGGCGGCCTATATTTTTGAGTGGCTGAAGATTGAACTGTTATGGGGCCGCCTCGCCAACCAGCAACGAGGGAAATGGGGGTAACCATTATCTTCTTCAATGGGGTGTTTTTCCCAGACGGTGGTGGCGGGTTCAGGAGGCAGTGAAGCTCCTGCATTTTCAAATAAATTGAAATGATTCACAGCATATTCTGGTAGTTTACATAACGACAGGCCCATTTCGAAATACATCAAGCGTACAACATAACCCCCATAAAAGATATAATATTTCATGAAATAGACAACAGTTTCAAATAGGTCAGGAGTCTGACATTCACTCTGTGTTCAGGTGATCGTCCACAAGCAGTTACCCCTTTCCTGCCTTATAAGGATATCCATGAGATGGACTGCTATCTTAAGATGCAATTTCTATCTCCTCTTGAAAGCCTCCAGAGAATTAGCCTCCGCTGCACAGTTCCACTATTGAAGATAGTCGGAGTCAAAGGTATGGGGATGTAGGAGAGGAACGGACGGTAATGATTGGGATGATCCAGCCGTGTCGATCATGCATGCTGGCTTGAAGGGCCGAAATGAGACATCGTACTCCGGTGTGGACGTATTCCTCATCTCCGTAGCTAAATGGCATACACACCTATTCTTGAAACTCTGGCAATGGTCTGGACTTTCCCAGCATTGGAAACAAGTTTCCTGCCTTCTGCATGTCCAAAACCTTAATAATTTATATGTTTACAATAAATAGCCTCATACAGCTAAAAAAAATCTTAAAAAAAAATATGTTCCTGAAATGTTATCTTTGCGTAGCACTGAGTGAGAAAAAAACTTTTTCACCAGAGTTGTGAAGGTATGGCAATTCTCGGGCTACAGCAGGCATTGTCTATCACTTTCAGCAGCACCATGGTCATCCCATCTAGAGCTCAGACAAGCACTTCTCCTCGAACTCACCTGTACGCTCACTTCCCCTCCACTGTACACCTCGACTAATCCCCTCGACTAACTAAACCCCTCACCTCGACGATACCTCACTCGTAAACTTCACCTCACACCTAAACCTCGCCACGACTAAACTTTACCTCGTTAAACCTTGCCCCTGAAATAAACCTCTTACCTCACCTCACACCTTAACCCCACCTCAACTTAACTAAACCTCCCAACTCGCACCTAATCCGCGCCTCGACTAATTGCCGCCTCTCTCCCGCTCCCGCCGGTGGGAGGGGCGAGGCGAACGCACGCTGACGTTGACGTCGAGCCCCGCCCCCGCCCGTGGCAGCCGCAGCCCCTCCTCACCGGAGCAGGAGAGAGGCAGCGATTAGTCGAGGCGGGGTTGAAGTGTGAGGTGAAGTTTAGTCGAGGCGAGGGGTTTAACCAATGTGAAAAATCAGGTTCAATCTGATTCATACTCTGCATGACTAAAGTCACTGTCTGGGAGCGGCCACCTCCGGGATTAGAGGGCCATGATAAGACCGGTAATTTCCTTCATTGTTGCATGAGTAGATTCCGCCCTGTAGGTGGGAGTTGTGCAGTGGATCAGCGATGAAATCTAGACTTTTTTTGCTGCCTATGTGCACAGTTTGCACAATCTGCAATTACATCCAGCACTTTGTGCAAAGAAATTTGAAGGGGACTTGGTCTCTAGAGCTAATAAGAAAACATTAGATGGTTACAGTTCCTTTGATGATAGTAATGTTTAGAATGCTGGATTGTCTAGGACAATTGGCTGTTTCTGTGGGACTACGCCACGTTGTTGTGCTGGACACGTGACGCTGTATTTTAATAGGACTCCTTTTCGCTATCATGAGGCGAATGTTGTACAATTGATCGATGTCTGAGTATTATTACACTTTTGTGGTTATTCTTCTGTGTAATCAATAAGCACATTATGAGCAAGCTGATGTCGGCCAATAAGCCTTGGATTTGTCGCCATCACTATGTCCTGAAAATCATTTGCGTTTTTTCAATTGCTAACCAAAAAACTCAGATACTAAAGGAGTATTTTCAATTTCGATAGGACTTTTAAAGATTGACAATCATTCTTTTCGAGCACCTAGGCACTATTCGACGTTCTTCCTAACCCCATAAGATGAAATGAATGCGTCTTAATGCGGGAAAAGGTCAAAAGAGGCAATCAGGTGTACTAGGATTGAAATTTTTCAGCCATTATTCTTTTTCCCTCTAGTATCATGGAGTTGTAAAACATTTAAAAATTTACGGTTAATCATGACGGAAATGGATATGCGTGGGCATGTGGGACAATCATGAATTACTTCACTAAGTTTGACTTTGGGGACTTGTCTGAAGTTGAAGCTATCACTACGGCTTTTCGATTGTAGTGAAAGTTAGTAGCCATGGCCATTTTCAAGTCAAAATATATCGAAAAAATAATGTAACAAATAAATCTGCATTGATTTCACGAATCCAGGTAGCTATGCATGACACTTGTCATACGTTGTACAAAGCCACTCCCATAGTAACTTTTTGAAGTCTAAATAGATCCGTTTATTTTCTGCCATAGATCTCCATAGATATGGATGTAATACAGAATAGGTGAAATTTAAAATGATAGGAGAACAAAAGAATCCTGTTCCTATTATGCTAGGTTACACTGAATGTCTCCATTGTAGAGCAGAATTGGAGCAAAGCCAAGTTTGAACGGGGGATTTTCTGAGCGCTGTACAAGATCATGGGTCTAGCGTAGGGTCAGAGAAACGTGTTCCCTGGTTATGTGGTTTAACTCATGAGTAATACTTTGAGTCACAAGCTCGTTATATGATAAAAGCTGTTGGCTAAAAATGACATATAAGATGCAAAAAGTACAAGAGGAAAAGGTTGATAATCAGATTTGCAGCGCGTCTGTTAATAATAAGTTTGTTAGTAACACAGAATGATCAGGGATTATCTGAAAAAGGATTAGAAGTATATACCAGGACAAATGTTTGTAGGGCTACAGGGAAAAGTGTGGGTACCTTCGGTTCTATTTTACGATTAACGGGAGTCTAAAAATAGGAGAGGCAGTAGGATTTATAGACCGGTGAGAAAGATATATAAGGGGGATCAGTGAAACATGTGTCTGTCAGGGGTGTTGGGTAGTATAGAGCCGAGCTATCAAGCGCGGTGTGAGAGCCAGGTACTAATTAGGGTATGCGTAGTCAGTTTACAATGTACTAAACCTTCACTATGCCGGTAAAACTATTAATCACAAACATGTATCTGCGTTAATTGCCATTAATTAGCGAAAAACTGAATTTCGAGATGTGAGGGAAATTTGTAATTCAATTGAAATCATTATTACACTGATTAATGACATGGGGGGGGGAATAAAATATCACAATATATTTGGCGCGGTCAGGCTCTTAGTAACTCCCCCATGAGTAATACTGTCAAAAAGCCTCTAATAGACTGGGAAGAGTACCAGATGCATGAGTTGAAATAAAGTCGGTGGACAATAATCATGACATTGCTCTCTGCTGAATTCATAAGTTCTAAAATATTTATTTTCTTAGGTTGTGGATGAATACAAGCGGAGAAACAAGAAATAGAAAATTTGACCGAGGAGCTAAATAGAAAGAAGAGTGAATTAGACAATTATAAACATAATATCTCACAGGTTGTTGGAACAAATATTTCTTTGGCAATTACATTCATGTCATTTTGGATTTTTAACCATTTGTACAAGCTGTCAGTGTGATTTCTATGTTAACAATTTTCCCATGTAGGTAAAAGAAAGAGGTTCTTAAATCACCTTGAAAGCGCTGTTGAACAAAAATTAATGAGAACATTGTAGCGAGTTAGTATTTTCTGCTCATCGTATGCGAAAACAACTAATGTGGCAGGTGAAGTTGACTCCCAATAGCAACAAACTTGAGGGTTGCAGATGACCTTTTCCCACTAATTCGAGACATTGGACATGCCTGTAATTATACCAATCCTACTTGTCTATAGTTCACACCATTTTGGTTAGCAAAAAACAGGAAAGTCAGATTAGTTATCTAATGCGTGTCAAAGTTGGGAAAGTGGGAAGTACAACGGGATCTGACGGGAGAGGTTACAGCACGGCAGTGAAGGAAAAAGGAACGAACAGCGAATGGCTTGTGTGGCCAGTTGTATGAACCAGAAGAGGATTTGAGGGATAGGGCAAAAAGAATGTCCTTACGGACGGAGGGTGGTATGAGGGCACCATAGTGAGACCACACCTGGAGTATTGTGTCAGTTTTGGTCGCTTAATTTGAGGAAGGACATTCTTGCTATTGCGGGGGAGTGAGTGTAGTTTCACAGAGTTAATTCCTGGGATGGTCGGACTGTAATATCTGTAGAGAATGGAGCAGATGGGCTTGTTTACTTGGAGTTAGAATGGATGAGAGTGTATCTTATCCCGAGATTTTGGAATTCATACAATTGTCCACTTGAATATTGCACTGTAGAGACTGGCTGATATAATATGGTCCAGCAGTAGACCTGTTGCCTCTTTACTCCCCTTGGTAGTTCCTATTGCATGCCTTTCTTTTTATTACAGCCATGTTGGTCCAAAGCATACATATTGCCCATGCCTTGAAAATGCTTCCCCACCCCATGCTAGTCTTGTGGTTGTATTTGTCTTCATCATTAGAGCCTCCCATAGCCTTGGCGAACGTGTGAACCAGAGTGCACTGAGAGCAATGATTGGGCATGAGGGCCTACTCCTGAGAACTGCCTTGATGTCCTTCAGCCAGGTCTTTTCAGCAGTTATTTAGAAAGAGTTTAAATGTGTACAGATTTCTAACCATATATTATAACTAAAAAAAAATCAATTTAGTTAAAGTACAGTGAACTGCTGCTGCGAACTAATTAAAAACATAAAGATAAAGAAACAAAAACTTGGTCTTCTGAAGCATTTTACTCTCTGATTACCAAATATACATAATGGATCCGCACTGGATACACCGTTCATCCTGGCTTAAAGCGAGGGGCCAGATGTGAAGTGCATCTGGCTTCTCAGTTTAGTGATCAGTATCTGCCGTGCTACTCTGTGCAAGCACACAACCATCTGACTTCTAGTGTGTTCACTGCAGATGCAGAAACCATGAACTCATTGGCCCACAGGACATAATTAACAATCCTGCATATAATACTTATATTCTCTTTTTGTGAACGTAACTATTGTTTCATTTACAAAGCCAAACAGTGAAAATATTTTAGCATTTAATCAGTGTTTCATGGTCACCATCATCACGTGGAAAGTTAATTCTTTAAAGTAATAACATGTGCTGACCAAATATGATCAAAAATGATCAAACAAACTTGAAGAGAAAACAAATAGAAGTGGGAGTAGACCAGAGAGTTCCATGAACCTGCTCCACATTCAGTAAGATTGTGGCTGATCCTTTAACTCGAGTTCACTTTGCTGCCCATTTACAGTATCCTTTAATTCTCTTAAAGTCCAAAGATTTGTCAGTCTGTACCTTGAATACACTCAATTAATGTCCAACGACACAGAATTCCAAAGGTTTATACTCAATTCCAGCCTTGACTGACTGACTCCTCATCCTGCAGAAACAGACTCTTAACGGCTACCCTGTAGATGCCACTCCGTCCAGTAATTCTCAATCAGATTACCTCTCTTCCTTCTAAACTCTGTTGATTTGGACAATTATAATCTCAAAGACAGCTACATTTTTCATTCCAATGTGTACTCTTTTTTTTGCCCCATAGGAGGAATATGACAAGTACGGTATCCGAATTAGAGTCAAGTTTCGCAGCAGCACTCAGCTGCACGAACTCACCCAACATCACCAGAGTGGTGGAGAGAGAAGCGTTTCAACAATGCTGTATCTGATGGCACTACAGGAACTAAATCGGTGCCCCTTTCGTGTTGTAGATGAGATAAATCAGGTACTTCTATCAGCTGAACTTTTATTTATTTCTCTGTGAGTGAAACTGCAAGATGTGGTGCAAGAAGAAGTAAATTGTAGAATCTTATTGCGTGCAGAAAGCCATTCAACTCATAATGTCTGTACTAAACAGATTCATTATAATTATAAATACTGTCTAGAATAATTCAGTTGCTTTTCAAAGAACTGCAATAAAATACAAACCTCTATCTGTGAGGGCTTGCAGGGCCTCTGTTTAATGTTGTATCAACAAGATGTCTCTTCCAACCATTCAGTGCTCAAACAATCCTGCAAAGGAGTAACTGAGATTTTGTGTACAGATATCTACCGAGTGACACAACTGATAACATGGAAACTGATCTCTCAAAAATTGTCTAAATTTGTGTGAATAAAGTATCCTGCTATGGGAAAACGTTGGAATAACAGTGACAATAACTGTACCAGGAGCGCTGACCCTTTTTGTTGATTGCAGGGAATGGATCCCACCAATGAGAGGAGGGTGTTTGAGATGGTGGTGCGTGCTGCTTGCAAGGAAAATACCTCTCAGTATTTTTTTATCACGCCCAAGGTACATTGGCTAAATTTTCAATTATTACGTATTGTTCTATTTCAGATTTATGCACAGTTTTGATAGACAATTATCAGAAATAAATCTTGGACTGGAAAAGTTGAAATGGAAGTACTAGTTGATACAGGAATATTTTGTCCCCTGCTACCTGATGGATTATCACAAAACATAAAATGGCGAAAGTTCCTTGAAAATAGCATCACGGGTAGACAGCGTAGTGAAGAAAGTTATAGGCGTACTGGCCTTCATCAGTCAGGTTATGAAAGTCGGGACGATGTCTTGCAGTTTCAATAGCAGTCAGTGAGACTGCACCGTGTAGTGTTATGTTCAGTTTCGGTCACCCTGCTATTGGAAAGATGCTAATAGGATAAAAACAGCACGGAGAAGATTTATGAAGATGTTACCAGTACTCGAAGCACTGAGCTATAAGGATAGGTTGGGCAGGCTAGGACTTTATTCCTTGGACTGTAGGAAACTGAGGAGTGATCTTATAGAAATATATGAAATCATGAGTACATGGATTGGGTGTATACACAAGATTTTTCCTGGATTGGGGATTCAAGAACTAGAGGGCATAGGCTTAAGGTGAAAGGAGAAAGATTTAATCGGAACCTGAGGTGTAAAATGTTCACATGGGGGGTGGGGTGGTGGTTATATATATATGGAATGAGCAGCTAGAGGAAGTAGTTGAGGCAAGTACAATAACATTTAAGTCATTTGTATATGGATAGGAAATGTGTAGAGTGATTTGGGCCATACACAGACAAATGAGGACACAAGGAACTACAGATGCTGGCTTACAAAAAGGACGCAAAGTGCTGGAGTAACTCAGTGGATCAAGCATCATCACTGGAGAATATGGATAAGTGATTTTCAGATTGAAGAAGGGTTCCAAATCAAACCATCATGTATCCATGTTCATCAGAGATGCTACCTGACCTACTGAGTTACTCTGCCATTTTGTGTCTTTTTTTGCAGGCAAATTAGACTGGTTTAGATGGGTATTTTGGTCGGTGTGGACGAGTTGGGGCTGTTTTGTGTTATATGACTCTATATCGTGATAGTAGGGAAAATGTGTAGTGTATTAGATGGAGTAAATGTGTATGAAGATTATAGGAAGAGTGAGTGGTGTAGTAGTGTCAGCCAGCTTTTGTAAGACTCTATGGCTGTTTTTGTTTGCTTACTGCACTTTGGTTTCCCACAGCTGTTGCAGAACCTAACCTATGTTGACAACATGACAGTGCTGTGTGTTTACAATGGGCCACACATGCTGCCACCGGGCAAGTGGAATCTGAATGCTTTCCTCAGGCGGCGACGGAGGGTGCAAATACATAACTGAGAAGCCATCAGCATCTCCCTTATTACATCAATACTGTTTACAAGCAAAAGGGTTGCCTTGTGACTCAGGGCTATTTCTTCAATTACTTGCATCAGCAATCTTTTTCAAAACTACATATGGTTTTGAAGAAGGATCCGACCCGAAGCATCACCTATCCATGTTCTCCTGAGATTCTGTGTGACCTGCTGCGTTACTCCAGCCCTTTCGGTTTTGTATGTTTTTGGAGAATGGGATGGTGGAAGATCTAAATGTCATTTTGCCTGTGCTTGACAGTATACCTTTGCTTATTATTTTTGAAATGAATGAAAATAGTATGTAATTATTTGACTGCTGGTATCCATTGTGATCCTGGTGTGTGAACATGTGTGTTCTGGAACCAATTGCTCAACAGCCTTGATGAATGCGTGTTACATAAATGGACTAGATATTGCTGATGCAGCAATATAAATTTGTCCCTTTATTGGCCACACACCATTGTCCTTACGCACATCTACCCATGCAGTTATATTCAATGCTTTCATTCTGGTGTGCCTTGATCTTAACAGAACTGTTATAGAGTGTTGTAAAAAGTAAATGTGAGTCAAGAGTTTCTCTCAGTAAAGAGAGATTCCATTTAAAGATAGATTCCTCAGTAAAGATTGAGGATTTCCATTTAATATCCCTGGATATGAGTACTTGCTTCATTAGCAAATTTAATGAAGCAAATTGCCAGTAAAATCCTGCTGGATATCCCAATCTTGGGTTGTCTGATAAATTTATGACGACACTTAGATCAGTTTTGAATGGGGATATGCAGAACCATTTCCCCTTTTAGGAAAGAGAAAACATATATGCTTCAAATACATTTTTGTTAAAACTGTGCCTGTCAGCCAGCAATTAGAAAATCAATAATGAGCTATTTCAGGTTCATGAGCAGCTCCCTGTTAGCAGCAGATCTTATTTTAAATAGTGAAATAAACTTTTGAGTAGGACTGGAATCCAACTTCTATTGGAAACAAAAGTTACTCCTCTCTCAAATTGGAACTATGCTGTACACATAATTCATGAACTCTGCAGGATAAGGTATTTTGCATCCTACCCGTCAGGATGCATATTACATAGAAAGAGAATAATACTGAGGGTAATTTAAATTGGCTATCAAAAGCTTTGTCTGTTATAGATTTAGCCAGTACTCTAGTTGTGCTGCACGAGCAACTTGTCAAATTGTGTGCCTTGCACACTTTTTTTAAGACTCACCAAATCTCTTGTGTTCTCATGAAATCACTTGACAGAGGGTTGTTGCCAAGTCCTCCATAATTTATTCAGTAGAACACGGTGTTGCACCAGCGGCAAGGCCTGCATCTTTGCCTTCAATATTGCTGTCGGCCATATTAAAAAACATTGTAGTTTTAATCTGTGGCATCATTCAAATATGGAACGTGACTGGTTTAAAAAGATATCTATTTAAAATGCTGTACTTGCATCTGCCTTATTTTTGTAAATAATGGATAACAGAATATTTAGTGTCCTAGAGTTGCAGGTGTTTTCTAATCAGTGTATTCCATAATTTTTACCAAATAAATTGCTACATGCACAATTTTAATGAGAACAAATATAATTCTATAATTCCTTCCAGTTTTCCCTTGATCTCCCTGTTACTCCTGTCTCAGCCTGATAATGCCTTTAGAGGAAGGCCAAACATGCCATATTCATAGCTCCAGATATTCTATAAAGGGGAATATCTGGGATCTGATTCTGGTATCTGCCCTTTTATGACTTCATTGCAACTAAACCAATTCATTGAATTTCCTTCGCATTAGCTTTTAATGAAACATGTTAAAAAATTGTATAATTTTCTCCTTGTGCATTTTTGTAAAATTCCATGGAAAATATTTTGGTGTTTAAATTGTCTTTGAGAACTCATTTGTTGTTTTGATACTTTTAATGTGCACTTGCTATTTGTTTTAAAAGAAAATAATTACCCTTTGAAATGGTTTGTCCCTGTATGAAGTGAAATAAATTATGTTTATTTTTGCAGTGTCATTTTTAAGTTCAGTTGAGCTGTTTCATGTATCAATATTTTAGGGCCTGGTCAATACTGGAAAGTTTAATTAAAAATTAAAACAAACTGGATTTTGAAATTCATGACAAATGTACATTACTCATCTTATATGGTAGAGCTGCTACCGCACAGCACCAGAGACCCGAGTTCAATCCTGACCTCAGGTGCTGTCTGTTTGGAGTTTGTACATTCTCCCTGTGACTGTGTGTGTTTCCTCTTGGTGCTTCGGTTTCCTCCCACATCAAGACGTGCAGGTTTGTAGGTTATTTGGCCTCTGTAAATTGTTCATAGTGTAGGGAATGGATGTGAACGTGGAATAATATAGAACTAGTATGAAAGGGTGATCGATGGTCACCATGGGCGTAGTGAGCTGAAAAGCCTGTTACTATGCTCTATCCTTCAATCCATCATGTAGTTGATTTGCTCACAGGCTTGCAGTGGACTTTTCCACTGGTGCTTGCACTGATTCGGAATTAAACTGCAGTACAGCTCCCTCTGGAGGGTATCGCAACTGTCCGTCTCTTCGATGGACTGAGACTGGAGAACTGTCTCTAAAATTATTTGCTTTGAAATTAGCTGTCGCAGGCAAATAAGCCGTGTGGCCCGGAAGCAGAACATCGAAAGATCCTTGGGTACACAAGGCTGCAGAGGATGGAATCTGGAGTAACAAACAATCTACTGGAGAAACTCAGCGTGTCGAGCAGCATCTGTGAGGGGAAAGGAACGGTTGTCAGCAAAAGGTATGTTGTAGGTTTAAAGGACACAATTTTATTGTACAATATTTTCAGACAGAATTGTTCAAAAAATAGGCTATTCAGCCCTTAAATTTCACTCCTTATCATTCAACAGGGTCATGGCCTTGGCTGAGCTCCCTGGATTTGTTTTAGAATGTTAGGAAATTCTTGAAAACGGGTGGTATTGTCACCATGCTTACAGATTGGTGGCACTTTTGGCACAGCTAGTAGTGCTGCTGCCTCACTGTAGCTCTAGAGACTGATTTAATCCTGGCGTTAGATGCTGGATGTATGGAGTTCTTCCTGTGAAAGGTGAATGCATGGATTTCCCTTAGAGTGCTCGATTTGCTCCCTTATCCCAAAGATTGCTTGTCTAACTGACAATTCCAATAGGTATGTGATAAGAGTTAATGGGCATCTGAGGAGATTAGGTTACAGGGAAAATTTGGTGGATTGGGATTGCTCTGTGAGCCAGCGACCATTGACTATAGCTCTGCCTTCAACACAATAATCCCATCCTGGACTTGGGTAAGCATAATAACACACACCACCAGACTCTGGACAGCTTCTTTCCCTCCATTATCCGGCTTCTGGAAAGTCCTTCCATAAGCTTAGGGTACAGTTTCTTCAACCTACCTCAGAACATTGTCTCTGGAACTTCTGTGCTATGATGCTAAAAAGTATATTCTGCACTCGTGTCTTTTCTTTCACTCTATGTATTTTACTTTATTGCAGGTTGATGTATTTTATCTGATTTGATTGGATAGCATACAAAATAAAACTTCCTAAGCTCTTCCAAATTACATACATTGTGTATAAATGAGCTAGGCCAAAAAATGTGAAATCTATATTTTTAATTCAGTTAAATGCTTATTTTTGCTGAATAGAAATGGAGGCCAGTTATTATTTTAATTTAATTGAGAGTGGGGAATTGATGGTACAAGAAGGAAAGTTAATTGTATTATTTTTAGCTGATGCTTAATAACATTTTATCTCAGAGAATAAATTCTCACAGGATTGACATTTGAATAGTGTATTTAAATGTTTTGGTGGCGGGCAACAAATTCATATTGTGAATATGACATAGTTTAGATGAAAGGCCCAGATGAAAAATTCATTTGAAAAAACGTTCTATCAAAAACACTGCTGCACCTCTGATGGGGCTTGATATTGGTCCAACAATAACTACTCTTTGAAAAGTACATCTTTGGCTATAAAATACCATAGACTTTTCATGTGCAGAAGCTGTTCATTGAGATGAAAGATATCGGCAGCTCACTTGCAATAGGTTACTGAAGCTTAGTTCAAGTTGGAACAGTTTTAGGATTTGCAATGTTTTGCAATAACTGGCAAACAATTAACATTTTCTTCAGTAACAGCTGCTGCTTGCTTTCAGAAAAGTATTTAAATTGCTACACTTTAGCAAAAAAGCAACCAATGCATTTATATGGTACCATGAATTGTAATGTTTCCCAGAGTGTCCTAGAGGTAATGATTTGGAAAAGCAGCCAAAAGAGGATCTTAAAAGGAGGACGGAAGTAAAAAATGTTTAAGGAGGGAATTCCAGATCTTTAGCCCAGGTAGCTAAAGACCCTGATGTCAAAGGAATTAATTCCAGGGACCGCACCTGAAGGAATGTAAGGACCTAGAGGATTACAAGGTTGGTTCACATTCCCAGCCAAAGCAAAAAAAAACACATTCTAAGTGGGCTTCATGCATGATTGAACGCAGGAAGCTGATTTTTGGGTGAGTTTACATTGTCAAGACTTAGCCACCTCACTTATGGAATCGTTTGCAGGGCATATTTGATGGATTTCAGTGACAGAGGTAGAGGAGGGACAGGCCTTGTTAAAAGCATGGTGATTTTTTTTCCATATTTCTAAGTGCGGTCTGAAGTTCAAATACAGCACCAAGATCATTAAATACCAAGTTCTGCCTGAGACACCTCCCAGGGCAGCAATCAGTAGTAGCTGGGGAACCGAGCTGCCACAGAGAATATTAAGTGACTCCCATTTATTTAGTTAGAGAATTGTCTACTCATTCTACACCGGGTATCAGATAAGATACCAGCCAATTTAAAGATTATGATTCAGAGAGGTGTGGTTTTTAAATGATTTGGAAATAATCAGGGAAAATTCAACCAAACAGAACTGAAATAGATCTTTTTTAAGTAATCAGACATCTGCCAACCCAGAAGCACAATGCAATTTTATTTTATGGTTGGCAAGATGATCTGTAATAAAAATAAATCATCCTTCCTTTGGACCACTTTTCACTTGTATCCTCACCCAATGGACATTTTTTCCACGCTAATTAATAGCGCATAATCTCAAAAGGTGCATTAAATTTCTTTGTTTTTAAATTCAGTTTCTATGTTCAAATCCAGGGTGATGGTGGGAAAAATGAACTGCAATACAGTAGACGATGGTACATACTGTTCGCTGTACATTCACACTCAGAGGTGAGTACCACATAGTATGATTGACAAGGCACACAGTGTAAACTAAAAGAGAGGTAGATTTTCCAGCAATTCTTCTCAAAACAATTTTTCCGATGCAGTAGACTTTTCAGTCATTATCTCCTCTTCCGAATTCGCAATATTGGGAATCACCGGCCATTTCAAGGCACACCTTGACTTGGTCAAATCAAATCAGCTGGAAACACAAACTGAAAAAGCAAGTCTGTGATCCACTGCTGAATTCTCCTTGTGATTCTTCCACCTTCCCCATTATAAAGTTAGTTCTCCCCCAAGCTGATGGTAATGAGCAGAATTAGTAGCGGTTTTATGCAGCCCGATCAGAGCATGTCAAAGGTGTCTTCCAACACTGTTTAACTCGAGTGAATCTTTACACCAGCTAACAGTGCAGGAATAGAAATAGAAGGATGCATGTGGAGAACCCATCTCAAACTCCACTGGACGTAGAGGAGGTCCGCTGCAAGCCAATGTTGTATGCCTCAAAGCAAAAGAAATCTGCCAGCCCAATCTTTCTGCTAGCAAGCACAGACCCCGATGAGAAGACTCCAAAGATTATGGCACCAAGTGCAGAATGTAAATAGGCATGACCAATTATGTTTATATATGAAAGCAACGGCAGCAAAAGCAAGTGGGTGAACGGATGGGAGAGAGGTCTCAGCAGCTTGTCCCTGCGTAAAGGCTGCACTTCTACCTTGCTGGTTGGAGGACTGTAGCCAGGGAGGAGACGGTGCCCCTCCGTGCTCTCTGTAGCATGCCGGACTGGAAGTCAGGGTGCCGCCTGGCGTGTTTGGTCAAGTGGTCGCTCCTCATGAAACATTTCTCGCACAAGGGGCACTTGAACTTCTTCTCGCCGGTGTGGGTTCTGTAGTGCCGTGTTAGCTCATCGGAACGGGAAAACTTTTTACAGCAACCGGACCACGTACAAGGAAAGGGTCTCTCTCCTGCAGAGGCCAAAGAGAACATTTTAACCATGTTGTCACCATCCATACCTCACTTTGCATCAAGGCTCCCCGGAGTGTGTTGCCTTTAAACACCTACCCTGGTTCTGTAGTAACTGTTTGAGCATCCTACATTCATGGAACTGATGCATATTGCCCTAAGTTTGCAACTCAGAACTTCAGTGCCCGTCCCTTCAGCCAAGGGTCCAGGCATTGAAATTGCCTCCCTACCTTTAAAATACTTGTTGACTTATTCTTTTGGAATCAACTTCTGACCATCTGTCCTAATGCCACTTATGGGGCACAGTGTCATCTATTATTTGCTAACCCTCCTGTGAAGTATATTTGTAACTGTTGCCATGATACTATTTTAATACGTGTTCTTGACCATAGCTAACTCTCTTTTCCAGGTGTCACCATCTTCTCTTCTTAGGCAGCCTCTTGCATTTGAAGATGAGCTGCATCCAGTGGTCTAAAGTGGCAGATGGGGTCAACGTGAGACCCACAGACTCTTCCATAAATAGGGCAGGAGCATAGGGCAGATGGGCAATAGGTGAGTTGGTGCGTCCTTTTGCAATTTATGCTTCTGTGCATTCTCAATGCGTGGACTGAATGTTCCCAACACCATCACGAATGTTCCTTCTCCACTTTGAATGGTCATGGGTTAGAAATTCCCAGGTATCAATGGGAAAGTTACAATTGTTTTCCAATGAGCCTTGCTTTGAGCAAATCATTCAACCTTTTTCTCCATCTGACGATAATAACTTCCCCTGACAGTTCAGAATAGTGCATATCTTTCAGGAGACAGAAATCAGGAATGCTATCAGCAAGCTTTGTCTGAGAGAGCTAACTGGACATAACTACCAGTAGAAACAAAGAACTGCAGATGCTGGTTAATACACAATGATTTGGATGTGAACAGAACAAACAGGGCAAGATTAGCAAGTTTGCTGATGATACAAAAGTGAGTAGTTTTGCACATAGTGGAGATGGTTGTGAAAGATTGCAGCAGGATCTTGATCCATTGGCCAGGTGGGCTGAGGAATGGTTGATGGAATTTAATATAGAGAAATGTGAGGTGTTGCATTTTGGGACGTCTAACAAGGGCAGGACCTACACGGTGAACTGTCGGCCTCTGGGTAGTGTTGTAGAGCAGAGGGATCTAGGAGTGCAGGTGCATGGTTCCTTGAAGGTCGATTCGCAGGCAGAGTATTATAGAAGTTCAGAGGTCATGTTGCAGTTGTATAATACGTTGGTGAGTGCTGGGCACCATGTTTTAGGGAAGATATTGTCAAGCTTGAAAGGGTTCAGAGGAGATTTACAAGGATTTTGCCAGGACTAGAGGGTCTGAGCTATAGGGAGAGGTTGAGTAGGCTGGGGAGGGGAGATTTGGGGGGAAATGGGGAAAGGGGTTTAATGAGAAGATACCTAAAATGCCTAAACCAAATACACGCAAACTGGCAAAACTGCACCTCATATTCTGCTTGGGTAACTTAGCAGTATGAACATTGAATTCTCCAATTTTAGATAACCTCCCCGCCCGTGCTTCCGCAAGAACCAACTCCCCTACATTATGGCCACCTAAACTCCCACCTAATTCTCCCCATCATCTTCACCCCCCCACCCCCCATTTTCCTCACTCTGGCTTTACAATCCGCTTCAAGCTTCAAGCCTATCTATCCTTTCTTATCTGTGGCCTTTATTCCCACTACCTGCCTATCACTACCTCGCTCACCTATATCAATCTATTACCTGCCACACCTTGCCCTGCCTCTACCTTTTTCCAGTTGTATTCTCCCCTCCTCCCCCCAACACACAATCAGTCTGAAGAAAGGTGTTGACCTGAAACATCACATATCCATGATCTCCAGGGATGCTGCCTGACCTGTAACACTTCACCATTCACCCGGGAGAATTCCAGTGCATTGGGAGGATATTGCGGGGATGTTGTTAGTGTTATCACGGTTTCGAAGTACCTGCTGAAGTTAATCTAAGTCTCAGAAGCACGCAGGGGCAGGGATCACTGCTGCTCAGTTGACTGACATCTTGATCTTCAAACATCCTGCTCTTCATTCACATAAAACATAGGAGCAGGAGTAGGCCACTCGGCCCCTCATGCTTGCTCTGACATTCAACATGATCATGACTGATCTGCCTCTTCTGTCCAGTTCCAGAATACCCACAATTCCCTGATCTTTCAAAAATGTATATCTCCTCATTTAAATACCTTAGTGATCTAGCCTCCACAACTTTCTGGAGCAGACTTCCAGAGATTTGACACGATCTGTGACGTGATGTGCCAACACACCTTTGCTTTAAATGGCCCCTTTATCTTGTAACTATGGCCCCTTGTTTGAAATTTTATCACCAATGGAAGCATTTCCACATCTATCCTGTCCCCTTAGGATTTTAGATGCTTCAATGTTTCATAGCTCCTTATTCTTCTAAACTATAAGGATAACAGAATTGACCAAAGATTGTGCTGGCCCACTACAGTCATTGATGCATTTCACCATCAGTTTCTGCCTTTGCTGAGAGCTCCCCACATTTTCCATGTGCAGTTATCACTCCAAAGGCAGACCTTGTCCAGATCAACATGCTGCCTAACTGCATCCATTCAGTGTTTTAACATGTCTTCACAGAGACATTATCAGGCAACATCTGACCCCCATATCCTTATGTGATAATATATAGATAGGCAAAAAAAATCCTCAATACTCCCTAAAACCTACCCCATTGACCGTGCTTTTGGTCGCTCATCCTTCAATGGGGTAGGTTTTAGGGAGTATTGAGGATTTTTTTTCCTATCTCTATATTCACCTATTCCACTGTGGTAAATTATTGTCCTGGACAACTGAGATTGATATCAACTGAAGATAGTTAATAACTCAGATAATAACAAATCAATAACCCAGATAGTGAAGATGGTTGTGAAAAATTGCAGCAGGATCTTGATCGATTGGCCAGGTGGGCTGAGGAATGGTTGATGGAATTTAATACAGAGAAATGTGAGGTGTTGCATTTCGGGAAGTCTAACATGGGCAGGACCTACACAGTGAATGGTAGGACTCTGGGCAGTGTAGAGCAGAGAGATTTAGGAGTGCAGGTGCATGGTTCTTGAAGGTTGAGTCGCAGGTAGATAAGGTGGTCAAAAAGGCTGTTGGTACATTGGTCTTCATCAGTCTGAGTATTGAGTATAGAAGTTGGAAGGTCACGTTGGTGAGACCAGATTTAGAGTATTGTGTTCTGTTCTGGGCACCATGTTATAGGAAAGATGTTGTCAAGGTGGAAAGGGTAGAGAAGATTTATGGGGATGTTGCCAAGACTTGAGAGTCTGAGCTATAGGGAGAGGTTGAGTAGGCTGGTACTCTATTCCCTGGAGCCCAGGAGGATGATGGGTGATCTTATAAAATCATGAGAGGAACAGATTGGGTAGTGCACAGAGTCTCTTGCCCAGAGTAGGTGAATCGAGGACCAGAGCACATAGGTTTAAGGTGAAGGGGAAAAGATTTAATGGGAATCTGAGGGGTAACATTTTCACACAAGGGTCGTCTTCTTCTTAGTGGGGAACATGGAAATGGCAAAGGCATTAAACGAGTATTTTGTATCAGTCTTCACCATAGAAGACACAAAAAATATTCCAACGCTGGATAAACAGGGGGCGGTAGGAATGGAGGAGCTTAATACTATTAAGATCACCAAGGAGGTGGTATTAGGGAAATTGATGAGACTGAAGGAGGATAAATCCCCTGGGCCTGATGGATTACATCCAAGGGTCTTGAGGGAGATAGCGGTGGGGATTGTGGATGCATTGGTGATAATTTTCCAAAACTCCCTGGAGGCAGGAACGGTCCCAGTGGATTGGAAAATGGCCAATGTAACACCTATATTTAAAAAAGGAAGTAAACAGAAGGCGGGTAACTATAGACCGGTTAGTCTAACATCGGTGGTGGGTAAAATGTTAGAGACAATTATTAAAGAAACACTAACGGGGCACTTGGATAAACATGACTTCATCGGACAGAACCAACATGGTTTTGTGAAGGGGAAGTCCTGTTTAACGAATCTGCTCGAATTCTTTGAGGAAGTAACAACCCGGGTGGATAAAGGGGAACCGGTGGATGTGGTATACTTGGACTTCCAAAAGGCTTTTGACAAGGTGCCACATAAGAGACTATTGCTAAAAATAAAAAATTATGGGATTGGGGGTAATATATTAGCATGGGTAAAGGATTGGCTAACAAATAGGAAGCAGAGAGTGGGGATAAATGGTTCATACTCGGGATGGCAACCGGTAACTAGCGGGGTTCCGCAAGGGTCGGTGCTGGGACCCCAGTTGTTCACAATTTATATAAATGATTTGGAGGAGGGAACCAAGTGTAATATATCAAAATTTGCGGACGATACAAAAATGGGAGCAAAAGTAGGGGATGAGGAGGATAGGAAGAGTCTGCAAAAGGATATAGATAAGCTAGGTGAGTGGGCAACAACTTGGCAGATGAAATTTAATACTAATAAATGTGAAGTCATTCACTTTGGGAAAAAAAATGATAGGGCAAGTTATTTTCTAAATGAAGAGGAGCTGCGTTGTAATGCAACGCAAAGGGATCTAGGGGTATTAGTACATGAATCACTGAAAGTTAGTATGCAGGTGCAGCAAGCAATCAGGAAGGCCAATGGAGTTTTGGCCTTTATTGCTAGGGGGATTGAGTATAAAAACACGGAGGTCTTGCTGCAGCTGTACACAGTATTAGTGAGACCACATTTGGAATACTGTGTACAGTTCTGGGGGTCCATACTTAAGAAAGGATGTACTAGCCCTGGAGGCAGTGCAGCGAAGGTTTACAAGATTAATTCCTGCAATGAGGGGATTGACATATGAGGAAAGGTTAAGTAGGCTGGAACTCTACTCTTTGGAGTTTAGAAGAATGAGAGGCGATCTCATTGAAACATATAAGATCGTGAGGGGCCTTGATCGGGTGGATGCACCGAGGATGTTCCCAATGATCGGGGAAACTAGAACTAGGGGACATAGTTGCAGAATAAGGGGGGGCTCTTTTAAAACTGAGATGAGGAAGAACTTCTTCACCCAGAGGGTGGTTAATTTATGGAATTCACTGCCCCAGGGAGCAGTGGAAGCAGAAACTTTAAATATATTTAAGACTAAAATAGATGTTTTTTTAGCTGCCAAGGGGATAAGGGGCTACGGGGAGAGGGCAGGGATATGGACCTAGGTATGGTTAGTATAGTAAGACCTGAGTGATCTCCTGGACAAGTGTCGATCGCCTAGATTGGGGTCGGAGAGGAATTTCCCGGTTTTTTTTTCCCGAATTGGACCTGGGTTTTTATCCGGTTTTTTGCCTCCCCCAGGAGATCACGAGGTTCTTGGGGTGGAGAGGGGTGATAGCGGTATAAAGGGGAGGGTAGTGTCTTGTGTTCTGTGTCTTGTGTCTACTGTTTGTGGGTAAGTGTGTCTGTTTAGTGTTCAGCCATGAGCGAATGGCGGTGCGGGCTCGATGGACCTGGTGGTCTGCTCTCGCACCTACTTTCTATGTTTCTATGTTTCTATGTTACGTATGGCGTGCACAGCCTAAAGTTGTAGGACAACATTCTACTTGATTGATTGCATTCGTCGAAACAGGGCGGACCACGTGAAGGTTGCAATCTTCCACCCCACAAAGGGTGATGGGTGTACAGAACAAGCTGCTGAGGAGTTAGTTGAAGCTGGGATATTCCCAACATTTAAGAAACAGTTAGACAGGTACATGGATAGGACAGGTTTGGAGGGATATGGACCAAACACGTGTAGCTGGGACGTGTTGGCCGGTGTGGGCAAGTTTGGCTGAAGGGCCTATTTCTACACTATCACTGCGACTCACCTCTGAGTCCATCAACTCCCTAAAGCATGTATTTGCATCTATGGCATATTGCCATATGCTTTTCAACCACTCAAGCTGAGCAAGTGAAATCATAACCACACCTGGAACTGAAAATTATGCTCGGACATATTCCACTCTCAACAGAGAGGAAAGTTTCAAAGTGTAAATCACCAGTTCTTCTTCAAGGTCAGCATGAACTGAAAAATATCCTAGATTTCCCTCTTTCCCTGCTCTGACAAGGGCTGCACACCTGAAACGTTGAACATTTCTTTTTCCACAGATGCTGCCTGGCCTGTTGAATGTTTCCAGCATTCCTCGTCCATCTAATCTGTAATAATGTCCAAGGTTGTGCCTTGCACCTTCTGAATTTCGCCGTTTCATCACTTTCTTTTAAGTAGATAGGGAGACGCGGTATTTTGGTGACAGGAAGGACACAATTTGTAGCAAATGAACAAAAGCAGCAGCGAGGCGAGGAAAAGAAATGCTCTTGATAGACTTGCACTCCCACGGCATTCTTTATCACCGCTGTCAATGTAGTTCGATGACTCACCTCTTGAGTGTATTATTGAAAACATGACAGCCAAAATTGCATGCAGTATGAAATGAGCATGAGCAGACAATCTGTTTTAGTAATGTAGACTGAGGGATATTGAGCCGTCTGCAACGCAGAGCTGTGGGATCTTTTTACATTATGCTAAGTAACAGACAAAGCTTCGGTTTAAAATCTGACGCTAAAATCATGCCTTGGACTGGGCAACACGCTCTCGGTATTACGCCGGAGTACATGTCCATATTTTAGAGCTCAATTCACTGCCTGGAAATTGTTTTATTAAGTAAGTAAGTAAGTAAAAGTTTATTGGCCAAGTATTCACATACAAGGAATTTGCCTTTGCTCCACCCACAAGTAACAACATGACATACAGTGACAATTACGAATTAGTAACTTTCAATAGTGAATGGGTAAATAGTTTAAACAAATTAAATGAAAATCACCGGGTTCCTGGGAAAGGACGGACGGGTAACCTTTCCAAAGAGGCAACGGTGACGAAAGCTAATCTGTTCCGATTCTCTGACTGTTTTCCTTATGTAATATAACTTCATGAAATACGTTACTGGCTTGTCAAACAACTGGGGGGTTTCTGTGCAGCCTTCATCGGCAGTTCTAAACAAGACAGGAATACATTAATTCCGCGACTGTGGTAGACATTTCACAGCAGTCGCTCGGCTGCCAGTGATTTCAGAGGTATTGTACCGATCACAGTGAATCTGTCACGTATTTGACATCAGCGATTTGACCTGCATAGTTCTTATCATCATTGGCACGCTCCTGTCTGCGGGATATTGACATCCACGTTGGTCTGTTTTGTGATTCGTGGAAAGGCTGCATAGAGTCAAAAGTGTTTAGTTTAGAGATACAGCATGGAAACAGGCCCTTCGGTCCGCCGAGTTCACGCCGACCATCGAGTACCCGCTAGATCTATATTTTCCCACTTTCGCATCCACGACACTGGGAACAATTAACCTACAAAGCCGCACGACTTTGCGGAGCCGCAGCACCCGTGGGAAAGTGATGGGGGTCAGAGAGAACGTGCAAACTCCATACAGACAGCATCTGTGATCTGGATCGAACCCGGCGCTATAAGGTAGCAGTTTTACCAGCTCAGTCGTCCTTATCTAACAGATAATGAATAGAACACGGAACAATGAAAGTCTTACTTGCTGCAGCTTTACAGGCAAATTAGAAGCAGCAACAACATAGTAGAATGTGCAGTAAATTATCGGTACAGAATTGTAAGGCATAACATGGGACTAACCTGTGTGCGCTCTCAAGTGCGCCTTTAAGTGGGAAGATTTTCCATAGACTTTGGCGCATCCACTGTACGGACATTCGTGCCGTTGGCTGGAGAAACCTTTCACTTGGCCCGTTGCGCCACAGAACGGAATTGCGGGCATAAAATGCGCTTCCCGAGCGCAGGAATCGTGGCTGGATCCCACCGGTGACAGCGGATTGCACTTGCTCAGGTCCGCCAGGATCCTGGCCATGCCCAGGAGGGAACCACAGCCCTCCCGGACTTCTCTCCTCTCCTCTCCGGCCAAGCCCTGCCCAGCAGACTGGTGCACCACAGGGCGGCTGGAAATAGAAATCAGGCACTCGGCGGCAAGGTAATCGATGTATGCAATTGCAGACATTACGCCCGGACCAGTCAATCAGTCCCTTGCAGATTCCTCTTGTCGTTTTATGTGATATATAAATCACGCTTTAAAGGATGCAATCTACTCTTGTCATTCCGCGGCTGTCCCTTGTACAATCCGACAAACACGTGGTGTACAACTGTTGCAAACACTTTATAAACAATCAAACCATAAATGCAGTTTATCCTATCCTTCAAGGCTGTTTACTTTTGCACCACGTGAGTTGTTGGTGAAACCAGATTGCAAACGGGATGAGGAGAATTGAAAATTCAATGCAAAATGTTTCCCTCTTTTCCTAAGTGAACCAGCAATCGATAAAGAGATTGATTACCCGTACAAATTCCGATTATTTTTTATTTTGCCGTCCTGCAAAGTTACTCGCGTTGCAGATTGCAGTGTGGTTAAACTGTGCTAAGGTTTCGAGCAGCACGGTAGCGCACTATGAACGCCCGAAGCCAGCGTGTCCCGGGACTATCCGCATTTCCGCCTCCGCCCCACCCACGTCACAATGCGAGCTGATCGTGAATGGACACAGTGGGTTCCATTCACAAACAATCCAACACCTGGAGTTCGCTCCCGCCCCGTCCACTCGTACATGGACAGGGCGACCTGACCTTGAACGTTGCCGAGATGGTTCAGATACCACCCCACCCCACCCTGGCTAGTCCCATTTGATGGGTTCAGTTTTAAAAGAAGCAATACTCATCTGAAATAATTAACGATATCTGCTTTTGTCTCATCTGCTTTGCCAGAGACTTTTGCTGTGGTGCCTGTCATTGGGTATTTTTAAAGTGGAGATGGTAGATCACTGTTCCCTTGGTCCTGTTTTCACACCTTACACTTCCTTATCTATGTACCTATGTACATTAGTCTGAAGATGGGTCTCCACCCGAAACCTCACCCATTCCTTCTCTCCAGAGATGATGATGCCTGTCCCGCTGAGTTACTCCAGGTTTATGTGTCTTATCTTTGATAGGTTCTTGGTTAGTAAAGGCTGCAAAGGTTACAGGGAGAAGGCAGGAGAAAGGGGTTGAGAGGGAAAAATAAATCGGCCATGATCAAATGGCAGACCACATGCACTAATTCTGTTTCTATGCCTTATGGTCTGCTTCTAGCAAAGCCTCTGCTTTAAAATTGTGTTATTCAAGTCTATAGATCCACCCACATTCCTGCCACACACGTCCGTGATTTTGCCACATATGCATGTTGCGCATTGTCCAATTCTATTTTACCACCATGAGCAAACAAGTTTTAAACTGAAGATAGACACAAAAAGCTGGAGTAACTGAGCAGGTCTGGCACCATCTCTGGAGAAAAAGAATAGGTGACATTTAGGGTCAAGACCCTTCTTCAGACTGAGAGTCAGAGGAAAGGGAAACAAGTTATAGATGGTACGTAGAACAAATGAATGAAAGATATGCAAAAATAAATTATTATCAAGGAAAAGCGGAGCCCACAATGGTCCATTATTGGCTGTGGGGTAGGTGATAACGAGCAGACAGTGAAACATGTACGGTCACATTCTTTGATGTGGCCAAATGTGGCTTAACACAAAACGTCTGAAGAAGGGTCCTGACCCGAAGTGTCATGGACCCATGTTCTCCAGAGTTGCTGCCTGACCTGCTGGATTATTCCAAAACTTTGTGTCTTTTATTGGCATAACCAAAATTTTATAAAGTTGCAACATGAAAATATAATTAGGTAATTATGTCCCTCTAGTCCATTCAACAAGATTATCACTAACCTTCCATCTCAGCGCCATTTTATTAGAATATAAGGACAGGAAAGGTTTCGAGGTTTATGGTCATAACATAGTCAAATGGGACTAGCTTAGATGGAGCATCTTGGTTAGCATGGCCAAAGGGCCTGTTTCCGTGCTAGACTCCATCTACACTTCATGCTGCCTTGCGGGAGCTGCCAACATAATCAAAAATCACTCACATCCCGGTAATTCCCTCTTCTCTCCCATCGGACAAAAGATAAAAAGTTTTTAAAGCACATACCACCAGCTTTAAGTACAACTTCTTCCTGCTGGTATCAGACTCTTGAAAGAACTTTTCACAAGCTGGGGGATGTATTCCCAACCTCCCAATCCACCTTGTTGCAGACTTTGCACTTTTCTTCATAAACTACACCAGGGGTGGGGAACCTTTTCATGTTGCAATGCCGTTAGCTGTAATCTAATAAGGCCACATCCAAGAAACTTTAATTAGATACACTTCAAAATTTACATTATTTTGTAAAAATCTAACTACTATGTACTAACTTCACGAAAATGATTTTTTTTGGTAAATTCTAAAGTTAACTAACCTTTTAATGACTTTGTTGTGACTGCTTTTTGTGGGAAAGCATTTGAATATTTGGTTGCAACATGGAGGTGCGCAGTTTCAGCTGATTTTCTAGATGGGTGTCCGTCATTTGGTACGTTAAGGGCGTCTTGATTTGGATTAGGTAGGAGAATGTAGATTTGCAGCAATAAATGGTTGAAAAGCAAGAAAGCATTTTCCGTGCATGTTGCCGAAGACGTGGGTATTCTATTGCATTTTTCCTAGATCTTTCTTAGCGTCAAATAAGGACTCTAAAATGTCATCTTCTGAGAGCTCAATCAATTCCATCTGTAGGAGCATTGGAGATATCAAATAGGTGAGGTTGAAATGCTGATTTGAGTGTGATGTCATGATTCTCAAAGTCAGTGAACCTTTCATTGTATTCTTTAATTAATACGTCTATAACAGCTGCGTATTCTTCAAATGATTCGCGTGAATCCTCCTGCTCATCAATGACCTTCGCTAACTGGGGAAAATGTTCATCCGAAATTTCATTTTGAAGAAGAAGAGTTTTGAAAAAAGATAGCTTTTTTCGAAATGCTTGGATTTTTTGCCATATTATCATACAGTTTTACCTTGCAAAGAAACATTCAAGTCATTTTGCTTTGACATGATATCACATAGAAATGCAGTATTTCTATAGAAATCTTCTTTCAATAATTCACATAGCTGATTCTGTTCTTCATGAAATTTAACTATTTGTTCTTGCAAAGATAACAATTTTGATAACACCCGTCCCTGCGATAGCCAACGCATATAGTTAACAATACTTATAACTTGTTGTCACTTAAAATAGTAGATTTAGCACAGAGATTTTGCTGATGCAAGATACAATGAAAAGAAATTAGTGCATCCGGATCTGATAATATCTTTTTTTATCTGTGCAATAATCCTTCATGTTTTCCTGTCATGGAAGGTGCACTGTCTGTACATACACTCACTAGTCGGGGAGGAATATTTTGTTGAATCTTCTTTTACTCTTTCGTATTTTAAATACGTTCATTTTAAGATAAAAATTAAAATAATAAAAAACAAACAAAAACATGTTAATAAAAATAAAAGGATTTGTTCGACAAAATCTGGATCCATTCAAAAGGCCGCACTTAATGGCCTAGAAGGCCGATCTACACCTCCTTTATAAGGGTAACACTATATTCTGTACTCTGTTTCTTTCTCTTTACACTACCTGTTGTACTCATTTATGGTCTTTGATTGTAATCATGTATAGATGCTTTTTGTTTACCCCAATAGCATGCAAAAGAATAGTATTTTACTGTATCTCGGTACACATGACAATAAACCAATACCATATCACTGGGTATCCAGAGGTCTGCACAAATGACGCAAATAGGGAACTTAATTTCAATTAACCTAGTAAATCCGGAATACAAAGTTAGCATATGCAATGATAAATGTAGAACTGTCAGGTTATTGCTATTTAGTTCACCAATTTTCTTTGGGGAAGATTGTAATTTTCTTTGTGGGCAGGAAAGATGTGAAGGTTTTGGAGAGGGTCAATGCTCCCTAGATTAGAGGGTTACAGCGACAGGGAGCGGTTGGGTAGACTTGGATTGTTTTCTTGGGAAGTATATAAAAATATGAGAGGCATAGATAGGATACATTGTGGATGATGTCAGAACCATTTGCCCATGGTGGAAATGTCTAACATTAGAAGGGCATAGGTATAAGGTGAGAGGGGGGAAGTTTAATGGAGATGTGTGGGGCAAGTGTTTTACACAGAGAGTAGTAGGGGCCTGGAACGCCTTGCCGGGGGTGGTGAGGGCAGATACAACGTTGCAGTTGAAAATACTTTTAAATAGGCACGTGGAAGTGCAGGAAATAGAGGGATATGGATCACGTACAGGCAGACGCAATCAGTTTAACTTGGCATCATGTTTGGCAAAATCATTGTGGGCCGAAGGGCCCACTCTTGTGCTGTACTGTTTATGTTCTATGTTAAGATAATTTTTCTCTGCACTGTATGTGACTAGACTCACAGTCATGTGGTTGACTCATTGAAATAGCCTAGCAAGCCACCAAGGTGGACCAAATTACTACCTCATTGAAAGTTCAAAAAAGCAGCTCACCAGTCACCGACCCCATTGAGGGCAATTCAAACGCACACTGAGCTTTGGCCTTGCCAGTGACATACAGAGTACAAGAATGAATAAAAAATGGACTGTGTGAATCAAATTGACTGAAGCAAGGTTGTGAGTGAACACACAATTCCTTATTTCACCTTTATTATCTTAATTTCATCCAGTTAGTTGCAATAACCTATTTAACATGGTGGTAAAGACTTCAATTTATTTAAAAACTGCGACAGGCTAGACTCAGATCTGCCTTGCTTGGTCACTCAAAGGTAATACTCCCTTCACTAAGTTGTTTTTCTTTCATAATCAAATGTCACCTATCAGCCTTCAGACAAAACATCTCCTCAGCCACTTGGAAAATGGACAGATTCTGATATGGATCAACAAGGTAAGTGCTAATTTCCTCATTTAAAATAATTTATTTTCTTAAGACATAAAAGAAAGCCATTCAGTACATTAAGTTTCTGTTGACTTTGAATCCAATGCCATCAATTCCCTTTCACTTATTTTCAACCTTCAACAGAAGGCTGTGGTGGCTGTCAATGGATATTTTAAAGTCAGAGATCGATAGGTTCTTGATTAGTATGGGTGTCATGGGTTGTGGGGAGAAGGCAGAGAATGGGGTTGAGAGGGCCATGATTCAATGGTGGAGTAGACATGATGGGCTGAATGGCCTAATTCTGCTCCTATAATTTATGAAATTAGGAACATGAATTATTCTCTTTCATATGACCATTAACTCTCCTCTAATTTTGTGATCCACCATGCAGCAGCTACAGTTGGGACATTTCATGGTGGCCAATCAAGCTGCCAACCAGCAGGTCTTTGGAACATGGGAGAAAACCAGGGCCACTGGGAGAATTTGCAATCTCCATATAGACAACACCTGAGGACATGATTCAACCTGTGTCTCTGGGGCTGTAAGGGCCAACACTACCTGTTGCACCATTGGGCCACCCTCTAGGTTGCTTCTTCTAGCTGGTGATTCTGGAACTGGGAGGTACAGGGAGCTTAAGGGCCAGCCATTTAGTATTGAGACAAGGAGGAATTAACTTCTCAGGGGGTTTGTGTGTTTAGCTTTTGCATGCAAGCACAGTTGACGAGCATGTTAAAAGCTGAGACTGACAGACTTTTGGACATCAAGGCTATCAGAGATCTGGGGACTGGGCAAAGCTATGTTCTAGGGGTTCAAGATCAGCCATGGTTTCTCTGAACGGCAGACTGGAATACTAATGCCCCTGTCCCACTTAAAAAACCAGAACGGAAACCTCTGGAGACTTTGCGCCCCACCCAAGGTTTCCGTGTGGTTCCCGGAGGTTGCAGGTGGTTGCCGGAGGTTGCAGGTAGGGAGACTGACAAAAACCTCTGGGAACTGCACGGAAACCTTGGGTGGGGCGCAAAGTCTCCATGGTTTCTGTTCAGGTTTCCTAAGTGGGACAGGGGCATAAGGGTACTGGAAGACATTCGCCTGCTTCAATTTCTTACACTAGAGTGTTGGATTGGAAACGAGAGATGATGATACACTCTTTGGGAATATGTTCCTGATATCTACACCCTTTTGTAGGAAAAAGTGCTTGCCTGCTTCACCTGTTAAGCAGGTGCTGAGCACACATGACCACTTATATGTGTCTCAATCACTGTAAATTCTTGGAGACACAAGAGACTGCAGATGCTGGAATCTTGAGCAGGTAAACAAAGTGCTGGAGTAACTCAATGTGTCAGCAGCATCCATTGAGGGAACTGGATAGACGACATTTCAGATCGAGACTCTTTTTCAAACTGATTTCTTCACAGTCCAGAAAATCGGGTGAAGGTCTGATCCAGATCTGAAGTTAAAGAAGGCAGAAGTGTTTCCTGGGTCAGTATTATAGTATGTATCCTTATTGTGTTAGAAGATTGTATACTGGACTCTCACTTGAATCTTGGCAGTACTGAGAGAGAGAGGGTTATATTCTCCTGACTAGATTAGGTTACTGACTATCCTGGTTAGGAGGCTCTAAGGTATTCAAAAGAGATAAAGGAATGGATAGGGAAAGAGAGAGAAGCAATTTTCCACAGATTCACCACCCACTGATTAAATAAATTCCTCCTCATCTCCTTCCTCAAGGAACGTCCTTTAATTCTGAGGCTATGACCTCTGGTCCTAGACTCTCCCACTCGTGGAAACATCCTCTCCATATCCACTCTATCCAACCCTTTCACAATTCAGTAAGTTTCAATGAGGTACCCCCTCATCCTTCTAAATTCCAGCGAGTACAGGCCCAGTGTTGTCAAACACTGAAACCCAATCATTCTTGGGATCGTTCTTGTACACCTCCTCTGGACCCTCTCCAATGCCCTCTCCAATCCTTCCTCATACATGGGACCCAAAACTGTTTATAATGCTCCATTTAATCTCACCTGATTCATTATAGTACTGTGTAACATCTGAAAGAAAAAGGGAAGTGGTATGAATAACATACCAAAAACATGCAATAGTTCTGAAAATCAGACACTGGCAGCACCAAAAGTCCTAAGAGTACCGGAATATAGAAATGTACAAAATAACATTACCTGTGACTCTTTTGCCTGTTACGTTAAAATGCGTCTTCCCAGTCATTTTATTACGTATTGAAAGCCCTTGATGACATTGAATTCTATCAAATCTTCTGCAGCCTTCTGAGGACTGTTTAACATTGCCTTTTTAAGATGCAGTCAGTCCTTTCAATTTCTAATGCAATATGTATGTTTTAAAAAAATAATCAGGGAAAAGAAGCTGCTCACTCAAGGTCATCGAGGGTAGTTTAACAGAATACTTCCAACTCTTGCAGAACATTGTTTACTGTTCAGGACATAGTGTTCCACACTTAGATAACTTGTGTTATGTAATGTGCTATCATTGACATGAGAAATAGCACTGAACCTGTTGATGAGAGGCCCACAGAATCAAGTAACAGTAATCTGGCCTTTAACTAATTCGATGTGTTTCATTGAAAACAAGCTCAGCAGCGATATCTATAATAGAAGCAGAAACATGGCACAACTTGTTCCATTATCTTATCAAAGTTGGGCTGCGATTGAGTAACAGAAAGCAGCAGACCGCAGCCGCTGAGGGTCAGAGTAGCGATTCTTACAGTGAGTTGCTCCTTAACCCGCAGGTCACAGTTCCACTTGCCACTGGCCCTGCCAATCAGGGGAGGCGTAACAGTTGGAACTTGCGGCCTATGTTTATAGGGCAGCTATTGGTCAACACGCGGAGGCCCCAAGTTTGATGAGAAGTTTCCGGAAACCTGGTGATCACAGAGAATCAACGCCAGCGTTCCCTGGTGTGCTGTTGGTGACACGATTCCCAGAAGCTGGAGACCCAAATCTATGGGGCCCGTGCAATCTCTCCCCTTCCATTCTGAGATGTGACCTTTGTATAATGTTTCTCCTGGCTTTCTCTACTTTCTACTTTGGGATCGTGGATGACGTTGCCATTCCAGTTCTGTGGACTCTTTGAGGCTTCTGATGAGTCCAATGTGGGATCTGCTACAAGTGCCCGATGGACAACTTGGGAGGAAGTGTGCGTGTCACACAGGTGACTGCATGCTGCTGACAGATCCCAAGTCCATCCTGAATGCTCCATCTCCGAGGATTTCCTGGAAAGAGACCCTTCAGCTCACCAAGTTCACGCTGACCATTGATCACCCTTTCAGACTTGTTTTATGTTACCCCACTTTTGCAATTCACAAAAGCCAATTAACCTATGCACCCGCATGTCTTTGAGATGCAGGAGGAAACCGGAGCACCCAGAAGAAATCCACGTGGTCACAGGAAGAACCTGTAAAGTGCACACAGATAACACACGAGTCAGGATCAAAAATGAGTCTCTGGTGCTGTGAGTCTCTGGTGCTGTGAGGCAGCATATCTACTAGCTGTGCCACTGTGCCACCAAGTCTTTTCAAGGAGACTTTGAGAAGATCCTTGGATGGTTTCCTCTCTCCATCTCTTGTGCCGACAGAGTTCAGGTATCCCTCTCGGGCTGTCCATTACTGACGTACATTACATAAAATAGCACCTCAGTACTATAGATTTTGGCATGGGCATGAATATTGACATTCACAGTGGTGTAGCTGGTGGACCTGCTGCCTCAGCGCAAGAGACCAGGGTTCAATCCTGACCAAGGGCGCTGTCTGTGTGGAGTTTGCATGTTCTCCCTGTGACCTTGTGGATTCCCTCCGGGCTCTCCAGTTTCCTCCCCCATCCCAAAGATGTGCAGGTTTGTAGTTTAAGTTTAATTGCCCCGAGTGTGTAGGGAGTGGATGAGAAAGTGGGATGACATGGAACTACTGTGACCGGGAGATCGATGATCAGCGGGCACATCGGTGGGCCAAATTATTATTATTTAATTAATTAATCAGCTAATCCTCCCAGTGGATTTGGAGGAGATATCATTAATGGTTCCTCTGCAGTGTTGTGAGCTTCAAAGCAACAATACTCTTAAAAGAGGTCTCAGGCCTCAGAAACATGCAGGAGAACATTCTTATCGTCAGACAGTCAAAGGCCTGCGAAGGGAAGGCAGTGCTGAATATCAGGATCACTGTCTGCCTCTCGAGAGGGATACTCTGCTCTGAACTCTGTCACAGCCAGAGATTGGCAAGTGGACAGAGAGAACTATCCAAGTGACAATAGACAATGGGTGCAGGAGTAGGCCATTCGGCCCTTTAAGCCAGCACCGCCATTCAATGTGATCATGGCTGATCATCTACAATCAGTAACCCGTTCTTGCCTTCTCTCCATCCTTAACTCCGTTATACCTAAGAGCTCTATCTAACTCTCTCTTGAAAGCATCCCCAGAACTGGCCTCCACTGAGGCAGAGAATTCCACACACTCACAACTCTCTGTGTGAAAAGGATTTTCCTCATCTCTGTTCTAAATGGCTTACCACTTATTCTTAAACTATGGCCCCTGGTTCTGGACTCCCCCAACATTGGGATCATGTTTCCTACCTCTAGCATGTCCAAACCCTTAATAATCTTATATGTTTCAATAATATCCCCTCTCATCATTCTAAATTTCAGAGTAGAATAGAATAGAATACCATTTATTGTCATACAAACAGACATGGTTCGTACAAAATTTAGTTCCTGCAGTCATAACATCAAAAAAAGAACCAAGACACACAATTAACACAATTTACATAAACATCCATCGCAGTGAGTCTCCAAACACCTCCTCACTGTGATGGAAGGCAAAAGTCTTGTCTCTCTAGTCTTTTCCCTGTTCTTTATTCTTCTCTCGAGGTGACCGGGGCTCCTGATATCAAAGCCCCCGGAGGGCGATGGTAAGTCCAGCTGCCGTTAAGGCCATGCCGGGCGATGTAAGACCCAGCTCTGGTTCTTGATGTTAGGACCCCTGGCGGGCGATGGTAAGTCCCGCAGCCGTTAAAGCCGCGCCGGGCGATGAAAGGCCCTGTTTTGACCCCGTGATTCGGGCGGGAGAAGTTGCCGTTGTGGATATGCGAAAAGCGACCTCCCACCAGGGACCTGCGAGTTACCGTCCACCGGGCCTGCATCCAGAGCCTCCGAAGCTCCAAAGTCTGATCGCAGCCACGCGCCACCACAGCTCTCCACGCTCCAAAGATGGTGAGTCTGCAGGCTCCATGACTGTGGCCCTGAGGTCGGTTCTGGTTGGAGGCCGCCGGCTCCACGATGTTAGGCACAACGACAACGGAGACCCGACAGGAAAAAGGTCGTCTCCCCGTACAAGGAAGAGATTAAAAAGTTTAAAACGTTTTCCCCCACCCCCCATCCATGTGGTCACAGGGAAGAACGTACAAACTCCGTACAGACAGCACCTGTAGTCAGGATCGAACACGGGTCTCTGGCTCTGTAAACTGCGCCACCATGCTGATCCTTTGATTGCCTTCGAACATACAGACACTAAACTGAAATTACACTCTGCTGTATATCATTGCTGTAGGGTTGTTACAAGTTTTTTCATATTTTTCAGTGCATGTTAGCTCGATCTTTGATCTGGTAAAGCTTAACCTCTTGCATTCCTGTTCAACCACCTAACTTAACCTTGTTGACCAAGCTTTTGGTCAGCTGGCCAGAGCTGGATAGTTTGCTGTCAAATATTGTCTGTGATACCCCTTTGAGTTGCCTTACGACTTTTTTTTGTGAGCCACAGGGGTTAAAAACTGGTAATCTTTATTCCTGCTGTTGTGACCCTTTTAAGTGGGTGGGGTCTAAAGTTGAGCTGCTGTGTGGGATGTGTCAGTGTGTAATAGTTCAATGAGGACGTGTTGTTATGGAGGATTCAAATTCACTGGGTACAACATGTCCTTTTCCATGAACTGCATTTGAACCTTAAGCTCAAGACTTCAGGGAACAAATTTTCAAAAGACAAGTCATTACTTTCTTAATTACGGCAACAAAGTGCACGAACAAAATAATAACCAGGTGTTTAATAACACTGATTAAACTTTGCATGAAGTTTTCAACATCTGTCGCAAACAAACTCACTTTTATTTCAACCATATGATCCCTGTGTTCTAGTTTAGTGCAATGTAAAAATAAGTGGGTGGAAGATTTAAAACGATGCCAGGTCAAGTTGGTTATATCGCAGTTTAAATCAGGGACATAGTTAAGAGCCGCACAGCGAGAGCACTGGAATCATTCTCGGGCCAGTGAACAAGTTTGTAACAGAAAAACAAAAATAAAAAGGAAAGGTTCTTTGGAATTGGGGTAAAGGAAATGTGTTTATAGTGTGCATCCCTGTGCTGAGGGGTTAGTGGGAAATTGCAAGTTTGTAAAAAACTGGACACAGGCTAATGCACGCCAGGGAAGGATTAACCATTTCCTTTCCACATTTACATAATACAGATTGAGTGCTTGTACATGCGTCTACACACACCCACGCAGGCTCATGTAGACACACACACAGGCTCATGCACACACTCAGAGGTTCGTGTATACACACACATACAGAAGCTCATGCACCACACACACGCACACACACAAACACGTGTGAGCACGCCCAAAGCACCTACAGATTTTATCTCAGGCACTGGAAAATACCACCAAGTCCACTGGTAGAAGAGGCAAGGCAGTGTCAGTATTTGCTGTCCTTGCAAAATTATCCAAATCCATTGGCCCAATGATTGGGAGGAGAAGCACACACACAAATATATACATAGAGCCCTTCACAAATACACACGCACGTACACGGGCACACACAAAAAGACACATGTATGCACATGCACAAACGCATACATATGTCCATGCACCCGCACACACATGTGCATAAGCACACGCACAGACTGCTATGCAGTTTTTCCTGGGTAATGGAGTCAAAGGCTGTACTGAGGTTCAAAAAGCCCATGTTCTTATGGCTCCATGCAAAGGTGTCCACGGTTTATCTTGGATTCGTCATGCGATGAAAATCATGTCTATTGTGTCTCTATATCCACACTATGATTTGGGGAGCAGCCCTTTAGCCAGTGGAAGGAGGTGATTGAGGAAGACCTTGGTGCTTGCTTTTCCTGTGGTGTATAGTAGGGACGTACATCTGAAGTTAGCACAGATGGTAACGATTGCAGCATCTCTGAGATCTTCTGGTGTTTCATTCTCTTCCCAGAATAGCGAGGTTGTGGATTCATAACCTCCCAGACAGATTTCGAAGCTCAATACGGCTGCTGTCATGTCAGGGGCCTTGTCCTTTAGTTGGTATCTGGCCTTTTCCATCTCTTATAGGTCAGAAGTGGTGGTAAAACTGAACTCCATTATTCAGCAATGGCTGTTGTTAAATGTAGCTGTCTGCAAATACTATGTTTGCTTTATGATGGTTGTGGTAGGAAGGAGTCAAGGACACTCTGTTAGAACAGAGTTACAATTTACGATGACACCAAAGGGCCCCCCAAGGTGGCACTGGCTAGCTCTCTGTCCTTCACACGTTTACCTCTGTTCTTGGCTCTCCTTGGAGTGAGGACTTGTTTTTTTTTCTGACCTGTGGATCCTTGTGTGTCAGTGTGTGTCTATGTGTTGGTTTAGGTTTAGGTTTATTATTGGCACAAGTTCAGAGGAAACGTGAAAAGCTTTGTTTTGCATGCTATTCAAACAGATCGGGTATGTCAAACGCAAAAGTACAATAGATAGAACAAAGGGGATGACGCAGAGTGCAGAATATAGTTCTCAGCATTGTTGTGCATCCGTTCCATTGACAAAGTCCAATGTCCACAATGGGGTAGAGGTGAATCAGACAGTACCCTAGATTATGGAAGGACAGTTTAGAAGCCTGATAACAGAAGGAAAGAGGGTATTCTTGAATCTGGTGGTACGTATCAGGCTTCTGCACCTTCTGCAGGATGAGAACAGGGAGAAGAAGGAATGGCCAGGGTGGGACAAGTCTTGGATTATGTTGGCTGTTTTTCCAAGGTAGCATGAAGTGTAGGCGGACTCAATAGCGGGAGGTCTGGTCTGTATAATGGACTGGGCTACATCTACAACTCTGCAATTTCTTGTGGTTTTGAGTAGAACTGCTCCCAAAACAAGCTGTGATGTAACCTGACAGGTACACAAAAATGCTGGAGAAACTCAGCGGGTGCAGCAGCATCTATGTAGCGAAGGAAATAGGCGACGTTTCGGGCCGAAACCCTTCTTCAGACTGATGGGGGTGGGGGGGGAGAAGGAAGGAAAAAGGGAGGAGGAGGAGCCCGAGGGCGGGGGGATGGGAGTTGACAGCTCGATGCAACCTGACAATATGCTTTCTGTGGTGCATCTGTAAACGTTTGTAAGAGTAATTGGTAACCTGTTGAATTTCTTCATTTTTCTCAGGAATTAGAGGCGTTCTAGGTTGCCTCATCAATGTGGTTGGTCCATGACAGATTTTTGGTACTATTAACATCAAGGAACTTGAAGCTCTCAACCATTTCCACGTCAGCACCATTGATGCTGATTCAGGCATGTGCTTCCTGAAGTTGATAACTCCTTTGTCTTGTTGACATTAAGAGGTTATAATCCTCACACCATGTTACTAAGTTCTCTATCTCCTTCCTGTACGGCGTCTCATCTTTATTAGTGATCCTGGCCCACCAGTGTCATCTGTAAACTTGTAGATGGAGCTAGAGCCGAATTTGGCCGCACAGTCGCGAGTATAGAACAACACACACGTGTACAGGGACTGTACATGTACATAGGTACATGTGTGTGCCTGTGCAGGTCACATGTATGGGTATTTTTGTGACTTTTGTATGCGTGTGTATGTTTGTGTATATTTGTGTGTGTGGTAGGGGTTGAATTTGTGTATGTATGTTTTTGTATGTCCCTGTGTCTCTTGTAAGTGTATGTGTTTCTGTGTCCTTAGTGAGTGCATGTGTATATATATGTTTGTGTGCATTATCTGTGTTTTTGCGTGTGCGAGGTGTTGCATATATGCTTATTTGTGTGTGTGTGTGTGTGTGTGTGTGGGGTGGGAGGGAGTTGTGTCATAGAGTCAGCGTGAATACAGGCCCTTCAACCCAACTTGTCCATGTTGACCAATATGCCCCATCTATACTGGTCCTACCTGCCTGCATTTGGACCATATCCATCTAAACCTATCCTATCGATGTGCCTATCTAAACATTGCGATAGTACCTGCCTCAACTGCCTCCTCTGGTAGCTCGTTACATACACCCACCACCCTTTGTGTAAAAAGGATACTCCTCGGGTTCCTATTAAATGTTTTCCCCTCACCTTAAACCCATGTCCTCTGGTTCTCAATTCCCCAACTCTGGGCAAAAGACTGTGCATTTACCCAATCTATTCCTCTCTTTTGTGCACCTCTGTGAGATCACCCCATCATCCTCCTGCACTCCAAGGAATAAAGACGTAGCCGGC